>NC_088245.1:153258896-154574729 GCF_036013445.1 Caloenas nicobarica | reverse complement strand
TACCTTTGGTGGGGTACCTGGTCCAGCCACAGTGCCTTCAGGGAAATATCTGCTCTGCTGTGGATCTACCCACACAGGCTGCAGTCGTTCCAGGGGTGGACCTGCACCAGCGTGGCTCCTCCGTGTGCCACACAGGACAAGAGTAAAAAGGAAGAAGCAGCAGAGAGACGTAACTAATTCCCTTCAGGGAGTGGTGGTGCCTGCTCTGCTGTGGACCACCTCCTGCTCCTCTGACCTCGGTGGCCCCTCTTTTGTTTCTCAGTCTTTTTGTTCCTTCTTCTTCTCTCCCTGTGGCATTTTCTGCCCTTTCTTAAATATATTTCCATAGAAGTGCCACCAGCTTAGCCAATGGGCTCAGCTTTGTCCTGTGGTAGGACCGTTGCGGATCTGGGTGAAGCCGCCTGTATCGTGCATGAGGCAGCACTTGGCCTCCCCTTACAGAGACCCCCCCCATGCCCCCTTTGCTGCCAAAACCTTGCAGCTTGTGCCCAGTACAGTAATTTGCAGGCAATGCACTTTGCTCACTGCAATATATAAATTATGGCAGCATCTCATTATAAGTATTTACAAATGTGTTTGTGATGTACCATTAATTAATGCATTACCACCTTATCTGTTTCTTACTGTTTTGCTAAAGTATTATCATTTGTGAATAAAATGTTGGAACCTGGCATATGAAAATGAGTGGCAGTAGAGACCAATGAGTAGGGAGCTCGTTTTGTATTGAAGACCATGTTGCCATATAATCAACATTTGTCTTTCCTTTCTGTTACCAGTATGAGTTTGTTTGAAGGTTGACAAAGTAATTTAGCTAAAGGACAGAATTGTAATAAAGTTATGAGGTTTTTTGAAGGTTGACCAATGCAGAAAACCTAAGGTCTATGCTGGAGCGTTTTGCCAATTTTATTTCTAATTGTACAATCAGAAGAAATTCTGTTATTCTACTGGCAAAAGTACCCGTACCAGAATACATTAATTGACATAGCTTATAGTTCAGGAAATTACATTGACTGTGTCTGTTTGAAGGTGATTTTAGGCTTGTGATGTGGCTCCAGTGATCACCACTGCACTTCTAGTTTAATACATGTACTTGTAGAACTTTTCTTGGTGAAATAGTCCCTAAGCCGACACATAGTGCAGTCATCTAGGTAGTAATAAATACTAAAAAATTTGGAACTTATTCTCAAGGTAATACTAACTTAATCACACTAAATATTTTCTTATACATATTTAAGCAAATATTAATTATGGTAATGGATGTGTTTCAAAATGGGCAGCAGAATGTGAAGTAAAACATACATAGATGTGTTCATGACAACAAAGCAGAAAATAGATTACATTTTTCTTCTTACAGAGCATTTCCATTTAATCATTTATGCAGCAACTTACATTTCATTTATTCTACTGGTTTCAGACACTCTCCTAATATTTAATCAATTCTGAAGTTTCTGTTCCATAACTTAAAAAAGGTTTTTAGACTGACATTTCAGAGATATGCACTTTAGAGGTGTAAACTGGTCTTAGAAATTGTTTGGAGGAAAATGTCATTGCAGAATCTGCCTTGATATAATGTTTTTTATAAGATCTTTCTACCAAGTTAAAAGCTGCAGTAGTGATTCCAGTATTGATTAAAAAACTAGCAATTTTTTGATTGTCAGCTTCCAGTTTTTTATATTACTTCTTTTTTCTTAGAAAACAAGGCCAGGCTAGAGGATGGTAGCTTACAGAAAACCGCCTCTGTTTATCTAGAAAAAAAACTACACAAAACTTCAAATTAATTGCATATATGATGTCTTTTACATCTAAAAATTAAAATTACTATTCTGCCATGTAACATGCAAGATTTTTTTCCAGTTAGGTATGCCAGTAGCAACAGTCCTACCTTGTTCAAGTATGATTACCCTAGATAACTCTCGTTCCTGTCTATTATGCAACTTTATTTTGAATTAAGTCTCCCTTCGTGGTTGATTATCTATTAATTATCCATTAATTTTCATAAAAGAAGACAGTTCATGCTAATCTACTTGCCTACATTAACATAAAATCTTGTCTTGCTCTGTCCTGTAGTTCAATTTTCAATGGCATTGCTTGACTTCATCTTGTGACTCATAGAAATACATACAAATGTTAATATAAATTTTTTTTAAAGGTATTATTTTCTGAAAACACTTTTTTTCAGCTTGTTTTATTTTTTCTGAGTGTTCTTGAACCTGAGTCATGATAAACTGTTGGAGTGATTTTAATATGTTTTTTCTTTCTTGTAATAATTCACATTTTTGTTGTAATATGAATTATATGTCAGCATTTCTATCATGTAAGGTCCTATTAATATCTCACAAATGCACATAATTTATAGGCCATTGTCCCGTGCATCAATACATTGGAAAACACTGGTTAAGTCATTACTGTCCTCTTAAGTTCCAAATGCATTGGTGGAAACAGTAGGCACCTTTTTTCCCCCACACTTTGCTGTGATTTACAACCTACTTCTCTTTTGCAACACCTGAAAAGTTTATTTTGTTTGAGGAGTTCACAGCTGAATTTTCAAGAAGTGTTTCTCGTGTTTGTTGCATGGTTAACACAAAAGTGGTAAGATTAAATGGATAAGGTTCAGCTTCACAGAAAAAAAAAATCCTGGATCTTCACAATTTAAGAGAAACATCACATGAATAATAAAATTTATAAATGGTAGTGCTCTGGTTTTTAGTATTTGAATTACTTAAGCTTATGCTTTTCTTTAAATCTTTCTTGTCTTTGTGATTAAATATTAAAAATAATTCAGTCTAAAGGAATTTGAGAGTTTTGGACAACAGCAAAAGACTACTCAGAAATAAAAATTATATTTAATTATATTTCATTCAGTTCTGAGTCTGGGTAAAATGCGAATTAGTATTAGACATTTCTGCTTGTGAGTGTCACAGCTATTTAATTTCTTCTGTGACATCTAATTGCCAGGTTCATAAAAAGAGTTGGCCAATGGCTTTTCTATTCTGCAATCCAAATCAAGAAAAAAGGTGAAACAAGTTGACTCTTGGATCTTTTGTCCATGTGACATTTGGTAAACAGATTTATGGCAAATCTATCTTAGGCCAATCAAAGGAGTTAAAAAAAAAAAAAATCCACTAGTGTTCCTCTAGACATTTTACATTAAAATATCTGAAGCACAACATAATTAGAAAGGAAATTGTGTATATTTTATTAAAAAATGCTGAAGCTAATTCTTCCGATGTTTGCAGGCTGAGGGTTTCATAAAAAGAAAGGGTTTGTTCATGTATTTTTTTCCAATGGGAAACTACTACTTGGACTTGTTTTCCAATGAATTCTGCTTGGAATGAGCTTTGCCTTTGCTTAGGACTGTACCTTTCTAAAACTATGTCTGTGGTTCAGTTTTGTTTTCAACAGCAATGGAGATCAATGTTAGCAATGGGTCCTCCTTCATTTCCTTTGATTTAGCTGTGTGTATAATCCTGGCTTTATTATAATCAGTGATCAATCTCAAGTAACTTAGAGTAAACATGAGATTTTTTAAACTAAATTTGACATCTGGGCTTGATCCCATAGTGGAATGCATTATTCCCACATTCCCACATTGAGGCAACATTTCCTTTCAAAGAAATTATGCACACATTTTGGCAAGGAGCTGCGGCTCACTCCATGAGATTGTCTCAGTTGCACTGTCAGAGTCCAGATGATTATTTTTTAAGATGTTTGTGTTCTCAGCTCCTGGGGCTGATTCCTTGCTAATTCCTCTGGACATAAGACACTGCCAAAATCATCTAAGATTTTGGCATTGTTGTTTTTCAGAAGTATGATGTGGTCTGAAGTGTCAGTAAGAGAAATATCTCCATGTGTGTAAGAATAGGTTTGACTTCTATGTGAATGAAGAGTGTAGTGCAATGATTTCAGAGTCTGCTGTTTGCTTGGGGTTTTTTTAGCAGATCACAAATTCAAAGCAGCATTTGGTCATAAAATATATCTTGGATATTATCTGATTAAAAGTAAGCTAAAAAGTGGTGGAATTTAATTTTGTTAATGGCAATGGCAATATCTGTATTGAATTATTTTAGAATATATTATTTTTCAAAACAGCATTGTGTAGATTAGTTGTGTGTTTTAAATTCAGTTTCCAAATTGGCTATTGATTTGCTAGGCTAGTGCTATCAAAAGCAGACTCATACATATTCTCTTTGGCTTGTTCAGTTCTGCTTCAGAAAAGATATGCATAAAGGTGAATTTTAAATCAAAGTATTTTGCTCTGTGTCTTTGGGAACAAACTACTCTATGTGAACAGCTTATTTCTCACCAATGTTTTGGGTTTTTTTTTTTTGTACTTGGACTGGGAACTAGTGTCTGAGCCCTGAATTGTATCTTAGTTCTGTGTTTGTGCCACCCGCATTTGGCAATCTTTTGTTTGGCTGACATCGTCAGGAGGAGTCTTAATTGCTTTATTGATTCTCTTTGCAGCAATTCCCTGGCTTTACCGATTGCCAAGCAAGACAGCTTGCTGGAGAAAGACACCATGTTTAGAGATGCAGCTAAAGGCTTAGTTAAGCAGCAGTCTCAAGACAGTACACCTGAAAATGTCACTGTGAGCACCACGACCAAACTCGAACAGGTAACAGCATGCAGTTTCTTCAAATGCCTATTGGGCCTTAGGTCTGGAAATTGTAAGCTTAATGAAGCCAAAGACTGTAGTAATTTTTTTCCCCTCACCACACAGAAATATCATTTGCACTGTGGAGCCTTGTCTCCTTGATCTCACCCGCAATCAGTCTGGTCATGCAACAAGTTCCCTCTCTGCAAATTGAAGAGCTGCCTCCTGCCAGCTCCTGGTGGCAGGTCAGGGGCCGCAGCAGTCGGGGGGCTCGGAGCCCCTCAAACTCTATTCATGGCTCACAACAGGGGAGGGACAATTGTTAGCACTGGCCAAAGGGTGCTCTTGTCTCCAACTTGGGTTTACAAAGGAAAGAAGCACAACCTGGGAGACTGCAATTTAAAGATAGGACTTGCTTGATTTACAGCTGCAGTGTTAACTCCCTTTCTTGTGCTACTGCATTAGGATACAGGCACCGATTATTTGGATACCCTTTAAAATTTTCTCCACAGGATCACAATCTCATTCAGTGTTAGGGTGAATGCAAAAGGAGGCAATTATCTGTTGCTTATAAATCTGGCATGTCCTAACTTTGAGTGTTTAGGACGTAAATGTTGTTTGGGTTGTTTTTGTTTGGTTAGTTGTTTTTTTCCTACAAGGGGTTTTATTTTATGGCATATACATTTAGCAAACACATATTCGAGAAGTATTTAGCCATTTAAGAAAAAAACTACTTTAGAATTGGGGAGTGGAGGAGAAAGTTTCCATTTAAAATCATTTACTGAGAGTTTGAAGCATAACAAAAAAGCAAGATACTGTTTCCATTTAAACCATGTTCAGTTCAAACTGCAAAGCTGCCTCGGCAGAATCATGCACTCCGTTGCTTTTTGTTTGAGCGCATTTCAAAAGAATGCGTTAATTATATAAGATCAATCAGTGAGTTCATGTGTCAGTCATACGAGTCCATCTCTAAAAGTCCTCAGCTTTGGAATCCTGTAGAACACTCGCTTCCCTATTCAGTCAGAAGATATCACAACATGTTTTGCACTTGGCTGACATCTTATTTTCATGTCATACAATTTCTGGCCTTGCCGACTGTGCAGGGATGTGATGAAAACACAGTTAACCCAAAAGAGACGCACTACTGGTCAGAAAAGTAAATGCTTGCAACCATCTTAGAAGGAGTCTTCCCTTTATGAAAGGCAGGTACTGTTTGACCAACCTGATCTCCTTCTGTGACAGGGTGATCCACCTAGTAGATGAGGGAAAGGCTGTGGATGTTGTGTACTTAGACTTCAGTAAGGCCTTTGACGCCATATCCCACAGCATCTCCTGGAGAAGCTGGCAGCTCATGGCCAGGATGGATGTGCTCTGCGACGGATAAAGAACTGGCTGGAGGGCCGGACCCAAAGAGTTATGGTGAACGGAGCCAAATCCAGTCGGTGGCCGGTCATGAGTGGTGTTCCCCAGGGCTCAGTATTGGGGCCGATTCTGTTTAATCTCTTTATCAATGATCTAGATGAAGGGTTTGAGTGCAACCTCAGTAAGTTTGCAGTTGACACCAAATTGGGTGGGAGTGTTGACCTGCTGAAGGATAGAATGGCCATACAGAGGGATCTGGACCCAGAGAACAAGTCTGATGAGGAGCGGCTGAGGGAACTGGGGCTGTTTAGCCTGGAGAAAAGGAGGCTGAGGGGAGACCTTATTGCTCTTTACAGCTACCTGAAAGGAGGTTGTAGCATGGAGGGGGTTGGTCTCTTCTACCAAGTAGCAAGTGGTAGGACAAGAGGAAATGGCCTCAAGTTGCACCAGGGGAGGTTTAGATTGGATATTAGGAAAAATTTCTTCACAGAAAGGGTTGTCAGGCATTGGAAAAGGCTGCCCAGGGAAGTGGTGGAGTCACCATCCCTGTAGGTGTTTAAAAGGGACATGGTTTAGTACTAGAGTTAGGTTGCGGTTGGACTCGATGATCCTGAGGGTGTCTTCCAATCAAAATGTTTCTGTGATTCTATAATTGTAGGGAAAGAGAGAGACATGTTTAGCCTAGGGTCTCACTGAGACTATCACTTGCTTCTAGATGTTCAACAGGAGTGTGGACAAGAAAATATATACTTCCTTCTGCTTGATTCTCTTTTCATGCAGACCTAGCTAAAATTGTTCAAGTTTTCATTACCTCTAGGATTTTGCTTTATAGTTTGTGAAGTAAAACGTACACAGAAACTGACTGGAAGAAGAGCAGCTAATCTCTCAGGTGAGAAGGTGAAACCAGAGGTTTTCATGCTGGTACTTTTCTGCTGCCCCATGATCTAGAGTCACTTTAGGGTCACGGGGCAGATTTTCAAAACTTTACTCCTACTGTTTCATCATACATCAGTGCAACTTCCCACAACAGTTACAATTCAAAGATAAGACAGCAGACTTAAAGGTGAATGAATGTCTTTTAGCTCCATTAGCTGAGAATATTCTGGAGAGAACTCTCTGTGAAATCCTGCTCAACACAAGCTAGAAGGAATGAGTGTCTTCTTCTCTTTTAGTAGAAGGAGAAGATGCAAAGCTTGCCCAATGTATGCAGTTGCTGAATAAGGTATGATGCTCCTTTGGAAATTAATGAGCAGGAACAGTCCTATCTGGGAAATCAACACTAACATGGCATAGGTTAGAAACTGTGCATTAACTGGTTGCATTAACTAGTTGCATTAAAAAAAAATAATCGTATATTAACAGAACTTTTCCGTTGGCAGGGGCTTAATAAGCTTTGGCTCTTTTGGACAAAAGTGGGTAAAACACTTTAATCTCTTCAGAAGATATTTTAATTTTAGTAAACCAAAGAATTCCCATATTTTGTCAAATGAAAATAGGAGGTTTTTTCTTTTCTGAAGTGATATAATCGTGATCTTGGAAACTGGCTTTTCTGTCATAGGTATTTCTTGTTTCAGCATTTTCTTGCTGATGTCTTTTGGTTGTATTTATTGGCAGCCTCAGTTTTTCTTGGGAACATTAAGCTGTAGTAACTTAAACATATTTCTTACTATGAGCCGTGCTTTATTTCTTCCATTCTCTTGTGGAATGAGGAGATACCTATGACAAAAGAATCAAGAGGCAGCAAAACCTGCCATAGTTGAAGAAAAGCAATCAAGACCAACATTTCTCTGTACCTTGAATATTCTTGTTAATGTATTTTTGTTACCTGTGAGGATGGGGATTGTGTTCTGTACTACTCGCCACGCAACTGTAGGTATATGTATATCATATCCATATTTGTGTATATAATATGTAGATCTTAGTTTTCAGAGATGTTATTTCCAAGTAAAACATTTTTATTTTTTTTTACGTCACAATTTGGGAATTAAAAATTTTATTTAGTGCTGATACCAAAGGAAAGCTTTGAACGACCCCTTCCCCCCATCCCTGCCTCTCGGGTATACTCATTCTAATGAGTTTCACAATCTTGTATTCTTACCAGTTGCATTCCAAACGACATTCAGAGTAATCATGTACTGTTTAATTTTTCAATACGATATGTGGAGTCATTACTTGGATTTTATGTTCATACATTATTGAAATAGATCGGCATGATATTTCCTATGCTTTGTGTCAGAAATTTCATACATTCTTAGGCAATATGGCATGCAGATTAGGCCTTTGTTGGAGGATCAGAGACAAAAATTTCATCTTATTACATCTGAAACATGCATTTTTAATAGAGAAAGCTCATAACTTTTTTGGCTTTTTTATGTAGCCTCAGTTTTTTTAATTGCAAAAATAATGCAAAAGAGCCTTAACAAAATATTGTTTCTCATAAAATAAGATTTTTGTTACATGAAGCGTGGGAGATGGGGATCAAATGACTACATTGATAAAGCATTTTGGGTCTCTCTTGGCTTGTATTAGCTTTTGCTTTTTCCTAGGTAAAAGATGTTCTTTGATCACCTATAATGTCAAGGTCTGTGCTGCTGAACAAAGGCAGCAGTGTGAATAAGTTCTAGAATTTTATCATGGCTGGCAATCGCTCTTCCTCTCAGCTGGGAAGGATATTTTTCTGATAGCAGATTGAAATTACTGTCCCAGAATTGAATTATGTGCTTCATGCTACAAACAAATATAGATAAAATATTTTCTTTTTCTTAATTGAGTCTTTTTTTTAAAAAAATAGGGGTTTTTTTGGCTTATAATTCTTTTTTACGTATTGTTTGCCATATGAACTGTATGATAGAATATCCCCTGATACCCTTTTCACTTACAACAAACACATGACAACTGTGTTTATCATAGTGTTACACATAAGAGCTAGAGTGCATCCTTATTTCAGTGACAAAAGCATATAAACTAAAAATCATTAGAGATTATTATCTGAGCAGATTGTGAATGCTGTTAAGGATCTGTAATTTAAATAAGTAAATAGGAATCTTCATTGTTAGCATTACAAAAAGCTTAAAAACTAATACTTCCCGAGGTATATTAGAAATTATGCTGTATTTTTGGCTGCTTTTCTTTCTTGTCTCATAAAATATGCATCGTGCAATCATGGTATGATATCCACATACCTGCATGGAGAAGAAAAAAATAAGAAAAATCATCTATATGCTCAGAAAAGTAAATGAGAAGAACAGAATTTGAAGGATCCCACTAATAAGTTATACTAATGTAAATAATGTTTACTACCAGGTCAAATTGGTTGTCACTCTAATGCATTTAGACTTTCTAATTTCTATGTGATTTATTTGCTCATTGAGCTGTGAAATTTAATGCAAAGAGTGCTACAAAATGCTGAATCACCAAATCCTGAACTTTGTAGAAAAAAAATATTTAAATACTTGGAGTTCAACTGAGTACTTCACATTTCTAACCGTTTATCTATAGAGTCAGCATCTTTGGTTATACCTAGATGATGAAATAAAACCAAGCTGGGGCCTTTTTACTGGCCTATGGATATGTGGGATGGGTCGGCTCACATCCATAAGACAAAACTCTTTTCTCCTTCAAAAGATGGGGCCCTGCCCAAACAGCCTATGGGCAATGACTGTTGACATGGGACCTGGATGATACCCAGGTATTACCTGCATGAGTGCTAGCTGGCATGAGCCAAGAACGTACAAGAAAGTCTGCTAACCATTCAGAAAATATCATAGAATCATAGAATGTCCTGAATTGGAAGGGACCCACAAGGATCATCAAGTCCAATTCCTGTCCCCCAGAGTTCACACCATGTGTCTGAGGGCCTTGTCCAGTCTCTTCTTGAACACTGTCAGGCTTTGGGCCGTGACACCTCCCTGGGGAGCCTGTTCCAGTGTCCACCACCCTCTGGGGGAAGAACCTTTTCTTAATGTCCAGCTTAAACCTCCCCTGGCACATCTTCCTGCCATTCCCTTGGGTTCTGTCATTGGTCACTAAAGACAAGAGTCTGGCGCCTGCCCCTCCTTCTCCCATTATGAGGAAGCTGTAGACTGTGATGAGGTCTCCTCTTAGTCTCCTCTTCTCCACATTGAACAAACCAAGTGACTTTAGCTGCTCCTCATACTGCTCCCCCTCCAAACCCTTCACCAACTTTGTGTCCCTCTTCTGGACACTCTCCAGAAGCTTAATATCTTTTTTATCCTGTGTTGCCCAGAACTGCAAACAGTGCTCCAGGTGAGGCCGCACCAGTGCAGAGCAGAGCGGGACAATCCCCTCCCTGCCCGGCTGGCCATGCTGGGCTGGATGCACCCAGGACATGGGTGGCCCTCCTGGCTGTCAGGGACACTGCTGGCTTGTGTTCAACTTGCCATTGACCAGAACCCCCAGATCCCTCTCTGCAGAGCTGCTTTCCAGCATCTCGTCCCTCAGTCTGTATGTACAGCCAGAGTTGCTGTGTCCCAGGTACAAAATCTGGCACTTACTCTTGTTGGACTTCACGCAGTTGGTGATTGCCCAGTTCTCCAGTTTGTCCAGATCCCTCTGCAGGGCCTCTCTGCCCTTGAGAGTGTCAACAGCTCCCCCCAGTTTTGTGTCATCAGCAAACTTACTAAGCAATCCCTCAAGTCCTGAGTCCAAGTCATTTATAAAGACATTGAAGAGTGCAGGCCCTTAAGATGGATCCCTGTGGAACCCCGCTAGCGACTGGTTGCCAGCCCAGCATAACCCCGTTTACTAGAACCCTTTGAGCTCAGCCTGTCAGCCAATTGCTCACCCACTGCATTGTGTGTTTATCCAGCTGTACACTGGACATCTTGTCCAGGAGAATACTGTGAGACACAGTATCAAAGGCTTTATGAAATCCAAAAAGATCACATCAAGAGGCTTCCCTTGGTCAGCTAGGTGGGTAACCTTGTCATAGAACGAAATTAAGTTGGTCAGGCAAGACTTCCCCTCATGAACTCGTGCTGGCTGGGACCAATGACTGCGTTGTTGTTCAGATGTTTTTCAATGACTTCCAGAACACTCTTTTCCATGATTTTGCAGGGAACAGAAGTGAGGCCAACAGGTCTGTATTTGCCAGGGTCATCCCTGTTGCCCTTCTTGTAGCCTGGGACAACGTTTGCCAGCTTCCAGTCATCCGGGATCTCTCAAGATTCCCAAGAGTGTTGAAAAATGATGGAGAGAGGTCTCGCTATGACGTTAGCCAGCTCTTCGAGCACCCTTGGATGAATCCCATCAGGCCCCACTGACTTGTAGGGATCTAGCTGGAGTAGCAGATCCTGTACAAGTTCTGGACTGATTGGGAATTCATCGTTCTCACAGCTATGGTTTTCCAGCCCAGGGTCATGGGGGCCCCCAAGTCCATCATCAGTGTTGAAAATGCTCAGCTTGGTCTATGTCCCTGTTAATAAGGTGACCATGCTCATCAGTTAATGGGCCAATGTTACTTATAGTTTGCCTTTTGACATAAATATATTTTAAAAAGTCTTTTTTGTTGTCCTTCACAGTACTGGCCAGCTTCAGTTCTAATTGAGCTTTTGCAGTGTGAACTTCCTCCCTGCAACGGCAAACAGCATCTCTGTAGTGCTCCCATGTTGCCTGGCCTTGCTTCCACTGACCACGCAATTTCTTTTTTCGCTGTATGTCAAGAAGAAGATCCTTGCTCAACCAAGCTGGATTTTTACCTCACCTGCTAGTTTTTTGGCATTTTGGAATGGCCTGGTCCTGTGCTCTTACTAGGTGGTGCTTAAAAACCAACCAGCACTGATGCACCCCAACATACGGAGAACCCCCAGGGCAGTGTTTGAATTCAAACTTACAAAAGAACTTACAAATAAAGACATTTGTCTCTAGCTTAGTGT
The DNA here is from genome assembly GCF_036013445.1 of Caloenas nicobarica. Taxonomy (NCBI): domain Eukaryota; kingdom Metazoa; phylum Chordata; class Aves; order Columbiformes; family Columbidae; genus Caloenas; species Caloenas nicobarica. The sequence goes on along the minus strand of NC_088245.1, from coordinate 154,562,879 downwards.
AGGTTTACTCTTGATAGATTAAGAGCAGACCAGTCTTTAGCGCAGGTGATCTGAGTTTTGCCAGCACACAAGGGAGTATAGCGAAGACCTATGCTTGCTTTGTTCCTGCAAGCAAGTTGGGCACACTAACAAGGGAAGGAGGCTGCAGGCTTCTGTCTTGCATCTGCTTTCCCTTTACAAGAATCTTGGAATTATTGGAATTTTTTTTTAAATATTATTCTATTCCAATGTGCATCATAAAAAACAATCGTCAAAATGAAATTTACTTGTTTTTTTCCCAAGTGGAATTCTTGTTTTCTAGCCAGCCTTACATCCAACTGCCATAATTAAAAACAAAAAGAGTAAAAAATGACATCTTCTGTGTGACAGAAATTTCTCATTCACTTTAATACGGTGAGGAATACACCTCCAGAATAGGTAGACAGAAAGACACAGCAGGCAACCTGTGTATGTTTGTCTTGTTCAAAACTCATACACTGTTTTCTGAGTCTGAAAATACAAATATTTTACAAGCAAGTGTTTTAAATAGACAGGAAAAAAGGAGAATAGTAACAGTAACATTTTGACAGACTCCACCATTTTAGAGTACATCTCTTCTAAAAAAAATGAATCTGTGAGATGAGGACTATGGGCAGGTGCATTGTGAAATTTTCAGCTGGCCTATTTGCACAGTTTCCATGTTGGAGTAAGTACATTTTGCATGTACATGTAAAAAACAATCATTACATTAACTAAGTCTAGTAAATAATCTCCTTGAGATACTTACTCTTTTGGATTTGTACATTAATTGCTTATTGGACTTAAATGAATAAGAGGTGTTTTATCACAATTTTTATGGAGAAAGAAAGAAATAGAAAGCATCATGAAAGTGTGATTGGGTGCTACTGCGTCTTGTCCTCGTGCATCTATGCAGCTACTACATGTAGAGCTACTGTTGTAGGTTTTCCTTACATTTTTATGGGTTACTACTTTATCTCTCTAGTTCAACATCTGAGCTGTTGCAGATGGGATGCAGATCAGATGCCTGCCTTTCCTGTTTTGGTGGATGACTGGAGAAACGTTGAAAAATGTTCTTACATGCATGTGAGGTTTACATATACCATTTTAGTCATCAACATTTATTACCTATTGGTAGAGCTGATAAAAAAAAGGACACAACTTTCTGTGAGAAGTTTGCCTGTTTCCTCATATACTTGTTTTAAGCATTGTTTTCTACTGAATGTATTTGGTTTTAGAGGAATAGTAGGGAAATTATTAAAGACTAAAGCAGAAGTCCTCAAATCCTTCCAGTCACTGTGTCAGTCCCAAAATGGGAGCTTTTTGTAGTCCTCAATATTTTTGTGAAAATCTTCAGGACAGAGCTATTACAAGAAACAAAAAAGAAATAATGACAATAGCTCTTGAAGTAAAGAGTAGAAGTGTGCCCTCCATAGATCAAAGGTACTGCTGGGCTCTGGGTCTCAATTTGGGACTTTGCAAGCCCTGCTTACATATGCCTTTCCTCTATGAGAAGCTGTGGCTTCCTGCATGCTATATAATACTTTTTAGAATTAATTTTGCTGTATTTTGCTGTTTCTTTAGTGATTAAGCTTGTGTCTCGTTATTCAATACTGGGCTTAGATGAAGACAAGAGTAGGCTGAGTTGGGTGACTGGAAACCAAATATAGTAATTGACGGTTTGTTTGTGCTGTAAGCAGATGCATAATATTAGAATAACTAAGACCATAAAAACGCTTGGAAGCTAGGAAAAAATGTTCATAGGGGCACGGAGTGAGTAAAACATGCAATAAGTACACATAAAAAGACATGTCTTGGAATTTTTTTTGTGCTCATGTGAGAGTCATTTTTTGACAAGCACCTTAAACGATGAGAATATTTCATATGAAATGAAGTGTGAGGTTCCTGTTCTACAATTTGCATTTTTATTTCTCTTTTTGTAGATTAGAGAAGGTTTCAAGGCTTTGTAACTTCATTCATACCATACCAGCACATTAATATGAGTAAAGCTGGTGAGATACTGAAACAGAAATTATAACAAGATTTTGGTTTATGTCATAAGAGCTAGTGGTTCTGTGGTTGTGATGTCTGGTGTCATCATTTATTTCTTCTTGGTAAAATAATAGAGTAAGCAATGTCATCTGTTTTATGACTATTCACTGAATATTTTGATACTGGTATTCCATACTATTTTTAGAAGAAAAAACTTGATAAAGCCAAAGATCTATGATTTAGAGAAGATACCAAATCACATCTAATTCATCCTGCTTGTTTATGACTACAAATTTCCCAGTGTTTGCTCATGGCTGCCCAAAAAATCGCATGTGAATGACTGTTGGTATGTATGTTTCAAGTATCTGGAAACACTAAGATGAAGATAAATTGTTAGTCTTATTTCATTAAGATGAAACTCTTCAGCAGTATCACACTGTGCAGCTCTGACAGGTGTAGGAAGAGAACCCCGATCATCATGATTTCTGAAGTGGACCTTGAAACTATGGAAACAATAGAAGTTCAGTAGTTTGGGATCAGATCCCCGGTGTTAAACACCAGTATCCATAGTCTCTGGGGTCATCTTCTTGCCAGAAGCACACTCCATGTTCCCTCCAAAATCTGGTCTGCTGCTTCTGTCACATGCCACTGCCAGAGGCTGAGGATGCTGAGTTGTTCTTTGAGAAAAAGCAGTGTCTGCTTTTCTCCTGAACCTTCATCTTAAGCAGAGCAACAGAACAATGTTGTTTCATCTTCATTGTCCATCCTTAAAACAGAAGTCAAGAGAGTATTTTAGTAAACTCTGAACAAACAATTCAAATGATTCTGCCATCATTCACATGAGAATTTTCTCTTTCTAGGTATTCTGCTGAGATGTAAAAATGTTTTTCTTCGGGTTGACATAAAGGAATCAACCTACATTTTAAGTGTAGATCAAAATTTATAAGCACACTAGTTAATTTGTCAATGTTAATTTTGTATTTAATCAAACTGCCATTATCACTGACTGTTTTTTCTTCAGTCTTCTATTCTGTCTTTTGGATTTTGTTTTTGTTTCCTTAGCATTTACTTTACCTTGCAGAGTGTATATTATTCCTCTTAAATCTCAAAAATATTAAGCTCATTTCATTCACCACTTTTGGCTAAAGTAGCTGCTTCTGAATCTCTTCTGGTCTCCTTGACAACATGATTCCCACTTCTTATTAACTTCATTCTATTCTGCAGAAAAAATCTATTAGAATTTTAAATCCCATAGGATGAAGTGTAGTATGAGAGCTTTGTTAAATACTCTGCAATAAATAGTTTACAAGTGCACTAACTTTTATAGTCTTGATTTCTTCTGCCATAAACATTTAATGAAGAGAGCAGTGGAACTGCATTTGAGCTGGGAATCTTTATGGGTTCAGAGATAGCAAATGGCACTCCAGTAGTGGTCTATGTTTTTAAGAGCCCACCAGACTCATGCAGTTATACACCTTAACACTGATAATAATTTTCGATGTTCTTTTCTTGCTTAGGATTAATGATGTGTAGTTATTTGCAAGGAGTGACAACTTTCCAGTTTCCTAATGCATTTATTTCCCTAAATTCTAGGGATCTAGATTTATACTTTAGGTTAGAATGTTATGGTACAGAACGATTGATTGTGAAGTTACTTTATTTCTCTACTTTGTGTTTTCCAGATCAAGCTAATGCCTCCAGCTCCAAATGATGACCTGGCTTCTTTGAGTGAGCTAACAGACAGCAGCCTGCTTTATGAGATTCAGAAGCGTTTCAATAATAATCAGATATATGTGAGTTATTACTCACCTATAAACAGTAAGCTTTCAAAAAAGAACAAATGAGAGAATAGGAAAAATAGGATTGCTATCATAAGTACTGGACTGTAACCTGCCTCAGACTCATGACTAATATTTAAATAGACTAGTATGTATGTTGGCAATTTCTCAAGTTTATGTGGGAAAAGCAGAAATTAAAAATGGCATAACACTTCAGATAGGTTTGGGTAAAATTTATGTGTGTTTATTTCACAGGGCAAGTATATTGTTAAAAACTGATGGACACATGTAATTTTCTTTCTAAAACTACCAAAAGATCCTTCCATCTTTATATTAATTTTAATAGAACACATGATTACTGGAAATTTGAAAGGAATTTGATTTGAAAAGCTTAGAATTCGTTACTCATTATATCTTCCTATATAATGGAAATCATCCTCTCTATTGTAGTGTTCATCATCTAGATATCAAATGAGATAGTTATAGCAAAGTTTTTCCAAAGCAGGTTTTCCTGGTTTTGCCGTATTAAACTTGGGGTGCATCTGGTTAGGCATACATTACTTCTGGAGAAAAATATACACTTGACAATCATGGTGTCCCTGTTCATAGCTTATTCATAACTTATTTCTAACTTACTGAACAGCTGAATAGCATGTTAATGTGAAACATGCAAATGATTTTTAAATGGGTTGCACTGTTTAGACTAAAGGAATTTGGGGAATTGGCATGTTGCTGTGAATACCTTTGAAATTTTGCTAACTCCAATTCTAGCTGTTATGGCATTCAAAGGTAATAAAAATTCCAGGTTTTAGGGTCAAATCCTATTTTGAGTATTTCTTTTGCTTGATCTCACTTTCAAGGGTGTCAAACACAGATAATTTTAACTGAATTCAGGAGGATCCACAGATACTCAGTATTTATAAAAAGGAAGTATTTTATTTTAAAATACTGAAGGTTTTGCCTAAGAGGATCTCATGCCCTGCTCTGGCATTTTCCTTGGGTTAATGGAAACTCATAGGCAGTGGTCATTAATATTCCGCTCAATAGGAACCATCATGCTTTGGTAGAACGTCAGCATCTTCTGAGACAGAGGTCTGGCTTTTTTGCATTCTGAGAGCATGATATAGCAGCAGCTACTGATGAGGAGTGAGAAGTACAGCAGCAAGGGGGGACCTACAATCTTTTACTTAAGTACATCTTTCACATATAAGTGATTAAATAGGAAACAGAAAATCTCGGCACCTTCGCAATCAGTGGGTGGTTTGCTATTTTTATTAATAATATAGCCAGGATTTTTTTTTCCATATGTGTGTACAAATGTTCACATACACATGCATATGTAAAAATACTTACATATGTAACAATTGCTCTGTCTCATTCCACAAGCAACATATTTTAACGTATCAATTCTGCATAATCAATATAGCATTTCTAAATTCTGTCATCTATCCCATAAATAAATTGCTTGAAGAACTTGTTTATGTGGCAGGCGTGTCAGTTTTTCGTAGTTTAACAAATAGTAAATTACAAATTAACTTCCAAGTAATCTACCAATAATATATGCAGTGCAGTTTTTCTAGGCATAATTTTCCATTATGAAGAACTCAGTTTTACTACAAAAAGAATAATTAATTCTATGTGAATTGTAAATTTAGATCTCAATTTAAAGTTATGAAGCTAAAAGCTCTGAATATGCACGTTATATTTAATATGTTGATAGCTAGATTTAAGCAGCTTTGCAAAAATTCTTTTCTGAAAGGAAAGACTTAGTCTCCTTAAATTTTTACCTTATTCCTTAATAAAGCAATTTATCTTACTCCTTTTTCAGACCTACATTGGCGATATACTGTTGCTTGTTAACCCATTTAAAGAACTTCCTATTTATTCTACCATGGTAAGCATTCTCTCTTTAAAATGTTACGGTGTGGATCTTTTCCAGTGTATTCATAGAGTTCATTTGGCAGGCCAAACGTCTAAGATTAATTAACATATATGTGCTTTTTTTATGTTGGGAGCATCCTAGTTTTAAAAGTTTTGCAAAAAAAATTTAATTTCTTCCAAGATACCACTATTTTTTCTGTGTCTTGTTTGTAAAACAGCCATCTTACTAATGCTTTGCATGAGCAGTAGCACTTTCAATTTTTAAAGGTAGTTCCTGATACATAACATGACCTTGATGGTTTCTGCCACGGCCAGACTTGCAAAACTAGACGCATACTTCATGCAGTGCTTGTTTGAGTTCACACCCCACTTGCCCAAAGCACAATTACAGAGATAACAACCTTGAATGGTGCAGAAAGGCTCAAAATGACTGTCTGTGCTCCACGCCAGGCCACTATATGGGGCTGTCTCATGGAGGTGGCTTGTGTTGGGCACAGGCAGCCCATGGGCAGAGGACACTTGGGTCCATGTGTTCACTGTCATACGCACGAGGCCACCTAGGAAGTGCTACAGATGCTTCTCTCTGGAAAAGTATTTCCCTTATCTTTCTAATCTTCCTCTTATAAGAAAGAGTAGTTATTTACAAGGGGCTTGTTGTTTCAGTACGTAGACGTTGATACTAACTTAAGTGGACTTTATAGATCAATGAGAGTAACATAAATTCAATTTATGTGATCTCTACCTCATCATCACTCAGCCATTTTAAAGACAGAGCCCTAGCATAACTGTTGATTTCTTTCCCCTTCCCAGTAATTTTCTCATTGTTTCACTGAGATCACATTGCTGCACAGAGATCAGGCTCACTGTTGTGTTAGGGTGTGTTCAAATATGTTTATTTAGTTTACAAGAATTATGAAGGGTTCAAAATTTGATAAGCAAACTAGCCTCTGTTTGCTATGTCATGTGGCTTTGTGTTTATCAGTAGTAAATTTGAGAGAAAGAAATGCTGTGACATTCAATGGCAGTAGTAGCAGATTCCAAGTTGGGAGGCTAAATTTGGTTTCTAGAAATGGAAATCATCCATCATCCCCAAGGTTTAAGATAACGATATTTTTTCCTGTCACTGTGTATTTTACATTAGATACACGATTTTGTGCACCAAGAGAGAACTCTAAAGAAAAAAGAATTCAGGTGGTAGGCCTGCATATTGAAATGTTTCCTGAATGTTTGCTGCTTCTTCTCTGAAGCTCTCTGTGATAAATCTATTTTAGCAAGTTTAGCATGAGACACTTTGTCCTGTAATTGTTTGGATCACCTTGGATCATCATTGCTTTTACCCTGTCATTATTATCTGCATGGTATTGCTCATTAGGCAGATATTTTCCCAGACGATAAAAAACCCATGGTTGTTAAATAGCTTTGTTTTCTCTGTTTTTGAAATGTTCAAAGATACTGCAACAGCTTAGCTGCTATTATTTTGAACTCTGTGTTATTGGTCTGTATATTGAAGTAATAAAAATTGATGGTATCTATTCCTCAGTAGACACTGACATGCCATGTGATGTGGCTCATTAGTTAGCATTTTTGTTTCAGGCATGTGGTTTGTTAGCTATCAGAAAAAGAATGGGCATGACACTATCTTTAAAACTAGGATGAAGCAATGAAAAGATTATCATGTACATTTTTCATTAGCAGCAACACTTCAGGTTTTCTTCTCTCTCTTAAAGATAATTTTCATAACTTCTGGGCAATCTTTGTCTCGTTATCCTGCACTGACCCCCCACACTTAGCTTCAACAGAATACTACTAAAATAAATATTTTTATAAGCAATTATTCACTCTGAAATGACGTAAAGAATCATATGTTAATGGACATTGATATGCATTGCTTCTTATGCAATTCAGTGCAATTGCTAGATGACAGTGCTAACGCATTTTTACATGGAAATACACTGTACTACTACACTATACATTAAGGTATCACTATTCTACTAGGGATGTGCAGACATCACTTCAAAGGTATCATAGTAACTGTTTGTAGGAGCAGCTTGTGCTATGGTCATCCTGCTTTGTTACGTTTGTGCAGCATTTATTTGTGTATGATTAAGGCAAATATATCCTTGAAGTTTGTGTGTTAGAAAAATATGTAAACTTGCAAAGCACTTGCCACATTATGCAATGAGAATAAGTCTCTGAAAGTTTTTCTTTCTGCTTTGTGACATGCTGAAATGATTCCTTGAGAATCAGTGTAAATTTAATCTTGTTTAGTCCGGTAGCTTTAAAAGCCTGGAAGAGAATAGGGCCATATTTTCGAGGATTCATTCAGCCACAGTGTTGTAGATGCCCCCAGATTCAATAGTTTAATATCTAAATAAATAAGACAGGCATAGGACAGGACAGGATGATAAGCACCTGATTAGTTTGGAGAAAGGAGCAAATACAAAATGGCACTGTGGTGGAAAGGCTGTTAGAGAGAACAGTTGGAGAAACAGGACATGATGGAAAGGATTTAATTAAGTGGTAGCATCCAGTATCATTCTAGATGCTTCATAGTATTCCAGTTGTCCCCCAGCTGCTATGGGTTTCTGTAGAGCCTGTGTTAACTTTGTAAACCCATGAGAAGGTCTGATAAGAGCTATATGAAAAGGTAGCTAAAATTAGTTATTTAAGGATATTTGTAAAATGGTATGGTGTTTCTGCTCACAATCTTATCTAAATCACATTCTGTATTTTCTTAATTATATTTATTTATTCTGAAGTGAAAGAATTGTAGATATTAGCAGAGTATCTATTTTTTCTAAAATTTGTTTGATATTAGCTGAAAGGACATTAGGATAGCCTCAGAAAAAAAACCTGAGGTTTCAGCAGTGGATAACTGGTTCTACTCATACTTCAGCTTTAAGGATAGTACATGTTGCTAGCTATGTGTATCGCAGAAGTTATTAAATATTGAAGAGACGTTATTCATGGGAGACTGCTCTGTCTTGTAATAGATGAATTAGTTTATAACTTAAGCCTTTGATTTCAATTTTAACTTTTCATGAGATTATTATATGTCATTTTGTAAGATTTTTAAGCCAAGACATTGAAGAAGTATAAACATGAGGTATAAAAAAGTAACTTACTAGGTTTTGTTTTACTCAATGCACAAACCAGTATTGTTGAGTCCTCTAGTTACATTTATTTTTCTATCTTAATTAGATCTTCTATGCTTACAGCTCTATTTGCTTTAATTAAAATCTTCATAGATACTGTAATGGTACCACATATATACCTACAGAGATTCTGTTCTTAATGCTTAGAGAGCTTTACAAAAGACCCAGGATTAGGGAGGTGAAACATAATTAGTTTGAAATGTATTGATCATGTTAATTTTCTACATTTTTTCAGGTCACCCAGCTTTATTTAAATAACTCTGGAAAATTATGTTCCTCACTTCCCCCTCATATATTTGCCTGTGCTGAAAGAGCTTACCACATGCTATTCCAGGAGCAGCGTCCCCAGTGCTTCATCCTCAGGTGAAAATTTATCTTTCTATTAACTAATTTGTAACTCCTGCCTTTCAGCTTTTTCCCGCAGGACTCAGCAATTGAGATTTCTATTTTATTTTTTCCTCCAACTGATTTCTTTCTGTGTACTGATCTCTGTATCATACGTTAGAGCAAAATAGAACTGGAAAAGGTTTAATTACATCTCAAGTTCATAAATTATCTTGGGGAATTCCCACTCCATCTAGCTGCATCTAATTAGGAACAAAGAGTTAATGGTAAAGAATTCAAAACTGCAGTGTGTGTTTGCTAGTATAACATGGATCAGGATTAGAAATAGAATCTAATGACAATAAAAATGAGAAGTCCTAGACTAAATTATAAAACTCTGAGCTGGTGCACCTGTATTGGAACTTCCACTCTGCCTCACGTATTTGTGTGGCCCTATGCTTGTAATTTACCTCTTCAACTTCAGAATGGACTTCAACCAGTTCCTTTATTCACAGTGTTGTTTTAATGACAAATAACTTCAAGATTGTGAATAAATGTATTAGAAATGTCCAGCGAAACAGTCTCATCCGAATATATGAGTTTTATAATGGTGAAAGTTTGTATTCACTTGAAACTTCTGATCCTCAAATCTGTTAATCCTTTTTTTCTTCCTTCATCCTAGTTGAAAGCAATGAGTCCGCTGAATTTGATGTAGTTGCATGAATTTGTTGGTCAATCTTGTCCCTTTGACAATTGCTGTTAGCTGAAATATTGGCAAGGGTTTACAGAACTTCATGGGCTATGGGAAAGAAAAAAAAATGCTCTTGAACTACCTCTAATTATAAGATAGTTGAATACTATGAAATGGAGAGGATATGATACTCAAAAGCAGCTAATGATGCTGGTTTAGAGTTACAAGAATTAAAATTAACACATAAATACAATCATATGCATGTCATTTCTATTGCATTCTGTTTATGTGGATACAGACTCCTGTGATTATTTGATGCTCTGTATATTAAGTCTTCAAATACATTTGAATATTTTAATAGTTTCTTTTAAAAACTTAGTTTATTTAAAAAAAAAATACTTCAGAAGTTTCTAAATTATAAATGTATAAATCAATTATTTGTGGAACTGACTGTTGATTGGCAGAAACAAAACGTAAGCTTTTTATAACCTAATCAGAATGGAATAGATACTTATTTATCCAGTGCGCAGTGACATTTAAACAGAGGTAAAAGGAATATTACAAAATCATTACTGTATGTTCATATTATCATCTTGTAAATATTAACTCTTTTTTAGGTATGACAATATTGATAAAAATAAGAAACACCCTAAGGCACTGTTTTCAGCGTTTTCTTCAAAGTATGAACTTGAGCCACTGCTAATTGATTAGTATCTTTGTGAAGTTGCGTATAAGTGTAGACAGAGAAGAAGTAGAAAATATTACTTGGTCACGCTTCAAGAAAAAAGCCCACTGCCAAGTTAAGTATTATGTAGTAGTACACAAAGAATATTGTACTTATTGATAAATGGGTTTGATATCAGGGAACAGTTGCTACTGATGGTTTCATTTCAGTATGTCAAGGCATGTATTAAGCCCCACTGTCTCGATTCCTGCCCAGCCCACTGTAGCTTAATATAAATGAGAGACCTGATGGAGAATGTGACAAGAGAGTGCTCGGTTCACATCAGCACTTGGCAAGACATCTCCGTATCACATCAAGGCAACCCACATATATGCCATCCTAAAGTATCCTTTATGTGGATAATTAATTAGAGCTAAAGGTCACTTGTGAAAATGGAAGCTGAAAGGAAAACATCTGGTAATTTGGAACAGGAGATAAGTATAGCTGCATCTTGACAGAAACAGCTAGAATGAGTTATCTGAAATACCTTTCTTCTACTAGCACTAAATGAGAAAACAGAAGGGAATTGAGATCTTTTAGAAGTTCATAAAGAGGTATTAAAAATGGGATATTCTTATTATATTAGTCCTTTGGTAGAATCTAAGTAATTCCTGGAAAGTAAAGGTGATATAGGAAATTTCTGTGGATTTTCCAACAATAATAATAATAATCTGAAAAATATTCATGATGTAACTCAAGTTATTAGTCTACCCTCTTTCTGTCACCTGGTCATGTGTGTGCATTTGTGGTCAAAATGGATTTCTACTTTCTTGCTAATTCAGCTGTAAACCACCATTAGCTATCAGCAAGAGAAGGGATGATTCATTGATTACTTCTATGCTAATAAATATCATGGAGCAGGGCGGACTTTCTGGCCGTGAGGGCATGTGGCATAGTATCCAGTCAGTTTTGCTTTGATTTTCCACTTGAAGAGGAGTTTGTGGAGAAGTTTTCAAGATATCAGTTTCATTTTCTATCAAACCAAGTAACCGCAATTCTGCAGTTCTGAAATACTCCAAGCTTTTGTTTTACTTTTTTTTTCTCTCACCTCTTGTATCGAGCATAGTCTTCATTCCTAAGTAAGAAATTCTGTGATTTTAAAATATCTCCAGTTATAAAGCTGAGTTGTGGGTACATTTCCAGGCATCCATGTAGAGCGTGATAAGTGCACCTAGTAACAAATTTTAAAGTAAAAAAATACACTTACCTCTAATGTGAAATGACAGGCTGAATGAAGATGAGGGAGCTCAGAGAAGCTCTCTATAGCTAGACAGGCCATTTCATGTAAGCGCTCAGAAGGAAGGAGACAGTGGATGAACAAGTGAAAAGGACTCATAGATCCATGAGAATGTTACACTGGAAGAAGGTGTCTACGAGAGCTTCTGCCCATCTAGCTTTGCTTGCTCATTTCCTCATTTTCACACCATCCTTTGCGCCAACACAAACATTCAGGTGGTGGCCTGGTGATCTGGGCCGAAGAAATACTCTCATGTCAAAATTACACCTGGGAGGGTGGTGGTGATGCTGAGGAGCTATTTTAACCTGAATCCATTCTAAATCCAGACTCTTCTACAATTGAAATGAGTTGCCAAAGCACGACTCACTGTTTTTGGTGATGCCTTTGGCTTAGACTAATAGGTCCTAGAATCCTTGTACTGTGTTTGCTGCTGCTGTAATATTGGAATGGTTGGCCTGAGACACTGTCTGAGTCAGAGCTCTTACAGTGAGGAGTATCGGGATGCCACATAGGAAAATAGCCCCACCAAAGCAGAAGGGTGCTAGTTTTGTGTGGTTTTATTAGTATCATGTAAATTCGGTGACAGTAGATTGTCCCTGTGGGCATGCACTGGTCTCAAGATTAAATTCCCTTGATATCTGCAAGACATGCCATTCTGGCATATGAGCACTCCTGGAATCACACACTGAGAATACACTTTTGCCTTCTATTGTTATCATTAGCAAGTGAAACATGATACAATTATAGAATAAAACTCTTCAATCTATACTACTTTGCTTTTGCTTATAATGATATTTTATAGTATAAGTAATTTGTTAATATAATTTATAAACACAATTATGCTTTACTTTTATTGTAAAGATTTTACCATGAGAAGAAGCTACTGTTTCGATGTGCGTGTTGTGATATGATATGTAGCAGTGTGAATTAGTGCCATACCAGTATTTTACTTTTTGTGTGCAATTCTCAAAATTAATCTAGCTTAACTATTAGCTGCCAGAGAAGGACCAAGCGATGGCAGTATGTAAAACTCTCATCTGAATTTTTCCTGAAAAGTTTATTATTTTAAGAAATAGTAATTTCTTTATAGGAGTCTTTTATTTTCAGTACATTGAGCTACCCACAAGATTTTCAAAAGGACTGGGAAGAATATCTGAAACTGTACTCTTATTAATGTTAATCCTTTCATACTCATCAAACTCTGTAGCTTGTTTATTTTGTGGAGATAAAGTTTATTTTCTATTAGCAAAGTTTTTTGGTCCTTTTTTTATTTTTTCTGCCAAAATGTAATTACAGAAAGATACTTCCCATGAGTTTAGTGGCCATTACTAATGAATCATGAATTACTCTTTTATTGGACACATACTGTTGCTAATGGATTCGGCATGCAGCGTAACCCTTAATGATACTGTTTTTCTTAGTCTAGTCATTTTTGCCTCCCACATTTTCTCAAGAGATGATAATGAAAAGAGATGAAGGCATCTGAACTTGCCTGAGTTGGAACTTAGCTGCCTAAGTCCAAAGCTATGGTCTTGAAACCCTTGCTTAAACCACCAGGCTACTTTCTGATCTTGAAGGACTGCTTCAATTTTCATCCCATTTGTTCGTTCAGGAGATGTTCATAATTTCTGGCAGGGCAGAGTCTTACAGCAGTATTCATGCAGGTTGACTGGCTCTCCCCAGGCAGCAAAGCAGACAACATAAAAATAAAAAAAATAATATTTTTTTTAGTCTCGTAAAATGAATCACACATTACATAAAATGCTATGCATAAATATCAATGGCAAAGTATTTCAACAATGGTACAACTGCAAGTAGATAGTTCACTTTGCAGAAGCTGTGTATGTGGTATGAATGTACAGAAGACAGAACGGGCAGCGGACACTGAAACGTCTTCTGCAACAACAAAGGGGCAGACTGTGCCCTGCAATGTGTTAGCTCAAAGCTCCACTAATTCTATCATTGCTATAGTCTTTATAAATTGCATGTAATTAGGAATATATCTTGTAAAATACTTATTAGCCCCTAATTTATAAATTAAACAAGTTTATAATTTCTGGTTTGACCTGTATTACGTTAAAAACCTTACACTTGCAGAATGCAGATTTAGCACAGATTTGAGATAAGATTCTTAGTGTAACATTATTACATACTGATAGTGAAAGAGAACCCTCGGAAAAGGCAATGGCAACCCTTCTGTGCCAAAACTTTGTGTTTCCATAGTAAAAAGGTTATGTTTTAAAGAAGCTTTAGAATTGCACTTTAGGTCCTACAATTTCCAGCAATGTCAAAGCACTTTATTTTGCAGAATTTCCATAATGTCCCATTTAAATTGTGTGAAACTGTGTTTTCATCTGCAAATTTAATAAAATAGTTACTATTATTTCATTTTAATGTTGCCTCTTTCAGTTTTCTTTATGACTTTGGTCTTCTTGTGCTATCTATTCCCCTAAACATCCTACTAAGCTACTGAATTGATTAAAAAAGGAAAAACAAAAACAAAACAAAAATAAAACTCTCAGGATAATCTGGATCAGTCATTCCACCTTCTCTGTCTTTTTACACTTTACTTACTTTCTTGTCTTCTGAAGCTATACTCTTAATTTTCTCCACAGGGTTACCATGTTGCCAGAATTTAAATTTTTCTTCCCCCACCCCATCACTTCACCTCTGATCAAGTGTTCGCTCACTGGAATTAAGTGTTTTACAACAGGAAAGAATTTGGATAAATTCTTGAAGGGTTTACTACCAGTTATTCACAATTACTTTTATTTTCTAGCAAGCCTCCATCATTTATATATCCCTAACACCAAAAGCTGACTTCCTATGAACTTCGTATGAAAGTTACAGAATAAAATAACATTATGTTACATTCTTAACTAGGCAATAGATGGACTTCTCCTAAAAACTTCCTTCTAACTGCATTTTGCTCCTGCTGTTCATGATACGAGAATGCATCAAGCACTGACAAGATAAGTGAGGAGCTGTCTAGGAAGCCTAAGTATAGTTTATAGGTTTGTTAAAAGCTAAGGATCCTTAGTCGATCAAGCCAATGGTTTATGGGATACTGATAGCTTAATTTACTGAATCAAAAAAAACCCCCTAACAGCCCATAATGAATATATCAAATGAAATGTTATAATTTTGTATGTGTTAGCAGCCGGGAATGTCAATATCCAATGGTTTTGTTGTGATATAAATCACATTTTTAAGCCAAATAATCTGGAACAGAGACAAATCCTTGTCTTTTAAAGTGGAAAGCCTTGAAAGCTTTTGATTTCCTCAGTCTGGCATCACACAGACATTCTGTTCAAGTTAATAATCTTTAATTTTTAAATTATAATTCAATGTATTATAAGTGCAATGGTCTACTGCAGTACAGTTATAGATTTGGACATCTTATTAAAAAAAATGTTTAGAATTGTGCTTTCCAGTTTAGTTTAATTTAGAAATATAGTTTCCAACTAACATGCAGGGTTGTTCAGTTACAGATAGCACTATTGATGATACAAAACACATTATTTAATATTTAGCAGTATTGCTTGTACATATCTATTTCAAATCTCGAAACCTCAGTCATCAAGCAAGAACCAGTGTCCCATTTACACTCTCTGCAGGCTGAGAAGAAAGAAATGACTGTGGCCCCCCAAAAGTTTACAAGCTTACTCTGTCTCTTCCCTGGCTATGTCTTTCTATCAGAATGGGAATTTGGAGTACTAAATTTCACATCTTCCTTTAAAACTTGTGGAAATCTTACATGAACAAATTCTGTTGGAAGTTTTCCAGCATTTCTGATTATAATTCAAGTAGTGCAGGAGTAGAGTTGTTTGCTTTGTTAAGCATTCCTGCACTTCTGAATGTGGTACTTTTGGTCAGAACTGAAAATGAAATGCAAACAATAAAACCCTGTCCCTTATATGTTCTGAAATGGCAGGTACATTCCTCCTTACATGTTTTATGTTTTGTCATACTTTTATAGCATTTATTTGTACCGGAATCGACACCAAACAATAATGATGCTGTTATCTGAATTCATAAGTATATAGATGAACCTGGCTAATATTCAGAAACTGAGGGTATGTAAGATATACTTCTCAGTACTTGCAGGAATTCATTCTTAAGATTTTGCCTGGCGCTTGCTGTTTTCTGACTATTTTAGGAGGACTTCCTAGGTTAACTAATTCTACATGATGGTTCTGTCTGTCCACATCTAAGTCCCGCTCCACCCAATAACTTTGGAACTTGTTGGCCACCAGCAGCCGTGGAGGTCTCAGAGCTGGGGTGTTCACACAGGCTTTGTAGTTTTTGGGGAGCCGTCACAAAGGCGGATTGTATCTCCAACCACAGCTGTTCTGAAAGGTGACATCCAGGCACTTCATGTGGACCGTCCAGCAGCCACGTGCTTTAGCACAGCTCACTGGTGTGAGTGGTGCCAGTGGCCCAGCGAGACTGGCCCAAGATAGCAGAAGAGCTGGGTGCTAATCCAAGCGCAGTGGATTTGCAGGGCGTAGCTTCTTTGGTTCCCCTGGTTGTAGAACACCTTGAGTTGTTTGCCTCGGATGACTTGGTAGTTTTGCACTTTTAATTTGACTTTTTCCTAACAATTTTAGTTTTTAATGTTTTATTTTAAAACGGAGTTTGTTTTTCTTATTATTCATATTATTTTAAGATAACGGAGATGAGAGGTGTATTTAAGGTCCTACTAAAAAATTAATGAAATATAGTAGGAATCAGGACCTCCATTAGGTAGTTATATAGGAAAGTTACAAAGCCAAAGGAGGAATAAAATGACAAGGTTTACTGGAACTTCCCTGAAGCCCTTGGTGAGCATAGGGTTTCAAATTCTTTGTTCATTTTCCTTTCGCTTGGAGTACACTGTCTCTACTAATTTCCTAATTTAACCTTCTTTATCTGTGAAATAAGCCTGCTTTGCTTTGCCTGTTTCATAATGCCTTCTAATGAAGTTTTGCAGGGGAAGAATGCTTTTCTGCTGCAATGTTAACTTCTCCACCTTGATAAGACAGTCCATCCAAAAGTCATAAGAAACCAATGTTCATATTGTAAATTACATTTTGAAAAATATAGTGGTGAAGCAACTATTTAAAATAGAGAAAAGGAAGTGTTCTCTAAGCATAATTAAATTGTTAAAGCAAAGATATTGTGGACGATGGGGGCACTACAAAAAATTTTACTCCACCTCAAAGTAAATGGAGTAAACAAGATCTGGGTCAAGGTGCCAAATTATTTTTTCATTGTTAAATTATTTATTGCCCCAAATGTTCCAAACAATGATATCAACAATTAAAACTTTACCTAACATAGCATTTTTTTCTCGGTGTATCAGTCGTAGCAGTGAGCATAACCCTTTGAAATCCACAGAACAACTAAGTGACACTGTGTCTCTCTTTCAGCAACCAAGTTCTAGTGAATCCTGAGCCCCTCTGGCAACCACTTGAGCCAATAAGCTCCTGTGACATTGCTGGGCAAAATGTCAGTCACTGTAAAATTAACAGTTGGGCTGAGAGTGTCAAATCTTTGTAGTCACTGCAATCTTTGTGTCACTGCAATGTTTAGGAAACAGCAATCTTGGGAAGAAATATTAAAGAAGGGACAGCAACCGTCCACTTTGTGCACTCTCGCATGGTCCTGTGTTACCTGGGCCATAGTTAGCTTGCAGTGAAAACCAGAACACAGCTTTATTTAAAAAGGGAAACAAATTAATTGTTAAGTGTGGAAACTAATGGCAAACACTCCAGTTCCTTTGTTCTGTTTTCTGTTTGTAATTATAATCTGCATGCCTGCTTTGTAACACTCAAAAACAATCAGAGGTGCATCAAATGTTACTTTAGCAGTCCTTTTTCTCCTCCCCCCGCTTCACCTCCCAGTTTCTCCAGTTGTGAGAAAGATTTTTTTGAAAAATAATCCCATCCTACTAATCCTGGAAAAGTCTTCTGTTAAAGAAGGTACTTTTGGTAGATGAAGATGGGCCTAAGCAAACAAAATAATAAAAGATTACAGCAATTTGTTAAATTTCAAGTCTTGTTCAGTCCTCAGGATACTACAAATACAAATATTTATCTGCTGGATATAAAGGGCAGTACACATTAGACAAGCTGTGAGTTCTTACAAACTATGAATTATTTCAGATCTGATTTTCAAGCATATATTTGAACACTTCTGCTCAGTGGCATCTTCTGTAACTGTGACTGTACTAAACTTCAGAGAGGTTTTAATTTCAGAGAAGTTCCTTAACAGCTGAAATAACCAAAGAGCCACGTTTCTAACCTTGTTGGTAAGCTGTGGTATAGTGATAGCAGGTTGCAGCTGTGATTTTGGATTAAGTATGTTGTGGAGGATCAAAATTATTTCATCATCATGACACACAGGTGCCAGAGGACCGGCCAGTGTTAATGGGTGGTAGGAGTGATAGTGCAACATAGATTTATATCTATCTCTAAGCTCACTGACTTTCTGGATAACAGAGGCATAGGATCTGCAATTTGCAAGAGTATGAAATGTCTCTAGGGGAGGAGTATCACAGAACTAATGCCCTGTTTCACTTTTTTTTTCTGTTCCTATTAGTGTTAACAGGCAAAGAAACATGGAACTTGGACACAACCATTATAAAGACAGAAGGGTAATGTTACTTCTTAAGAACAGAGGCAGAATGGTATAATTAGCATTTGGAGAGTGAAGTCATCAGGAAGTCAGAAGCTGAAGATCTGAGCAAGGGATAGAGCACTTACAGAGCAACTTGTCAGTTCTGTAGAGATACTAGTTTCATATTAACTGTGACAGTGACATTCTTGACTAGAAATTATTTCTTTCACTCTAAGACCTTGTTTAAATACAGATTTGTGTCCTACTATTTGAGGTCTTTGCATAGCTAATACCTAGGTTGCGAACCTTTGCAGTCTTGGACCACAAACATCCTACTGATGCCAACAGGAGTTTGAAGTCCAGGGTAAGACTCCAGCTCGTCATAGAAACATGATGACATAGGTAAAAACAGTTTGACACATCACATATAGTAATGAGACATCTGTCTTGTCACCTAAGACTACAGTTTACCAGGCAAAAAACCAAGATATTCACCAGAGCTGCATGTACATCCCATAAGAGTTGAATGACATTAAATGGTGCAAAGATCCCATCCCTGTCTGACTATGAAGACCTTTTTGTCCTTCCCTCTTTTGTTTCTTCTTTTATTTAATTTATTTCTCCTTACAAGTGAGATTTGAAAAGATAAAGCAATGACCAGACAGGTACTATATTTTGTTCCCCTCTCATTTTCAGAAACCAAACTATACAGATAACAGACTGACTAGCCAGCATGGCCATTGTACTTGTGAAAAATCGAACTGGCTGTTGTAGAAACAGCCTTTTAAATCTGATCAAGCAGATAAGCAAAGGAGGAGCATCAGGTTACATTTCGTTCGGTTCAGTTTTCTATAAAGAAAACAACTTATAATTCAAGTAATAAATTCTTACATTAATTTCTTAATCAAGCTTCACTAACTTTATTCTTCCCATCTCTTTTGTTTATTTTCCTTCTTTTTCCATGCTTAAAGAACACCATTGAGTTTGCTTCTGTCCTCCATCCCTCCACTTTTCTGTAGTTTCTTCCTACCTTTGTTGTTCATATTGCCTTTTAACTTGTCTTTGCTCATTTCCCCCCTCAGAGATTCTCATTCTCTGAAATATTTATTCCATATCATGAGCAAGAAATTAAGTGAAACAAGATCACTGAAGTCAGTGTATTGCTCTGCAGAAACTGAGCAGGATGTAAAATCAATAATCTTTTTCTTCCTGTTCCTTTGCTATTTTCTTTCCCTCTTCCTGTATTCTATATTCCTGTAATCTGTATTCTACAGTTTCCTTTCCTTCTGACTCCCCTCTTTAACACAGTAGTTCCCCATCTGCAAAGAGAACCAGGCAGCATTAGCAGGCTCCTTTGCTGGACAGAGATAAAGGAGGAGATAAAATCTTTGCTATAAATAATACCTTCAAAATGGCTTGAAATCTTTAGGTTTGATTGGCTTGTCTTGTGGTACAAGACAATACAGCTTGACAGCTGTGACAGCCCTCATGAACATAGACAGCCAGTCTATCATCTCCTATATTTTGTTCTTTATTATTTGCCATCCATAAACCTTCTGTTATTTGAAATGAAAGTTTGGCTGAGATATCTTAAATCCATTCAAACAGAGCTAGGAGAGAATATAAATAACATATCAAATGTGAAAATAACAATTATTTCCCCTTCTCTTTCTTGCCTGTCATCTTGCAGTGGAGAGAGTGGTTCTGGGAAGACTGAAGCCTGCAAACAGATAGTGAAGCACCTCACTTGCAGAGCCAGCTCCGGCAGAAATGCCTTTGATACAAAGATCAAACATGTAAGTAGCAGTCTGATCACTGAGTAGAACAAAACAAAATTCTGGTGTCTTGGACAGACAAAGACATTTGAACTGTAAGGAAAAAGGCATCTGCTGTGCAGAAGTTCGTAAAGGGTTTATTTTTACCACTGAAGTCAAAGCAGGTTTCTTTCCCTGAATTTACCTGAATGAGAACAAGGTCAAGTTCACATTGATGTGATGAGAGGAAACCGAAAATTGGAGGTCAGTTTCGTTTCTTTAATATATGTTTTGGTGACTTTAGAAAACAATGTTTCAGTGAATAGGAAGCATTTCTGTAACAAATTGCTGTCTCCTAAATGTGTACTAATTGTAGTAAATAAATTTATCTCTGTGGTTGTGGTGTTGCTTCTCTGGACAGTATAAGTGCTGAGACACCTGAAGTAACGGTATGTAAGACAGAAGCTGGAAATTTGCAGCGAAACTGCAAGGACTGAACAAAGGTATACGGCCTGGTATTTAAATGCTAAATATATTTATGAAATAGGCAAGAGTTCTGAGTATCTCAGTCATATTTTATTCCCACAGCAGAGCAGAATTCTGCCCAGTGCATAACATGAAATCATGAGAACCTGCTTCATATATCAGATGAATTTATCTCCTTTCCAGTACATTATAAATTTTCAGTTTTCTTTTGACTGAACATTGCATCTCGTGTTACAGCTGTAACACTACCCCTAGATTGCCAGTTCATATTCATTCAGAAAATTGCCTTTCCTGATGATCCCAACTCAGAGACAGATTTACACAAAATATTTTAGCACAGTCTGCATTATCACAAGTGAGTTTTGAGTTTCATACTTTAAAAAATATATGTTTAGATTCTTTCACTCACTCTGGTGACCTTCCTCAACAACATTTATATTCAACTTGAGACATTTTTTCTTTAGCTTTCACTGGCCACATACATGGTATTCAAGAGAGCTCTAGAATCATTCGTTGTGCATTTTTTTAATAGCATCATATGCATCATTCAAAACACACTGCTTTCTTCCTGAATTATGCATGATCCTGTCCAGAAAGATGATAAAATAGTGTCAGAAGTACAACTGGCACTAACAGACAATCTACAAATCAGGATTATTGGGATGTGTGAAAGGCTACTGGTTCACATTTTGTACATTCTAGCTGATAAGGTAGTAAAAGTCCTATGAATTTTGGGTGGATTTTAGAAAACGGCGTTGCATTTGTGTTTTTTGAACACATCAAAAAAGCCTGATGACACTGAAAACACTACAACTGAATAAGCTGTGGCTTTACTTTGTGTAGTCATACAATTGCTGTGTTAAAGCATTTTTCACAGTGTTATCTGATTCATTGATGATGTTCCTGAAGTGACACATTTAATCTAGGTTTCATGTGACAATATTAAGAATACTTTTGTTATTTTTCACTTTTTTAAAATTTAAATTTTTAAGCCTAGTGGTGCAGTAATACTATTATACAGGGACAGTACACTTTATTTTAAACCCTAGAGCCAGATCTACAAGTGATATCTATTTCTACTGTGTATTTTTTTTTATTTACTACCTACACAGGTTTACTTACAGTTTTGAACTGATCAAGCCATAGATGTTATTCAAGTAGAGCTGCAAAATTCAGGTCAGGTCCTCCAAGTCCTTTTCTTTCATGAAGTTCAGAATAAGTAATGAGTATAAGAACTAAGTAAATAAGTAACTTTGTGAATAGGCAACTGAAAACTGTGTGTTTTGGATACGGCTATGGTAGCAGTGGGAATCAGGAGCTGTGGGGAGTAGTCTTGTCTCCACTTCAACTTGTCTCTTGACCACAGGAAAGTTCCGAGGTACGACCATCATGATCCAGTGCAAATAAGATAAGATGATCTCCTCAGTAAAGAACAGGAATGAGAGTGGGAGGGAGCTGACCAGGCCTAATTTTCTCCATCTAAAAATTAGTTAACTTTGTAGACTACTTTAACCTACACTACATCTATATAGTAAACTGAACAACCATCCCTAACATGCCATTGTTACCCTGCTCCCTGACGCAATTTAAATCCCCAACAGGTCTTCTGGCCACAGGGTTCAGAGGGCACCATGTGCCAGGGACCATGTCCAATGTCCAACCTGTTCTGCAAAAAAAGAGGTAGATGTCTGAATGTGAACCTTACCTTGCCACTTACCATAGAGGATAGAGTCCTGCTCCTGGTCCTGTTTAGTTTAATAATATAGACGTACTCATGTGTGTTAATGTGTCTTAGTCAATGTGGGCAGAGGAGAATCATCACATATTAAAACAAATGAGTTGCTGCTTGGTTATAGAAAGATCCTTTGTAATTAGCTTAGGTGGGACACTTGACTTCAGAAAGCAAAGGTAGATGGAGCAGATCCCTCCCAGGGGGAATCAAGTACAGATTTTAGTTTAGTTGCCTTTTAAGGTGCTTTAATGAATACAATAGCCTGAATTTATTCCTGCTGCAATTATGCATCACACCATTAAATTCAATAAAGCTACACAGGTTAAACGAAGTGCTGAATTAGCCTAATGAGCAAATACATCCTAAATAATTCTGCTGGTGTAGAATCAAAACTAGGCTGACTAGTTTTCTGCTGCCATCTACTGCACAAATAGCTGTTTTAATTAATAATTCTGAAGGGCCTGATTTTTAGAGTTTTCTCTCTGTGATTGGAACCACACGTTATCGGTGCTACTCCACAGCCCCTGTCAACGTCATCCAGCTTCAGCAAACCACTCTTAATGTCAGAACGATAGTGTATTGAAGCCACATTGCAATCAAATTCTTAGGATGCAAAAGAGGAAAGTGCTGAAGGGAATCCATTTAGTGTAAGAAATTAATTATATACAAAAAAGGTAAATGCAGAGGTATATGTGGAATAAAGATGGCATATTTAATACTTTTTTATTATTTTTTAAATTTTTAATATTTTAAAAATAATTGCTGTGACCATGAATATATAATATGGAAAGGCATTACTGAGAGATGCCATAAAAAAGTCAGAAACTCTTTTTTTCTCACTTTTTCGCTAGTATAATGCCAAAGTAATTCTATTTTAAATCAATAATTTGTGCCATTTCTGGTATCATATAAAGCTTTTAAATTCCTTTGCCTGGTTATTAGTATTGACTGATTGTAACTTTACAAGCACAGCTGCCTTCAAAGCTTCTAATCTTTTTGCTAAACATGACAGCTCTGGGCATATGACTCCAGTCACATGTATCCAAACTACCTGTAAGGACATGACTCAAGTGTGAGCCATTGTCTTCCCCTTCCATTTACAGCTTCCACTATTTTTTTCTTTCCAGCCATCTTACTTCAATTTAGGTAAAAAACAAGCAAACAAAACACACAACAACAACAACCACAAAAAAAACCAAAAAACACAAACACACAAGAAAAAGAAAAGAAAAAAACACGTTCAAGGAATTAGTTAAATTCAAAGCCAAAAAATTATTTTTTTACTTTTTTTTTCTCAGTTATTGATCACAAACCAACGTCACTGATGTTTATAGAAATATCTTTGGTTTTATTTCTTCCCTTATTACTTCTTTACCATTGTCTTGCAGGTAAACTGTATCTTGGAGGCCTTTGGACATGCTAAGACACCCTTGAATGATTTTGCCAGCTGTTTTATAAAATATTTTGAGCTACAGTTTTGTGAGAAGAAAAAAACATTAATTGCAGGTAAGTACCATTTAATCTGTCCAATGGTGGTGTTTTGATATCACCCACAGACAAGTGGATGAGAAATCCCAGTGTCCCATATACAGAGTTAGGCATCAATGGCCTTTAAGCATGTGAAAAAGGCAAGGGGGTTTTCTGGAGTAGCAGAGGACCATGTCTCACAGCATGTGAATTCATAGCTTGTCAAGAGTAGTGCACAGTATTAAGGAGCAGAGACCTGTTCTGTGCAACCACGAGGTGGCAGAGAAAGACAAGAAAAAAATTAACAGCACCGATTCCTCTGACATTTCCTAGGAAATCGTATTTCCCTTTATGCCTGAGATGAACAAACTGTGACAGCTGTTATTGCTTTACTGTGGAATAAAAGTAACAAAGAGATTCATTTTTGCATTTCCATCTAATACTGTATTGAGTATTTTAAATATCCCTTAAATAAATGACAAACTCCTTTGTTGAGGGCAAAAAAAAATAAAGTTATACCTTGTAATACTGAAATTAGCAGTAATTTATTACAGCTTTGAGCTTTTTCTAAAGGAACTAGGAATCATCTTGATGTTTATTCTTGTTAGAGGTAAATTAGTGTGGAATTTCTACCTCCTTTCAGAGCAAGTGGGAGTCTGATAATCCCCAGTAAGCATTCACTAGTGGGGGGGAAAAAAAAAAAAAAAAAGAAAAAAAAAAAAAAAAAGAATATTGGGCAAAACTTCAGTTTGATTCTGAAGATTCTGATCTTTGCCGGCAGTCAGGGAGAGGTTTAATTTCTGGTCTGCAGAGGTCATCATAAAGTTACTCTGTGCTAAAGTGAGAGGTGTGTGCAGAAGTAACTGTACACAGAGTTTCCTGCCTGCGCTGATCTTCCTGAATGAAAAAGCTATGTGGTGAGACGCACTTTTGATCCAAGTAAATTAGATTTCATTGGATGAACATTTCCAAAACTACATATTTTTTTATAATTCTAAATGTTTTTTTTTTGCTTTTGGAACAGTTTCCTAAAAATATTCTTTGGAAATATTTCAGAGTGGGAATTATAATTCGTTTTCTTGAAAGAGGTCACTGTACCTTAGCAAATAAGTTTGTTCAGTGAAAATGTCACTGTGTGGGAAATTGTTGTCACTTTTTTTTTCCTGTATTGTTTTACAAACATAGGATATTTGTAAAGCAAATGCAAAACTAAAAAGTGTCTTTTTTTTTTTTTTCATTTATGAGCTGTTGTGGGAGTAATATTAAGTGATGTAAACATGGGAATGGACTAAATAGCATCTGAATTGAGCTTACACAAATAATCCCTAAATTCAGTCCCCAAAACTAACTTTTTATAAACCCTTTATATAATATAAATTTAATTTGCATATATTTAGTTATCATAATTACACTGTATGCACAGTTTTTCTCTTTTTGTTACACACACAGAGCACAAACGCAAATGATACTAATTTTGAAAAGTTAGGAACGTTAGGAAACGCCAGAATTGAAGTTGTCTGAGATACTCTTGGATTGCCTTGTGCATACAAATTTAATACTGTAGTTTTGCCCATCCCAGCTTCATTCAGTGCAGAGAATGAACTACAGTTCACTTCAGTGAACTGCTACTAGATAGTTTGTTTTCCCTTAACTGATACATGTATAGCTTGTGCCATTTCGTTCTATTCTATGCTACTTTTTTTGTGGATTTTGTGTTGCTCATCAACATTTTTCACTGTATGAGCATTTCAGAAACATAAATGGCTTCATTTTCACAGTACTTCTGACCTGAGGTTGTGTCAGATGAGGAACAGAAGCCTTAAGGCCCCAAGGCCAAGTATTCCCACAGTTTTGGGTGCCTTGCTTGAGTTTTCAAGCAGCTTTACACGGACTTGCCTGTTTAATTCACAGCCCTTGTCTGCGAATGATATAAATGTGGTATCAGTTAACCAGGCTCTCCTGTCAGGTTTCTGATATACTAAAGTTTTTACCACTTTCAAACCATAGGCATTAAATGAAAAAATCTAGGGGTAGTCAAGTCCGTTAACAAATATTAAAAAAAAAAGTCTCTGCCCTACTGTTCCCCAAATATTTAGGAACTGAATCAATTACTTTTACCAAATCTAAGGTTAGCCAAAAGTTCCATAATTTACAGTCAAGAGTGAGAAGCCTCAGTACAGAAGTAAAAGTGGTTTTTATATTTTTGTAAGTTGAACCTTTTCATAGTGTTTGATTTGCATTGTAGAAGTTGGCTTTTCTAGGCCACTCCAAAGAATCACTTCTGAGTGAAATTGTCCCAGATTTACACCACTATAAATGAGAAAAGAATCAGGCATGTTGCCTTTGGCTGGTTTAAATCCCACCCAGTGGTTCTCTGTATCTATTTGCAAGATCATTTGCAGCAGTATTTACTGTCTTGCACTGTTTAAACATGAATGAAAAATGTAAATATGCAGAGCACCTGATTCTGCTGAGCCATGACTTTTTAACTCATTGAGGCAAACTGGGCTAAATATGTCTGGTTTGTAAACAAAAATCCAGGTGACACTAAACTGGGTTCATCAAAGGATTTAGGTTGTTTAAACTGCTTAACAGACAGATCTTAAGGGTGGAGATCTGGAACAATTTGCTAAGAAAGGGGCATGCAATGTCTAAATTTTTACTACAGAGGGCAAGCTCAAGGTAGCATTCCTTGCATTTTGAGTGGACACCAGTGACATTTGTGACAGCTTTTTGTTCATGCTGAGGTTCTTTTATGCCTGGACCCTGGAAATGTTGACTTTTGTCACATAAGTTTATAGCAAAAAGTCCAATGTGCCTAAATAACATGAAATGTTGGCCATAGTTTTCATCTACAGGCTTGATTCAGTCTGTCTCATAAACCGGATCTTTGCCATGAAGTTTTTAAAACATGGGTGGAGCTGTTGAGTGTGATTCTGCTCAAAGCCAGTATTATTTATTTATTTATTTCCAGAAGCAAAATTACTGCATTTTATTTTTATTTGGAAAGGGAGAGAATAAATAGTCTTTCAGGTATGTTAACGTAATTCCTTAGATGAAAGATAAGGCTTCTGTCAGTTTCCTCAAATTACTAAAAAAGAAGGTTAGTAAGAGAAATTCAAGCCTGACAAACTTATTATCCAGTTTTTCTGGCCTTGCTTTTCAGGCCTTGCTTTTCTCAGTCTTCACTTTTTGAAAAGCAAGGCCTGATTTTTTTTTTTTTTTTCAAATTGCACTGAAATTGAATGATCTAATTTGAATTGCAAAAAGAGGCAGAATTCATGTTCACCTGTGTGTCTTACAAACATTTTTTATCAATTAAAAAGTTTCTGATAGGAATTTCAATTTTTGTTATAAGAAAGACTGCAGCCAGCTAAGTTCTCTGATGTGTTTTTATACTGTGTTTCAGCTCTGAACTTTCAAATGTTATTTTGTCTTTAGCAATATCTGTGTTTAGGACAGCATGGTTTTTAAG
Source organism: Caloenas nicobarica (assembly GCF_036013445.1). Taxonomy (NCBI): domain Eukaryota; kingdom Metazoa; phylum Chordata; class Aves; order Columbiformes; family Columbidae; genus Caloenas; species Caloenas nicobarica. The sequence continues at coordinate 154,535,586 of NC_088245.1, read as the reverse complement.
AAAGACCAATGTAGTTTCAAAGATGGCATAGGTGAAAGAAAGATTTCGCTGGCCAGATTTTCAGTAGAGTCCACTTTGCTGACTTTGTAGCTGCTCAGTAGATCAAGTGATCTGTTAAAGGAAGTTCCAATTTCCTTGTGCCTGTACATACAGTTAACATTGCACAAAAATGGCAGACTTTGCTCTGGAACTCTGTTATTTTTCCCTTTTATTTCTCACATAGATTAAAGAACATATCATTTCACTTTGTAGAGAGGCATATTACTGTGATAGTTTTCTTTATGAGCTACTGTAGCTCCATTAAGATGGTGCTGTGTGTGATTCTTGCTGATCAGAAGCTCGACTTTTCTTAACAGCTCTTCCCATTGCTGGAGGTGCTGAGATGAAATGTATTTAGCCTTTTTAAAGTAGGTGACCTAAAAAGGGCTGAATTAATTTGTGGCATCTAAATAAGTGGTGTTGCCTGTCATCAAAGTTAAATGTATTAATTAATCAGATAGATGACCTCCAGTAACATTTTTCTTGCTTTTATTAATCAATGAATGTTAAAAACACCTGAGTGATAATTATGAAAGCCTTAGTGAAGATCATTACACAGAAAAAAAAGTGATTAAAGATTCTTAATGACCTCTTTTCAAATTAATTGATGGTAGGGTTAGTTTTAGTGAGGAATTAGTTTCAAGCACAATAAAAGATGGAAACGATCCTTCAGGTTCATCTGTTCCATTCCACCCTGTAGGAATGGCAGCCAGGTAGTGATTCTGATGAAAGCGTGTGGCTGAGCCAGTCCTGCCATGAAAGGTTAAGATTGGATTGGTTCAATTTGCAGTATGCTGCAAAGTTACTGGAACCAGAAAAATATCCTGCTACCAGTTCAATAATTTCTTAAGTGCGCCCTTTTACTTCCAGCACAGTTCTTTTTCCTGTGGTGGAGCAACAGGGGGCAAGATGGTCAATACTCAGCTTCTCATAACATAGGTTCTGTAATAGGAGTTAATTTCTACGTTTTGTTGGATGATTAAATGGGCCAGATCATGTCTCCTTGGTTCTGCAAGTCAGCTGTACAACTCTTCTCTGTCAGTCCTACTGTCTCTTCTGTAGATAGAACTCCGGGCATGGTTTTGGTTGCCAGCACGTCAGGCCATGCCTGTGCAGTTCAGTAGAAGAAGAGGTGGAAAATGCACCGCTGAGCTTCCATACTGCTTAACTGGAATGCGTCTGAGATGGTTTGGCCTGTGCAGAGTAGCACTGTGTGCATAGTTTTAGTTAGTTCGGGAGCAGCACTTAACTGCTGAGACCTTTCTGAAAACAACGTGTTCAAGATTCACCACTTTTGTTGCCCTCCACTCTACACTGTCTTTCAACAATATTCTCACAGGACACATTCCCTCATACACAGAACTTCAAGAAACTTCAAGTTTGCTGTGTTTAATTTAACAGTATAGATCGGAGGTGTCAAACTCATATTCTCCGGGGGCCACATCAGCCTCGCAGTTGCCTTCAAAGGGCCAAATGTAATTTTAGGACTGTATAAATGTACATTTGAAATGTACATTGAAAATACCATTCCAACTATCTCCATCTGAAGCAGTCTTTAAACTCCCACCCTGCCTTCAAACTTCAGGCCTCTAAGGCATCTGAAGTTGTGCTTCTGTTTATGCCTAGAAATGCAACAGTTTTGACTGCACCGAATAGCTGAGTGCTGTTTTATGCTTAATCCTGTCTTGCTTCAAAAAAGTAAAAAAAAAAAAAAAAAAAAAAAAATCCTAAGAAAACATGAATGGCTCAGAAATTGTATGTGTTTAGAGAACATACTTACCGTGCTGCAGGATGCATGCACCAGTATTTTCTATCACTGAATACTCAAGAACTACTTCAATTCATAAAGGAAGGAGTCTTAGATGAGTTGATTGTCATCCTGACTATAGGAAGGTATGGTTTAATATCCTCCTCTACTTAGAGGGTTTCAGAAATATTGCTCCTCCATTGTTGAGAAGTGCAGTTTATACTCTAAACTCAACAGTCTTTTCTAGGGTAAGGATGCTTCCTAAGAGCCTCTGAAAGCTCTTGTCATATTACAGAGATTTAAAAGCATAAATCTGCCACAGAATGTACTGCATCCTAGTGGTGGGGGTGCTCAGTTTTGTGTGAAGGGACATGCTTCTGGTCTTTGCACCATGGCTAGTATTTAAGCAATGATGAGATAAAGTGTATGAACAGCAGGGTAAGTGGGAACTGGAATCAGGTCCTCACTCACAGGGAGGGCCCTGACCTCTAACTACAGTCTGATGTTCTCTTGTTGTCTTTAGTCTGCCACATCTGGAACTGCAGGGTGGTGTACACAGAATCACAGAATGTTAGAGATTGGAAGGGACCTCAAACGATCACCTAGTCCAAACCCCCTGCCAGAGCAGGAACACCTACATGAGGTTACACAGGAACGCGTCCAGGAAGGTGTTGAATGTCTCCAGAGAAGGAGACTCCACAACCTCCCTGGGCAGCCTGTTCCAGTGCTCCGTCACCCTCGCTGTGAAAAAGTTTCTCCTCATATTTAAGTGGAACCTCTTGTGTTCCAGTTTGAACCCATTACCCCTTGTCTTATCATTGGTTGTCACCGAGAAGAGCCTGGCTCCATCCTCGTGGCACTCACCCTTTATATATTTATAAACATTAATGAGGTCACCCCTCAGTCTCCTCTTCTCCAAGCTAAAGAGACTCAGCTCCCTCAGCCTTTCCTCACAAGGGAGATGCTCCACTCCCTTCATCATCTTTGTGGCCCTGCGCTGGACTCTCTCCAGCAGTTCCCTGTCCTTCTTGAACTGAGGGGCCCAGAACTGGACACAATATTCCAGATGAGGTCTCACCAGGGCAGAGTAGAGGGGAAGGAGAACCTCTCTCGACCTACTAACCACCCCCCTTCTAATCCACCCCAGGATGCCATTGGCCTTCTTGGCCACAAGGGCACAGTGCTGGCTCATGGTCATCCTGCTGTCCACCAGGACCCCCAGGTCCCTTTCCCCTACACTGCTCTCTAACAGGTCGTTCCCCAGCTTATACTGGAACCTGGGGTTGTTCTTGCCCAAATGCAAGACTCTACACTTGCCCTTGTTATATTTCATTAAATTTCATTAAATTTCAGCCCCCACTCAGTGGAGGGCTGAAGAATAGACTGCCCAAAACAGTGAATCTCCTTCTGTCTCTTCACAAATACCTCTAAAATGCCTGTAGTCTGGTGAAGCAGGTAGATGGATCTGAGGGTTCAATATTTCCTCTCCTTCTGTGTTTTGCCTCTTTCAGAACCTTAGTGAGCTTCAGGTTATGTGTGATCCTGTTATCAGCATTTCTGTAGGCAAATTGTGGTCAGGTTCATCTTCCTTCACCTTCTTCCCAGATGTGCAGATTCCCATGGGTTCTCATTTGGCATCATAACCCCTCTGAGATACCCATGTTTCCCCAGCACAGGTTAGTGAGCTTTGTAGCCATCTAGAAGTAGCCATCTAGAAGTTAGGTGGTTAATCTAAACTATTAATCTGAGCCTTCTTGATTGCCAATAGAGGAAGAGGAAATAGTTCCAAGGGCAGTTTTTCCAAGATGTCTTGAATCTCTATTGTATCTTTCTCTCTTCTTTAAGAAGGAGCTTAGAATAGATGCCAATGCTCAGATGACCATACCTCAGTAAGATGACTAACAGCTTGTCTCTTAGAAAGTCTTCCCAAATATGATGACTGGTTCCTCAAATAAGTAAAACAGAGTACATTATTATCTTTAAAATTAAGTAATTTTAAAGATAATATAAGAGTGTAAGACATTTGTTCCACTAATTTTAATGGAAGTAGGGGTTTATATGTGATTTGTATAGAAAACCATGGTATAATGAATGGTAATACTTTTGATATCATGCTCACTTCAGATTGTTTTATAAGAAACATTGTTTATTCTTTTGTGTTGCAATGGTGAGTGGTTTAACATGCATAAGTTTAGAGTAATCAATATAATGATGAATTTACTTGTTTGTTTCTCAATCAGCTAGGATTTATACATACATGTTGGAGAAGTCTCGTGTCATTATGCAACCTCTCAAGCAGAGTAATTTTCATGTTTTTTACTTGATGATGGATGGGCTGTCTGCTGAAGAAAAATACACCTTGTACCTCAGTAATTTATCTGCACACAGGTAGGAAAACAACTTTATATTTAGTATTAATATTTTTCTTATTTTAGTGCCTCTTTGCTGTTAAGGTCCTTCCTCCGATAGTTAACATTTGTGTTGTAACTTTTCAATGATCTCTGAAATGATTTATTATTGAGTACTTCTTCATGAGGATTTAGTTCTGGAGTACATGTACACTCTCTTAACAAGGTCGGAGTCTTATATCCATTAGGATTATTGTCTTAAAGGAGAAAGAGAAAGGAAACTTCCTAGTTATTTTTCCATCTTCTGTGGACTAGAGTAGGTCTGGGTTTTTTTGTTTGATGTTGGTTTTTGTTTGTTTATTTGTTTGCTTGCTTGTTTCCCCTGATGATCATTTGGTCTTCAGGAAAGACTCGTTAAAATTAGACTTTTCTTATACAATATGTTGATTTTGATGAAATTTCACCATATGTAACTGATATTTCCAATTTAATGTTGAGATTTACTTTACCTCATATTTACGAGGCGATACAGAAACAAAGTTTTGACTGATTTGAAACCAAGGATAGGATTCAACACCCAATACCTAAAGTTAAGTCTTTGTATGTATCTCCGCATGAGCTGGTTGCATTTCTGGCTTCATAAACTGTGATGATCCCCTTTAAGAGTAAGAGCTTAAATATAAAGATCTGTATGTAGACACCTAAATGTAGTGTGTCTAAGGCTGAATACACTCCAAATGTTTAATATAAATGGAAGTTTTTGAGTTTTCAGGAAATTTTGGGTGTCTCAAAAATTATTATTTCAAATTCTTGTGGAATGAAAACATATTCCCAGTTTAGATAATTTGCCTTTCTTTCTTCAGACTTTCCTAGATGACTCCTAAGAAAAATCACTGAAATGAGAGAAACCTGTATGGCATTAATGATCTTCTGTTAAATTGCAAGGTTTACAATGAGTATAGTGAGTAACTGTAAAAAGACTAATAGTAATTAAAATAATGTAAAATGAGTGGTTTGAGTTTTTAATTTCTAAGCCTTTTTCTTATGGATTTTTCTCTGAACTTTTCTATCTTCCACTCTAACTAGTACTTGAATAAAATAGTATTCCTAGGTTTGGAGCATGTAAATAGAAAGATACCACATTATTTTTTTTTCAGAAAATACTTACTTGATTCTGATTTTTTCTTCAAAGGGGAGAAGTGGAAGAGTTAAATTCTATGATTTGAATCCTTTGAATGCTTGGAAGACCAAATGATTCTGAGCTCCTGATCATTATTTTATTTCTCTTCTAGGCAAAGGTTGTTTGGAATTACTGAGTTTATTCAGAAAATGAAACAGTTTGAAATTGCTTTGTAAGAAGCTCCAACAGGAAAGAACTTAGCAAAAACCCGAATAATTAAATTCACATGAACAAAGCTTTATCTGATAAGATATCTGATAAGCATCCAAAAAGAATATAATAGCATTTTTAAGTAGATGTCTGAACATTGCAGTGCCAGTTCTTTAGAAGTAATTTATAGCTGAACATTTGCATAAAACTACTTTTATCAATAAAGCTTTGCTTTGGCTGCATAGGGTAGATTGTATCTTGCATTACTGAGAGAGAGTTTGGGCCAAATATTTCCTGCCTTAAACTCCTGAGTGTAGTAGTTCAGTGGGACAGATCTTTCCTGGTTGATAAACTAGGGGTGAATTTCTACAGCATCAAACTCATACATGAATCAGAAAGCAGGATTTGGCCTCTTATAAATTCATGATTTCTAGCATAGTCAGATTTTGATGAGATCATATCATTCTGGTAACATTAATAAGTGAATTTGTCATGTTTGCTTTAAGCAAGTGTAATCTTGACTCTAATAGCAAATTTAATTAGATAACAGCCCTTTTGAAACTATAGGTGGTTCATGTCTAACTGTTTTTTGATAATTTTTCTGTTCCGCTTTCCATTGTTTAATATAGCATGTTTATGCAGAAGATTGAACAGTCGTAGTAAATAACGGGTGTTGAGATCACAGGATACCCCTGTTTTTTCATTGTTTTCTTCAGCCATTGCAATATGAGAAATGAGACATAGCACTGGGGTTTTATTTTCATTTTAAATAAAAGTATCTTAAAGAGTGAAACTAATATTGTCAGTAGTGGTTATTTTTAGACTTGATGCTGTGAAAGGTGAGAGGTAGTTAATGCATTAAGCAGTATATAATAATGGATTAAGAGTTAACGTCAATAACTAAAAGGAGAAATCCCTCCCCCTTGGAGTTCCTGAGAGTTTCAGTAAGGCTGGGCTTTCACCCCAGTATGTAAGGGAAGTTGTTAGGTTGTAATTCTGTGGTGTTTGATGCCATCCTGAGAGGGAGCTTGAGCTTAGAAACTTGAATGTGTGTTCTTGCAAGTATTTCAACTGCTAAGGCAGCATATGAAGACAAATAGCTGGCCACCTTCTATTGAACCTATATACAACTAGAATCTTAAAGTAGCAAGCCATCTAAATCTATGTAGGGAGGGATCTGAATTAATACACCTTCCACTGTATCTGCATTTGGACAGAAACAATTCCTGAAAGGTAAGATGATTTTTCAACATTTAGCAGGGGAAGAGTATCAGAAATGCAGAGTCTTGAAAGGGCAAATCAAGGCTTTTTGATTGATGACAACTACTCCCATGTGTTCATTACATTCAGAAGCTGATTTTTATCAGCAGATCCTTGATTGAAATTTCTGAAATTTCTCTTAATTTGGTGTGTTTCAAAAGAACTGAAGAACTTTGTCTATCTTGATGATGACGTATAATACAGAGAGATTAGAGATTTGAAGTTATATCCTAGATTTGCTCTTGATTTACTCCTGATTTTTTTTTTTGCTAGGTCCATATATAGTCCATTCCTGTAAGCGTTGCTTTTCTGACATGTGCAGTTTAGTCTCATAATAAGAGTATGTACTAGCTTTTCTAGCACATTAACTTTAGCCTCACAGTTACAGTAGGTACTACCTTAGTGATGAATCTTTCAACCAAAGTGAAACAGAGAGCCAAGAAGAGAGGTGCCAATGGTGACAGATCAGCTTTTAAGTGCTCTTCAATTCTGGTGAAGGTACTGAAAGGAGAGATAAGAAAGAAAAAATGTTGGAAGAATCTTACAGAAAATCGTGGAAAGACCTGCTTTTATTTTTATGGTTCAATTGCTTCATATTAGCATTGATATTCCAAAGCTGTAGTATATATAACAATATAAGAATGTCTTTGTGTAATAGGTATGTGTAAGATACTCAAACACACTGTCATTAAAAATCATGCCATTACATTTGTATATGTATATTAGAAAAATAGCTGAAGGCTACTTAACTGTAGAAGATGATTTCAGAAATGATGGTGGATTTGACAGCTGTTCAACTTGATGTCACCATTTGCACTGTAAACAAGGTTGCTAGTTCTCCTAATTGATTGTACTGTTATGGGTTTTGGTAGTGTAGGCAAGCTGATACAACACTCAGAATTGAAAGGTGATACCCAGAGATGTTTTTTTAGTCCTCTCTTGTAATGTCAGATCTTTGACACCCAACATTTATAGTTTGAAATATATTGCTTGTAAATAAGCTGTATGTGTAAAACTAAACAACTTCAGGCTGGGGAAAATGTTAATATACATATTCATGCAGAAGCTGGGGTATGGTCAGGGTGTGCATTTTGTATTAGTACTTTCAGACTTCCGTTCCCAGATATGCGAAACTTTCCTTCTTCCCATAGAACAACGATGTTCATGGCAGTGTGTGCTCTCTCTGGCTGTGCTGTTTCCCCCAACTCTTAAAAAGCAATTAAATTCTTCTGCAACAATAGCTGTAGATCAGTTCACAGAACTGGTGTATCTTCTTTTACAGTTTTTGAGTGCAGGTACCCTCTTCACTGTCACTAAGAAAAATTTTCATTCATTTCCTGTATAAAGTAGTAATTTTGGTGAAGTGATTGAATTTCTTATTAAAATCTAAACTGATCACAGCCTCTTTACTTGATCACTGAGGAAATCATTCCCCGCTCTAAATTGTAAGGTTGGCCTTCAAAAAGGGCTTACAGATTACACTGAGGGAAAAATGAGTTACATAGAAAAGATCCTAGTAGGCATTTTTCAGTGGCGTTAAGTGCAAAGCCTTATGTCTGATTTTTTGTGTGTTTCCAGTCATCATCTTTTATAACAAGCACTAATACAATGTGTGCAAATGGTGGTTATTCTAGCATCATCTTTATTTATCCCCACTCTTCCTTTCCCTCACACACAAGAGCTCAAGATGACAATTTTCAAGACTCTGAGTGGCCACTTACCCCAGATTTCCCCAATTCAACATACTTAGGAGGCAGCCTCTATGTTTTCTAACTGCTATAGGTATAAAGCCAGGAATATGCTGCATGTTTCCTTGCCTTCTCTCTTCCTTTTCTTTCCTTTTATCATTGGGTGCCATTTTTCTTTCCAACCATTTGATTATTTTGTCACTTAAAATGCAACAGAAAATTGTAATTTAAAAGTTTTCCATACCTTTGTCAGTTGTCTACAAATGCAGCTGTGGCAGTCTAATGATACCAGATAAATTCATAGAGAAAACTTATTTTTCTAATTAGTCCCACAGCACTGGAAAAATAGACTTTTTAATAAATGTCCCAGTCCTCTGATGTTCCATGCTCTTTCCTTATATTTAAGCGTGACAGATCACTTTTTTCCTCATAGGTACTCACTTTTATTTAAACTTTCAGCACCCCCATAAAGCCCAGCTGTGTCCATAGAAATTCACAGAGGTGGTTACACAATACCATTTTGATCTCTTTGCTTTACTAATTACCTGTTGCTGATATCTCTGTCTGATGACTAGAAGGAAATGCAAACAAGTGTTAGACCCATCATACAAAATTGGTTGGATCTAAATACTGTGAATGAAACAACTAGAGCTGGAAAGATTACATCAGATTTTCCCACGGGTAGTAGTCCTGCTGGAGTAATAATTTCTATATGAAGTGCCAAGTTACATCACTTTACCAAACTGCCATTAGACTTTGTGTGCTGAAACTCAGTGTAAGTAAGTGATATCAAAATTCTCGGTCTCACCCCAATAAAGTCTAGTGTTGAGGCTCTATGAGCTTCACTGTTTAGGATCAACTTTGTTTTAAAACCTTGCTGACAGAATAAAGCCCCAGGCAATCAAGAAAGTGGCATTCATTGTATTTAAATTTAGGAGGAAGGTAAGGATCAGACTCAGAGCTTCCTCAGCTTTTCCATCGTGGGAGGTATGGTCACAGGAGGGGAGAAAAGCTGTGACAGGAGGTGTTAGGCTTTCCATCCCTGCAGCCGAATGTCCATGAGGGTCAAGTCCTCCTAAATCTACTTGACCAAAACCCCTTCCTTATTCTTCTGGGCAAACAGTAGCAGCCTGTTGTTTCTACTTTTCTTTAAATGTTATCTCTTTGCTAACACATACAGGGAAATCATACTGGGTGAGGCTTTCAAACCTTAAATGTGAGTTTTCAGTGCCTTTTCCAGGATGCGGGCAACTCTGTGCAATGGCCAGAGAGGAGCTGGGGCAGGTGCTGCCCCATGTGGGCAGAGGAGGAGGGAGACAAAGATGGCAGTGGGGCAGGACCCTCACCCTCCTGGCACATCCCTGTGGCACCCAGCAGGTCCAGGGCTGATCAGTGGGGTCAGACGCTACCCAGAGAGGTGGGCAGGACCATGGGGATGGGGACAGGCCGGGGCCAGGCCAGGACATGAGCCCCCGGGTGGGCGTCAGGGAGGTCTGTGGCTGGGCACAGGCATGGCTGACCCCACATCAGGGCAGTACCGAGGCCCAACACTTGAGCTCAAAAGCCACTTCTGAGCCAAGGAGGATCCCCAAAAGACTTCTCTCTCAGCCCAGGCAGCTAAGCCCTTGACGGGGCAGAGGCCATTCAAGACTCCTGCAAAATCCTAAAAAATCCTTCATCAATTTTTCGTGAGAGTAAATGAATATCTGATTTTTTTTCCGACATTACCAAAAAGCAACTAAATCTTCAAAATTCTCTATTGATTGCTCTCCATTGCATATATATATTTCCTTCAATATATCTATTTTCTTTAGCATATTGCCTGTAAACTTGTACTTAATTAACACTTTCAATACATGGCAGCTCTTGTGACAACTATTAAGCTCATGATTTGTAGTTGATGGTAGAGTCACCATCCCTGGAGGTGTTTAAAAGGCATTTAGACGAGGTTCTTAGGAACATGGTTTAGTGCTAGAGTTAGGGTATGGTTGGACTCGACGATCCTGAGGGTCTCTTCCAACCGGAATGATTTTATGATTCTACGATCTGTCACCCCTAAGATTTTTTTTTGCTATGGAACTTTTTGCATTTAAGTTCTTAATAAAGATGTGAGTAAAGAAGAGGAAAAACCTGCATCAGTCTCCTACTTCCTTTTCCTTTCTCAACCTTTATTTTTTAAATCTTGAATTAAATCATACATGTAAGTTATCATTCTACTTTCTTTATATTCATTTTCCTGTACTTAGCATTGACCACCCTCTAACAAATGAACCATGAGTGCACTTCATATTTTACAGAGGATAAGGAATTTTAAAGACTGGATGACTATGTATAGGTGATTCTCAAAGGCAGTGTCTCAAATTCATCGTCTTGCTATTATCCTACTCCAACATACTTCTTTTGTAATGAATGCTGAGTGGAAAGTTAATTTCAAATTATTATACTGGAATTATGCAGAAACGTTTTACCTTGCCAAAAGTAACTCTGGAGCACTCTGAAAAGAAGTTATCTGTCTTTGGGTATCCAAGCTAAATTCAGTTTCATATCTAATACAATTAAATTTATGTCTTTAATATTTTTTCCACTTGCAAACATTCTGCATAACATTTTGAGGAGTTTAGAGGGGAAGCATATAATTTTTAAAAATATTTCTTAAAGGTTCAAAGGCAACATATATTTTCTTTACTGTCTTATATCTCATATCTCAAAGTAAAATGCCTTGAATTTATGTGTACATGCATATATGTAGATGTACCAAATGTATTTATACGCGACTTTTTTCCATTTCTCTGCTTCTTCCCTGTTCTCTCTTCTTTTCCAAAGGACTCTTAAATTGGAAAAAAAAAAAATCAAGTTCTGGTTAAACAAGTAAATCTGTTTTTTTTTTTTTTGTACTGTGCAAGTTTTCCTGTTCTAACTTGATTACATGCAGCGCATTCCTTTTCTCCAAAAAAGCTTGCATTTTAAATACATTAACACTTACAAGACAATGCAGTGACACACATAGCACAAGGTATGTATATTAGTATGCCTAGACAGCAAAGAACCATTGGAGTATAAAGCATGCTTGACAAGTTTTCTAAATAATAGAGTAATGTGAAGATGCAGTTTCAAACACAGATTTCAAAAACTCTCAGTTAGTTCTGCTGGAATTCGTTTGAGTGCAATAAGTGAATATGGATAGGTAAAGCCCTAAGTAAAAGTGAAAATTGGTTTGGTTTCTTTTTTTTTTTTTTAAACCATGTGGTAGCAAATAATGTAAAAATTATATACTTCAGTTTGCATCTTCCTAATAAGATTTACTGATATTTCATCTGTCTAGTGAAAAGCTCTAACTGTGCTCTTCTCATACAATACTACTGTGACAATCTGATTTGCAACCAGTAGTACTATTTTAAGGACAAGATCTGTAGATTCCGAATGAAATGAAGCAATTCTATTTACTTAGATTCCAGTGAGGTCTGGACAGCTAAGCTACACCAGCTGGCTATTAGAGAGGTAATGGAGAGAGGAGAAGCAGATGTATTTGTCTGAGATTCTGGAGCAGGTTTAAACTTGCTTCAGTGACTTTTATATCTATGTAACCTGAAATAATCTCAACATCGAAAGAATTGTCTTAGTTTTCTCTGTTGTCTTTTGCCTTTTTTTTCCCCTTTTGTTCACTTTTGCTGCATTTCATTTATTTATTGCCTGTTTACCTTATATTTTCTGATGTCTGAACTTTTTCACTGATTTTTTTCTGAGGTTGAACCTTCTTTACTGTAAATAGCATATGCATATTCCAGCAAAATGCACTTTCACATTATTCTCTTTAACATATTTTTCCTGCCCCCTCATAACTTCACCTTCCACTTTTATTTCAACTGGTAACAGTCTTTACCTCAGTACATTTACCTTGAATTTTCCTTTACCTTCCTCATTTAAGCAGGTTTTCTGAGTGAATAGGATTCATGAGATTATTCAACTTGCTTTACTCTTTTTCCACCCCAGAAATGAACAGGAATTGAACCAAAAGGAACATTTTTTTTTTTTCCCTTAGCTCTCTTTTTCTTGCCCTATTCTTTCTTTCAAATTCAGGCTCCGTGAATCTCTTGGTGCATGGTTTTCAAGCATCGGTGTTGTTCTTTGCACTTCAAAGAACGAAGAGTTGAGAGGCAATGCCAGTAAATGGCTGATGTTATGATTTGTTATGCTGCATAGTAATAGTCTCGATTAACTCAGTTTTCTTGAGGATGGACACCAGAAAATATATGTTGTATATATCTGTGTGTTAAAGTGATATTGATTAACCAGAACTAATTTTATCTAATTCTAATGTAACATTTTACAATACATGATTTCAGATATATCTGAGATAGAAAAATACAACAAATAGTAACTAAGTTTGGTTGGTTGGTTGGTTTTGGTTGTTTGGTTGTTTGTTTTTAACTTGATCTTTTTAAAGTGTTACTCTGTGGTCTAATTTATTTCATTTTCCTTATTCATGCACTTCATTTCTGTTCAGCTAAACTTTAGGCTTAGTGTCTCATATTTTAGGCTTAGTCTCTCACATTTTATGCTTAGACTCTCATATTTTAATAAAAATTAGATGGAAACATAAGCAGCCTACTAGGGTACAGAAGCAAAGAAATGTTTCAGTGATGATGACTGGACCGTGTAGACTAAAACTTCCTCCCTGAGATCACAACTCTACACCTTAATATGCATGAAATAGATAACAATAGTGTCAGTGTTACAGTTAATATTATACAGTATCTTTCTGAAAACTGACTACACTATCTCTATACTAAACCCTCTCATTCTGTGAGATATTTGCAGAGAGTTGTGTCCTACAAGATACATGACTAGGAGGTTAGCATTACAATTATAGAAGATATAATCAGGATCACAGCACAGGTTTTCAAAACGAGACATAAATATTTATGTTATCTGCTTTATTTTACAAATTAAGTGGTTATTTTTCTATTTACAGATACCTACACCTCATGCATAAAGTGTACCTCTGTATTATTAATGTTATTTCACAGTATTTGTCTTGAGTATCTGGCTGTGCAGTTGTTTTAAGTGGTTCATCCTAAATTCAGGGTTAGTTACATGCACACCTGCTCACTTGCATTCTAATTACATGTCAGGATATCCAAAACAATATTTTTCTACGTGAAAGCAGAGGGACCTTAGCTTTGGATTTTGATGTTTAATTTATTTATTCTAGTGTTGACATTAGCTGCTTTTGACATTACTGTTTTATTTCCAAAGGGTCCTTTAAGAAAATGCAGCTGCAGTGATGTTTAATAATCATTAATTTACATGAAATCCAAGAATATTTTTATTTAACAAAGATAGTTAAAGTAAGTTTGAGACTTAGCTCAGTGTCTTTGTCTCAGGTCCCAAGTGGACTTGTTTTTTGTCTGGCTTTCGGAATAAATGCTATAGAAATTCTGCTTTGTTTGAGAGGCTAAATCTGAAACTCATACTCCTCTGGGTATTTTCTTTCATTTGATCTTAACAATCCCCTTCTCATTTTATTATTCTTCATACATATTGATTGAATAGTGGCAGAGGATGTACAGCACTCCATTGGCAGACTCTCAGCGGTAAAGAAATCATTCATAGCGATTACCTCTCTTTTCAACAACTGTTTTTTCTCTCCATCATAATTCTAACAAGCTAAGGGTATAGAACTAACTGTGTGTAACTGGACGAATGAGATGTTTTTTCAGGAATAAATTGTATGTTTAGAGTGGTATGGTAGTGTAAGTAAGGTAGAGTGCCAAGGGACTCCTCCTTGTGTTTCTGTATTGTCCTAAAGGAACTCAGATATCTCGTCATCTTTGGTATTTTACATTCTTTCGGTGCCAGTGAGCAGTTCAGAACAGAAAAATTAACATCAGACTGTATAAAATCACTTTGACTTTTGCCTTTTTATAGCTCTAGAAAGTTTTCTTCTGCATGTTTAGTTTTAATCCACAAGCTTGCATTTATTTCATTTCACTTGACATGATACCATTTGGTATTTCTTTGATTGAGACCTTGTCTCCTTTGGGGTAAACACAGTATAGAAACACATGCAGAAAATAAAAGAAGAATAATCTGTCTGTAGCATGAAAGATAAAGAGTAGGAGGCAGGAAAAAATGAAATCTGTTTAATCCAAGAGAAAGAGACAAACTTGGTAATTAAGAGCACTGGGATCTGTAGAGTCTACTGAAGACAGAAAGCTAAATGTACAATAAAACATTGTTTGGAATAAATTGCTTGAAATGGAGAAAGAAAATGCAAATCAATATAACATGAACCAGATGACTTTCCAATTTCTTGTGAATTCTGTTGCTGAATACCTTATACCTTAAATTTTCTGGGTCAAGTTCAACATTTTCTTAGAAAAAATAAATCTCTAGAGATACGTGTAAGTTATTGAGGTTAAATTTGGTCCTCTGTTGAAGAAATTTAGTGCTGACTGTTTAGGCAGCCCACCAGTACTTCATGTCAAACTGAAAATTCATGCTCCAAGGCACGAAATTGCCGTAGAAACCCTAACTTAAAAGTAGATGTGATTACTCACTTATAAAAATGGTAGAGGAGCTCATTTGGCTTTTAGTTTAAGTACAAAATATGTCTCTGCACTTTACTAGGATGCTAATCATCTCGTATGTGGGGGGAGATTCAGTGGATTCAGTTCCTGAAACCACTTAGCTATTAGATTGCATAAATCTAGAGCAATAATATAGTTTGGCAATTTATATTTCAAAAGTCACTCTTAGAATCATCCTGATACAATTACTGTAGATGAATTTCCAGTCAGGAGTGGGTCATTTAAGAGATTGTTATTGGCATACAGAAGGCCCAATCATTGAACTTGGCTCATCTCAGCTTAATGTTAAATCTAAGAGAGACGATACCTCTCACCGTTGTTTGAACTTGCTATCTTCACTCAGCTCCTTGAGCTAGCTTGAATTTTTCACTGCACTGGAGTAACTTTACAGTTATTCTAGCCAGCTGTCTCTGGAAAAGTCAGGCAAGGTCACTCCAAAGTGTAATGTAGTTTTCTTCCTGTAGTTCTTTCATTAATCATAACTCAAAATGACCTCTACACTGAGGTGAAACCTGGTTGTGTCAGGTTAGTGCCACTCACGGTTTCCTTTGATTCCTGCTGGATTTGCGCGTGGATTTTTTGTAGTTAAAATATAACTACTCAAACTGAGTTTTGTCTAAAGCCTACAAGTAACTAATCAAAGTCTTCTGTATATGTTAATTGAGTGTTTAGATTAGAAGATGTTACAATCTCAGTTTTATACAGCTCCTAAAAATGGCTGTTCCATCAGTCTTGGCTTCTAATATTATTTTATGCAATATAATGCTGGATAGAATGGTGCAGGAATATCTTGTACTGAATCACCTATTACCCAGATGATCTTTGGAACTTCTTCATTCTACATATAGGCCTTGTTTATCTGCAGTTAGTTTATGACACATCTCTTGGAATCACAGCACAAATTGCTATTGCTGCAGCTTAGTACAGTACAACATAAATTGTATGAAACTTGATGTACTCAGTGGTTGATATCAAAAGTAAACAAAAGTAGTTTCAATATAGTTTCAAGTCACCTTTGATTGGCAGCTAATAGACGTAAAATAGTACAGGGGTTTTTGGAACGCTTAATGATTTTCACACATTTATTAGCCTATCTAGCCAGGGAATGCCGTATTTTTATCAGATCTGCAAACAGCAGTCTGAATCGGACAAGGAGACACACTGCGGGGAGCTGAAGGGTTCTGTGCTTCCTAACATGCCAGTTTGGCCTGTGACCTGTCTGCACTAATAAGATCTCTGCTTATCTGATTTGCTTGAATAGTAGTAATATAGGTGAGAAAAACTGTTAGAACAAATCTGGTTTGCACGAAGAACTATGCAAATCAAGAACATCCTCTGAAATAAAAAAACCTCAGTAGAAATTTTCTCCTGACTAAAATGATGGAAAAGGGCGCTGAAACAATGTAGAAATATTATTTGACAAACAAACTGCGTTTGTAATCATAATTACAGAGAAATGTAATTTATGGCTTATGACAAATGCTGGCACCTTCTAATTTCTACTTTCACCTTTATGACATTGTATCATAACTGAATCACTAAATGGGCAGAAATCAGTTTACCAAGCTGGTGCTGCATCTTCGTATTAAACTTACACAGTAATTGCGATCTTTATTTCAACACCGGTACACTGACACCAGTTCTGTGATCTGTTTTGTTTACTCAAGATTAGGATTACGAAGACTAAAACCAATGCTAATCACTTGCAAAAAAATATCTGTGGCCTTTCACAGTAAAAATGAATTGATGGAAACGATACCATTAAATAGGAAAATAATTTATTTAGTGAAATAATTTGCTGGAAAACAATTGGAGACTGTCCTATGTAATTAAAACTTTCCAGTAATGAATAAAACACAGAGAAAGTCTATATGACTCTTCTTTGCTATATTTTTCTATTGAAATCATTGTTCACATGGGAAGAAGAGGGCTTCTTGTAAATCAGCTGATCTGAAAGTGATCCATGAGCTACAATCAGCAGTTATACGAAATAATTTTGAAGAATATTTTCAACATTTTAACTGGATACTGGTGAAAGTTATAAGCAGGTACCCAAAGCACCTTTTAAATTTTAGATCTGATACTGTGGCTCTTAACCCAGTAAGTTTTATTTAATGAATCAGCATTTAAAAAGTAGCAAACGCTGGTGTAGAAATGCCTTGAGGCTCATAAACATAATGACATCTACCTGGCAACTAGTGCTGAAGTACGTCTGAACACAGGAATACAAAATTACTCTTGGTTGTAGGAGCGAAGTTCGAACACAATTTCTGAAGTGTTTCAAGACATGGATTGGACCAGTTTGCACTTGCATACAGACTTATTTTCTTAAAGGCGTTCAACAATGCTCAGTATTGGCTACTTTTTTGTCATCATCATCATGCTTCATGTTTAATGAATATTCAACTTCAAAATTATGCTTGTAAAGTGACAGTTCACAGAACTATGACCTGGGCGATTCTGTCCTATAAAGTATTGAAAGATATGAGTCAGAGAAACAGCACTACAAGGTATACTGCCTTTAATTTTTCTTTTAATATCACCAGAAGTGTGAAAAATTCTGAGTCACTCCTCTTGTGCATTTTTTTCTTAAATGGAATTATCCTAGGGTTATATTTTTATGTAATTTGAGGAACAGAAGGCTTGAGTCTCTGATTTAAACCATCGGGCATTTTGAGAATAAAGACCAAGCTGTATTTCTTCTTTTTCCATTGGAGTATATCCACAGTATGTAAAAACCTATGTAATTCATAGTACAGGTACATTTACAGAATTATCTGAAATTTTGTCTTATGAAAATATCAAGGGAAAAATATTTACAGAGCAACATGCAGGCTAATATAAGCTTTCTGTGCTGAAACCAGTTTGCAAAATCTGTGTCTTAATATTCGATTTTCTTAGTTTAGAAAAATAAAAATAAGAACTATATTCTGGCTATAAGCAAATCTGTCTACAGTGTTTAATTTATTAATATTGTGCTGATACTTTACCTCTTGACATTAGTAAGTTATTAGTATTTTTTAAGTCTGGTTTTGGTGCTTTTTTCCACTAGTCATGAGCAGAAATCTGTGCACTTAAATAGTAAGCAGTAATTCCAGCTCAGTGCTACTGCGTACCATGGTTCAAAGGATGTAAAATTTGTTCAGGTAGGAGCAGGTTTAAAAGCTGGAGACAAAGGAAAAAAAGGTGGTAAAATATGCCACTTTTCGCTCAGAGTTAGAAGCCAGAAGCTATTCATTATCATGTTCCACAAATGTCATTTACTTCATTGATGTCAACTGTTTTGCTTTGTCTTTATCTGGTTCCTGTTTACATATCTAACAGCGCTAAGTGCAAGGCAGCTTTTTCTCACTAAGCAGAATACATTGTCCTTGCATATTCACATGAGAGATCTAAAAAAATAAAAACGTTTGTTGTCATTTCTTATTGAGTGACTTTGTAAATATAGTAGAGATTAGTGGAATTTATTTTTGAAAGGTAATGTCTTGGTTTTATACACTCAATACCCTTCACCCCATCAGTTTTGCAAACATTTTTAAAAAACATGTAAAGCTCAGTCTGGCAAAATGGTCCTTAAGTTCAATGTTTAGTTATACCTAAATTAAGTCTTGGGATTTAGCAAGTAGTCACAGAAATAGCTAACCTTCCAGAAAAATTTCGTGCGCTTCAGATAAAGACTTCACAACTATTTAATGTGAGGACAGTAAACAGACATAGTAGTAAGAAAACAGGTTTATAAATGGTTATATTTTGTCTGGAACTTACACATATCCGAGGTATTATAATTTCATCTTGGCTTAAAGTAAAAATTAGCTAATCTGGTAATGTTGAATTTTCAGTGATGACCATTGTGCTTAATCGGGGTTACCACCTTGAGCCGGATGGGAAGGAGGGATTGCGACTGCAAAGAGAAAAGCAACACGCTTTTCACATGATTGTGCAGATACACGGTTCATTGGGCAGCACTAATAAGGGGAAGGAAGGGATTTAGTTTGTTAATCCATGCTGCTTAATACAATGTCGCATGAAATGACACCCACAATATGCATATTGATTGTGTTAAAGTTGGAACCTGATTATGAAATACTGCTTCATCCTCCTGTGACACTGGCTCTCTTGAGAATTTTCTAGCAACAAAGCATTAATTAATGAAGATTTTGTGATAAGAAAAGTCAAATTTAATCTGCCTTTGTTTTAGACGTCATGTAAAGACAGGTAGAGGCAAAAGATAAATCTCTGTGGCTCATTGTGGAGCGCAGCAGAGACACCTCAGATGGTGCTGTGCAAAAAGTACCAGAGCTGTGTTGGGGCAGTGGTCCATTTGAGGTGATCAGCCCCACTTCCTGTGCCTTCTGTGCTGCACTTAGGTCATACAGATATAGTTCAGGAATCTTTGTGTAACACTGTGTTGCATTGCGGAGAAGTAAATGTATAGTAAGGTGATACAGCTAGCAATTATGTATGCAATGCTTGGGGCAGCTTGAAGTCTATGTCTCCAGTGCTACTTACGTCCTGCTGTCTCACTTAAACACCTCATCTACCTTTCTGTCTTTCCTAGTGAATCAAAGCTCAACATAGGGTGTAAAAGTATAACTTCCAATTGTGCTTCTTATTAGCGCTTATTACGATACTAAGATTCAACTGAAACCAGTAGGATGAAGCATGGGTTTGAAGTTAGTTACATGTAAATGTTTTGTTGAATTGGGAAAATATAGAGTGGCAGAATAAATCATTATTTTACTTCACAGTACATGTAAACCTGGCAAGGAAAAAAAAAAAAATCTTCTTTCTTGTTGTTCCAGTGGCCTGAAATCACTGAATATGACGTCATGATATGCATGGTCTGTGTTTGTTTTTAGAATAATTGATGCAACATTTTATAGAAGCTAGCACTGAGAGGATACTTGCGTGAGTCTTTCATTAAGGTCAAGCTGTATTTTAATTAAGGTTGAGCTTTAATTAAAGCCTTTACAACACCAGAAATGTATGAATGCTTCCAACAGGCATATCTGAATCCATTCAGTCTAAGTGACGTGCTCTCCTCTAGGATATAAACACTGTATTTCCTACCATTACCTGTAAAGCTGACTCGTCAACCAGCTCGTGCAAAGCAAGTGACAAGTCAGTTCTATTCCCTGCCTGTCACCACAATTACAAAGAATTTGGCTACCTCTGTATGAGGGAAGAGGTACGCAGAAAGTCATATCTAAGATGAAGATGATATTTTGAAACAGCTTGATTCCGTTCTCCGTTCTGAAATTCTTTAACTGGACAGCACATAATGGCTTTGGAGTATTACTGCATGACAGGTTTCCACATGATTACAGCATGATATATATATATATATAAAAGTGTGGATTTTTTTTTGTTTAAGTGGGAACAAAAAAGTACTGGCTTGTATAAATAAATATGAAGTATCAGGATCTCAGTTTTAGTAGCTATTTTGAATTAGTGAATGAAGAGTTTTACTTGTACACCATTTTTATAAAAGAAATAAGGTATTTATAGACAAAATCCAGAATTTCTGATTCATAACATGATCTACAGTATTGCATAATTAAATATAGATATCATGCTGTATTCAGTTATTTGTTTATGTTAAATATTTATTCTTTATGCACTGATCTTAACTCCTTTTAGCAAAATAAATGTACTAGATAGTGTGGTCAATTGTGCTAGAATAGGAGTTGATACTATTCTTTTTCTCTAAGGGTTAGCTAAGAGACCTCCTACTAGTAGCAGAGAAATGACATGTGAGCAAGTGGGTCAGAAGAAGAAAGCACACCATGAAAGTCTTA
This sequence comes from Caloenas nicobarica, assembly GCF_036013445.1. NCBI lineage: Eukaryota > Metazoa > Chordata > Aves > Columbiformes > Columbidae > Caloenas > Caloenas nicobarica. Next base: position 154,514,786 of record NC_088245.1, on the reverse strand, counting down.
ATTCCTCACAGGAACCAGATACCCCAGTATCTCAGAAAAGATTGGATTATGACATTCAGCTCTTCCCATGCATTTTTTTTCCCTGATGACTAAAGGAATATAAACAGAGAAAAAAAATATTTTCGTTTGCCCTTGGTTTGAAAGGGGCCTCCATAGATCTGGTCCAACTCTTTGTATCAAGACAGGATCTGCTGTGCAAACAGACAGGTTCTTTGAAAATCTATTGCAACAGCCACACAAAAGAAAGAGAAAACTTAACTGATTTGTAAGCTAATGCCAGGACTGTTTTAGCTGAGTTTGCATTCATGTTCCCAGTTCTTACCAGGAAGATGATTCTATCTTTCCTGAATCTTTAAACTTGTGGTTTTCTGCCTCAGGATGCTATTTGGAATAAGCAAAGTTTCTGTGGTTATTTTCAGCCCTTTTTTTCACCACTTCATGGAGCATAAGGTAAGATTGAACTCGTTTAGTGCGTGCCTTTACCTGGAAGCCCAGTAGATTGAAAATCTTATCCTCCATGAGTGTCTTCGTGCAAGAAAGGATTATTTTTCAGTCATCCTGCTACATTTATGAATGAATAATTTCATGCAGAAGGTACAAACCATTTATTCTCTAGATACAAAATCAAGCTAAGTTGAATTAGCTTGGAGATGATGGTGGTGGGCACAGCATGTACGCTTACAATTATTTTGATACAGCTTGCATGGGATATCTTCCTGAATAGCAACCATCCTATTTCTCTGGATATTTTGAAGATATTAAAAAATCCTAAAAGAGATTTTCTTTGGTTTCTAGTTCATAGAAGGTGATCAAAGTGTCTGGAAATTTCATTACAATGAATTGTTTATATCAGGGTTTTTTTAAATTTAAAGTAAATTTCTTTAAAATTTAAGTTTTCTAAAATTTGAAAAATGAACAACTGTTTAGAAGTTGACTCATCCTTTTGTAGGGCTCTGATTTTTAATATTGTTCTGGTTTTAGAACACTGCCATTTCTTCGGATTGTAAACAATGTACATTTCTGAATATAACTTATTTATCCTCAGATATCTTATGGGTCTAAGAGTCATGTTCAATTTTTTTGTTTTAGGGACTCCTCAAAGGTCAAGGTGATGTCCCAAACAATTTGAGACTTACCTTTTCTTGGTTTCCCACTCTTTTGGGGCCCAAATTACTGTTTTTATATGAGGTTCAAAAAACCCCAACATATCTGAGGAATTAGTTTAATGAGTTTCATAGGATCATAGGATAATTCATTTCGACAGGGACTTCGGGAGGTCCCTAGTGCACCACCTGCTCTAATCAAGGCCAGCTGTGAGAGCAGAACAGGTTCTTCAGAGCTTTGTCCAGCCAAGTCTTGAAAACTTCCAAGGACGTTTGTGTCTCTGGAGCCTTTCCTTCCCTGTGCCGAACAAGCTTTGCTCTGTCAACAAACATCCCACATCGTGTCTCCAGCCTTGACCACTGAGGAGGCCCTCCGCTGATCTCAGCCCGCTTTAGCAATGTCATCTGTGTATTGTGTGTGTGTGTGTGTGCGCACAGAGCTGGCTGCGACAGGTAGCTATGGTCTGATAGTGAGTGCTGGGCAGGGGCAAACAACCCTCAGTCTCCTGGCCATGCTCCTGGCGATGCAGCTCTGGATGCTTCTGGTCATTTCTGCTGCCTGGACTCATTGCCAGCTCCTGCCCACCTTGCTGCCCTCAGGGCCCCCAGGTTATTTTCCCCAGAGCTGCGCCCCGACTCCTCTGCCTGAAGCATCGCAAGGATTTATTCCTTCCCAACTGCAGGACTTTGAACTTTTCTTTGCTGAATTTCATGAAGTTCCTGTTGGGCAATTTTTTTAGCCTATACAGGGCAGCCCTGCCCTCCAGCATATTGGCTGGTCCCCTTAATGTGATGTCCTCCACAAACTTGATAGGGATGCAGTATCAAAATCCAGAAGAAGTGAGTTTTGTAAATAATCTTCACATCTTAGTTCTAGTATGATACCTTCACATTTTGCATCTCCTTGAGAGTAATTCATGTCTCTAAGATCTGTTTCATGCTCTACCCTGCTGTTCTCCTGTGTCCCTCAGATCAGCTGTGTAAGGCAGTGATATTTTCATGTCCATGGTTTGGGCCCAAAGGACTGTGGGACTTTTCCTCTTTGCAATATATTCCTCAGTATTCTGTACGCTACATTTAATGAACACTTTTGCTCTAAGTCATTTTTCCGATACATTTTTCTATTGCTTTCCTCTGGATTTTCTCTAATTGATCCTGATTTCTCTGAAATAGGATGCCCGAAATCACATGGAATACTCCAGTTGAAGCTTTACCACCTCAAGTATTTCAGGCCTCTTACACTGGCATATGTAAATAAGAGTGTTACATATGATGGTTAATTTTTTGCAGTATTAATGCGTACTTGACTCTCAGTTTATGATTAAATGCTTTTCTGATGATCCACCACCTAACCAGTCCTGAATCTGTACATTGAGTTATCCCCTTGTCTAATTTTATAATTGTTCTTAGTTGAATTGTATCTTTATAGCTCTCATTTGTGTTTGGCTTAATTATTTGACAAAATATGCTTTCATCTGGTCTCTGACACTTTCTCTGACCAAAAACTAGCATAAATGTCCTTATTCAGCTCCTCGCTTCTGTGTTTTTCTTTTTGTATTAAAGGTATGTACCCTGTTTCTAGTCTGAGCACAGCCCAGAAGCTTTAGAATACTCTTGAGACCTCCAATGGGTAAATTGTTCTAAGTATAAGCAATTAGAAAATAAAGTGTTTTGCCTATAACCAGAGCATTTTTACTGAAGAGGTTAACTATGATCAGTGAAATCTTTATTACCACAAGCAACATTTATTGCACTGTTATCAGCGATCATAAACTTAAAGACTAACAACTAATTTTGTGTTATGTTTCCCTTATATCAAGCCTGCTATTGCCCAGAAAGCTTTACAACAAAATGTAGATGTGTCAGCACTCATCCTCCATCAGGAAAGGAGTCAAGTAGCAAACAGCTAGATGCTAACTTAAAAAAAAAAAAACCCTTTCCTGTCATCAAAGGGCTCTATCCTAAATTTTTATAGCAACTTAGAACCACTTAATGATATAATCCTGCCAAGAATTCTCTTAATTATTCATGACAGAATGTATTTACTCCAGGAAAGCCCTCTGAAAAGAAGTGTCCATCTGGCAAAAGCACACTTGCTCTTCTCCTCTAATTGGAACCCAACTTTAACTGTCCTGACAAAAGGGAATTTCTGATGAAGTGGACAGAACCTACCAATCTCTTTCAGGCAGTTTCACTGTCAGAGATGAGTTGAACCACTGTAATGACCCAGATATTTCTGTATGATAAACAACAGTAACATACATAGGTACATGGCATAAAGTGACTGTTCTTATAGAATAGTTGAACATTTCAAGTGTCAGATTTCACAAATGTGGAGTGCTTAGGGATTGGGACAGTGGTTTTGTAATGCCTTATTTACTCTTTTAGTGAAATACCAAAGTTTATAACAAAGCCTAGGAAGGCTTGCTGCTCCAGGGTCCCTGTGACAAGTGCAAAATATCATTTATTTGTCAACCTTTATTTGCTAGAGTCGGAAGAGTTCCTTATGTGACATATATCAACAGTTCAGATTTCCCTCAAAGCACTGATAACCACAATCTGTAGATTTGATGACCATGGACAGGAAATTTGTAGACATATTGAATTCTGATCTGAGCGTGAGACAGCCTTTCAAGATTGGGGAGTAAATCCATGGACAAAAGGTGGTTGTTTTCTGGCTTTGCTTTGACTATGCTTCAAAATACCAAGAAAACTTATTTTGAAAGCCTATGGTATTCTTGAGCTTCCCACCAAAAGAAGGCAAAAATTCCTGAGTGGACTCTGCTCAGCTTTTCTGCCTCAGCATGAGCTGACTTAGACGTTCCAGCACTTACGTGGGACGTGAAACGTGAAGGTTCGATACCCCCTCTTGCTCTGGGTGCTTTAGACTCACCTTGCAATGACTGCCTGACACACCAGGTGGGGAAGCTCCAGATCGTTACTGTGGGTCATGCTGACTATGAGACAGTAACTAGAAAAGGGGTACCCTCTTGCCAATTAAATCCTCTTAATTATCAAATTTGGAAAGAGTTTGCTTTTCTCTTTTCACATACTTTACGAAAAGTCACAGTTTTAGTAGGAACAATCAAATAAAAAGACTCTTCCGTGTTTTGTAATAATTTTGTGAGTCCCGCCTTTTTATTTCCTTTGCTTTTCTTGCAAGGAAATGAAATGACATGTTTTTTTTATTTTGAATGAGGCAGATTATTTCATTTGATACTAAATGCTATTGGGTTATGGTTCAAAAGAAAATAAATTAAGTTCAATCCACATCAAATATTGTTTTGCTGGGTTTTTGGCAGAGCAGCAAATTGATAGTCAAAATGTTTCTTTTTAGTCTCAGCTTCTTGCTATTTGAACAATCTTCTAATCGGACGATATTACTTGAAAGAAAATTTTTAACCAGTGAGGTTATGTAAGAAATTTTGAAATATGCATATGTCACAAAAACTCAGTATACAAGTTGACATTTGTTCCCATGTATTTCTTCTTCATATTTGAGATGTAGGTACAAAACCAAGAACTTTACTGCAGGTATAAGCTGAAAAATACAAATTATTATGATGTGTAACAATTATAATGAGAATAATAAGGTAAACAGGTAAGGTAATTATTGACTTAGATGAGCAGTTAACACAGAAATAATTTAATGTCATAGTAAGTCTTTTTTTATATTCTTGTGCACACTAGTCACACTTTTACCTGAAAATTTGTTCTATGATGTCATTTGAATGATGGTTGAAAAACTGCACATCATGATAAGCAATATCCTGAAAAATTACTACCATTGATTTTTTCTTCTAAATAGTAATTTTTTTTTCTTTTGAGAGGCTAGAATAGATGAGATTGCTACAGTACTGCAAATTAGAACTGTTAGAAGAAAAATCAGAAAAAAGCCCTGTGTAGTCTCTTTTACATTTCTCAAGAAATTGTCTGTCTAGTGCAGCATTGTGTTTTACCGAAAATGACTGTACTCTACTACAATTATTGATCAGTTTATCTTCTTAAAAAAGAAAAATTGTGGGTCAGTAAGTTTCTTCTTTTTTGAAATAAATGGTTACTGATCACATCTCCTTAAAATGTTTTTGTATGCTCATAAGCTGTCTGTCAAGAGTACTAGTCTGATGCAAATGTCAACATGGTAGCATTTAAACAAGTGGTTAGAGACTCAGTAGAAAGGAGTTAATTATTAGAACTGCATACACTGTCTGGTTCATTGCTTTTATCAGAGATATAAATATCATTTGTCTGAGCAGCTACTTTCAACTAAAAGGCTCAACTACAGCCAAAATCTGAGAATCTTTTTCTAAGGCTTCAGTGAGCTAATGTGGATGTGCGTTTCCAGAATGAATTTCCATGCAGAGATAAGCAAGTAAGGCTAATAACACTATGCTAAGTCCGCAACTGGTGCACAGCCTGCGCAGAGCAGATATTATGGAACATCACCTTTGGCTTGTACAGCAGCAGTACCTCTTTTACTAAAATTTTCAGCATCAAAGAATTCAGGAGTCACCAGGTCTGGTTTGCACTTGAACACAGGCTACCCTGTTGTAAACTCATAAGAGTATTATTCACAGTCTGGTAACAGCATAAGTTTTCATAAATATGATGGCTATAACACTACAGTTTGCAATAATAAAAATTAAGTAAAATTAATAACTAAAAGCTCCATGGTAGGTTCACTATGGAAATTTTAAGCAGTTCAATCCCTCTTCATCACAAACAAAGCTATTCTATCCAGGCCACTTGAATGTCAAAAGACAAAAATGCACTATAAATATAAGCAAATGTACACATATTGAAAAAAAAGGTTACGTTTTCTGGAATAGTGATCTATCTGCAGTGAAAGAGTGTTTATTATTATCACTTTTGTGCTGTGACACATCTCTTTCCCCTTTCCTTATTTTTGTAGGGCAGGCAATGATTTAAAATTGTTTCTGGACTCTGGTTCTTAAGTATAAACGAATGATAATAGTAACATTAATACAAAGAGTGTCTGAAGCCCTTTTCATCCTCAGGGCCTTTAAGTGGAAAGAAGGAGATACCAGGGAGCCATTTTATAACAAAAAAAATCATTTATATTTCAATCTAAATGTCAGTATTTTTCAAGGTAGAATGGACTTAACAATAATTAGAAAAATGTGATTCCTTGTACAGCTAGTATATATTATATCCCCATTCTGCTACAGTGTATATTTTCCGCATTTTGGGGGAGTTGTATGATATCCATCAACAGTTCCAAGTACTCTATACAATTAATCTATCCTTAATGTACATATACTTTATGTTATAAACATATAGCACTTAAACATGCATATCTTCAAAGCAATTTTCATATTTCATTAGTCCTTAAATAGTATGGAAAACAGGCGGGCCTCATGACATGTTATAAAAGAATTTAATTGCTTTTAGACTGGAGAAACTGATTCTAAATTGACGTGCACCTTAGAAAATGTCCAACTGCAGCTCTTTCCAAGGGCACCAGCACATCTGCTGATTAAATCTTCAGGAGATTTATACTGGGAAAGTCAGATTCTCTTCCAACAGGCACGTCTGGGCAGATGCTGCAGTTTATGGATGGGTTGTTGGAGCCACAGGCATCTGGTTTGGCGGGTGCCCAGTTTGCCCCCTGCTGTATCAGCAAGAAGCGCTTGTGCTGAAGGCAAGAACTGCCATGTGTTGGTTCATAGCTCAGCTCAGCTCTTTGCTCCACGGGAATGAGTGTTCTGGGTCACTCTGCTGTGCCACTACTTATGTTGGTAGTGTTCACACATCTTTTTGCTGCAGTGATACCCACTAGTACTTCAACTATGCTAAAAATAACCAAAACTAATTAATTGTATAAGTAAGAGTAGAATACAATATTCTCTTCACAGGACAGGAAAGAGTATTCCTTGCTCAGTACACAGAGAGAGAAACACAAAGAATTATACAGGGAGAACACCAGTGAGGAGGCTTTTTTACAGAAATGTCCATAAGCTTCCAACTCCTCCAGCCATTCTAGAATAGGATATTTTGACAGCAGAGTGGATGCTGCTGTATATTTCCTAATTGTGGATCAAAATTATGCACATGATGCACAGCACTGAACTGGTATAAGCTCACACAGCAGTTCGGAACAGTGGAAAATTTTCTGCTGGATTAACCTTTATACCAGTAGGTTCTATGCCAGGTTCATTATAAGATGTATTCTAGCCTCCTTTTGAAACATACAAGCAATGTAAAAAAAAAAAAAAAAAAAAAAAAAGGAAAAAAAACCCCATAAATCTGGTATATACTTTGCATCATCTGCTCTAGCTAATTTGACAGCTGTGCTATCACTTGTATCTACCTGATTTGGACAAAATTAATGTTTTGAGTAACCTCAAGGAAATGGTGCAGAACTCTGGCAGTGATATTCATAGACCCACATTCTCAGAGGCTGTGTTAACTCACCACCTTTAGCCACTGTGATTTGAGGCTTGTTTGTACTTGAGATATCTGCTGACTGAGTTCTCCTGTGGGTGCAAAAAATGCTTATGCACCCAGGCACATGATTTTTTTCCCCATCGTTTTTCCTCTGCCCACCTGCTTGGGTGACTTATGTCACTATCACTCCAAGGGAAGTCCACACTGGTAAACCTGGTATTCATCTACTAAAAATATGGTCTGCGTTTCATCGCGTATGACTCATAAACCTCAGTATCAGTTAGAAAAGTGCAAATACTAAATCATTCTTCCACATGTTTCTAAAAGCTACTCACATTCGGATAAAAGGCCACCTTTACAAAAGCTACCATCCTTACTACAGCGTTGCGAGACTTTCTGTGGTAATAAGAGTTTTATTTTGAAACTGTGTCTCCTCTATAGTGCAATTAGAGTAGGATTGTGAACAAGAATTGTCAGAAATTAAACCAGTATCTTTCCCATATTTATATGACAGATTATGGACCAAACATTATTAGAGAGTAGAATAATTTGGGGATTTTTTGTTTTTGTAATTGTGGTAAAGGGATGAGAGGTGGTGGTTAAGCTGTCCACCTTTGTTGGTGTTGTGATGATGTTACTTTGATTTAGGTGTGGAGAGTTCTTTTGTTGACATAAGTGATGTTTGTGAAGAATGTCAATTGTGCAATGAATGTGTATTTTAATGATTATGATAATTTAATGATAATGATAAAAGAAAACATCGTTTTACATTCTCAGCATGATGTAATTAAAAATCAGATTCCGTAAGATATGCAGACACCTCATTCTTAGTGATTACAGCTATATGAAGACACCTGAATGCTTCTGGCCCATAGACATATATCAAGAGGGTCAAGGTCAAAATACATTGTTGTAAAGGTTAGGTTGGTATTCAATAGTGTTTTGTACTATAGTTTCTAATTATTCTGGTTTGTGTTACTACTCTTTATGTTGATTCTGTTTTTTCTTTCTCAAATTAGCTGCTATACTAGGGGTCTGTCTTTCTTCTAATCGTTATTTTTGGGAAGGTTTGTAAAATTTCCTTTTGCTTCACAGTGTGCAAAGCAGTACAGCTTAAGGGCTGTACACTTACTACTCTACGTGCTTAGTTACTACTTTGTTCTAAGAGACACTGAGTATACCTGTTGCCCATTCAGCTACTAAGGGAGCAAATGATCATCATGGGATCGGGCAGATAAGAGCTGATCTATTCTTCAGCCAGCAGGAGGGGAATTTAAAGCAGTCAGAGTTATCAGAGGATCTCCTCAAATCTTCCTTCTGAAGGAGAATCTCTGGTAGTGCAAGAATGGCAAACTCCCAGTGGTATAAATTAGATCTGAAGTTTTACCTTATATGTAGGGCTAAAGGTGGTGGAGGGGAACCTTAAGCAAAAGCTTAAGGAAAGAAATATGGAACATCTGTCACTGGTATTGTTCCCTCCAAAAGCTGAGAAAAATCTGTAATACACCTCTGGTTAGAAGAGTGAAGCTGGCTTTTAACCTTAAAAACCTGATCAAGGTGTTGATTGACAGCCAGCTGAACATGAGCCAGCAGTGTGCCCAGGTGGCCAAAAGGCCAACAGCATCCTGGCTTGTATCAGGAATAGTGTGGCCAGCAGGACTGGGGAAGTGATCGTGCCCCTCTACTTGGCACTGGTGAGGCCCCACCTCGAAGCCTGTGTTCAGTTTTGGGCCCCTCACTACAGGAAAGACCTTGAGGTGCTGGAGCGAGTTCAGAGAAGGGCAACGAAGCTGGTGAGGGGTCTGGAGCACAAGTCTGATGAGGAGCGGCTGAGGAAACTGGGGCTGTTCAGCCTGGAGAAAAGGAGGCTGAGGGGAGACCTGATCGCTCTCTGCAACCACCTGAAAGGAGGTTGTAGAATGGAGGGGGTTGGTCTCTTCTCCCAAGTAGCAAGTGAGGGGACGAGAGGAAATGGCCTCAAGTTGCACCAGGGGAAGTTTAGATTGGATATTAGGAAAAACTTCACAGAAAGGGTTGTCAGGCATTGGAACAGGCTGCCCAGGGAAGTGGTGGAGTCGCCATCCCTGAAGGTGTTTAAAAGTCATTTAGACGAGTTTCTTAGGGACATGGTTTAGTGCTAGAGTTAGGTTATGGTTGGACTCGATGATCCAGAGGGTCTCTTCCAACCAAAATGATTCTGTGATTGTGCACCAGCCTTACAAATACTGCATATGCTGTTTTTCCTCTGTGCAGGTATCTGAGCCAGACCGTACTGGAAGAGACAATGTTAACAGCCGACCCTCAAAACAGGGAGAAATTAGCTGTACTAAAACAAGCTCTAGGTGCTGTGGGATTCAATAGCCTGGTAAGTTACACAAGCTCATGTTATTTGTGGCTAAAATCTCCATATTAGTTAGTTAAAAGCAGGCCATAAGGAACTCTCTCTGATAACCTTTTGTGGGAAACAGAAGTGCCTTTCTGTCTTTCTTTTTTTCTGTTGGTTAAGACCTTGAAACAATACACAGTACTAGTTCACTCCAGGGAAATTACTGTAATCACTTTTAATTAGACACAGTGCCAACAATGTAAATCTTTTCCATTCTTAAAGACTCACAAAAGAGCTTCAAGGTATAATACTCTGAACAATTAAATTACATAGATAAAAAGGAACAATCAAATCCTATAATACAGAAACCCCATAAAACCCACAGGAATTTTTTCTCTTCCTGATTATCTCCCTGTCCCTTTTAATTTTGTGAAACACACATTCCAAATGTCTTTGCTAGCACCACCTGAAAAAAAGTAAATACATATTTAGTCAAATAAAATTAGAGCTGGGTAACTTGAATGACTTGGATGTAACATCAATTGGGTAACATCAATGACTTGGATGAGGGAATTGAGTGTACTATCAGTAAGTTTGCTGATGACACCAAGCTGGGAGGAGTGGCTGACACGCCAGAAGACTGTGCTGCCATCCAGTGAGATCTGGACAGGCTAGAGAGTTGGGCGGGGAAAAATTTAATGAAATATAACAAGGGGAAATGTAGAGTCTTGCATCTCGGCAGGAACAACCCCAGGTTCCAGTACAGGTTGGGGAATGACCTATTAGAGAGCAGTGTAGGGGAAAGGGACCTGGGGGTCCTGGTGGACAGCAGGATGACCATGAGCCAGCACTGTGCCCTTGTGGCCAAGAAGGCCAATGGCATCCTGGGGTGTATTAGAAGGGGGGTGGTTAGTAGGTCCAGAGAGGTTCTCCTTCCCCTCTACTCCGCCCTGGTGAGACCTCATCTGGAATATTGTGTCCAGTTCTGGGCCCCTCAGTTCAAGAAGGACAGGGAACAGCTTGAGAGAGTCCAGCGCAGGGCAACAAAGATGATGGAGTGGAGCATCTCCCTTATGAGGAAAGGCTGAGGGAGCTGGGTCTCTTTAGCTTGGAGAAGAGGAGACTGAGGGGTGACCTCATTAATGTTTATAAATATATAAAGGGTGGGTGTCACGAGGATGGAGCCAGGCTCTTCTCGGTGACAACCAACAGTAAGACAAGGGGTAATGGGTTCAAGCTGGAACACAAGAGGTTCCACTTAAATGTGAGAAGAAACTTCTTCTCAGTGAGGGTGACAGAACACTGGAACAGGCTGCCCAGGGGGGTTGTGGATTCTCCTTCTCTGGAGACATTCAAAACCCGCCTGGACGCCTTCCTGTGTAACCTCACCTAGGGGTTCCTGCTCTGGCAGGGGGATTGGACTAGATGATCTTTTGAGGTCCCTTCCAATCCCTAACATTCTGTGATTCTGTGATTCTGTGATTCTGTGAAAGAGCTGATTTAACCCCCAAAAAAGCATCAAGATGGTAGATCTGCTGTTTGTCTAATCTTATAAAGCTAACAAAGAATATAATTTGGAAGATTAATCAAGAAGCAATTCTGGAGGACAGAAGTTTGAGGGGAATCAGGAGAAATGGAGGGCTGTGTAATTTCCTTCAGGATACTAGAATATTTAGCAAACTCCAGATTTCTTACTATGTATTTCCTACCTAGCACACTGTAGCTGGGGCACTTCTGCAAAAACAAATGCATAAGCAGTAGTAGTCCTAGAATGAGCTAGAAACTTCTTAACCCCTACATGATATTTAGCATCATAAGGAAAAAGCAGAGGAAAAGTTATTGTGACAGTATGCTTGATTATCATAAGAGATGACAGATGGGCAACAGTTGTAATAAAAAGGGATGAAGGGCTATCAGAAAAAAAAAATGTGAGTCTGCTGAAGCTGTTATTTAGGTGTGAGGTAGACTTCTGTAGTGGTGGTACTTCATGTAGCTGTTTGGCATTCCCTAGTTAAGGTATAACAAATGTTGTTTGGTAACTTCTGCCAGCTTTCAATATGAGTGGGTTTTTTCATGAATATTCACATGACCATGTAAAAAATTGGACACATATGCCTATATTTAACAGAATTATTCCTTTTAAAGACTCAAGCTCTGCACCTGTAGACTTCACTAGCAAAAGTTCCAGGCAGTTCTGCGTTTAGCCTAGTGTCCATGGATGGTTGGAGATCTCTATCGAGTTTTTCGTTCTGTTGAGGAAGGACTTCAGGTCATAAATAAATAATCGAATGCATGATGAACCATATTTTAGAAGCCAGCAGAAACTGTCTGAGAACACTTTACGCAGAAAAAGACAGTATTCTTTTGGATTCGGCACTTCAAGTTTACTTTGCTCAGAGTTCTTGAAAGCAAGTTGCTTCTCAGAAAAGCGTAAACCATCTTTAAGGGTGCTCCATATCCAAGCAGCATTAGAATAATAATTTAGAAGGCTAGAAATCTGTGGAGTTCCAGAGTACTGCAGGCTGATCTTCTGTTCTGGAGGTTAGAGGGGAATATGTAGAATATTCCTAAAATTTCTAGCCATTACTTCTGAGGTACATTGAAAGGTCTGTATGTATTATTCCTTGACCATCTAGCCACATTTAAAGATAAAGTAGGTTATCTTTTTGAAGAACCACATAAACATTCCTTAGCAGTCTTTAATGGTATCCTGCAAAGTATGTTGATGTTTATTAAAAAATTGGTTTAAAGTTGAGGAAACATGTATCTTAGAGCACAATGAAAAAGTGTTTGAGAATCTGGAACGTGAACTAAACCCAAGACCCTATCAAAATCACTAGAATAAGCAGCTATCCCAGCCTGCTGCCATTCAGTGCTGTACAGTCATCCCCAAATCAGTTCTGAACAAGATAACAAGCAAGAAGGGCGCAGTACTTGGGTGCATTTCCGTCTTGCCTAAGAGACCTTCCCAAGAAACGGGGAATAGCACCCTAGCTTGAATGCCATATTAGCATGACAGTCCTTCTATTGTAAGAGCTGTCTTATTCAGACTTTGCCTGTGTATATTGCTTGTCTCAATCTTCAGCTTTGGTACAATGTAATATTAACAGAAAAATATACTGTTTCCCTATATGCATCTGTCTCATACTGTAAGAGATTGAAATTCTTGTCTTAAAATGTAGTTTAGAGAATCAAACTTGCTTAAAAAGTATTGGAAGTGCTGTAGTCTGTATCCTATAAAGACTGTAAGCTTTTTTCAATGTCCTCTGATGATGGGAATGTGTATTAAAGAAAGGAATCTGATGATGGGAATGTGTATTAAAGAAAGGAACAAGAAGAAGAAAAAGTCATACATGCTTGATTTCAGTGTGATCTGAATTCATTGCAGTTGCCTGAGAATAGAGGGGATGTACTGGCTAAGTATTTCATTTGTAGTGTATTTTTAATCTTATTCTACAGATTCCAGTAAGTGGGACCTCTCACTGTCACTTCTAATGTTTCAGCAGAATCAGATTCCAAATATTATTTTTCAAAAAATATTCTAAGAATTATTAATTAACTTTGCCACGCATAATGCCTTGTAATGCTATAGTGGATATTAGGTTTCCTGTTTCATAATTTTAAAAGAACACTATTGTTATATAACTGACCTTAAAAAAAAAAAAAGAGAGAGAGAAAATCCAAACCCACAATATTTTCCACGTCTTAGCATTTTTGGTTCATATTTCATGAATAATTTTTTTTCCTTGAATTCAAAAATGTTAAAAAACCCAAAAAAACCCCAACCAAATAAACAAAATCAGTTCTCTTGTTGTGGTAAAAAAGAGGCCAGGAAAAATCTAGCCCTAAAGATAACTGCTTCACAGCCTCAGAAGCATCAGAACATAGCACGCAATCATGGAGGGAAAGTGTGTGGGTAAGGGAGGTTGCTTTTGGTTTTTTTAGACCTCAACTACAGCTTTTACTACCAGGACCCTGTTATAATTTAGAGCTGGACACCTTGTTTGTGAGTGCAAGTGGCTGAGGAAAAAACAAACCTTGTTATTCCCAGATAAAGAATTTGTCTTGACGGAAATTCTCTATAGAGAAGATAAGTTTATTTCTTGCAGAAATAATGCATCCATTAAAGAGATTTCAGTATTTTTTATCATATTCTGTAAAACTTTCTTAACTCAGTAGTTAATATGATTTACATTAAAACGAAAGAAAAAAGGTAATTTTGTTGTTTTATGTCCTAGATAGGTTCCAGTTTGATTTCTAGATCCAAATTTCCTGTTAATAGTTCACATGTGAGCACTTTTTAACTTAGCAAATGCCAATGATGCAAACTAATGGAATTTGTATTTTTATAAAGCATTGCCTTTCACCGATGTGCCCAACAGATCTCTTCTTTATCTTTAATTCTGCATAAAATATGTGCAGGAGGTGGAGAACCTGTTTGTAATTCTCTCAGCAATTCTGCATCTTGGAGATGTTCGCTTTACAGCTCTGACAGACGCTGAGACAGCATTTGTGTCAGACCTGCAGCTCCTGGAACAAGGTCAGTAGGACGTGACCGTGGAGCATTGCGATCAGGGCACTTGTGCTGATCCACCGACAGATGGAAACACAGCTCCAGGGAGACAAAAAAAAAGACTACTGAAAAATTCATAATTGACTGTAGAAAGACACTATCCAATTGACTTGGATGTTTTATAAACTACAGATTTTTATGAGATGAAATAAGATACTAGTATTGCAAATTATCTAATTTGATGTCATATTTAATGCTACCATTCACCAAAATAAATTGGACAGGGCACTTTGGCCAGTCTTCTTTTAAAATGCTCTTGTGCTGCTTGTCAACAGCTGAACAATTTGCATTGAACTGAATTCCTTACATTCAAAATCTATGTCTTGTTTTTGTGCTTTGAAGTCTGCCCTCTTGGTCACTAACAAATCTCCTCAAAGTGGCTTATGGATACAGAATGTCAATAAGTAGCATACTTTCACTCTAATATGAGAGAAAGTCTGCCAAGCCCTGGGGAAAGTCCTAAGTAAGCTTTAAAGAGGAAAGCAAGCTGTAATGTGATATACGGAGACATTCAAACTTCACAAAGTGCTGATTATAGTAATCTGATTTTGTATGTTCATTAATTTTGATTATTCCTGTGACAGCACTCTTTCACTATTAAAACATAGCATCTCCATAAGAAAATCCGTTATAAAAATAAAAATGCAGTAGAGCACAAGTCAGGCATTCTTTAAATTCTCTTTTCATTTCAGTGGCAGGGATGCTGCAGGTTTCAACAGATGAGCTCGCTTCAGCCTTAACAACTGATGTTCAGTATTTTAAAGGTAATCTTTTCCAAGCTTACATTCTCATAGATCATACCCTGGTGGCCTTTTAATCCTTCTGATTTGAAAAATTTGAAAGCAGACAATTTTTGTTTCTTATTCCTTGTATGGTCTTGTAAAGTTTCTTTGAGGAATATGTAGGATTATCTGCCATGCAATGAGTCAGGCTGGGACACTGAATTAGAAATGTCTTTGTAATATGGAGTAAAGCAGTTTCACAGTCTGAGACTGACGGACTCCTAACTTGATTAATCTTCCAAAAGTGTGTCAAGATAACAGAGTAGATATTAATACCAAGAACTAAAGTCAACAGGAGTGTCCTGAAATAAAAGGAAAAAAAAAATGTTTTGAAAAAGGTCTCTCTCTGTAAAAAAAAAAAAAAGTCTCTCTCTGTAAAATGCTAGTTCTGTGTGGTACGCATACCCTTTCCTATAGAAAAAAAACCCAAAGGTACATGTTTCCAAACTGAAGATCTTGCAATTGTTGACAGTCTTCTCATCTTTCACTGAAGGCTTCAGAAAAAAAACAACACCATATATATGTTTGGCAAAGGAGAAGAAAAAAGGGTGGAACTGTAAGTAAAATTACTTAAGGTGAGCTTTACAGCATGCTTTCATCTCCGTTTTCTTCTTTCTCTCTTAGGAGACATGATTGTACGAAGACATACTATAGAGATTGCAGAATTTTACCGGGATCTCTTGGCAAAATCTCTGTATGGTCGCTTATTTAGCTTTTTAGTCAACACAATCAACTGCTGCCTTCAAAATCAAGATGAGACTGGCAGGTAGGAATGCCATTACAAACTATTAGGTGTGTCATTATCTGTTCATATCCAGATCTGTAAAAGAAACAGAATTCCGTCATTTACACCATTTTATATCATGGCAGTGATGCTTGGATCTTTAAATCACTGGCCATTCCTTCAAATTGTTTCCTCAGTAACGTATTTGTTTATTTATTTGCTTGCGTAGGGGGACATGGTACTTTATGCATTAATCTGGATTGGTGGTTAGAATTAGTAGCCTTTTAAGAGTTGATAGTACAGAATGCGCAAAGTTTTTCAACAAGCAAAAAGCTGCTCATTGTTTTTTTTAGTGCAGAATATTCTTGTTCTTTCTCCTCAAAACTATGAACTTACCACAGGGTATTAAAAAAAAATTGTTCAAGGCCTTCAAATTAATATCTAAATTTCACTGAATTAAATGTTCTAAGTATGTTCTGGATGTCTCTAGGTTATCTACTGCTAAAATCAATGTTGTTGCTGTCCAGTGTGGCTTCTTAGAAAAAATGAATGCTAGTTAATGTGTGTCAGTGGAGCAGTCAAGAAACAAACAAACAAAAAACAACAACAAAGAAGTGTCAGCAGAATCAAAGTAGCAAACTAAACAGTAGACCAGGGGTGTCAAACTCATGTTCACCGGGGGCCACATCAGCCTCACGTTTGTAGGAGTAGTTACATTTATAGAGTCCTAAAATTACATTCAGCCCTTTGAAGGCAACTGTGAGGCTGATGTGGCCCCTGGTGAAAATGGGTTTGACATCCCTGCAGTAGACCTAATTAGGTGCTCAAACAAGCTTTCTAATGAACGCTAAGTACAAGATGTCGTGGCATTATTGGTAAATGGAAATCCACAAAAGACAGATGTGGAACTTCCAAAAAAGAGTAAGTATTTTTTCCTTATATGATATCTGTCTTGACTTCATAAGACAAATATCGAGTGCCATTTTTTAGACTTGTTAAAGAGTTTGAAGGCTTCACAAGCTTGTTGTGGGGTTTGTTTTGTTTTATTTTTATTTTTTATTTCTATCCCATTTGAGGACCAATTAGTAATAAATTACATCTCTCTTCCATAGACCTAGCTAACAGAAAAAGCTACCATGCCTGAGGAACTCAGAGCTTTCTGCACATAAAAGCTTTCCGTCATTATGTATATACCATCAGAGTGCCTGGCTTCCTGCTGGAGGCAAAAGGAAGGTTTGCCAGTAATACAGAATGGTTTTACTTGTCTGCTTCTGATTGTACAGCACCTTACGATTGCAGGCACCTGGACAACCAAGCTAAAGCAACTTTCCAGTCCATGTCCTAATTTGTAGTACTGTGTCTATAACAAGGAAAGACAGTGGCATGTTGTCACATTCAGTTCTTCCCCATTCATTCCTGGGATTTACAGAACATGGGCTTAGTTTGATGCACGTCTGTGACAAACAATCCATCTCAGATATTCCTAATTACAGTGAGCTCATTTGTAGTGGCCATTGAGGAAGGGATCTAGAATCAGTATATTAAAAATCTATTAAAATTATTTGAAATAATTTTTCAATGTGTAATTTTGCAATTTGATATTTCACAGTCTTTCAGAATAGTGTGTTGTGTATCTCTGTTGTTCAGTAATGTCAACTTATAATTTCTAGGTATGGTGCGATGTTCAAATAATGAAAGTTAAACCTGTTTGTAAATTGTTTACTCTGTAGTCTCCTTTTAGTGTAATCATATGTGCCTGAGGTGACTTCTACCTTGTGGAAATACTTCTCAGTGACACTGTTTCTACCTGTGTGGTAACTTGAAGACAATGTGATGTTGTCCTAGCTAAAACAGGACAGCTGTTTGATGTTGTCAGGAATGGGGAATTTGCAGTAGTTTTATATTATACCAATGCTTGAAAAAGGGGAGTTCTTCATTTAGACTGGCTAAAGGAAGCTAACTAGCTCAGGATATACTGACAGTGCTGATAAGACATACTGAATTTCAGCAGGCGAAATTCAGCCTCAGGTCCTTTTCCAAACATGAAGCTAAATAGTTGTTGTTTTGGGGTTTTTTTAAGTGAAAATGAAGTTGACCATCCTTCATTGATATTTCAACCTTACTTGAGTTAGCTGGCTTAAGATAAGAAAATAATACCCCAACCCCAGCTTTTTTTGCTCCAGCCTAGTCATATTGTATAATTTGTAGTAGTAAATCAAGGCATAGCAGTTTAAGATGCAAGTTGGATTAATGCAAGTCATTGCATGGATCTGTGTGATATGTGGTTCAGATTTAGTTCATATACTTCTGAGCAATTCTATCAGCAGCATTTTACCTCCAGTTTGCTGGAGTTTTAGTAAACCTCTGCTTAAAGACCCACCGAAAACACTAAGTAATGTGTTAAATAAGACTGATACATTTCTGGCAAGACTTCATTCCCCCATTAGAAACTTACACAGTTACTACTTATCAGATAGAATGAAACCTTCATCAGAAACCTGGAATAAGGTTTCTGACTCAGTTCTTGTGTTGTGAGGTAGCTTAACTATCCTTCCATCCCACTTCAGTGAGAATTTATGAAGCAATAAAATTAGATTTATTGGCCTAGTAACTCTAAGAGAAATATTTGATCTTGCCATTTTTGAGGAAACTAGTTACCTGGGTTTAACTTTCACAGTGAAGCTACTCGGTCATTAATATTGATTTATATTTACCATGAAATAGCTTGTGGCTGGTTTCAGGCAAGGTAAAGTGATGATTGCCGCTAGATTTAAAGGAGAAGGAGACAATTCTATGAGAAATGCAAAGACCAAACTCTAGAGGTATTAAGTACAGAGGATAAAAGCATTGCCAGAATTCAGCAAATTCTTTGCTTTATATACTATCCAACAAATATAAAGCAATAGTTTTAATGACAGTGTTATGTGAGATAATACCCCTACAGAAATGTTGTTCTCCTTCATAAAAAGTTACTTACAATTTCGTCTAGTTAGATCTACATTATGACCATGGATGCTAGTTTGGACTGGTTGCGAGGTACCTTTGAGGTTTATTACTTTGTTCATCTTGATATTGTTTTAAAGAAACTCACTGGGGAGGAACTGCTTTTCTGTAATTGCCCTCTAGAATGAGATTAGAGGAAGCTATTACAATTTCTCACAGGTATTTATAATTTTTTTAATGTTTGTTATTTATATTCACTAATTTATACAATTATTTCCTATTCTGCTGATTTTATTATTGTGAGAATAGTCTAGGTGAACTTCTTCCCAAGTCTCTCAAATCTTCAAAGTTTGCTACTGTTTTACCTCCATTCAAATAAGTCTACTGATTTTCAGTTTTGTAGATAAAATAGACTACAGCGTTCACAGTTGCCTAAATGTGGCATTTCAAGGTACTTGATTACACGTTGGCAAAGTTGGATCTAGTGATCCAATTATTAGTAATAAAATATCTTAAGATGATTTTTTAATAACTCCTGACTCATTCTGCAACAGGACTTTACATCTATGGGGATTTAAGAGTGTCTGCGAACTATTGTGAAACACTGCTTTACTTTTCTGATGAAAACCAAGCTAATTAGGTATAAAAGCTTGAGAACATCTTAATGTTGTCTTGCCTGCCTGCTGGTAAGTAGAAGGCATGATGTTTTATTTAGTTAGCAAAGAGTTTCTGTCTTACATGGCCTGAAGATGGGGCCAATGCCGGTATGCCTGACTGTGTTACAGACAAGCAAATGAATCTACATTCAGTTATACCCTCTGTCTATATCACCAGGTCAGCCACAGGAGATTTCTGTTTCAAATAGAACATATAGAATATTTCTAAAGAGGTATTTTCCGAAAGCTTATGTATTCTCACTGTGTAATCCTTTCTCCATCAAAATTCAAATGTTGTCAGAGAGTAGCAGTAGCAACACTTAATTGGGCAAAGGCAAAAGTCTCAAGATTCTCATTTACAACCTTCTTAATACACATTATCTAATTTATAGAATGAGATGTTCTGAAATAGAAATCTTCCCAGCTTAAGAAAACAAACCAGAGCATAAAAATGCTTATTTATCTATTATTTAACCCAGTAGAGGGGTGCTGCGAATGCAAGAACAACAGAAAAGAGAGTTCCTGTTCAGAACATGAACCTGCAGCATAATGAGAATTGTCTGTATATGGGGAGGTAGGAAAATCTTTAAAATAAACAGTACAAAGCATCTAATACAATATGGTGCATAATATCTTATTTTGAGATCTGCTTTGGTCTGAATCATTTCCGGTGTTTCATTAAACAAGATGATGCCATTTTTTAAAGCATAGAACAAATTTTACTTTAAAGAGCTGGGGAAGAGTATGTGCCACTGATGAGAGGGCTATAGATCTTGAGCCTATGAGCAAAAATATTTCTCCCTTCCTGCCATACCTGTCAAGCAGCTCAAAGAAATGTTTGTCAGATGTGGAAATGTGGAACCAGTGTTTCTTTCCGCTGTGTCCAACCACTGTCTCTACCTGTACCATTTGTGCTTGGGTAAGGTCATGAAAAATTACAGTTGTTGCACAAGATGACGGAGAGATGTGGCAATGACACCAAATCTCAGCATCTTAAAAAAAATCTCAGAAAAATCTCTCTCAAAAGTCTCAGAAACTAGTTATTTTTAGTAATTGTTTGAGTGATGAACATACCCAACTGGGAGTATTCAGCCTGTTCCCTTCAAGAACTGTATTTCTGACAATGGGTGTAATCTGGCCCCCTGGGACAACTGAGGGTGTCTTAAGTAGGATTCTGAGGGTCCTCATTTGAAGGCTGGGTGATATACCTCATCTGACCCTAGAAATATTTCCTCATTAATCAGTATCACTTCTAGTTTTTCCAGATCAGACATAAGCCAGCTGACTTCCTTCCTGGTTACTGGTAGAAGTTGGAGGAAGAACGAGAAACGTTATATCTGGGGTAAATGAAAAGGCACATTAGATCATCCTACCTCAGCAGATTCACCTCACTGCTTTATGTAGGCAGATTATGAACAATTACAATGGGAATGATCCTGATGGATTTCAGAGCTGAAAACCATCTGGGATGAGAAAAGAGTGGTCAAATAGCATCCTGTAGGTTTGTCTGAAACATTGGGTCAGAAATATTGTAAATAGAGTTCTTTTCACCTTGCCAGGAATGGCAAATGGGTCAAGAGCACCTCTTGATGAATGGCAAGATGTCTGCCAAGACAGCAGATCATCAGACAAGATGTCTGGTGTATGTGTATTGTTTTTAGGAGTTGCCAAGAATTTTTATGTAGTTTCTTTATAATGCAATTGTAAAGTGTACAAGATCAAAAGGTATTTCTAGTCTATAAGGACATCTTTACAGACATGTCATTCTGAGGAAAAAGGCAAAACTGGAGATGTAAAATATTATCAGTCCAAATGCTGTAAATCATAAAAATAAGATTAGTTATGGTTAACATCCATGCCTGTTTTTCACTATTCATAAATATGTACTGGTCCAAGATATAAAAATATTCTTCAAGTATTGGCAAATTGCTATTTTTCTAATGTCTATGCTAGGAAATATTGTCAGACTTGAAATCAAATTCTGAGTCTCCACTAAAACTATAGCTGTTTTATTTATACACAGTAAATACTGGATAAATGAAACATAATGAGGGAAAGTGTCAGTGATGTTTAGTAGCCGTAAAAGAATAAAGTAAAATAAGGGGATTTTTCAGAACAAAAATTGCTCTTTTCTGCTATTTGTTCTTTTAGACACTGGTGACATGCCATTTCATTTGTAAACATGGGCTCATTCATGCTTTATTTTGCCTTGGGAATCTCTGCTATGCTTAATCTAAGGAAAGTAATTTTGCTGGAATTAATATGATTAACAGCTAGTCAAGAAGAACATGTATGGATCCTCTGTTTGAGAAGAGAAGTGGTATAAAACAGAGGAAGACAGGAAGGGAGGGAGGGAGAAAGGAAGGAAGAAGGGAAAGAAATTTGTAGCCACATATAAAACAACACTTTTAATTTTGATGTTCTGCTGTGTGTTGCTATTTAATTTTCAAAATATGGGCCATAATTTAATACAGAAAATTACTGTAATGGTTGGTGAGATTTTGCAAATAAATGCCACAATGTAGTAATAAATAAATGTCACTTTTGTAGAGGATACAGAGCCTTGTTCTGTTACACTTGCCCTGTAGGCAAGATATTAATTATGTAAAACCTCCAGCTCTTTTCATGTAGTGTCTGCATCTTCTAATAATACAGAGCCAAGATTATCAGGTGGAGTTCACAAAAAAACCTGGGATGACATGTTTTCCTGTCAACAAATGCATCTTCAGCAAATCAAGATATTTCTTGGAAATATAACAGTTTTGATAAGGAATGTTATTTGAGGTAGGCAATAGGCTGACTGCTAAGGCTTTACCTGGAATTTTAGAAAGTAGGGCCAGATTCCTCTTTTATCTGATTCATTAAGTTAGTTTGTTTAGGTCTCTTCCTTATGCGAATGTTTATGTACTCTTTGAGAAAAAGTAAGACAGACTAATTTGACAAAATAACAGTCATGGCACTCAACGGGGATGTAAGCAATCCAGCCTCTAATCTATTCATTGAATCAGACAGAGAAGAGATAAGTTGTTCTATCCATGTTAAGTAGTTGTTAATAATCGTGAAATATGCAATATTTCACTGTTTGCAATATTACATAGCAGTTCAGGTTTTGCCTCTTTATAAGGAAAGCTATAGATAGATGACAATATAGTCAAATAAGAATGAAAACTTATCAAGTATCCTGAAATTCCAAACTGCTTTTTTCCCCAAAACTTATTTAAATAACATGGTAGTTCTGGCTTTTCAATATTAGTCTGAGATAGTTTGTTTTCAAAATGTCTAATTCTTCTTTATAGAAATGGACTGGTTTTGTGGAAAACACATTTTGACAAGGAATGTACACCCATATCTAGTCAGGAACACTTGAGAATGAGGCTTACATTTTAAAATACAATTTAAATTGCACTCATTGCTAGAACATGGAGGTGGTGATATATCTTTATGCTTCTTGTAGAAATTCCCTTGGAGGCTAATCGACCTCACAATAACCTCTCCTGCTGAACAAAGTCATTCTAGACTAGATTTATTACGCAAGTTTCTATGTCTGACATTTATGCATATAGCTAGTCTTGTGACCATCAGTAATGCGTTGAAGTAGTATGCCTTAGAAATGAAGACAAACTTCTTGGATGTGATTTCTGAAGGAGGCTCTGCTTGTCCCAGAGGGTTGTTTTTCCTAGCTTGTTTTTTAGCACTCATTTTTTAAATGATTTTACTTTTTGTCGTTTGTTATATGGGAATTTATTTTCAGGGTTGGATCCTCGCCTAATTAAATGGTAGTGTTTACAATTACTGTAATAGAACAATAGTAAAGTACTTCAACAGTGGATCACCTTTTTTTCCTTTACGTCTATATCCAAATATACACAGATTTAGATATAGAAGAAACATGGAACAAGGAAGGAAAATGTGGAAGAAAAAGTAGATTTCAGAAATAGCAGTCTGCAATATTATTTCTATGCATATAACCACATACATTTACGAATTATGTTAGCAAAGAGAAAAGAAAACTCATCTGCTTTAGAAAGTGCCCATCTCCTTTCTCAGGAAGCCGAATGATTTTTCTTTGCTGATTTTTCCTGTTCCAGAAGGCCATTGGCTATAGTGCAAGGTCTTTCGTCCTACTGGCAGATCATTTCACTCTGGAGAAAGTCCCACTGTATTCACATAGGCAAACTGTAACAAAGTTTTTACTTTAACCCTCTTTTTATGTTCTCTGTCTGATAGTACAGTGACAAAAATAAAGAAGAACCCCAGCCTCAGTGAGCCCAGCACTTTCATATACAGTTCTGAAATCCTTCCAAAGCAGGCAACAGGATATCCCAAAACATTCATTTTACTCCCCATAGCAAACTTAGTTTCTTCTTCAGATCAGGTTTACCGTGACTTAGTCCCAAGTACAGAATAACAACATCTCTCTCCTTTTCCTGTGTCTCCTCTCCGAATCACAGGTGACTGCCCTGCCCTAATCCTTCCACTGGGCCAAAGTAAAAGCCCTTCTTGAATGCAAGCAGTGGCACATGACAAATTAGATGCACTGCCAACAAGTGTTCTTTTATATATACAGAGAAGAAACGTCCGTCTTCTTCATGCCCAAATCCTGACCGGTCTTTCCGCTAAGAAATGTAACCTCTTGTGCAGCCTAAGCTTGCAGCCTCTACTTGATGCTGGCACAGAGAGGACTTTGGCTTAACAGGTTTCTCGTGAAGTACCTTTAGTAGGAACAGTTCTTACTGTCAAAGAAGTATAAACTGGAAGGGGTAACTGAGTGCAACAAGGTGATTTTGAAACTTCCTCTAAACAGGTATCCCTCATCTGAGTGAACAGGTACCTACACCTTTAAAAACTAGACTTTCAAGAAGCTAAGATGTTTTCCTTCTCTTTCAAATTTAATTTTCAAAGTGGCTGCTGAAACAACCTTAAACCATGCTTTTTAATTCATGTTCTATGTAATAGGTTGATGAGTAGAACTTTGATTCTTCTGCATACATTGTCTGCTTGTGTATTCCGTACCATGTTTGACATACAGCCTGCTTTTGTCCTAGAACAGAAATACTTTTGTCAGAAACAACAGATATATGAGTCACTTGCTTGAATTCTTAGTATCTGTAATATCTTTTTTCCCCAGTGACCAGGTATTTGAAATTGGAGTACTGGATATTTTTGGATTTGAAGAATTTCAGAAGAATACTTTCGAACAGGTAGGTGGCTATGTTTTGCTGAATTTACTGTAATTGCTAATGTTAATTCTTCTATTAACATTTTGAGTTTTAGCAAAACTGAGTGTTTTGATCAGCATATAAACATACATGGAGGCAAAAATTAGCTCTTAAAATATTTTTTCCCATTTTGCCTATAGGGATGTGAATTAAAATCTGGGCTTTGTACAGTTATTCATAATTTCAAAAGAAGCTAATAAACATCTACCACAATTATTTGTAAGGGGAGTAGCATCAGCACTGAAAGACAAACTGAGGAAAATGTTTAGTGTTGTCTGTTTTCATGCTTGTGGAAACGATACTTCAACTAGGTCAGTGAGCAGGAGAACAATACACTGGATTGGAAGAAAGATCAAAAGGTCTTCAGATGCCTTGGAGAAAAAATAGAGTGAAAATGCTACATTATGTTAAGTGCCATTACAAGCAGATTCACCTTTGTGTAACTTTTCATCATGTGACTTTTTAAACAATTGAATTACATCCATGGAAAATAAATTAAATTTTAGCTCGCCGAATGCTTTGAAGTCCATTTATATATCAAACATTTTTTTGAAAATTATGGAACTGTTTGCCCACCCTCAATATTAGTCTCTGAATACCAAAGCTCTTGTGAATTATGTATTTCAGAACGCCTTAGCAACTCTACGCAACACACTGAAAGAGATGTCTAAGTTATTGTTCAGTTGTTCATTCATTCTGTAATACAGTAGAAGAAAATCAAAGCACAGAAAAGAATAGACACGGCGTTAGCAACAACAAAGGTCCTATTGTTGTTTGAAATCAGAATTTGTGCCTTCATCCCAGTCAGTCCATTGTTTTATACCTCAACTTTCTCCTTTGAGTGAAAAAAAAGTCACAGAGCCATATTAGTTCAGTTTGTGTAGCATCACTACCCAGGTTCCAAACGTTTGAAAGCATAAACAGCATGAGTTTACCTCTACCTTCAAAAGAGAACGTAAGAATGAAATAAAACATATTCCAGTTCCCCTCTCACAGAACTATTTTTGCTGTTACAGTTCTACCTTCCTTGAATGTTTCCTGGATTAAGGACTCTTGATGTATGCCAATATTCCCAGTCATTTACTCAGTGTGAATGTCTACTTTGGGGCAAGATGTCAAATAAAAACAACAACAACAACAACAACAATAATAATAATAATAATAATAATAATAATAATAATAATAATAATAATAATAATAGTAATAATAATAATAATAATAAACATTTTAACAGATTGAATCTATGCAAAAAAACTAAAACCAACTAAACAAAAAAACCTCAAACATAAAATCTATTGATAAATAAGAATGAGGTGTTCTATTGATTTTATACGCATCTCAAAAGAGACGGGTGAATCTTGGGACTTATAGGTTGTTTTCCCTTGACTCTGTTTTCTGTTGGTTTTGGTCATTAAACTCATGTAAGTTCTACAACTGACATAATGAAATACGATGAATTCCAATTTCTGGGGTAAGTCATTTTCTGCTTAGTGACTGCAGAAGATGTTTGAAGATAAAAAGCGAGAAAAAGAAAAATGAGTAAGAAGTAATTATTTTATGATTTCTGCATAGCAAGCGTGATAATTTCAAGATCAACTTTCCATTTTTATTTTATTTTTTCTAAATATATTTCAAGAGACACTATCCCTCCACCTGGACTGAATGCATTTTGTTGAGTAATATTGAGTAATACTCTGAGTCATTGCCTCAGGAACTACCAAACTCCAATCCTGAAAAGACAGAATAGACTTGAGGGGATTACAGAGTTCATTTTTAAATGAACTCTTTAATGTGATTAACATGTCTGATTCCTGAAGTGATACGTTGCTTCATCAATGAAGAAAAAAGTTTGTTGCCCCCACATGGCACAATGTCATCATGCAGCCATACCCAAAAGAGCCTGCACTCAAAAGCTCAAGCTGTCTCGCGGTCTAGCCTAGTTCAGTGTTCTGCCTGGGCTCATTAACCCTGGTGATAAACAGGCTTGTTAGCCCGGATAGAGCCCTCATGCAAAACATTGCACCATGGCTGCAAACATTTCCAGTTTCAAGGCCTGAGACTGCGGAGCCTTAAGTGTTACAGCCAAATAGTGGAGGAGCCATAAAAATTACTTTTTCATCACATTTAGATTAACATATTAGAGAATGATGTTATAGAAGTAATTTGGAGAAAATGAACCTTTTGTTTCAAATTACTGTAAGACAAGGCATTATTTGTGATGTATGTTTGCCCGCTTTCTTGAAAAAAAAAAAAAAATTAGAACTGTTTTCAAGAAAGATTAAAACCTCCTGACTGCCCAAGTCTGGGGGCATTCCAAGCAGCTGTGTGAATCTCTCTGAGGCTTCAAATCAGGTCAGTTGATAGTTTAATATCATAATTAAGAGAACAATATGATACTAAATCACGTCATTTTAATAGACTGCATTTAACTCCTTAGCATGTTTCCTTCAGTTAATGCTGCTGAGACTTCATTTAATTTTGTCATGTGACCTTTCCTAGCCAAAACAGCCATTACAGGATATATTTTTTATAAAATTACATTGCCTTAGCCATGAGACCGTTTCTAGCTATCCAAATGTAAGCTCATGTTGCCTGTTTTGTGGATGGATGGATATGAATAGATAAAAGTTACATGACAACTTTTCTACAGGCTTTGCAGTCTCAGTAATAGCAGATGGGGAGGTCACACACACCAGTGTCTGCATTCGGGCAGTCCAAAGGGGCATTCCAATACTTTATTTTATGCAGAAGAAATCAGCCTTCTTTGGTTTTGCGGGTCCAGAGCATAGGTCAGGGGTGTCAAACTCATTTTCACCGGGGGCCACATCAGCCTCGTGATGGCCTTCGAAGGGCCGCATGTAATTTTAGGCGTGTACATTCCGCCCTTTGAAGGCAACCGTGAGGCTCCTGTGGCCCCTGGTGAAAATGAGTTTGACGTCCCTGGCATAGGTGGATGGTCCTGCTCACTTCTGTCATCGCCTGTGGAGCAGGTGGCTCCTGGTGCACCCTGAGCTCTGATACTACGTAGGGACTTGAATGCAGAACCTCCCACTGCAGCTCCCAGTGCTGGGGCATTCCTTATCCCCTGTAGGATGAGGGACCGTGCTTTACTGTCTTAATTCAGCCTTTAACAGGGAAAAATAACATGATATATTTTAAAGTTAGATTGTTGCTAGTGCCCATACACAGGAAGGTTTTAACATCCTTGTTGTGGAGCAGCAAGAACCAGCTGATCCTTGGCATCAGGGAGCTGGGCACCAGGAGGACCCCAGGGCCAGCCATGCCCTCCCTGATGGGCACCATCCCACAGGACTTGAGCATGATGGGCAGAGACAGGGCCTGGAACGGTGCCCATCGGCAGCCCTGACATGGCAAGGAGCGAGCCAGGCCTGGGATCCTGTCAGGAGAAGCTGGAGATGGGGGTGGAACCTGGCACTGCCATGTTGTCACCCGGGAGTGGGCCCATGGATGGGGGATCCCAGGCAAAGCTGAGCGGGGCTGGAAGATCCTACTCCCACCCTCAGGGGCCTGGCAATGCCATGTTTTAATTTGTTCTTTGATACGGTTCCCGTGGATCTTACACACTGTGTGGCTTTTGTCATGGTGTATCCCTGTTCCCTCGCAGTCTCTTTGGTCTTTTTTCCAGTCTGGACCCATTTTTTTTTTTCATATTGTCTTTGCAGTGTTCCAGTCAGACACTGGAAAACCAGTATTACTCAGTTTTAAGATTGGCTTATCATGTACCTGACATGAAAGTGTTTATTTTTTCTTTATTCTTTTATGGTAGACACTTTTTTCACCAAAAATAAAATCATTTATCTAAAATTGAGATTCCCAGCTCGATTCAGTTTGTGATTGATTGCTAAAATGCTGCACATTTTTTAACTGATATCTTACTTTTCCACAGCAGCACTCTTTTTTAATCCTATAGTACTTACATACTTCTGAGAAAGTGATTATCAGCCTTAGGTTTAATAATATTTTCTGAGTACAACCTCAGCAAATAGAAGATGATTCTTCCTTCCACTATATTAGAATTACGTTTTTGAGAAATGCCAGAGCACATCCTTGCAAATCAAACCTGGCATTGTAGCTTCGTCATCTTGGCCCGTAACATGTGGCTCGATAGATGTGTTGATATGACAGCTGTAAGCTCTACTCCATGCTCTGAATACCCATCCCTTGAGAGAGCTAATTCTTCTGCATGACCAAAGGATGTAAATGAGCTTTCCAAAGGGTGTTTCCATCCATCTATCGTTTGTCACTGACTGACAGTCACCAAATTTTCTTTTCACAAATTCCCTTTTTTTGCCTATGCATTTTCAAATAGTTTTTTCTAGAAAGTGAAGACCAGAAAAATTTCAGGAGTCATAGGTTCTTTTTTGTCTTCAGAGTACAGTACAATTTTGGTATTCTACCTAAATTTGAATTTACAGTACCCTTAATAATACTAACTGGTCAAATGTAGTGACAGAAATCAAGCTACCACTGTCTAATGTGATGAATACTTATTGCTTTTACCAAATTCCACTATATTATTTTCCTAATTCTACAATTTGGATGATTCTGCAAGTTCAAGAAGTACTTTTTAATGAAGACTTGGGCAAAAAGTCTTGGTCTTCTTCTCTGGAGACATTCAAAACCCGCCTGGACGCCTTCCTGTGTAACCTCATCTGGGTGTTCCTGCTCTGGCAGGGGGATTGGACTACATGATCTTTCGAGGTCCCTTCCAATCCCTAACATTCTGTGATTCTGTGAAAAAGATGATCTATTTGTTTTTGCTGAGACATGATAGTGAGTTAGGATTAGAAAGGAAGATAGACAGAGGATTTCTTACAGAAGAGACCTACAATGGAGCCTTTAAGAGGCATGCAGAACCCAGTTTAACAATGTTTACTGAGAAAAAGTACCATACGTAATATTGAGTGATGCTGTAAGATAAAGCAAATATACAACGCTTAAAGGTATTCCCACAACATTGTGTTTTATTTTATTACTACTATATTTCTATCTAATTTTTATGGGTGCAATTAAATGCATGTTTTAAAAATGTAGTTTTCTGAATTTTTCCTATCTTTGGGCAGAAAATATGTCATTGTTGTGTACAATACCTCACATGACATGGAGCAAAAGAAGTTGGGTTAGCAAAGCTAGTTTAGTTCATTTTCATCTGATTTCTACATTTCAGCTCTTTTAATTATTATGTCAACCTGTGTCGAGCTTTTAATTTGAAACAGTCATTTTATTAACTTTTCCCAGCAGGTCGTATAAAACATTGAAATGGAGAAAGATATGATCAGAATGTCTTGCTTTTCAGCAGTCCCTGGCTGGTCTCCTGGTTCTCGTTCCGCAGAGCTGTTGCTCACAGCCACTGCTAGAGAGAGCAGCTTTGGAGCAGCTTGCACTTTGTATTAAGATAAGCGCTTCAGCTTGCTTTCTGCTCTGGTTTGCAGAACCTTACTGTCATTGTGGCAAGTCTGCCACTCTGAATGTCAGTATTTGCTTATATTAGTAAAAAGCACACCAGTGTATGCTATAATATACCAATAAGTAGAATTTTTTTTTTCTTTACCAGCCCAGCATGTTATGTATGAATATTTTAACAAAATGTTATGTCTTTTACTTCTGGCAGTTAAAACTAAAGCTATTTATCAGACTTTTTAAAGATATGACTAAGAGTCTTTCCCTTCAGCTTGAACTATCTAGTTTAGTATATTAACTTTGCTCACAGACAGGTCCTCAAGTACATTTTTTTAATGTATTTTAGGAGATTGGCACGTGATAAAAAGTAAACTTGAGTTTATAGTGATTTTGTCATGTTCTCTTATGGTAAAATATACCCATGTAAAGTTAAACAACATGTTTTTTTAAACAACTCATTTGCAAATAAAGACACACATAACGTGTTGTTTTAAGGCTTTACATATCCTGTGAAGTATAAGCTTGTAATTCTATGTCTGCCTTCTAAAATAATGTTAAGAAGATTCTGAAAAGATTTTGTAATTAGAATTAGAATTTGAAAAGTGATCAATAAAGCGTATTTTTCCTGCCATGAAGTTAAAAAGGTGTCTTTTTTCCATAAAATAAATAGATAGTGTAAGTCAATTGTGTACTTTCATTGTTAATAAAATGAGATAACAACCTGAATCTCTAGAAATCCCGGTTTTAAAAAATGGTGGTTTTATTCAAGGCTGTCTTCTCTCCACTATCATCCGTTGGTAAAGACAGTTAATAGCAGACATTTGGTTATAAAATGGAGGTTTTGTTTTATTTCTTCCTACTGTTATTCACACTGGTCTATTTCATTGTATAGCAAGTACAAGTTGACTCTACCAGCATGAGGTGTTAATGGAAAATTCAGGCAGCTATTACACATTTCTTGGGTTCTTTTCCCTCATCTGATTGTTAAGCCATGTACTTCTAGGACTGATTTAAATATTTCATTTTTTTAATATGACTTGCTGGTGGAATTGCTTTTACACTCTTTATTCATAAAAGATACAGTTTGTGGCCAAAACAAATATGTGGCTAGTTTAGTCTGAGAAGAGACTTGCATGCAAGCATTACTTGCATCATTCCTCATATTAAGGGTTCTTCCACCCTTTTAGGATTTTCTGTTTTCTTAATTTCTTAGTGATAGTTAGTAAGCATTGGAGGAGATTTTAGAATTTCCCACTAAAATTTCCACTTTAATAGAAATAAAACAGTTAAAACATTTATTCCACAAAATTATTAAATATTTACTTTTTTGCAGATTGTGTGTTTGAATAAGATATGAAAGGTCTCAAAATAAGCTGGTACAACTCCCACCTGTTTTTAATTGAAACTCAGATTCCTGTTGAACTATTTATTTTGCAAAAGTGGCACTACACCTCTTATAAGGCAATGAAAGGAAATATTTGAGAGGCTTTTATATTATTTCTCTCTCCAAACTTTGAACTTTGCTATTGAAGGCCATTTTCTTGCCGGCCTTCCCTCAGAATATCAATAAAGTGGAGAGAAGCATCCAGTAAAATGTCTCTGGTTGTTTTATAACATACCTTTGGACAAAGCACAACGAGTTCTTCAGAGACTGCTTTAGACTTCAGTGACATTATATGTGGAAGCAGAGCCGGAATGTCTTTGTCAGCTTTGAAGTAACTACAGAGTCAGGATCCTAACCAAATATGTAGTTATTTTTTCTAAAAGCACATTGCCTCTGTGTAGTCTTCCTGAACATAAACTGCAGAAGAATATTAAGTGTACCGATTTATATGTAGAGCTCTCCTACTTCAATCAATAGAATTAGTCTAAATTTGCACTATATTTGATAATGCTGGTATTTGATAATTCTTATGTGGAATTCACAATGAAATGTACAGGCAGAAAACTGTTTATTCCCGATTTAATACTAATAGCTGTTAACATGTAAATTTCCCTGGGGTCTTGCAAATCTGTGGTCTGCCGAGAGATAACATATTGTGGATTGACATTTCATCAAATTCAATATCAGACATGCAGTAAAACCCACATCGATGAATTATCCAGTAAACTTCTAATACTATTTTTTTTTCATTTTACAATAGCTGTGTGTCAACATGACCAATGAGAAGATACACCAGTACATCAATGAAGTACTTTTCCTACAAGAGCAAGCAGAATGTGTACAAGAAGGAGTTACCATGGAAACGGTGTATTCTCCTGCTAACCATACTGCAGCCTTGGATTTTTTCTTTCAGGTAGTTTTCAGATCCCTTTTACACCATGTATATTTATACACAGCCTCTGCATGTTAGACTAATACAAACTTTTGCCTGATTTATGAGTCTGTAGAGAAGGTTATGGTTGCAAAGAGACCACAGAGAGAGCTGTCATAACTGCCCCCATAGCTCGAGGGCTAGCAGAGATTTGTAACAGTTCAGGGTTGAACAAGATATTACAGAAACTCCTTGCCCGTACTGATTCTCATGTAGCATCTGTGTGTCGTGCCATGTCCTTAACGCAGCTGCAGGATTGACAAGTCTCTGTTGTAAGCCTGACAATTCCTTTCGTGCCTGAAGCTTGTTTCTGGAGTATAACTTCTATGAAGGAAGTAGCCCAATCCATTTCTTAAAAGATCATCAACAGTTACCATTTTGGGCAACTGAAATATGATTCCTGATGTTTCTTGCAGAATTATCTGATGTGTGTAGCCTGCAGGACTTAGCAGAATATTTTAACCAAATTTTCTTTTCCTTTTAGGTGATATATATTTCTGTTTCCTAAACCACAAGCTGTGTTAATCTACAAGCAAAACCTGAAATTCTATTGCTCCTGTATAAAATGAGAAAAATCTATTTTTCATTTCAGAAACCATCAGGCTTTTTGTCAATGCTGGATGAAGAAAGCCAGTCTATTTGGTCCGTGGAACATAGTCTGTCTAAACGCATTCAGTCTTACCTGGATACATCGGACACAAATACAGTATATTCCTCTACAAAAGATGGAAATGGTAACCTTGCCCCAAAGGATCAGGGCTCCACCTTCACTGTTATGCATTACGCTGGGAGGGTAAGTTGTCTGAATGATTGTTTACTTACAGTTAATGAAAAAGACTAAACAAAACAAAATTCTGCAAGGCTTCTCCAGCTCCTGGCTATAAATAACAATTTACTTTCTAGTGGTGAATTTTTGGAGGACAATTTAGAATCTCAGTGCAATATCTAGTATATAAAATAGTTTGTATTATATTGTGCAGGATTCAGGCTACCTAATTCTGTCTCCTAAATTGTATCTTCATTGTAAGCACTTAATGAGGAAGGGGATGATTCAGATACCTCAGCATAAATGTTTAATGCCATTTTAGTTGATTGTCACTTTGCTTTCAAATGTTGTTCCAGAACAGTATAGGTTTCCTGTAGATCCCATGCCATATATGTAGATACCTTGCATACCAGCATAATATTTTTTCTTTTTTTTTTTTTCTTCAAAATCCCAGAACATGCTAAGTGTCTCTAAATGTGGCTGTAAAACAGGACAAATGTTTTGCATTTCCCCTTCTGCAGTGTCCATGGGAAAAGTGTAATCAATTCAGTTAAACAGACATCTTACCCTTTTATTTCCAATTTTCCTCATTTTCATGTTGTCTCCACAACCACCCACAGCCCAAAGCAAGTAAAATAGGTAGGTGTATAAAGGGATAATAATTTTTTTTTAGATGATCTGACAGATTGACCCCTCTGTGATTAATCTGACATGCTCCCACTTCTCTCTGTCCAAAGCATGGTATTTGAAATGAGCTAATGAATGTAGGTTGTACAGGCACAAAACAATGGAGGCTCTTAGTTACCATTTTTCCAAAATTTCCACTGAAATCAGGTGAGTACATAGACTGAAAGCTATAGGAGTCTGTCTTTACATCTGAACAGCGTGTTCGGTGTCCTTTCACATTTTCCAAGTCTTACACAGATGATCCCATGAGCCATCTATCCACCGATGGAGTCCAGTAACAGCTTTGTGCATAGAACATTTAGAAACTGTTTAGCTATTCTACCTTGGAACCATCGCATCAGGATCATATACACTGTGTTGTATATTAATATAACTGTGTTGTTAGTTGATGATTTTAGGTAATAGGTCACTTTAAACCCAAGATCTTAGTAAAACCTGTTGTCAGGCAGAACCTGGATTTTTTCAGAATTTAGTGGCAGCACGTGATACTTGTCTAATCAATTCCCAGTCCTCCATGGAAGACACATGGAAAGAGCAGGTGCTTCGGTATAACCAGATGACTGACACTTGGACTATCTTTCCCTAAGCAACAGACAGAAGAGATAATTTCAATGAGCAAGAAATTGGGCAGCTATGATAAAGTCTTTTGATTAGAAAGCTTATGACAATTCTAAAACAAATGTAATGTCTTTGCTGCTGCTTATTGTGAGAGGTAACTAGAGCAACCTTCTCTCACATGATTTTCTGAGTGGCAAATGCGGGGGGTTTATCTGGTATGCTGCTAAAAAAAATCAGTTTAGGTTCAGAAGAGAGTTTTATGTGCTTTCTAGGGTAAGAACATCAGAAAAATAACTCTAATCCATGCTGCTAAAGGTGCTGAATGACACAACTTCTGCTATGATGAATGTTTGAGGTGGAACAGATTTAAGTTGTTGAACACCCAGTCAGTCCGCTTACTGGTAGTGGGTACTGTTATGAGGAATGTTCAAGGCTTGTCTCCAAGTCACCAAAAAAAGACTTACTGGCTTTGTCATATCTCAAGGTAACATTATATGCCCTGAGCTCTCCAGGACAGATGAGAGGTTGGAATGTGCACGCTTAGGCTTCGTTAACCAGATAAGGGTCCTTTACAGCAATATAAAAGGGGAAAGGGCTATTTCGTGGCTCCTCATTTGGAAATGAAGTCGATGGAAGTGATGAGTAGTGTTCTGACGCAGGAAATTTGTTCTTGCCCGATGACAGAAATGTGATCATTATGGAAAGGATTAAGACTATTTGGGCAGTGCTTAAATTCCTAACCTAAATACTCTGAATAACTCCCTGGAGGCTCTTCTTTCATCATAAGGCCTTCTATCCAAACTCAAATTATTTTCCAAAGTTAAGTGGTTTGAATACCTCCACTATTGGGACTTTTCAGTAGGAATGTGAGCTCGAAGTGGTTAGATAACAGCACAACAAAGATTTTGTGAAAGTTATTAGCACTTAAAGTGATAGAGTTAAAACTAATTGTGGGCTGCAGATGTATAAATGAGTTTATAAATCTGTTCTATACTTGTTAGGCAAATATTTTTTTCATGGAGTTCTACTGTGGTTATACAAACTTATCACAATAGCTTTAAAAGGTTCCACATACCAAAAAACTGACATGACAGCAGCAGCAAGGCAGCTGCATTAAAATCACAACCAGAACAATAAGAAAATTTCTTCAAAATGAAAAAAATACCTGTCTCATTGTCTGAAGAAACACTCAGTAGGAAAATTTGTTAAGAACAAAGTTTCAGGTGCCCAGTTCTGAAAGTTAAACTGTGAGTAGTAAGGAATATGCTTTTCATTAATATATGTTTTATCCTTGCATGGTTGTTTAGATTTTTTTTTTTTTTTGGTAACACAGACCCTTGATTTGACCTTTCCCTAATGATAGTAATGACATTTAATCTAAAAGTAGTAACAAATAGACACCTCTCCAAGAAATGCAAATTCATACATTCTTTTGAAGTCAATGGAGATCTGTTGATTTACATTGGCCAAGGAAATATTCCAGACAGTCAGGTTGTTCTTTGCATCCTTATGGCAGTAAAATGCTCATCCCTGCCAAAACAGAAAAGTTCCTGTACAAGTGCTTAACTCTCCTCTCACATTAATAGTGACTGAGCAAAATCCTTAAAGACACTTGCATTTTTGATATCTCATGGAATTGTTATCTCACTATCATAGATTTAAATTTCCAGTGATTCATGATAGGTATTTACATAAAATCTGATGATAGCATTACTGTACTAAAAATATATATACATTGAGTTTATTCTCCAACTAGGAAGTCTTAATAAATGAATAAGTTGAATAATAAAATCTGGGATTTTAAAACTGCTGATGCTGTTCTTTATATTGTGCTAGTACTTACTACATTTAGTAGCTTTTTATAGAAGTCATTTGTGATTTATGCTTTATGGAAATTGTCAAAGGATCAGGCTTTTAAATATACCAGGTTTTATTGGCACTCAAAAATAAGAATTTCATATATAAAGCAACAGCATAGTTTGGCAGATTTTGAGACCTGCTTTTATAGTCTGATATCAATTACATGAGTCTAAAGTAAGTGAAGTATAAAGCAATCTTTCTCTGTGTCATTACCTTCAGAGATCCCTGAATTTAAAATAAGGAGGCTTGATTTTACTGTCACTTACCACATTTTTTCATTGATTGTAACTCCTTTAACTTGGTAAATCTTCTCCTTATTTACATGAGTATAACTGGAGGGTAGAAAAAGCATTACCAGGAAAACGTGACACGTAATTGAACATGAAATTTTTTACTTCTAGGCTTAATCATTTATATTCCCGTGATGTGTCTATGCTGGTGTTTGTGGAGGAAGTCACACTGAATGCAGGTCTGTGCCAAACAGAAGGCAAAGGCAGACAACAGACAGACAACCTGATTTCTCTAGGTTACAAAAAGTTGTAAGTGCAGTGTAGGTCACAGCCAATGTGAAACAGCTGCTACTCCAAGTCATCTAGAACAAAAGCCACCTGATATTCTATGTTGGCCCTGGTATGAATCTCATATGGACCCTTGTAATTTGGGCTCCTTTTCATCAGTAGTTTATGTATGTAGCTCAAAGCCCAGAAAGAATTGGGTTCATATCTTTACTCAGACACTTACAGTAGCTATTTTAGCAACTCGTAAGTGCAGTTTTACTGAAAATGCAGCTATCGAAAATACTGCCTCACTGGAGAGACCTCTTCTATATATTTGAGACGGACAAACAGCCTTTTGTGAACAAAACTGATATCTCTAGCTTTATACGATGAGAGAGTTATGGCTGATACAGATCTGTCCATGCGGTTTTAAGGACTCTAAACATAGTAACAGAAAAATTGTATCTTTCAATATCAAGTGTGTTTGATTGATGGTAGTCATTCATTGTTAGGTATTGCCCATTCCCTTGTTTTTTTGCCCAGTAGCTTTCCTTAGGACTACACAAACCATGTTGTTGTCCCAATCCTAAGGAGCCTTAGACCATTTCAGAAAATTTGGTATTGAGAGAAAAGAGAAGAGATAATGCATCGGAAGTGAAAAAACAAATCACGAGCTCAAAGTGAGCCTGAGAAGGCGTATGGGAAGAAGAAGAAGGTCAGAGAAATATGTAAGGGAAAAAATACTAAAGAATTTGGAATCCATACTTGTATTTCTGGTGAAAACAATGCTTTAAGAAAATCTATATGTATGATACCATTTTGAGAGACGTTTGAGGTGTTTTTTTTTTTTACTTTCTTTACTATTTTGGAATGAAGAAAACAGAATAAAAGAGTAAAACAATATGCATAAACAAGCCTCTGCACATAGAAGAAATCAACACGGGGTGAGATTTTTCAGTGGAAACTGAGAGAGAACACTGTATTACACAAAGGTGACAGAATGATGCTGTGAAAGAAATTTAAAAAAATAAAAAAAAATAAAAAACCCCTTTTTATTCATTTATTTTGAATTTTACTATTATGCCTGCATGACACTAAATCTGTCTTTTTGTGCATGAGCAATATGATACAGTTGTTAACTATATGAACACACGCTCCGCAAAGGCCACTGTGAACATTAGTACTTGATCATATCGAGTATTTTACTTTATCTCCCAGTTTTAATTTTGCAGCTGAATGGAATTCTACAATGCCTTGACACATTATGAGTCTCTTCTAAGAGCTCTTTAATGTCTTGGTGTCTGAGTGCTGTAAGACAAAAAGCTTATCTGTTCTGTTCAGGCAGAAGGTAGAAAAAAAAAAGTGATTTAGGTTTTGTATTGCTAAAAAGAAAAAAAAAATCCTAGTGGAAGGCTTTATCTGAAGGTTGTTTAACACATTTCCCTGAACACCGGCAGTCTGATCTCTTCTGGAAAAATTCTGTGCATCCGGGACGTTCCTTTGTTTCTGATGCTTGACATGCACGTGGGTGTTCTCAGCTGCTTCTCACTGAGACTGTGCCTGGCAGCACCGAGAGGAGAGGAGAGGAGAGGAGAGGAGAGGAGAGGAGAGGAGAGGAGAGGAGAGGAGAGGAGAGGAGAGGAGAGGAGAGGAGAGGCACGCTGACTCCATGCTGCATGCTCACCTTGAGGAAATGAACGTTTTTATGGGTGCAGTTGATCAGTGCATCCGACCATCAGCTGAAACTATACTAAGAATGTGTATTACTGAATTTCTAAGTACTTTTATAGATAACATTAATATTTACATTGCAGGCTCTCACATAACAAAGAGCTTAGCGTGAATTATATCTCTGAACTGCAGCCTTACTGATAGTCATGACTTTTGAAGAATAATATTCCATCACCAAACTTTCTCGAGGACTCACAGTTCTTTTTAAATTTATGGAAGAATTAACATATCAATAAGTAAATCAGAAGTATATTGTCCTAGCACAATGCCAAGAGACACGGTTTTACCTAATAGTGGTATTTAACACACTGGTGTTCAAGATAATGAGCTATTTGCCCATTGTTCATGTAATCTGAACAATGTGTTGTCATAATTTAAGTTTTCTGCAGTTTAAATTTATACTCGAATTTACAAATCAGATGAGCCCCTTGTCACTGTTTCCCTTGCCACTGTTTTAACTTGCAGTACTGTAATATACTGATGAGACCTAAAGACCAACTTCTTTGCTCTATGAACCAGTGCACATAATGTCCTTTAAGTGCAGATCAATGTCTGTTCCATTTATTAGCTATGGGCATTTCAAAACTGCCTCTCAGCTGTCAGCTCACCTTCAGCAAGGCAGTCTTCTCTGAAATGCCTTCTGTATCCTGGGCAGACTCTGAAACTGAACCTCTAAATCAAAAGACAAAAGGAGATGGATTAATCAATAAGGATGCTTTCATTTTCTCTATTTTTTCCCCAGGCTGAATCCCCAGACATAACAATCAAATCAGTCTAGTCTAAGCTATACCAAAGCCCATAAAGGTTACTTGACAAATATTCACTTTTCCACGCAGATGAGATAGTCATG
Organism: Caloenas nicobarica; assembly: GCF_036013445.1. Classification (NCBI taxonomy): domain Eukaryota; kingdom Metazoa; phylum Chordata; class Aves; order Columbiformes; family Columbidae; genus Caloenas; species Caloenas nicobarica. The sequence goes on along the minus strand of NC_088245.1, from coordinate 154,475,367 downwards.
TTTTTTTTCTCCTTTTCTGTCTTTCTTTCTTCAAATAGACTTGATTTTGGACTTCCACTTACAGGAGAAAAAAAAATAGAACATTTCCCCCCCACCCCATCTCCTATTTTATCTGGCTCGTTTCAATATGCTATTATTTCTATCACAGTGTTAGAATAAGACTTTACAGACTATATAAAATTATTTACTTTGCTCATTGCTTAACAAGGCCTGGTTTAGGAGTCTAAGAAGCCCAGTGATCCTAAAAAAAAGTAGCACATTCAAGCTTTTAGATTATATCACTAACATTTAAGTACTGGGAGAAAATTAACAACTACAAGTGACCCTCTGTGCCTTGAAATTGTCCTTGCACACGTTCTCAAAACTTTCTCTTTTATCTGTATGAACTGATTATTTTCATATTAACTGAATTTAACAACACATGCAAAACTTGCAATTACTATTAAAATAGCAACATTTTCCCTTTTAACTGTGATTGCAGCCAAATCTACCTTAACATTCCAGGCGGAATTTCCCTAGCTTGTTTTAGGGTTCCTGCTGGATCCGCCATTAACTGTGAGTGCTTTTGGCCAATCATAAGATATGAAAACTATTTACAAAATAGAATATTTGGAAGAATTGATGAAAATGATGTGTAAAGGTGGCCCTGTTAATAAAGTATATTGGGAAATCAATTGAACTTAAATAAAATTCCTTACCAAAGTCAGATGTTATGAGAGGGAATACTTCAATTCAGAATAGAAATTTCTGAGAAAATATGTACAGTGGAGTAGCAGGAGGGTGATCAATGAACCAAAGGGGCAAGAATATGTAAGAAGAGAACAGGAATGTGCAGTTCCCAAAGTCAGCTCTGTGCACATTTGGGGTGTGAGTCTCCCGTTTTCTGGGTGTTGTTTTTTTACCTCATTTGTATCTCCTAGCTGTCATGATATTAAAAGCAGCTGTGCCAACTTAAATGACCAGAAAACAGGTTCAAAACAAACAAAATGAAGTATTTTATCACATAGCTAGTAACTAGTGAAACTTGTTGCCAAAAATTGTTATAGATGCTCAAAATGTTAATGAGTTCTGGAAACAGAAACTTGAGGAGGAAACGTCATTCAAGAGATATGAAACATGAAGATGAGATACAGCCTGCAGGTCAGGAGCTCCCTAACGGGCAGAACCTTGGAAGCTGAGGGGAGAACTGGTGGGAGGCAGAGTGGAAGTATTCCTCAATATTTTTCCCTAAATATCCAGGGCTAGATGAATGTTTGGCCTGCCGCACTACCACTGTGTTTAGGTTAAGCTCTGTTCCTTTGAACTTAAATCAAAAAGGAAAGCAAATCAAGTCCCTTTCTTGTTTTAATCTGCTTTAATGAAATAAAATGCAGTGTGGAACTGCACACTATTTTCTTTTTTAATAAAAATAGTTCAACTAGTTCAGATAGTATCTAAAGGTCTTGTTTCCTTTGGTTAACACATAGGTTTACACACTCTCTACCCCAAAGAATTCATCATGTAAAACAATATAGAACAAGCGGCTGCAAAAAATAAAAGTGTGAAAAAGGAGTATATTTTATAACACCAGAACCATAATCTAAGCAAGTGCGCATTTCCTGTCCAAATCGTGTATTTGTTTGGTTTTTGTCTCCTCAGAATAACTATCCACTGTGGTTGAGTGCCAGTCAATGCAGAATTTTGGCCCGATTTACTTTAAAAACCCAACAGAAGAAAACAGAGGGAAATACATGTGTTGTAGGCAAAGTGCTTTGTAGGTTGGCATCTCTGATGAGGGCAGGATTAAATTAACAAAATTGGCAGCTAGAATAGGGCTTCTTTATTTTCCTCTTTTGTGGGACTGGCAATGAATATGGAACCCTAGAGTGCCATTTCATTGAGTCAGTTTTCATGCCTTTAGGCAGTGAATTAATTTACCAATTCTATGGGAAAACCATTAGAGTTAGCAATTTCTTCATAAGAAGGGATCCTGAAAACTTTTATGTATTTTATGTGATATGAGAAATGTCTTATGAATATAGTTCTAGAAGTCAGTAATGTATTATACCAGTACTGAAACTTCTCCTTGTTTCAATCTAGGCACTTAATCATAATATAGTATCTCCCACTGCTATACTTAGCTACTCTTCCCACCAATACTAACTCTCTTCTTCTAATTTACTCGAAGCCTAAGATACTCAATTAGGAACTGGCATTATAGATTTGTCGAATAAGTTCTGTTAATTATCTTTTATGGACCAGTACGGTAGAACATTTACTTTAAGTACACTAAAAGCATTTAATAGTACACTTAAATTATTCTAATACTTTGCTAACTATGTTGTATGTTCTTAGGAGATGCAATTAGAAAATTATATAACATTGCATCTGTCATGGAAAAGAACGTAATTCCATTGTTATACCTTTTCTATGTCATATGCCATACTAATTACATCATTTGGCAATTACTAACTATAACAGATTATACACATCCAAGTCATATAATCTCTTTTGTGAGTAAGATAGCATTACATAATTGTCAAATGACCCAATGGAAAACAAAAGTAATGCACTGATTAGTATTACTAATCTTAATTATATATTTAAAGCTTTATTAAATATACAAAAGTAAAATTTCCACAAATATCCAAGGGGCTTAGGATATAAAGCGAATAAAAAACTTCAAAAAGGCTTTAGATAGAAACAGGGTCCCAAGGTAAATAAAAACAAACTGTATTCTAAGAAATTCCCATTAAGTGTCTGCCTGATCCTCGAGGTGCTACAATCCGTAATTTTCTTCTCTTTTAACTTAAAAATTCCCTTTGGGTTCTACTACTGTGCAAGTCAGAATTGTTTATATCTAAAGCCTGTGAATTAACTAGTTGTTTGTTTTCCATTCCCACTTAAAAAAAAAGCAGGCCAAACCCTGGGCTCAGTGACTGCTTTTTTGGTTTTAGTACTGCTTTTCTATGCACTGTCTCCTGGGATGGGCTCGAAGTTAAAACAGCCACTTGTCCATATTTCTTCATTCTGGATGTATCCTTGGGAGTTCTGGCTAGAGCCTTGTGTTTTGCTCACTTCTCAGAGTGCCCACCACATGTTTGAAGGTTTCTCTGCAGTCAGATGACAGATGGAGTGACAATCCAACTGTCTGTTCTTGAAATGATGACATCAGGCAACTAATGTGATCCACAATCCTTATGTGCATAGCTGATAGGAAGGTAAATGGGATTTGTACATAACCTCTAGACTGAACTCGCCTCCAAAGGACATATAAATGGCTGGAACTTGTCTTGAGTGTGAGCTGGGACTCAGGTTGCTCCATGAGTGTTTTGACATGGTCAATGTGACAGTTTCCTGTTCACAAGAAGATCTGTGATCTGGGAGCAACTCGCTCATCCTCCAGGGAAAGGTCACTGCCTTCTGCTCTACACTACATTTTGGATTCAAAGTCTTGCATTGTGGAAATGTTTTAGAATCAGTCTGATGAAATTTCTGTATTGCAGAGACACACAATGTTCACCAACCAGTTTTCCTGGTCAGTATTTTTGGGGCTATGAAAGAAGCAAAAGACAGTACGTGGTGTCAGCCTTTAATGTTCAGTGGAAAAAAAATTTTAGCTTCATTTCTACTGCTGTAAGATTTTTAGAAGATGCATTGGTCATTACTAATGGTGTCACAATATTTTATTATAGGTTACTTATGAAATTGCTGGTGCAATAGAAAAAAATAAAGATTCCCTTTCACAAAATCTCATCTTTGTAATGAAAAGTAAGTAAATGGTTTTGTGGTTGCTGTTGTTGTTAGAAATCAAGATATAATGACTTTAATTTTCATTTCAGTTTTAAAAGAAATTTATATATATTTTATTTCCAGTTTTTAAAAAAAGTCAACCTCATCTTTTTGAAGTATGTACATTTTGTTTGAAATTTCCTCTAATTTAAAAAGCTTTTAGAATTTATGAACATAAAGCATCTTAATCCTGTGCTGTGATATAAAGCACAAGAAGGTATAGTGTGATTGGTGAGTATGACTTGAAGAAATAATTGAGTATGAATTAAAACAAAAATAAGCCGCAGAAAAGGGGAAATAAGGCTCCCAAAATCATAGAGATTGCAATGGGATGTGCTTTACTGCTTCAGTACCTTTCTAAAAACAGGAACTTGTAGGCGTTCTTATGTTTTTCAGTGAATAGATACAAATGTCCATTGAAATACAAAATTAAATACCTTTCCCTGTGCATATTGTATAATTATGCCTAATAATAATGCATCTCAGTTTATTAATTAATGATTCATAATTAGATAATTAAAAACCTCTATCATTTTCCCTTTCTGTGAAGAAAACAAAAACATGTTCCTCAGGGAAATGTCAGTGGATCCTGAGATGTTATTTGTCTTTTCTCCAACCACTGCGGAGTCTTTCACTTAATATATTATATACTTACATTTCCTTCCATAGAAATAGAGGTCTTTTGGAGGTTATATTTATCTTCCCAATCAGCCCAACTGCTACAATGTATTATTTTTTAGCAATTTTACCATGAAATTAGCTAAATTCCCTTGTAAAATAATTGGTGCGTTTTAAAGGCAAAGGGTGTGCTTTAAAGATGAAGAAAGAAATGGAAGAATTGATCATTAATATAATCCTAATGATTATAGTTTTGGAGACATTCCATTTCTCACTACTTGGAATTTACATGATAATCTGCCAAAGAGTATAAGAAGATCTGGCAACTTCCAGTGTGTTCTGCAAGAGAGAGCATTCTTCCGTTCCCTCACATAGTCTCCTTTTGCAATTTCATTGTTATTTTGTGTAATCAGTTATGCAGCTGTTAAAAGGAAAGAACGAAGGATTGGATTGGATATAAAATGTTTGATATCCTGAGAGTGGTTATATAATTAAGAAGTCATAATAATAACAATTATAATTAATGGAAAAATTCTGGAGGCAGAATATTTGCAAGCATGTGAGTCATTTAAGGGCTACATTCCTTCTTTAAGTGACTTAGGCTTAAAACCTATTGATTGTCAGTGACATCTTTCCTTTAGGGTCAGTTTCATAAGGTATGTAGACATATACCTTAAGTGCATGCTTCCTTTGATTTTCATTGAATTTAGTTTCCTTAATCAAAAGTTTTATATATACTAACAACATTAAAGTAATTTGTACATATGTGTAAGAATGTGGAACATACCTGCCCGACAAATACATCAGGAGAGATTATTGACATAATTTTATCGGTTTTAATTTGAAGGACATAACTTTAATGCCTTTCCTAATGCTACTTATTACATTTATGGTGGTTCACTGATTGTGCTGAAATTGTTTCAAGTATCTGCTTTACTAGCTTCCTCATAACTTTATTATTCCTGTTAAGTAAGTAATAGTAATCTCCACAGAAAAAGGGAAACAACTCTATTGCTTTTAAGCATCTAGTAATATACCTTTAGACAGCTAAAAAAGAGCAAATGGAGGATTTCTACCTGTTATGCTAAACTTAATGACATTATTTATGATTCATTCATCTTTCTGGTTTTTTGTTTTAGTTGCAAGATGGGTGTGATCATAATGCCAGTTTGTTAGTTATTTTAAAGAAAAGTAATAAAAATTAAGAATGGTTAAGGATGTATCACACAATTGGGTTTTAATGCTTATTGGTTTTGTGGCAGTACAAGCAGCAAATAATTGTCACGTTCATCTTAAAAGGCCTGTGACCATAATCTCATAAAGGATAATTTGACTGAAATTACTATAAAGTATCCTATCTGTCTTAAAACTCAGATTTTTATTTTTAAAAACACCACTTGGAAATGTATTACTTTTGCACTAATTATCACCACTGCATCAAACATATGTATGCCATTGTCTTTTTCCTGTAAGTGAGGTCTTGATGTAGAGAAATGTGAACTTAGCTAGCTCCAGTTCTGTCCTTCACTTTGCTTTTTTTTTTCTTTCATCCTTTCCTGTATTGTGTTTTATATAATTATTTTTATTTGGTGCAGTGAGTGTCTATAATTTATTTCTACCAAGTGTCTCAATCATTTCTAAATACTGCATGTTAGATAAATGTTCTGCAGAATGTATCTCTTATATTGCTTTAATAGATGGATAAATTGGGAGTCTGTAATGGAACAATATTTGGAGGTGATTGTCATGTAAGTAAAGTTTAGACAGATCACAGTCTGAAAGGTTTTGTTTTCTGCTCTGTTTTGTTCAGCACAGGACCTGAATATGTTTAAAAATAATGTTACTGATAGCTGACCTACTTAGATATTCAATATTCCTTGATTACTAACATAATATGATAGTTTATTAGTTTGTGTACTTGTTTTAAGATTACTTATTTAATTCTAATCACATCTCTTTACTTCCAAATACAATATATATAATTTTCTAACTTGTATTTTATCTTCATACATTAATTTCTTTTTTTTTCCCAGCCAGTGAAAATATAGTCATCAATCAATTGTTTCAGTCCAAGCTGACACAAACTGGATCACTTGTTCCTCCATATCATTCCCTTAAAATCAAAGGCTGTAAAGCAGCTTTGCCAAGTAAAAAGCCATCAGTAGCCTGTGCAAGTGGAGATGCAAAGAGATACATTGAGCTCAGCAAGGTAAGAATTTAGGGCTCTTTTTGCTCTTTACTCCTTGAAGATTTTCTCAATTACATTTCTGAAAGTTCCTTACTCTGCATCATTCCCTGTAGCCATCAAACTATTGAAACAATGTAGTACTTAATATCTACACTAAAGCAATAGTGAGAACTAACAGGTTATAATTTACTAACACTAATAATGCTGGTTCGAGAACCTCTTTCTTGGACTCTCTGAGCAGAAGGTTGGGCAAGATGAGGAGGTCCCTTCAAGCCTGAATTGTTCCATGATTTTGTGGCTCCAAGGCTTAGCAGTGCATTCAATATTAGTGATTTTTGGCTGTATAGGAACATTCTTTCTTTGTGTCCTTGGCTGACTTTGTGATGGATAGTTAAGTAAATAAAGACACAGGAAGTGCAAAAATAAAACCTCAATGTCTTTATTGTGTTAACCTGAGAAGACTTCTGGTTTGCAAAAGCTAGTTTGTGAGGTTTTGTATCAAGATCAACACTATACATTTTGGCAAATGTTGTTTTAAATGGTCACTTGTATGTAAATTTTCCCTGTTGATTTGAAATCATAGAATCATAGAATCGTTTCAGTTGGAAGAGACCCTCAGGATCATCAAGTCCAACCATAATTTAACCCAACTCCAGCACTAAACCATGTCCGTAAGAACCTTGTCTAAATGCCTTTTAAACACCTCCAGGGATAGTGACTCCACCAGTTCCACGGGCAGCCTGTTCCAATGCCTGACAACCCTTTTCATGAAGAAGTTTTTCCTAATATTCAGTCTAAACCTCCCCTGGTGCAACTTGAGGCAATTTCCTCTTGTCCTGTCACTTGCTACTTGGGAGAAGAGACCAACCCCCTCCATGCTACAACCTCCTTTCAGGTAGTTGTAGACAATCAAAATCTCCCCATTTCTGAACTTGTCTCTTTTTCTGATAGCTAAGTCAGCCAAAAAAGTTAAAAAAAAAAAAAAAAAGCAGCAGGGGGAAATTTGGGAGGCTATCAGAAAATTAAGTGTTCATGTCACATGGAACATCTGTCTTTTGAGGAGAAATAACATAATCTGCTGAGTCCATTCTTGACAGAGCTTTGGAATTCCTCCTTCTAGAAAAGAAGCATGCAGTTCTCACAACACATCAGCTGCCTCACCAGGCTGCTTGAATCTTGTGACTCTATTTTTGGCTTACAGCTGCATAAAATGGATTCTGTCATGGGATTAAGGTGCCTGCTCTCATGTGTCATTGTGGAAGGCTTTATGCAAATATATCCATAGAATAGCAATGAGACTTTCCTTATAGCCCCCCTGCTGATAGCAGCCTAATTCCTGTCTACTGTTCTTGTCAGTAATCTCAGTGGAAAAACTTAAGCTGAAGTGAATGGTGTTGGTTTAAGGCTATATTTAGCAAGCAGCTGAGGCATCACAAGGTACCTTTAGGTGCCTTTCCATGACAGAAAGAGCTTCCTAGAGGAAGCTTCCTAAGGCTGTGAAAAAGATCCTCTACCATACATGGAAAGAAGTATGAAAAGCATGTCTAAGTTAGAAGCCTAATCAAGCTAGGGGGAAACACCACACAGCTGGGATCTCTGAACCTATGAGGTTTTTCACCAGTACAGAATAGCTTTAATCTGGAGTTACTCTCTGAAGAGACAGAAGACATGTTCACATTCATTTAGGAAACGTGATAAACTAAATCAGAAATTTGAGATTCAATGAGAATGCTCTAAACTTTTAGGTATTAGAGGTAAGGTGGAAAGAACTTCATCCTTCTTCTGCCCACAGAGACAAGGATGGCTTGGCTTCTCAAAGGTAGGCTTTGAGTAGAGCTGTGCAGGTGAGACTTAACACTACTTCATTTCTAGATAGTAAGTTGGCCTAATTTGAGCAAGGTACTGTGCTGCCCTGCATGACAAAAGCAGAGCTTTGGGTATCTAAGCTGTTACAGTGGCAAAAAAAGAGACACTTGTTAGTTTGGAATAGGCACCTGATGCAGCAGCTGGAAGTAGGTAAGTGCTTAAACTCTTTTGTGGATCAATCCCACATCTATAACTGTGCTGTCCCAAATAATTTCTTCCCTTTTCCAGTATAGCCTTGAAAATCCACTGTGATGGGCTGGAATAATGTTGGTTTTTTTGTTTTGATATTGTAATTGGAAATGCAATATAAGGGGCATTTTCTTATCAGCTTAGAATTAAAATTACTGTATGGTGGAAAGTCATAACCACTGCATTTTTATTGGAGTTTATCCTGAGGGTAAAGGCAATAAAGAAAAAAAAAAAAAGAGGGGGGGACAAAGAAGGACATTAAGGCAAGAGTTATCAATCACAGACTGGCATTTCTTTTAGATCTGATATGTGAGTTGTAACATACATCATACTGTAGATAGTGAGAAATGCAAAATGGAAGATATTCACGTTGCTGTGTATGGGTAGTCATCTAGACACCACCATATCCAGGGAAAAGAAGCAGACACTTTCAGAGGTCAGACAGGGGGTTGTTGTGATTCCCCTCCCTTTTCAGCTTGTCATCTGCAGACCTATCTACTTTCTAGGCTATATAATTATAGATTTCTCTGTGTATGGCCATGTATCTACCTGTTTACCTTTCTATAAATTACTCTTTCCTTGATCTTGAGCATGCCATGACAGGTAAGGATGGCTCACCTCTTTGAGCTCACTACTTCTTGTAGTAGGGTCTAAGAGAAAAGCGCATCCATCCTAAGATAGACATGAAAAGATCTAATAGTTGTCCAGAATTTTGGAGTATATAAGGGGTCATAGGAAGCTCAAGTCTCTGTGACATAGGAAGACTATGTCCCCTTTTCAAATAAAGTATATCTTCACTGATGCTCTCACAACCCTCTTTTGCTCATATCAGCTCTTGCTCCCTTGTTTTCGTGTAACCTTTTCTTACTGCATACGTCGGGCCTGTTGCATTCTCTTTGCTTCGTTTGGAAGAATTGGTGGGTTTCAGAGTTCATACAGCAGAGCTCTAGTCACATGAATGCACATCACTAACAGAAGGCTTTTCTTTCCATTGACTTCACGTTATTTCTTTTTACGAACACTTTGCTTCATTGTTATTTGAAAAACACATCTATTGCAAAGATTTGGTATGTCTTATTGTTAAAGCTTTAAAATATTCTGCTGGTAAAGAGAAAGTTTTCAGGAGGAGATTTTAGCTTCTCAACAGAGATTATAAAGTTACTTTTCTTTTTCCCCCTGTAGATTAGAAGTACAAGATTTGGTGATGTAAAACTGTATATTAGAGGGTAAGAGAGAAGTACAGCTTAGGTGAGGTAGTCTTGTTCCTTAGCCCGTAGCTGAAGATGTCCAAGTTTGGAGACTGAATTAAATTAATTTTTTGTCTTTGCCTTGTTTCCTTTCTTTTCTTTCTCTCATTCTGAACCAAACAGTTCTTTTCCGTGGGAAGAGTTATGAAACCCAGGACAGCAGGCAGGAACTTTAGCATCAAAAGCATTGTTCCTGGCTCTTCCACTAACTCAAGAACTGATCTTGATCTAGTCACTTAATCTGTTGGGTGGAAGGGATGAGTGTATTATCTGTCAAGAGGAGAAAACTCTATTTTAGCTGTATTCCTCAATCATTTTGTAAACTTTAACTGAGAAATGTCACTCGCACGCTAATGGTTCTTTTTATGAGAAGACCTGGAACAGACAGAGCTCTTTTCTTTTTTCAAGTTGGGTATGAATTTGCCTTTAAAATCTTATTGCATCCTAGTAAGTGAGATTTGAAATAAAAAAGAGCTTCAAAGTTTAGCATAGTGAGCAGAGAATTGCTCGCTCTGCAATATTTTTAATGGAGTTTGGTTTGAGTGGGCCAAGCAGAGGCAATGTGCACTTTTTTGGTGCAACAAGAAGAAGACAGGAGTAGGCCAGGACATGCTGACTTGATAGAAAGGGAGTTTTATGGGGTAAGTGGACTGGAGAAAGGCAATGAAAAAAGTCAGAGGTGAAAAGACTGTTACTGATACCAAGCCTTGGCCAAATCCTGGATTGCAATAATTTTGCCAGCTTGCCTGTAGAAAGTTTAACAAAAAAATCCCTAATCTCTGCAACCACTTTTATCATTATTATTGACATTTAAGTCTCAAAGATAGGAAGCAGAACAGAAAAATAAAATTGTTCCCCACTCCCAACTCTGATGAATAGGATAACATTGGTTCTAAATGAGATATGAAGTTATTGATAATTTATATCTATAATGGTGAAAATGGGTTAAAAAATTTTTTAAAAGGTTAACTGCATTCACTTGTGCAGAAAGAAAAAAGGAGGAGGTTTTCCTATTAATATTGTTACTTTCAAGATTTGTTGATCATCTATGCTTACATTTACTCACTTAAGCATATGCCAAACATATAAGGAACCTTTTCAGAGAGTTACAGAATTATGCTACATATAGGCAGACTTATGGAATACTAACTGCAGAAGTGCTGCTTCTGCAATAGAGTTCCAGATCATATTGCTTTGCCCAGTTCTTTGGAAAAGGTATTTTATCTTTCCAGCTCTTTTTGAAATCAAAACTTTCTTGCTAGTCGTGGCTCTGCAGATACTTGAGGCGATTTATCCACTTTCCCAATTATTTCTGAAAGTCAAATCGTTGTCTGTGACACAGTATTTGCATAAATGTTTGCTTTTGTTAGTAAATTGTGTAACATTGAAAATGAAGGTTTACCACCCATCTTGAGCTAAAGGTATTGTGTGTGTGCTTTTCTCCCCTGCAGCTGTTGAAAAAGAAAGGAACATCCTCATTTCTTCAGAGACTGGAACGAGGGGGTCCAACCACTGTGGCAATACAGCTCAGGGTTAGTAAATATCTTCTGGACATAAATTTACCAAAAAACCCCACAAACCCTCAAACATTTTAAAGGCAGGATTACTCACTAAAGATTGCAATGGAAGAAAGAAAAATCATATACTTGAGAAATCCCCTTGCATGGCCAGGTGAAGCCTTTTGAGAAAATGATGTTGAAAAGTTAAGAAGAGCACATGTGTTGAGCAATTGCCTTTGATGCAAAATAATGGTTGAAAATTGATTTTTTTTTCCCCACAGAAATCCCTCACAGATATTATTGGGAAGCTGCAGAATTGCACACCACATTCTGTTCATTGTATAAAGCCGAATAACTCCAAGTTGCCAGATACTTTTGACAATTTTTATGTGTCTGCTCAACTGCAGTATATTGGTGTCCTAGACATGGTCAAAATCATACGACATGGGTATCCAGTACGTCTCTCTTTCACAGATTTCTTGTCAAGGTAAATTCTTTTAAAGTTTCATAGAAAGTTTTTCTTATCTACAGTACAAAGCCTTCTATCATGTTCTGGTAGCACTTGCAGTTTTGTTTTGCTGACGAGCCTTTCAGACTTTCTTCAGGGGAAAAATCATATCTGCCAGCAAGGGAAGGAATAATAAACTTTGTGGAAATATATTTATAAATATCATCAGCAAAATGTATTTAATTTTTTAAAAATATAACTTAATAAAATAGTTATATTTTTATAATTTATTCTATTAATACAATTTATAAGATACAAAATATTGCATGTTGTCTCCAGTTAATTAAAAAGCAGCAGAACAAATAGTTTAATTTTTCAAGTTTGTCAGTATAGGTGTCGTGGGTTCAGTATTTTTATTTCATATACTAGGATTTGTTTCTGCATGGCGATGAGTTACTAATGCTCATACTACAAGTCCATTTTTATTATTGTTGTTAGAATTGAATGAAATTTTGAATTACTGTGAAAAGACAAAAAAATGCATGTCACTACTTCTGGCTGAAGGCAAGCTCTTTTCCCCCATCCCCAATTTAGTTTTGGGGGTTTTCACATTCTCAAATATTTCAGCAAAGAAAGAGCACCATCTTGTCCAAGAGATGTTCAGCTGGCATGCTCATGCACTCAACACATGTCCCTCCTCTCTGCACGTTCTACTCCTTGACTGATAAATCGATAAGTCATGATCTGGCCTATGTATTAACCTTTCAATTGCCTCTCTGGAAAAAGCTGTGAATGTTAAATTACTGCTTGGACAGGATCATATTCTCTCTGGCAATTTTATAAATATTCAAAAAGTTCAGGTGTATAGGAGTTTCTAATCCCACGTGTTTCAAAAGTAAGCCACCTTTGTCCTACCACAATATTAATTGCACAGCACGAATCCAGAAGTTCAGACTAGTTGAGAAAATATAGAGAACGGGAGATTTGGAAAAGCTGGCTGCTTTCGTATTCTGAAGTGGTAGGGGCAACCTCTGTACAGCCAATGCTGTACTGCTGAATTGAGCACTTCAGAGGACTATTACATGAGCACAAAACCAAAATCATTTCTACTGTTAAATCCTTACAGTGGTTCCTGGCAGGGATTTTGTCCTTGCCACCTAGCTTTTTGCACTGCAGTTACCAGATACAGGTTGGGGTGTGAGCACAGGCCTGTGATCTTTCCTGGTGGACAGTGTGGAGGTAGCTCCTCTCTTTTGGAGGATAAAAGAGAGTAATCATATGTACAAAGGTCATTTTATTCAGCTGGCTTCAGTGCTAGAGAATGGTAGGTACCATGCGTGTTCACTCTAACAGTGTAGGCATGAGTCCAGCATATTGTCTTTTTTGCAGAAGCTTTATTTAAAAATCTCACTAAAAGAATATTTGAAGATTCAAATATAATTTCGATCTTCTTCCACCACTCCTTCAAGTATATCCCAAAGACAAACTTTTACCTAAAAGTAGAAAACCCTAAAACTTTTACCTCAAAGTAAAAACAGAGGGCATCTGATGTCTCACAATAAATATTTATTTGCAGTAATGATAATAAAACAAGAATAGCAACAAAACCCAACAATATGATGCCATCAACATTTATGCTAGCATTTTAAAGTGTTCTAGTTTTGTTATTGTCCATCTTTATCCCTTTTCCTCCACAATAAATTATCTTATAGCTTCTTTGCAGCTGAGCACCGGTCTTTTCACCTTTTTGCACCAGGTCCTAATAATTGTATTATTATATGTAAAATGAATTCAGCAGTGGTGGGCCTAGTACAGTGTCACTGAAAATGAACTCCATTTTATAATAATCCCTGTGAATATATGTTGAACCTGCTCAGAAGTTAGAAACAATCACTCTGCATACATCTCTTGATAGTACTGATTTTTAGATTTGTGTGCAAAGAGGAACACAGAGCTCTTGTCCCAGCAGTACTGCAAGAAACTATCAGCACCGTAAGGCTTTTTACAGTAGCCATTCCTGTCACACAGGCCAAAGCTTGTCCTACTTTGAACAGCAGAACATGTGAATTCTTCCCTTTACTCATGATGACCAGTTAACCTTCATATTCATATTCAGTGGATTTGGATAATTCTTTTCATTTCAGATAGTGCACGTGTGTGGCTATTTGTTCTGCTATTGGTGGAAAAGTACATCTTTTTAAAGCAGAAATGATATATTAGATTGCAATTCAAAAGTACCATCAGTTCTTAAGGCTGTATTTTTTTAACCAATGGACTACAAGTTACAATAAGTGAAGAATTACTGAATTCAGAGATTATGAGTTACCTTTTCAAAAAGACTTGTAAAAAACTGACACTTGTACTACATCTCTGTGTTGCCTCAGTGACTGACAGGATGGTTTTGGAAACCAGATAATTAGTTTTGGTGATGTTCTTGTAAACTGGATGTGTTTTGTTGACTGTTCAGCCTAACTCTCATCTTGTCCTGCTATTCATTGATGGGAATGAGAAATTATTTGTCTGATTTCCATATACGCTTATAGACCTGAAGTTGACAGACTTTCTCACTTTCCAACTTTGTATTTCCTTTGGTGTCAAACTGGTATTTCTAGTGTTGTAATACTTGGAAAAATAGCATCTTCTCTATTACTGCAATTAGTTTTCCTCCATCACATCTCTTTTACTTCTTCTGTGTAGTTCAGAATGTGGTTTCCAGCCCCTAGGTGTGCAGCGAGAGTTGCACTGGTAGTTGGGCCAGACTTTGAGCACAGGCACTGAGTGCGATGACTTTCGAAGAGCTGCTTCTTTTACAACAGTCAGGAAGCTGCACAAGAGACTAAACCTCTCCCTTTGAGGTAGCAGTTATTCTTCAAGTTGCAAGAGAGAGAAAAAATGCCATCAAATTAATTTTTACTTAGGATCCCTCATTCCCAAACAAATACAAATACAAATACAAATACAAATACAAACATCATGTAAACAGGTAAAATATAAAATGTCAGTTATTACAAGCAGTGATAACAGTAGGCTACAATAATACTGCTGTGTATGTGAACAGACTTTATTCTAAGCTGTCCTGGAACCAAGAAGGAAAAAGAAACAAACAAAAAACCACACACCGAGTGTAAAGAGATGCATAGAGGCCTAGTTAAAACCTCATAATTAAGGAAGGATCATGAGCAGGAATAGGATCTGAAATACAAGGAGGTTTTGCTGATTGCCTTTGAGTACGGAAATACATACCAACTCACAGGGCCTCCACTTTCATATCTGGAAGGAGCCACCATACTGTGAAGCCCAGGGATAAAATGCAGCTTCTATCACAGTGAATGAGGATGATGTTATTTTGGTTTTTTTGTTGGTGTTTGGTTTGGTTTGGTTTTTTGTTTTGGGGTTTTTTTAAGTATGGAATTAGTGCATTTGTTTAATACTATACTGATTATATTGAGATGGAGAGGGCAGAAAAATCAGGAAAGAAAACACAGGGAAAGATGAAGGACTTGCTCCTTATTCACTGGACTGAAAAAGTTTAGCTTCCCCATGGCTTGCCCCAAAGAGCAAAGGTCTTCCCGTTACTCTGACAGCTGACAACAGAAAAACTCAGATGGAGAAAGAAAAAACAGACAGTTTGCATCTCTTAACTCAATGAAGGATGCACCTGAGAAAAGTGAAATTTGTGTACACCTTAATTTTTTCTTTAATGTTTTCTAAGAAATGAAAATCTAAGTCATTTTCATTTTATTCTGTCCTGCTCTACTGTGTCCTTGTTTGTAAATATTAAATACCAGTAAGGACTCTTGATTTGCACACAGGTTTTCTCTTTTGAAGGGGAGGTTTTCCTCCTCATTTCAGTCATGCTAACTAGTAATTTGACTATGCAGCCCCAAATGGGGGAAAAATAGGCCTACAGATGCAAAACACAAGATATCCTGCTATCCTGATACAGTTGGTGTGACCCTAGGATTTATAAATCCAAGAACAACAAGACTCAGAGGTAGCAAAATGTATCCCCAGACAGGTGCCTGGGAGAGATTTACCCATAACTGTAAGATTTTCACCTTCAGTTTGTGTCTTGGAGTCCTTCTGATGGGCTG
Source organism: Caloenas nicobarica (assembly GCF_036013445.1). Lineage (NCBI taxonomy): Eukaryota > Metazoa > Chordata > Aves > Columbiformes > Columbidae > Caloenas > Caloenas nicobarica. Next base: position 154,459,447 of record NC_088245.1, on the reverse strand, counting down.
AGTTTCCATGGACGCAGCTCTGTGGTTCACAGCTTGGCTTAGCTGGCCTGCAAAGTGGTTTATGGTAGTGAGGCAAGGAAATCTTGTTATTCTAGAGCTGAATGTACTATGCAGTTCTCCCGGGCTTACCTGGCTTAAGTAAAGGATACTAATGGTAGATCTGAAAGCACTGTGCAAAATCAAAGAGAATTCATGGCCCAGATCCCAAATTAAATTCCCAAAAGGGAGTGAATTGCTACCCTCTGCCACCCTCCCTGAAGTTTTCATGCATTTACTTTTATGGTCTTCCTTATCATATAGGTAATGTGGTCAGAGTTTAAAAAATAATTAATGAAAAAATTAAAAACCTTTTTTTCACTGGCTAATAAAAAGACAGAATGTTTGAATTAGGGGCCTTTGTGGTGAAGCGATAGAATATCGGAAAACTTGGATATTCTATCAGTAATACAGACAATAGCATTGCTGTCTTAATTGGATGAATTTGAATAAATTTCTATTAATATCTAATTAGGGATTAATATGACTGTTCTCTACCATATATTTCTGAGTCACATTTGAACTCTTATGATAACTAAAGAAAGACAGTAGCTAAGGAAAGGTCATATTTTGCCAGAGCACTTTTTCCTGGGCTACAAAGTTTAATCATTATTTCTATTGCTGTCCTTTTTGGATTTACTGGTTCTGCTTCTGTGTAATCAAAGTAAAAGTTGACAGCTGCTAGGTGAACTCCTCAATCACCAAAGGTTGTTGATCAGAAGACAAATCTTGTGGAAATTCTGGTTCTTAAGTGGAAGCTGTGACAGCTACTGTCAATAAATATATAATAAAAAGAAATTAATAAGGTCAGATGCTATTAAATGCTGGAAAACCAGGCACCACCAATATAATTATGAAATGATATATGTGATTTCAGCGTATTTGCCAACTCCAGCTGCAGTGTTTCTGCTGAATTTGCCTGCAGTGTTGGCTCAATTTCTAAAGCTTTTTGAGTAGAGACAGAAATCAGTTTTACCTTATCTTTAAAAGAGAAAGCCTTGCATAACATGCATTTTAGACTCCTGAAAAAGTTTACCCATATATTTTGCATTAATACATTCAGAATCATTCTCAGTGGGCTAGATTTTGAAATTCTAGGTTTAATTTTAAGTCCAGACAGTGGCACAAAATATGTTGTGGAAGAGTTCCAAGTTTCCAATTTGCAGCCCAAATTGTACACAGAGGTAAAATTTCCTCAAATATCCATTTCCTGGAAGAAAGAAAACAGTAAAATAACCATGAAAGTAGAAACTGTCTGCAGATGGCTGTTTCTTTCCAGCATTTAGCATTTTGATATCTTATTTAAAATGAGGACAATTCCACTCGAGATATACAAAAAGCAGTTTGGCAGGAACATAGTAATTTGTTATGGTTTTGGTATTCAGTGGAATAACAAAAAAAGTAAGTATCAGTGTGTGCTCTGTTACCAGTGTAGAACAATAGAGCTCAGAAACTCTCTGGGGCACAGAGAGCCTCGTTGTACAAGCTTAGTATCTAGAACCTAATCTCTTTGCATCAATTAATAAAAAGATCCTGGCTGACTTTCACATCATTCACCTCACTTGGTGCTCAAGGAAGACATATAAAAGCCATTTGGAATATAAATTTTTTAAAATAATGATAGTGATCAAGGATCCATCTAGAGTAATGAGGTGAGCTTATATTTCTTGCTCAGTGAAGTACAAGATTACAGCTGTTCAGGCATATTCGGGTAAAAATGAGGTAGTAAGATGCCCTATTTCACGCATTCTGAACAATTTTATTTTGGTAACATCCTACTGTACTGACTCTCCTCTACTGTTAGTGTTTTGTAAATTGGATTAGAAGTTAAGATTATTTTTTCCTCTCTCTTCTTTAGTGTGCTTCACCAAATTGCCGAACTGTACCCAGTGCTTTGCTCTTCTTGCATTTTAGTTCTCTTGATCAAAGAAGAATTTATGAATTACTGCTTTAGAGACAGAGGTTCACATGTCACACATATTTCTTGTGTCTGGGACACTGCTTAGCAATGGAGACTGCGAGGTCCAGTTGCTCAGGTCCTCAAATAAGACATCTGTGTTAGGCTTCACCTGCCAATTTGCGGCAAACCTTTGGGACTGTTGGACCTCAGGATAACCTCAGTGGATTATGTGAACTGATAAGTAAATTGAACCTTTCACTGAGCTGATGAGAATTTCAGGATTTCTATGACAAAACCCGTGTTGTTCAGAAAGCCCAAATAATTATCTGGTAGTGTGCTATTCCTTGTATTTATTTTTGCATCTTTTGAGTGTTTCTTGGTATTTCATTACTGCCTCTCAGGATTCGAGACCCTGTTTTCTGGGTTTAACTCTTTCAGCTCAGTCTTGTCTTTTCCATTATGGGGTTCCCATCCTGTCTTCTGTTGCTGCTCCAGGAACAGCAGAGAAAAATTCATACTCTGAAGGAGAACATGTAGGCTGTATGTAGAGACATCTCTTACTGTGTTGCAAGAAGAGATAAGTCACTAGAATGCTACGATTTACCTTTTCCAATTCTCTTTAAAAATGGCTTAAATGACATCAGTCTTCAATTTTCACTATGCATATGCAGACGTGCAGCTTAGATTATAAGTAATTGTTTGTACTAACTGGTAAGACAGTGTCATGTGCAGGTACAGTATTAGACCACTCTCTTCCTCTTCCTCTTCCTTTTTCTCTCCCTCTTCCTCTTCCCCTTCCCCTTCCCCTTCTTCCTCTTTTCTTCTCTTTCTTCTCCCTCTTCCTTTTCATTGGCTAACTTTATTCTCCTTTATGGACCGAAAGTGTTAAAATGTCTAAATTACAAAATGTAAGCTGTATAGAGTCAATAGAAAATAAAGAATCTCTAAGTTTTCGGGTTTTTGAAAGAGAATGTTAAAAAGAGCTAACATTCTGATTATTTTTTGTTTTAAAGTAGCTTTAAAAAGATGACAAAACATCCATTTGAATAGGAAATATTAGGAAGGAAGATATGGAACACAATGATAACGGATTCTTATGATAATCATAGCAGTGATGTGAAAAAGTATGTTCAAAGCCTATTTTAATTATAGATTTTCCTCTGATTTCAATATAAAGTTCTTCTTAGAAGGAATTGTTATTAGAAGTTACACTTAACTGCAGATCTTGAACTCTGCAGTTCTACTCAGGGCAGCATTCATTGAGAATGAAATACTCTCATCATGGACTTTAGGTCAAAAATGGCTTCAGAGTATTTAATTATTACTAAATCATCCAGACAATTGACTTTGCTTGAAGGTCATTCTGAAGAGATACCTTTTTTTTTTTTCAGGCAAGGAAGTTTATGTTCATGCTAATATCATGGCTTTGTCAAATAGTATCTGTCCTTCTGCAACCGGCATAAAGCCGTTATTAATAACTATTGTAAGCTTTTGGTCAAATTTGTACTATTGGCTGATGCTGTATTGCACAGATATGTTACTTACGTTTGTGGATCTTCTGTGGGACTCATCATTGCGTATCTGAACTCCCTTTGTCCAGAAGCTTTTCGGTGTTCTTTTTTTTCTCTCTGTCTATCCTCTTTTTATTGCTTCTTGAAAGCAGGGAAGTTATAATATTTTGTGATATATTATTTGTGAATTTTAAAAGTGCAGCAAAACATTTCAAAGTCTCCTGAGAAAGTTAGGCAGGGCATTAGTGAGAATGATGTACTGAGTAGATTGCAAAGTGATAGGTCATCACAGTGCCCCTTTTAGCTTTATTGTCTGCTATACAATAACATCACCAGTTTTCTCATAGAGCAATGCATTGATATGTGCCATGATACCTTAAATCCTTGCAAGGAGAGCAACAGAAAATCTGACATGTTAAAAAGCAATAGTCCATTAAAGGAGATGTAATGATATCAGTTTATACCAAATGGCAACCTTGCCATTGTGTAGTTTGTTGACTCAGGCCTAGAGCTGGAAGAGGTATTTCTGATTGAGGGTAATCATTTTTGTTTGTCTTCTAGAATGCAGGAAAAGGTGAGTAAATGAAGTATTTTGAAGTCATCAATTTTGAGGGCACCTTAAACCCAAATTCATCAACATGGTAGTAACTAATGTCTTGTGAAGAATGAAGATCATCCACAAAGTTTAAAACCATGATTTTTAAAATGACTATGTCTTCGGCAGTTTTGGTTATCATCTTATTCTATAAAGAAGTGTCGTGGCTTAACTCCATTGAAGCTCAGCCCCACAAAACCACTTGCTCACTCTTCCCCAGTGGAGTAGGGCAGAAAATCAGGCAGGCAAAAAACTCATGGGTTGAGATAAAGACAGTTAAATAGGGAAAACAAAAGCTATGTGCACGAGCAAAGAAACAGAAGGGATTCATTCTCTACTTCCCATGGGCAGGCAGGTGTTCAGCCATCTCCAGGAAAGCCGAGCTCCATCACACGTGATGATTACTTGGGAAGAGAAACGCCATCACTCTGAACATCCATCCCTTCCTTCTCCTTTCCCCAGCATTTTTTTTTTTCTTTTGTCAGTCTCTCTGATAGTGGCGCCTAGTTTGGGAGAATTTACAGCAGTCTCAGAATTATTGTAAATTACTAATCCTTTGTGAAAACTTACCGATACAGAGGATTATTATACTTTAAGAGATGACCAGAATCCAAAGTGCACTGGCATTCTCCCTCGCAAGCCACATGTGTTAGAATTGGTGTACATCACCTGGGGATTTGCCTAGATATAAGCAAGTATTTGGGACTTGCTTAAAGGCTATAGGCCATTTCACATGTATTTGTACAATGTGGTGTTATAATGATAGTATCTGGCCTATTCATATTATGAACAAACTAAATAGCTCTGTATGTTACAAATAGGCTAAATGCAGATAGAATATTCTTTTTTACTCCCATTAGGTGTTCATTTGTAGCTGTTTGGCTTGTTTTCTCCATTTTTCCCCTTAGGTCCTCTTTAATACTCAAAAGATAAGAAACATACTAGGTAACTTCAGATGGTGGCTCAACTAATTAGCCTAGAGTTAATTTATAATGTATAGAGAAAAATGGTCATTTTTTTAGGATATGATCCGACTGACTTATTCTACATTTATCCATTTTTTTTGCAGGTATTTCACAGTCTCAGTCTAGCTCCCATCTATGGCAAGGAACAGAATTAATGGTTTGTAACAGGCTCCAACAAAAAACAGAGAACAACATTTTAGAGTTGAAACAGAGCAGCTTTTGAAGTTGTATGGTGTCACCAGTTCTCTAGCCCACAGAATGAGAAGTATTGTACATACAAAAAATCAGTCCTTATGTTACATGTCACAGAGTTGGACTGTGCAAATGATAAAGCTGCTTGTGTTTCTGGGGCTCACCGACAATGCACAAATGCGTATAAGAGTAAATTAAGTCTCTTTTTCGACTGGAGTTTTCAGTGTCAGGTCAGACATAGAATCATAGAAGTTTTGGGTTTGGAAGGGTTAGAAAGGACCTTAAAAATCATCCATTTTCAACCCCCCTGCCATGGGCAGGGACACCCTCTACTAGACCAAGCCCCATCCAGCCTGGCCTTGGACACTTCCAGGGAGGAAGCATCCACAACTTCTCTGGGAAGCCTGTTCCAGTGCCTCACCACCCTCATAGTGAAGAATTTCTTCCTTTAAGCTAATCTAAATCTACCTTTTTACCATTTAAAGCCATTGCTCCTTGTCCTGTCATTACGTGCCATTGTAAAAAGTCCCTCTCCATCTTTCCTGTAGGCCTCCTCGAAGGCTGCTAGAAGGTCCCCCCAGAGCTTTCTCTTTCTCTTCTCTAGGCTGAATAACCCTAACTCTCTCAGCCTGTCTTCACAGGAGAGATGCTCCAGGGCTCTGATCATCTTTGTGGGTCACCTCTGGACTCACTCCAACAGGTCCACGTCCTTCTTATGTTGGGGAACGCAGAGCTGAACGTAGTACTCCAGGTGGGGTCTCACTGGAGCAGAGTAGAGGGGGAGGATCACCTCCTTCCGCCTTCTGGCCATGCTTTTTTTGATGCAGCCCAGGATATGGTTGGCTTTCTGCACTGAAATCCCACATTACCAGGCCATGTTGAGCTTCTTGTCAACCAGTACCTTCAAATTCTTCTCCTTGGGACCGCTCTCAATCCATTCTCTGCCCAGCCTGTTATTTGTGCTTGAGATTGCCCTGACCCATGTGTAGGACCTTGCACTTGGCATTGCTGAACTTCATGAGGTTTGCACAGGCCTACCTCTCAAGCCTGTCAAGGTCCCTCTGGTTGGCGTCCCTTCCCTCCACCATGTCAACTGCACCACACAGCTTGGTGTTGCTAGCAGACTTGCTGAGGGTGTGCTCAGTCCCACTGTCCGTGTCACAGACAAAGATGTTAAACAGCACTGGTCCCAATACTGACCCCTGAGGAATGCCAGTCATCACTGGTCTCTACTTGGACATTGAGCCATTGACCACAACTCTTTGAGTGAGACCATCCAGCCAATTCCTTATCCACCGAGTAGTCCATCTATTGAATCCATGAACCCATGTCCCTCCAATTTAGAGACAAGGAAGTCATGTAGGACACTGTAAAATGCTTTGCACAAGTCCAGATAGATGACATCAGTTGCTCTTCCCTTATTCACCAGTGCTTTAACCCCATCAAAGAAGGCCACCCAGTCTGCCCGGTGCAATTTGACCTTAGTGAAGCCATGTTGACTGTCACCAATCACCTCCTTATTTTCCCTGTGCCTTAGTATAGTTCCCAGGAGAATCTACCCCATGATCTTGCTGGCCACAGAGGTGAGACTGAGTGGTCTATAGTTCCCCGAGTCTTCTTTTTTTCCCTTTTTAAAAATGGGGAATATGTTACCCCTTTTCCAGTCAGTGGTAGTTTCACCAGACTGCCACAGCTTCTTAAGTATGATGGATAGTGGCTTAGCAACTTCATCTGCCATTTCCCTCAGGACCCACGGATGCACCTCATCAGGTCCCATGGACCTGTGCTCCTTCAGGTTCCTTAGACAGTCTCAAACCTGATCTTCTACAGTGCGTGGTTCTTCATTCTCACAGTCCTTGCCCTTGCCTATTGTGACTTGGGCAGTGTGGCTAGAGCACTTGCTGGTGAAGACTGAGGCAAAAAAGTTGTTGAGTCCCTCAGTCTTCTCCATATCCCAGGTTACCAGGTCTCTCATTTCCTTCCAGAGAGGGCCCACATTTTCATAGAGGGTGACGCCACTGCCTGTCCTTCTGAATAGCCTGTATCCTTCCACTCCAACACTCCAGTCATAGGACCCATCCCACCATGTCTCTGTGATGCCAATAAGATCATAGCCCTGCAGGCATGCACATGTCTCCTCATGTTTATTCCCCATGTTATGTGCATTTACATTTAAGTTGAGCCCTTGATAAAGCTGGCTTACCGGCTGGAATTCCTTTGTGCTGCTCTTGAGGTGTGCTCCTGCTGACCTGTGACCCTTCTCCGGGCCCTGGGCATCTGTTACTGGCACTGGCATCAAACTGGCAGGAGTGGAATGGATTGAGGTTCCCCTTCCCCAGCAATTTTAAAGCCCTCTTCTAGCTTTTAAAGCCCTCACCTAGCTTTATTCTGTATTCAGAAGGCAAAAATAAAGATCAGCATTGTTTGCTGGGCATCTTCTGAGTTTTATAATGCAACCTTCATTGGCTAAAGTGATTATAAATGGTTGTAAGCTCTTGTGACATTCCACTGAAGTCAGTTGAATTATTCATGTCTGTCATGTACTTATGGTTCTGCAGGATCGACACGAAAAGGGGTCCCTTGAGTGTGGAGTGTTATTAGGTAATAAAATAGACAGATACAGGGAAATAAAGGCAGCGTGGTATGGTGAGTTTTAAGTCGGGCAGTTCCCAGCTTCCAAATATTTAGTGTGCAATCTGAATAATTTTCCAGCATTATTTATGTTACATTGAGTATAGAATGTATAAAACTTAGCAGCGCTTCTTATAGGGAGTTTATTGTTTTGTACAATAGAGAATGACCTGGCTTCTAAGCTGTTTTGAAGAAAATCTCAAAGATTTTTTCTCCCTTCACTTACAGTAGTTATGCAAGGTATTTTTCTGCCCTTTTTTCTTCTGCCTTTTTTTTTTTTGGTTAGCTAGGTTCGTTTTCTTAGGCAGTGATAAGTCTATTTGACACATACAAACATAATTGTGGCTGAACTGTTGTAACAGTTCAAGTGATTTTCTTTCTTTTAACTTAAGGAAGGATCTGTGAAATTTTAAAATGTTTATGTTATTTCCAGAGCTAATGCCAACCTTGGAACCTCTGGACTGACATTCACTTTCCACTAGCATTTGACATTTCTCATCCCTCAGAGTTAACTGAACATTCATTAAATCGTTAAATAACCCGGTTGCTCTATGATAACCTTATAATATCTATTCATATTTTACATCTGTGAATTTAAAAACTCGTGCTGTTCCTAAACATGGAGGAATGTTCCCACAGAGTACTAAAATACCTACTGCAGTAATGGGTTCCATCTAAAAGCCTGGGTTATAAAAATAGATAAAATTATGTTTGTATACAAATGCACATATTGAAAGCTCTTGACTCATATCTCACAAGCTGACTGAGTTCGATGTGGCCATAACAAGCAGCTAGTAACATTAAATGATTTCAGAACCTTGATGTTTCAATGAAAATAATTATTGAGTACTTCATAATTTGCTGACATCACATAATGACAACGGTAATAGGCATAGATTTATATATGGTAGTAAGAAGTTCAGTTAAATGCCTACCATAGAAATAAACCTGTTAAAATGAAATATTATCAACCACTAATATCTTCAGTAATCCTTATACATTGAAACCCTTTTAAGGAAATGCCTATTAAAACAATAGACCTCTTAAATTAATACAAACAGTCCATCTTTAAAATAAACATTTTAAAGAAGTAACTATGCGACACATTAGTTTATGCAAATGGCACTATGCAGGAACTTTGGATTATCTAATTAAGGTGCAAATTGTCACATGGATAAATTAATTTTACTGTATAATTTAAAAATCCTTTGTATTCATTGATTAATTAAATAGAACTGTGTGCTTGCAGTGCCTAGGAAAATATAATTAGTTGCTCTTGACTGCTTTTTTCCCTGCTCATAGGACTTATATAAGTGCAGTCCAGCTGCCCCACACTCAAAGCGACGGTGACCCTCCTGCTGCTTTTTCTTTCTGTGGTTCTGCAGCTGTTAAATTCTTTCCACTCCACTCAGACATTCATGGCACCCTTTTTCTCCTTATCCACATCTTGATATTCTTTACAACCATTTAATCTTCAGCAGAAGAACTTGGAATGAGACTTCCTAAAGCTGGATTTCCTAGTCTGAATAATCATAGGCAGTTAATACTGGTGACATCTGAGAGCAAACACAAAATCCTCTGCAAGCGTGCATGTAAAATCCTTGTGTGTATCTTAATCACTGGATCTTACTTTGCTTTGTGTCTTAGACCAATGTGGCATTGATTTAAGATCATGAGTTTTAGCAGAATTATTCCTGCTGTACTCCACAGTAAATGAGAGCAGAATCTGGTCGTGTGTTGATACAGTATGCCAAGGGGGTACTTTTTGATTTTCTGTAATTTCAGACCTTTTAGTTTTGCAGAAGGACTTGTAATTTTGACACCATGTTTTCACATGGCTACGTCTGTGGAGAAGGGAAATCAGCTTCATTACACACCGGTACTAGATCACCTTTATGTTATACAGAATCAAATTAGCAGGTTGATAAAAAAAGATTTTTTTTTTCTATTGCCCATATATTCTGCGTACAGTGAAGCATTTTACTGCTCAGTGTGCCTGTTTGTGGAGTGCCCAAGCACGAAGAAGAAGTTAGCTATGCGGAAGGCCTGTATATCTAGAAGTAAATTAAAACATTTACAGAGTTAGAGGCAAGTGTTCATTTAATAGGGCTGCTTGTCTGTTTGATGCTAGCATATTTCTGAGTTAATGTGTCAGTTTTACCAATTTCTTAAATAAATATATTTTTGCGTTGCTATATCAAGGTGAGATGGGAATGTCAGCTTTAAGTAAGATGATGCAAGTGTATTGTAATGCAAATCTTGAACAGATGTTGTGAATTCATTTTTTATTTGCTTAGCTGAATCCACTAATCCCAAGAGCTGAACTATAATTTATATTCTATTTATTATTCTGCTGCCACATTGTCTGAGATGAGGAAGACCCTGCTTAATTACATGAAGTATATGAATAAATATTCTAGGATTAAGACACACGTATATTCATTATTTCGTCTCTCCAGAAACAGAAATTCAAATGTCTAGAAAAGATTAAGGATGACAAAACCTGATGAAAAAACATAAAATTTAGGAAAGAAAAAAAAAAAATCCTTCCAAGTCATCTGTCTATCACCCATCACAAAGTATTACCTTTACCTGATAATTTTTTTTTTACTTTTTATTCAGTCTAAATTAAAATATCCCACATGGCCACTTCTTATGCAAGGGTATCCTGATCCAGTGGATTTCATAGCCCTGATCCTCCCTCAAAAGTCTGTACTGAGCTTCACATGGGCACAGTGGCTGACTCACATGCAGGTCACTGTAAAATTTTATTCTGGGGATTTTCTGAGTCTCTTCCACTTCTATTTCTTAGTCTTTAATTATGCTCTTTTTATCTCAGTTGCATACCATTTATGTCATTCTAAGTATATTTTCCTTTTTCCATAGACATGTTAAAGCAGGCTATGTATGCCCTTACACTTGTTTATATAGGAAGTGAATTTTTAATTGTTGAAGTAGAAAATCAGAATGTTTCATCAGTTGAGAAGTTTCTGGCTTCCAGTGGCATATATAAAAACATTGTGGTGAAACTATGATACCTGGTCAGTTTGCTGTGAGGTCACATTTAGCATTATCTCTTTCCAGGTTTCTTTCTGTCAGCAAATGTCTGTGTGCCAGATCAACCCAGAGAGAATAAAACGGTTTGCAGTTTTTTCAAAATGGCTCTGATTTTATTTTCTCCCATATTTCTTATTGGTCTGTAGGTCTAGCCCTTTCATCCTGTCTTGCTTGATATCGATTAGGATATTTTAAAAACTAACACTAGTACAGTAGGCAGGTGCTCTAAAGTTTTGCTTCATTGCCATATATACTTATTCTTTGTTTCAAATCCATCAGGTAAGTTGCACTTCATGCTCACCTCCACACAAATCTGAATTATTTCTGTACATTTGTATGAAGCAGCCTCAGTGCAAAATGTGTTTCATATAAAGGTGAACCTTACAGTCCTCTTAGACTGTATTTTTATACTCATAAAAAAACCCAAAATGCAGTGTTTGTCTGCTGTAATCGGTTATTTATAGACATCTTTTCTTCTCTGCACCCAAGGATTTATTCTTTCCAAAATTTTGCTTTGGTTGTTAATATTTATGCTGTATAATGAGATATTTCTGTCATATATATTGTACAGAGATAGGCAGAATTGCTCTTCTTTTCTTGGAAACTATAATAATCTATTTCCCTTTTTCTAACTATGTGGATTTCCCATGTTCCTCGTATTTCAAAAATAATTAGTTTATTCCTTCAAGAAAAAAATAATGTAACACAGAGAAGTGGATTGAGTATTTACCCTTTATATACACATAACATTAATCAAAATTCCATCCTATTCTTTGCTGCTGACTGCTTTTATAAGGTTTCTATTACTTGAACATTTTCCAGATATCCTTTTTTTTTTTCCTTAAAAAAGTAGTTTTCTTTCTTCAGTAGATAGGTCCTCTAGATTATTTTAGCTCCCACTTGATAGATTTTTCAAATACAAACCATGCCTAACCCACTCTCCCCATCCTCCTCAAATCCAAACAAACAAAACTAAAAATCCTGAGTTATGAGCACATAGTGACAAGTTTTGCAAATAAAGTCCATCTCTTTCACATACTTCACAGGCATAATAATACATTAATCTGTTACCGGTTGTCAAAGGAAGAAAAGAGGAAGTTTAGAAAGGAAAAAAAGAGAATTTAGCAAGACAGCACAACCTGGTTTTACTTATTTGTGATGACAATTTTTACATTTCTTCTAGCAGAAATACAGGATACAAATTAATTTTGATTGCCTTCTTTTATTCACTACTTTTGAAATAGATTTTAGTAAATCATGCGACATAATGAATTACACTGGCAGGACTGATTATTTTTCCTCGCACAAACTGTGTTTGGGTATTTAAAACTTAAAAGTACATTACTTAGCATTCTATTAAAGCAGTTTAATGCTAGACATGCATTATTTTTATTTTTTTAAATAACAAGACAAAGATGTGGAGAGAAGGAGTTGCTTTCAGGAAAGATTTGAGTTCTGGTGTTAGAAGTTGTCTTCTTACTGAGGGCATTGGATTGTAGCCACAGCTACCCCTGACTGTCATTTTTGGTTTTCTTTCTTACGTAGGCTAGAGAGAGACCTGAGGGAAAGAAAAAAAAAAAAAAAAAAAAAAACAGCAAAAAAAGAAAGAAACAAAAAAGTCATTCTGAAGCTTCAGTTCAAGGATATCTATGTGGTTTGTTTAAGCTGTTGATTTGGAGCTGCTTGGTTTTTTGCCTTTTGTACTTGCCCTGTTCTTTCCATTAGCATCTTCTATCATGTTGATGTGCTATTGAAATTGTGTGTGTGGTGTTTATTCCAATGCTCAAAGATTTGCTGTGCATACAAAACTGCAAGTGCAGCCCTCCAGCCTATTTGTGCACACTCCGTGTAAATCAAATAACGTGCTGAGCCTGAGAATAGTCTTGTGGGTTACTGTGCCATAACCTGAACTTGGGAATATTCTGTCTCAGGGAAAAACTGCTTGCTGGATCTTGTCAGCTGTGCACTTAGGGAGGTGAGGGAGAAAATTATCAGATAACATCCTTATCTGTGAAAATGCAAGAGAACTGAGTTTTCCATATTCACAAGCTACCTGAAGGTATTGGCAGCAGTATTTAGTCCAAACAAACAAATAAAAAAATCATTCAGAAGTAAAGGGAGAGAGGTCAGAGCACAGCTTCTGTAGCACCAGAGGATCCTGGCCAGTCTGTGCATGCTCACAGTGCTAGCCTGTCTAGCCCAAAGCTCGCTCTTCTGCTTAGGTGTGTAAAAATGGCAAGTTAGGACAAGGAGGGTGCTAAGGACAAAGGTGGGAAAAGTGGAGCTTCTTTCACACTGATTTCCTGTAGAGGGGCACTGGCGAGAGCCCCCAGACGGTGGCTTTCCCTGTCCCAACTTCTAGTTGGAAGGGAGACACGCGATAAGGTCTTGCATTTATTTCTTAATCAACACTACATTAGTCTTGACATGGTGGTGGAGAGATGTTGATTCATTTAAATCCTTTAGATCTCCCCATTTTGTATTTTGTTTTGCATGCATTAGCGAATGAGTTGTGCTGGGCAGGCCATGAAATGTTGCTTTTTATCAGCTTCTTGGCTTGGCTAGGGGAGAGATTCACTTTGTCTAATGTTAGATGTCTATGCTGGAGTCAAGAGCGTAGACCATCTGTATACTCAGTGGAAAGAAATGGGGGCCTTACAGTGCACAATTCATCTGATCTGTTTTCAGCATCACTGTTAGAGTAGGGTATATGACACCTGAATAGTGTTTTCCACTGACTCTTAAGAACCTCTAGGCAACTAACTTATCCAAGTTAAGCTGAAGCGTATTTCTCCTGACTAAAGATTTTTCTTTGCAAGGTAGCACTGAGTGTGCTCACTGGATTCCTCAGGATTGTCTCTAAAACCTTATAAATACACTCTGCATTATTCCCTCGAGGCAAAGTATATGACCTGTCAGTGAGAAGAAGCCTGGTATTTCACTGGGTTTCTTCATCTATTTCAGGGTGAGCTAAGGCTGCAGTGGTGGGGGAAGAATTCTCCAAAAAGGGAAAGTTTCGAAGACTCTTCAGATTATATATCCCCAGAAGCAGACCCGTTGTTTGCAAGTAACTCTAGTTTACACAGGCCTGCACCATAAATTCAGTGGGTTTTGTTACTACTTTCTGTGATAAAATAAATTTGAAAAATCATAAGTTCTTTTGCTATTCTTGAGACCACAAAAGGGTTAAATTTAAGAAGATATTAAATTATTGTCTCTACATAGTAACACAAGCTCAGTTCACAGCAGAAGGTATCTGATACGCTGAAGATATGTCATTTCATGTTTCAGTAATTTGTCACTTAAATTTATTTTTTATATCTTATTGTCAATTTTGTTTTGCTTTCTTTTTAACACATTTTTTACTGAGGATAATAGCAAGTTTACAATACAAAACAAACAACAACAAAAAACAAACAAACACCAAGCCAAGTGTTTGGTTATCTCCCCAACGAAAGGGAAAAAAAATTAAGATAGTTTAAATATTTTAACTCATTTAAAATTAAGTACAAAAAAAAAAGAGCTTATGATTACATAGCCAGTTTTGTCCAGGACAAGTTTGAGCTGCCACCAGTAGGTGTGGTCTGCTCGTTCCCACTTACCCATTTCCATTACTCCCCTAGTGTTAACACTGCTATTTGCTCATCTGGGCTGAGAATCAAACTGGGGAACCACTCTGGCTGAGAAATAGCTACATTTTTTGTGTTGTTTTTGTTTAAGCAGCCTTATACAAGATAAAAATGGTTGATCTGAGACGGCAGATGATGACACCAGGCCTAAAGGTACTTTTTCATCCCAGTTGCCAGTATATTTGAACAAGAGAGACTGGAGGAACAAGGAAGTTCTGTTAGTCTCTCTGTTAGTTACTCTGCAGATGAGTAAGTCAGTCAGACAAGGAGACTCGTGAGATTCCTCTCAGCCACCCAGAATGTGAGTGTCCTGCATGGACTGCTCTTGAGTCCATCTACGGTCAGTAGGGAAAGGCACCTCCAGAGGGCAATCTCTTCTCATTTTAACAAAAATATCTAGGAGGCATAGAACAAGTCACCCTGTGGAAATTCCTGTCTTCACAGACTCTTTTGAGAAAAAGATGACTAAGTCAGGCTAGGGGTGTAGCTTTTCAGTGTCTAACATGGGGAAGGGCAGATCATCTTCCAAATGACTTGCTGTGTTCACAGAGGAAGTTTGTGACAATTAAATTTCCATAGTTAGCTCTTTCTCTCCTACCACAACCATCAGCCCATCCTTTTTTCTAAGATAAGGCTTGATTTAGTGGATAGAAGGACATTGTGAACTCTGATTAGATTTCCAGGATAATGTGGTGGAATTTCAGGGACTTTTGAAGCTGGGGGAAAACAGCGGATGATTTTCGTCTGGCCCCCTGTGTAATATAAATTGTAAAGAATGTTTGGTTATTCTTGTCTTGAGTCCTGTGATTTTCATGGATCTAAAGTAAATCTGATCCAAACTTACAATTTCAACCCTTTAAATTTTAATTTGGCTCTGTTTCAGGAATGAGATCTATTTCTTTGAGTTTCTGCTGCGAGTGAGTTTCAGGCTGACCACTTTCACAGTTACTTCTTCATGCATTGAGTCAGCACTGAATCATCTTTGTTTCAGTCAGCATTTGCTAAGCTTTCCAGAAGTTGTGTCTCCAACACCTCTGGTTCACCAGGATTTCTAAGAAAATCCATCTGATACAAGTATGGAAACAGGGTAGCCCCAGCCTTAATAGCAGTCCATAAGGCAAATGTCTTTGTGATCATACAGCTAGTTGACCTATTGGGAAAGTAGGATTCACGGTTTTCGATAGCTAATGTGGAGTGTTAGACTAACTAAAAGGATCTCTGGTGAAGCTTTGGCCCTTTCCAACCAGCATTCCTCCAAACAATTCCTGGGCACAACTGGGGAATTAAGACAGTCTAGTGACCAGTCCCAGAAGACAGCTTAGATGTGACTACACTCTGTTGGAGGGTGACGGAGTCTAGTAGAACATAGCAGAAAACTTAATAAATGGAAAGGCTGGGTTTGTTTTTTTGTTTGGTTGGTTGGGTTTTGTTTTTTTGTTTGTTCATTGTTTTTGTTTTTCCCAGATGGTTTCTATGCCAGAGAAATAATCTTAGCCACGGAGTCCTCAGCAGGACTGCTACCAAACCAGAGAACACTGCCAGTCTGCGGGAGCTGAGAAACTCAAGGATCCGTGCAGCTCCAGAAAACTAGAAGTCTAGGTGAAATTTGCCCTTAGAGCAGTTTGCCTGCAGATGTTACTTCAGAGTTGCTACAGCTCCTTGGACCATTGATGTCCCTGGAGTCATTCCAGCCCTGCAGCATTGCCTGCCATGGTGTGTGTGAGTGGACGCAGGACAGAAAAGTTTTGAGTTGCACCAGAGCTATAGGTGAATTCAGCTGTTAAGGAACCAAATAAATAAAATGTCAGGAAATGCAGTTAGCACATAAACTTCAAAACTTGCCCCTGTTTCGTTTGGAGTTTAATCAAAAGTGACACATTTGCAAAATCTTTCCTTTTCAAAAACTGACATTTTATAATGAAAAAGCATTCCAGCTCATTACATCCAGTCAGATGTAGACTGAGGAATACCTTTAAGAAAGTATAGTAATAATATGAAGCATGAAGATGTATAAAATTCATCAATTTAGTAATATGTTGTAGTATGTCCACAGTTAAAATTTGAATTTTATACTTTATTTGACTCCGTATGACTTAAGTTTCCTGCATGAGTTCTTTCATCTATTACATCAAAGAGCCCTTTAATATCTAGCATTTTCTGCCTTTGAAGGTACTTGATGCTGTAATCAAGTCTCCTGTTGATCTTCCAGTAGTGTAAACAGATCACATTCCTTAAACTCTCTTTCCTATAAGACTTTTTGTTCAAAATGAAGAAAAAAATTACTTCAGACTGATGGAAAACATTTTTATCAATGTCACTTTCTGAGGAATTACTCCTTAATAGCCATATGTCATATGACAGATACTGAAAAAATGTTTTCCACCATTCAGTGACATGATTCAGTATCAATAAATTGGTTGGTGAGGCTTTGCATTCTTTCTGCACAAATTTTTCAGTGAGGCATCCAAAGAACTGACAGGAAGCAAATCTGGGTTTTAGGCATCACTTGTCCCACACTGTTATTAACCAAGGTCCTGTCTAATAATATAAAAGATTTAAAGTGATTGTACACCTTGTTTTCTTCACCCTTAGGAGAATCCTAGGCTTGCAGTTTGGATACTGAAGATTTGAGAGTCAAAGGAAAACTGACAATGTTTGCAAAGATGTCAACCAGGCCAACATTAGAGTAACTCTATTTCTGCTGATTTTTCTAGGTATAAAGATTTGGCTGATACAGCAGCAGGAGAGAAGAAGAAGTTGTCTGCCAAGGAAAGATGTCGTCTTGTTCTTCAACAGTGTAAATTACAAGGCTGGCAGGTTTGTGATCTACAAAGCAATTAAAATATCATTCTTTAAACAAGCTAGCTGAGTCATTCTCACTGTGGCAAGCCACCAGATCCTTTGCAGCACTATATGCTTTCAGTATTTAATATATGCTTTGAGATAGAATCAAACAGATTTTCTGGGTTTTCTAGCATATGAGTAGCCGTGATCATTGTGTTAAAAAATCAGTGTATCTTTGTTGGAAGGAAAATATTCCAACTAAGCATATACATTGTGTAAATTTTTAAAGGTATCTGGTGTACACATTTTAGTGGTTGAGTGGTTTCTGATTTACAAAAAAAACACTGCTCATTTTCTTTATGTAAAATCCTATACTGAATGCTGTACTGTGATCACGGGAGAGAACAAAAACAACTAGTTAGGACTTACCACCTAGTCAAAGCCTTTGTAGGCACCAGCATGCTGATTCAGAGACAGACTAAAGTATCTAGGGTTGCTGTACATCAAGTAAAGTAAAGAAAATTTAAAAAGCCAAACAGTGAACAGAAAGCTCTCAACATCCTATCCCATCTCCTTACCCTATTTATATCTTAGTTAATCCTCATCAGCATGAGGATTGCAAGGTGGATGTCTCCATTTAGCCAGAGTACTCAGTCTTCTCATTGGGGTAGCTTTGTAATTGAACAGGACTGATTTCTTTAAAATCTGCAATTTCTAAAGAAAATGGTGTTTCCTTGCATGCTATATAAGCTATTCTACAGAAAGGAAGCTTTCTGTTACTTAATGTATAGTTCATTGTCCCAGGTGGTGTGAGCTTCAGATTCAGGTCTTTTCCCAGCCCAGGAGGACTGAAATCTATTCCACAAGAGAGCATCCAGAACAGCTTCAGGGACAGGTATGAAGTTTAGAGACTGAAGACTCTTATAGGCTTTGGGAATATTAGTTTAAAGGAAAGGGTTAACATAGGTCATCTAATTCATGTATGACCTCTAAGCATTAAGATGCCCAGAAAATGTTTCTGCAACTGTTTATGAAGGGCAAGGACTATGTTGGACTTTGTGCTATGGGTGCTTCTCAGTGGCCCAGACTCCTTAGTTGTAACAGGAAAAACAGTAAGCTTTCCACTAGGTTGGGAGAACACATGCATGATCACCTGCACTTGGACACATAAGAAGAATTTTCTTTGGTCAAAATACTGCTTAAGTCCCCTTTCAGTCACTAAAATAGGTAGTGGGCATATATAGCCTCACTCTCTCAATAGCAAAGAGCAAAAGGATGGACTCTGAAAAGATAATACTATTAAAATAGACTTTTTTTCCCTCTTCAGATTTCTTAAGTCAGCTCTGGTGTATATCTTGTGTCCTTGCCACAAGGTTCCTTATAAAAAAAGTCATTAATATCTAGAGGCTGTAGCTTCACTTACAAGTGCCTGGAGCTGAGAGCACCACTAACCTTCAGAACTTGTGAGGAGCTACAAGCTTGACATGGGCAAAAGCTGTGTAACAGTAATTGCATATTGTGCTCCAGTCACGAAACACACAGTAGGTTGCCTATGGAGTTTCTTTTCCAGGAGCCAGTAACAGCGTTACAGCGCAAAGACAAGCGATTGGACATCAGTGAAAGCCTACAGCTCAAGACTAGTGATTCTATAGTGACTGGCATTTCAAAACAAGCCTGAAACCTTGAAAGACAAAAATGTAAAAAGGAAATTGCAAAACAGAATCTCTCCGTTGTGCAGGGAACTGAAGCTTGCGATCTCAAACAGATTTTAGAAGTTCTGACTCCAGAATCTCATTAACACCAGAAGAAGTCAGGTGTGCAAAACTACAGCAGTGCATAATACATTGTCTTTCAAACCAGAAAGGAACAAAACTCTTAAGAGATGCCGATGAGTTAAATGAAATAGGAGGTTTTGAGGGTGAGAGTCATACCATTGTCACTCAGTGACTAAGAAGCACACGGGAACAGACTAAGCTGAAAGGAACAAGGTCTGAAAAAATGTGTGATCTTCTCCTTACACCTTTTTTCAAGCCACAGAGAGCTGTGACAAAGGGATAGAAAGATGATAATCATGGAAGGAAGCATCTAGGAGAAAATTCACACTAAGTCCAGACCACTTCTTACAGACAAATGACCAGTGAATACAGGCTTGATACCAACACGTTTTGTATAGGTGATACAAGACCATATACCCAACTATCAGTAGTGACTAATGTCTGTGTCACATAATCTCTCTCAATTATCTTTTTGATTCATTTGACTAATCATGGAAGTTGAACTTTAAATAACAATCTAAATGAGAAAGCTTATACAATCTGCAGTTGTCATGGGTGCTCTCCTCTATGCTTTTACAGCAGAGGACTCTGAAAAAAAAATTAAAAGGGAAGAGGGGGAAGAAAAGGAAGGAAAAGAGGAATTAGGAACCCAGGATGATGTCAGCTAGCAAAGCCAGAAGAAGGGTGTCATCTGTAGCGCATCGTTAAAATCATGCAAGAAGTAAGGGGTTACACATATAACCAGTTTATTCAGCCACTGTTGCCAGTGGTAACTACTTCAAATGAATCACTGCTGGAACTGAAAAATCTGTTTGATGCAGGGGTTCATGAATAAGTCAAAAATGCCTTCCCTGACAGTGTTACCTGCACTTCCCTGAAGAGCTGTTGCAGATTCAGGTAGAGATATTGACCAAAAAAATAGATAGCTAAAACGTCCACATCAAAGATGATAAGTTTAGGAGAAAGCAATACGCATCTGAAATCAACCTCCTGCTTATATGGCATCATCAGAGGATGAGGTTGCCAATAAACTCCCCAGCAGAGGAGGAGGAAGAAAAATCTGGACTTTATAGCTGAGTGAATCTGGATGATACGTGATTTAACTTCCTTCTGATAATGTACCTTACCATCTTGTTTTGTGAAAGGTGATGTTAACTTGGGGGAGGGGAAAGTAAATCTGTGTTCTGAAGTGAAAGACCAAAAATGAGTAAAGAAAATGGTTTATTTCCGGCTTGCCAGTTTTATCTTTTCTTTCTCACATAAGTTGTGATTGGAAAGTGTTTTATTAACCAACAAAACAGCAAAACCCAGGGCCTACTCACAGAACAAGTTCTTTCTTCTCTTGTAAATACTGCAGTCTGTTTGAAAATAGAGGACAAGCGAAGAAGATCCAATACCAGAATCAAATTTTGGTTTATTTTCTACTGCTTACTAGAGCAAAAGAGCAAGCACCATCAGCTAGCCAATCTCTGGTGCTTGATTCAGCAGCTTCTATATTAGAAGAAAGTATTTATTAGGGAAGCGTTGATAGGTTTATGAAATGTTGCTGTTACTTGGTTAAGCTGAGCTGGAGATAACTAAACTAGGACAATAAAATAGCTGTTTCGTTGAAGTTGCCATACCATGCAGTTTCAGTTTAGCCTAACTGCTGAAATTATAAAAGTGCAGAGCTATTAACGAAAGGCAGGTTTTGCATCCTGACTCTGTGCACAGCCTAGATAAGGTGTTCTTTCAGCTTAAATATATACTTCATCATGACAAGCTTAGCTACTTGCTGTGAGTTTTAAGCACACGCGATGTAAGAGAAAATCAGATTTCTAAATCAAAACAAACCATTCTTACTCCAGACAGAGTGAAAGTAATAGACTTGTTTAACCCCTGGAGAAGTCAGTGAGAGTTTTGCTATTAATGTTACAAGGAGCAAGATGATATGTAGTAACTTAAGTGTCAAGTTGAATGGAAATACGGGCTGCTCCATGTAAAGCAGAAGAATCTCCTGCTTTCCAGAACACCTGAAGGCCTTTACAGTAGGAAACCCATATTTTCAGTGCTGTCTTCATTTATTGTCATGCAGTGATGTATTAGTTAAGCAAAGACTACAATCCCAATAGCATGACTAGCTTGCAAACATTTTAATGCTTTGAGAGAAGTATGGGACACAAACAGTCCGTGGCTTTTTTTACTGACAGAAGGAAACTTTCATTTGTTTGGATTATCAATCTGTGCACTGTTAAGCTTGCAAATATAAATTCAATAAAGGAGAGTTAACTCATAGCTTACTGAGCTTTCTCATTTAAACTTGGAGCTTTACATTTTATTTAGCTAAGGTCAGTGGTCTGATATTAATCCTTCTCAGTTACTTCAGACAGAGCTTGCCAAACAACTTGTATTATAGCAGAAGTAAGACAAAACATCAATTTAATTTGGTCTTGTTCTACAGTGCAGCTGTTAAAAAGAAGTGCTGCAAAGGCCAGACTTCACTAAAAGTGAACCTTTCAGCCTTTGACTGATAGAAATGCTTGTCTGGTTAAAAGATAGGAATCCTTAAAAATGTCTAATAAAATCTTTGTCTTCATTTATCTTTCTAATTTTTAGCCTGCTTCTTCTAATCCACAATCATACCTTCTTATCAGTAGCCTTGAATTCTGAACACAAGAGATCACTCATTTTGGAAAAAGTAAGACAAGTCTTAAGTTTGAATGGGATGATCGAAAGACTCATCAGGTATGAAATAAGCAGTACAGGAAAGTCAGTCAGAATGTTTTTATGAAGCTCCAAGTCAGCATCAGGTAGTTGCACGAGACAGATATTGTGTTAGTGCCAGTTCACGTTTTTATAGCTGCTGACACTGCTAGAGTTGCTTCAGGAGCCTGCAGTGCTTCTGGAGAAATGATCCTTGCCAGCGGGGAACTGTATTATTAAACTTCTTCCACTCAAAAAGAATGTTAAAACACAGAATAAGCTCTCGATAAAGGGAAATACCAGAACTCCATCTAGAGATTTTAAATTCTTCTGACACTTCTAGAACTGCAGATGGAAGATGAAGAGTCTGATCCACAGTTCTTGCCGGTTGCCAGAACCATATTTCATTACTGACCTGCAGGTGTTTCATTTATTGGATTAGATACAGTTGTATTTAAGTATTTTTTAAATTTCAATATATTAAGATACAGTAGTAGCATACCAGAGTCCTTTTTGGGAAAAGTGTATTTGTGATTAAATAGAAAAGTATAGAACATGAGTGGCATATGATTAAATCAGAGAAGTGAGCGGAACTATATGAACTCATACATATATAAATTGTATGCTTAGTTCAGAGGGACTTTGAAATTATTTGTTAAATAGAACTGTTTATTTTGGCTTAAAATGAAATGGTTATGCCATTTATAAATTTATAAATCACTTTGTACATGATATGATAAAGTACTAGAGCACTTTGCGAGCAATGTAGTATAGAAGGGTTTCTTAACTCTTTTTTTTCCCCGGAGTGTGAAAACTTTGAGTACTCATAAATTGTATGGCAGTTTATTCATTTGTCATTTAGTAATTTAAACTGTGCTGGAAGTCACTGTTCCTTTTTGGTTTTAATTTCTTATTTAAAATTAAAGAGTCATTTTTTGTTAAGGCAGTTTTAAAATTAAGTAAATTATGAAGATCTTATTTAAAAAAAAAATCCCAGGAGGAGTTTCCAGAGTAACGGTAAATTATTAAAACACCAGTGTCTATATTTCCCTCATATTTTGAATTATGTCAGCAATATTACATTGTCTCATTGTATCTTTGTTGCGTTATATCACCCCATTAGATTCTTGGAAATAATTTGCTGTTAGCAGAAATCACCACACAGTGAGTTTGGACCTCACAAGTACTACCGAAAGTCTGGCCTGGGCCAGCCACCACGTGCAAGCTTCCTCAACAACTATTTTGTGCCACTCAATATGAATCCATGCAATCCCCTTGGCCAGAGAATAGGAAGGATGGTTCACTTTGACCTCAGAATGCTCACAAGCTCTCTGTCTCTCAACACAGAGCTCTCTTTTTGGTTCCTATTTCTATCTTTTTTTTTCCTCTAGAATATAATCCTCCCTTTGTCCACCTTGCAGGGCTTGCTTATGACTGCTAGTCTTGCAAACTCGTTCTTTTCTTTCTGATAAATCTTCTGTGTCTAGATCTCTCAAATCTGGATTCCATCCCTCTCTTTCTTCCTCCCCTCCTGATTCTTGTATCTGTCTTGACGCTTTTCCAGTTTTCTTCTCTTTTTTTTCGTCTTTAGATACTTCACATTTGGTCCCAGTGTTCATCCCTCATTTGTTTGGTCTAGTTTTCCAGTCTCCCACCTTACTTTTTCTGCCACTGCTGTCCCTGTTGCCTGTTACCTGTATTTCTCAGTTCACACAGAGAAACTCTTTCATATTGTTTCTTTTGCTGCTTCGTCTATTTCGGGAATTTTGAAAGACTTGAGTGATAGGTCCAGTAAATACAGAGATCCCAGCAGCGAAAACTGGGGTAGGGTTTCCTCCACTGAGTATTTCTTACATACATCTTGTATTTCCTGGTCACTTCCTTTCCTGTAAGGCCTTTTTTGTCACCTCACACGTGTAAAAAGCTGAGGTTTGTACAGCTTTTGGAAAAGGAACGATGATTATTCTGCCCTTTCCCAGAGAACTGAATGACAGTTTTTCTCCCTGAAGTCCAACTCCTGACAAGCCCTTACATAAATGCTGAATGTCACTTGCTTGAATACTGGACTACTCACATACTTTATATTAAGGCCATACATAAGCTATGCTAAACTGTGGGTTTATTCAGTATGTACCATGGTGAAAGGGCACTAGTTTGCCAGAGACAAAAGAGAACTCTTAAAATGTGTGAAGAAAGCAGAGAGAGTAAGGCTTTAAAATAACATTTCAGTCCTTGTAAAAGATCAGTACCCTGTAAATGTGTTTGTCATTATATTTTTGCAGACATATACACTGCAAAGAGACACATTTTACAATAGTTTTAAGGCTTTTTTCTACATTTCATTAATGCACTGTGAAAATGTGTGTCATTGTGTGAAATATCATTAGATTATAGTTCTCTGTCTTTTGTAGGTAGCTATTTTGAAAGTACTGCCAGAAACACACAGCACTCCCACAAATTGCCTTCTTTAAACTAAAGAACAGCTTTACAGATTCCCTTGACACCTATTAAGTATGAGCTAATACTGCCTCCGTGCCACCTACACACCATCTCAGCATCCATTCCATAGTTTTGAATGTCTGTACTTCTACATCCTACACCTTTTCTGAAAAGAAAAAAAAAAAAAAAAAAAGGAAAAAAGCGAGAAAGAACAGCTCCCTCACATACTTTCTCCTTCCTCCCAGGAAAAAAAAGAGGAGGACTGTAGCAGTAATTGAAGCTTTGGTAGTCATCAATGACAATTCTACTTAATCTTTAAAAAATGTGTCATTTTGAAAAATAACATTTAAAACCCTAATGCTTTTCTAATTAAAATAACTATGACTGTAATTCACAGATGGTTTACTTTTACAGGAGTCTGAATGACATTAAAATTTCAGACTCAAATGAGAGCACTTTGTAGTCCAGAAAGTATTGAAAAGTGAGTGCTTTAGTGGAAGAACATTTTAACCTTTTTTCCCCCTAGGCAAGCAGGAAACATTTTGTGATTAGAGAAAAGACCAGAATGAAGACAAGTGGCAGCCTCAAAACCTGTTTTGATATCTGGCATGTGAAATTCCCAACATTTTTCGACGTTATTGCTTCCACTGAATGCCAGAACTGTACAAAGGGCAGTGAGACCAGCTTGTTCTCGGTCAGCTTTAGAGGGTATCACATTTAGTTCAAAGACTGAGCGACGCAGATCTCCAGCCATACTAACACAGTCAAATGTGTCACAGCAGTTTCTTCTATACCTGCTTCAGTCTGGAGCTCTGCTCTCTATAGACCTGGCATATGATGTAAAAATCTATAAATAGCTTTTATCTGAGTGTAAAAATGATTTTCTATTGACATTTTGTATTTCTCCGTTCACTTAAAAATTATAGCAGGCTTCTACTAATGAAGTTTGTGGCATAAGTGATGCCACAAGAACTACATATATATTGTTCCTAGGGTGTAGGATGAGAGAAAAGAGTGCTAATGCTTTGCATGTCCCCATGCTTGATCTGTGACTCTACAATGTCAGACACTTGTAGCTAAACTGACCGTAAGCTTAGGCAATTGTCTTGACTGTGTTTTTGCAACTGCACACTGCAAAATAAATTGCCACTTAACGTTTACTTAAGTTACATATTCAAAATATAGCCTCGCTGTGACCAGTGTGTTAATTGTGAGACTAACTGAGAATGGGGTTGTTAATTTTGCCGTGGGCATTGCTGGTAATTGGGCTTTTTAAAGGTTTCAGAATGTAACTTTTCATCCCCTTTTCTTCTGTCAAAGTACCATAATGTTGCCCTAGTAGAGATGAATGTTTTAGAGACTTCCAGTGAGGAAGTAAGGGGAGAAACAAGCATTTTGAGGAATGGAGGGAAAGAGGCAGAAATGAGGAAAAAGTGGATGATTTGGCATAGGCCTGAGACAAGGGGAATAAAAGGCTCCAATGTGATGTAGAGGGTTTATGGAAAGGAAAAGTGGAGTATAAAGAGAAAAAGTAATCAGAGTAGAAGAATATGATTTTATTAAGTATTTGTATCCAGGCTTTGGTTGTCTGAGAGCTACTCAGATACAAATGATTATTATAATAACTACATTATAATTGAATTACAGTTAACCATATGAATAATAATTTGGTTATGCTTTTAGAATAATTCTGAATTTAGGGTAAAATGAGCAAGAAAACAGAGGGCTTAGTAGCCAAAGCTAGTAATAGGGAAAGTTCAATATGTGTTGTTTGATGAGAAATTGTTACAGAATTTGCAGGGTTTAGCGACAGAGTGGATGTGGCGGGAGGAGTCAAGGTTGAGTTCTGGTATCCTGGAAGAAAGCTGAAGGCATGAAAATAGAATACCTGATGGGAAGATAAGAGAAAACTGATACGATTTGTTGGGAAAACATGAAAAGATTGCTTGTTCATGGTACAGGATTAGATGTCTAAAAGAGAAGCAAATTTAAAATAAAGAAGAAAGTGGTGGGCCCCTTTTTCTCAGAACTTTTTGATGAAATAAGGAGGAAAAGAAGTGAAAAAAAGGAAAAGAAGTGGGGACAAAATGAAAGATTCCTAAGAAAATTGAGCAACCCCTAGGGAAAAAAGCAGATTCCAGAATTGATGATGGATGAAGAAGGAAGTCAGAGTACTAAGACAACCAGGCAAAGAGAGAATTTTGAAAGCACGGGAAGAAAAGTGGTAATGTTTGTTGGAAGTCACTGGTCACAAAAATGAGGATGCGAGTATTTCGCTGAGAGCAGAGTGTGAGAGCACCATAAAATCTCAGTGAGATTGCCTCACATGATTATGAAGTTAAAAATTGGAAGGCATCACTCAAGATAATCTATTAAGGAAATATAAAGACAACATTTTACCAGGGTAGCTACCATTGTAGAAACAGGATCTAGGAAAAAGCAATATTGTTCTGGAATAATAACTACAATTTATAAGCAGAAAGATTATTCCAGAATAGATGGTCTGAATAGAGGAGCTGCTCTGGACTAGCTAAGTTATACTAGTACTTCTGTAGCTGCATTGTTTTCTAAAATAGCTGTTCCATGCATTTTCCACCATGCAAAGAAAGCCTATTCCCTATTTATGAATTTCTACAATGGCAAGACAAGTAAAATGTGTTTTTTGTCACCTTGCCTTCACACACTTTGCAATAACACAAAAAGGCCTTTTTTGTTGGGAAAAGACATACAGCAGGAAAAAAAAAGTTAGAAAGCATTCTAATTTTGCCATTTGAGTGCATCTAATTTTAACTAAAAGACTAACAGTTGCACCATCGTCTGTCAGCTCAAATTTCAGAATTCAAGACTTTTTAAAACATTTGATTCAAAATAGTTTAGAGTAGGGAGAAGAGAAGCCAAGGGACAAAAATGTGCCACAGACATTTCTGAATTTTGTTAATGGAGTTCAGACGTGGTATCTAAGTACCGGCTTTCTGCAGTTCATCTTTACTAGTGATGTACACCTGACAGTAGTGTTTGGGTTAAAAACAGTTGGTTGAAAAGGTATGACAGTCTCCTTGCTGATATCTGTCTCCCAGATCTATACTGAAAAAAACCAACAGTGCAGCAGGATGGTGCAACGAGAAAAGAATGAGCTTATGAGCTGCAGACAAACAAGAGCTGGAATAAATTTCTGCAATTTCAGCCAGACTTGAGTTAATTGATCAGTATGTCTATTATCCCTGCAAAATTAAAAGCTAGACAGAAGCTAGAATCTTCACAGGATAGCACGGTTCTCTGGTACTGGTCCTTTTTTTTTCTAAGGAGTGAAGGGAAGTTTCTTCTACAGAATTCTTGAGAAGAAAATGGTGCAAGAAAACCCATTATTTATCCAATTTTTAGTTACTTACTCTTTGTAGAGCAGCTTGCTTATGTGTGGTGGTTTTTTTTAAGGCTATTAGAAAGGAATGCTTTTGAAGACAATACGGAAAAGAATTTTTAAGGATTGTTTCAGCATGTTCAGAAGGTATCAAAAGGAAGGTGTTTTCTTTTGGTCTAACTAGCTACATTTTTCTGTAAAGGGGGAGGATCATCTAATGATGGTTATTAAGACCCTCAAGAGGTAGACGAGTTAAACTAAGCAACTAGCAGCACCAGAATAAGCTCATATACTCAGTCAATACTTAGGAGGTTATTTTTTCACAAATGAGTCCTGAGCCCCTCTGTCTCTGACTTCTTAAGCTTGATTCTAAAAGGAGACCTGCAGAACAACTTCAGCAGGCAAGGCTGGGAACAAGGATTCATAATTTTCCTGGACAATGGGAATCATTCTCACTAATGTCAGTGAGTTTCTCCCACCCTCAGACTTGGGCTAAATCCTTGCTGTTGCACAGATGGCAGTTGTCACCATTTTCTGGTGTACGTGGGTTTATGGCTTGCCACCTTTCTCCTTGCCTGCATCCCTTATTTTCTATTACATCGTCTAACACATTAGCGTAATTACATTCAGAATGCTTCTTTTTTTTCCCAACCTGCATTTGACTTGAAGATTGTAGTATTTGTTCTGGATGGTTTTGGAACGGAAGGGGGACTATGTGTCTGACAGCTTGCTTGTCCTTTCCAAATACATCTTCTATTCAACGCAGTGATACTGCCTTTCTGTACAAGTATTGGCATTGTACCATTCTTAAATTGTAGATCTCAACGCTTAGCTGGAGTGTATATGTACTGTTGTTATTCACTTGTCATCGTTTTGACATTTTTGGTGATGGTAAAGGTTTCCCTGCTGTTTATATTCTAGATAGGAGTCCGAAAAGTGTTTCTTAAGTACTGGCAAGCTGACCATCTCAACGACTTGTGCCTTCAGCTTCAGAAGAAAATTATAACCTGCCAAAAAGGTAACAATTACAGAACAAGTGTTCCTGAGCTGTCGCTTTGTACACTGAGCAGAATATTGCATAACAAAAAAATTTTCTCCTCCTTGAGTAGTTGCTTTATTTTATACATTTCCCTACAGACATATTTCCAGCTAACAACTTACACAGATTTTTTGAGATGATACTAGCATTGGTGATGCTTGCACTTTCTGTCTGTCAGACATAATTATATGGCAAACTGTTGACTGTAATTAAAACTTAGAGGATACTGAAAATTTCCTTTTTAAAATATGTTCAGTGATTTTTTCAAGACATTAATATCACCTTTAACTTCTTGTTGCAAATCAAATAGCATAACAATGATACAAAATTGCAATGTGTTCCAATATATCAACAGTGAATGCAAAGATAATAATTTAATATTTTTAGTTGTCTTTATTTTCCTGTTTTCTTACAGCTTTCATATTTGACAGTGCTTGGTTTTTTATGCTTAGGCATTTTTTCCCCCTTTGATGCCTGCATTTTTACTAAGGTCTCACTGACATGTTTTGGCATGTTTTTAAAAGGAGGTATTATCCACTGCCTCCTGATTTCCTGTTATTTCTTTTCCATTTCCTATCACTTCTTTTCCACTTCCTATCAAAATCTCAAGTAACTGCCGAAAATATGAATATTGCTTTGTTTGAAGAAGCTTCCTTCGCACAATGCATTATTTATCTAATTGGCTGATGTCTGCAACAATTCCCATTATCACTTTTTTAAAGGAAATTAAAAAGACAAAGACTTGTGGGGTTTTTTTAGTCAGATACGTAATATTGCAGACTTAAGAATACGCAAACCCCTTTTGTTTTAACTATCTATTCTTCACTGTGAGCGTGAAGTGAAAATGAGAAAATCAAGAGAAAACTTGAAGCAAGTGGAATCGAAATCTTAGCAGTTCAGGAATGAATGTGGAGAGAGACAGTTAAAACAGATCATGGTTCAGCTGAATGTATAACTTGTGCCTGATACCTTATACAAATCACCCTGTTGTGTCAACACATTTAGAAAAGCAATAATGATTTATCCTCTTTCCCTTCTCATGCTGACTTATCAAAGAAAGGAAATATTTACCTTTCAGAATCCCATTTGCAGAGTGCTTTAATACACCAAAATGTAAAACATCCTCAAATATGTCCATGTTTGGCAGAGGTAAGAGGACAGACATCTGCCAAACCCTGCCTGAAGAATGAAGATAATAGGTCTTCTTGGATCCTTACAGAAATATTTATTTTGGTTTTGCTTCCAGCCCTCCATAATTAGGCTAACTTGAAAAGTCATTTTCACCGAAACTATGCATTCAAAGCTTTTATCAAAGCTATCACTCATATGCATGTTTTTTATGGTCTGGGAAACCTGAGAAAATCAAGAACTTGCATGAATAAGGAGCAGCCAGGCATCCATTCAACTGTGTTAGCTCATGAAATAAGCTGCCCTTTGCAAACAGGTAAAATGGTAAACCTGCAGAATTGGCATGCCAAAGAGCTCTGGCAGGTTGGGAATGGGATAGGGTACGCATTGTTTTTACGTCATTCTTACTAGCAATCCCTTCAGCATTCCCTTAAATTTAGGGGCAAAAGAAACAAAACAAAACAAACCAGATAAGTCTTTTTCTGTTTTCCTGAAAGTTAACTTACACGGGCAAAGAAAGGGGTCAAACTAAAGTGAAGGCATGTGTAAAAACACTTTTTATTTAAAACAGATCTGTGAGTTTAGAGACTTTGTCATATTTTTTTCACAGCTATGAGAACTACATGTGGGAAGTTTTGACCTTATTGAATCACTGAGAAAATTGTTTGTACCTGTTGGAAAGTCTGTTATGCTGAAGTTCTTCCATTAGAGTTCATGTAGATTAAAAATTAACTTTAATACGTTGTAAACACAATAGCTAATACACTTCTCACGTAACCCAGATCCCTGGTCTACTTGAATGTCAATTATTCTGATCTTTATCCTTAGAAGAACTGTAAAAAAGTAGATATTCTTCTGCCTTATGGGTGCTAACCTCAATTATTTTAATTTGCATAAGTGAGAATTATTTTAGATCTACATAAATGAGGAGCAAGTTCAGAAGGAAATCTTAGTAACTATACAGTAGTAGATGACACTGCGCAGTAGAGGTCTAGGAGATGACAATTTCATTTCCCAGCAGTTTTTGAGGTTATAAAATTAGTTTTTTGTTCTGTGTTGAACTGAAGACAAAATCTTTCAAATGTTCTCATAGAGAAGGAAATGTGGCGAAATGTCCATCTCCTAATGAAAACCTGAGATACTCAGTTCATGAAAATGTGTGCAAAAGAAAAGAGAGGCGTCTGTCTGCCAACTCTTCCTGACAAAATTTTGTTGAATATTTTTTCAGAACATTTCAGCTTTGATGAAAGTGCATAGTTGAGAATAGCTGTGCAGTCTCTAAATGCCACAGTGAGCTGTACTGGATGTTATTTTACTGGACCATCCTAGCAGGCTACTCTGCATCGTCCATGCCTGCTAACAGACCTACTAAAGGATTAGCCTCTCTATTTCCTTTTCCTAACCAACCTTAGTGGTGTTACCAACCTCCCCCCCTGCTTTTTTTTTTTTTTTTTGTCAAGGTAAAAGTGCACACATAAGCACACGCTTGTAAAAATGTTGCTTTAAAATACAGGCTTTTTTCCAGGATTTGATGTTTAACCATTTGCAAATACCCTATTTGCTCTGTTGCAGATAAGTCTAAAGAAAATACTGGAAGTGAGGGAAGAATTTTTGATTATTAAGCTCTTTTGAATTTTTCGTACTCGTGAGCAGTGAACTCTGATAATTTTCTGTGCATATATTCATTACCTTTGCAAAAGCAACATTGTGAATTCACACTCAGTAACATATATATCCAATGTGAATACTCTCATTAAATTGTCAACAAATAACTGTACCATTAATTTCCTTTTCAACTAAATTGGGTAAGTGCATTAATGTTTCAGAGTTTAAAGATGTCAGATTTTATAGAACGTAGCAAAAGGGATTGGAAATGGCATGGCTGGCTGTGATTATAAAAATGTAAACCTCCAAAGTTGTTCATTTTAAATAATCTCAAAGTACCTGAACTTGAAAGTTTCCAAACCCAGTGAATTTTGGATAGTAGCAGGATTACTGTCTTAACATTAACCTTTCTATTTCGTCAGCTGGGCACTAAGCATCTCTAAAAAAGTCTTATTTTAAGTATCTATACAAGGACATAGAAGGAGGTAGAAAATACTTCATGTTGCCCTCTGTTTTAGCTGTTTATTTTATTTAATAACATTTTACATTCATAGAAAACTAATTGTATCTTTCTCTGTTTACATTTTTCCTTTAGATTAATTCAGCTTGACTCTTTGTCCTTTGATGTTGTTCTGCAGTGTTCCTAAGACTGAAATTTAATTATGTTGTTAAAAAGGCCTAACGCATTTTAGCACTTTATTACCTTCCAGTCTAAACATTAATATTTTCAGTATTTTCCCTCAAACTCAAACCAGTATCTTATACAGGCTATTGCCTGCTGGCTTCACTTATGAAAAACTTTCAATGACCAGAATGAGAGTAACCATAGTAATCAATGATGAAGTTCAACCTATTTTTGATACGTATAAGTTGATGTTGTGAAAATCAACAATATTTCAGGCAACAAGCAGATAATTCTAAAAGAAGGTTCTTCCCTGTGACATACACAGTAGTTATTCCAGGTCAGGAAAGAATCAGGACCTTGTGGAACTTAAAAAAAAAAAATTTAAAAATGCTCCTTTAATTAGGGTATCTCTTCCTTCTAAGCCAACATGCATGCTCAGAGAATACTAATACCACCCTGTTGCAGGTGGAGTGATTAGTTTAGCGCCCAGTTCATCGTGGTCATGGACATCGCTGTGCCCTGTGTTTCTGCTCAGCTGGGCGCTTCCGTAAATTCAGGGGACTAGGTGTTGCTTAGGTTGAGTGGAATTTGTTGTAATCAATGTACATACTTGGGAAAGTAGTACAGAAAGCTATTATAGGAGATATACCACAATTTCCCAATGTAAGACTGACAAAGAGTGTGAAAAATAGGCCTAATAGATACATAAATCTGATGCAATGCAGATGAAAATTTTAAACTGAAGAAATGCAGACATGATGTGACAGATACATTTGAGAAATTTGCATTGAATTAGTCTAATTGTTTTTGCTGAAAGGAAATGAGCAACAAAAGGTCTTTAAGTTGAGTTGAAAAAAGCTGTATTGGTTTTGGTTTTCTTTTAGGTACATTGAAATTTTTAAAGCATTTTTTTTAAGTTGAGCAAAAGCAAATGAGCATTTAATTCCTACTGCATTCAATGCAAGAATCATTTATTCAGGGTTTTATTTTGAAAGAAAAGATCTTTTGACCTTTGCAGGGTAAATGTGTGCTTTCACAGTCTGTGGCATACATCCAAGTTTCCAGTTGTAATGTAATAAAAAATAAGGCTTAATGAAAGTAGTCATTTTGAGTTGTGATAGCTCAAATTTGTGAATGAATTTACTATCACTACATTGGTTTTGGGCACTGCCAGTAGAAAACAGAAAGATTTCCATTTTAGTATGTTATTTCTGTGCTGTCACATTTGCTTTGTTCTTTGTGTAAGACATTGACTGAACTTATTTCCTCATGTTTACAGCAGAACACACAGTAATATTTATTCACTAATTTTGTTGTCTTTCATTGATCCGTATTTTCTCTTTCTGTTATGGTAGTCGTAAGAGGATTTCTAGCTCGCCAGCGCTTGCTACAGAAGATGAGCATCAAACAGCAAGAGGTCACCTCAATCAAAAGCTTCTTGCAGAATGCTGAGGATATGGGATTGAAAACATATGACGCCTTGGTCATTCAAAATGCTTCTGACATTGCTCGGGAAAACGACCGACTTCGCAATGAGATGAACACTGCTTACCACAGGGAGAAGTTAGAGGCTCGAAACAGACCAGAAGAAGGCCACAAAAGGTGAGATGAGGAGACATCTACTGTGTATCAACATGTTTCTTCAGTTTTACTGATTTCCTTCCCTGCTTAGAAAGTCACAGAAATGACAGAGAAATTACAAGAGGTTTCTCAGGCATATACTCAACCCGGATCAATGTTAGGTGCTATTTTTTTCTTTATAGGTAGTTAAGTCTAGAAACTTAAGAACAACCATAATATCCTATTCAGGAGAGACTGAGCTTTATAGGAACTTCATCAAGTATCTGAGGCATGTATTTTTTACAGAAATATTTTTTAATTCTACGATAAATAGATTATAGTTGAACTCAGAAATCCTGATTATGCATCGAACTAGGTGGATTGATTGTCACGAGGATTCTTTCCTCTTATTTAAAAATAGGCAAATGTTTTCTTGTTTAACTCCCATCAGAGTTTTCAGGGATACCTATTTTACAATTCCAACAAATGCTGGTGAGTCTTTCTCTAGGAACTGAGTCCCTGATGTCTTTTCTCTCAGACAACTGAATGGGTAGAGGTAGCATTTGCCATTAATAGGTATGTGTCTATAGCAGGAATGTGTCTATAACTTGCTGGACATGAAAATGTTTATTTTTCTGTAGAACTTTAATTTTCATTCAGAACAACTCCCTTTGCTTTCATTGCTTTTGTCAATGACTTTTATTAAAGTGAAAGTGGCAGTGCATCTGCTTAATTAGCTTCAAATATCCCAGTGATTACATATTGGAGGAAATGCTTTTGTAGGAAAGACTGTAATTAAACATTACAGTGAAAACAAATTATCCACTGAGCACCGTGCTTTCATCTTTAGCTATTTCATTTACTACATGGGCAGCTGGCTATATCCTGTGCATGAATTCCAGCTCTGCTGGTGATTTACCATGCAGAAATACAATTTAAAACAAAAACAAAAACAAAAACATGGGGATACATTTGTACAATGTTGGCATAGACATCTTCTGTCTAATACACTACTACTCTAAATGAAAAGGTTTTCATAGGTTTGGTTTTTGGAGGAATAAAATGTTAGCAGAATTTTTGTTAAAAATCAATGTGTTGGAAGCAGCTGATAAACATAATTTCTCAATAGGTGTTGAAATAGCAAAAAAAAAAAAGGAAAAAAAATGGAATAAGTAAAACTCCAAAATTGCGATTGAAATAGCTAAACATAATGTCGTAATTAATATTATTAAAATGATAACTAATAATTAAGCTTAGTCAGGAAGATATATAGATATCTAGGTGGAATTGTTCAAGCAGCCAATGTAGCTGGTTGAAAAGGTCATCTAATATTTTAAAGATTTGCATTATCTAAATAGAATTTATCTAAATAGAATTTATAGTTGTCTTTTTAGAAAATAATGACAAAGGCTCAGCATTTGCTGCCTCAGTAACTTTCTATTAAAATGGATTTCCCAGAAATTATCATTCAGATTGAAAACCCAGCTTTCGATTGTGTGTAGCAATCAAAGTGTGAACAATTCATTCCGTGAATGTCTGATCGACAATACCAAACTGCTTAAGGAAAGGCTGCATTTGTGTGAAAAAAGGCCAGTGTCCTGATTTATCATGAACAGGAAATGGAAGAAAGCGAGCAGCTTGATCTGGATTTGTTTGTCAGAAGATTACTACACACATCCCCTCGCCCCAGCAGGGGAGTTGTGAGATTGTTTACCAAAAAGCTGTTGTTATGTTTGCATGAACAGGTTCATTGTTAGCGCTTGAATAATGCATCTGGGCCTCTTCTTCTGTGTTTGCAGAGCTGAAGACAAGGGTGGGAAGATCTCTGAGGACAGCTTTGCCGGCTGTCGAACGCCGAAGCACTTTCATTCCAGCTCCGTCCCTGTCCCCATGGCAGTGGACGGCTTGGTACATTCTGCGGCTGGGTCATCCATCAGATCCCCCTCCCTGCACTCTGTGTTCAGCATGGACGACAGCACTAGCCTGCCGTCACCAAGGAAACAGCCTCCTCCCAAACCAAAGAGGGACCCCAACACACGACTGAGCGCTTCCTACGAGGCTGTTAGCGCTTGCTTGTCGGCGGCTTCTAAGGAAACCGCTAATGAAGGTTAGGCATAAAGGGAGAAACAGTCGCAAATGTTGCTCTAGGTTATTGATTTATTCTTTTCACTTTGATCCTTTTGAAC
This sequence comes from Caloenas nicobarica, assembly GCF_036013445.1. NCBI lineage: Eukaryota > Metazoa > Chordata > Aves > Columbiformes > Columbidae > Caloenas > Caloenas nicobarica. Next base: position 154,423,750 of record NC_088245.1, on the reverse strand, counting down.
ACAGGCAAGTGCCTTTGAGAAGCCCTGCTTCTCTGAAATATTTCAGTGGCGGTAAATAAAATTAGTCGATTTGTGATTTGTTTCCAAATCAGCAAATAATACTCGTGTGTTCTAATTGCCTAGTTTGTCAACAACCAAAACCTATTTGCTGAACTCTCTCTAGAGACAAATGATCTTTGTCAACTATTCTACCCCACTGACCATTTTATTTCAGCTTTTAAACTGTATGTTAGAATACCTTGCATCACTAAAACAGGATGCTTGAATCTTGAATTTCACCAAGTTAAACATTAAACTCTCTCCTACTTTTTCCCTGTGTTCACATGAATAACTTATGTACCAGTGGTTTATATTTGTGTCATAACTTGCTTACAGAGAATTTTTTGTTTGGAAGGAAAGTGCTATGGAAGCCCCAAAGTGTCTCAATGCATTATAGTGCATATAGAAAGGTTTTGAGTTCAGTTGTTCTATTCTCCTTCACTCTTGAAATGAATGAGTGCAAGATGAAGGGGAGGAATGCGTTCTGCTTTTCCTTGATAAGCGTGACTTGTGTCTTTGTGTAAAGGATCCGCTAGACTTCTCAGGGAAGATCCTTCAGGTTGGGTTTAAAGCTGTGTATAACTGCTCTCTAATCCTGCATACAATGGATGGAAACCTTTACAGCTCCCTCTTGCAAAATAATTACTGTTCTCATGTCCAGTTCATTAGATGGAGGTCCATTTTTCTTAACCTCTTCCTTGCTCGTTCAAGCTCTGTGTAAGGAGAGATGAACTGTATCCAATATATTTTTAAACTAGTACAGCTTAAAGAGCTCTGTAGTTGTTTTGGCTTTCTGTGCCCAGCTCTGCAAGAGATTATTGTTTTAACCAAAAAGCTCTAGCAGAGGTTTTTGAAAGAATTACAATTGATCTATATGTATATGTCTGGTCTTAAGACTAATGCTTGTGTATATTCACAAACAACTTTGGAATCCTTCTCATATGTATGAAACAATAGGACCAGTTTCCCTGCTGTATACTCATTTTCCAAGAATTATGTCAGTTTCCTGAGTCTTTGTCCAGAACCAGCTCTGATTTACACCATCTCATTTTGATCTTAAAAGACCAATCACCTAGGTGTCTTGTGTCTTCACTCCGCAAGTGCCTGGAGGCTGTAAAAAGACGTTTAGCTTAGTTAACTGTATATTCAGTTGCGGAATTGCCCTTAGGCTGTGGGATTCCCTAACTTTATAAATTATATCCACACCCGCAGCACAAGAGACAGGCATAATATATGCCTATAATTAGAGTTTTATGGATATTACATAAAAGGGGGATACTTCAGTTACTGGAAATGACAGGGTGTCAAAGCAGCGCCATGCTGAACCTCCTAGTTAAAAGCGTGCCCCTCTCCCTTGGGGCAAAAGGAATAACAAGCACATATTTCTATGCATTACAGACCTTGCAGTGAACATTTGGATTCAAAAGAGATCTCCTCAGGTGTTCTCATCTTTCAGTGGCAGTAGACATTACCAAAGCAGATGATATGCCCAGGTAGCTGAGGCTTGTGGTTCGGAAGCTGAAAGTTGTGCTTTTCATTCCTTGAAATAGTTATACTTTTGACTGAACCTCTGTGTTTGTGACTGCTGCTCATTGTAAAACTGTATGGGCAACATTCAAAGGCTTAAAGTACTAGACCTGTGAAAGAAAAAACTGTCTTTGATCTGTTAATAACTCAGACCTTTTTCACTTCCCTAGTGCTGACCCGTCCAAGGCCACACAGTGATGACTATAGTACCATGAAAAAAATACCTCCCAGAAAACCAAAACGAAGTCCCAATACGAAACTTAGTGGCTCTTATGAAGAAATACCTGGCCAAAAGCCTGGGGATGTAAAACAGGCAAGCACAGTAGCTAAACCAGGTGGCTATGACACTGTGACAGTACAGAGAGCAACTTGTGCTGATGGGCCACAACATGGCATGTTGAGTCTCTATATGTCACAAGAAGAGGAGGAAAATGAGCCTGTCTATATTGAAATGGTAGGGAATGCAATGAAAAGCAGTTCTGCTGAAGCAGAAAGCCCAGAACAAGGAGAGTCTGTATATGAAGAAATGAAGTATTTTCTACCAGAAGAAGGAAGTAATGGTAATGGAATAATTCCAGTAGTAACTGGGTCTCCTCCTCTGTTTTTTGAAAGCAAAAAAAATGTCAACATGGAGGATGGAACATTGGATGGAAACAATCAAGCAGCTTTGATCTGTAAAGACTCTTGTGACATTCCAGCCCCTTTCCCTAACTTGCTCCCGCACAGGCCACCACTTCTTGTATTTCCTCCAACCCCTGTCACATGTTCACCTGCTTCTGATGAATCACCTCTAACACCACTAGAAGTCAAAAAGCTTCCTGTCTTGGAAACCAACCTAAAATACCCTGTGCAATCAGAAGGCTCAAGTCCATTATCACCACAGTACTCCAAAAGCCAGAAAGGGGAGAATGAAAGACCAGCATCTCCGGGCTTGGTTGTGTTCAATGTTTCCAGCAAAGTGACTCCTCCTTCCACACCACCTCCTCCTCTCCCACCACCTCCTCCTCCTGTACCACCTCCTATTTCCTACCGGGCTTCCACACATTTTGCCTTTCCTCCAGAGACTTGTGCTAGTTTTCTGATTAATGCAGGGAAAACAGGTACAAACTCAGATCTGTCAAAAGTACCTCAGAGACCAAATCCTGCTCAGCTTGGATGCTCTTCTTCTCCGTTCTCCAAACTGCCTTACTCCCCAAAGGTGGCAAGAGCAGATCACAGGAAACTAAACTCAAATTCCACATCTTCATTTTCATACAGCCCTACAAACTCAAGATCATTGACCAGTCCCCTTGATGAGTTAACTAGCTTGTTCAACTCAGGACGGAGCGTGCTACGAAAATCTGCAGCAGGACGTAAGATCAGGGAGCCAGAAGGTAAGACAGACCTCTGTGCTTCTGTATACTGTATTTCTTCTGCACCAAAATGTTCTTACATTGGAAGCTGATAAAGGAGGTAAAAATACAAAGCAAAACCTTTGATTGTTTGTTTTTTAAAATAAAGCTCTGTTGTAGTAATAAGAAACAAGTATAGAAAATAGATTTCATATAAAAATTTTAGGTCTTCAGGTTTTCTCTGAGAAGTCAACTGTTCTTTTACCAAAATGTTTGTATGATGCAAATTTAAATGGATTATTTTTAACATTCCAGCAGTCTCAGTGAAATAAACACAGATGTTATGTCATATGAAAATGAATTTATTATATCAATCTATAGAAATACTTTGAATGAAATAGATGGCTAAGTGTCTGATAGATAGCATGTACTTTAATTTAAAGACTTTCTTTTAAGGTTTCATTATTTCATTTCTGTGATATTCTGAATTCGGTGATACAGCCATTCTTATTCTCCCAAATGAAGCTGAGACAGAGAGATGTGCCACAAAATATATTTATTTCCCTTCTCTATCCTTTATTCTCACCTTTCCTATTATTTACATACACCTCTGTACATATCCAGAGATTACGTGGTGTCCTGGCTTTCTGGCATCTGAAGAACATCTTTTGAATCTAGTGCAAAAGACAGCTGTAAAAAGAAGCAAAGCTTGCCATTTTGCTAAATGTTTTTGAGACCGCAGTCCTCAGACATTGTCACTTCAATTATTTACCTTGTCCAGGTAATAAAGGGTTTAATGTTGTTACTGGAACGAGTCTATGGAACTTATGAATACTGTAAATTCATCCTGATGTTAACACATTCAATTGGCTGCTCTTTAAGGGTGAGGTGCTTCTGACCTAGCTTTGTCCATCTAAAACCTCAATATCTAAGCATCAAATCCTTAGGCTATGAAGAGACATTTGGGGAGTTTAATTCTTCCTATCTTTCTCCATTGGGTATGAGGGAAGTCTAGATGCTTAAACTAGTAGAGTGGTAACTTCTAAGTGATTAAAGTTGAAGTAAATCCTGGTTCTGCATATCGATTACAACACTGACTCCAGTCTTCACATAACTTTCCTGATTAAAAAAAAAAAAAAAAAAGGTATCCTATTGAAAATAGTCACTGCACTGTATACAGAAACTTCTCTCCCTGGTAGAATCTCCCAAACAAAACATTTTGTGAATTTGAAATTCAGAGTGAAATAACCTCCAGACTGTTTTCGCTGCTTCTTCTGCATCTTCATTTCTGTCTGTCCAAACAGCTTGCCTTAATCAAGAGCTGAGCATGGCATATTCAAAACAGGCAATATGAAGTTCTATTTTTGAAATATAAAACAGTAGAGAATGAGATAGATTATCTTCTTATTCATTGCCCATTTTCTTAAATATATAATGCTCCATTGATTTCAGTATCATATCCTGATTTATGCAGCTATAATAGAAAAGAAGCAGGTGTTTGTGCTTACTCTGGATATGTGTATGCCTGCCTGTGTCCCACCCTATCTCTCCGTTTCTATGAACCCTGGCATCCTTTGGCCAAAACCCCTTTATCCAAATACAGCAGGGAGATCAAGGTCTCAAAACTAATGGAGTTTCTACAGGTTTCCTGAAAGTTAGTGGCTAGGTGGAAGCAAGAGACTTATACTGGGAGAAAGGCTCGTACCAGCTGTCAAAGAAACCCTGGTGGACAGAACCCTTGTGAGTTCTCCAGACCTTGAAAAAGCTTTAGCTGGACCTTACATGTTCCTAGATGCTGAATTCAGTCAGCCTTGGGCTATGAATTGAGACTTCATCAGTTCTCAACCTCAACAGAATGCTTTGTTTGTTATTCTGAGTATATGAATTGATGAAATTTGTAAAGGAAATGTTGCAGTAGTTTTGCTTGATTTGGCAAAATTACTTGATAACATCCAATGCCTATAAATGTATGAAGAATGTTTCCTTGGTTTACTTTTGGGTTTTGTTTGTTCATTTGCTTTTTAAGTTGGGAGTCTTGCTTTATTATATATAAAATACATTTTTATCTGCTGGGAAGTAACTATTAAAGTCAGCTCTTTGGATGTATCTTCTCAAGGCTCTCTCAATGCCCCTGCTGAGGAAGTGTGTTAAGCCTACTCCAACCAAGTCACAAAACTGACCTTTACTTTAAAAAAAAGTTTCTTTGGGATGGAGGATTTTTGCAAACTCAATTTTCAACTAAATTTGACCAAGGTAGAGTTCAGCTTGGGTCCCCTGTGGGTCGAAGCTAATGCATTAGCAGAGGCTACTGTATAAAAACTCTAAATTTACCTTTCGCATGGAAAATGTTGTACTTCTAAATATTTCATCAAGGCAGTGCTAAGTATGAAAGATCAAAGTTCAAGAAAGATATAAGATAAAAAAACTGAATCAATATTTTATGAGCTAGGAAGCTGCTATATACTACTAAGTGTGGTTACATATGAATAGCTCAGTGATGAGCAGATGGACTGAAAGTAACAAATACAGGTGAATGTATGTACGTGTTTTTACAATTTGCCTTTTTTCATGTACTTCATGTGTTCAGTTCATTTCTAGGGTAAGAGCTGGAAAAAAATCTTTTATTTAACCTCTTATGCAAAGTAATAATCAGCAGAGTGGACTCCGTTATGCAAAACTAGAAGTTGTCCATGTCTTACCTTGTGATTTTTTATCACTTATTGCCTAATGCGTATCAAGTTCCTGGAAGACTCGTCTTTATAGCCTTTTTGTCTTTTGTAGTGTTTTATTTATAGTAGATAATGTGGTAAAAAAATAAATTCATTTTAATTCATTAAAATTGAAGACATGGCCTAGAGCAGCACTCCATAATGTGCGATTTCCTTTATTTCCGTAAGTCATAACCTATCAACAACCTTATCTAAAACCAGAAAGTAAAATTGTGGGCCATTTTGAAGTTGAGGAGAGTTAGCTGTGGGAATCAATAAGTTTCTATGTGGGATCATCAGCCTTGGAGATAAAAGCTTCCTTACCAATAAAAGTGCAATACAGACAGATCCACCAACATGCCTCCCTCTTGCCTGGAGGAGTAATTTCAAGGCCTGAGAACACTGATGTCCTTTTGGCTTCTGACCTCTTTGTGGGAAATGATCATCCAGAATTACAATGGAACAGATTTGGCGTTTTCTGAGGGACTGCAGACTTATTGCGAACTGAACTGAGAGCACTCTTCTTTCACACAGGCAACAGAAAAAATAATCAATTGGCAATAATTTTTATTGCCTGGTGGCCTAGCCTGGCCACATTTTTTTAGATAACGGTAGCGTCTACTGGTTCAAGCAATGATCAGGATCATATAGTGTGTGATTTCTTGCAAAATACTTTACATGTAATAGGGTAAGTTTTCTGCTCTGCAAAGCTTATAGTTTAAATAAGCAAAACTGTAACAGGTGAGAACTGAGATAAAGTGATTTATCCAAGGTTGAAAAGAGTTGTCATTGAAGCTGCAGTTGTATTGTTAGACAGAGATTTCCTTTTACTCCACATAAAACAAGACTTGAGTGCAGATAAGTGATAATACACACACACACACTTCTGTTCTCCCTGATTTCTAGAAGTACAAACTTCAGTTTGCAAGACAACTAGAAACTGAATGGTTGTGTGCAGAGGCCCTACTCAGATATTTCTAGACAGGACCTTAGATTTGAAACTAGACTTCATGAAACCCAATTCAATGCCTTAATCACTAAACCACACTCTAACAGAAAGTACAAATATTTTTAACTATTCAACATATGGGACATTCCTTATATAAGGAAGAGCCAATTACATGTTTAAGCATTTCATATTAATTATTTGTGGAGCAAGGACAGAATTTTCCACAGCATGGATCAATGATACTCAGATTGCTAGGCCATGGTGTTGTCTCTCTTGATTGGTACAGTTGATAATAAATTATTCCTTAGAAATGGGAATTGTTTCAGCTTCAGAACAAAAGACAGAATAATTCCCAGGCCATCATCCATGCTCAGATTGGTGGAGTGGGAATTCGTATGGATTTGAAAGGGAAAGGAGCAAAGGAAATATGATTTTCCCTTAACCTGGATGAATTTTCTTACCATCGGGATACTGAGATAAAGACTTAATACCTTCTCTCCTTCCTGCTTGTTGAGAAAAGATTGGCATGGATGCTTGACTTTGTGTCTGAGCAAAACAAAATGTGCAACCTTGCAATGCCAGATTTAGGTGCCTAAGAAATAAAATGAGGAAGACCTCTTTTCCTTTATGTAGGTCATCCATGTACAGGCTTCCAAGTTTTGTGAATTATTGTTACTATTTCTACACTATACTATTGTTACTATTACTTTCCAGAACAGTTTAGTAACTCGCATAATAGCAACAGAAAAGGCATGCAAACACTAGATTGCTAACAAAATATCAATACGGTTTAAATGTTTGCCCAATATCTTTGGCATTCATTACCTATATGAATCCCTTCTTTACCTACTTCTGAAGTGAAGTACTTCAAAGGCAAGTGGCCTCACATATCTGTGAATTACTCCACATTTACTCCAGTTTAAGCACTTTTGAATTACTCCAGTTTAAGCACTGGAAGTCACAGGAAGATAGTTACAGCTGACAAATAATAGACATATTTAGACATACCTAGCTGGGACTAAAGCTTGCCAAACACTCTATTGAAATTGGCTCAGACCTGGAAAATAACAGGATTTATGTGAATGTATGGAAGCACTGTCCTGTCAAAGGCAGGTATCCCTTTGATAGCTAGTAAATAATTTCCTTCTATCAGCAGATTAGAGTAAGCTGTTGTGCAGTGAAGGTCTCAACAGTGGTTTGCAAATGAAATCCCCACTGGGGTTTCTGAGATGAAATCCCAGTCCCTTGTCCTCCAAGCCACTCAGCTTTTCCTCTTAAACAACTTAATAAAGATAATATTTATATCTGCATGGCATTATTCCTACATTATATGAATACAATGTAATAGTTTTACTTTCTTTCTAGCAAAAGCTAACCATTTACAAAACATGAGTAATACAGAAAGCTGTGTGGTCACCTTTTATTTTCTTTTACCTGTGAATGCTGGAGGAATGATTACATGAGGCATTGGACTTCTGTAACACCTTTCAAGTAAAATTCACAACGCATTAAAACTTTAACGAATTAAGTTTCACAGCACTTCTCAGAAAGAGATTAATATGTGTTTATATAATTGCCTTAATTACCAGGGAGTGAGGGTGACTTTCTGTGACTAATTTTCAGATTAGATATCCAAACACAGGAGAGTCATCACTCTCTGATTCACTGTGGACTCCTTGCAGCTCTCAATCTGAAGCTCTCACAGTAGGTACAGAAAAGTGGGAGAAAGCCGAAGCGCTGCTAGTAAGAGTTTAATGCAAGTCATTAAAGAAGGGCCATACTTGGCCAGCTGGAAGTGCCCTATGTAGAAAATTACAAAGGAGGGACAGAACTGGTGGCAGTACAGCTGCCATCCAGCCCATGCTGGGCGTTTTTTTCTGAGGAAATAATTGTGGTTTGCATTACTGCAGCAGAAAAAGGGGTTAGAAGAGTCTAGAGAAAGTAACCTTCATTCCTGTTTGGAGAATGTCTATGGACTTTTTTACAGCCTGAAAGATACCACCTCAATCTCTAGTCTTCTCATTTATAAGTCTACCATTATCTGGATAATTTCTCATTTAAAAAACAAACAAACAAACAAACTGTTGTTTTAGGATAAACACAATATACCAAGAATAATTTTCCATTTCATGTTCTCTGAAAACTAGTATATGTTACTATGTTACTACTGGAGAGTTTCTTGGGTTTCTGTTATGACTTTTTTTTTTTTCACTGTAGCATTTATCTTCCTGGCTGATTTCACTGTTTTTTCTTACAGTCTAAAATCATGTAATGTGTAATTTGCTTTGTTTTTCTGTTCTGACATGGAAATGAGGCTTTGTGTGATTACCATAAACAATTTTAACCAGAAGAGTATTAGAAGAACAAAGCAAGTCTCATTTGTATTTCAGGTGAAAAAAAAAGGATGTTTATTGTCATAAACCTTTATTATACTTATTTTGCATTTTAAATGCTTGTATTGAAAAAAAATCAAATCCTTAGCACTCCTCCACACATTTCGCAAGCCTATATCCAGTCAAATTGAGGTTGGAGAAGACTGTGCAGCCCCAGGATCACACAGGAAATCTTACTGCATCTTCGACATGATCTTATATTCTAAGTATCTACAGCTGTCAGAAATGGATCCTGGAGTGGACAGACCCTTGGTTTGACCAAGTAGTGGCTCTCTTATGTTCATACCTAGTCACCGCGTGGCAGGAAGGAAGCTTAGGAGAAGTCACTGCAACAACTTTTCTGTTCCTTTTACATGCTCCATCTCTGAGAACTGCAGGCATTCCTTTTAAACTACAGATTTTTTTTTGCTTTCTTTCCATTGGGTTGGATTTACTTTGTGTCCTCTTCATCCTGTCTGATACTGAAGCACAATAACCATACCATACTGGTTCAAGCTTAGTGCATTTCAAGCCCATAGATTTTAATAACAGCCCACCTTTGATCATTCAGGTAGACTTTTACAGGATTATTATTTTCATAACAACATATTTTCTTTGCCTTCTGATGCAACACAATTGATCCAAATTCAGCAATGGTTTGGGAAGTTGTCTCATCACTAACAGGGTTCTGAGCTTTTTTAAACCAGTTTTCAGGTTTTTTTTATTTGTGATCCAAGATGCAGAACCACAAAGGGCTTTGTTAAGGAAGCACTACATCACTAATTGTAAAGCAAAGATAAATTAATGTGAGAAATTAGTCATATCTAAGGGAACAAGGAAATTGAATTGTAGCATATTTCTATTCCTGATACCAACAAAGAATATGGCTATTTGGCAGTAAACGTCACATCACTTGATTTTACAGGACTACAGGCATTTGGGACATAGTGGAGAATGAAATTTGAACACATTTTAGTGAAAGTCTCTAATTAAATTCTCAACCTGAGTGAGAAATCTGTTCAGATGCTTTTAACTTATTTACATCTAGCTCAGCATTAAATCATCTTTTGCATAGAGCCTCGGTAGAGAACAATAATTCCATTTCACACAAAATGTAAAGATTGTGACATTTATTTTTGTTTTGCCCTGGAGTGAAAAACAAGCATGTGCAGAAATAAATATTCTTTCATGTTCGGTCTTTCAAAAATATTTGGTAAGTATTGAAACGGTTTGCCTCAAAAATACTAAAGTTTTTCTTACTGGAAATGATAACTATTAAATGTGTTGACTTTTATTTTTGGACCTAGATAAGATCAAGAGTGACCATTTCAGCACTGGTCAGGTTGTCATTTAGGGGTATGTCAGCACAGCAACCAAAGATGTATTATAAACAAATCAAGCTACTTCTGAACTCACAGGGTCAGGTAACCAAGAGCAACACAGTTGTGGCTGCGGAAACTCCAGCCCCTCAGTGATGACCCAAAGTTCTTGACAGGACTTGTGCAGCTCACCATGAAACTCTACACACCCATGTGTGTAGATTGTGTTCCAGTTTTGCTGTTGGCATTTTGTGGGGCTGGATGGAGAAGCAAGAAAAGACAGTGGGAAAGAGACTGGTCATAGATTTGGTCATAATGTCTCCTTCTCTGGAGACATTCAAAACCCACCTGGACACCTTCCTGTGTAACCTCATCTGGGTGTTCCTGCTCCGGCGGGGGGATTGGACTAGATGATCCTATGAGGTGCCTTCCAATCTCTAACATTCTGTGATAAACATGAGGGTGCCCTGATCCCCATGTTCTCTCCACGCCACTGCACTCTGCTGTTGAGAGGGTAGGAGAGTGTTTGGTAGTGGAGCACTGGAAGTAGGACTAGCAGTTTGGAGCATTTGTCTTCTCCCTGGGCCCACTAATGAGTGGGAAAACAAAGAAGCCTTCAAGTTCAGCGCTCTTTTGACTTGTCACTCTATTTTAAAATGATAAAAAATGAAATTGAATTTTATCCTTTGCGTGGTGCAATTTTTAAAAGAAAAAACATATGAAATAATTAAACCTGAAGTTCCACATTTCATTATTTCTTTTAGCTCTTTCCTTAAGGGCTGGTTGCAGTGTGATGCTGACGTCCTAGTAGTATGTAGTGACAGTTTTAGCCACTGGTTAGCTATATTTGTGCACAATATGGATGTTTATCACATTGCATTGTGATAGCCCTGTGTTCTTGCTTTGAGGTTCACAGATGTGTCATTGACCATCACTGTATCCCTTCAAAATGAACTTAAAAACAAGGTAAAGAAATATCTAAATTCAACTTTTATTTTTGAAGTTCACTTTGAAAGTAAATTGGGAGTGTTGTCTGAGAGGTTTTCCGGAAGAGCTGTCCCTGCTTGGTGGGCAGGATTACAGTACAGGTGATCCAAAAATATTCCTTGGATTGTCCGTCAGGATCTGCTCACACAATTTATCTACCCAAGGCAGTCACTTAAGCTGAGACTTCTGCATTGCAGTCAGTGCCAGAGCTGGTATGAGAGAGATCCTTAAAAATCTCTGTAGAAGGATTCTGTAGAAAAAGTAAATAGAATTGATGTGATGCTGTTGGCAGTAGCAAATCCCTGTCTGTTTGTTTGTTTGGGGTTTTTTGTTTGTTTATTTTTACAATATTTGCAACTGTGTATGAGGGGGAGGAAGGTTGAGACAGTGTCTCATCACATAATTCCTTCCAACAGCAGCTACAGCCCAGCAGTAATAGCTGTTCTGTTACTGAGATACCACACACAAACATAAACAAACTTAAATGTTTGCCTTCAAAAAGAACTGCTGCATCCATATTAGTTAGAAGAAAACAGTTTAAAAAAGGGAAGCTGTGTTTCTTACTAAATTGCCTCCTCCTTTTCCAGCACACTAGCAGTTTATTAACCACACAAACACAAGAAATAGACTCTTTGGTCAGCCAAGCAACACACCTAACAGTAAACAAAACTATTACAGAGTAAAATCGGCTACTTTTTTCCATATTAGACTTGAAAAGGTGGGGAACATGGGAACATGGAAGGAAGAAACGTTTTGTCCCAAGGCAGAAAAGTGTCCCAAGCAGTGCTGCCCTCCTTCACAGAATCCCAGAATGTCAGGGATTGGAAGGGACCTCAAAAGATCATCTAGTCCAATTCCCCCTGCCGGAGCAGGAACACCTAGATGAGGTTACACAGGAAGGTGTCCAGGCGGGTTTTGAATGTCTCCAGAGAAGGAGACTCCACAACCTCCCTGGGCAGCCTGTTCCACTGTTCTGTTACCCTCACTGAGAAGTTTCTTCTCATATTTAAGTGGAACCTCCTGTGTTCCAGTTTGTACCCATTGCCTCTTGTCCTGTCATTGGTTGTCACCGAGAAGAGCCTGGCTCCATCCTCGTGGCACTCACCCTTTACATATTTATAAACATTAATGAGGTCACCCCTCAGTCTCCTCTTCTCCAAGCTAAAGAGACCCAGCTCCCTCAGCCTTTTTTGCCCTCTGTGGTTAGTGATGGACATCAGAAAGTCCTGCAGAGATCAGTTCCTAGGGAAGATGGGGCGAATGAAGTCCCCAGTCTCTGAAACATGTGCACTGGCTGGACTCTAGCACACTTGCTGCATTGAAAAGATCTTCCACGTTCTTGCTCAGATACTACCAAGCAGGAGAGGTGGCAGCCCATGCAGATATTCTTAATCCATTACCAGAATTTAAGAAGGCTGTTTTCTCCACTTCATCAGCAGTATTCTTTGTCTCATGCTGGGAACAAGCATAATTAAAACAATCCAGAGTCCTCCAGACAGGGAAAGAAGGCACTTGTGTTATCACCAACTCTGAAAGTTTACCTGACTCAGAGATGTCTCTAACATTACTTCCAGGAAGGAGGGGAAGGTTTGCAGCTTGTAATGACCATCACTGAAATAAATGTAAAATAAGAGCACTGTCTTCCTACCAGCACCAGTCCATCAGAGAAGAAAGCAGAAGAAACCTTTCTCTTTTAGGTGTATACCTCCCATAGCTGTGAAGTGATTTACGTAAAATTGATTGAGCTGATGGTTCTTAAGGGCTGCACCAGACCCAGGAGTTCCTGCAGTTGCTTCAGCGACTACTTTCTTACCACCAGCCTTATCTTCTGTACTCTGGCTGATGGGTGTCACACTAACACGATGTTCTTCAAAGGAGCTCTTTACTGCCAGGAGAGTGAGTTTTGTTACTTGATGTTCTTCATGGGTTGCATTGCTTCTCTTTGCCTTCCAGTATTCGTACAGAGCTTCCATGAATGCAGCTTCCCAGAGCAAAGAAGTGTTCTGGAAATGCACTTTGAAGATGCACAATTGAAGAACACGGCTTCTGGAGTGGCTTGTAACACCACCTGATAGCTCCGCTTACACAGCTCAGAGGGAAAGGAAGGGTGCTGGAAGTGACAGTACAAATTCATTGCTGCCTACCGTAGGAGCATCATTGCAGGGGGAAATCCTAGACAATTGCTGCCATAAGGGCAGCCTTGTGAGGTGAAATAAATCAATGAATAATTATTGCCTCTGTCGGCAGTGGCAGCCGGCAGCATAGCTATGAGGGTGAGACAGACAGCACACGCTCACAGGCTGGGGGACTCCCGCTCCATTTCTTTCAGCAAATAAGATGCATCTGTTTGCCTCCAGCTCTCAGCAGACAAAGTAAATACTCGTGCTACAGCAGGTCACAGTGCGACTTCACGTGGGTAAACTGAACTACTCTGAAGCAATATGCATTCATCCAGTTAAGGACACCCAAGACAACATGTGCTGAGGATAGTGAGCAAATGCCACAGGCAAGGAATATCTCAACACTAAGTTAGAGCAAAACAGGAAACGCCAAGTGCAATTGTCAACGTGCAACAAAACACAGTGGTAAACACTCAAGATGTAATCAAATGGCCTGTCCTTATTTAAGCTTCCTCTCCCTTTCTTTCCTAAAAAAAAAAAAAAAACACCCACAAAACCAAACCAAACCAAACCAAAAAAACCCAAAAAAACCCCCCCAAACAAACAAACAAAAACAAACAAACAAACAAACAACCCCCCCAAAACCCTGCATAGTTTCTGCAGTCACCGTCTTTTTTTTTTTATTATTTTCTCCCCTCACTTCAGTTTTCGTTTACCACAGTAAAAGTAACAAATATTCAGGATCGGCCACTAGGATTCAGTGTATCCCTGACTCTCCCAAGAAAGAGTGAGAGCACAGATCAGGAATCCCTTCTGTCTGCAACATCTTGTCTTTCATGTGCTGGTTAATAGGATCCATCAGTTGTCACTTATTCACATGTATAATGACAAGCTGCTTGACTTGAAAATTCCATTTTGCTGGATGCCAGCCACAGGTTTCAGGGGAATCAAGCTATTTAGCTTTTAGATTCCATGGTAGACCATGTACAAAAAGCTTTGACTCCTGTATTACATTAATTTATCTACCAGAATGTATGTATTTTCCAGATTTCATAGTTGCTAACAGAGTGTGAATGGCTGTGGATTTTTATAACTAAAACCATATATTGACTGTTGGTTACAGGAAGTCATGTTTTCCATGGATGAAGAAATAATGTTTGACATTATCCTGGGATTTATTAAAGACATTAAGTGATAAGAAGGGGAACTATTTTCCCCTTTTTTCATTTATTTGTTTCCATAATTGTACGCGTTACATACTTTTGTAGGTTTCGTTCCTTTGTGGAAAAACTTTTAAGCTTTTTCTATAATATTTTTGGTTTCTGTTTTATGGGGCTGATGTTTTTGTTGGCCAGGACAGAGATTGTTTCTACTTTAGGACCTAGATACACCCTGCTTAGCTTGTGGCACTGAAATTCCTCAGCTGGGAACTCAGCCTTAGCTCTCTGCTTAATTAATGAAAAAGAACAAGTGCCTTGAAAGGATGGTCCAGGTACAAGTCAAATCAGATCAAGAAGGGTATATGACTTCTATTTACACTAGAGCAAATCTAGGGAGAACCTGCTCTCCCCATACAGTCAGCATGAAACTTTTACACGTGGCTTCAGCAGAAATTGTATAATAGTTCAGTTCAGTTTGAGGTTGCTTTTCTTCCATATTTTTCTTTTTTTTTTTTTTTTTTTTTTTCCTGAGATTGACCACCCATTTCTGATTGTGGTAACTAGTGCTGTCAAGGTGAAGAGCTATGTCTGTTTTAGTAGACAAGCCAAGTGCCAGGGAAGGTCCTGGGTATGGCAGCTCAATCCTCGGTGCAGTCGAAGTTCTAGAGCGGTCCCTGGCATGGTTTGGGACTTGGCAGGCTGGCTCCCAGACAGACCTGGGCATGGATCAGGAAATGGCCCAGGCCAGGGCCTATTCCCAGTAGACAACTTGGACGCAGCCTCTCTGCTGTGGAGGGCAAGAAAGTGTAACAGCGTGGACATGGGTCTCTTACTGTTGCCTCAGGGCTCAGAACAGTTCTGAGCACATTTGAATTACCAGAACAGACAAAGGAAGAGGCCCCTCTGTATTTACCCTGTATTACGAATCCCTTGGTGCTTTGGCAGTGCTGCACAGAGCATCCGAGGTAAGCATGAATCTCATCCAAAACCCACTGAAAGGAGTGGAGGCCTTCTGTTGTTATTAATGAGTTTTGAGTCAGACTGTAAATGAGCACTAAATGTTAAAAGGAGAACTATTTGGAGAAAAAAAAAAAAAGAAGAACATAAGAGAACAAATATACATTATGGATATGCCTGCTTTTAAAGAAAGAACAAAAAAAGGGCTTTGACAGAAAAGAAAAATACAACCCAACCAGGTGAGTTGCTGCTGGGCTTTTAATAACATACTACCTTTTTTCATGTCTTGCTGCACAAAGAGTCTATGGTGACTCCACCTAAGTGCTGAAATCATTGATTTATACTTTGCTTTAGAATGTATTAAATAGGCTAAATATATATTTCCTTACAAAATTAATAGTTTCTTAAAATGTTTCATTATTGCACTTTAATTTGTCATCCAAATAGAGCCTATACTACCCCATTTTCTAATTCGGTGATAACAGCATTGATTTGGCCTAAATACTCCTTATGAAATAACTATGATGTTTGGGATGCTACATTTTATGTTTGAGAAAAATGATCTTAATAATAAGATATTTGGAAGTCGTAGCTAAATTAAAAGAGTTTAGGTTATTCTTTTGACAAAAAAGTTCTATCGTGTAGATTTTCAGTGCATTGAGTTTCTTTTAAGAGCGAGAAAATGACTCAAAAAGGACAATAAAAAGCAGATATATAAGTCATTCCTATGATTGCCGTACTTTGACTTTCCAAAATAAGTGAAATTTCAGTCCATCCTGTGCCTTATGACTTTATCATAATTTTTAATCTCAGTCTTTTCCAGGAACACTTAGAATAACAAGCAAATGTGGGTTTCATGAGCTGCCTCTTTTGTATGCCTTTCCTCTTACACTTTTAAAATAATGTTGATGTAATTAATTATGGGTTTATTGGAACACAGAAATTGCTCGTAAGGAAATAATTGTTACATTTTGATTTGCTATGCTCTGATTAAAAGCACTGTACATGTGATTGCTTCCAGTTATTACCTACGCTGCAGTTGAGGGGCAGATTATGCCCCAATCCAAACATCTATACATCCTTGTAGTCCATACACCCTCATTAACTGCAAGATTAGTCAGAGCAGAATTTGACTGAGTCAGAGATATCTTTTTGGCAAAGTCAGTTTACTGAAATAATAATCAAAATGCTGTTCACTGTTGCAAAGAGTCTGTAGGTTTTCACTTAAGTTTGTATTCCTTTCATAATCATGAACTCCCACCATGCTCTTACAGCTGATACCTCTCTGTAGCTAGTCTCTCACAAGTAGACATGGATGACTCTTCAAATAACATTTATTACTCTCTGGAAACTGTTAAAATGCTGTTACTTAAAAAAAAAAATATCATCCACCCATCTGATGAGAACAGCAGAGTGCAAGTCTGAACAAAAAATTAACATTCAGTGTATTGGTGAAGATGTTCAACAGTAGGAATCATAGTTTTTTCCTCTCTCCTAAAGTATTTCTGATGATTTCAGAGAGTTGTTAAGGGATGGGAAAGCAGTGCATGCTTCTGTCTTCAGGGATTCATGGCAGCAGAGGGAAGTTGACATTAATGTTCAGAAAAGTTCAACACTTTATATGAGGTGAATGGGAAAACATGAAGGTGAAGTGAATTTCAGACCAATATTTGATGGATAATATTGGAATCAGTAGGAATTTTCTAAGTTCTTAGTGTTAACAGAGAGCTTCCCTATATCTTTTATAACTGTCCACAGTATTCCTGTCTAAGATACCACCGTGCAATGATACACCGTGTGAAACAGAAATATTATGATAAAAAGTCAAGAGACACATTTGTTATGCTCAGGGATATTTTGGGTAGTGAGGAGGCAGGACAGAGAGGGACACCCCAGTGCAGAAGACAACATCAGGGCCTTTTAGCATGTTAAATCTTATTGAAAAATAAAAAACAAATGCAAAGTCCTGCACTTGGGAAGAAAGTACTTCTTACAATGACATAAGCTGGGGACAATGTCCAGGGAGCAGCTCTGGGGAAGGGGCTCTGGGGCAGCGAGCCCCGGCAGCAGAGATGACCAGCAGCATCTGGGGCTGCATCAGCAGGAGCACAGCCAGGAGCTCGGGGCAGGGCTTGTCCCCTCTGCCCAGCACTCCTTGTCAGACCACAACTGGGTACCGTGGCCAGTTTGGTGCCCCCAGTGCAGGGAAGACACCGAAAACCTGGAGTGGGTTCAGCCCCACGATGCTCAGGGCTGAGAGTGTCCCCGAGCAGAGGCCGGGGCAGCGGGGCTTGTCCAGCCTGGGGCAGAGACGGCTCTGGGGACACTCACAGCCACCCCAGTGCCCGGGGAGGGGATGCAGAGGGTCAGCCGGGCCCGTCACAGCCGTGCGTGGCCGGGGAACAAGGTACGGCAGCAGGAACTGAACCAGGGGGGTTCAGGCTGGTGCTGGAACCTCTCCCCATGGGGACAGGCCGGCCGGGGGCAGGCAGGGGGACAGGCTGCCCAGGGAGGTTGGGCAGGCTCCAGCCTTGGGGGGTTTCTGCACCCAGCTCAGCAGAGCCCTGAGCAGCCTGGTCTGATCCCACGGCTGTGCCTGCTGGGGTGCACGAGGGACCTCCTGAGGTCCCTTCCGACATGAATTACCCAGTGATCTCAGGTAAGTTTTGCAGCACTGGGACAGTACACTGGTTACACCTGGCTAAAGCTTCATCTTGTTGTCCCGTTTGTGGAAAAGATTTTCCTCAGAAACTTACCTATTTCACACAAAGTCCAAAATAAATAAGCAGTACTTGTTTGCTAGGGATGCACTCTGGCTTCTCCAGGAGTCTTTTAGAAGTTAGCCAACATACGTGGTTACACTTTTTCCACAGACTCACGTGACTCTGCTCCAGCAAGGTGTCGCGGGGGAGTAATTTAGGATATTACTTACTGCAGAACAATCTTTAGATTTCTCAAAGAAAATCGCGACTTAAAAGAGTTCGATGGCAGGTTCACCCTATTATTTACTGCATGGAAGAAATATGCCAAGCCGCATGCTGCCTGCCTCCTCTGGGGCCCGGGCCAAACTGCTGCTGGTTTGGCTGGTGGGAGCGGGTCAAGTGCATCCACCACACAAGGAGATGGAGATGCCTATATACAGAAAATTAGTATGAGTACATTTATATAATATAGATTATTCTGAAACAAAAGATAGTCTTCTTTCCCACCCCCAGGATTAATTAAATGAGGCACTATGAAGTGTATTTTCTCTGTGTAGTCTTCTGTTTAGAAACTAAAGTTGTGTTTTTCTTACAATGATTCAACAGAGCAAATGGGATAACAGACCTTTATCTAGAAAGCTGTCCCAAAAGATACACTGCGTAACTGTCCGCTACTTGCTTCTGCCATTTTAGGATGATATTTTAGCTCAATAGTAGCTATCCACAATTCTTTGTAGCATTTCATCTTACAGATATAAAGGAGAAAAGATAGCATTTTTTTTTCCAAGAGCTCTTCATGTATGCCATGAAAAGATATCAATGTATGTATGAAACAAAAGGCTTCTGCAAATAGCAATGCAAGAAAAAGTCTTTCTACTTGCGCATTCTTAAATGAATTGCAGATGTCAGGCAAATCAATAAATCTTTTGGATATCAAGACAAATAAGGATCCCAGCCACTTCCCCTGAGACTCTTTATGTAAAAGGTGGCACAATAATTACGTAGGTGGATTATGATCTATAGGCAAGTGCGCTGACTATTAACATCTAAAAGTGATGTTTCCTTTTCAGACAAATTTAATATGAGCTGCAAAGATGCATTTTGCCGTCAACTTGCTTGTACAAAAGCTAAATCAGGCATGCTTTTATAATTGTAGTGCATGCATTTTCCATCTCAGACTCTGGTTCTACCGCCTTTCCCAAGTCAGTTACTGTGGATAGAGCTGGCCTAATTTATTCAATGCATAGCACATTTGCCTAAATACACAGTTTATGAAACAGTGCCCCTGAAACATTCCAATCAGGTCTGGCAGAAAAGTAATGATCAGGGAATGAGGGCAATGGAGGGAGCAAAAAAAATATTGAAATGTCTTATTCTAACAGCTTGGAAATGAACTCTTTGACTTTTCAAGACAGCTTTTTTGTTAGAAAAGAAAATGTTAAGAAAGATTCAGAGATAACTGAAAGCTAAACAAAACTAAGAAAGCCCTTTTCAATCAAATGAAACCTTTCAAGTAAACAAGTTTTTTGTTTCACTAATT
Organism: Caloenas nicobarica; assembly: GCF_036013445.1. Lineage (NCBI taxonomy): Eukaryota > Metazoa > Chordata > Aves > Columbiformes > Columbidae > Caloenas > Caloenas nicobarica. Next base: position 154,404,039 of record NC_088245.1, on the reverse strand, counting down.
CATTTTTAAAATTTTGGTACTTTGTAAACCAGGCGGGGTTTTTTTCAGTTCAGGCATAACAATGAAAAATCAACCATGCAGTCAACACTAATTTTGAAAACCTGAAGGCACATTATCTGTTACTTGGTGAAAAAAATGTTTTTTCTGTTGCCTTGAAAAATGCTCAAGTGCTCAAGACTTACAAGAATATACTGAATCTTTGGGAGAGCTGAGGATGTCGTTAGGGCCACAAAGATGATGAAGGGAGTGGAGCATCTCCCTTATGAGGAAAGGCTGAGGGAGCTGGGGCTCTTTAGCTTGGAGAAGAGGAGACTGAGGGGTGACCTCATCAATGTTTATAAATATATAAAGGGTGGGTGTCACGAGGATGGAGCCAGGCTCTTCTCGGTGACAACCAACAGTAAGACACGGGGTAATGGGTTCAAGCTGGAACACAAGAGGTTCCACTTAAATTTGAGAAGAAACTTCTTCTCAGTGAGGGTGACAGAACACTGGAACAGGCTGCCCAGGGGGGTTGTGGATTCTCCTTCTCTGGAGACATTCAAAACCTGCCTGGACGCCTTCCTGTGTAACCTCACCTAGGTGTTCCTGCTCTGGCAGGGAGATTGGACTAGATGATCTTTCGAGGTCCCTTCCAATCCCTAACATTCTGTGATTCTGTGATTCTGTGGAAGTATGGATGAATGCTGTAATGTTGTTTTTAACAGCTAGTGTTTTGTCCTCCATTTGTTGTTGTTGTTATTATGACAAAACTTAAATACACGCAACCAAAATCAAAGAGTAGCTCTTTGAGAGCTGACATAGAAGAAAAATTCCCATTTTAGAGGGCTAAATGAGGGCCTTTGCACCCAGGTCTGCCATAATATGTCAGCCCCAAAGTGAAGGCCAGCTCTCAGAGGGGATGGAGTTAGAAAAACTGAAATGAAGTTGAAGGGAGAGAGAACTGAATTCAGCTTTGTCATCTGTGAAACAAACTTGATTATGGCAAGGAAAATCTACGAGTATGTTCACCACAAAATGAAGAGAAACTTGGAAAAGAGAGAAGAATCCATCCAAAACTGCGTAGCCTTGCCAGCACAGCATTTCACGCAGCTTCATCAGCCCTTCCACACGAGGGTGGAGTGGGGGTAGCCCAGGATGCCAGAATTGAGGTGGGGGTCCCTCCTACCATTCCCCATCCGTTCATGGTCCTGTGTCCCAGCCCCTATCCTGCCTCCCACCCCTGAACTCCAGTGGGGAGCTCTGCTTGGGCCTGGCGGGTGGCTGAGCCCCATTTCTTGTGCTCCGGGCTGACGAAGCTGGGCGAGCTCAGGGCCACGCCGGGCACTTTGTTGTGAGCTGCTCTGCTTTGCGTGGATGTGCCATCAGCCAGAGCGGGGAGAAGGGAAGAGTTTTGCCCTCCTCTTTGAAGAAGTGCCAGTGCATTGTACACAGCTTGGGAAGGCCTGCAGGATCGGGCCTCCTCTTCATGTCTTGAAGAAATTTAGCTAAAAAGCTATGATGTGAAAACCTGGAGTTTTATGACAGTTGATGGCTGGAGAGCCCTGAGGCGGGGTAAATAATGCCCATGGGGAGGCTCTGCTGGGAGGAATCTCGTGACCTATGTTTTCATATCAAAAGCCGTTTCATTTCTTGTGGGAAGAGATAAGAGAAAAAACAAACAAACAAACGAACAAACAAAAGAACAAACAAGCCTCAAACACAAACAAGTTGTTGCTAGTATCACCTAATGCAACGGTGAACTGTATTCCAGTGACAACAGCAGTATATGAACTCCTGCGAAATAGAAGAGAATCTTAAACAGAGGAAATACAAACATTTGTTGAGTTTTATCAGCTGACTTTTTTTATGAAAAGAAACAGTACAGATGAAATTTTGTTAATGTCTTTTTCTTCCATAATCTTTAAATGGCTACAGGTGGAACACTAGCAAAAAAGAAAAAAAAGAAAAACCCTGCAAAAGTCACTGACTTAAACCTCCCATAGTTATCACTGAACTCATGAATTTAGCGATTAATTAAATTCATTTTATAAAGTAATTTGGTTTTTATGTGTTATTTTTTTCTATTTTTATGTGGAAACCTCTAGTTAATAGGAAGCTGACAAGCTCTTTCTCTGTTTGTGTCAGGTGCTGAAACTAATCTGAACTTGAGGAGCAAGGAAGATCCAAATACATCAGATATTGGATCAGAAACCCAGGATAAAAATGCAAATAACCATGGTACTCAGTCATCTAACCTACTGTCCAGTTCTGTGACTGTTGAAAACGGAAATTCAGTATCAAATGGTAAGCAGTTTTTAAATCCTAAAGCTCTTTTAACATAAAATTGCTGAAGTGTTGCCTTGAATTAGCTTTTTAAGATATAGTCAAGCTGGAATCTTCTGAGTTGTGAAATATCTGTGTTTCTGGAACTGGCTTAACTTTGTATGTGTGAGCTGATAAGCCCCCCTCCAGTAAAAGCTGAACGTGAAGAAAATAAAACAGCCTCTTTTGAAGAACTTCTTACTAGCTCAGCTCCAAGTCTATAAACAGCCTGAGGCATGGAGGACTGAGATGGGAGATTTCTGATCCTATAATCAATACAAATGGGACAGAAAATATAAAATCGGGATCTCCCTTTGCTACAGGTGGCTTAGTAGTGAAAGTCAACTTGTTAATCATTGCGACAAGATGATCAAAATGGTGCAAAAGCAATGACAGAAAGAATGAAATCTTTTGAGATCCTCAAAGCATAAATCCTAGTGATATAACACCTGTATTACATAAAATCACACAATGCAAATACACAAATATGAATAGACACAAAACAAATAGAAAGTATTTGTTTTGATGGAATGTGGAGAAGCAGATGTCTAAATACTTGCATGGTATTAAGTACAGTTATCTTCATGCTGAAAACTTACATCTAAATATGGTTTGTGTAAGCAGATCAGTTGCATAGGCTTTAGTGTTAAGAGTAGAACTACGCATAATGCAGTTGATATTTTGAGGGAAAAAATAATCGGTCAAGTGAAATATTGCATTTTTTTTCCAAATATGCTCCCTTTTTTTTTTTTTAAAGGCCAGAGCTGCTTAATACGCAATGTTTTAAAATGAACATTTAAGATTTATTATCAAAATGAAACATTTCAAAATCAAATCCTTCCTTTCTTTCAATAAAGCCTATTCTCCAAATTCTGCAGTGCTTGGCCAAAACAATTCTTCTTGCTCTCCCTGATAATCAAAGCAGAAAACTCATCCAGCCTGAAAAGTTATATGAGTGTAAAGGTGCATTCATCCCTGTGTGCTCTGTTACACACTGTGACAGAAGAAAAAGGCATCTTTGACCATTACAACCATCTCCCCATTTATATCAATATAATAATTTGGGCAGTAGGGGAGAATATTTTCAGTACATATAACAGTCAGGCTGTTAAGTTAACACAAAAACTGTAAGTAGACCAAGTCTTTGATTCCTTTCTGTGTAGGATTTTAACCATATATTCTGATGTCCTAATGGGACCTGTGGGAGATCAGCTTTTTATAAGATCAACCATTTTATCCCCAGAGCCCTTAACTAGGAGTTTAACCATAAGAGTTGTGCTTCTTAAAAATGAAATGGTGCTTTAAGTTCATAATTTGTGATGATTATAGTTGTTAGTAAACAACCTCAGTTACTGAAATAAATAGTCATTGCTTGAATAATAGGCCAACTAACAGGTGAGATGGGTGCTTATAACTGTTTGTGTGAAGTTTTTGTCAGTATATTTGCAACCACTTGTAGCCAGGGCTGTCTGTAATGATAATATACAGCATCTACTATGCATAAACTAATTATTTTCAAACTATTTGTGAATGGCAAGTTTAATCATAAAGGTGCAATGTTGTGCAATGGAATTTTCCAGGATATTTTTCCCATTAAAAACCATTGATTCATCAAACCCAAACTTTCTGTGGAAGGTTCCCAATTTTGATGTAGCTTTGATAACGGATGGTTTTGATTGTCAGTGTATACTATGAGTAGAAAAAAACTCCCTTTAGGTCTGGCAGTATCCCACTGGGTAAAGAATTAGCATTATTTGTGGTATTTCAAGGCTTAATTCTATGTTTCACCTATCAGACTGCTGTAGACGTGATCACAGAATCACAGAATGGTTGGGGTTGGAAGGGACCTCTGGAGACCATCTAGTCCAACCCACCTGCTAAAGCAGGTTCACCCAGAGCAGATCACACAGGAATGTGTCCAGGTGGGTTTTGAATGTCTCCAGAGAAGGAGACTCCACAGCCTCTCTGGGCAGCCTGTTCCAGTGCTCTGGCACCCTCAGGGTAAAGAAGTTCCTCCTCGTATTCAGATGGAACCTCCTGTGGTTCAGTCTGTGCCCGTTGCCCCTTATCCTATCGTTGGACACGACTGAAAGGAGTCTGATCCCATTCTCTTGACATCCACCCTTGAGATATTTATAAACATTGATGAGATCCCCTCTCAGCCTTCTCTTCTCCAGGCTGAACAGACCCAGCTTTCTCAATTTCTCTTCACAGGAAAGGTGCTCTAGGCCCCTAATCATCTTCGTAGCCCGAAGATGATACAAGTTGTCGTTTTACCCTGATGCAGAGCAAAATAAGAGTAAAGATTTTGTGATACAGAATGCTAGTTTTCCAGAAACGCTTAATAATAGTTGAAAGAGTTGACAATATAGAAAACTTCGGTGTACTTTGATTACATTAATTCAAAACCAATTTTACCCATTTGCTTAGGAAAAAAATCCTTCCAGGATTTAAACTTAACATCGTCATGATTCTGACATCCATGTCTGGTTGGATATATCTGAGCAATACTGGTATTTGAGAATGTGCCATGAGATGTTTCCATGTAAAATACTTTTTCATTTCTTTGTTACTGGACACCAAGCTCCTCTAGCTTTGTGGAAAATAAAACCCACAATGCATTATTGAATAGTTGATAATGAGATTACAGAACTCTTGAATGTAATCTGCTTCCCACTGTTACACAGTGCAACTATATAATCTGCTTTCCACTGGTGGAACTAAAGTCTAGATTCATACGTTACTCATGTGAGTTAATACAGAAGCAATATCTTAAATAAGACTTGTCTTTTACTGTCGTGAATGAGGTGTCAGCACCACTCCTCTGAAGCGTCATGAGACTTAAAGTCACTATGGTCATAAGAATAATCATTTTGATGAAGATGTTAGTCTTACTTATAACCTAATGAGTTCTTTAGAAAACCATCACTAATCAGCTAAAAAGCTGTCTGGCTCAGCTTCCAGACAGATTAATGCTGCGTTACTTTCAGAAGCTGAGTTTAATTTCTGGCACCGCTGCTAGTTGAGAATTTTAATAGAAGTTGCTCCTTCATTTTATATAATGTAATCCTCTTCTTCTTTAGTTTATCTTTAATATCAAGAGTAATAGCTTTCTACAGCTCTGTGCTGTCAAACTGTAACTTCTCTGCTACAAATCTTCCACACTTACCAGAGTTCTTAATCTGAAAGAAAGAGCTTTTTTGCTCTTTCTTGTCCAAACACAGAGAGTAATCAGAAAGCTTATAATAACCTTTCACATTACAATGCTGAAAGTTGTAATCCTAAATCACTCAAAACAGCGAATCCTCTGCTGGGAGACACTCAAACACGGCAGGTAAAAGTTTACTGAAATTTGTTATTTCCAGCTAGTACCTAATAGGATATAGAGGAATGTTTAATCATTAAGTGAAATGTTTAAATATAACAACTATAATAAGTGATTGGGGTGACCTGACCTTTGGTTAGTGAAAGGGAGAAATTCCCCAGAAATCTGACAGTTCCTTACCCCCCATGGAGTGTGTTGTAGACATACTCTGCGTAACCCGAGTGAAAATTAGAGTAGATATTGTAAAGATGAGACAGCCCTCTTGGACTGAGGGAGCATTGTGCTGCATTGTGCTTAATGGTCATACCAGCACACACATTGCACTGCACTGTGCATCCAGCTGTTTTCCAGCTGCTGTCCCTCAAAGAACCTCTCTGGGTTCTTCTCTGGTTCCTCTCTCTTCAGTTATAACTAAGGTCCACAGCTTGTTTGTGGCCATCCATGTATATGGACTCACTGTATAGTTTATGCAGATCAGCATAAGAGTAGCTGTCAAGAACCTGTCTGCTTCACCAAAAGCCCCATGCATTATTCAGGTAAGGGGGATTAATCTTGTCTAACTTTAGCTGTGGAGAAGGCAGCCCATTCTGTCTAAGCAGGTCACCTGTGGGCTGCAGTCTTCTATACAGTCTCTTGGAACTTACCACCAGATCTAAGCACATCAGGCAACAAGTCACAGAATGGGAGAGGTGTCACAGCAGATAACTTGATGGAAAGGGGACATGTCACCATGGTAAGGACTACACGCTGTTCAGCACAGAGCCTTGCGTTTTGCTTTTCCTGGTGATGCCTTTTTCACACTAAAGCAGCCAATGTATCAACTGGAGCTGACCAGTAGATCCAGCCTATGTGTGAATACAGAATCGGGGTGGAAGGTAGAAGGTTTGGGGAACTATGTGTGACCACAGTTGCGAAGACCCACATACTCTGTGGTGTTGCTGTTGCTGTGCAAATATGGATGTGGGAAGCCACAGGGAGGCGCAGGGTCTCCAGTTTGGGTGTAGCAGACCCTACGAGACTGGAGAGTCTCTGAAACCACCTCTAGATGTCCAGTGATCTAGAGCTCAGTTTTTGAGATGCAAGTTATTTATCTAAAGGATCCTAAGAGGAGTATCTGAGAAGAGGTCAGAAATGCAAAATAGGAAGTATAGGAAGAAGATTTGGGACTGAGTGTGGGATCTTCCTCTGAAGGAATATAGACAATTCATTACAGTAGAGGATTGGGTTTCTAGTTTGAATACATGTATTGCTTGAGATAAGGCCGTATCCTTGATTATGTGGAAAAAAAAAAGAATGCATTTCTTTCATTTAACTTCTCCAGTTAGAGATTATTGAATGAATCATAGTCCTTCCTATCATTATCACCACCACATATGATTGCAGTAATAATATTATCAAGGATAATTTTGCCAAAAAAATGCCTAATTAGAATTACTTTTGGTAACTTGAAAGAAAGCCCAGTCCAGATGGTGTAATTTGTACTCCAGCCTGAACCCCCGATTAATTTTCGTTCTTGTAGTTCTGCCTCTGCCTCTGCTAAGCTGATGCTTCCAACCTTGTGCTGAGTTAAGCAAGGCTTTATTCCATGCACAGGTGTGATATCCTAATATTTACTGAGGTGTACGTAAAGGAAAACTCTCAGAATGTAATCACTTACTCCATTTATCTTTCCAAACTCTACCAAGCCTTTGCTTGCTATGTCTGTGATGACGTGCCGTGGCTGTACATGGAAACTTTACTTATGTGATAAGACCTCTTATCGAAGTGCTTTTCATAGAAATAAACCGAAAATCATTTATAACCTTATTCTTAGCCCAAGGCTGTCATGGGTGGTAGATCCTGAAGTGTATGAATATAGTGCAAAAGCAATATCTTTTTCAAAACATGCTTCTGGTCTAGGAAAGTATTTTCATTCATTTATCATGGTCTAGAATCATGCAAATATTTTACATTATAGCTGTTATTTGAATTACATGAATAATACCTAATTTAAAAAGACATTTTGTATGAAAACGTGGATGAATTTTCATTTCTTTACTTGGGATGTGTCCAAAATGAATCCATATGAATAAATTATTAGTTCAGAAAATGATTTGGAAAGAAAAAAAAAGGATTTGTTTTGTGTTGACAAAACCATGATTTTTGGAGCAATATTTATTTTATGCATTTCATTTGACCAAAAATACGTGGTTTTGGTGAGGAAAAATTTTAAGTTGGAGGACAGGGAATTTAATATAGGTAAGAAAGGAATAGTGGTAACTTACATATATTTCACAAGCCTAGTACACCTGAGACCTTGAGTTTCAGACCTTGCCCCAGTACATACCTAATATGTCATGGAGCACCTTCGAAAAGTGATAATTCCCCCTCGAAACAACACATAGTTCAAATCAGTGAGAGAAAAGGGTCAGATTCCCACTCTGGACCAGGCAGGAAAGGACTGAAATGCTGAGTCATCACAAGATTTGACCTGGCCCCTGAGCTGCAAACAGAGGTTCCATCTTCTTCACTGTCTCCATGTGTCCAGATGAAGTCCAGATGAATTGAATCTGTAGAAAAAAAATCCATATTTATCAGGACTTTACACAAGCTTCATTCAGAAGAACAAATCAAAGAAAAACAGCTGTCCCTGCTTACACAGTAATGCACCATTATAAGTGGGAAAACAGGAGCAGGGTAGAGACACCAAAAAGGAATAAGGATCATTGCTTCTCTTAAAAATTCTTGGTTTATTTCTCTTGCAAAGCAGGTTAATTTTTGAGATTATTCATGCAATTTATATTTTCATGAGTTAAATCATATATCAGTAACCATATAGGAGCTAGTGCTCACTGATCAAATTAAAATAAATAAAAAAGAAAGGAAAGAAAAGAGAAGGAAAGAGTAGGAAAGAGAAGGAAAGAGAAGGAAAGAGAAGGAAAGAGAAGGAAGGAAGGAAAGAAGGAAGGAAGGAAGGAAGGAAGAAAGGAAGGAAGGAAGGAAGGGAGAGGAAGGAAGAAAGAACAAACATTTTTAATACTGAAAATAGCGGGTTGGAAGACAATCATGTTTCATAGTGTGTTTCTATGCCAGTTTCATGGTTGAACAAGAAACTGAACATAAACATGAAATAGAACTATGTCTAGTGCAGTACATAATCCCATAAGCAGTTTATGATTCATTGCATTTGAACTTTGCATTGTTTCCATTATGATTCTGTATATGTTATGTATAATATGCAAAGAGTGGGGCTGTCCTCATTTTTTCTTATGTAGGCCCAGAATCACTTTACCACACCTTTAGCCACACAAAATCCAAATGCCTCATCTAATCAAATACTTTAGATGTTATCCGTTTCTCAAGTGATCTACTGAGAACAATTCAACTTATATTTCTCTTACCAGGATGAATCCTCTTCTCATGATGACTAGCTCTGTTAGGTTGACTAAAGAAGGAATAGTGATAAGCTGTTTATATATGCCATAGTAGCATGTGGTGAAACACTGGCCCAGGTTGCCCAGAGAGGTGGTAGATGCCCCATCCCTGGAGACATTCCAGGCCAGGCTGGACGGGGCTCTGAGCAACCTGATCTAGTTGCAGATGTCCCTGCTCATTGCAGGGGGGTTGGACTAGATGAGCTTTGAAGGTCCCTTCCAACCCAAACTATTCTATGACAATGATTCTACGATAATGATTAATGAAAAATTGGAATATACGCTATAAGAAGCAATACCAAAATTGCTGGATACCAGATCTACCATGGTGTCTGTGATTGTAGTTTGTGAGGGGCTTAATAACACCTATCATGGACTCACTGTGTGTCTGCTCCTGCCTTCACTTCCCCTCATCCCGCCTTTCAGATCCTCTGTAGCGGGATGCGAATGGTCTTCCCTCTCTGGCAGAAGCGATGGGGATGGCCGGCAGTGGGCCTCGCTCTAGGATCATGGCAGCAGAGGTGTTGGTTTCTCTTGGCTACAGAGGGAAACCACCTGGCTCTTTTACACTGGATAACTGTTTTTTATACAGCTAAGCTTTGAGGAGCTGATTCCCACATGGGACTGCACAATAAGTACAAGAATCACAAAAAGCCTCTGCACTGAGGAGATGAAGTCCCGGACCTACTTATTGACTTCTCATGTGACCTAGAGATGTTAATTTGATAGCAGACCGCAGGCCTGTTTTCCATTCCCTTTGCATTGCTTCTGCGGTGAAAAGGAGCCAGGGATTTCTGCATTGCAGGAGGAATCCCTGGCCAGTGTATAGGAAATGTGATATTTGTAGGCTCTTTCAGTACAGTTGCTCCTTCCGTAAACCAGCATGCATACCTGTGATGCTATTCATACTTGGTAAACAAGAATTATTCTAGTTTCAGTAGGCATGGAAATAGTAAATATCCAGGCAAATGTGTGATTTTTTTGTCCTTTTTTAGTAAAATAAGGTCTTCTGAATCTTATGCTGAAATCAGCCAATGCATAAATGTCAGATTATAAATGAGTATTGTTTTGCTTTAGGTTTATCAGAGGAAAATGAATATTCAAGACTGTCGGCCAGCACTACAGCAGGCTCATCGATTCAAAGACATAGAGAGAGTCACACTACTCAGGTAAATAATTTACTGATAGCCTACTAGAACCAGTAAAAGAGAAAAAAAACCATGCATGTTGAAAACTGCCTTGATTCAAATTTGTGTGTTGGCATTAAAAAATGTAGACTTCTTTTATAGGTTTGTATTGAGCTAAGTACAATAAGGAATTTACTCTTTTTTTTTTTTTTTTTTCCTGGGAGTATAATCATCCTGAAAGGTTCTCATACTAGAGTTCGAAGTTTAAGGAACTTACTGTTGCTGGTTGTGAGGATGCTATTTTCAGGCAGGAAATATGTCTCTTCACCCTCAGAGGACCAAGATGCAAGATGATGTCTCTCTCAAGATATTCATTCATACAGAAAGAGTTGCATGATAATGAACCTCGTAGGAACAAATGCATAATTCTAACTTCCTTTTCTATACAAAAAGAGGGAATACTTTAAAAGCAATCTTCAATTTTTTTTATACAAGTATAAATAAGTAAAGATTAAAATCAAAATAATGTCTATCAATTAAAACAGCAGTAGGTACTGAGGTAGTGCAAAGCTTGCACTTTGGTTCGTTTAAAATTTCTGTTTAGTCAATGTCACTTTGAAATAACAACACAGAATTAACTTTCATGTGCATTAAGTGAACAAAAAAGAATAAACTTTCTCATAATATGTTTTCTTCATTCTTTTCTTCCTTTCTAAATAACCAATTCAGGCATGAAGGCATTCAAGCTATTTTATTCTGTTTCACTTGAATGGCATTAATGTATTGTCCTGTTGCCTTTATGTCTTCGGTCCACTTTTCTAAAAGGGCTGTCCCGAGTCATTTTTTCATTTGAGAAGATTGTAAGTATTTTACAGTAAAGCCAGATATTGTCCACAGAGAAAAAATATTGGAGCTGAGAGGAATTTCCTCAACAGAAACCTCTCATTAACCAATGGTACAGTTTTCAAACAATTTTACCAGAAGATAAAGGAAGTGCTTTATCACATTGAAAAGCTACTTGTCTGTGGTGAACAGCTGACACTTCATCGCAACAAAATACTGGCCCTAACCAAGAGAATGAATGTTTGAGCATTGACTCCAACAGGAGTGGGATTCAACCTGCAACTTCATATTCAGTCTTAATGTAACTTTGAAACACAATAGCTTTTAACTGAGTAAATACGTAAGCAAACTAGTACAAAAGTCTTCACTTTTTGTTTTTCTGCCCTACTGTCCAAAGCACAGGGATAACTACAGCACCTAATCTGAGTTGAAAAATTGTGCCAAGACAGCACCCAGCACTAGGCTGATCTCTTCAGATAAATGAGGCCAGCCAGAGCTGCCCTGGCGGATGTAGCCACATAGCCATCTTGCACACAGTAGCAAATCTTTACCATCACCGTACCTCTCAAACTCTCAAAATATACTTTGGCCACATTTTTCAAAAGTACTTATAGGTCTGCTATCTCCAGATCAGTATATTGGATGAGGATATGGGATTATAAAGATGACTAGAGGCAACGTTTTCAGTTGTCTCTGTTACATTTTTTAATGGTCAACCAAATACTTACTCGGCGTGAGAGTGGCCAAACAGACCTTTCTAATGAACGAAAAATCCAAGTCCAGGCACTGCTCCAGTTATAAACCTCACACAGTGAGACACTTTCACCGTAGAGCACCTTACACCTCTATTGCTCTGCTGCTCTGAGATCAAGGAGGATCATATGTAAATTACGGTATCAGTGCAGTACATGGAGAGTTAAATGAACTGGTTATAGGGGAGCCAGTATCTTCTTCTTATCTTTGCAAAATGGAAACTGTACGCTTCTGTGAAATAAGTCTGCAACATTTGAATACTTTATTTTAGAAGCAAGTCTTTAACCATTTACAAACATCTATTTTTGATTTTTCCAAAACTGCTTGCCAAAAGCTGAACACAATTTCAATTCAGTACTTTGAAATATCACTCTTCAGTAAAGAGATGTTTTGTCAGAGTGTTTCACAAATCTTTAAAATAGATTCTGTGCCATGTACTCCGAATTACATTTAGGGACAATCCTTAAAGGCAAGCTCAATAAGAACTGTGACAAGTTTAGAGAAGGAACCTGCAGTTCTGTGACTTTTGATACAATTGCCTTAATGAATAAACATGTTCCAAAGTGCTTTTGCCAAAAGAAAAAATCTTCCTCCCACAAAAAAAAGAAAAAAAAAATTAAAATGTCTTTGCTCACAGGACTAGAATTCTTACTGTAAAAATCATTCCTCACCATTTCTAAAGTATGGCATATATTTGAAAATGATTGGTTTTAATTACAGCTGACATTTCTTAGTATGCTGCTGGTGACTCTAACAGCGTACGACTGTATTGTAAAAGCCTTTGCCAGGCTTCACTGCAGTAACCTTATCACTTTAAAGTAATTCTTGCACAGACATATGAAATAGGACAGATTGTTTCACAGATCTATGAAGGTACTGATTGACTAATTGCTTTAGAGAGAGAAACATAGACTGGGTCCTTGGATTTCTTGGCAGACACCCTGTCATTTCAGCTAAAGGAAACTGGTTCATTAGCTTTCAGGGACTTCTAATATTTATGGGTTTCTTAATATCTCCCTGCTAGTTCCTTACTGAAGTGACAGGAGTTAATTTCATTTTTGTCACAGGATCTCAAGGCTCTTACACATCCAACTAAAGCTGAGGCATTGTGGCTTATGGTACCATCATGTTGTCACATCAGGTGATAATTACCTGCATCACTGCTTGATACTTCCTGCACATGGCAAACCTACACACTTCAGAGAGCAAATTCTTCGGCTTGGTATCTGTCGACATGCATCATAAGGATCAGTCTTTTAGCCAACACTTTTGGAAGCAATTACCAAAGTATACAATATCATGCAGATGTGAATTCAGCAACTTAACTGATCATCTCTAAAGTGAAACAAAACAAACCAAATGTTCACTATTGGCACAAATGCCACTTTTCTAGGGCAATGATTGCCTTAAGGCTGATTTTTATCAAAATGGAGAATGACAAAAATTTAAAAATTTTGTAGAAATACCAATAAAGTATTTCTCCTTTGAAAGTTGTAAAATAAAATTATGCTTTCTTCTGCTAGAAAGAGGGGAAGAGTGTTAAAAAAAATACTTTTTATCTTATCAAAAATGAAAGAGCTTACATCAAAAGAAATGAGTCTTGCATTTAAAAAGAATAACAGAGTATAGGGCTTTTTAAAAAACTAATACCTTTTCCTTCTTATTGTTCTGTGGCTGTACAGTTACTGATTTCCAAGTGATTATAGGTTGCAAGTGCCACATAAAAACATAAAGAATACAACATCTGATGCAACACGGTAGCATTATCTTCATCCTCAATGAAGATGGATACTGAATGACGGATTTGGGCATCGAAACTGTCAAAACGAGTTAGCCAGAACTTTCAGGTTCTGTAGTTTATTGGGATAGTAGATCTTTCAGAAATTATTTGTTAGCAAAGAGCCACACGTATTCTTTTTACCAACCTAGGATGCCATCTTCCCTGTATTTTATGCTTTCCTTGAAAAACAAAAAATTATAGTCAAGGAAATCTTCAAAATGTAACCTATAGCAAAATGGTTCTGCAAGAAACAATATCCAGATCTGTCCTGATGAGAAAACCTACTTTGCTCTTAGCAACTAAGCCCAAATACATCAGCTGCAAGAACTGCATCTACCTGAGCTTCTGCAGAAAGCCTTTTGATAGCTGCGCTGCACCTCTTGCTCCCTGAACAGCTGAAAACTAGGAAACTTCCTTTTCCAAACTTGATTTAAAATTACTGATTTAACATTACTGAAATGCTTATTGTTGCAAATTGCTTCAGTGATTTGTTTAAACAATTTGAGACTTTCAAATGTGCCTCGATCTATAGTCTTGAATTCTTATCCCATAATTTCCTTCCAGAGGCAAAGAAACTACCAAAATGGAAGAGATATATCTTCTGGCCATTTGTGCCATAATCTTGCTTAGATAGAAAATTTTGTTATGACTAAGAGTTGTTTCTGTTTAGTCACGCTCCAGGAAGTGATCCCAAAGCATATTGGAGACCCCACAAATGTTGAAATTGTTTAGCAGAGTCTAAACGCCAACTACCCCCTAAAATAAAGCAGGTCTGTAAAATATTACCTCTGTGCTCCTTTTCTTTTACATGAAGCATTTCTCAGTTCCTTAGCCAGTCCAATGGGCTCCTTCCTCCAAACTGTATTTATTGCTTCCTCTGTTCTCAATAGCTCCTATGTGTGGATATGTTTAAAAGACAGAGCATAAAGACTGTTGAAATACATAAGTTCTTTGGAATGTCAGCAACAGCAGCTAGATGAAATAGCATCAACAAAAGCAAAACTGTATGTTTGGCACCTCACACAAAAGCGAAGGACCCATTTCATCTTCTTTTTCACAGATCCAGGACTATGTTTTTTTATTATTTTTGGTAAAAATATTTTAAAGTTGTTATTAACATTCGCTACAAAGTGGGATGTGGTGAGAGAAAGATATAGTGAAGAAGAGCAGGCCAGCTAAAAGACTCCTTGTTTCTTACGTGGGCAGCAAGAAGCGACATGGTCTGTCTGTAACGGGATGAGGTGGACAACCTGGAGATAATGAACAGATGGGAAGTGAGGGGCAGCTTAAAGACTAGAGTGATAATAAGCGTGTGGCGGGGGGTGGGAGTGGGGAGGAAAACAGGCACCAGAGAGAGGGTGATTCAGAGAAGTAAGGTTGGAAGAAGAATAAAACGATTGAGGGAGAACGTAAATAATATAATGGAATAGGGGATTTAGAAAGAGGAAAGAAGGAAAAGTCAGAGAAAATTTAAAAATCCAGAGAAATGAGAAAAACAACTAAAAGGAAGACAAGAATAAAAGGAGGGAAAGAGCCAAGGACGAACCACAGGCTGATGGAGTAAAAAGAGAGAGGGACTAAGGAGTAAAAAAGTAGAAAGCCTATGTGAGGTTCCAGATATGATACTCATCTTCATATACATATCAATGTGATCTTTCATGTTCCATAAAATAAACTAATTGTAATAATCTATGCAAGCTGGTTTGCAACCATAGTCTCCTGAAGATTCAGCCATCCAAGGAGAAAGGCAGAAAATCTCCCCTTAAAAGGTGCAAAGCCTCCTTGTGCAGTTTAGTTTTCTAATGACTGAATGTTGACTTATTTGAAATCAGATGTTTTCAAATGCATTCAGCATCCTATGAAGATACTCCCAGAACAAGACACAAATAAGCAAGCAGCTTGCCATCCTAGTAGGTTAACTAATATCAGACATAAAGTACACCCTGGCATAAGGTTTTGGTTACCCTCTTCTGAAACATTTTTTTCTGTCACATGCTCAAAGAGGTAACATTAAAAAATGACGGTTATTTTTTCACATATTGTTATATTAAAAAATCTGTAGTCTTATCTCTTCTATTTTGTTTAAACCCCATAGTGCAGGTTGGCAGATTGCGGTAATATAGGAGCCAACATTTGACAATGAAAAATTGGAAATGTCTTTTCATATTCGTGAAGAATGTATTTATTGTTTCATTATAGCTTAAGCCATAGCTCTTATTTCATGAAATCTCATTGCTTTCAGCAGTCTCTTCCCTCTGAAAAAGCTGCGTGTTTGTTATAGTTTCAAGGGCCGTCTTTGTTCCTACTTGATTTAATATTTGTTGCAAATCACTTTTTTGTTGACTATACAAAAGTATAAAAAAATGGGTAGTCAAAAATGGAATGTGTTGCTAACCCCCACCTCTTGTCACAGTTCTAAAAACTGGGCTCTAATATTTGTTATTAAAGTCTGTCCTGTTTGCCTATTAGCTGGAAGTAATCTTTGATCATCTTTGAAGCAAAATGTGGCAATCAAACAAGTCTGGTGTAATAAAAACAAAACAAAACAAAACAAACAAACAAACACAAACACAAAAAACCCCAAACAAACATACAAAAAAAACCACAACAAAAACCCAAACCACTAACACCTTTGTAAACACATAATATCCAAGAGATGACACAGAATGACATATATTTAGCATTGATCTGAATCGGTATATCCCCCTGAACTGTGTTTTGTTTATTGTTTTGACAGTAATGTCAAAGAATTCCCTTTGTAATGTCACATACAAATAAAAATCAGGTCTTATAACAGTGCAGCTTTATTTTTAGAAGACTTACAGTCAAAAACATGTACCTTACAGATTAAATGGTATGAGGTAATGCGTAGTATAAATTCATCAGTAGGTACAATATCTTGTGGTTCTGTACCAAGGGTTTTTGGAGGTTTGATGCCCCTCTGATCAGCAAGCGTGTCCTAGGTCTGACTTCTGTGACCGTCAAAAGGGGAAGCACAGATTCTCCTCTTTGAACCCACAGATGCCCCAAAGAACTTCCTATACATGAG
The DNA here is from genome assembly GCF_036013445.1 of Caloenas nicobarica. Lineage (NCBI taxonomy): Eukaryota > Metazoa > Chordata > Aves > Columbiformes > Columbidae > Caloenas > Caloenas nicobarica. The sequence continues at coordinate 154,387,445 of NC_088245.1, read as the reverse complement.
GCCCCTTTTGTGTCTCTACTGCTTCATCCTCACTGCATTTTCCCGTGGTAGAAGGCTGTGACTGTTGAGGAGAAGGGAACAAAACCTTCCGAGCATCCCTTTCCCCTCCATAAGCTCAGGTGCTTGGCTGAAATACATATTTATTCCCCTTGGGCTGCCCCAGTGGCCAGCGGGTCACCCGAAAAGGCTGCTTCCAATCTGAGTTTGATGGGAATGTGGTCCCCTACCCCATGGACAGCATCTGTGGAGAGTGACTTCACTTCTGACTTAGTCATAAGTGCCTGGTGGGAGAGAGAATAAATCAGTCTCTCTGCCCTTCGTTCTCTTGCCGTCACACACTGCCACAAACATGTCGATCAGCAGAGATTCAGATTGCTAACAGGCCATAAATTAAGTGGTGTTTGCCTCTAGTGTTCTTTGTCCATAAGTGTAGTGTTTTTGTAGAAGAAAGGATGATACACAACATTAACAAGTACAAGTTGACGATTGCTTCGAAAGCATTGTGGCAAAACCTCATCTGTAACTGATCAAGTGAAATATCTCCATTAATACCACAAAGCAGCAGTGATCAATTAAGTAGCAACATGATTCATTTTTTCAGATAGTTTTTGTTACATTATGTACAAAATGGTATCAGCATTGTTAGGTCAGCTGTTCTGACGACCTCTACAATAAATGATTTGTCTTCAGAACTCATCTTGAGAAAGGCACAGTTGCTGTCCTGAGCATCATCTTTTTCTCAGGCATCAGAAGTAAATTAGGAGAATGCTCTGAAGGTTTTAAAGAGCATTGTGTAGTCAGTTTGTCTGGAAAGAGAAATATTACCTTAGAGGAAAAAAAAAAAAAGTATAATTCAATATTTGTTGATGTTTTAGTCACTCTTGGAAGGTGTCATTTAGTTGTTGATATCAGAAATCTAGAGTTGAAAGAACCTCAGCCAAAACAAATAATAAAAAATAAATAATTGAAACCCCAAAAATCCAAATAAGTAAATGAAATACACCATTGTTTTGAATGTACAGGCTTGTACAACTCTATTCCCAGCTCAGGTAATCATAGTGCCTGATGTGTACTGTGATATATTATTGAACATTGCCCACCTTTTTCTAATAGTTTCTGCCAGATTACACATTATATCTGTACTCAGGATTTGTGTACTGATATTACTTTGCAAATATATAATATCTTCAATTGCTGAAATACCTCCAAGCTGTATGGAAGATGATAAACCTAATTAATTGAGAATATTGTGGTCCCAGGCATGTTGCAACTTCATTGATGGAAAGGCAGAAAAGTACAGAAGATGAAGTCCTGCTTTTACAACTAAAATGTATTCCTGAGAAAAAAAAAAAGAAAACCACATCACCATCCACCACCACACCCCACCCTGCAAAACAAAACAAAACAAAACAGAAACAACAAACAAACAAAAAAAAAAGGCATGAAAGAAGATCAGACAACTTACACCAGAAATAGAATTTCAGTCAGATGAAAAATATAAAATAGAATTGCAGTCAGATGAAGAATATGAAATCTTCTGTCTGGAACACACCAAAAGTGTGTGTAGCCCAGGAGTCTCTTTCTGACAAAAACGAGGAGAAGTTGCCGCTTAAGGAAAACAGAGAGGTGTGAAGTGCCTCTTCTGCTGGTGTGATCTCTTGGTTTCCAGTGGTCTGTGAGGAAGGTCCTTCTGGAGACAGAGTTCATTTTGTAGCTAGTAATCCTTGGTGGACTTTACTTTTATGAATTTTTCTGCAAAATCCTTTCAGAAAGCCAAACTGAGGCGAACAGTGGAATTAAATTTTTTTTAGGATGAAGCTTGAGAGGTGTCCAAACACCATGTGTGATAGCAGAAGGCTGGACTGGGCAATCAAAGATGCCTGTTCCTCCGGGGTCTCTGACACCAGAATATCCTACTTCCAGCATCACCCCATGACCGATGTTTGGAAGAAAATTTAATCTGTCCCTCAAAAAATCCAGATACCTGAAAAACGCTTTCCAGAAGGGAAAGCATTTCTTCCTGACTCTTGTGGTGATCTAATTATTTTCAGAAATATAGTCACTTTTTAGTTTTATTTTAAATACAAGGTTACTCTCAAGATTACTTCCAATTTTTAAATATTGCCAAAGATATTTCTTCCTTTGATATGTCATCTATATAACACCTGATCTAAAAGTAGCTTATCATTTTGATGTAATACAAGATTTTAACCAAGAGAAAAAAATATTTTCTTGTTTAGAGCAAAGCAAATGTAACATATATATCAGCTATGGGTCTCATATTCAACTCTATTTAAGCTGGCATACCTCCTGCAGAGCAATTCCAGATTTGCACCAGACAGAGCAACTGTCATCTTCGCCATTTTCTCTTTTCCAATAAACCCCCTTGCCATCCATTTGGAGTGTTATTTTTGGAGACTCTAAGGTTGCTCCAACACAAAGAAAAATAATCAGCAGTTTAAAAGAGCGATTAACTAAAAATCACTTTATTGTTGCATGTCACATACAAGTCATTACATCCAGTGGGTCTGCATTTGCAAAAAAACGCATTCACAAGACAATCGCATGAATCAGCTTGCATCCCAGTGGTACATTTGTATTTGAAGACTTTTAATTGGAATTTAGAAGCATGTAAGCTCATTTATCATAGTTGCTTTCTGCTCCCTGCTGGGGTCTTACACGGCCAGTGCAGGTTTCCCAATCAAACACAAATTTACATATTGATTTGATTCATGATGAATGCTTGCCTAGACTTTGTAACACAACTTGGTTTACTGTGCGCTTCCCCCTTGTATCTTTAAATAAGTGTTGGATTGGAAAATAACACATCAGCTGACAGATTTTTTTTCTTGATTCAAGAACCGATGGAAAAGGAATCTTTTCCTGATTTATGCTTTTTTGTCACATAGAAAAAAACCAAACATATCTGTTTGAACTTGAAGGGTAAGGATTTTTTGAGAGGTTGCAGTGTGCCTCTCCTGTAGTTTGGAAAAAAGACATGATGTATGTTTGGAAGCCATCAGTGTAGGGGCTTATCAGATACAAAAAGAAAACAGAGAAAGATGAAGCCATTAAAACACATTAAACATTTTTGTGAGATGCATGCATGTCAGAGGTTGAATCCAAATGTGTTAGTCTTGCTAATAAGCACATGCAGTATGACTTATTTCCAGAATTACTGAATGAAATTGTGTCTTTGATTCTGAAATGAGAGGTGAGAACGTCCTGATCACTTCTGTCTTTAAAACTGGTGATCCACAGGGGACCCACTGGGGTTTGTGAACTGCTTTTGAGGGCTCTAATAAAGATAACTGTGAGTTACTTATTGGCTGAAATTTGTTCTGCTTATGTTTTTAGGCAGCCTGCAAACCAGAAAAGATTTTTAAAAATGTTTTTTTTCAGGGAAGTTCCATTTCTAATTATTGCATAATTCACTTTAGATCCTAATCAAATTTCAGAAAACTAACATCATTGCTGTTCAAGACTCAATCTCCTCATAGATTACATGATGGGACATCAACTTTACTAACAATTTAAAACACTAATGGAACAGAAACATAATAATGCTCTAATAATTAATTGTGAGCATCTACTGACAGTTACTTTAAAGCACCAACATTGACAAATCTATTAAAGAAAATAATTGGCAGTATTTCTCTGAAGGGAAAATATGGACTAGCTATCTTTTGCAAATGTCTCAGGACTACAGGTTTATATGCTATACATGTCCTTAAATTGTGTTGTGATTTAAAAATCTCTTCTCTGTTGTGCTTATATGTCTATATTCAGAAATTTTACTAAAACTTATGGAAGCAACTAAATCAGAACTGTAATCAAGCATGAAGAGCTACATTTTATGGAAAGAAAATTATTTCTATGTTTTAACATCCAAAAATGTAATTAAATACTTATTTTCATTTTCTGGTGAATAGTAGTAGAAAAATTAAAAGTAATCGCGAATGACAAAAAAAAAAATTACAAGAGTACAATACACATATTTTCGAAAAAGTAAACACTACATTTGGTCAGGGAGAGAGCAAAATGAGGTGAAGTATTCAAAAGAATCTTCTAATGCAAATCAGTAAATCTCTGTTTGGCAGACAGTTTAATGAGACCTTTAGCCATAGGCTGATGATAAAGACCGTTGCATTTGACACACAAATAGACAATATAAGCTCTTTGCTACTTCTGAATGTTACAAAATGTCCTCTGTAAAGTTACAGCATTTGATCTCTTAATGCAGAATGAATTTCCTGAGGTGCTAGAGCCAAATCTCTAAATAACTCAAAGTTAATTTTAAATGGACCTGTTAATCTCATTAGCTGGCATACCTTTTGTCACAAATGATTTAAAAGTGCAAAACCTTCAACTTTCCATAATTAAAAACTCACTGATTTTTTTAACTAGCCTAAGAAATAAGACTAAAATTAAAATAATTTATTGGCTTATCTTACATCAACTCATCTTGTTTCTAAGACAAAGTTGAAATCCCATACGTCTGCTTTAGGCCATAAAGTGAAATTTAGGCAGAATTTAGAACCCTAAATCCAGAAGGCAATTCAGGAGCTCATTTTCCAGTGACTATGAGATACTTAAATGTGTATAACTCAGTAGGCAAAATCATGGTCCATGACTTTCATGGTTGCCACCATGCAACCAAAATGCTCTGTCTCCTCTATCTCTTGTGTGATAAAATCACAAGGGACTCACTCTGAAGGATTTGCTTTAGCATACTTACCACATATGGACAGCACAAAGCCCAGGAGCCGAAGTCCTTCTTCCTTGCACTTGGAGTCCACCTCTTCTAGTCACAGTGTCCTCTCACTATGTGGGAACTCCGTCTCTTCCTTAACCTGAGAGAAGTCAAATCCACATCTTCTGATTTCCCAATACGCTCAAACCACGAGATAATGATGAAAGTCCTTCCATGCATGTCCTGATGGGACCGAGCCATTGATGCTCTGTCACCAACCAAAATCCCTAGTGCCAGGAGGCGAGCATTTGCTTCAACAGTCTGTTTGGGCTGTGAGGTGGGAGGAACAAATCCTGGGGTCTCTTCCCTGGGCTGCTCATAACATTTATTTTGTTCATCTTGACATATTTTGCAGTGGAAAATGTGGATCTTGATTAACCGCTTCAATCTATTGCAGCTTTGGTAACTCCGGATGCTCATCTCTTGTGCGTCACTTTGATACTTCAGCTTTTCTGGTTTGCTCAGTAAGGACTCTTGATACCAAACACAGGGATGGTGTTCCCACCAGATGGCAGGACTGTTAGATGCTAGGTATTCAAATACTATACGTTTTTGTGGGTCTAGCTCAGAAGCTTTGCTGCCCATAATGGTCTGATTGACCATTGACACTGAGTAGGAAAATCCTGGTCTACAGTTCGTACGATCTTTATCCCTTAATGGTTGAAGTTGTTGGTTCAGTGTCCATTGAGAAGATCAGTAGTCTTAAAGGAATTGCTGCCTACACACCTCAGTTACTCTTCACAAAATACATGTTCAGGATACAGAATAATAACAAAGAAACGCGGTTTTCTGTTTTACGTTGTGCTTCATGTAAAATTACTCAGCAAATCTTTTCCATAATGAATATGTAAAATAAATCTTTAACTTGCCACAGGTCTAATCATGAATGGAAAAGAGAAAAGATATCATCTTGTTCAAATAGAACTAATTAAATTAATTGATTCATTTAAATCTCTGCCATTTCTTGCGCATTTTCCCTCATTTCATTTCCACTAGATTTCCATTGTCCGTCCTTCATCCAGGTTGAAATGTAAACTTTTTCCAGCTTATTTACCAGCTCAGTCCCATAATGAATGAAGATTTAAAATATTTTTCCTTCCTTGTTTTAAAAATGCAATAAAGGATGTACACTTATTTGTGGATTGGACCTACATTTGTCCACTATACACTGGAAAACAAGCTGTATAGTGAAACTGCTGACCCAAGATTAATTTGCAGCTTGTATAAGCAGGGTCGGGATAAAAAAGCTTCTTCAGTGCCTATAAGCTATAAATAGGATGCATTTGTCCATTGCCTTGCCCAGGCAAATTGTACTGGCTTTTCACCCTGCACCTGTGTGCCTTTATGTTTCTTAGAATAGCAATGGAGCCCTCTCTATCCAAATACTTTGTCCATACCTCGTTAGAGTCATGCTATCAAACTTTTTTCGCCTGAGCACACCCAATAACATGGAGTTTCAAAGCATCTGTTTTCTTATAAGCATACTTTTCTACCAGTGTTCAGACACATCTTTGATTATTTATCTCTGAAACTGTTTCATATGAAACTCTTGCAGTCTAACACAGCTTGCTTTTTGTATGTTCCAGTACGTCTCTGAGAAGCATTCCTAATACAGGTTCATGAAATGCCTAAAATTTAGATGCAAATAAGGTGACTGAATTGAGAAGAATGAATTCCATTCTACCTGTTTTCTAAACTGGGTTATGCCCATAATTTAAACCCACAAAAATCTATAGAAATTGGCAAATTGGCCACAGTAAGCTGCAGCATTTCCCAAGCCATACACATGTTCTATAGGATAAAACTACCTGACCTGTCTTAATAAATTGTTTCCAATTACAAACTTTTCATTTGTCTTCTAACCTTTCCTACCCACACTAAAAAAAAAAAAAAAAAGACAATGTGTTTTGGCACACAAGAATTATCTGATATCCCTCTAACAACACCCATGGAACATTTCATTTTCCTTTGAGTCGCTGAGATGCCCTGTTGCTTTTTGTGTAAACATGAAAGCAAAGAGGCTTTTGATTTCCTAGTGGTATGTAACTGGGATGGCATCAAAATATACTTTAATGAAGTCTTTCAAACACTTTCTATTTTTCTTCTTTTTTCTTAAAAATGTCATTATGTAGGTTAATGCATTTCTCTTTGAAGCATCAACCAACCAGAAATTAAGCAGATTCCCCATAGATCTTCAGGCATCTCCATGTGCAGTCACATTCCTTTTCTGACAGCACATGTGAAAGGTCTGACTTGCACAGGAGACATTTGCAGCATTGGTGTAAAGCCTGTGTAAGCCGCTGTACCCAGGTACCTGCTGCTCCGTGGAGGAACAGCAGGAGCCACAGGCCTTAGCAAAGTCATCTACCCTGGGAACCTTATTGCCCATCAGGGACAAAAATGCCATTCATGTCACTCAGCCCTCCTTGCAGCCAGAACCGGCCACATGGGTAGTGTCTCACGAGCATTTGGGGGCACTGCTCATCCTTTATCATGGTGACTAACATGCAGCCAGCTCTCATTATGACAAGGACTATAAATGCAACCTTGACAAGAACAGCCGTACTCCTCACGTGAGCCTGTTGTGCAAGGTGAAACATGGGCATTTTAGTCACATCATAGGTGCCTCTGTGGGGTCCTTCAGAAGGAAGGTAGCAGAGTAAGGGCCATGGGCCATTAGCTGTTGTGGTGGGTTTGGTTCATATTCCCTAGATTGGCCCCTTCTGCTACAGAATACCCCCACGCCAATGGCTCTTAGGACCTGCCCTAGGTGCTTCTGTACTGCATAGGTGCCAAGCAGGTCTTAAAAGATGGACAGATGGACTTTGTAGCTTTGTGGACCTGTGCTGTCTTGAGGGCTTCAATCTGACTTGAACAAAATAAATAACCATTGCAACAGAAAGTTTAAATGTGAGGGAACAATTTCTTCCAGATGGATTATGATTCTAGTACAGAATTGTTTGGCTACTTCAGGATGATTTTATAAATAGTTTCAGGGCAACTGAAGCCACTTTTTAAGTTGTTAATGTATTCTCTGGAGGAAGACAAGGGCCAGCCCCTGGTTCTAAGGAAAATATCTATCTGTGACAAGTAGCACTACTAACTATAAGCAGCAAACCAGATTATAGGTACTTGGGTATTTACATTTAGTAACTGTCCTGGTTTTGGCTGGGATAGAGTTAATTTTCTTCCTAGTAACTAGCATAGCGCTGTGGTTTGCATTTAGAATTAGAATAATGGAGTTAGACCATGACAGGGGCAAAACCTTGCTACACCTGTAGCTGCTATTTGCTCTGTCTAAAGGAGTATTTTGTTAGTATAACAGTATTATGACATCAGTTTTAAGACCAAGTTGTTAGAAATATGAACTACTCATCACTGTAGGCAGTATTGTTTGTGTGTTTTAGAGGATTGTGTTCATGTACCCTTTGCTGACATAGGGGAATTTTTTCCATTTCTTTCATTTTTGGCACCTGCTTCATACAACTTCAGTTCTGTGACTTTCAGACATGAGATTGAAATAGGGCGATTCTAAATCATTAATTTTCTTCATTTTCAGTGTAATGAATGATAAATGAGGAGTGGGAACAGCAAGTTAAGCACAAAGTTTTAAACCTTTTTGGAGGACAAGGTTGCTTCAAATTATTACCAGGGTTGTTTAATCTTTTTTCTTTCAGCTGTAATACAAATGAGAGCAGCTTTCCCTCAGCAAAAGTGTGGAACTTCAGTGCTTGCCCACATGCATTTATTTATTTCTTTAATTGTAAATATTAGAATGGGAGCGCTCACAGCCACTCACTAACATGGCTCATACTAGAATGTGTGGGTAAGCTCATAACGCTCCACGATGCCCTTTGCAGATAATGGATGGAGAGCAGAAAGTGGTTCCCTTCTCACAAGGGGCTCGACAGTATAAAACACCTCTCATGAGTTCAAGGGAAGGTTATTCTGCTGAAAGTCATTATTGTTTATACATCATCATAAGTGTCACTGAGCTCTTTATGAAGGAGATAAGAAAACAGGACCTGAACCTGCCCTGCTCACAGGTTTACCTCCACGACAAAAGAGACAGAGAATCCTGTATGAAGTATCATTCAACATGGATATTGCAGTTTTACGCTGCCAAGATAATTAAATTTATCCACCTTTATTATTATTATTTCCTTCTCATTAACAGGTTATTCATCAGCTTAGACTTTCAGAGAATGAGAGTGTGGCTCTGCAAGAGCTTCTAGATTGGAGGAGAAAGCTGTGTGAAGAGAGAGAAGACTGGCAGCAAATCTTGCACAACACTGAGCAAAGAATCACAGCCCCACCTCCACCCCCTTGTAAAAAGCCAACGCTGCTGAAGAAGGTAGAAGATACCTCCTGCAACAGACTCTCTTCAGGCATATGGGATACCACCATGTGATTCAGATGCGTGTGTTTGCAGACTGTTAGGAATGAAACCATCTAATGACTTCAATCTGCACAATCAGCAAGCTTTCCTCCCTTCACAAAGTGTGCAGGGATTTTTTATAAGCACTCATTCAAGAGCACAGGATGGAGGAGCTATTTAGATCTGTTGTGTGTGTGTGTGTATGTGTGTGTTTGTTCTTTTCATATATATACACATATACATATATGTGTGCACCTGTGAGTATATATATGTATGTGTGTGTATATATAAATGGAGACAAACTGCACTATAAGTGCTTAGTTTAAAAGTACAAGACGGTCACTTAGAGTTCTCCCATGGACAATAAAGAAAATATGTTAAGCAAATGATGGGGAGAAGTGACTGACAGACATTTTAGAGAGATCAGGAAAGTCTGTGTGCACACTGTACAGCTGTTTTATATAGTACAAAAATATGATGTTTCTTGTTCTCTAATGAATGGTTTTATTATATTACCTGTATACATATATATATTTCTTTGTAGATGTCTGTGTTCTATTGGCGTTGCAAACCTGAGCATTATTTACATGTTTATAACTGGTGTTTTATAACTTTATGCAATTGGTGCTGTCGTTCTTTCTTCAAAATACAGGTAATAAATTCAGTGCTCTAATTTTCCTTTCATAGTTTATCTTTAGCAACATACCAAACAGTTTCAACACTGTGGGTTTTTTTTCAGAACTGGCAATATCCTTTCTTAAATCCAATCCTGAAATTCTTGCAAAGCTGCTACATGCCGGTGTGGTTCAATGCTGTTCAGTCATGACTTCTTTTTGGTGGGCCTGTGTTTCTGAGTGTGTGAACTGTGAATTCTGCAGTTACATCTGAAATCTTATTTCATTCTGGGTTATGTAAAATAATGAGGCACTCATTTAGATTATAAGTATGGTTAGAAATTCATACCTGATTATGCATAAGGTCAGGTGTCAGTAGAAAGATACATAACGGTAATGAGGTATGAAAATAGGGCTGTGATTTACTGCTACAAGCCAGAAGGCTTTATGGAGATGGGTGTATCAAAGGATTATGTCCTTATGGTGGTACAATGATGCATTTATACCTCAAATTTCATGTAATGAAATGGTTTCAGGAATTGGAGCATTCTAGTTGGTGAACATGAGTTCTGAGCAGTAATGTTAATTTATGAAAAACATGCTGCTGGAAATTTGCTAGCTACTGCTCAGCAGTCTTTGAAATACTGCTCTGCCACTAAGAGGTGTAATTTATATAAATACACAGGTATTTTGTCAGGGGCCACTTATTTTAAGTTCTTGGAGTGTGTAGAGCCAGTGCGAAACACTTTTCTTGGCTGTTTGCCCTGTTCCTATTGAGATCCAGGAAAAAGTGCTTGTAATTTTGCAAGTGAATGTAAAACTAATATTTTCAAATGTAAGCTAGGTTTAAAAAGTGAGCTCAGCATTGGTTGGAAGTTAATGGGAAAGAAAAAAAAATGCTTAGAAATGTAGGTTTTTCCATCATGTTTGAGAGAAGCTTCCAGCAGGCCAAATGGTAGAAGCAATCACATGCTTGTTTGTTTGTTTTTACAGGGAAGCAGCAAAACTCAAATTGTTCTCATGAATATCATCAAGCTGTAGGCAGGATTAAGCACCTTCTCTCACTAGATATTAAAATAGACATTTTGAGTGCACAAGGAAGGGGAGACACCAGGTTAGCTCAGAATTTTACCTTGTTACCACTGTTAGCTTCACAGAAGTCCTTTGTATTTCTGTTTATTTCAAGAATACCCATTTCTTTTCTGTGGAGAAGCAGGGACTCCAGACTCTGAATCTTACCTTCAGCTGATGTAAACGGCCATAGATCGTGACTTTATGCAGGAGGGGTAGCTAACCACTGTGGTTATGCAGGAAACAACTCTACCTGCTAAACAATTATATCGGAACGAGGCTTTGCCTGGAAGAATTGATCTTTCTGGCTTTTCAGTCAGATAATCAGGGACACACAGATGTCCCTGTGTGAGAGCGAAATGAAATGGCTCCAGAACTGGATGCAAGAGGGCTAATTAACCCGACCCTGCAAGTACATTGCTTGCAGGACGCATGTTGTTATCCCTACATGGCACAGCATCGCTGTACAGAGCCCTAACAACATCTACCCGGATGGCTTAGCCACCCTGAACACCTCACTGCGCCCAGACGTGCAGACAGGCCCTCGGGCTTGTCGCTCCTCTAACAGGCCTGGCAATTAGCCCTCTCATCAGGTCTATCACACTGCTGACTCTAATGCCCACTAGCTGGCTTGGCAACGGGTAGCAATCAATCCACAGCAGCCTGGTGGTTTAGGGCAAGCTGTAAAAACTGACTGAGAAGCCAGTCTAGACCATGACGATATCTCTGCTATGGCAGTGGGCTTGCTACCAGTCACTGAGCTGGCTATGTGTGAGGTGAGCTTGCGTGTTATCTCCAGAGGACACTTATGGTCACTGCACGTGTGACGTGGGAGGACTCAGAGGGAACACATTTCTCAAATAGAGTTTAAAATGGGACATAAAATAAATGCACATTGTACTATTTGCAGTCCTTACTAATATTTGTGTTAGAGCCATGATCAGCCTCAGCTGCAGATGCTCAAGTGGGGTCTAAGGAACCGTTTTGCTACTCTTTCAAAGTCTGTATCGTGCTCTACAAACCAAGTGTGGAGGAAAGGTCTGTAGATTTTCTAGCAGCTTCATCAACACCGTGACACAGGAGAAGCCAGTACAAACGTGATTCTGGTAATCTGATTTTCAGAAGAATGAACAAAGCAGATTATTCCCCTCTGTGCAGAAGGCTTTTGTTCTATCTTTTGCAAAATTGGGTGAGACATCTATTTTCTTGGCCTCTTCCTTAAGACATGTTACCACAGCGCAGTACAACAAACTAAAAAACAGAAGATATGAGACATTTCTTGGTTTTGTTTTCAATTTTGTTATTAATTCCAGGTTATGTAATGGCTGACTTTTTTACTTGGGAAGATTTTTCAGGATATTCCATTAAAATATAGTACTATAGGAATAAAGTATTTGTGTTAAAACATGTTTTAAATATTTCTCTAATGGCAGTAAGACACTCCAGAGTGTGACTTATGATGTCATAATTCACACCTAGTGTCTTCATTGGTCCCTTGGCCTTTGGCCTTGTGCCTAACAATGCAGTTGGTAGGGAATTATTATACCATAATTCACACCCTACTGTGTCTTATTGCTTAAATAACCATACCCCCAGAGGTGTCTTAAAACTACCATTAAAGTTTATATTGTGTATCAAAATGTGTTTACAGGGCTGGGAAAATTTACTATTGACATTTTGAAATGTTGAGAAGTAGTTTTAGCAGAACTGTACAGTGCTTGTAAATTAATCTCCCCACTGGAGTATGCAGCAGGCAATTACAGTATTTCTTGAGTATATGAAGTCCTCTCTTGCACATTAAAAAATAGCTTAGACAAAAAAAAAAGCCTTATGAATTTAATATTCTAAAGGGAAAGATTAAACTCTATGAGCATGCTAATGCCCTTAATATCAAACGAACAGTCTAAACTATATTTATATTTGCAATAAAGCAATTTCAGGAAGCTGGGGTTATCATGAGATAATCACTCCTCCACGTTGTGCCTTATTGCTTAATTTTTAATATGTGAAACAAACAAAACTTCTAACAAATCAGCCTGTCCTTCAGTATAAGGTAAGAAGAATCAGATATGTTTTACACTTTAAAAAGCCGTTGGTCTTAAAGCCAAGGGAATTCTGAAACCATATTAAACCACAATAAAAGAAAAACAACAGCTGTTGGCATGAGAAATTTTTAAAGCTTGTAAACCTTACTTGTTACTCCTGAAATAGCACTTGGTGTTTTTTAGTTGCTGTAGTTACATTCCTATTGCAGATTATAAGAAAACTTTGCTTTTAAAAACTGATTTAGACATCCAGAGAAATACATGCACCAATATTTTAACGAAAGATCTGTGTAGAGCATGAAGTGATAAGCCTTTTCAAAATGTGTATTGTTTACAAAACAATAGTATGATTGTTGAGTAAGTGAACTACATTTCCCTTTTTGCCAGTGATCCTTTTTTATTCCTTCTAAAAGGTTGACTTATTTTCACTAATAACTTTATTATACTGCAGATCCTTTGTGTGTGCCACAAAGAATTTCATTAACTTGCTAAGAAAGCGTAATAGATTGTAGCATAGTTTTAAAGTGATAGTAATAGCCACATTCATTGTAGTTTTTAATTCTGCTCTATAGTATTGACATCCCTAGTAATCCTGTTAATCTTATCTCTATAAAGCCTGCTAATATCTGAAATGCTCTGAGGAACCTAAAATAAGTTTTGCCATTCACTTGTTAAATAATAAATGTAATTAAACTCTGTACAAGTCAGTTTTCCAGAATGGTATTAAACATTTAATGGTTTTGTGTTCTGAATCTGTAGTTTTAGAAAACACCACCTGAGCATAACTATTTACAGTATCTGAACAAAACAGAAGGGCGTGTGAGGAAATGCTTTTCTTCCAGTTTTGCCGTTCTCTGTATACTCAGGATTTTCATTTTGAGAAGAAATAAATAAATCCCAATGCTGGCTTATACTGTGGCTGTGAGAACTAGATCATTAGTAAAGACTGTCTGTCCTCCCACCTGTGGTTTGGCCCTTTCCCTGACCACATGTACACAAGCTGGATCTGGCCAAATCATGGATTTTGCTGTGAGGTGTCTTAGGCAAAAATTTTGTCAAGTCATTATTTGACTTTTTGAGGGTTTTTTATTTAGTACAGTAAACAAAACAAAACAAAAAACCAAACGTACACACAAATTGAATTAGTTAGAAGTATTTACTTCAACCTTAACTACCTTGTTTTGGTGCTCTTATATGTGAATAAAATCCCGTCTCAGCCCTTCATTATTTCCTTTCCTGTCAACTTAGGTTAATTTTCAAACAGACTGTTATGATGAAAAAAAACAGTGACTAAATGAAATTACAGCATAACCTTTAGGTTTAATTTTTGAAATGAAGCATTTTCCTTTAAAAGTAATGAAATAGAATATTTCAATATTTAACATGTTTTTCACCTTTTCCATCTGAAATTGTTTGTTGGATGCAGTCTGAATTTACACATAATTTCAATTCTTCATAGACATATCTTTTCAGAAATCCGCTCTTCTCTGAAAAGACCACACTAATGAATATTTGTTTCGAGGTGCAGGACAACTGCTGAGGTCCTTAGAAGCACCAACAGGGAAAATTTGACAAGCGCAGGTATATTGCCATCGACGCAATGTTCCTGTGACAGCCATCAGCTAATGTTTGTGCCCTCACTGGTTTTATGTGTGCTCTAGCCCCTTCTCAGTCTACATGGATATGTAGTCACCTGTCTCCTGATACTCATTAGACTACAGAAAGAAGAGTACTGAACCTGTCATAAGCTCCCAGAGAAAGAGGAGAAATGTGCTCTGGGCTCTTTTTAATTACTGATTAATATCAATTACTTAAATATTTCTGAACATGGGAATTGGAATGCAACTTTCTCGCTGTCCGGATGTGAACAAACCACTAGGCTAGAAAGCTGTGGCAATGAAATAGCCACAGTTATTAAATGGAGAGTTATGGAGGTGTAACACCTCTGTTTCATAATGTAGTATAACTTTGTGGTCAGGAAAATATTCCAAAAACTAGAGAAGCTGATTTTACACCGTTTCAGGAAGACAACTCCAAGTACATCCTTTGAACTAAAACAGTCTCTACCTGGTTTTAGTGCAGACCCTCCCTAACAGAATGGTCTGAGTCTCACAAATCAGATAGGCAAGGGAATGCCTAGTGTTCACGTGTGACAGGACTAGGGTAGGAGAACAGTTGTCTGTGGATGGATAAGTTTGAGTAAGTGCTTTGGAAATCTCCAGACATTACCACCTTCCTCAGGGTTCTGAACAGCAGCCTGAAGGTAGATTTTGTATACATCCTTGTTTTATGAATCCCATCCCAATCAGTTTGTGCAGTTAGGAGTATCTTGGACAGAAATTACTCTTCAAATAACCTTCATTTATTATATTTTAGTAACGTGATTACTAAAAGTATTTATTCAAGTCTAACATTTACCGATATAGCTCCCATGTCTGGAATAAGAAATTAGCGTTTAAACAATTAAAAAAAAATTTTAAAAAGGACAACATGAAAATAAGCGCATTTGAAACACATCTTGTGGGTCCATTATGAGATCTGGGCTCCCTGAGCCTCAGAGTTATCATAAGTAACATGCTAAATGCCATTTCATCAAAGATCAAGACAGCAACCCAAAAGCAGCTCTCAAAGTTTAAAGACTTTCTTCTACCTTGGTTTTCTGTCTTATATAAGTCCTCATCGGGCATGAGCAGTTACCAAGGTCAGACATCATGCAGCTTGAAAAGCACGCATCTTTCGTCTCCTGAGGGAGGCAAACGACGAATCCAGACCTCAGCTTCTCTGAAGTGGGAAGGACATTCTATTTAGCCAACCAAAAGCACAATGGTAGATGCCTTATATCAGAAATCTCATGTAGATGTGTTTACTTTTCTATACCAGATGTAATTCCCTTAAACATTCTACAGCAGGGTTGTTTGTTCAACAGATACATTGATTTATAGCTGGGGAATATGGGTCTAGTTTAGGTCCATGATTTTACAAAGATCTTCAGTTAAGTTGAGGATTTGATCGCAGCTGATTTTTAAGGCCCACAGATGATTTACTTATTTCTGTATGTGTACAAAAGTCCTGGCTGAATATTCAAATAAGCTCTGCCAAGACAAAAAAAAAAAATCACGGCAAATCTATAGACCTAGTATTTTATTTGATCCCTGCATAGGAATAAAAGGCCAGATCCTGATGAGGGTTTGGATCTCGTAAGGATGTTAGCACTAGACCAGCCTTTTAGGTGCCTTGTCCCTGGAAAGGCACATAAAACTGAGCTGTGTTTCCATACTGCCTGTTCTGGGCTTCCATTTGTGACTCTGTCTGACTCATTTCTCACAGTAGATGCAGCACCGTAGTTCAGGGAGAAAAAGGAGAGACCTCAGCAGCCTGGAACCGCTGTGCATTACAATGGGCATATCTCTGCGTACAGGAGGAGGTGGAGGGAACGGAGACTCCATCTTCCCAGGAAGTCTGAGAATTTCTAAGCCAGCACAGTACATTTTCCCAATGTTCCCAAACATCCGTGCTCCTTACCTGCTAAAAGCACTGGGACACTGTCTTTAAGAGAAGTAATGGCTGACCTTTAAGAATGAACGTACAAGCACATATCAAGGCAAATGTTCTTGAAAATACACCCAGGTAAAAGTGAAGGCCTAGGCAAAGACAAAACAAATCCTCGAAGTGAAAAAACAGCTGCTCAGGATTACTCTGACAGCAATTGTTATTCAGAATTGGTGCAGTATGTGGAAGATTAATAAAGGGTAAGGATAAAAAACATTGCAGGAGAGTGGGGGGAGAGGAGGAGAGAAACCAGACTTCTAGTAAACTGGTGAGCTTTATTTGTTTTGTTTTATCCTGTTCTAGTACTAGGAGAAAGTATGTAACAAATACCTGGAAGATGAGGAGATTAATACCTCATATGGGGTTTCCAGAAGCAGTAAGTATCATTCCACCACATTTTTTCTTTAATAGGTTAACTGAACTAGCAGAGAGCATCAAAAGCCTTATAAACGTTAAAGGAGAACTCAGCTACTGGCTGGGCTTTTACTGTGTCATGTCACATTCTTTAAACGAGCTGAGGACATAAAGGTTGTCACAGAGAAATTTAGGTTGGAAAGGATGACTGGAGGACCAGTTGTCTAGGTTCTGATGTGGTTGCACTTCTGTTAGCGGAGGCCAGTGTGGGGCTGGCTTGCTTTGCCACAAAGGCATACTGTTGAAACGTATTCAACTTCTTGCCCCCGTGGACCCTCGTGTTCTTTCAGCAAAGCTGCTTCCTACCCAGTCAGCCCTCAGCTGTACAGTTGCACAGGGGTTTTCCACTGAGGTTATAAGACTTAAATTTGTTTTTGAACAATGTTAAGTTTCTGCCAGTTAGTGATCAACAATTTATTCTTCTATTGAAATATATTCAGCTTCTTAGCCCCGTGGACCCTTAAGTCCTTTCGACATGTCATGGTCTTGTGAAGCTAGACTTTTTTGTACTCCCAGTCAACACATAATCTGTCCCATACTCTGCTCTGGTAAGACCCCACCTGGAGTACCACATCCAGCTCTGGAGCCCTCAGAACAGGAAAGACATGGACCTGTTGGAGAGGGGCCAGGGGAGGCCACAGAAATGATCAGAGGGCTGGAACAGCTCTGCTGTGAGGACAGGCTGGGAGAGTTGGGGTTGTTCAGCCTGGAGAAGAGAAGGCTCCAGGGAGACCTTATTGCGGCCTTTCATAAGAGAGATGGAGACAGACTTTTTAGCAGGGCCTGTTACAATAGGACAAGGGATAATGGTTTTAAACTAAAAGAAGGGAGATTCAGGCTAGACATGAGGAAGAAATTTTTTACAGTGAGGGTGGTGAAACACTGTCCCAGGTTGCCCAGAGAGGTGGTCGATGCCCCATCCCTGGAGACATTCCAGGCCAGGCTGGACGGGGCTCTGAGCAACCTGATCCAGTTGCAGATGTCCCTGCTCGTGGCAGGGGGCTGGGACTAGATAGCCTTTGAAGGTCCCTTCTAACCTAAAGTATTCTATGATTCTCTGATAAACAAATAGCTGTGTGCTCATTTTTCCAGTTTTGCTTCATCATTTCACTTCAGCTCAGTTGGATCACTGAGTCTTTTTGCAGTGGGAATGAAGACAGTTACTACTCAACAATTTATTCTTCAAAAAAAAAGGTCGGAATGTGTTCAGTAAGTTAGGTTTAGTTGTCTCTATGCTTGTGAAAAATACTCCTTTTATTTATCAATAATCTGATGCAAGACAACTTGTTTCCCTCATTTGATTCTGATCTCCTCTCCTACTTCTACCGTGCTGCTCCTAGTGTACAATAAGGTATCTACTAACAACATTTTGGAGGCATCTATCAAATATGTTTGGTGCTTCAGATTGTTTTTCAGTATAACAGACATAATTTCTGTAGCAACATTAGCAACATTAGTAAATTCACATCTCCGCGAATGTTAATGTAATAAGCTGTTAGTACACATTATGGTCCTAAGCATTGTGGTTAGAATGAAATGTCATTCCAAACCACACAGACCACTGTGCACTCACACTCATCGTGTTAAGATGAAGCAGAGCTTTAGCCCTGCCATCTTGTAACTATTAAAACATTTCTTTGCCTTTAGTTTACTTGTAATCTTTAAAAAGAAGCTCCATTAGTGCCCTAAGGGAACTATATACTATGAAATAAGGAAAGAAGAACATTAACCACAAAGTCCTAATGGTTTATTAGATGAAAACAAATAGGCAAGCAAACAAATAAAAGCAACATGGAACCTTTCTGCTTTCATATTCTTATCGCTTTTCATTCAAATTGAAGTTTTGGCCTTTCAGTATCAGTATAAAATGGAGTCGAAGACACATTTCTACTTCATTATGTGCAGCAAAAAAGGATCGTACAATAGAGAACTATTTTCCATCTCTCATGTGGATATGGTCATTATTTACTGGAGGCTGTTTTGTAACACAATGACCATCTGTCAGTAAGCACTGAAAACACTCAATCATGCTGGCTGTTATTGTTAAAATGCCACAATCAGTGACTGCTGTGAGGGATTAATAGATTTTTTTGCACTGAGAACAATTACATATTTAGAAGGCCAAATGAGCTCTCATTTGAGTTGGTATAAATCCAGAGCTACTCCACTGGAATCCAGGTATCATGTCTAGATTTATATTGGGGTAGCAGATGTCAGACTTTGACCCAGACCTTTAATAGGAAGATATCAGGGAAGGAGATCCTTTTGAATTGGTTATTTTTTGAAATATCTGTGACTGAAAAAAATGTGTTTATATTAAATTGCATAAGAAAAATAATTGACACCATGTTTCCTTCCCACAATGAAGGGATAGCTCAGAATTATGTTCTGCTATTCTGCAGAAAGGTACATTCTATGCTTCTGTTCTAAATAATTGTTTTTAAAGAGGTTCGGTTTGCAGTTACGTTCATTAAGCTTGTCTTTTGAATGTTGCATCTCATTTCTTTGTGCACACTTGGTCAGGAGTATAGATGCTCAAAGGAGCCACCAGCTACACTAGCAGACCCCAGGATTACAACTGAGTGTAATTCTGCACAAATCTGTATAATTAAACCCTTCAGGGAAAGTCTGGAATGGGATTCGTTCAAATGCAGCCATGTGATTACAAGTGCATCATTAACATTCTTTTTATTTATATAAAGGGAAGTGGTGCCCTCAGGGTGGCAGAGTGAGCAAGAAATATAGCCTATACATTGAAGGTCATATGCTATACAGGGGCGGGAAAACATTTCTTAATCAAAAAATCCCCTCTCCATATCATATATTATGACCATGGGCAATAATTACTTAGCCTATTAAAATGCTTAGCTCAGTTAATGATTTAGTTAGTAAGTATCAGACATTTCAACTGTAGGAGGAACAGGAAGGCAAAAGGAGAGAGTGATATGGGGGACTCTAGTCTTGAAAGAAGCTGAGTATCTCCAAGAAATCTTTGGGAACCCTCAAACCCTTTTGGTTTCACAGGCCTCTGAGGAGCTTGCAGATGATCAGCCTTTCACACGGAAGGCTCTGACACGTGATAGAGCTGGTCCTTATGGTTGCTACCTCAGAAGCCTCATTCCATTGTTGAACCCCACCTCCCTCATTTCCTACTCCTCTTTGGCACCTTGCTGCCAAACGCCACGTGGCACCCAGCCTTTCAAAGAGGGTGAGCTGCATGCAAGAAGTCTAATGCTCCCCACTGTGTCATAAACCCTTATCACCCCGTCACGTGTGAGACAGTAGGCGAGGTGTGAGTGCGGCACGGACAAGGAAAGGGAATATCACAGAATCACAGAATGGTTGGAGTTGGAAGGGACCTCTGGAGATCATCTGGTCCAACCCAGTATATCCCAGCATGAAACCTGGTAGGAAGGGCACATCTCTCCATGTTCCTTTCCTCCCTCTATGCCCAGAATGGAGTGGGAGGAGGAGAAGGGAAGCAAATTAGGATGTTTCTGTCAAGTGGCCTGACAAAACCATGCTCACTGGAATGGCACCTGCTCGTACTCACAAGACAGGAAAAAAAAATGTAGCTAGATGAGCAATCAGAAGCATTTGCTTTGAAACCTCTTACTTCCAGGTCGACACAACTTCTACATGCCCAGAAGCAAAGATCTTCTGAAAGCAACTGCACCTGCCCACTCCTCCGCCTTGGCCTCAAGAAAGCATGATAGCCAACTCTCCTAAAGAGCCACCAGGTGTCATTTTGCAGCTGCATGTACCTACCTGTCCCTCAAATATGGAACCTTTACTTTTTTGATTGCATGCAAGTCTTATCAAAGACTAGCATTGTGTGGGCTGAGCAGGCCTGGAGAGATCACTTAACCAGTTTACAGGACGACTATATCCTTTGTCTCTTTTCCAGTCTATGAGCTTGCCATGAACTGAGGGTTATTTATCCAAACCTCAGTATACTCATGGTTGTTTGTTAGCCATTTGTCTAAACAAATTGTGTCCTGTGGCAGTCAAGCTCCATGGTCAGTCATTTTGGCTGCGTGTGACTCGTCCCCTAAGTCACAAGGGATTGCTCCAGTTTCCCACTAGGATGACATAAGCTTTATAAACAGGCACAAGCTTGATTAAATTACTAGGCTTTGACTCATAGGCTGATAGAAAGCTAGGAGTATGGTAAGCAGGGCAATCCCACCACCACACAGAAGGCAAAGACAATTTTATTGAGCATTTGCCCTCAGGTGCTGTGCTCTTTCACCTCAAACACGGTAATAATTCAGAGAGTCTTAAGCAGAAGATTTCCAAGGGCTTGTGGTCCTGATTATTGAAAATAATTGTTCAAAAGGTTTGTTAACACACAGCAAAATGATTTATGGAAATAATACTCACTAACTAAGCCCCAGAGAGGTTACAAATAAATTATGCTATATCTGTTCATTTGCATGAATATTGCTTTCAGCTTCTTAGTGACTGACAACTGCTAAAATAACCTATGAGACAATGTTTTTACTGTGCTCTTGTTGTGTGATACCTACCTGAGAACAGTGGGGCTGATGAGCCATCTTAGGGTAAGATGTGACACGGTGTGACATTTAGCTTTTGTGATATGATGAGGTAATGTGACATGACATGAGCGTATGCCATGAATCAAAGGTCAGAATAGATTCAAATGGATACACTTGCTTTCAGCCTGGCCAGTCACTGTCAATTTGTAAGAAAAGCTACCAGACTAGGACACATTTCTGACAACAGTTGATGGCCATGAAGTAGGTGTACTAATTCATTGGCAGCAAAACTTACCACCTACTTATCCATAACACCTTTCTGTCTAATGGAAATGGATTAGAAAACATTTCTTCTCCTCAGAAGCTTTACTAGTTTACATGTTTGACTTTAGGCAGCTGCCTGGGCAGATTCAGGGAGACCACATCTATACTGAAGGGCAGAATACCCCTCCCTCGACACCCGCTCCTGGCTTGTGGAGGAAAAATGAATATATTGTCCTTACTCATATGGTCTGAAGGATCACTTATGCTATGCTGCATGTCCTCAATAATACCCTACTTCATGCATTCCTGACCCTCCACTCATT
The DNA here is from genome assembly GCF_036013445.1 of Caloenas nicobarica. Classification (NCBI taxonomy): domain Eukaryota; kingdom Metazoa; phylum Chordata; class Aves; order Columbiformes; family Columbidae; genus Caloenas; species Caloenas nicobarica. The sequence goes on along the minus strand of NC_088245.1, from coordinate 154,365,535 downwards.
TAGGGGACTTGTTGAAACTTGATGTTACTGTCTTCTCGCTTGTATGCCTGAATATTCTTTGGCTGAAGACCATAGCCTGGGGAGGAAAGGCAGATGGTATGTGCCTAGATTCAGTTTCAGGGATGCAGAAGCTGGCAAGCACTTTCACATCCCACAACATCGGCAGAGCCAAAGGGACTTACCAAAATTGGGACTCGCATAGAACACATAGACACCCAAGTCCAAAGCTGTGATCCTGCTCAGCTGCTCAAATTTTGCTAATTTCTTTTCAATATTTCAGTTTAAAGTTTTCCAAATACATTGAGTAACACCTCAGTTCATGCACAGCTCTGCTCAAGTCTTGGCAGATGGGAACAAGACAATTTCTATTCTGCAGCACTGATGGGAAATTATAAAACACGGCTAGACCTTGGCATATGTATCCAGTGTGAGATCAGACACATTTCAAGTGCAAACATTAAGGCTTTTCACAATCTTGTGACGTATGAGGTTGGAGGTCAGCAAACCAAATCATTCTTTCATGTACCGAGTAAGGACCAGTAGGATCTACTGTCTGCAGATCATCACTGACAGGTGAGGTGACCTGCTGTTACACACTGCCAGTGTGTTACACACTGCCACACCTCCAGTTTCCTTTTCCATTGTTCCACCCTTTCTAAGAAGTTAAGCTGTTTTCCTGGTGCCCAAAATAATAATGATTTACTATTGAAAATGAAGATGATTTCCTCCTGCCTTCCTCTGCTTGTTTGCTTATTTTCCCCATTATAATGCATTTTATACAGCATTTTATCACAGTAAAATCTTCAGTGAGAGAAAGAAAAAAAAAAACAGAAAGGGTATTTCAGGACTGTGTCTTCCAAGAAATACTCATGGACTCGTGTATTATATCACAGCATCCAAAACTAGCAAGTGTATGAGCTGTAGCATTTTGAAGCCAGATCTCTCAATATATTACCACTGAAATCAACAGATGTCATGGATCTGGATGTCAGGTTGTGATTCCTCTCAACTTTAACAGCCCAACAGTGAGAGAAGCACTTCAAGCTTTTTACATTGCCTGAGAGGCAAGCACATTTAAAAAGCAATTGGTTTCACCTGCTTAGATACCTGCCCTAGACATCCAATGTTTTCTGTTCACAACAGCATCAGATTGAACAGCCTAGACCACACTCCGAACTTTTAGATGTTAGATGTGAGGAGAGATTAACCTCAGCCCAAGTTAATAAAATTATTTCGTGAACGGATATTTCAGAGTAACTAGGAAACAAAAGAATATCATTCTCAGAGAGCTTTCTTCCAAAAATCACAGAGATTTGTACCGCCGCACATTCTGTTACAATAAATTTACCCATTTTTTCAGAATTTTTACTTCTAATACTGAAATCATCTTCACTTTGACTAGAAAGTCAATGAAACTTCAAAACTAGTAACAAATCAAAGTTAGAACAAATGTTTTCGTTATGCCAGTGGGTTATTTTCATCTCCTTACTTTTTTTTTTTAATTATCTTGCTTGTGAAACTTAGAGCCACAAATCCAAAAAGATCTAAACACTACCTTATTCTCTACTTTTTACCCACTTGTCTGATCCAGGTTTGCATATGGACCTTGTTCTTGATATAGAATGTGTTACAGCAGTCAGAATAATTTGATCACCTGGAAATGTTAGGTAGCCAGGTAGGAGTTAAATGAATAAATAAAAGCACTTTTTCATATCTGGTAGTTTCTAGCCTAAAGAATTTTAACCAAAATATTGGATAGACTCTTAGGTATGGTCCGAATTTATGATCCACTCTGCTGAGAAGAAACTTCCCATTTGCTTCGCTTCCTTAGCCCTGCTCTGATATATCACCAAATCTGAAACAGGCTTGAAACTGTTATTTTTGTATTCACTGTTACCAATTATTCTTTCAGTTCTTTGATTGTGCTTTTGATACTTTTAGTTCTCAAAACTGAAAGTGGCTTTAGTGGCTTCTCTGCTTTTATTTTAATTTATTCTGACATAAATTACAAATGTGGTGCATGGCACATTCTCAGAGGAGAAAGCTGAATATCGAGGAAACTGATTCTGATAATGTTTTAAATAAGGACACCATTCTCAGGATCAAATATTGGAGAGAGAAGTCAAAATTGGTTTTGTTTTGCTCTCTATAATCAATGCAAACTTAATTGGATTCAGTATATGCCTTTTTTCCTACTGATTTTTGTGTTATTGTTCCTGTTTGACTGCTGGTTTTCTAGCACGTTCCAGGCTTTTTGGATATGATTTTCTCCATATGTTTTTTTGGCTTCCTCCCATTTAGCTGGCTTTGAATTCTTTTTAATATAAAAGTGATCACAGGCAACATGTTTTATCTGGTTCTACAAACACATTTAAATCTGTGGAGCACCAGAGCAGTCACTGGGTCTGCATTATCCCCTCTCCCTTTAAAGTACCCTCTAGGGTCAAGCAGGACTATGCGATGAATTCGTATGCATGAATTGTACAGATGAAGGTCACTTCAGCCATCAACACCGTCACAGAAGAGCCTTTAATGGACATTCAGTTTACATGAAAAAAAAGAAATACCTTATAAGCAAAGGTCTCTTGACTAAACAGTATTTTTAAGTACCCAGGACCAGAGTCTCCAGGAAACCTGAGTGATCGATGAGCAGGTACCAGATTACGTGCTGGATGTACATGATGCGGCCGAACATCTGAGCCATGGGCTTCTGTACAGATTGTGCACGCTCTCAAATCTCTTAAAAGCTACACTGAGTGTTAAGACGTAGTGTATTGGTGCTCTCCTGCTGTCCTGACCAATTGCTGCCCACCTGCCAGCTGCCTCGTATGGGTTTGCTTGATGCCTTGTTCAGTGGTTTAGAATTTACATTCCAGGCACAGAAGGGGATGGAAACAAGAGAAGAGGAGGAAACATAGCAAGGATACCTCCTCCTGTTGTTATGCAAACCCTGATTCCGGTGATAGCCCAGCGATAGCTTCTGTCTACCAGGGTCTGTACATTATTAGAATATTTTACATAAGCCTAAATGACAGATAAGCACTGCAGGAAAATAGGTTAGTCCATTCTATTTCCTTATCAATTCTCTAGAAAATCACTCGCTGCAGCTGCTGTTCCACAAGTAGCTTCCTGATGAGCTCACTGAGCAAAGCTGTGACATTGTGTCTTTATTTGCTGGAAGGTACCGTGGCAAAATCTTCAGCATAGAGCAGTTAGATATTGTAATAAAAACATATTTGGAGCTCATCGTTTCATTTAAAACAAAACCAAAAACCTTCCAAAACAAACAAACTGTGAATCCATACATGTCATTAAGTGGTTTTACAGTCCTGTTCACATGCTTCCTTATTTTTCTCATTGTCTTCAGACTATGTGTAAAGTGGAAGAAAGCAAAAAAGGCAATGAGCCTTATTCCACAGTGCCATACACAAAACTAAAACTTGAAGCAGCATTTAAAAAATCTTCTTGATGCCTGGATACTTGGTTTATGAAGAAATGAAGTTCATTTCACATCTACCAAGAAAATATGGTCTTCAGAGGTTAACCTTGTCAGTGGGCACCTTTGCCGGCACGTTTTGGAAAGTTTCAGACCCGGGGAGGTCCCTCCTGCCCTGGTGAGATAGACCCAATATGGTGTTAAACTGCACATCAGTTGCTATTTTCAAAACTGCCCTGTGGTACCAGGCACCTGAATTACTTCAGCAGCAATGCAAAATTCAATTTTTGGTCCCTGGCCTGCCTCTGAAAAGAAGTTGGAAGCAGGATCCCAAACAGAAACTTTATCAGAGACTTCAGATTCAATTGCATAGCTGGATCTGACTCTCAGTCAAGCAGAAAAATAATGTGTTTGTAGTGCAACAATCTTACAGGGAATACAGGAGCACAGTTTTATCAAATAAATCACGAGTATGACTCTCAGGGTGATTCACACTGGGATCAAATGTAATAACAATAATACAAAAAACTTGATTGCTTTTAGAAAGCAGAAGTTTAGCATTTGTAGTACTTTCCGTTGTGCACTAAAATGAGTATCTTCTCTTTCTAAGTCAAAATATAAAAGTATTTTAGACCCAGTATGGCTAACGTAGGCAATTGGTACTAGGCCATTAAATCTAGAATGATGAGGAAAGTTCAGAAGAAAAAAGGACCAGAGGTGATTCACTATGCACAAATAAGCACCTGCAGTCCCTACATAGCAGCAGTAGACAGGTCAGAACCTCTGAAGATTGGTAAAGGAAATCTTCACAGATGACTACCTGTGTTACATGCTTACCTCTTTACATCGACTGACCCAGCAAGAAAAGTTGGGCAATTTTGTGTACATCTAGAGGTCACTTTCAAAAAACTGAGAAATAAGGTGTTTTCAAATACTTAAGCCCAGCCCTCATCTTAAAAAGCCCCCAAAACACTGAAGTGCCTGTAGCCAGCATCTGTACTATCAGGTTATTCAAATTTCCCGGTTCACAAATCCTTATTACCCACATGGAATAAATACTGTTCAGTCCTCTGGAGCAAACTATCTCATTGTCTCTGAAACAAACCCCAGCTGCTGCTCAGGGCTTAGGTTATGAAAAGCACCACCTCCAATAAGCAATGTGAACACAATTGCATCAGGTTTGGTGCATTAGACTTTCTGCTAGGTGGGCTATACAGTTTGAACCTATCTATAGTAGAATCCCTCCATGGCAAACAGCTTCTGTCGAACAGTGTGGGAAGCCTTATCTTGTACCGCCTGTCCCATGGGGAGCAGTCCACACAACCTTCGGAGAACAGGAGCTGCTGGTCGTTCCCTTTCTACGTCAGGGAGAAATGAAACACTACAAAATTTTGCATCCTCCCTTTCCCTCACCACCTCATTGCTAATTTATGGTAAGAGAGGATCTGCCCTTCAAAGAGTTACAGTATTGTAACTAACAGATAACACCTCATGGCAAACTGAAAGGTACTATGCAGATTATTGAATCCATGTCCCCTGAAATGCAACTTTATTTCAACATTTAACAAGCATCATTGTCTTAATCTGCAGATTCTACTTTTCATCTGGAGAGCAAGAGAAGCAATCCTCAAGTTTGGAGTAGAAAAACAGATTCATCAACTGTTACTGTACATCTATGATTTGTCAATGTCTTTTAACCCATACCCATTGTCTCTAGTTTGAAGTAGTTTTACTTCAGCTTTACCATGCCCTCCAAGTTTACGCTGGCTGCTGTACCCAGAGAGGATACATATGTCAAGCTTCACTGTCTTCAGGAACAGGGACTTTTTTTTTTTTCCAAAACCTGCAGAGCGTAGGGGCATTATTTGGTAAAATCTTACTTCTCCAGAAAAGAAAAAAAAAATGCTTAGAAATGCAAAACTGACAGTGTCTTAGCCCATAATTACAAAAACCCTTTAAACAGCATAAACCAGCAGTGCCGCAGGTGGAGCCAGTTCTGCCCATCTCCTTCCCATCGCTTGCCCTCCTCACCCGCATCCTGCACTGCCCACTGCCCTGACTCTGCACCAGCATCAGCTGGTATGGCTTAATGCTGAACAGCAGCAGGAAACAGCTTCTGCTCTTAAAACAGCTGGTTTCAAACTGGATCAATTCCCTGATCTGCTTTTCCATGCCACCACGTGGACAATTCTTTTGGCACAAGAGCCAGCGTGGTGCAAAGGGCACAAACACATGGGAGAGGGAAGGAGGGGTAGGAAAGGGGGAGCTGCTACTTTCAGCAGTGCTGCTGGCTTCCTCCTCATCAGGGTGCTGGGGAAACCACCGATTTAAAAACCCAGTCTTGGAAAACATAGCTAGACCTAGTCCAGACTAAGGCAGTTCAGGAGACACTTGGGTTTCCGTTTAGTGGTAGAATGGCAGCTTTTCAGAAAGCGACCAGCCCTTGCTCTAAGAACAAAAAACTGAATCACTGTTTTCTCCCTGGCTTCTTAGGCCTTTCTCTTTGCTGTATTTGGCCTGCTATCTTAGCTGAGTCCTAGATCAAACTGGTGGAAGACACACTGTCGTCGACTAGTTTAGTGAGACAGACTATGAAATGGATATTTATCTGAATGTGTAATGTCTATTTCTGTACAAATAAGATTAAAAGTAATGAAGCTTAACGATGTTTATACCTATTGACATCTATTGACCACTGTTGTAACTCAAGAGTAAAGTAAATTTAAGTTCTCGCCTTGTCCAACATGTTATTGACTACTCAGGTCTGTTCTGTTTCTGACAGATAGAGACAGAAGCCTGGATTAATGTCCATAATCTGATCCAGAGTGGAAATTCCAGAGTTCCTCTTCCTGGGCAAAAAGTGAATCCCTTCTAAAGTGATTGCAAAAGCCCCTAAGTCAGAAAGATCTAAGAAGGGGTAAATAAAGTAGAAGAGGGCAGCCAACTCACATAGTTTCCATGTCATATTCTCACAGTCTAACATTCTGTTCTCTCCAAGGAGGAAATAACAATATAACGTACAGCCCTGCCACTACTGCTATTAATATCTTGGAATGCATCCAGAAGCACATGGGTGCAAGAGAATATGCCGTTCCTAGTAATCACATAAATGTTTAGATGTTTTTCTTTACGAGGCTGAGCCTGGATCTCTTTCAGATGCTGCACTGCATAGGTCCTTATTTTCCAGCTCCTCGAAGGCTGGGCCAATCAAGCTTCCCTTTTTAAAGTCATGTTGCAGCATAACAGAAGTACTACAAGTTCCAAAACAATGTATGAGCTATTTTAGCTATTTTAGTGCACTAAGTTCCTAGGAAAGGAAAAGAAAAACAGAAAACTGGGACATAGTGAAAACAACTCTTCCTAATGTTTAGCAGAATAGAATCATAGAATAGTGAGGGTTGGAAGGGACCTTCAAAGGTCATCTTGTCCAACCCCCCTGCAATGAGCAGGGACATCTCCAACTAGATCATGCTGCTCAAAGCCCTGTCCAGCCTGGCCTTGAATGCTTCCAGGGATCACATGCAATTACCCTAGGAAAAGCCTTAATGATTTAAGAGTTTAAGATTACCTTAACAAGTTCTTCTCCATACACAACTACACGTCCTTTTGGTGTCTCTGAAATTCTCTTCTCAAAGGTTTTGTATGGTGAACTTCTGCAGTGTAGCCTGTGTGGTGAATGCCTTAATGGCCAGCCAGGGACCTTCACTCCAGGCTGCACTTGTCCATCATTTGGTACAGCTGGGCCACAGAAGGACAAGGGGAAAGGCTCACTTCTTCATGGCAGAGGTGAAAAGTGACTTCCAAGCACAGGCTATAGTTGGGAGGTGCTGCTTTACCTACCCTGTTTGAAATTTTCCTCTTGCACTAGTTTGAAACTGAAACCTGATGGAAAAAGTAAGAAGAAGCCAGGGGGGACAAAGTGCTGCCTCCAGTCCCCAGCTGGCACCCAGGCCACTAGCCAGGGCACTTGGGCATGTTGTACAGAGACTGAAACAGCATGTGCCCTTCACACAATGGTCCAAAATTGCCAGCTTTCTCCATGTACAGCTGCCAAGAGAGAGACAAAGAATTGCCAAGGGTAGGAGGAAGTCTTCAAATCATTGTCCGGCAAGCATCAGTGATGCATCACTGTTTGTGTAAGATATACGGGTCACATAACTTTTCTTTTAAAGCTATAAAAAGTGGTCATGCACTCTCTGTACTATACAATGGTTTATAGGACTGAGTGATCCAGAACGTGGTGAAGACTTTCTCCATCCTCTCCTCTGCTTGAAATGATTCAGACCCACACTGACTCTTACATTCCTACACAGAACTTTGGATCCAAGGATGACTAACTGTCAAAGTATAATTGAATGCAGCTGGTCAGGCTTGCCTGGCCTCCCAGAGCACCTACACAAGTGATCTACTTGCTCAGCCTGTCTGTGTGTCACCTGTGTCGCCGATGGGGCCAGTTCTGCTCCAGTACTATTGGTTGTCTCAGATACAGCTTCACACAAATATTGCTTTGGGTCCTGAAGCGTCCTAGCCGTGTGTGTGTAGTATGCGAGGTCTTTAGCCCTGCCAAAGCTGTGCTGGGAGGAGGCAGTGCAGTGCCTCCTGCACTTGCATCCACAGCCATATGACACTGGTACGGGGCCACAGGTTCGTGTCATGCGGCACCACTCTCTGGGGAGGTCTCTGGGGACCTGGAGCACTGGGAACTGCAGTGCAGGTAGAACAGTACCAAACCATTGCCCTGATGAATCTGAACTCATCCCCAGAGACAAGATGCTTGTGAGCCTGTGATAGATCAGCTCCACTACCTGGGCAAGCTGTTTTGAAGCTTCCTTAGGCATTTCTACAGTAGTGCAGACACACCATTCAGAATAGCCTCCACTCATTCAACTGGATAAGCCCAAAGGTACAGCCTCTTTTTTCATAAATTGTAGAAATGTATGAAAAGGATACAGTGAAAGCTTTTTTCCCCCCTGATATTATCATCATATCAAAATACCTGAAAACACAAAGAAGACTTTGATATTCAGATATGAGCTTTCTCTGAGATCTCTAGCTACAAAGATATTAACCATTTTGACACTTTGAGCTAAATTTTTCATAAAATCATTTCCAGACAATTTTTAGAAACTTCATACTACAGTCCCATGCAGACTGCCTTAAGCATTAATAGACTGACAAGATACTTAAAAATGGTTTTCTCCAAAGCAGAAAAGCATCGTTGTTGCTAGAAGGGAGTCCATAAAAGAGGGAGTACTGCATTCCTGGTACCTACCACATGCAGGTAGCAGGAAGTTGAATATTCTGCCAGTTGTCAAGGACATTGTTTGGGATGTTAATTTTGATTTGTGGTTTTTGTTTTCTAATTGGTGTGTTAGTTCATTTGTTTCTGGCCTAGTTTAATTTACAGTGACTGGACCATGCAGCAAATGCGAGTCAAGTATTCAACACGTTCAAACGAAATGCAAAGGCATGAATAGATCCATGATCAGTTCACTGTAATTCCTCAGGGAGAAAAAGACAGGGAGAAAGCACTGCTTCCAGGACTGTGTAAAGTGACCTTTTGGATTTGCCGTTGCTGACATCATAATAATTAGGAAGGAATCTGAAAGCAATGCCGCTCGAAGAATTTGGCCACGAAACTCTCTGTACAGTTTCCTGGCCTCAGTATGAAAAAATGTCTTGCTCCATCTTAGGAAAAATTTGTCCTATTTAAATAAATTAGTCTTCGTACTTGTGGACATTTGTAAGTAGGATGAAAATGTCATGGATTCTGTTATCACTCTATTTCTTTTCATGTGAAGGTAAAGGGTCACCATGGACCTGGCCAGACACAGATGCATGAGGGCAGCACAAGGTCAGCATTCCTGACAGGACTTACACAGATCACACAGAGGTGACAGTCTGTGAGAGAATTATGTGGACTCTTAATTCTAACAATACAGACATGTCAAATAAATACGTGTAATTAAGCCTGAAAAAGCACAGTCTGAACTATGAAAAATTTTACTTTTATTTCATAAGCACATTTCAGATTCATAGGAAACATGCTTAAATCTGCTAGGCCATAGGCACAAACATTAACAAAGGGAGAAAAACATAGTCTTGTTCTTAAATAATACCCCACTTCAACAGCCTCCCCTCTACCAAGAGCAAAAGAGAGCTCAAAACACTCCCAAAGGCAGAACAGAAGAGACTGAAATGGTGATCTCTCCCAAGCTGGTCTGATGCAGGAAAAAAAAAAAAAAAAAACAGCAAAGCACTCTTCACACAAAACCCCAAGGACTTGTGCCTGTTTTGACACACTGCCACGTTTGGAGGTGAACAAAGAAGAAACATAAGCGATTAAATGAAAGCAGCAAATACTTGTGCCTTATTCAAAATACAATTGTTGCAGATACCCTGAAGTGGCTAGTGCACTTAGGACCATCTGTTGTTGCTGTTGAAAGCCTGTAGGCAGTATTTTTTGCCCACACACTAGCAATGCACACTCAGAGCAAGTCAATGGTCGTTAGTGAAGAGCATAGATCTATCATTCTGCTTACCCAGTTTTCAGTCTGTCTGGGCAGAAGATAAGAAGGTTTTACGTTGGTTGCTGTTGCTAGGGCTTTGTAAACAATTAGCTCAGCAAGCTGAACCAAAAAATATGGAAATGCAGTAAGGCAGAACTCCAGCCGGGTGAATGTAGCTAGACGTGGGCAAGGGAAGTGCTCTGTATCAAGTGCAGTCACTGCATTAGCCACACAGTCAAGCAGATTATAATTTGACCTAAGATGAGCCCCTTTCAGCTCTGTGATTCAAAGTGGCTGAACTTATCACTAGAAAGAGAAAGAAATATGAGCAGTGCTTTTTACAGTGTCCTAGAGAGGTCTCCGTGAGAAGACCAAACCTCTAATACAAGGCAGCTAGGATCACTGTACGTAGGAGCTGGAATGAAGATGCCGTTATGTATTTTCACTCTGCCAGAAAGGACCTTCCATCACAGAAACATCCCTTTCAGAGGAGGATGTGATGAGCTGCTCATTTTTCTCCTCAGTCTCATGAATGGGTCACTGTGGATCCATTGAATAAATTTAATGCACATCTGTGGTACAGCCACTGCTGTCAATGAAACACATCATCAAGAAGTTGGAGTTACATTTAAGATAGCTGCTCGTGGTAGAAGTGTTCCAGTCAGAGCAATGCAAGGCTCATCTGTGGCTGCAAAGAAGAAGGATACATAATCAGGGTCTGAGTGCTGCAGCTATAGCATCCATAACAACTTATAACTATTGAGTATCTCAGAATTTTTTTCTGGTTTAGACACATCTCTATACACGTTACTGCCAGCTTTTGAAGATCCCGACACTATCACTTCAGTGCGCCTGCAAGTTGCACAAACAAGGTATGAACATGAACCTTACCTTATGCCATTTAAAGGAAAGATACAGCAATTTTATATGAAATCCTTGTTTCTAATTGCAAACACCAAACTATAATACAAATCTGCTTATCTATTAGGTTTGTCTTGGAATACTCTGAACAACCTGGAGGAAGCAAAACCTTATTAACTGAAAAGAAATGATGATGAAAGCATTTATGGCTGATTTACCTAATTTGGAAGCAGCTGGGAGAAGGAGTCTCTTTGAGGGGTCTTTGTTCTTCCCCCGACACGGACTGAGAGAATTTGCAGGACAAATTGAAATTCTGCTTCTGCCCATGACGCTGTATGCACATATCTGTTTATGCGCCAGAAGGGTTCAAAGCTAGACATGGACACCCCTATTAGTTAACACTGACATAAATTAAACCACCCATTGTGGAAAAAAAGAAAAAAAAAATAAAGGATATGTTTTGACCACAAGCTTCCATTTATCCACAAAAATGGATGTTTTGCAGTGACTCCAGCTCTACTTCCAGAAGTTTGTGGGCAATTTATCAGAAATTCCTATTTAAATGTATCAAATAAGCTTTTCAAAACTATTCCTCACTGATAACTGTTCGTTCATACAACAGAGACCATCAGTCAAAAATCTATGTGCTGATATCTAGACACCAACAACTGAAGATTCCATGGCATGGTGAAGCTTTCATGGTTGGTTGCTTCAGAGTGGATTGTGGTTGGTTATACGCTCCTCTATGGGGCATCAGCAGGAAATATGCTATTTTATGTATATATTAACATTGCACAGAAGGAAGCAGTCAATGAGTTTAAGATTTGAACTTTGACAGAAGTAATCAAGCAGCTCAGTAGAGTTAGGGTGATTTATGTCAGCTGTGTATCTGATCTTATCTTTGATACTAGTCCTAAATGTCCGTTTGGTTCACAAAAGATGAAAAGAACCTCCAGATGAATAGCGGTTACTGTGCCAGATGAAATACAATTCAAATAAACATACATATGAAAACCAGTTCAGATACTGCACTGAACGGTAAAGAACAATCTGTGCTTTCTAAATGATCTGAGTTCTGGATCTGCATAATAACTTGTAAAAATAGACTTATGGCTCACTTTGTACCTATAGAAGGTAAAATTAACTTTATTTTTCAGAGTCTCATGTATCCCATTACTTAGCAAACAACAAACGAAGAGTAAATTCTCTCAGGTTCAGAGGAGGAACAAGATGATGCATCTCAGAGCCCCTCACCATGCTACTTGACATTTTTTTGGCAGACTGAGGAATACCAGGCAAACTGTCAAGTTAGTTAAGTATGGATTTGATTATCAGAGCCAAAGAGCCTTATGAAAAGATTATGAAGAGGGAATCACATCTGCTTTTTGCTCAAGAAACAAAATTTAGCTGTGAGTTTTGGAATCTGAGGAAAGGAATTCCCACACCTACATCTGAAAACGTAAATTTGCACATCTCTAATTCCCCTCTCCTGACACTAATTCACTCACACAAAGAAAACAAGTACAGCATGCACAGACAATATGTAATAACATTCTTTGTCAGGAACAAAACAACCAGTGGTTGAAGATGAAAGGACTCAAGGGTGCTGAGCTCTGCCTGAGCTCAAGTTCAGGGCTGCTCCAAACCCTTTTTACCTTCTTCTATAAGGAAAAGGCCTTCTGGTTGTGCATCATTATACAGCAAAATTCACTCTTGCTTATATAGTAGCTTCCACTTTCTTTGTTGCATCTCTGTAGTCAATGATTAACAATGATACTGTTAACACTAAGTCAGTCAATATGCCGTCACTGTGTAGAACAAAGGGAAAATTCCATTATCTCTTCTGAAATCTAAATTCACCCTTTTGTTCTGGTGAGAAGCACTTTGAGCATGTCTACTTTGAGTCAATATTGTTATTATTTTTTTTTATTTTATCACTGGTATACTTGGTGTTTTGTAAGGAATGCCTATGCATAGGGGTTCCAAAACCAGCTTTGAGTTAAGTACTCGAGGTACAGGAACAGCCAAACTATGCTGTTGAGAAATTCAGGGCAAGATATCAACTCTGCCCATGAACTCACAGGTGCCAGTGAACCAGATGGGAGGTTAGCCTGCCCTCACCTACTTCTAATTTGGACTGCAACTGTGTGTACATATTGCCAGCTTTAAAGCCAGCTTTGATATGCTACAGTCACAGCAGTCATAAACCCTGACTCAGTTTTGGATCAGCTGCAAAAAAAAAATTTCATAAGACCAATATAACCAAACATTTTTAATGAAAGGTATTTTAGAAAAGAGATCTTACAATAAGACACTTGTCTTTTTGTATAATAAAATTCCATAGAAAACTGACTTGAGAATATACATTTTATTTTTCTCAGATCAAAATATGTCTTAAAGGATACCCATGTTTTGCCGCTAAAGCAAAGAGTGAATCAGATGTTTGTGTTCTATACTTCTACCCCCTCAGACTCTGTCTAAAGAGCTGAAAATACTGTTGTGGTGGATTGACCGCAGCCAACAGCCAAACACCCACCCAGCTGCTTGCTCGCTCCCCCTCCCACAGCACAGGGAGAAAAAACAGAAAGAAGGAGAGAAGCCTCATGGATCAAGATAATAACACTTTAACAGGGAAAGCAAAAGTTGTGTGCATAAGCCCAATAAGATAAGGAACTCATTCGCTACATCCCATCGGCTCACAGATGTCCAGGCACTTCCTGGCAAGTGGGGCCTCAGCATGTGCAGTGCTTGCTTGCAAAGACAAACACCATCCCCATGATCATCCCCCCTTCTTCCTCCTTGCCCTGAGCTTTTCTTGCCGAGTATGACGTGGCATGCGGTGGAATACCCTTTGATCAGTTTGGGTCCGCTGCCCAGGTGGTGTCCCCTGCCAGCATCTTGCCCACCCCACAAGACTACTTGCTTTTGGGAGTCTAGGGGAAGAGAGGAAACCTTGATGCTGTGCAAGCAATGTTCAGCAGTAGCCCAAACCTTGGGGTGTTATCAATACCTGTTTAGCCCCAAATGCAAAGCACAGCAGCATATGAGCTGCTATGAAGAAAGTTAACTTCATCCCAGCCAGACCCATACAACTGTTAAAGTCAGTATCACTTTATTCAGAAATAAAGTTTATGTAGATAACAGAAACAAGTGTCCTAGAGCATTTCCAGCATGTGTGTACACTTGATACTGTAAAATCATCTGATTTCATCCATATGATGAATTTCACATTGGTTTTGAACACTTTCATTAGCTGTTTTTTTGATTTTTGCTGATTTTTGTTGCTATTGTTGTTTGGTTGGTTTGCTTTTCTTTGTGGTGGTGGGTGGTTTGTTTTGGTTTGGGTTTGGGTTTTGGTTTTTTTTTTTTGGTGCGTGTGTTTGTTTTGGGGTTTTTTTTGTTATCTTGCCCTTAATGTTACTGATATTTCCAGAGACCTGCAATTCTATTTTGTTGTGATTACTAATCTGGCTTTGCAAGCAAATGCTTGAATTGCATAAAGCAAAGGGTTGTTTTGGGAAAACAGGTCCAGCAGATGCTGTACTTCGCTAATATAATAGGTGTTTTAGCCTTTTTTTTTTTTTCTCAGTTCTTGTGACTGATAATGATAAAGGTCATCCTGACAGATGACAAAGCAGTTTTTATTTTCATAAGAGTGACTTTGGTTTTGTTTATTTGCTATTTTAACCATCTCAGCAGTAGTTAACACATCAATAGAAGCTGCAGACAGGCTTGTATGTGGCAAACTACTCTGTCTTTCCACTGTCAGATACTTTATGAGCTTGTTTGCATAAACTCAGGAACATATGACATTTCTGTGTAGATTTCTCAGCTTTCCTCTTGACCAATTCTCCTCAAGCATTTTTTATTATCTTGGAAAACAGCACTAAACCAAAAGGACCGAAATAGGAGACATGGGGAGAGACTGTTGTTCAGTGTATGCAATTAATACAAATAAAAATGTACCCTGTGACAAGCGAGAAATACAACTTTAGGCAGTACTCAGCTGTTTCACTGCCACTGTGTGGCAATTGGAGAATGCAAGATGGTCACAGATGATGCCTTTTGCAGGTATAATATCTGTAATTTGCTTCCCTCTGCATGCAGACTTTCTGGTGTGGCTCTTAAAAAGACACATGGCTAGAAGAGCTGATAAATAGAAAAAGATCCCAAACTCAGGAGTTCCCTTCCAGAAATGTCAATATGTTCTCCTTAAGATGCTTGTCTAAATCATATTCCTGCAATTCATTAAGATCCTAGCAAAAGAAATTTCAAATGTAGGTGAGTGTGGAAAAATAAGCATACTTTTACTGTGGACATAAATGAGAATTCTGTGTAGTTAATCTGAAGGTAGTATAAAGATAGAATAAAGCACCAGAAAATAAATTTTAAACAAACAGAAAAAGCGAACAAATAATCATGCTAAATCAAACTCCCACGTGAAAAAAAAAGAGGTGAAGATTTTTGAATAAGGAAAGAAAAATTATCCAGAATCCAGCTTGTAAGAATGCGACACACCTGTAGAAACCCTGACATTGTAATAAATGTTTTCTGTCAGTTAAACAGATTGGACTAAGTCAGCTCACTAATATACCAGGTTTGTGGGACATTTTGCATATCAGTTGTATAAGAACTATCACTCTACCTAGAGAAGATTTAGCTTATAACTAATGCTCCCCTTCTCATAATCTACATTACCACTGAAGATGTTAGCTGTAGTGTTGTCCAACATAACACATACATACTCTCAATCACATCTTCCATCCAGCAAACAGTTGGGTTTTGCCTCAGCTCAGATGTTAACTGTAACCTAGAAAGCAATCAGCAAAGTGTAAGTTCTACTTTATATTTTTTAAAAAAGCTGAGAGTTTGCGTGAGCCCTAGCACAAAAAAAAAAAAAAAAAAATCTGTGTTGCAATATTATGCTGTTCTCAATAAGTGTCTCAGAGAACTTTCATAGACATTTAGACATCCAACAAATGGAAAATAGTGGTTTTGAAGGATTTTTAGGAATTCAAATGCTTGCAAAGTTACTTATACATGTGGGAAGTAACAGGACCTCAAACCATTTTAAAGTAGCAGTTTGAAATGAAGTTTTCTTACTGACTCAATCTCTTATTATTATCAGCTTATATTCAAAGGTGGAAATGTTTTTGTACTATGAAACCAAGACCTTTTCCCTTCCCTTCCCTTCCCTTCCCTCTCCTTCTCTCCCCTTCCCTCCCTTTCCCTTCCCTTTTTTTTTTTTTATCTGAAAGCAAAGGCTGTGGCCATTTCAATACCCTGAAACCTGATGTTATGAGATATTGCTGTAATATTAGCAGTTTGTTCATTCTGAGAAATCCCTTGGAAGAGAGAGCTGTTTGTTTAATTGTGGGACTCAAGCCAGCTTGATTAAAATATTAAATAAAAGCAAGACAATAATCTATAACTCTTTTCTCCTTACGGCCTGTTTTGGTGGGTGAACACTTTTAGGTATAATTTTCTAATTTCAGTTCATGGAAGATTTATTTGCCCAACCACTGTTCCAATAATAGATGTCGTGCTGAATTTTTAAACATATTACACCGCTATGTTTGGACATTTGCTTTAGTAAGAATCCATCGCCAGACATTACAGAATATAAAAATATTATAAATATGGTATTAATAAACAGAAAAGCAGAGTGGTGGGAAAGCAATGGGTTTTCACATGAGGAAAAAAAATAGGTCTAGGTAGAGTGGTGGAAAGAGGTATTGCACCAAGCTGAGAATCCACAGTCTTCTCTATTTATTCATGTTTAAATTATAAACTGAAATGCTTCACTAACATTTTACCTTTAGCATTTCTGAGTCTGAAAGACTTGCAAGGATGTTTCAGCATCCAGCATTACACCCACTGATTTCTCAAGGATTCTGTGGAGCGCTGGATCAGACCCTGCATTGGGTAACCAACATCCTTTTTAGTCTCCTTAGTGACTGTGCATTGCACACACACCTGCAGTGTTAACACTCATTTAAATGTCATAAAACAGTGGGAAAGAAACAGATACTAGAGCGAAATAGGTCTCATGTGTCTTTTCCTCATTGTTGCAAGTCTCAAATGGATTTGCATGGGATGAGAGTAACTGAGGCTTATTTTTGTTAAAGTGCTTGCATTAAGATTGGAATAAAGATTTTGGAAAACAGTAACTACACAGTAGTTCAGATGCACAACATGAGCACAATGACCTAATGTAATCTCTTTCAGAATTGCATATAATTCGATACATTTATTCTGTTAGAGATGAATCCACTTTCCAGTAGGGAACTGACACTCCTTATCATTACCCTTTAGAAATAATTTCTTCTTTTGGCTTGTTGAATCTAAATGTTTATACACTAGAGCCTGAGCTAGAAAAATTTCAGGATGACTGTGTAAGAAAGATGAATGCAACAACAACAGCAAATAAAATCAATATCTTTGCAAAAAGAATGCCATCTTCAATAGTCACTGGCCAAAACACCCCAAAGCAAACATTGCCTCATGCAGCCTAGCAAAAGAGCAGCTCACGAGGCCTAAAGAAAACTTTTACAAAGTTTGTCCTTACAGCTGGTCAAAATTTAAATACATATATATATATAACTGTGTGTTTACATGTACATAAATATTTTGATGAGAAACTCCAAACTAGGGGTGGCAGCGGAAAGGAAAAAGCATGTCTGTTGCCTTCCCACACAAGAATATTGCACAGCCTGATGCCTAGAGCAATTGTGTGGGTCTTTAAGTTGAAAGCAGATAAATCAGCCAAAATAAGGGAAGTGATTTGTGCCTGCATCTCAGTGTGAGTGCTCTCTAAGGTGGTATGTTGTTTCCTAAATGAGAATTGTCAAAAGGTCATAGCTTTTATCCTGATGTGAAATGGAAAATATTTTGAAATTTCAAAGATTTCATGGGAGACACAATTCGCTTTGCTGTTCTTAAAGTTTTTCCTATCTAATTAAACTGTGAATCACATAGCTCAGGTAATAACACATAGAGAAAGCTTTAATATTAATAGCAAGTACTATAAAGTTATTAGTGTTTGTTGAGTTTAGCTTCCTGGGGATTTTGTTTGTTTATCCCACTATGGAACTTGAATTCATCTCCATGTTGTTATTTCAGCCATTTTCAGTGAATGATTCTATAATAATTTCTACTTTCTTTATTCCATCCTAGAATGGAAAAGAAAAAAGGCATTCAAAAATATTCAAAGTAAAAAGATGATCTTTTTCATGGAGTTGTGTTATGTCAGCTAAGACCTAATCTAACTAAAGAATTATTTTTTTCTACAGTTGCGTTCTATATGTTAATACATGCAGCATATTAATACCGCCTTAGGCTTGCTACAGTTCAAATTGACAAATTAAGTTAACTACATATTGGGCTATTGGCACTAACAAGTAGTAAGAATATACTCAGTGAGAATATCAAGATAAAGGCATATAATTATCCTGAAGAGAATAAAAAAAAAAAAAAATCAAGACATAACAGTGCGGCAACTTGTGTACATATAGTAAGCCAGTTTTACCATATTTAGACAGTTACAGAACAAAATCTTTGTTCAGAAGCAGAAAAAATGTGTAGGCAGCTACTGCAGCCTATGAACCATCCATGGAGACGAGCTGCTTTCTGGCTGAGAGGGTGGGATCCTGCCCGCTGCCAGAGACTTTATGGTGGTTGAAAGAGGAAGAGGGTCAGAGCAGCACCCACAAAGCAGGTGTTACACCTCACTCCGGGTGTAAACTAGACATTTGTGGCTATAGGAAAATGTAGTGATTTGAACCTGTAGGGAGGTGTAAGGCCCACAGCTGGGTGCCTAGCCTAACGAACTAGACACATCCATAGTTATGATGGCAGCTAACCAGTTGTTTTCAAAATCTTCAGTTTGGACTTAATTAGATTGTAACATCAGAGGGTAGCTTTAAGCTTTCTGGGCATTGTCTTGCAGGCGATGGTGATTAGGCCTACATAAATGTCAGCACTATCTAGATGGTTAGGAATGCGGATGACTGAACAAGAAAGGTATGGAGGGAATGAGGAGAGCTGAACACACCAATCATGCAGAAAGATGGAAAGAAGCAGTAGAAATGACAGAGGGAAAAGAGATTGACAGAAAACAGGGAATTGTCTTTCTCCCTTGCTTTTTTGCCAACACCATACTTTATCAAATGACTGTTTGACCAAGAGATGAATAACATCTCTTGCTTTTACCCCAAATGGGGTTTAAAGTATTTTTTTCTATTCTAAAACCTAAGTGCACACTCCCCAGCGTTGTCAGGGAAATGGATTCTGAGCAGTCCTGTGAGGATTTACACACTTTCGTTGATCTCTGGCTATTAGAGATCCCGGTCTTTGGCTTGTAGTATTGTCTGCATTGTAAGGCAGGGAAGAGGCTAACTAATGTTAAAAGCTATACCTTATGTTCTTGTAGGTTTAGGTGTGTTTTAGAAATGCGTGTTGGCTTTTGGTGATAATAATGCCTTCTTTCACCATGAAGTGCAAAACTGCCTCCTGGTGTATGAAGGAAAACCAGTTACTGATGCAGAAATGTGTATTAGTGTTGAAGAAGTTGTCAGGCACTGGAAGCTTCTCTTTCCTGGTGCTTTGTTATTTTTTATCCAAGATGTTTTTGTGTGCACAACTAAGTTATCTGAAATAATGGACTAAATTCATTGCAGGAACAGTCAGCAGATAGTTTTACATTTGCATTTAAATGGATAAATGTTTTTTACTTGTTTTCTGAAGACGATAAGTGAACATAGTCACAATTAACAACTTTCTATAGGTGACACATATGTAGTGACATTAACAGCCCATTTCAGAATGTATTCAGTAAACTGATTTTTTGTAAACAGGCACTTAGCAATTATCCCTGGAACTAGTTGTTACACGTTACAAATAAATGTATTATGGTGCCATTTATTTGCTCACTTTTTTAAAAAATAGAATGCCTACTCATTGTTCTCTAGATGGATTTCTTTCAATGCACATTATGTTCTGTGATTCAAGCTTGCATTTCAAAGATGTCGTAAATGCTTTCTTTAAAGCTGCTGAAGTGTGGTTCTGCTTTGAACAGTGAGTATGCAAAAATAGCACCTCCTTGTATGTCTGGTCTTCTCACTATTTTTACCCCAGGTCATTGGGGGTATAACATTGATATTGAACATGCTTTTTCTGCTTTCTATCATTTTAAGACTGCAAATCCAGGTCAGACAGGGAGAATAAGGTTATTTCAATTCACTCACTTATATCTTCATCAAACATACTACCAGCAAAATGGTTTATCAAATTGAAACTAATTCTGCTTGCGCAAAACCATTCAAATCAAGGGAATGAGTGAAAGTGTCAGCAGGAATACATAAGCTTAGTCTTTTCTATGTGAATTGTTCGAAGAATAGCCCCCCAACACCAGAGACAAGTGAAATCGAAAGTAACTTGAACCAGCTCTGACAAGGAAAATGTGGATCAATGTACAAAACTCAGAAAAAGGTGGATTATTATTTGTGTACTGATTCACATTAGCAACAACTCTCTTTTTTAGGTTTGAGAAAGTTTAAACGGTTATCTCCAAATGAAATGCTTTACTTACTTTAAATGGGGTTTTGATACCTTTTTTTAGAATACAGCGCTTCAGTATCAGATGTGTGAGCAAAAATATTTTGTTTTACAGACCTCATTTAAACTAAAACAAATATATTTTGTACTGAATTAAAATAGAGTTTAAACATTATAGGTAAGTCACAAGAAGATATTTTAAGAAGAAAGCAGATAGCATAGCAATTTTCATGATAAATTCATCTGCATTTGTGATATTTTCTAAGTTACATCAATTAGTTGACCCAGATATGTGAGTGTGAATAAAACAGCAGGCCTTTAAGTCCACACCTAACTGAAGGTTATAAAGGCTTCCTGGTTTCTACCAGATCAGCTCATGACCTCTGTGGTTTTGGCTGCATATGGTCAATGGTTCATAACTTGGTGATTATCGTAAACAGGAAGCACAGATACTAGTTTTCTCTGTCCAAAATTTTCTAACAATGAGTGCTCTAACTAGCATTTTATTAAAAATGTAGGCAGTAAACCCTCTTGGTTCCAAATCAAAGTGTCTTTTTTTTTTAATTAGTTGCGTTAGAGTTGTTAGGCACAATCTGAGCTCGTCTGTTGAACTAGGGACATGAGGAAACCCATTACAGGGATTTGTAGCTTTTGAATCCCGAGTGACTGTATAGGGAGAGTTAGTCAAGATGGTGACATTTGTAGTAGCCTTGAAAATGCCAAACACTTAGGTGAGATCCATGCTGAAAACTTAGGTGTCTAGGTTTATGTCCTCACAGACACAAGGTAATGGACAGAAGTGTTGGCGGGCAAGGTCTTTCATACTGGTTCCTGCCTACTGACTTCTCAGTCCTCAAGAGTTGGTTGTCAGCTTTCTTCATCTGTTGGAGACACTCAGAAGCCTGAGTTACTAGCTTCTGGAAAGGTGCAATTGTCTTCTGAAAGACAGGAAAACGCAACTTGCCCAGCTAGATTTAGGAGTACAAAGAAGTAGAATCTGAGAGATGTGCTGCTGAAGGGAAAATTCAGCATCCTGTTACTGACAAGTCATGTTAAATGTGTTTAATGATAATGGGCTACTGACAGCCTCCTGGACTGCAAACTGCTCTGAATCAGCAATTATGCCTCTCTTGTATGTGTAAAAAGCAAAAGCCACTTGACTTCTTGTCTTGGTATTTTCTCCCTGTCTTGGAAGATAGTCAGGAGTGCTATAAAAATACTTGACTCGGACCTTGAGCAAGGGTGGAAATAAGTTGCCTCCCTTTGCTGAACAGTGAGCTCTAATCTGCGAAGCCCTCAGAGGGAGATTGTCCCTAGACCTTCCAAGTATCTGCCCCTGTTCCGTTCAAATATTTAAGTCTGCTGAGAACAGTAAATTGTTCTTCAGTTTCTAGATTAACACAGATGAGTAATCTACTTCATTTCATGTGTGGTCCTCAGTTCCCAAGCTGCAGGTGATACATCTGGTTCAAAAGGGAGGAAATCTCAAGAAGAAGACAGTTTTATTCTGAAGTTAATATCTGGTTCATAAGATATATGCTTAGACTTCCTTTAGTAGAAAAATACATGTCTGAATACCATTTTCTAATAGATTTCCCCAACAGAGCAACCGATGACAAGCATGAGGTAAATATTCAACCAGTACAGTACTGTAATCTCCATACAGAAAATCGAAGCAAGGAAAAGCAAAGTCAAGAGAAGAAAATCTGCAAAGCATTAAAAAAGCTGTGTTTCCCTACCTTGTTGCTCTTTTTCAGGTGTTCTCATCTTTGGTTTTCTATCCCCACCTTTCACTCTTTCCAGGAAGAAGACTCAAGGAAGCATGAGGTTTTTAGAGTACTTAGGAGAATCCACTTTTTCCAAAAGGGAATTCCCTGTGTTGACTGTAACAAAGCTGCTGCTCTACTATATTTTTGGCCATCACACCAAGACTGGTATACTGACTCATGCATCCTGTATATACACAGTTACACAGATGAAAACAGAACTTGAGGAAAGCAAGGACTAGAGTTATGTCTAGGTGATCTTTATTGCAAAGAAGTTTGGGTCTAAGCAAAATTAAAAGGAAAGCTTAGTGTGAAGGTTATTTTAGAATTCTTATTTTGATCATGGAGAAGGCTTCAAGAAAGAGGCAGTGTTCTTTTAAGTGCACATGCTGCCAAAATCAAAGAAAATAGGAAGAAAGTAATACTGTTTCTCATCAGCCTAAGCCTCCTTCTTTCTAACGCTTATGATTAACCTATGAGCAGATCATTAGTGTTTGTTATGCAACAGTAATGCTGAGACGGCTTGTGAACAGTTTTCTGTATTTATGTAATGTCTAATATTTGTTTTTCTAGTTGTGTTGATTAGTTGCGACTGGTCAGACAAGTCATATGGTGTTGTTTCTGTTCTCAGATTAGAAGAGCACACAAATACTCTCTCATGTGTCAATTAGTTTTGCTAATACTTACTCTGGCAGCTTCAAGCCCAAGATGCATGGTAACAACCCATACATTTTTGAAAATGAATACAAAAGGAGAAAAAGCACAGCTCAAAACAAAACAAAACAACGACAACAACAACCAAAAACACAAACAAAAACAACAAAAAAACCAAACTAAACCCTGAGCAAACAGTCACATAAAACTGTTCGCCATGCTTGCCTGTGGAGCTATACACATGCACATTCTTTTGCTTCTTGTTAAACATGTGCATGTGCTCGGAATCCAGGTCATTATTTTTGCTCTTGAAAAAGTATTTCAAAGGGATCTTTTGTGTTTGCTTTACGTGGTTTGTTGATTTATTTTTTTTTTTAATTTTAATGATTATAAATCTATGCCAGGTTTTGAGACTCAAAACCTTACAGCAGGATTCTGGCCACTTCTCTCTGACGTGCTGAAAGCTTCTATTGCACAGGGAGAGACCATTCGCTCCAGAAAAACTTGAACCATAGAAAAAGATGGGCTTACTTTCTAATCATATCTGAATATTGAAATCTTTACATCTTAGCTCTGATAAGGAATGTGTGCTTTCCAATAAACACCATTTTGTTTCAAATCCTTCACAATTTCAAACATCTTTTTGAAAAGCCAACATTTTCTTTATTACTTTTATGAAGGTTAGTTTTGTCTCTGAGCCACAACATCTGTAACAATAAAAATATATTTTGCAGGACTTCACCAAAGATGAAAATACTTTCCTCAGAAGGACCAATGAAGTATTCACTGCCAGATCAAGGCAATGAAAATTTGGCTCTAATTTAAACTCAGCAGTTACTCTCTCTGACAGATGTTTTGACTAAGAGCAGCACTATCTGAACTTTTATAGAAACTTATTGGTTGCATTCTATTGCCCAGATGGCTGATGGTTTCAGGACAATGTTGCACCATACGTTTGTATGCAGGTTTCAAATAGCCTGTGTGGAAATATACAGGGAGGCTACAGGGGATGGATGACTGTAGCTGACATTGAACTGATTAGCAAAAAAGAGAGGCAGGAAAGTGATCCACGTCACAGAGATCCATGGCAGCTGTATTATAAATCCTCCTTGCATCAACAGTGGAGAATAACGTAACATGACACACCAGGCGAAGCATGTTGAAGGAAAGCATGAGGATCCGCTTTCTTCCCTCTCCATCAGTGCTTCCCACAGGCTGGTATAACAACAGTGGTCATTGTCGGTGATTAAATTCAGGTTTTGATGGTTCCATGAGTGCAACACTTCTCTGAGCAAGGTGCAGAGAAGAGCAGGCAGAGCAATCTCCAAGTGAGGAAGTGATTAAATGGCAAAGACCAGAAAAAGTTACAAATAAAGCACTTCACAAAACATATTAAAAGAGACACGAGAGTTGGACTACATCATCTGGGTTGAACCAGATAATCTTTAAAGGTCCCTTCCAATCCACATATTTCTATGATTCTGTGATAAAACCTCATAATTATTTCCTCTACAATACAAAACTTATTTAAACCTAAAAACCAGGAAGTAGGGTGGAAAAGCATATTGTACTGAGACAATTTCAGCCCAGAAACAAAAGACATTTAAATATATTTCTATGTTCACATCCTACTTGAAGGCAACAGAAATGTTTAATTATTTTGTGTACAATTATATCATCATATATTCTTTTCTTTTTGTGTGTGTGTGTGTTTGTGTGTGTGTGTGTGTGTAGGGGATTATTCTTATATCTGATCCGTGACAAGGGAGTATATGATCCATTCCAATCCCTTCTGGTTGTGTTTCCACCAGTTGGTGTTGGATGTTTGGCTGCTGTGTGTTTTGTGCATTGAAAATAGTTGTGTCAGTTATGATGCTGTCACTGATATTGATCTCCAAAATTTTTACCTGAATTGTACACGGTTCCTATGCTGGACACATCATAAAGCCATAGCATTCTAATACCACAGAAATGCTGGGTGAATGCGACTCCACTCTGAAGTCACAATCAAAGTGGCTCTCCACTGGGTCAGGTCAGCCATGGCTTTGTTCAGCCAAGTTATGAAACTTTCTAATAATGAGTATTGTACCAACTGTTTGGGTAACCTCTTCCAGTGCTGTAATACCCTCTTAGTGGAAAAGTCTTTCCTAATGTCCTGTCTGAATCTCCTGCGTCATTCTGTTGTCCCTTGTTGTATCATCTGATACCACAGAGTAACTCATCTCTTATCTTTGTAGTTACACTTCTGTTATTTATAATTGGTTCCTTTAGATCATCTTTAGTTCATTTTAGCCAGGTTAAAGAAGCCAAGCTCCCTCATCCTCTCCTACATAATGTCCTACCAGCCTTCAGTTAGACACTCTTCAGTTTCACCTCACCTCAACAGGGAGGCCCAAAACTAGACAAAATATTCCAGATTCAACATCAACGGCAGCAAGCAGAGTACAAGTGTACAAGACCTACAGATTAGGTCAATGTTCCTTGACCATGCACCAGCTCAACACACAATTTGCCTTACTCATGACGAGAGTGAACTGTTGGTTCTCACTCATTTCAGGTTCCTTTTTGGCACAACGGCTTCTCCATCACCTTCCTGCCAGGCTGCAACACTGCACAGGGCTGTTGCATCTGCCACGCAAAAGTTGTTGCTTCTCCTGATTGAATTTCATATGGTTTTTGCTGGTCCAGTCCTCCAGTTTATCAGGGCCTGCTCTTTGTTATGGTGATAATAACTTCTAATTTAAATTTGCTGAGGGTACTCTCCAAAATCATCCAGGTCATTGATGAATACAGTAAACAATAAACGCCCCAGTATCAAACTCAGAGGTACTCTGCTAGTTGCTGACCACCAACCAAACACTAAACCATTGATTCTAACCCTCTGATCTGGACATATCTGCAATTTTCAACTCACCTGACAGTCTGCATTATTTCCTGTAATCTTTAGAGCCTTAAAGGCAAGTTTATTTTACTCTCAATTAAAGTAAGCTGATGGGGAAAGAATCGCATGTGCATGCTCTTCTACCATGCCTGCTCTGAGTAGCACCCTTTTAACATAAGGCAGGTAGAACCAGGCCCTGCTTTGTTGAAGTTAATGGAAAATGTGTAAGGAAATGGCTGTAAAATGGAAGCAATCATGTTATTGTGGCTAAACAAGCAGCTGCTTCTCTGCCAAGCTGTGAAAAGTGAAACACATTAGATCAAACCACCAGTTAAACCACAACTTCTTGATGGTGATTTTCTTATGTAGAGTTTCATAGTGGTTTAAGCTAATGGATTTTACCTATCAAATGGATTCTACTAGGGTGTGCGCTTTGCCAGTTACCACAGCTCAGCTGTTGAGTACTAATTCAATAAGACAAGGTAATTAAATCATTTTTGACCTTGTGTAGGGATAGATTTTGACTTCATTAGTAAAAACTTTATTTGGAAGATCAGATTGAATTGTTTTTGTTGATGCCTTGGCATGCTGACTTGCGCTTAGAAGGGCCTGAAAGTAGAGAATGTTGTCTTTGGAGTGTTTTAATAAGAAGCTTAAATGTTAGAGGTGCCATTCTACAGATTTAAATTAGAGACATAATCAGTGCATGGCAGAATTAGTGTAATGGCAGAACTTGCATACAAGTATTTTAAAAACGAATAGTGTTACTTTCCTTTTGTTTGCTACATACTTAGGAGTATAGCTACTGTGATATATGTCTTCTGCAAAAAAATAGTTATCTATTCCCATGTGTGACCTATTTCTCAGGCGGTCTTTATTTTTAATTTTAGTATATGGGTCTACATTTTCTTTTCTATTTTTGTATTATCTGTACTTAAAATGATGTAATGTTTGCTATCTTTTTAATCAGGTTTATTTTCCATTCAGTTTCAAAACTGAAATATTCCAATAACATTTCTCTAATAATAACACCTAGTGTTGTTTTTTGCCTTTTCTGAGATGTGATTTGGATATTTTAAAGGAGAGCAAATAATGCATTTTTAATATGACCTAAGACGAATAGTGAAAACATGTTCCAGCTTTGTGCAACTGCTGACTATAAAAGCTCTCATGCAGGAGGACTATAATTACATTTTAGGAAAGTAACAGTTTTTAGATATTTTGATAATTCCATTCAACTGTGAATGACATGATTGGCTTGCTTACTGGAGATGGAGACTTGGAGAGGAAATATAACTCCAAGACATAATTGCTGGATAGAATTGGAAAAAATAATTAAGCTCTACTTATCACAGCACACTTGTCTTGCTTTTAAGAATCCATTAAATCTAACTAGTCAGTAAAATCACACACTTCTCCTCCCATCCGCTCGCTTGGGACCCAAAGACGGAAAGAAAGGTACGAAAGTATCGCATGCATGCTGTGTTTTTGTTCCTGAACAAACTTTTGATCTTTTGCTGAAATAATTCTTTCCCTCTAGTTTAAAAGGATATTTTTGGCTCTTACATAAGTATCTTTTTTATTTCTTCTACTTTTTTTTTAAGAAATATGACTCTATTTTTAAATAAATAGCCTTAACTGCTCTTGAACTAACTTCTTGCTTTGTATGACTTTTATTGGTATTTTGATGCCTTAGAAGTCTTGCCAGCAGAGTTCACAGAGTTCAAGTTAAACTGATTCTTATGCAAAACGTAGTTTCAGGCAAGTTGGAATGAGCATCATAACGCAAATATTTTGAGTCTGTAACATTAATTTGGGATTCTCTTGAACAGGCTTCTACATGCAATCTGTAGGAACTGCTATTGAGACAAAATGATCTGAAGAGTCCATTAGCTATTTTGCAGCACTTTAGCAAAACTAAAAAAAAATCACTCAGTACATTCATTTGTTATTAGGAAAAAGATCACTGTCTGCTAGCGTTACTGGTTGTACTGTGCCATCTGTGCTTGTAAAAGTAATAATAAGCAATGAATTGCATATGCTATCTATAGTCAGATCTTTAATAACAATTAGGTAATAATAACCCCCAAGAAATCCCTTGTTAACTGTGAAAATTAATTAAATGTAATTATTTTGTATAATAAACTCTAATCAATGCTTTACAATGCTGATGTCTTCCCCCCCTCTTGCTTTTTTTCTCATAGTAAATGCCCCAGCATGTTTGAGCAGCTGTGCAGGAAAATTACTGTTTTTCCTGGGTTAATGACTGATTTTCTACCCAATCAAAATCCAAGACATGGTCTGCTAGCTTTATAATCGGTTTTTACATATTTCTTTTTCTAAACATGGTACAGTTTAAATATAAAGGAACACTTGGTAAAATCAATTACCTCAGAGTAACTACTTGTAAGTCTAAGGATGAACAAAGATTAATTATTTGAGTAAAAAGTACCTTGAAGTACACTGCAGTATCAAGGGATTGTTCCATAGCAAAGGTGTTTCCCCACAGAATTGGTGATAAGAAATAACCCCAAGACATTGAAGGTGGTCCGTTAATTTGTTTGCAACTCCAGTCCCAGAGCCTCAGTTGTGCAAAGACTTAGGCCCTAAATCAGGTGAAGCAGCCCATCATTTCATTAATGTCAGCACATGCCTGAATTCCAACTTAAAGTTAAGTATGAGTTTCAGTGTTCTAGTGATCTGAATTTTTACACTCATACTTAGTTCCACACAGATGAGTAGATTCTTGTGCTCCTATAGCATATTCCTTTGCTTAAAGCTAAGCTCAAGCAACAGGATTTATAAGATGACGATCTACATTGGAAGACCAAACTGTAGAATGTTATGTCCTAACAAAAAAACATCCTGAGAAGTGCTCACACATGCCTCTCCAAGAACAAGAAAAAGTATTATATTTATATAATATGCTATGGCAGTATAAAAGGGAAAAAAAGAATCTTGGTTTAGTTACTATGACAATACAAATCCTTTCTGTATGACTAATGTAATTAAATCACATACACAGCTGTAAAAAAATCTCATGAATTTTTTTTTATTTTAATTATTAGAGGTGCATTACAGAAGGAAATGTAAGACTCAAAATCCACCTTACACTAGTCAGCAGACATTCATTACATAGAAGTGACCCTGCTTCCGTACACTGAGTTCAGACTGGCAGTCCAAAAGTACACCAAAAATCCAGAAGCATGCAGTGCTCTAAAATTAAAAGATAAATTAGAGATCTGCATGCAACTGCAGAGCTACAGTCTCATTGACATCACAGAGACACGATGAGATACTTCCCACGGCTGGGGTGCTGCAATTCACAGAAATGTTTAGGTAGGAAAGGACCTCTCCAGATCATCTAGTCCAGCCCCACTGCTCAAACAGCATCTGAGAGAGACAGTTGCCCCAGACTGTGTCCAGTCAGGTTTGAAATATCTGCACAGATGGAGGCTTCAGCCTCTCTGAACAACCTGTTCCTGTGTTTGACTACCCTCAGACGAAAAAGTTTTTTCCTTGTGTTCATAATGAATTTCCTGGGTTTTGATTTGCACCCATTGCAACATTTGTTTTCAGTTTTTATTTGATCTGTAAGAAGAATTTATAGTATTGCAACTGGCCTCCCTCATTTGCACCAATTGGCCTTTGCACATAGACCAAGAAATAGAGGGAGTAGGAGGAAGATATTACTCTTAATATGCTTAGAATAAGAGCATTTTTTCAGAAATAGTTCTACCCAGAAAAGCTTATTCTAATTTGCTACCCTGTAGAGTCCCAAAAGAATTTGTTCATCAGGATATTTAGTAGTGTTTTTACAATATAAAATTCATGTATCTTAAACAGTAAATATTGATTTTGTCATTCGTGGCAAATTATTGCTAAATATGTAAATGAACTGTGTACATTACTTGCCTGAAATTCTAATGCAATGGAAATCACATTTACTTTTTCTTTTCAGTGATCCTAAATTTCATTTATGTTTGTACTTGCATTTTGACTCAATTTCAGGTTGACTTTCAAATTCACAAATTAATACCAATTTTGCTAGGAAAGCTTGTTGCATGTACATTTAAAAATGAGGAGAGCTGACATTCTTTAGACTCACAGCCAATCTGTTTTGTGTTTTCCTGGTATGTCCCATGAGTTTTTTAAACTCATAGGGCTTCCAGTATTACTCTGCATGTGCTAACTATTTTCAAGCAAATACTTTGAGTATACAGATGTCATATAAATGCTAATGCAATTATATCATTTCCAGTGCTTTTCAGTTCAGTGCAAATATTTCCTACATGGTGCTTAATATTGTTTAAACTTGTTATTATTTATTCCTAATATTTTCATGGATGTGCAAAATTAAGAGGGAAGAGGGAAAATATGTATCAAATGTTGTACATAGGTTCCCATTTTTCTCAAAATGGTTACTTTTATTTTAACATATACATAAAGATTATTGGTTTTGGCTTAAATCCAATCTCAGAAATTAACTACATAATAGGGTTTATGTTTGTTTGTTTGTTTGTTTTTTGTTATTTTTTTTATCAGAGCTTACACTAAAGTCTGTCCCAGCATCATTATCCTAAAATAAATCTAACAGTCAAAAAAGGAAACACTCAGAAAAAATTATAAACCCAAGCTAAGAAAATATTGCAGACCTGTGACCTGTGTTCTATGTACTTTTGTTCCTCTCTACATAACACACAGAGTATTGTATTGCAAGAAGATGGAGGTAGGCACAGAAATATTTGATGAAGCATTAAGGGGTTTTTGAGAAAGTTTTCTCAATTCAGCTGAAAGTAAGGTATGTGACCATGGCATAGTTTTTATACCACCATATTTAAAACAGCTTGCCTATTTTCTTGTTGTAGCTACAGTGAAATGCCTTACATACACTTCTATAAATGAAAGGAAACAATGAATAGTTTCATATATTGTAAAACTCACTGTTTCAGCAATCTGACAAGAGAATGTACGAGCCTTTTTTCCAACAGCATAAGCCAAGATAATTAGTTGTATACTTGACAGGACTAAGGGAGGATTAAAACAATATACTTAGATTTTTGCAGAGCATCACTGGTATTATAAATGATGTTGTAAATTTGCAGTTCCATCAGCAACTGTACAGTACTTAAAGTTTACTAGATAGCAAGGAGCCAATTTACATAATTCTTAGAATAGCCCTTTACCTATCACAGTGACAGCCAATCACTTTACACAGAGACTCAGCCACTTGATTCTCTTGGCCCACAATTGCAATATGAGATAGGCGTTTTCCCAGGTAGACTCATAGTTTAGAAGAGCATGTGCTGCAAATTATTGCTGTTCTTCGCAAGACGTAATTTCTCAAGGACCAAGCCCATTCCCAGCAAATATAATTCATTTGGATATTTTCTTATGCTGTGATTTATATAGTCCGGAGCATAGACTAGCCATTATGGAGATTTTCAAGAGGTGATTCACTGTTTCAATAGCTTTATTGTTGTTTTACGTTAACATAGATAACATAAATACTGAAACATTGACACCTTTTTAGACTATATGACAAGTGTTGCAAAGCTGTGGCTAATAGTACAGCAGCTACCTGCCTGTTTTTAATTTTGTAGACTTAAATCTTTATTCCGTTAATATCATGGATTGGAAGACATTACAGTATGCATTTGCTCATTGGTCTCCGTTTAAGTCATTATGAATGTATTAGAATGACTCTCAAACATCTCTCTGTGTGCTGCTCAAGCAAGCAGGTTTCGAGTTGAGAGATGACAAGAGGAGAATTGTTCTTCAGCACAGAAGGAAGGAGGGGTGAGTTGACTGACCCAAATGGAGCCTTAGCAGAATAAACTGGAATAAACCAGGCAGCAGATGCCACCGGATAATGCCGTGTCCAGTAACAAACCTCTGGCCAGCAACAGGAGGCTATGGGGGAGGTTTTCTACCTTGCCCCTGCTTTACATCAGGGAAAAGGAAACAGGGGGAAGAGTTTTCTGTGGTAGCACTGAGAGATCATTTGACATTGCCGAACAGGTCAGCGCATGTGTAAAATCTCTGACCCACATCTCTTGGGTACCAGGACACCAGCCTAGGCTCTTGGAAAGGGACAGTAGCTGGCGCTCTGTACTGTTAGAGCGCACAGACGCTAATGGGAGTCTGTGTCAGCTGCAAAGGCTTTTCCACGACCTTTCCAAAAAGATGAAGAGAGGTGGCAGGGGAAACAAGCTGCTGAGAGGAAGTAAAAGGGACTTCAGAGAGAAGAATCTCTAAAAGGTTCAAAAGGAGCATGCCTTCCTTAAAATAAGCGTAAGATGAGTGATGTCATGATTCCTCAGAATTGGAAGAAGGGAGAAACAAGAAGTGAATGTTGAGGTTATTTTTTCTGGGCTATTTTCCTTTTCCTGTTCATTTTTCAAAGCTAGCTTTGAAAATCAAGCAGTGATGCTGTAAAGCTTCCATAAAATCATGGAGCTAAGATTACAGCATTGATCTGCTTCAGGGAACAAACTCACGGCCCTTGTAGAGAAATGGTAGAACATCATAGTCAAGGTGGCAATCACAATTACAGCGACCAGGGATCTGTTCCGGTTTTCCCCACCAATGTTTACAGCAGAGTTACTGGGTCACTCAGGCATGGCCACTGGTCTGTGGAGCAGCTGATGTAGTAGGAGAGAAAACCCTTGGCTTATCCTTGAGTGTTCAGCTGCAATTTGCATGAAATGCAGTTCTTGGTCGATGACTCGGGTCACAGGGTCACAGGAATGAATAAAAAAACTGACACACTTGGCAGAAAATTTGCGCAATAGGTGACAATGCAGGGAAGAAAAATAACAACCAGAGAATCAGAAAGTCTCTCTGCTAAATCATACAGTAAATTAACAACCAGTGGAAGGTCAGTTGAAAATAACTTTTTATGAAATAATCATCAGTCAAAGTACTTTTTTTTCATATATTATTATATAACATGCCATGTATTCCCCCCCTGATGATTCTACAAAGAATGAGGTGATCTTTAGAACAGAATCATACTAGACACCTGCCGTTAATTGTCTGTTGAAGATTTAAAAGAGAAATACTACTCCAAAAATCTACAGATAGAGAAGACTCTTCCTTTCTTGCTTCCCTTTCCACAAAATCAGACTCTCGATATGTATTTACTTCAAATCCACAGAAAAATATATTTTTTCATGCAGCCCCAGATTTCCACTTTTTCCCTAGCAGCTTTACCTTGTTCCTCCACCTTTCTTCCCCACAAAACTAACACATAATTCGTTTCTTATACATCTATTGGAAAAGTGAAAGTTTGAGAATAATTTGTAGGAGTTGTACATGATTACTGATACACCAGTTCTGGGAGAGTTTTCAAGGTACACAGTAAAAAATACAGATGCTCTGATTCAAAAACTTGAGGAAGCTGAAAATCCCAGTGTAATTTCTGAAATTAAGAGCTAAGGCTTCAGTGGAAGTTATACTTTGAAATGCCTTATGAGTCTGGATGATGTCAAATCTGAGCCACCCCTTCACAGCAGAGAGTGGCCTGAGACAGAGGTGAACGCGTACAAATGGTGGTGACTCACAGGGAGGTCTGAGAACACTGGCATATAGAAATGTCTGTCCGTCCCCAGCAGTCAGCCAGTGTTTCAGGGCTCTCTGTGTTAGGAGAAATTGACGGCAGAGTCAGATACTTGCTTTATGCAACCCTTTGTATAGGCAGAAAAAGTTCATATTGCCCAGTCCCCCTAAACTCTGTAGCAAAGTCAGTAAGATGCAGTAGCTCTGTTACAAGTCTTTCTCCACTTCTCCCACAAGGCTTTTATGTTTGTGTTGGTTTCGGTTTTGTTGGGTTTGTGTGTGTGTTTGTCTGTTTGTTTTGGTTTGTTTTGTTTTCCAGGAGTTTGTTGGACTGCTTTTGCACTGTTCATGCACTGTTTTTGCTGACTGTCTCACCAGCATCTAGCCCTCCTTGCTTTTCTCTTAGCTTGCTGTTACTTCTCTGTCTGCACTCAACATGTTTCTGCTGTCTATCTTTCACATTCACATCCAACTGATCTCTCTGCTTCACAGGTCTAAAGGGTATTTGTTCAATTGTATTAGCTAGTCCCTGCTCACTAGCTTCTTTTGTTTCAGCTATTCTTAACCTAAGGGGAATGTAATTGCCCTCTCATTTAGTCTGGAAGTATGAAATGGAAATATAACCACACAAAATGAGTGCAGTGGCAGATTTGGTATGAATTCTAGGTAAAAGATGATTATCACAGAAACAAATTATCGAGCTGCAGGGACAGAGTGGAAGGGTTGAATTTCAAATTGAATAGACTCAAAATGTATTAAAATCTACTGGATTTGCAAACACTGGTGGAAATGTAGGGCTGTACTTACACAGGAAGAAAGGCATGGCTTTATCTCAGATCCTGACTTTTAGTGTTTTATGATAAAAGGTTGAACATGATTCAACACTTTGGGGAGAAAAAAAGTTGCGGTAAAAGATGTGTCAAATGCTCCTGTTCTGTTAAAAGAGCACATATGAATTTCTTGTTAATTTAGTCTTGTTAGCCAGCTTCATGAAACACAGTGCTTTCTTTCACTGTATCACAGGCTTGTGTGGCACAAAATCAGAGCTGGTATGCAGGCTGTTGATCTAGACTTCTCCTATGCCCTCCAAAAAAAGTCACGCTTACAAATAAATACTTCCCTGTCTCTATGCAGTTTGTAGAAAACAGTTGTATTATAGCAAGGAAAAACAGGTTTTACAGTATGATGTTTTTCAGAAAGACCTCATAGATCACAATCAGGGAATTAATTTCACTGAATTGTCAATTTAGGCCAAACTCCCTCCTCTACAATATTGTTTTGATTTGAAGAAACAGTGCAGTTTTGGAGGACCATATCCTTGATTGTCCCTTTGTACCAGTTTGATATCCAAAGCAGTTTCGTTGCACAAGTGAGATTCCTTTCAGAAGAATTAAAGCTTGAATCTCTGTTCTAGATGTGCATCTTCATGTCAAAACCACAACAGATCAATGGGAATGGTCCAGAGTGATAGGGGAGAAAAATAAACCCACAGATGTAGAAACCTGGAGACTACCTAGCAACACACCTACAAAATCTGACTTCTCTCTGGAGAGCCCATGCTTCCAGGTGGGCACTGTCACAGTTATCTCCTGCACTGTTGTCTCACAGATTCATCCTTTGAACCCTGTCAGGTACCTCTGAGGCCCAGCAAAGAGGATTTCACTATTGGGTTTTACACTGTGGTTTTCTTCCCTCTCATCATTTGTATTTTGATTGGCTGACTTTTGAAATTGCATGTTTCCTTATCCTCTGCATGAGATAAAGTCTTCTGCGAAATTCAAACAATATTGATTACAAGGCTCATCAAGTTTAAGACATTTGGGCCAAGCTGCAAAATAAAATCAATGCCAGTTGCTGCCTTTCATAATCTGTTTACTTCCTGACTCTGTGATGCTATTAAAATGCTTCATCTCCAAGTAATCTTATTGGCTTTCACATTTATGCTATGGCTGACAGGATAAGCTCTGAAAAGCACTTACATATTACCTGTGATATAATCAGGGAGATTAGTGGATAGTGCTTTGGGCTGAAGCTATTATTTTATTTGTAATTTATATACTGGATTCCAGGAGCAGAACATACCCTCTTGTACAGGTAAAATGCTTGTCACACAGACAGATGCTCTGGAAAGAACATACTCCTCTTCTCCAAGTCCTTTTTGAACCCTTTCTGTGAGAAAAAAAATCTCTGAATTTTAAGCAACCCACTATTTGAATACCTGTTGCTAGTGTAGCTTGTCCAGACAGTGTAAGCAAACAGGCAGGCAAAAAGCTGACATGGTTTTCACCCACTCTGTCTTTTTTTCCTAGCTGGAATGTGGACCATTTCTACAACCTGAATTTTATCCATCTGGTAAGTAAATTTTGCTGGAGGCCCCAGCTTCCCATGAAGAACGTAATCCAGGAATTCAGTACGCTATTATTTCGCTAAAGATCACGATGAATACTTGCTAAACTTGGGAGATACGACACATTAGATATGTGATACATCATACACGATATTGTAAATATACACACACACAGTGAGACACATCTCCCAAGTGTACATTTGTGTAGATAGACCAATATTCTACATAAACAAATACATATGTGTGTGTATATATATGTATGCACACATATAAACTAGACATGGGACTTTGCTAAGGGCCTCATTTGTACTAGCCTGTACCCCTTTTCAGCTAGCCTTTCTCTGTAACATAATACGTAAGCTGATATTGTTGACATTGTCATAATCAGTATTCACCAGTCTAACAACACAAGGGATATGCCTCTCACTCCAGTAGTTTTAGTCATACTACTATAGAAAAGGTTCCTTAAAGGTTTTCTTTTTTTGTCTTCCTTATATTTACCAGCAGAGACATATCCTTCAACTTAAGATACCCAGTGATATACAAGCGTTCGGTTCTTTTGACAAAGTCTGTTTTCTAAAACAGGATATTTATTTTTCTGCAGTGCTAAGCACTCACCCTTTTGTCACTTCCTTGGCTTAGATTGCTGAGGTTATTTTGAGATCAATTTTCATCTCCTATTTAAATCATATGGCTCCTGGTTCAAATCCAGCTTGGGTCAGTAATTCTGCCATACGCATGAAACAAGTTCTTGGCCCAAGCCAATTACTCCTCTTGAAGAGGTTGTCATGCTACAGGGAAACAATAGCAATTCCTTTGGCATCCTTCCTACCAGCCTCACTGGAAACATTACTGAAGTGGTGTACAGGATGATCCCTCCAACTCAGGACTGAGAATTGTGATGCCTTTATAAAAGCACTGTGGACAAAAAATAAATATGCTTTTCACTGCAAAAGTGAAAGAGTTAATCTACATACTAATAATGACTCAAAATTATTATTTGCTTACAGATGCAATCTATTTTAAAATTAAATTTTAGAAGCAAAATGGTCACTTGTCAGCCATGACAATTCATTAAAGAAAATAAGAATTACTGGAAATTAAAAAAAAGTACTTAAAAATCTTTAACATTAGCAATGACCCTCTCTCTTTTAATTTTTTTTCTTCCTTGCATTAAAAAAAGTCTTTGCTCTACACTGATACAGTGGCAGGCAAGATCTGACTGATTTCTGTCATGCAGGTGCTTAGGCTAGTAAATGCTGACAAGCATTATTGTGTGACTGTTTCTAACCTGGAGAGGTCTCTTAGAAGAAATTTTAATCTTCAGAGCACTTGCCTAGGCAGCAGGAAGCCCTTTTTGTCAGATTAAAGCCTCAAATTAAACCTAGAGACTTTTTTTTTTTTTTTTTAACGTGTATTTCCAGTGCATATTTTAACTTCCCACCCGGGTGCATAGTTTTTGCCACCGTGACACCTGGTAGCAGGAACAGAAAGTTGCTCAAGTGTTCCTAAAGGTGAGGCCAATGTCAGGCAGTGACCGCAACAGCGTGGGGCAAGGGGACAGCTGGCACTTGCCGCCCACCCCTCGCCCCCCCTGGGAGAGTGGATACCCTTTCGGCAAGGTGCTAAGCCTCTGCTGAGCTGGGACCAGTTCTGCACCTGGTTCCCACAGCTGCCAGCGCCATGTGCCGCTTGGGATCGCACCCAGCTGAGAGCCGTCCAAGGGGGCTAATGGCATCAGCCTGGATGTGAGCATGATGTCTGGGTCCGGAGGAAGGGTTTCCTTCCACAAAAACACGCTGCCCGGCTGTCACGCTCTGCAGTGCAGCGAGGTGCGGCCTGTTGGAGACCTGGGAGCCGCGGTTGTGCTGGGGGTGGGAAAGGACAGAGGTTTCCTTGCAGATGGTCACCCCCACCACAGCGCTCTCCTCTGAAGCAGCTTTAGGGGCACTCAAAAATACCCCCATGGGCTGGATCTGCTGTACTGCAGGGAAGGCATGTCCCCCTTCCCCTCACCAACACAGCAAACTGGGAGGGGGGGTGCTCAATACAGAGGGGCAGAAGCAAGTTTTACAGCATCAAAGGTTTCCTGCCAGCAACCAAATACCCAAGAGAGGCTCTGATGCATTTCAGTGAAAACAGGGGAGCTAAGTGGAGCTGATAATCTGCCCTTTTGCATGACACTCCAGAAGTTACCTGGATACTCACTAACTCGAAAAACAACATGGGATCTTAATAAATAAATTATGAACTAAGCCTTGTACCATTTATAAGTAATGTAAATGGAACGTGCCTGATAACGTGAACCCATCAGTAAACAACAATGGTTTAAAAGGACACTGCCAGAGTCAATAGGCCACAAATCTGAACTTTTATTCTTGCCTCTGTTTGTAAGAGCATATAGACCTCCTAATATCAATTTACATGTTTGGAGCAACCTTATCTTTCTGTAGCAAATAAAGCAGCATTAGTTTTGCAAAGGAAAAAAAAAAAAAAAAGAAAAGTCACTATTAGCATTTCTGCAATTATGAGCTTTCCTGAAGAATAATGAATAAGGCAAAATTATATTTTTTTTTCAGAGGTCTATTTGAAAACAGTGTTTCTTTTCATATGTTAAATATTGTAATAGAAGGCCTTAGAAGAAAATATGTTTATTTGCTTCTTGCTTTTAAAAATAACTTGCTTTTTAAAAATAACTTTTAAAAAGCAGGAATTTAAAGAGCTACTGAAATTCAACCATTGTAGAGTGGTAAGTATATATATTATCAGATATGGGTATCAAGATGCATTTTACAATTTTTATACCTAGGAAGTGAAAAAAGACCAATTCTCCGCTCATACAACTTCTTTGTTGAAAATAAGTATGAATATTTTGTATGCAAGGAATCATTCTTGCAGCCATTCTGCTGAGAAGTAGCGGGTTTTAATAAGTGTGCTTTGCTGGCTGTTGTGATAGCAGAGATCTTGTTTTGTTGAAACAGGAAACAAAAATTATCACCATTCAATAAAGTTTTAAGCAGGATCACTAATGACAAAGAATGTCAAATAGCCATTAAATTTCTGAAAATGAAACCCACCTGTCCATTACACTGTCACCGAACCTAGCTCGACCTGTCACTTTAAAGTGTTCTGTCAAGCTACATCAGTCACTTCTCGCTGCCCCACTCTCACAACATCCCAAGACACGGCCAGCACTGCCTGGAATTCTGCCTGCCCCAGCTCAGCCTTTCCACAGCTTTTTGAGTGACCAACTTTCCATCAACATTTTTTAGTCCATGCCAAATTAGAGGCCTGATCCTGCAAATCTTATGAATACGTTTCAATTTTAAGGGCTTTAATAAGTTCCTACGCTGTCATTTCCCAGGCAAACTCCCATCGACTTCTCAGGAGGACGGCCTGACTGACAACTGATTAAGCACAGAGTAAAAGCTTCAGAGTTTAGTCGACTATTTTTGGTGTAACTAAAAAGTACTATTCACCAGAATAAGGGAAGGAGATATACAACATCAGGTCAAGATTCTGCAGGCGTTTGTCACCAGACCTACAGCTTATAGCTTTGGATGACTCCAGTGACAAGAGTAAACCACTTCTTTAAAAGCGTCTTGCATAAATCTAGCTGCAAATGTTGTTGTTTTTATCTTAAAATCAGCCTTATTTTAAAAAATGTTAACGAATATAGAGGCATAATTTTCTGTCTTCTTTTCAGAAGAAAAGCAGCTATTGTGTCAAAAGGCCTGAAATGTCTTGTAAGGCAAAAGGGAAACAAATTCCAACGAAAAATGTCTTGACACAAAGACCTAGTTGCTATCCAAGAAATATTCTTCTTGCAATATTTTAGTATTTCTGCAATATTTCTCTGCTTTAAGTGGACAAAGAGGTATTCTCCTTGCTTATGTACAGCCAGTTTCATTGCTTCTGATGGATTTTGAATGAACAAGTGAATTATAGAAAACAAAAATTTTTAAGTGTCTGAATTAAGATGAAGATTGATTTGATTACAGCTATAAGTCATATATACTTCTCAGCTTTTCTGTACAAAATTTTTAAAACAGGGTTATTTTGACAAAGTTGTTTCTCCTAAGTTTGTAATTTTAGGTTAGATAGTGGTGAAAACAGAATTATTTTAACAAAACGTAGAAGTAACTATTGTTAAATTGAATGCCAGGCTGTTCTGTCAACTTTAACAATCTCTAATGAAATTAATTAAAACTCAGGTTGTTGCATTTTTCAACTTGAGCACCACTGACTAGCCTTGATTAGCTCATAACACAATGGAATCATTTTGGGTAGTGCTATAATTTAGAGACTTTAAAGATTTACAAAGTGTAAAATTTTTTTGCGTGAATTATTTTAGATGAGGAAGTACTTGAAAGGTTGAATACCAGCTCCAGATAAGAAGTCAGTGTGGTCTTTCCATTAAAAAGGAAATAATTGTAAACTTGAATAATATATCTGATAACCTGTGTAGATTAGAAACTGTCTTCCATATGTCAAGTTTATAAAGTGAACCCTAGGAATTTAAGGACTATTAAAATGTGTTAGAAACAGTGACTGGTACACATTATAATGTCAGTTATCTGGAAAAAAAAACCGCTGACAATTTACAGGAAAAACCTTCCTGTTCTAGTGTTGGAGGCATTGAAATGTATGTCTCTTGTTGTCATTTTTCTCTTTTCACTGTTTTGCTGATATGTTTCAAGACCTTGAATAAAAATTTGTCACTTCTGTTATTGCTTCTTGCCAAGTGTAAGGATCTGCTCGTTCCAACACTATGAATTTAATAAAAATAATGTTAGACAATGGAAACTAGTGATAGATATTTTAGACATAGTTTTTTCCATTCTTTTCCCTGTCCTTTTTGCATGCAGTAGAATTAATCTTTATTTTGAATATAAATCAAAGCATTATCAATTATCATGTTATGACCTCAAAGACAGTTAGCCAGGATAAAGACTGGAAAAGGAATACTGTACATTTAGAAGACTCAATCAGCACAGTGCAAAAAAGTAATGAGAATTACCTTTAGTCATAGACCAGCAGACAACAGTATTTGAGAAGCCACCAAAAAAATCTTGCAAAGTCTTTATTTAGTGTCTTTTAAGTATTTGACCATTACAACCATTCATTGAAAACATCTTTTAATTCATGAAGTACATAGAGGATATATTTTTATAAAGGAGTGCAGCTCAGTAGTGAGAATGTGAGATTTTTTAGTGTGTCCTTCACATCTGATTTCTGGTAGGCTCACCTATTTGACAAGAAACAACTGTCTTTTGCACAAGAAAAAAAAAAAAAAGTCCAAAAATGGATACAATACATTATGGTAATTTAGTCTGACCGCTCACAGAAAACAGATTGGATGATCCGTAATTATCTTAATCATAATTTCTGACTGAACCATAAGGATATTTTGCTCAAAAAAAGATATCTGTGGCCAATTTGAGAAGAAGGAGAGATGGACAAACCACTGTATCCTCAGGCAAGTTGTTCTCATGATTGATTATCCACGCTGTTACAAGCCGCATATTCTCATTTGAATTTGCATAATTTCAGCTTCTAAATACAAATCCCAAGACATCATACACGGTCACAATATTACATTTGATTTCCCACCCAGACACTTCAGACTGCAGCTGGCCAGAATATTCATCCTGAACAGTCATTGGGTATACCTCTTTTCACTCTTTATTGATCATGATTTTTATGGATTTGCAGTAATTGCTTAACAAATGAGAACCTTGGACTTAGTTGAGCTGGATGTTATTGTGCAAATGCAGGTCTCGGAGAGTTTTTCCTCACTTCACCATTCAGTTGCAGCATCCTCAGGTCTTGCTGTGTGACTGGTCACATCATTAGCTGTTTTAACAAAGATGTGACACACATAAATGCTGTAATTCCTGCCTCAGTGAGCTTATGAATGAGTCTGATGGGAATGTAACCATGGGCCTTGACAAAACAATAGATCAGAGGAAACATCAGTAAGATACGGACACAACAGGATGGGTTATTTCCATAGGTAAATTAAAATTAATATGCAGAACACGAGAGTGTTTCAGAATTTTACGTATTGATAGGTAGGTTTTGCAAGAATAAAAACTACGTCTTTTGGTTAGCAGAGAGAAAACACTATGATTTGAGGAGAGTGGAAAAAAGCCTAGAGGTAATTTTCAAACCAGCCAAAAAGAGACAGTATGAAAGCTGACATCTTCAGCGTGAACTGTGCAAGAGTGAGATGAAAAGAGGCTGTCCATAAAAAGCACCACACAATACACAGCAAAGAAAGCTACGTATACGGATTGCCTACTGACAGCATCTACATCTCATAGTTAGAGAGGCCCACAGAGGGAGTGTGAAGTGGCTACATTCCTAATTTAGGCATCCTCGATAATCCCATAATTACACAAGATGAATTCAGAACCTTGTGCCTTCTAATAACGCAGGGCTAGCCGCAATTTCACCCCGCAGGCAGAGAGACACAAAAGCGTGAAGATCAGTTAAGACCTGGGCACACCGTGTCCCCTTCAGCTGTGCTCGGAGGCTGATCCCTCCTCCCAGGATTTGTCCTACACTATGGGCAGATTGTGCTGCCTTTTGAGGCTGAAACAAGCTAAATGTGTCACTGGGACAGGGAGTTTGCTGCTATGTCAGCATTGTCCTTATGTTACACCACCTTTCTTTGAGGCTCCTGCCTGTGTTGGGTGATGTATCTGAGGTTCTTTGAAAGCCACTGGTGTTCACACTTGCTCTTTTTTCTTCTCATCTCAGAATATCCACATCCTTCAGTCATGCAACCAAGGGGTACACAGTGTCCAAGCGAGAACAGCCTGAGAGCAGCTTTCCGTTGTTTGCTCAGAATTACCACCCCCAAGCACAAATTTCTACCTCTGTTCCAATAAAAGCACTTCTCCAGGTGAATTAAAATTGATTGCATTAATATTCATAGGCAAAGAAAAAGCTTAAGTCTACGCAGGGTACATACTCGTTTGCAAATAGATTTTCCTAAATATTAACCCAGTTCCTCTTGAGAAGATAAAATCATCATTCTTTTTTCTCTCTTCTATAATATAAATCTGTTTATCT
This sequence comes from Caloenas nicobarica, assembly GCF_036013445.1. Classification (NCBI taxonomy): domain Eukaryota; kingdom Metazoa; phylum Chordata; class Aves; order Columbiformes; family Columbidae; genus Caloenas; species Caloenas nicobarica. The sequence goes on along the minus strand of NC_088245.1, from coordinate 154,322,886 downwards.
GACATTCCCTCTGTGTATTTCCACTGATGTGTTACCCTTCACCACAGTCATCACTGCATTATACCATGCAATATTGGTAGTATGGCAGGCATAAAATTGTTCTTATGCTCCTGTTTCATACAGGAAAGTGATGTTAAATGACTTGTCCATGGACATTCTGAACATCTGGAGCAGAAAAAGGAATTAAACTCAAATCTCCCACTTCCCCTGTCAGCGACATCTCCACCAATTTTTTTATTGCCTCTATTACCTTTGAGAAGACCTCAGCTTTCTCCCTGTCACTTTATTCTGCCAAAGGAAAATAAATAAAGTGCACTTGTAGCCTGCTATCCTACCAAAACCAAAGTTACCAAACTCTACAGTTTTCTGCTGAGCAGTCCTTTTCCAGAGCCAGCAATCCAGTTTTATTGTACTGGGCAGTACAAGGAACAAGTATGCAGACACTGTGGTGTGCACAGCGAATATCAGAAGATATTATATGTATCGCAAAGGAGGCAAGAGGCCCTGAGATTTAAGTGCAGGAGGTGGTAAAGAACCAGCCAGAGGTGATTAAGCTGAGAGAAAAGCGGATGTAGCTCTGTGCTGACAGTGCAGCCTTTGTAGAGGAAACGGAGACATCAGTTGACCAGGAGCAGGAATCACTTCATGCCTTGTGGTGTACACAGAATTATTTGTTAGAAAGTGAGGGGCTTGCACGCTCTTCTCAGACATGGATTAACTGGGGGTGCTGATCTAGTGCTGATGGATTACTGCTATGAAGAGGAAAGAAATCTAATGGTACATATTCTAAATGCAAATAAATGTGTTGGCCCTCTCTCCCTTCCTTCCTTCCTTCCTTCCTTCCTTCCTTCCTTCCTTCCTTCCTTCCTTCCTTTCCTTTCCTTCCCTTTCCTTCCCTTTCCTTTTGCTTTCCTTTCACTTTCCTTTCGCTTTCCCTTCCTTTCCCTTCCCTTCCTTTCCTTTCCCTTCCTTTCCCTTCCTCTTCCTTTCCTTTCCTTTCCTTTCCTTTCCTTTCCTTTCCTTTCCTTTCCTTTCCTTTCCTTTCCTTTCCTTTCCTTTCCTTTCCTTTCCTTTCCTTTCCTTTCCCTTCCTTTCCTTTCCCTTCCTTTCCTTTCCCTTCCTTTCCTTTCCTTTCCTTTCCTTTCCTTTCCTTTCCTTTCCTTTCCTTTCCTTTCCTTTCCTTTCCTTTCCTTTCCTTTCCTTTCCTTTCCTTTCCTTTCCTTTCCTTTCCTTTCCTTTCCCTTCCTTTCCTTTCCCTTCCTTTCCTTTCCCTTCCTTTCCTTTCCTTTCCTTTCCTTTCCTTTCCTTTCCTTTCCTTTCCTTTCCTTTCCTTTCCTTTCCTTTCCTTTCCTTTCCTTTCCTTACCTTTCCTTTCCTTTTTCTTTTCCTTTCCCTTCCCTTCCTTTCCCTTCCTTTCCCTTCCTTTCCCTTCCTTTCTTCTTTTTCTTCCTGAGTATCACTGCTGCTCAGGTAAGGAAGAGTTTGTCCTTGACCTGTAATTCACTGCATTTTTTCCAGACCACTGGGTTACAGCAAGGTCTTACAGCTATTGCTAACTTGTTTCTGACATCTTACTAGTCTTCCATGTGACTGAGAAAAGGAAATTTATTTTAAAAGAAGGAGAGGATGGTCTCCAATACTCACAGCTTGTTCACACTATAGAAGCAGATTGGGGCAAAAAGTCAGAAATACGTTTCTCACTTACTTTAAGGGCAGGTTTGTAGCCACACATGTGCAAGGCAATAGTGGTGACCTGTATTGTCAATAATGACACACTCAGAACCATATAAAATAACTGTTTTAAGGGCACAACATAACTATGTGTGTAAAAAGTTGCAATGTCGTATTACACTAATTTAGAATGCATTTTTTCATAAAATTGCAGAAACTGAATTCACCATGGTAAATAAGTCACTGAATCCCTGGTTCTTTTATAATAAATCCATCAAATTTCCCAAGAACCTTTCTTGCCTCAAAAGGAGCGCTCCTTAGGATCTCTGACAAGTGACAGGAATTTACAGATCGATGCCTGACAGTTTTTATTCACAGCACAATCTATTTTTCCCATGAACAGTTCCAGAGAACAGTTACAGGAATCGTTTGCAGGACGGAAACATCTTGCACCAATGACAGTGCTTAATCCAAAAGAGTAAAACAGCAGGATTTGTGTTTGGTTTTTGTTTTTGTTTTTTTTTTCTTACCTATGAATTCTTCGAATAACAAGGAGTAGCTTAAACTGAGCCAAAGGAATGAGAAGGGATCAGTATTATTTCAGGTTTCGGGAAAATATTTCAGAATTTTATAAACGCAAAATCTAAATGATATACAAAACTCGCCTCCCTTATCTCTTATCTTCTTTGATCACTGATTTATTTTTAACATGATGAGCTTAATAATGCATAGATCTTTATACAACCTAATATGGATTCAGCTACATGGGCTCCAGTGAACAGATGTTTTTTACTCTGCAATGTTGATGAGAATGCTCATCAATAAATGCACAGATGTATTAATGAAAAGTGCATTCTGGCATTTGTTTAATTAAAAATAATTAAGGCAAGACATTTATTTTAAATTGGGTGTTTGTTTGTGTGGCTTAGATCTCATATAAAATTCTGGTTCCCTTTTTCTTGTACTAAATGAAACGGTTTACAATGTGCCTGTCACATGATAACAGACTATTACAATATATTTCTAGCAAAGGACTTAAATGCATTAAATAACTTTCTGGCTGATATTTTTGGGGGATCGGTTGGACAGGTATTTGTTATTGTTTCTTTTTTTTTTTTACCTATTCAGTTCAAATTGTCAGGTAAAACAAAACCAAACAAACCCTGAATCTGAGAAATAACAACCCCATCTGAAACAAACTACATAATGCAGGAGAAAGAAAAAAACATACAGAGCTTTTAAAGATAATTTTACGGTAGGTCGCCTCGACATTTCTTCTTTACTTGATTGAAATAGTCTGTTTAGAATTTATTATGGAAACTCCTGACCTGTGAACTAAACCAAACATGCTGTAAAAATAGTAGGGTATTTATTAATGTAAATTAGCAGGCCCGAATATTTTGTTGCACGGGGGGTCAGTTGGAAACGCTGTAATCTAATTACTCTTCGGTTTCATTTATGTGCACAGACATTTGCTCCTGTAACAGGGAAGACTGTTTCTTTTGGCAGCAGCCACGATGTGGAAGCCTCCAGTATTTGCGGGCTGATAATAGGACTAATGTGCTGGCGCCCTGACAGAGGGCACAGGAGGGCATGCTATTAGATAAGTGTTTCTGCTACATTACCCAGACAGCATTGCCCTTCACAGAATGTTCCAGCCATTGTGCAGTTTGATATCACACAGCTATAGAATGCTAATGCCAACATAATTATGTATTTTGGCTTCCTTTTTAGCAATAGGCTGTACTTAAGCAAAATTTAGTACCATCTTATATGCTCCTACAGCTGGATAATTAAAGGGCATTTCAGTTTTCAGAACAGGGAACTAATGATATGAAGATCGGTGGCTATTTAAAGAGTTATTCGCTGTGCTTAGGGAGACCTGACAATTAGGTCTGTTTTCAGGCACAAAATATACTTGGTAACAAAAGGATGACAGGTCTGTTCAATTTAGCCAAATTTGTTTCTCACAGGTTAATGTGCATGTCCTATAGGCTTCCTTGCATTTTCCATCAGCAAAGAAAGCTCTCGCTTTTAAGTAGAATTTGCAGGTGCATAGCTTTGGTTTGAATGTATGGCACACATGTGATAGAGCTCCAGGAAACTCAGAATTAAGACTGCATTTTCACAAAATGACACAGACCGGTAGTGGAAGAACAACGAGGCACTTGCTCCTGTCCCAAAGGAATATGATGCTCTCACTGATCAATTTAAGGAAGTCTCTGTGCAGTACAGGATATCTTAAAATGAGATAAATCTGCAAAGAAGGTGAAAGTATTAACATGATTTATGGACCAGCTTTCTTACTTGTCCTCGTGGGCACCCAGCTAGAAAGTTATTTTCAATTCTCATCTATGAGTGAATATCAGTATAGAGATGTCCATGGATCACAGCTGGGAACTGTGGGTATATTAACGTGCTCTGAGCAAAACGTGGTCACTAGAAACTGACTCAATCCTGACAGCTGACTTGGCCATGAGTGTGTAAATGGAAGTCTAGGTCGGATTCTTGTGTCGAACTAAGCCGTAACTCAAGGAGCAGGACTTCACCCACCACAGACTTACAACAGCTTTAAGATTAATTTTAAAACCTTAAATTACCATGAGTTTAGCAGCGCACGGCTGTGTTCCGAAGGAGGAAGAGAGACCATCTGTGTTTTGAGTCTGCTTTTCCCCCCACGACAGCAAAGGCGAGATGTGTCGGCATCCTCTCGCTTGCGAGCATGTGGCACCCGTGGCTGGTCTCAGCGCCAAGGAGGAGCTGCCCGGCAGGTCCCCTCCAGCCTGGCTCCTGAGCCTTGCGAGCTCCCTGGGGAGCCTCTCCGTAGCCTTAGAAGGTTCCCTGGCTTCAAACAAGCTAAGTAAGCTCTGGATGACAGCCCGTCACACAAAGCAGCTGCTCCTTGCCGCTCTCCTCGGAGGCTGGTTCCCGACCACAAATTCCTGCGGCATTCCGACCCCGTGGTGTTTACAGGGAGGGAGGGCTGGGGGCCAGGGCACAGCCGTGCCCCCCTCTGCCTCCGTGGCACTACCAGCATTGAGCGGGGTGGCTCAAGGTGGGTTGCGAGCAGTTTTGCTTCAAAATTGTTTGCCTGATTACGAAAGGAGTCATGATGCTCAGCTTCTCAGTGGCTTGGTATCTATTTAGAATATAAATAGAAAACATATTCCCCTCCCCACCCCCAAACTGGATCTATAGCATACGGAGGTTCAAGTGACAAAGCATTCCACACAGCAGGGTTTGTGTATCCTGGATTTGGATCTGGGTATTCACAGCTATATTCCGCATAGATCAGCTTGGCTGCAACTGATCTACTTAAAGTAGCTCTTTCTCATGCAGAACTATTAGAGATAATATATGATAGCTGGTGTCCTCAGCTGTTCAGTCCTGCAGAGAAGTGTCTAAAATGATGGCACTTCTGCCTTCTTCATCATTCTTATGCTATATGGTTTCTGATACTTGGCTTATCAGAAACAGTAAGTTATAACTCATTAAATAAGGTGTACCTAACCAAAAATTCTCATCTATCTATCTATCTATCTATCTATCTATCTATCTATCTATCTATCTATCTATCTATCTATTGTCTGTCTGCCTATCAGTGCTATGCAGCTTGTTTGGCACTGATAGAAGGAGTAAAATTATGTGGTCAGCTCTAAGAATCAACAGCAAAGAATTTTATAATTACATATTTATGACAGGAAGCCACACTCATAAATTCCCTTTGAAAGGGGGAATCGATGAGTGATTTACCCATTTCATGATGGGTAAAAATTATGAGGAAAGCACAGCAGATATGGAAACAAAGTCACCAGCAGGTCAACTCTGATGAAATACTGTTTCTCAATACAGAGAATACTGTTTTTCAATGATCAGTTTGCATTATGCTTAATAGCAGTGATCGTATATATCCATTTACTCACCTGTGCTTCTGAGAAAAATAAAAAGAAAGGATAATTAATTAGGGACCACATAGTATCTAATTTTTTAAGTTTCATCCTGTGATTTTCACAAGAAGCCGCGTTCCCATGCATCCATAGCCTGAAGAGTGACAGGAGCTCGGCACAGTGACAAGGGTCACTTCGGTCCTGGCAGCCACAGGAGGGTCTGCTGTTTCCTTCCAACACCTCTCCCACTCCTGTTCTTCCCCGCTCCTCTCCCCCAGTAAATCTGGTAGCAAGTACAACACTTCAAGCAGATGGGTAGTAAATACAGAGCTGGAGATTATGTCTGACAATTAAAAGTGTCTGACTCGACATTATGAGTAACATTATCTAAAGACCTCATATCAGGCTTCTATTTTAAATGCCTACATTTTCTAAGTAAGTGTGAACATTTTTCCCTGAGTAACCTTTTAAGAAAGTGTAGTGTTTAGAGATACCCACATTTCAGAGTGCCAGACTTGATACCATATAAGGGTCTGTTTTATGGACGGAGCCAAGAGCTCTCCCTCTCCAGGCAGGCCCCTCGCCACAGCCCTGGGGTGGGCACAGGCTCCCTGGTCCCCCACCAGCATTCCAGCCCCCGGCTCACACTTTATGTGCTCCAGCAACTGGGTGCATACATGTGTTCGCCAGTACACCTGCAAAACCAGTTGGTTCCCATAAATTTTACAAGAGCAAATTCTAGCTCTCATGTGCCCTGCTGCTGCTGCCGCACTTCCAGCAGGGAGGTTCGAGTGTAAAAATTTGCCGTAGAATGTTTATGATTAAATGCTCAACCCAGTGCCGAAAATTCTGCCATAATGCCACTGTCAGAGCTCCACGCCTCGCGCCGTTCTACACCGAGGCTAATAGTGCTCATGCTGAATAGGTCTTAAGCAAGGGGAGGCTTGTAAGCTTTTTTTCCAGATCTCATGAGGTGGAAGGTATCACCACCGACAGAGATTTTGCATTTGTTTTGTGTTTACTGAAAATAAGAAGTCTGGTAACCTTGGCAGAAATCAATAAGATTTATTCCCAAAACCAATGAAACGTGGCACACACTTAACTCCCGAAAACTCTGGGCAGAATTTTATAATGAGGTATGTCACCACATTTTAGGTTTCTGAGCTGTTTTGTCTTATTTTCTTTACTGAGTCAATGTTGTTCTAATGCTATTTGCAGATGACACCATTAGATAAATTTCAAGGCTATACGACTTAAAAGTTACATGATATAGTTTTCCTGGCCTGGTAGCCATAAACAGAATTGAGAACAGGAATAAGCTTTTTTTGAAAGCAGAATTCATACCTGCCAGTCAGCTGCAACTGTGAGCAGTTTGTTCCCAGATTTATTTTTTCAATTGGATAAAATTTGAGCAGATGCCTGTAAGAGCCATTACGCAGTAGCTACTTAGAAGGACCCTGTGAGGTATTTGGAGTGCCGCTACGAGCAGAGATTTAAAGGGCTGAAGTCACACTTTTAACAGACAAAATGGCTGTAAAAGACATAAATACATTTCTCCATACCATCCTTTATTTTTTTAAGTGAAAGTGAAATCTAGAACAAGAACTATAATAAATACCAGCAATATTCAATTTCCTCTTCTTCCAAATGCTGAGCCAGTGCATCTGAGAAAAGCTCAACACCAGAGAGCTTCCTCCACTAGAAGTGTCTTTGCATTTCCTTTTCTGCCATATTAATACTATTTCATCATTCAATCTACGACAGTGGTAGCAAACCCCCATTGCATTGTTCCATCCTCTGTAATTTCTTTGCTTTCTTCAGACTTCTTATTCTTGTCTCTCTTTCTTTCTCATTGGGCCTTGGTAACTTCTCATTGGGAAGTTTGGCACAGGCCTCCTGTCTCTGCTTTCCTGCTCTTCAACTCCTTTTCTAGCTCTCTTGTTACTCTTCATGCCCTTGTACCAACTCCTCCTTGCTATCCACATCTCTTGCCTCAGTTTTCTGCTCTTCGCCTCCTATCAGGTTTCAGGCCACCCTGGCTCCTGTCTTCTACCTGCTTTCCAGCTGTTCTTACCAGTGCCCTTGATGATTTCTCTGTGCCTTAAGAAGTCTCCAGCTGAAGGAATCATCTGCATATTTGAACACCTTGCTGCTTTCTCCAGTATGGTTATCTCATCTGCAAACCTGATTAGATTAAAAAGAATTGCTTCAGAACTGCAAAACTTATCACACAGGTAAACACTCTAACATAATACCCATATAGTATGTTTACCATTTTTCTGTTAGAATAAATCAGAAATGTTCTGCTCCCTGTCATGGGTGCTATAACATTAAAGAGCAAACAACAAAGGGTATTCGCCTTATCTCAAACTGCAGAGGTGTGCTACTTGTAATTTGTTCCTGCTCTCTCCTCAAAACTCTCTCCTCTGCTGATGATACAGGTTTTAAACCTTTGTATGAAAAAAGTTTTGTAGACTTTTCTCTTGATGGCTTTCACGCATTTGGATTGCATGTTTGGCCCAGTCTTATCACATCAAAATTAGGACACAGTCAGGCACTGTCTCAGTTGGGTGGCAGAAACCAATAGCTGAGAGCTGATAAGAAGCAGCTTCTTAAAACTACCTCCTACCTGCTCCTGAGTCTGTAAGAACTATTCCTCTGTTTCATTTTGAAGTCTAACAGCTCTAAAGAGCCAATTATTTAAGCTAATCTGTTTGCCTTTCTACTGGATCAGAAGGGACAGAAGGAAAGGCTCACGCCTAGACTTAGCACTCCCATGCTCCATGGGGATGGCCAAGTGCCACCAGGAACATGCCACCACTCCTGGCCAGGCCTCACCCATGATGTTTCCTTTCCATGGGCATGCAGAAGCAGGCTGGAGAAGGCTGGTGTGCAGGTCTGGCTTTGGTGTGAAGTTAGGATATGGCCAGAGCACACAACCCAGCTCAAAAACATGGAAATGCGCTCAGATCTGGGAATGCAGGTATATCTGCAGCCGTGAAATTGTCTCAGCTGAGGTACCCTCCTGGCAGCTCCAGGATTTCAGCTGTTATTTTATGTCTCTCCCTTCAATTTTCTTTCACTGGTTCAAGGGGTTCCAGCTAGGCTGCGGCATGGAGAGGGTTCCCCCTTGGTCGGGTTGGCTCGCTCCCTTCTGATCGCTGACCTCCTAGATGAAGAGCTAAGATAATAAATGGCCAGCAGGCCAGAATACACACCGAAGGTCATCCTGGATATACTTGACTATCTAAGCACCCAGGGAATGACAGGGTCACTTGGTGATCATCAATTATTACAATATTTAAAGAAGGTCAGAGAAGCCCTGGAATATCTGCTTCACTGACTGAAACACATGTTAACAGTCTGAAACCCAATATTATGAGAGGGCCGTCAGGATTTCTGTGGCTTTCAGAACTGAATCCCACCAAAGTGAACCAGACAGCAGTTTAAATAAAAAAGAGGAGAAAAGAGTAATTCAAACATAATCTCTTCTGGGAAACAATAAGCTTACTTTATTACATTTTGTGTGAGTGACCTTGTAGAACATTTCTATATTGTGGAGAGTAAGATATTATGTCATAAAAACAATCAGAAAAGAAAAAAAGTAAAAGGGACTAAGTTTTGCCTAGGGTAAACTGTTACTAGTGAAGCCATGCCAGTTTGTACTATGACTTTGGTCAAGGATTCTCATGATCAAAAAAACCCAGCACCAAAACTTGGGCTGAAAAAAAGAGCCATCCACAACAGGGAGTATAATACATCAATATAAAGCTGATCTACAGAACACTTATATTTACTCTGTAGGGAGCAACCTTTGCTGGCAGGGGGGCAAGGATTGTGTGACCTAAAATGCCTTTTCCGTCTATTTCGGCGACGCACGGTTATTTTAGCAGCTTCGTTTCTTTTCTCCTCGGCCGGGTAATAGTATTAAGCGGTTGGATCTGCCAGAGGAAACCAGGGCTCTCAGACAGTTGTAAAAATAGACTGATGCATTCAGAGCACGGGAGGCAGCACCTCGCAGCCCCGGCCCGGAGCGAAGCGGGGGAGGGATGGGTGGGAGGAAGGGATGAAGGGAAGGGAGGTATAGAGAGGAGGGAGGGATGGGGGGAAGGCTGGAACGGAGCTAGGGATGGGGATGCTACTCCCAGCCCGACGAGCCAGGGGCGGTTCTAGAGCCGCATGTGCGCTTGTTTACTACGGCTCGCAGCCTGCTGCCCTGTTTTCTTGCCTTTGCTGCTTTGCTCTCATTCATTATTTCCCCTGTTTGTTTATTCTGCAGCATTTCTGGATATCCCTGGAGAGATCTGAGGAATCGCATTAAGGACTCGTCTATCTTATCCGGGGAGACAAGCTTTATACTCCAGAGGCTTCCCCCCGCCAGGCCCCCGAGCGGAGCCGGGGGGAGGCTCTGGGAGAGGCCCCGCACAATGGCAGGCAGCGCTGAAAACAGTTCACTTTAACCCTTTCCTTGCGGAAAACTTCTCGGGCAGAGAGCAAATAGCAGCTCTCCCTCCCTCTGATCCAAACACCGACTGAAGGAGGACCGGAAGACTAGGCAGGGCTGCATTAAAGGCGGGTGGATCGGGTGATTGCCAAAGGCATAATGCTAAAACCGTAGCGGAGGAGGGGGGGGTTCAGCTGCGGGTGAGAGAAGCCCGTGCTTCAGACCGTGCTATTGCCCCAAGTCTCTTCCCAGCTTTGAATGGAGATGGTCCTTCATGCACTGATTGCTGGGATAAACCTGAAGGAAACGAAATCTGCAAACCTCTCTGGGTCCGGTGCCACTCACCAGCCCAGAATAAAATCAAGGCTGGACCTTTTCCAGTTATAGATCTACTTATCTCCCTTCAAGCACTTGACTTGCACTTAAGAGAAACATGTATGTGGGCTATCACGTAGACTGCACCATCTCATCCTTATACACTGCTTTTATTAGGGTATGCAAGATTACGTGAGCAGTTTACACACAGACGCAGACATACAGCAATGCAATTACAAGCTAGAGTGTGTAATGCAAACAGATGAGCCACCAGCAGAACTGGCAGAAGGCAAATATCTGGTTTAGCTGTTGGCTCTTTTCTGACGTACCAATAGCACAGGAGTCACCCAGCTGAAGCAATGGAAAGAAGTGCGTGATTCACCTCAGTGCATTTCTCATGTGTCATAGATTCTTCCCTATCTGAAATCAGAGGGGCCAAAGTATCCCAGAAATTCTTCTGCAGGGCCTGTCCATGTATAACAAAAGTACCTCTGTTTGGACTATGAAATAAGCTCCCTGCATTTACCTGTGGATTTCGTTTGAACAACCCGGGCCTCAAAACTACTGAATTCTCTGCAACAGCTTGCAACAGTTTTAAAGGCACAAGATTCTTCCAAAATATCCTAACCTACCAGCTGTTAAAAATAAAAAAAAAGTAAAGGCTGAAATTTAGGGAGATAGACGTTTCCACGTAAAACAGAGTTCATCTCTTAGTGTATAATTTGAACAAAGCTAAATTGGCTCGGTTGTTTACAAACAGTTTTTATTTGACAACACAAATGACAAGAAACAGAAAGCCCATTGCAGAAAGCAGCAATGTTGTGTAATGGTAGTGTGATCGAGACCCCCCGCAGTTCAAACCTTAGCTCAAGGAGCACACTTGTCTACATGCAGAACCTCCCCACTCCCCAAGTCCTGCTTGGAACAAGACCCCTGGAAACGTTGTGCTTTGTTCCTAAACCGTATTTTTAGCATAAAACATGGCATAATAAGGGAAGCTTACTCCTGTTTCAGCTGTGTTGAAGGACAGGCTGATTCCCAAGCTGGGTGAACGGATACCCTTTTACCATTACAAGAGATCACGAAGATTGCTGATTTGCAGCCCTTTCTCCACTGCAACCTTAAGCAAAGACAGTTTAATTAGATCAATAATGATCAAAGCTACTTTGGGCAGAGAGGACTTGCAGTTCCTTTAATGGTGATGAATCCACTGCCTCAGAAAAGAAAAACAGAAACAAAACAGAAATGAGAAAGTCAGGGGATTTTTGCCAGCCCTAATCATTTAAAATAGTTTTGTTGTTCTCCTTAGTTCAAAACGCTGGGTACCGTCACAATAGCTCTTTGATATCGGAGACTGATATTGATCTGGGTGCATCTGTCTCGCTCAGCAGCTGATAATGACAGCACACGTGATTTCCTGTTATTGAAGCCCCACAGACGTTTCTGGAGCCAGAGCTTGGCAGCTCCAGGGATCCTTTCCCATCAGCAGCCCAGTGTCCGACGCTCTCATTGCCTTTCAGCTGATGTAAGGAGGATACGATGCAGCCCTGCTGAGTTGTAAACAACTTGTTTACCTCCTTCTCCGTGTAATCCGTCCCTGCTTCTATCGGCTCCTGTGGCATCAACAGAGCGTTAAAACACCCTGAGGTCATAGGCTGATGTGTGGAAAACAACCCAAGGAGCCTTTCCAGGCTCTTGCTTTCTAGGGCATGGGAGGTTATTTATACCTGTTGTTTCCAATCAGCCAAAACAGCCCTGCTTTTGCATGTGGTTAGCTTTGAAGAAAACTACTTTTTGACATTCGTTCTGCTGGCATGAACATGTAAGCAGTGTGGGTCTGATGCTGCTCTTCCTGAAAAGCTGCATTTGGGTCAGGCAAAAAGCAACACTCTCTTTTTCACATGCTGTTTACATTCGTATAGAAAAAGTGCAAGATGTGCATGATTTATAAATCCTCAAATGCCGGGGGAGCGACAGTCAATACCGCAGCAGAAGGCTGGGTCGAGGGGTAAAACCCCTGCAGATTTTAACAAGCATGCAAAAGCCAGGGAACTGGAAAACATTGGGAAAGTCTTGAGTCTGTCCTCTCCGTACTCCTGACCAGGACTTTGGCACAACTGCACAAGACACTGACCCAGAAACAACTTCCCTGGGGTTTAGTGCATTGGGCAGTGAAGAGGAGTGACAGGGCTGCCCTTCTGAATGCACTGACTTTGTACCCAAGGTGCAGAGCAGCTCTCAAGCGCCCTCAGAGAGCATGATCCTGCTCCTGTTGAAATAGAGGGCAAACCTCCGAGCAGATATGGGGATTTGAAGAAGTGATGGGTATTCGTGCGGCACAGATTGGAAGCTGGCTGTAGTTCACAGCACTTTGTGCCCGTGCGTCTGAGACACTGCAGTATCCGTGCAGGGGGATGCGTTTCCTGTCAGCCTCCCATCTGCAGGGCACAGAGGATCAATAACAGGCAACTGGTTTTGGAGATGCTCTTTGTTAGTGATTTTGAGTTACTTTTGCAAACTTGTCCTGCGAAGTAATTGCTCTTAATATAAGAATACCTTTCCTTGTGTTTTACATGACCTGCTTGTTCAGTTTCATGAAAAACTTGGAATGCTATAGGATAAAACCCAAGCAGTTACTTTTACTACTGGTGCTTGAAAATAGAAACTTGGTTTTGATAACTACAAGCTTCTGTCACCCTCAGGCACAATAGTGTCAAGAGTTTTTGATATTCAAATTGAAGAGTCGCTGTGAAACCATGACAGTGTGTTTAGCAGAATAACCTGAACAGGGCGATAATCCAGGCAACCTCATTTAGGCATTGCCTCATCTCAGGCAGGTGCCCCTGGGAGAGGATGGGTGTTGGAGGAGAGGGTGAGGAAGCATCTGATCTGCCTGAACAGAACTGCCCAGGTTCTCCAGTCTGTCAGAAGTGAGAGGTGGAAACTGGCAGAGAGAGTCCTGGTGTCCCTCACCTTGACACTTCCCTGGTAATACCTGTGTGGGCAACTTGGGGAGCTCAAGAGGGTGGTCCAGCCCATTGTTAGGCATCTGCCTCTTCTGTTGACCAAGAAATTGGGCTGGATTAATATTATTTTTACCTCTTCTCTTGAAGCTCAGCCACTGTTTTGGCAGGAATGCAACTGAAAAGGAAAAATATTGAGGGCCGTTTCCCAGTGCCTAGGGAACTTGGCTGTGAATGAGAATAGGTTTAAATCCTCATCTCCACTTGTTTTTTGTACCATATTGAAGTATTGGGTGCAAAAGGTGGTACCTCCTGATGATTTCAGTCACCTGGAGGTCTCCTCAGGGAAAAACGGGTACATAGCTGACTTAATCTGGCCCACAACAGACCTGTCACTGACAGGACAGACTCACCTGCCCAAAACAAGGAAATTAGAGTAGATCCTAGTGAAAAGATGCACTCACAGGGCTAGATCAGCCCTGGAAAGGAAAGGACTGGACTAGCCTGGGCATTAGGTGAGTTTTACACAGCATAGAAAAGGTTCGACTAGAAGATGAGAAACTGTGTGAACCTCATGAAGTTCAACAAGGCCAAGTGCAATGTCCTGCACCTGAGCTGGGGCAATCCCAAACATGGATACAAGCTGGGTGATGAATGGACTGAGAGTAGCCCTGGGGAGAAGAAATTGAGGGTACTGGTGGATGAAAAGCTGAATATGAGCTGGCAATGTGCACTTGCAGCCTAGAAAGCCAACCACATCATGGGCTGCATTAAAAGAAGTGGGACCAGCAGGTCAAGGGAGGTGATTCTGCCCCCCTATTCCACTCTTGTGAAACCCCACATGAAGTACTGTGTTCAGCTCTGGGGCCTCCAACATAGGAAGGACATGGGCCCATGGAGAGGGTCCAGAGGAGGGCCATGAAGATGATCAGAGGGCTTGAGCAGCTCTCCTATGAAGACAGGCTGAGATACTTCGTGTTGTTCAACCTGGAGTAGACACCAGAGACACCTTAGAGCAGCCTTCTGGTACTTAAAGGGAGCCTACAAGAAAGAGGAGGAGGCACTCTTTGTCAGAGAATGTAGTAATAGGGCAAGGGGTAACAGTTTTAAACTGAAAGAGGCTAGATTTAGGTTGAATATAAAGATGAAATGTTTTATGATGAGGATGGTGAGGCACTGGAACAGGTTGTCCAGAGAAGTCGTAGATGCCTTCTCTCTGGAAGTGTTCAAGGCCAGGTCGGATGGGACTTTGTGCAACCTGTTCTAGTTGAAGATGTCCCTGCTCATGACAGGGGTTTGGAACTAGATGATCTTTAAGGTCTATTCCAACCCAAAATATTCTGCAACTCTCTGATTCTATGAAGCCGAATTTCCCACTTTTTTTTCTATACATTCATTCAAAGCCTCCTCATTATAACTCACACTAAAACACTGAGGTCTACTTCAAACTCAACTGATTCCCCACTGTATGGCTTGAATTACAGTTCTGTGTCTTACCTGGCCCATATAAGAGGAAGTTATTGTCTTCCTCTGGTTGCAGTTTATATAATAGACTGATCTACAACTGCCAATGTGATGTATTTAGTTCTTTTAGAAGAATTAAATGTGGTTGGCAACCTGTTTTCACATTGTCTTTTTCCTGTTTTCATTATGATAATATACTCATGAAAATATCACAGAAAATAGTCTGAGGCTAATGGTAGAAAAGCACAGACAGAAATAACATTTTCGGAAAGTTCAGAGTCATATGATTCCTAAACGTATTCTGCAGCTAGCTTCTAGGTAGTAAATCATTATCTAGTCAGACTATGAATAGTGAAAAAAATTTCCCCCTTTGTAAATGGTAACTTACGTTCTTTTACTCCATGCTAAGTCTGCTTCTTTAAAAGAAAGGAAACACATCCAGCTCTTAAGTTTTGGTTTTCATTGTGGTTTGTAGTGATATGGTTAGGAGAAGTACATAATAAATTAATGATAGGAAATTGCAGAATAGGTCAAGGTCACCTTGTGCATAAATTAGAGGTCTAGGAATTGTACATTTCGTGCTATCTGGCTTATACCACTTTATTGATTTTTCACTTGGAGGAAAAAAGAAAGAGAAGGACTTTAATAGATTTTTATATCCTCAGTCTATTCTAAATCCGCCTTTGTTCTGATCTTCCTGATGTTCCCACACTTTCATGGCAATAGCAAAGTCCTGCTAAACTGCAGTGCTGTTGTAAAACAATGACTCAAAAACCAATGGCCATTTTAATCTCATAAAAAACTTTTGCCAGAAATATCAGGGAGACTTGTAGCCCACACAGCCAAGAGGGAATGGAGAGGGAAATCATAGAATCGTAGAATGCCAATAAGGGTCATCTGGTCCAACCTTTCTTGGCAAAGATGCAGTCTAGACAAGATGGCCCAGCACCCTGTCCAGCTGAATATTAAAAGTGTCCAGTGTCATGGAATCCATTACTTCCCTGGGGAAATTATTCCAATGGCTGATTATTCTCATTGTGAAAAATTTCCTTCTTGCATCCAACTGGAATCTGCCCAGGAGTAACTTGTACCCATTACCCCTCGTCTTTGCCATGTGACTCCTTGTAAAAAGGGAGACTCCATCTTCTTTGTAGCCACCCTTTAAATACTGGAACATCGTGATGAAGTGTCTCCTAAGCCTTTTTTTCTCAAGGCTGAACAAACACAGTTCTCTCATATGGCATCTTTCCAGTCCTTCTTTAACCTTTCAGCTGACTGAGAAGCAGAAGCGCAGTATCACCTGCTTTCTCCACATTTCAATATCCTCACAAACAGAACTGCAGTGCAGTGTAGAAGTTTGATCACCACACCCACAGGTAAAGCTTGGCAATGATGCTATATAGTGAACTGGTTTAGATACAACTGAAAAATAATTCACAGTGAGGTCAAGGTAGAAATAGATTCCTATGAGTCGGTCACAATTTCTGAAGGGAATGAGAACAACCCTGTCACTGACCATTGCTAGATAGGAGTAAACTCTTATACCTCTGTAGCAGTCTCTGAATCTTGGAGGGGACAGCTAGAGTCAGGGAGCTGATGCAAAATTAATGCCAGGGAGGATGCTCGGTTACATGGGAAAGAGAAGAGACTGTCTGATGAAAATCCCTAGGCAGGTTCCTCAAGCATCAAACCATTAAAGGATTAATATCTTTATATTTAAATAATACATTTATTTCAAAAGATTTTTGGTAGTAGGTGGTTAGCAGGGAGGGTGTTAGTATGATCACTTCTCTGAAAGGATGATGTCAAACCCTACTCTATCCATATGCTGATGTTAAATGACGTTTTTACTTAGCTCACATAAACAAGGGGCTTTATTGGTCTACAGGAAACTAATGGCAACAGTTGAATGGAAAACTACTTTTTCATAGATTGGAAAACTTTTTTTGTTCTTTTATCTCTTTTAGGTAAATTGAAGTAAAGAACGTAGATAGCCTGTCCTGGCTTAAGGAAGTTTTCAAACTTTAGATTTTCCTTTTTATTTCTCCCTGTTTTCTATAATATAAACTTAATTTCTCTGACTGCTTTTAAATACTTTTGTTCAAGCTTGTTGAACAGTATAAGTAAATGCTTCCTGAGCTGAAGGGAAGAGCAGCATGTGAGACTATTCTCTAACTGTATTAGCAGTGCACCAGAATCATTATAGTCCTAAGAGCCAAAAAACATGTGCTCCAGTACTGGAGTTCTGGAAATAGTTGAGTGTAGGAGATAGCACGAGCTCCTCAGCCGTCCCGTTGTCACCAGGCAGGATGAAGGCTGAAGGAAGGGGACTGGAGATGAGTTGGGTCACACAGTAGTTGAGCAGCGTCAGTGCTGGCTGCCACTGCTGCCAGTGTTCCTCCTGGGAACAGGGAGTGAGCAACCAGGCACAGCAGCCCCATTGTTAATTACAATAAATTGTGTCACCAAAGGAACAAGAATTTATGCATGGCCCTGTAGACAATGTTTGTTTGTCCCTGACTCTCTGGGAAGGAAGTTCATCCCAGTAAGAGACTGGGTTGCAATCCTTTCTGCAGTGTGCATTTTGGTATGATACATTCCTTTGAGTGAAAGCCAGAATTTCCATCTCCCGTCAGGCAGGTAGATTCCCATTATGTTTCCAGTGAATTTCTGTTCACTTCCTTTGACCCAGTGGCTCTTTGTCTATGTCTATACTGCTACACAAAAGGTGCCCAATGTAGATTTAGTTTAGTCTGTATTCATCCTTTTACCATCAGCTACCTTGGAGTAGATTTCCCATACCTCCACTAAGTGTCTCTGACTGAGCCACTGCCCATGTTTATCCAGCCCTGATTCTCATCAGAATATGATCTTTAGTTGCCAATGGTGAAATATTGCTGTCTACCAATCTGCTTCAGTAAACAGTAACCCATTCCCTTCTCCCAAACTGATCCTCTCAGGTGGAGCAGGAGGTTTAACCCATATCACTCCTGGGTGGGTTTGTAGACATCCAATTGCCTGGTGACAACAGGGTGGCATTTCTATGAGAAACAGCTGTCAGGGGTACTGAGCATGGGAAGATGGCTCAGAGCTGCCCAGAAATCAGACTTAATAACCACTTGTAGTGTGGTGCTTCTTGGTAGTTAGGTCCCACCTCAGGTGGTACTGAAAATGGAGATCAAGAAAAGGAACCAAACCAGAAAATCCAGCTGGTGATGCCTGGCAATGTTAATAAAGCAGTATTTAAATAGTAGAATGTGATGATAATGAAACCATGCTGGTTTGGGAAAATCTGAGGCTACAAGGTAATGATTTATATAAAGCAGATAAGTAGCTACTAAGAACATTTAAACAATACAGGTTGCAATTCGTGAATGCTAATGTGAGTGTATTCAGTTCATATGAAATATGTTTTCAAATTCACAGACAATCAATTAGATGATTCAGAATCATTAAAAAGAGTATCAATAATTTTATAAAAGAATTTTGTGTTAAAGTAGGAGCTTTTTGTATTTCTCACTCATTAGGTCTACAGGCTTCCCTGACAAGATTAGCAAATGCTACAAGAAAAATCTTGTAAATCTGACTAAGGCAAATAAATTATAAATTAAAGATTAGAGAAGAATTATTTTATTGGCATTTTTTGCTTTATTCACATTAAGTAATAAGTGCAGGAACACAGCATATGAAGCTAACAGAATTCTTTAGTACTTTATCTAACATTGGCTATTATTTGAAATGGCTTAGAAGTTCTTGCATATGGATTTTAGATATGTTGAATTGTTGTAAGTGCAGGTTAAGCTAATAATAAATGACTAGTATATCAAGATAGAATCAATTGTCCTTTGAGTAGTTTCTGGATTAGTAGGCGGTGAGGCAGTCAACAGGTGGGTAGTGAGGGAACATTCATATATATTTAGTTTATATAACACTTGGGACAAAGCCTGACAGGAGCCTTGAAGTTTAGCCTGCAAAGCTTGACAATGGAGATGTGCCGTCATTCAGGTTTGTTGTTGATTTGACTTTGGTGAATTCAGACTTCCAGGAGAGAACACAAAACCTGTCCATACCTGAGGACAGATTTACCTAACACACCACCAGTAGGAACCAATAGCAGATGTTTAAAAACATTCATAGCTGGTTTCACTTTATCTCACAATTTCCTTCTTCCATTCAACAACTTCAAAATACCACAGAGGACAAACAATGGAGAAACTGGCCAGGGCAGGAGAGACACATGGTACCATCCAGAGAGATCTGCATAGTTTCCAAAAGATGTCCAGATGTATTGATAGAGTACTATGTTTAAGATAAGCAGACCATTCCTCAGTTCCACTGGTGATGGGTGAAGGATCTCCATACAACACTCCATTGCATGAACGAAACTGTGAATACAGTAGGGTAATACAGGATCACACTAACTGGTTAATTGGGGTTTTATAGGCTATGTTGACTTCCTCAGATAAAATATAAACAAATGTTTCCAGTCCCTAGAGCCAAATACAAACTTAGACTTAATAACTGAACATCTTTGGCCAATGGCTCACCATCCTACAAAATACTGTTCTTTCAATGTCTTTACTAGTGATGAAACAACTGTGTGTCCCCTTCTGCAGACAAGTTTTCTCCTACACAAAATGCCTCCAAAGCTGTTCATTCTTGCTTTAAACCTTGTGCTCAAGAATGTTTATACATTTTGCATTATACAGCCTGCTGCTAAAATGTATATATTATGTCACAGGCGCTATCAAGTGAATGTTCTGAGATCTAACCACACTTCTTCCATCTTGCGCTCTCCTTTTCTCAGGGGTACGATGGACACAAGAGCAGGTGCTAAAGTAATGGTCTGCATAAGTTTCTTAGCGCTGAGAGAGTAAATTCTGACTAATCAACAGCTCACATCTATACCTTTAAATGCATCTATCCCAGAACATGATCATACCTCAAAGCACGGGCTGCAAAGTGGCATGTATTCCCACTCATGCAAGTATGTCCTTTTGTAGAGCAGATTGCTGCATTCTTGCTGCCGAGCATTTGCCCTGGATTGCCTCCTGTGCACTCTTGTCCGCAACACTCAGAGGAAAACATAAACCCAGCCTGGACTTTATTTGTGAGGGAACTAAGTTGGAACTAAGACAGAGACCACAGTAGGACTGACATTTACAGAATCACAGAATCATTTTGGTTGGAAAAGTCCTTGAAGATCATGGAGGTCAACTGTTACCCTAACACTGTCAAGTCCACCTCTCAACCAGGTCCCTAAGAACCTCATCTACATGTCTTTTAAACACCTCCAGGGATGGTGACTCAACCATTTCCCTGGGCAGCCTGTTCCAATGCCTGATAACCCTTTCTGTGAATAATCTTTTCCTAATATCCAATCTAAACCTTCCCAGTGTGATGGTCAAGAAGCAGGGGATGAACTGAGCAGGTAAATGATCTTGTAAATGCAACCTCACTTTGGGACTTTTTTTTCTTTGTCATGTCAGGGCCATAAGCTTTAGTATTTATAAGTCGGATATCCTCAATGGTTACTTATGTGGGTGACGTAACAATAGCTGTTCCTCGGTTAAATTTTATTGAGGTTATCCAAAAGTGAGATGTTGCCTAGATGCCTTCTAGTTTCTCTCTTCAGCCAGGAAGGGGCAAAGTGCTCAAGATTACTTTGAGAGCAGCATTGTCTCAACCACTTTTTTTTTTTTTTGACTGATAAACAGAATTACTACAAAAACTTCTCAGAGGAAAAATGCCTTTGATATCAAATTGGTTTTAAGACTGATGTAACTACACTGATTTTTTTTTAATTTGTCTGGGGCTTCATCCTTGTCTGAAATAAACCTAGTAACTCTCATGAGTTCTTTATTTGGAAGAAGAGTTTAATCCTAGTTTTATTTAAATTGGGGTTGACTGTGCAGATTCTACTCCAGAAGCTGTAAAAGACACTTAATCCAATTACACATTTTTTTAGATAGGATTTATTACTTTTGGATAATTTGCTTTTTAAGAAAATTCTCTTTAGACAGGAGGGCTTTTTTAAGGTTAGCAGGAGTTTGGCAAGCCACTGCATCTATCTACACATTGCTTAGACATAGTTAGACCGTGCATTATAATTCTGGTGCAAAACTACCACAAGAGAAAGTAGCTGGGTTGTGGTGTAGGTGCTCTCCTATACAGTTAAAGAATTTTACCAATGGTTATTTAGGGTGTGGAGATCAAACAGATCTAGTATGTCTTCATGTGAAATACGGCTGAAGTGTAGCTCTGGGCTGAAAGACAGTCGTGGAAAATTGACCTTGTGCAATTACCTATTTTGCTTGGTTTGTCAGTAAGAAATGTTGTTTCCATCTTCAGATTTTCCAAACGAAATCTGGGATGACTAAGTGAAATCTTGATGTTTTGATCTTTCTATGTAATCACTAGTAAAATTCTTGTAGTGAAAATTTTAGTTAAACTCTGGTACTGGAGTCTTTGTTTGAGTCATAGAAGTTAGCTTCTGTAACACCAGATGCACAAGAAAATAGATCCACTGAGTACAAAGGTACTGTTCTAAGGCTTTAATTCAAAACAGAGCCAGCAGTAAAGAGTTTTTTAACTTTCATGTACAATTAAAAAAATGCAAGCACTAGAAATATGAAAGCTTGTTTGTTCTGCATTCTTCATCTACTCTCTCATACTACCAGACTATTTTTGCAATAGATATTGTAACTATAGCAACATTCTTTAATGGATAAATAGCATATTAGCAGCTGGGCTGAGATGGCTTTTGCAGAAATAAGCTCAAGTAGAATAGTTTGTCAATTTACCTTCTCCTTATATAAATATATATGCATGTGTTGTAGTGGAACAATTCAGGACTGGAAGTCTTAATGTGTCATTTTATATCCATAATAAGTACATTTTATTTGTTTTCAGTGTTCACAGCTATATTTCTGTGACATTATTAAAAAGCATAAGCTCTGCTGTGGGGGAGGAAAAGAGGAAAAAGACTGCTTTATTTATTGAGTCTTCATTTATAGAATGTTTTTGCCCTATATTTTGTCCTATTTGAAAGTCACTTTTTTACCAGCTTAAATATGAACCAGTTTTACATGCACATTTTTATTATCTCTTTAAATATCACAGATAACAAGTGCTGAAATATTTACTTTCTGCTGATTATGCAGACTAAGTGGCTGCTTTTGTTACCATTGAAGTTAATGGGAGTTTTGCCACAGATGCCAGTGGGAACAGGATCTGGCCTTCAGGAACTCAAAGATGTAATCAGAGTAAATATGTGTTCTTTTTCAAATAAAACTGTGATTAAGGTATCGTTGTTTCTGTGCTGGTAGGAGTCTTCAAGGGAAGTCAGAGCAGCAATCTCTCAAGTGGTTGGTGCTGATTGACTTTAAAAGCATGTGGGGTGCAAATTCTGCAGTAATTTTTAAATGACGAATGGACAGAGCCCACAACAGCAAGCAATTTCATTAAACAGCCACAGGACAGGAGAATCTGAAAGAAGAAATCACAGACATCATATTGTCTCTAACTGTAGTTGGATCCAAGACAATTGGCACAGAATAGTCTGGTATAGTACTAAATTATTATTTCCTAGGGGAGGCGTCCAAGTCACTAGGAGGTTAGTCTTCATCACATCATCCATAATTAGCTTTCAGAAGTTGTCTTACAAGGAAATGATGCCTCTGGCAATCAGTGGTATGGTGGTAAATAAAATAATGAGTGAATCCCTGAAGTCCCAAGGTGGGCAGTGGAAAGTACATGAATAATATTTTGTCAAAACTTTAAAAAAGATATTTTTATTTACCCTTAACTTCACCATCAGTGAAAATGGCATGTCAGCTACTGAATAGAACCCACACTTCACCATTTTCCAATGGAGATATTTCCAGATGTTACATGGAAAAACATACCTGTGGACTTTTGGCTGTTATAAGATGCAAATATAAAAATCTTCGCTTTCTGCTAAAAGGATGTGATTTGGTTACAACGGGAAGTTTTCTTAATATATATTGTATCCCACAGTTGTCTACGTGTTTTATGACTATCAAATCTCCATGGAAGATGGATGAGGCTGAAAGTGCCCATGTTTAATTAGTCTGGCTATGACAAATTGTCTCTCAGATTCTTTTGCAGGCATGTTACCTATAGCATGAGTAAATAAGAGCCAGTTTCTGTCACTGTAGGCTGTACCACAAAACCTCTAATTAGGAAATGCAGTGCTAACAGCTTTTAACTCAGTCGAGGAGGAAGGAGTCGAGGAGTGGTTAGATGAGGATCATAGGCCAGGCAAGAAGTGAGAAGAGGCATGAGGTTGTGCTGAGTCAGTATATTCCCACATTAAATTAAAACAGACATTTTCCCTTTTCTTTTAGGGAGGTTCTGAGTCACAAAAAAACCTACTCATCTATTTCATCTATTGTGTATCATATTGCTTGGAGGAGGATGAAAAGAAAAAAGGAAGATGAGAGATAATTTGGAAGAGAGGGACCCTATCAAAATATTTCCTCCACAAGCTTAACATCTAACCCATCTCTTTGTGCTATTCTAACTGACTTAATTTCTTACAATACGTTAAGATAGAAGAAAATGTTCTTATGCAGAAATATTTACTGGAAGTAAAGGTGGCGTGCGGCTGGGGTGGCAATCCTGTAGCTCAAAAAACTCCATTTAGACCCTGAGTTGAGTTACCCATCCATCAGCCTTACAGAGAAGGATTGGGCTTCAAGTAAAACATCAAGAGATGTTTTGAAGAAGAAAAAACTATTCTGTGTGTGTGTGTATGTTTGGGGGAAAAGGTGTAGTCTAAAATTAAAAGTCAAAGTTAGTATATGTGATATTCATCACCACATGATATGCCTGATATTGACAAGATGTTATTCATTGGCAGAATTTCCAGTTTAGCTGGTGTACATAACTGAATGGGCATAATATTTTTCTGGTTTCTTGGGAGTTCAGCTTAGTTCAGCTTAGCATTACACAATATTCTGATTAAAAATTAGCACTTCATAAAATATGTATGTATGAAATGAATTAAAAACCAGCTGAGACATCACAGAACATAAGGAGAAAATATTAATGAGCAGAATTGCTTATCTCTTGCTGGTCAATTTTCAGCCTAGTTTCCCTTTTAATATTTTAATGAATTATTTGGAATCAAACATTAAATTGCAACCTGAGAAAAAAACAATATCAGTGGAGTAAAGGTTAAGTGCTAATTTACAACAGGTAACAGTTACAGAACAACCTAGCTTGCTTATGAGGTGGAGGCAAACTAACGGTGAAGACTTCAATACTCTTCAAAGACTGCAGAACAACAGAGGGGCTAAGATCTTCTTGTTCTTTGCACTTGCATTCATAAAGTTAGAAAGAACCCAGGGAAACATTCCGTTGTTATTCCCAATCCCACCTCCAGGAAAACACCTGGTCATTATTCCCAGTCCTGTGACAGGCAGAAAGAATGATATAAGTGGTACCAGACAGGGGTAGTGGAGTAATGCACTCTTCCTAGGCAAAGTGTACTTGTCTTTTATGATCATATTGTTAGGATATTTGTGCAGATTTATGGATGTAGATTGCAGCACTGTAGTTACAGGTGTCCTTTTCTGCATTCAGGATACATATCAGCAGCTTTCTGCTCCACCTTTTCGTCCTTTTAGAGCCAGAGGCTCATGCCTCTGAAAATACATACCAACTTTTTTCTATACCTTTCTCTTCTTCCTTAACAGGTACTGTCTTACATAGAAGAACCATATAGAGATGCTTATCCCCAAGATGGATAGAGATTCTCCATTTTCTTGGCTCAGACGAAGCCTCCAGTATCCCAGGAGACAGGGAAAGGAAGCCCAGACTCTGTGCCTTATCTCAAATGAGGGGCAACAGTGCAAGGTATTTGGGTTCCCTCAGAGGCAGAGGGCTACTTCAGTTTTGACATTTGCAAGGGAAAGGAGAAAGTGGGGCTGACACATGTTTTCACCCAGTCTATTCATTCTTATATCATTTGCCTATTTCTTCTAGTCCAACCTTTTCACAGTCCTAATCTCTCAACCATCCTCAATGATCTTCATCCCTCTTCCTGCAGCCCAGTTCCATTACCTACCTACTCCCCCATACCTCTTCCTTCACAGCAAGCATTCACATGTATAATTTGTCTCAAAAACAGCATAAACACTTCTTGTATCATCTGCTGTTGCAAGTTCACCCATTCTAAAATCAAAATAATAAGGTACAACATGGAGGCTGATTCAGTGTGTGGACATCCTCAGTTTCTCTCTTTTCTGCATCTCTTCCCAAAGTTGTATTTGAACTCACACTGACCAGGTAAGTTAGGGAAGAAAAAATACTCCATGCCCCCCAAAGGTTACCCAAGACCTATACAAGGCAGCTGGCTCAAGACCCTTCCAACTTCCTGGGCTGATTCAACTGCCAGCTACAAAATTACCATCCCCGTGTCTCAAGTTTAATGCTTATTGGATCTGAGTCTTTCTCAGCTCATTAAACCAGTAGAAAACTGTTCACTTTTCATAGGATCACAGGATAATCCAGATGTTGAAGTACCTAAGGAGGTTTCTAGTCAAACAACCTGCTCAAAGTATGGTAAACGCTGAGATCACTTCAGGATGATTTGTCAGTGGAGTCTTGAACACTTTAAAGGCTGGAGCATGGACAACCTCTGTGGGCAGCCTGTTCCAGTGTCTTTCTGTCCTCATGGCAAGAACATCCTTCTCGAAACTCTCCTCTTTCAGTTTATGCCCGCTGATTCTTGTTCTCTTGCCATACAGCACTACAAAGAGTCTGGCTCCAACCTTTCAGATCTTGAAGATACAGGCAGACTGCTAATAGCTCTTCGCCAAGTCACCTCTGCCCCAGGCTGCACAAACCTTGCTCCACGAGCCTCTCCTCATGGGACAACTGCTCCAACCCCAGCCATTGTGGGTGCCCTGCACTGAAATGGCTATAGTTTGTAAATGCCTCTCCTGGAGAGGAGAAGGGGAGGAGGTGTGTGTGAAAAGTTTTTCCGCAGTATCTAGTTGTGATCTGACAGTGAGTGCTGGGCAGAGGGGACAACCACCTCCCGCCAGCTCCTGGTGATGCTCCTGCTGATGCAACCCAGAATGCTGCTGGCCACCTCTGCTGCTAGAGATTGCTGCCAGCTCAGTGCTCCCAGTGCCCTTCCCCTGGAGTTGCTTCTCAGGTAGTCTTTTACCCAACCTTTATCGTTTCAAGAGAATTCCTGCCCAGGTGCACAGCCTGTCCTTGCTGAATTGCACAAGGTTCCTCTCAACCCATCCCTCCAGTCTGTTGAGGTCTCTCTGGGCGGCAGCTCTACCAGGGGGCATATTGACTGGGCCCCTTGATTTCGCATAATCTGCACAGTTAAGGAGAGTGCCCTTTGTCACCTCCTTCATGTCATTGATAGTGATGTTAAGTAGCTCAGGTCCAAGGACAGACCCCAGAGGTACCTACCTTGTTGTGCTCTTTAGGGAGAGTACAACCCCTCAGCCATGACCTTTGAGACAGATCATTACTTTTGGGGGCTTTCCTGCCAGCAGGGATCTCAGTGTAGGGTCAGACAAGCTGCAAATCCAGCCTGAGCGAGAGGATGTCAGCGTGCACCTGGGATGGTGGAGAAGGGGAGCCCAGGGCCAGTGAGCCAGCCGGTCCTGTCAGCTTAACCTCGTGGACCTGCCCCTGTGCAGCATAGCACTGTGTTACATTGGCTGAGACATTTGGCTTTTGATTATTAGTCTGATTTTTCAAAAAGACTTCCCATTTTGCCTCCCCAATGAGGTCATGGAGGCCAAGTCTTAGCCGGGGTAAACGTTGATATTAATATAATCAGATCAGCTGGAGCAACTCGGTCGACATGGGGCAAAGAAACCAAAGGAAGCAGGGGATGCAATTTGAAATGTCATGAAGGGCCAAATTCAGATACCTGACAAGTATCATTGCATATCCAAGGAAGCCAACAGTGGTTTAAGGTATCAATCACAAAAAATGAAAAGCCTTTATATATAATATAAATGTCTATATAAACTTCTACATGTGCATGTACAGATGCATCTCTATATGAATGCATATAAATCTGCATACAAGTATTTAGTGTGTGTATTATTCAGTAGGATTATTTTCTTAGGTTTGTCTGGTTTGCCTAGCATTTTGGTACTCTTCTTTCCACAAAGTTTTTATTGCGATTGTATACACAGGCAATAATGATGAGTGAGTCTTAAAGATTATAAAAGGTGAAAGCTTTTAAAAACTAAGAAACCTGTCATAATGATGTTTTAAACTATTGTTGATCACAGGAAATTTAAGATTATCTCTTTGTTTACATTAACCAAAAATGAAAATACAGTGCTCTATAAAACATAGAATAAAATAATAAAGGAGAGAACAGAGTTGGGACCCCTGCATGACAGGAAAATCATGAATAGCAGAGTGTGAGGGGGCAGGGAGAAACAGGGCAATCATGACTGTTTTCCAGCCTGTAATACCACAAAAATAATCCAAATTAGAATTAAGGACACACTTCTTATATAAATGATTTTTCATTATGATAAAAAGTCTCTTTCCTTTGTTGAAAAAAATGATGTGTTTTTTTCAGGGGACATGATATGAGAGTGGTTACAAACCATTCCTATTCGCCTTCAGCAGGCAGATATATACATTGATTATTCCTGCTGGTTTTACTAGCAGTGATGTGCATAAAACCCCATACATCACCCTGCAATAGTATCCTGAAAAATGTTTTTATTACTGACACACTGGAGAATATTCAGTGAATTCACTTACACCTGTTCTTCGGTGGTGTCCTCATTTATAAGGGATTTTTAACTCCATTAAAATTAATCCTTTGGTCAAAGAAGCACAAGTACAATTGTGGTCTTCATAAACAGTATGGACAAGCAGTTTAAAAAGGCCTGAAAAAAAAGAGAAAGGCACTCGGAGACACAGTCAGCCAGGGAACTTTGCATATGCTTAGTGAATTTATTCACACATTTATTTAGCAAACAATTTTGAATATTCTCTAAAGCAAAATAATAAACAACATTTTAATCACTTTACAAAATGACTTGGGAAGAAGACTGATTTGCTGCATCACCTTTTTTACTCATGATTCATTTTGAACTCTCAAAATACTGCCTTATGCAGTTCTAGGTTTTTCTTCTCTTTCCTTCTTCCTGTCTCTCTTTTCTTTCTCTCTTTCTCTTCTTTCTTTTCTCTCTCCCTCCCTTTCTCTGTCTCTTCCTTCAGGACCGGCAAGCAAAGCCAATCTGTATGGTGCTAATTGTCATGCAGGCACTGCAGTGGTTTCCCTGGTTTTGCTCCCCGTCCCTGCCATAGCTGGGTACTCCCGGCAGCCTGGTGCTACATGAATAGCTTGGCCTATGGGGACCTTTCTGTCTGGGACAGTACCATTCCATCCAGACAGGGAGAGAAGGAGTTTTTTTGTTTGTTCTTTAGAAAAAAAAAAAAAAAAAATACAGACCTTGCTGCAGCCCTTCGCTTAGGATTCCTCCTCAGGAATTCTAATTCCAGCTGCACGCTCCAAGGAGGCTCATGGCAGCAATTATTCCAGGCATAAATCATCATTCAATAGCTTCCTGTTCACACACCAGTTCTGTAGGGATTTCTTCTTTTTTTTTTCTTTTTTACTTTCATATATTGTACTGTACTATTTGCTTCCAAATCATAATCTAGCACAGCATTTGTGAGGGGAGATCAGAAGTGGTAAATACTTTGTTTAAAAATAATTGCTGATTTGAGAAGTACCTCTGGGAAATTATGAACAGCACAGTTGTCAGTAATAGCAATTATTCATATATTGAATAAATGCATTTCTGTTTTACCTATATGGAAGGCCATTATACTTATCCACTGTTTCCCTTCTCTAGGAACATTCCCATCTGCAGTTGTACAGCTATGTTCTGACCATTTCCATGAGGACAATTATATTTTACAAGAAGTTTGTTTCTTAAAAATAATTGTCAAAATATGTCCCCTAATTTCTGAAAAGCAAAGACCAAAGTGTGGGCTAGAATTTGTTCATTTGCCTGAGAAGAGGTTAACAGAGAACATATGCTAAACTCTCTGTTTTGTTGCAGGGCTGGATCCATATATGTGAGCTCTATTACTGCTTGTTAAATACCTGCCCTTTTTTCCATCCATATAAAATGGACACCAAGAGCGTCATCATGCGGATGTTTTGCCTAATCAGAATGTTAAAGTTGCAATTTTTTGTAACTAAAGATTATTTTCTTGAATTAAAATCTTTCGTCTCCCTAATTATCACACATATATCCTTGATGTACTGCATGGTCTTCATTTGCCTGTAATCAAGTATCCATAAAACTAAAAATAAAATCCTGTGCTAAGCACTTCTGCCAACTGCATTTCACAGATTAAAACTCAAAGAGCAGATAATTCTTGTGGTGCTATTTATTAAACTGAGAAAGATCACTGCACATTGAAGAGTCCGGTGGTGTGTAGGTATATACAGTAATAGAAATAATAGATTTTTCTGAATAGCAGTGTGATGCACCACACGTCTGATAAACAAATGTCACCGATAAACCTAGTTAGCTCACTATAAACTAAGAACACACTCAGGGAGGCAAATATATTTGTCATCCTCATATGGGCAGTATTTTGAAGCCTATTAAACTGAGCTAGGCATTCTTGGAGAAGGAAGTGGTTGTACTCTTTCCCTTTCCCCATTCCCCCTGTCCTCCCCATTGCCACTGCCCACCTTGGGGTCTGCACTCCCAGAGGAGGGAAGCAGCCAAGCTGCCCCACAGTCCATCCCCACCCATCCCTCCTGTTCGAGGCTGCGCCCACGTTTGTATTAATGTGCTGTCTCTTTAGACAGTGACAGACACCCTCTGCTTCCCTATTGACTGGCCAAGATCTTTTATTAGAGCTTAGACTACACATGCAAGCTGCCAGGCTTCCAAAATATCTACTCTGTTTACCTGATGGGCCAGCCAGAACAGGAGTTCAGCGAAGATAAAGTGTATGAAAAACAAACCAGAGGTCACAGAGGTGATCTGTGGTAGAACAAGTATGGGCACACAGATCTCCAAAGTATGAGGCTTTCTAATTACTGGGTCATCCTGCTTCCCACAGGGATGGCAAGTTTATTTTACCCAAAAGTCCAATGGGTCTTTACACCAAGGAGAATTGTTTGCACTGGCGCCTTACTAGAGTCTGCTCTTTCTTCATTCTTTGTCACTGCAGGTATCATCATGCCTTTGACTTATTTTTACAACTTGTGTAGAGGAAACCATGCGTGTTGAGAGCCTGACCTTGGGATAGAATCCCCATGCATAAGGTATTCCCTGGGGAATCCTCTGCCTAGTCTGTGGTCACTTGCCCAGATTTTGAATTGCTTTGTCTATGCAGCAGAAGAGTTTCAAAGACCAGAGTAACCTGCAGTGAAGTTTTATTTCTAGTATAACAATGTCTGTGTAAAAGTAAAATATTGCCTAGGAGAAAGCAGAATTGGGAAAGCAACCAAAGATCTGGGTGTACAGTACCTGACAGCTGCTGCTGAGAATGCAAGCATTCATCAGTTGATAATATTAGTTTACACAGCTATTTACTTTTCCATTTGACAGAAAATTATAATGGCTTTTTCAGGTAGTAGCTACCCTTTCCAGGAGAGCTCTTATGTCTCCAGGTGCCAATTATGGTTCCTTAAAGACTTGTGTGCTAAAAATAGCTTTCCAGATTCCAAAGCAAGACATTACAGTATAGTAATTCCAGAGAACTGCAGACATCATTAATTTAGCTATTTTTCAATATACAGAAATGCAAAAAACCAACCAAACAAAAAAAACCAAGTACACCCTTCTTGCACTCCAATCTGCTTCTCATACTCTGGCTAGACCTTTATTTGCAGTTCCAACATGGGCGTGGGCCCAAACTTGTCATGCAGTGATGCTGTTTGGTAGCAAACCCAACCAGGTCTTGAGGCAACATTCAGGTCTTCCCATCTAAGGAATCTCAGGACTTTGCTGCCTTTAAGCATGAATCTACTTGGTGCATGGACCAGCAGGACCTTCCAGTGCTTTCCTATTAGTATTCCTCCACAGTCCTCCTTCTGCTTTTGGGAGCTGTCATGATTGCAGAGTCTGTTGGACAATGCAGGTCTGGCGCTGCATCTAGGAGCATGCTGAACTCCAATTGGTTTTCTAGCCCCGCAGCCTATTATCTGTAAGTGTAAGTGACACGGTAACTGTCTCTGATATTTCTATTTTCCATATTATAGAGAGAGACAAAACATGAGAAAAAGGAAAGTGATTGCTGCTGTTCTTGACCACCTCTCCCCACCAGCTGCTGACTCCATGCACACTCTCTATGGTCTGCAATAGACTGCATCACACACTGGTGCCAGCTGTGAGGTGAAGTCCTTGCTGACACCGTGCCGCAAATCTATTAATGAGATTATCAGTAAACGGAATGGCTTGTTTTTTCCATGTCTGCATTCAAAGAGAGTGATGTGGTATGCAGAGTGAAAATTAGGACAGAGAGACAGCACGCAGTCCAGCAGCTCGCCATGGGAAGAGAGTGGAAAAATAAGGCAGAGTTTAGAAAAGGAAGCATGTATACTACTACATACACAAATGATACCTCAGAAATACAAAGCTGGCAATAACATCAGAAAAAGTGTACTGTTACCCACCTCCACTCCCTCTTTCCTGAGTAAGTCCAGACTTTGCATTATTCTTGCAACTTCTGTGTTTCATGAAGACAGTCAGTGGCGGGATGCTTACCATGGTCGCTGTAGGCACAAAGAAAACCAGCTGAAGCAGCTGAGTTAGTAAGCACTCTTGGCTGATTCATTAAGAAGATCACAGACTCGCAGAATGGTTCATGTTGGAAGGGACCTCTGGAGGTTATCTTGTGCAACTCCCCTGCCCATGCAGGGCCGCCTAGGGCCCGTTGCCCAGGACCACATCCAGATGGGTTTTGATTATCTCCAAGCATGGAGACTCCACAACCTCTCTGGGCGATCTATGCCAGTGCTTGGTCATCTGCACAGTGAAAAAGTGTTTCCTGATGTTCAGAGGCAACCTCCTAAGTTTCAGGTGGTGCCTGTTGCCTCTAGTCTTGTCTCTAGGCACCACTAAAGAATGCCTGGCTCCAGCCTCTTTGCAACCTCCCTTCAGGTATTGGTATACATTGATAAGATTCCCTTGAACCTCCTCTTCTCCAGGCTGAACAGTCCCAGCTCTCTCAGCCTTTCCTCATAGGCGAGGAAATGCTCCAGTCCCGTAATCATCTTTGTAGCCCATCATTGGACTATCTCCAACATGTTCATGCCTCTGTTGTACTGTGGAGCCCAGAACTGGACACAGTACTCCAGGTGTGGCCTCACCAGTGCTGAGCAGAGGAGAAGGATCACTGCCCTCCACCTGCTCGCAGTACTTCATCTAATGCAAACAAGGATACCATTTGTCTTCTTTGCAGCAAGGGCACATTCCTGGCTCAAATTCAACTTGATGTCCGCTGGGACAACCAGGGCCTTTCCTACCAAGCTGCTTCCCAGCTGGGTGGCCCCCAATGTGTGCTGGTGCATGGGGCTGTTCCTCCACAAGTGCAGGACTTTGCATTTCCCCTCATTGAACTTCATGAAGTACCTGTCAGCACATTTCTCCAGCCTGCAGTCTAGCTGCTGCTTTCCTTTTGTGTCTCTGGCACTGGAAAGCGTCCCCCTTCCCTTTCTCTAATAGGAGGTCTTTCACCTAACCCTGAAAAGCAGCTAGTCTTTTTTTTTTTTTTTTCTGCCATTTCCTGCCCTAACCTCTCCTTGCTGGAGAAGAGCACAAACTAATTCAAAAAGCTTGGTGGTAAGCAAAGGTCCAGTAGAACTTCACAACTAGTTGAAGGGGAATCGCAGTCTTGAAGGAAATGCCCTGCATGCTACTTTTCCTCTTTTTTTTTTTTTTCCTCTACTGCTTCATGGGAAATGTGCCGATGGGGATGATGGTAGCAGTAAAAGCAATAATAATAATAACAAGAATAACCTGCCTTTTACCTATGAGAGAGTATTCTTTGTGTATTTGTCAAATTACTGTCTTTAATCTTTTCTCCAGTCAGGTCTACTATTTCTTGTGCTGTTCATGGTTACAGTAACATTCTGCTGGTACAAAGGTACAGTTGATTTTCAGAAATAGCCAGAAGGACAATAAATTTCATGGCCAGCTTTGGGAACAACTTTTTCTCAGACTGATAAACCTGTCTGAATCATACTTTTCCCATGAAAGCTGCTGGAAAATCTAAACAAGGAAAGTTCATAATGTTTTCCTAATTGCATGTTGAATAACTGTCCTAGGTCTAATTACTGCAAGTTTCTTT
This sequence comes from Caloenas nicobarica, assembly GCF_036013445.1. Classification (NCBI taxonomy): domain Eukaryota; kingdom Metazoa; phylum Chordata; class Aves; order Columbiformes; family Columbidae; genus Caloenas; species Caloenas nicobarica. The sequence continues at coordinate 154,289,788 of NC_088245.1, read as the reverse complement.
CAGGATCCTGAAAATTTGTTTAGCATCTGCCTTTTAAAAGGCAAAGTAAATAACAGTGATCTGTGAGGAAGGTGTGAGTTCAAAGCAATTCTGGGTCTAGTCTTTAAAAACCAATGTGTCTTCTTTCAATTTTGCTTGGATGATGAGTTTAAAAACTCAGTTTATGCCAGCTACAAATGAATATTTTAGTACAAGTCATTTTATAAACTAGCCTTGAGCCATGAATTCTCATAAAGAACTGCAATGCAGACCCAGTAACTGTTTTGCATTCAAAAGTCCTAACTTCTGGAGTAGAGGTATTCATGCCTATGGCTTTGCCATCAGCTGCAGCACCTCTTCATAATGCTGAATGAAAACAACCAGTAACATAAGAGGTTACTGCCCAGTCCTGCTGCATTCTGCAAAGTATTCTTTGATGGCCACAGGCCAGTTTCAGCACAAGGCAGGTGTTGCTTCCCCACTGTCGTGTGCTCACCTAATCCTGCTACATGGCAGCTGGAAGACTCCAAGTCTTGAATTTTGACTACCGTTTGCTGACATACCCACATCCACTGGAGTCACGTAGTGTCACAACAGTGTTTCCTTTCAGCAAATAAAAATGCCTGTTACATGTCTGCTTCCAGCTGAAGTTATCAACTATTTAACAATGAATTATGGAACAGTATTTGAGAGCTCAAGCGGCGTTCAAATCACATGTTCACAAAGGAGAATCCACCTTTGTATTTATTGCTGTGAAATAAACTCCCAGATCTAGACATTTTAACCGCAAATGTCAAAATACTTGCAATAAATAATGGGGGAAAATAGCAAATTGTAACAAAACACAGAGCAACACCCCTACTACCCTGTAATTCCAGAAAGGTTTTGCTAATCACATTTATTACTGTAACCTTGCTAGAAATTAGAGCCTAATCACTACAGCAATGTAAATTTTTATTTTATTTTGATAAACACATTACTGGGCTGGTATAATATGGGAAATTATCATTCTTGGTATTTATTTTGATACAAGGAGAGAACTTAGTAACACCACTTTAGTTTTTCCTATGGGAAGCAAAATGTTAAAGCTAAAGAAGCCATGGACATGATGGACTGCTTTAAGACCAGGGCACATTTCTATTTTTAATTGAAAAAAAATCTCTCTTTTTTCCTACCCCGAGGAAATTTACATATTAAAAAGGTACAGAAATGAGATTTATGTTTATTCTTTATGGCTATCACGTGGGAGAGAGGGCAGTTATTGTTCAACATTGACACCAGCCTTAAGACTGCAGACTGCAGGCCTTTACAATAGAATTAGATTTTCGTGTTGCATAATGAGATTCATTATAATTGACATGCATAATTCCAATCATGTTTTGTGTTGATTCAGCCTTTTGTTGTCAAGACAGCCTGTTATTACATACTGAACTAACCTTACTCACATAAAACAATTAAAACAAAACATCTTCAAAGCTTGTTAGTTTGGGGTTTTATTTTTCTTAGATGGATGCAAGGTACCCCTTGTCTGCCCACCCCCACTTCTCCTGCAGCATTTTCTCAGTGAAGCCAGAAAATCCAACATGTAGCACAGAACAGTCTTTACTCAGTGAGAAAAACTGTTCTCAAAAGATGATCCCACAGGACAGCTTCATGAATGTCCTCTCAACATCATAGTGTAGGAAACAACACTATAATAAATATATAAATTAATAAAGGCAGAAATGGGTTTCCAGTATTCCCAGAGTTGAGGAGCATGGCAATTAGTAAAGACTATCAAGGCTGTTAATGCTCGTAAAGTGCCAATCAAGGTCACTCAGGGGTGCTATTTCACTAAAATATGGCAAAATCAGAAGGTTTGACATTTTCAGCTGCTCTGCATTTTTTTAAGAGAAATAATGAAAAGTTGGCCACACGATAACACAAATTTTTGCTACTAATTTATTTGAAATTATATTGATGGCTTTACACTAGTTTTTTCTTGGACAGTTTCTCACCAGTAGAACTGACAACAGTTGATACTAGATTTAAAAAGTGGACTGAGATGCCTAAACAGTCAGTTCACAGAATCACAGAATCACAGAGTGGTTGAGGTTGGAAGGGACCTCTGAAGGTCATCTTGTCCAACCGTCCTGCCCAAGCAAGGCCACCTGGAGCCCATTTCCTAGGACCATGTCTAGATGGCTTTTGGATATTTCCCAAGATGGAGGCTCCACAACCTCTTTGGACAACCTGTGCCAGTGCTTGGTCACCCTCACAGCGAAAAAGTGTTTCCTGATGTTCAGAGGAAACCTCCAGAGCTTCAGGTGGTGCCCATTGCCTCTGGTCCTGTCCCATGTTTCAGTGCCCACCAGGACACTCACAAAAAACTCATTCACCTCATGTATAAAACCAATGGAGGGAGCATTCATCTGGCCAAAGACATCTGTGATGGAGACATCAGTATTTGAGTTGGTCGGTATCTTCCACAGTTAATAGAGAAAAATAGGTATTGCTAGGGAGCCATTCATCACATTTTTAAAAAGACATCTGAAATAAGTCAAATGAATCACAGCTGCGAAATGCCCATTAGCTCCACTGACTTTCAGGGAAGTCTAAGCTGCCTTCTTGCAGCTGTAGACAGCTGTATGGGAGCAGTGTCTGGCGTTCGTTCAAGACCATATGTACATTGGCAAGGTCATGGGGACATGTGAACAATCAGGGATGTTCAAATATTGCCAGACAAGCAATCTAATTTTCCCTACTATTTGGCAGGATTCACAAATTAGATATTCTCTTATTTGTCCCATGCCCCACATATGCAGACTGTTCTGGTCACAGCAGAGCACACACCTTGGAATTACAGTCTGTCTCAAAAGCATAAATGTCCACATAATTGTCACTGTGCCTGTCACTTAGGACACACTAATGAAGGGAAATCAGTCTGGAAGCAGAAGGGTCGTATGCTAGTACTTACTTTTCCCACAAAACAGTTGAAACAATTTCCTTTCGCTGAGCTACAAATGAAAATTGGCTTGAAGGGAAATGCCAGCATCACACAAAGTTCAGTCAACAGCTCTGGCAGCTCTGGAGAGGCGTAACAGAGAGATTTCAGCAAGACCCATATTGACCATTGCTACAAAATGAAAATGTAACTGCCAATAAGGCAATCTGTCTGATTGCCAGTTAGGCAAATTGATCGCCAAACCGCCTCCCCTTGCCATGGCTCTACTACCAAGAAATAACATCAAGGTCTAAGGGAATGGCTGTGAGGAGACAGATGCAGAGCAGGGCTCTCAGCTCAAAGCCCGAGAGAAACTCAGGCCTGGAGAGGAGGGAGGGCAGGAGAAGGAATCAAAGGCAGGCAGGAGGGTGCTGGTAGCTGCTAGAGGCAAAGCTTCATGAACCTTTTGCAAAATGCAGAAGATGGTACTTGCTAAAGGTCGGTTCAACTTAACCAAGGCAGACTGCCTCCTGAACAGCTCTGGTGCTTGCTGAAGTGACTTTTCAATAGCTGCTAGAAGACAAACCACCCTTAGCTGTTTGCTAGTGGTGGGAGATAGACTCCGAAAGATAAATTCAAATGGAAAGTCCTAGCCCAGAAGAGTGTCATTGCTCCTCACATGTTGATTGTTCTTGCTGAATATTCTGAATGTGCAGTTTATCCAGTGAGACTGGGGGAAAAATCCAAAATTAAGGCTCAGATAAATAAAGCCTGAAGACAAGGTGATGGCCGAGACTATAAAGAAAAGTCTGCTCTTGCTGGCTTACCAGCAAGGTGCTCTTTGGTTTCCTATTTTACACCTGTTTTATTTTAAAAGGGGTCACTTGGGGAATGCTGTGGCTTTCTGCAGTGGCATTGCTCTTTCTCCAGAATCTCAGCTGTCGCGAGAGAAGCTGCTCGGTGAGCTCTGGGATCAGCATATTGCAACACCCTCTGCATGGGGGCCTCACTGTTGGTTGAAAACTTTTATGGCCACTTTCTTCAGAGTTGGGACGTTTATAAATTCTCCTTTCAGACATGGATTTCAAAGCCTATGAAATTATATTGCAGCTTTTCTTTACTCAAGAAGCCTAATGAAAGCAAACACAATGAGGAGACAGTGTTTTTAGGTCCCAACCCTTCTAGACCAGCAGTAAGGAGACTGTCTGCAATGGCACTGACATGAGGCAACCGCATCCCCCACTTGGACTGAGATTTAGTACAAATTCAGACAGTCAGACTTAGCTGTCTAAGTGCCTGCTATAATCAGGGGAGATTCAGAGCTTGATTTAGTTGCCCTTTGTAATTCATAAGGTATTTGAACCATCCTCATGGTATGATAAGGGCATACTGCATGATCTTCTGAAGTGGCAGCTGGAGGCTAGGAGAAATACATTAGAGCATCTCATGTGGCACTAGATGCCTATATTTAGACAGGTGACTTCCACTTTAGATAGTCATTGACTGTAGTCTGAGATGGTGCCTGGTGAACACACACACAACAAACATTGCAAGCTCCGAAGTGAAGGTGTCTGCAATTAAGCTAAACTCACAGTTAGGGCATCTCTCTTCAAATTGCTTCTTCTTGTTTTTTAGCGACACTTCTAGAAAAAAAAATGTTTGTATTTGAGATCTTCACCTCTGTGTCAAATCTGATAAAGTCAGCCAATGGAAGCTAAAGTCAATACAGTGTGAACAGGATATTTCCTAGGTATTACAATAACTCCCAACAGAGAACAAGCACAGAGAGTTATCACCTAGTTTTCAATCATTCTACAAAGTCCAAGATGTCCTGCCCATTTCTGACTGTGTCAGACTGTTCAAGAAGTCTGGAAACCCATGTAACTTGTGACCATCTCTTTCTGAGCAATGTAGTGGGTAGAAATTACTTTCTCAAGAACACAGCTACTGCTGCCACAAAGATGTTTGGAAGCCTGGAAAAAAATAGCAGGATAAATAATAAAAATAACTGTAAATTCATTGTTAGCACCAAAAAAATGAAAAAAATATTTTCATGAGCTTGACAATATATTGGCAATAAAATGATGTAATCCAATAATCAGATACCACAGGGAACAATACTAATTTGTGGAGCTATAGGAAAACTGAAGGATGTGTTACTATAGGTAAAAAAGGAGCTCCTTCTTCTAGTTCTGTTGGGCAGAAAGTTTCACGTGTAGCAAAGAAGGTAGTCTACATATAGCCACTTTTCTCCACAAACAGCATCACTCGCTTCTGCATCAGACTGGGTTAAACTTCTCAGCTATCATTTAAGACATTTAAAATGTTGCCCTTTCAGCTTTCTTGTGTATACATGTGTGTGTAAAATGGGACACATAAGTACATTTTTTTAATTGTTACTTACTTAAAAAAATGGGAAAAATGTTTTTCCAAAAAGATATAGAAATGAATCAAAAGATGACATGCATACAAAGCGTTAAAGATGTTAAACTGCTGAGAGAAGTTCATCTTCAGTAAACTAGTCATACCTCAGAGACACTGAGATTTGTAATATGAAGTGCTACATACAGAAAATTCATATCCCTCTGAAGCTTTACAGAAAAAAAGAAGTTAAAACGTAGTCTTATTTAGAACAAAGCCATCAGAAAATTCACTATCATTAGGTAAGTTTGATAAGAGCAGAGAAATCTACTTGGCTGAAAAAAGAAGAGAAAGGCAAGGGGGGAAAAAACAAGAAATTACGCACACATTTTGCTATAACTAACTGAGGTATTCTGGCGCACTAAAGTGAATGTTATATCGTACCTATTCATAAAACCATTATCTTTGCCATCTAATATTACCTGCAGTCTGTATTAGTAAACAGCTGCAAGTATTTACATCTATATTTTTATCTACTAGATTAACAAATCAAGGTTTAGGCACCTTTGTTGATCCATTATTTTTCAGTTTCAACTCTCAGTAAAACCATTTTAAACTTCTGTGTTCAACTTGCCATCACAAATCCATCCCTGTGTTTATAGCTTTTTGCTTTAATACAGATCTTGAAATTCACAGTTTGCTTCCTTATTCTAATTAAATCTTCTCAAATGCTAGAGAAGATTTTGAACTAACATGAAAAACTGCTAGCAGATTAATAGTAGAAAAGTGTGAACAAATGCCTTGACTGATGAAAGTAGTTTTATTCTGCTGACTATGATATATATCTGTGTTCATATGTGTAAGTAGTGTTCTCTGTTGACAATGTTTTCTCCTTTGCTTCCAGTGCTGCTCCTATCAATCAATGGCAGTTCTTCAGAGACAGTCTAAGTTAGACTCATTAGCTGAATTATGTATATAATCATGCATATGCAATAAAGTTTTTAAATAATTCTTATAAACTTACATTTCCAGTATACTGGTGAAGTCTTATGCTATGAAGCTTGCAGTTACAGTGGTATAAATGCTATGAGACACATTGAAATAAGCAAGAGTCCCTCGCAGAGTGCAATATTTTTTATTTTCTTTTCTATTTGGTTTTCAGTAAATGTCGGAGCTTTCCACAGGTACAGCTTACATTAATAAATGAGTCCTGCATGGTATTTTTGTTTGAGGACTCCTTTACGCCAGCATGACAGTGCAATGAAATATTCCAGTGGGAGTAAAGTACAACTACATTCACTTGAGGACGTCTTTGCACTCCTAGAGGGGACTGCTCAGAATGTGGCTTTCGGTGAACAGACACCTCGGTTCTGCTAGGTGATGTATGCCCTTAAAAGGTGCTAAGGGAAATAGAGGCCACATAGTACTTTATAGGTTTTGTCTTCATCTAAACACATGCCATTTATGAAAATATAGTTTAGGAGCCCAACAAATTTTGCCCAATTGACAAGGAGCTTTCTGCAAGAGGCAGTATGCATGACTTTGAATCTTCAAACCAAAAATATCTATCTATAAACACATAGAACTGTATATAAGCAGAATAAGTACTATACATTCCTTTTCTGCTGAACACACAAATGGGTTTTAAGGCCTCAGGATTGTCCTTTGCCTAATGACTCTTCAAAATATGACCAGCATTCATTGCTGCTTGATGATAATAGTGACCTTATAATAGTTTCCGTGGAAAGAATCCTGAGATCATAAACAGTGACAAAGTGAGTTTGTTAGTTACCAAACATACACATTCCAAAGGTACATGACATTTAATTCTAATCTATTTTTAGAAATCGTAGGAAAATGAAGATAAATTAACTTTTTCCAGCAGAAGCACTTACATTGCATTTCCAAATACAATTACAGAGGAGGACTTCTAATTGACTATTATTAGAAATCAAGTCATTTCTATTACACACTCTAAGCTCTTCTCCAAAACAGTGTGTTTAAAAGGCAGCATTAATGACGGACTCAGTGAACTGAGTGTCTGAGTCAGATGACCTAAATTCCTCTAAGCCCCTGTGCCTAATATTTTGTGTTAGATGACACTAGGCTTATACTCATTCAGCACCTTACTTAGGCTTTCTGAACTCCACTTCATATTGCAGTGCAATTTGCCCTCACGTAGAGTCCAGAAAGCATAGCACTGGTTCTGGGACTCTCCTCTTTGACATAAAGACATATTTGCCATTTATTGCAGGGTCTCTGATCCCTCTATTGTGACCTTGTAGAGCCGTCTGCTCTGCTCCACAAAGAGTACCTGGAGCAAAAGAACTGCTTCCATTTAAGATGAGACCTTGGCACAAGTGAGAAGAGTTTGTTCTGTGCACCTGTCCTTATAGGCGGTGGGAACATACTGAATACACGTGTGATTCTCCCCTTTCCCTTCACGGTGGAGTTGTACAGCTATTTCCTCAAGAAATTATCACAGCTCCCAAGATCCTCTCAGTAGCATCTGATAAAGGCTGACAGCAAAAACTGAGCTGATCCAATGCTTTGCTTTAGGACACAAAGTGCATACCTTTTATACCCAGAGAAACAGTCCTCTGTTTTGTCATGCCCTTTCTTTACATCTGTGGACAAACCTCTCTGACTTTGTACACTTAGAAGTTTTGCCACTTTACTGGTTAGAAGCATGGGGTGAAAAAAACAGTCCTTTACTCAAATGGCTACAGGGTGAAATACTCATATAGAAGTACTTACGCCAGCAAGTGTAGCAAAACTCATCTTTAGCAAAGATAGGTTATTCCATTTGGAGGGGGCTGTTAAAGATACTTCTGCAGAAGAATCCTTTTGCCTCTGTGAACAGCTTCCTCTGGGAGTGGAGGAGGAAGGTAATGATTAGGAGAGTTATGCCACATAAACCTTAGGAGGTACTGACAAGCCTACCATGTCTTCCCTGCTGGATGGAAGGCAATCACTTTCAGCCTGACAGGCTTTTGTGAGGCTAAATAAAGAAAAGGGGATCATTTTAGGTAATGAGACATTCATAAACCACAGTGAAAAGGCCACATAAGTATCTGGAGAACAGGAACTATAATGGAGAGGAATGTTTAGTGGGTAAAAGCTGAAAATAGGTTTTATGAAGACAAAACCGCATGGGGTATGTATGTATTTTAGTAACTACATAATCTGCAGCCTCTGTATAACACACAAAAGCACTGATAATCCAGCAAAAGCAGTACTAGTTCTGAAGCACAAAGAATAAGTTCAACAGGCAAGGCACATCCCCTGTGAATTGTGAATTGTGCATAGCTGGGGAAACTAGCAAAATTTACGTTAGGATACAGTGGCAGAGAATCTAGAGCTGCTAAGTAAGGTCCGAACAGAGTATAGGAAAAGTATAGGAAAGAGGTAGGATTCAAACCTCCCTTGAGTGAAAGTTGGAGAGCTTCTCTGCCACCTTTGCATTGCTTCCAGCTGTATGTGGGATATGGAAACTGCTCCCATATCCTCCCAATGGTGCCCAGGAACACCCTGCATGTTTCCCCTGACACACTGAGAAAATCCCACCCCTGCTACTGAATCCAGGCTCTGCTTCTTCCAGGCTCGTGTCCTACGTCAGACAATGTTCAGTGGTAGAGACTTCAAAAGAAAGCTCTAATGCTCCATTAATGGAAAGACAGGCATAAAGTGTTTCATCCTAGTTTTTGCCAGATAGAGGCTGGTTTCTGTGTATTAGTGTTTTGGTATTTGTATAAGGGAAAATGCAGACAGATTTCTCTGTGTTTCAGAGGGTATTCAGCTCATACAATGACAGCTATTGTAGTGTAATCTAAAATGTTTTACAGTAGGATGACACACTATGATTGCAGAATGCTTTGTTTCAAGTATTAATAAACACATTGTATTTAATTTCCAGAACAGACACTGTAAATCAGCTGTTTGAAGTAACTGCTGGATTTTTCCAAGAGTGGGATTATTTCTCATCTGTGAATGCCCCTTTTACTACAATGATGTTCTTGAAACATTCAAATGAGCTTACAGTGCACAGGGAAAGAGCTCGTAAAAGGAAGGAAAGTTGTTTTTTTGAACAGTAGAAGCCCTACAACGTCTGGCTGTTAGCTTGTTTTATAAATAGTGCAGTAAACCCTGATGCTCACTCTTCTCTGAAACATCTATAATTAAAGGGTGATGGGCCAGATCGTGAATGCCTTATTCAAAGTGAGACTGCTCGTGGTACAAAGTACTCTCCAGAGTGAGTAAGTGCATCATAACTTGGGCTACTATTGTCAGAGTTTAGTGATAGACTGCTATATAAATATGTCCTTGGAAAGTACCAAAGTGTTCAAGCCATTGTAATTGCATTAATATTGCTGACAATAATCAGTGGGGGATATTCTGGTGTCTTCTGATAAATTCTGATTCCATCTATGCAAAGGTAACTCTTGTAAGATGTGTTGACACTGAGAAGTGTGTGTGGCTTGCATTAGCGTTTTTACTCAGAGGCAGTTGTGCAGACACAAAAAGCTCTTTGTATTGCTCACAAGCGTGAGAATCCAAAGTCTTAATTTATTGACTTCCTTCTGATTAAGATGAGAGACAGTGACTTTTAGAGCCTCTTGATGCTGTTGTACTTCTTTGTTGCGTGTATGTTTACTAGGCATCACATTTTCAAAGTACTTATACTCCTAAGGATGTAGAAAGATGCCTCATAAGTTTTTCAATAGACACTTCTATTCACTCTGTGGGATTTGATCTACACAGAAACTGAAAAGAATCTCGTTCTGTGTGCATCTTCAGAATTTGACTCTACAAAGCTCTTTATCTGAAATTATCTTTTCTATCTTCATTTCCTCATTAAACAAAATAAAAAAGAATATTGATACTTTCTTTGCACATTGCAAATATTAGCAGTATTTCAAGGTTATTGCAACAAATAATAGAACATCATACTTAGCTTTCAAGAGCTAATGATTGATACTCTTTTTAAGAAATCCTAATAAAAGTACAATCCATTGGATACTTACATGCTAATTCTCTTCCTCTGCCTTTGAATTATGTCCTCTAAAGCCTCCTTTGGCTGTACATCTTTCCAATCTATTGGTCTCTCTGGCACATGTTATGGTACTCTTTCTTTTTTTTAGCCTTTCACATAAATGGGATGCCACAGCACAGTTGCCTTAGATCATAACAATAGTTTCAAGTGGCTGATTTACAAGTAGCTTAAGCCCACCCATTCCCATACCTGTTAGATCAAGGATCATGTGGCGGCAGATGCAGACAGTAACTAAACATGCAAAGGTCCCAAAATCTACTTTTAGCTAAGTCTTAAGCTAGTACAAGAAATACGTCAATCTGCACAATGCGGTAAAATGCTTGTATGCATTTGCTTATCCCAGTTTCATCAATATTCTTAAAAATAATGGACACAAATTCTGTACTCAGCCAGGAATTTATAATCCCTCTTCCTTTCTGTGACTCTTTTCCTTAATTACAGTGCGTACCTGCCTCCACTTTGCAATCTGCTTCTTTCCTCCTTAGCTAATGTAAAAAGTTTCCTTTTGCTATAAACATATTGCTTCCATTTTTATGAATCTCGTCTTCACTTCTCTACTCTTGGTCTCTCTTGCTCTCAGTCATGTGCCGTATTTTGTGCGCTCCACTGTCAGTATCTTGAATGTTTGTTCTCGCTGAACTGTCCATGTCACAAAGTTACAGAACTGAAGTCCATAAACCCAAGGCTGACTGAAGTGGACAGGCTCCCTTCTCTACTGGTTAGGATTGTCTCATCCAGAGATAATGACCACATCTTCAATGTAGGTCTTATGCCTTAGTCTTCTTTCGCCTCTCTCTCCTGTGATACAATTATTAAATTTTGCTATTAGAGAGGAGGAGTTTCTGTCCAAACTCGCTAAAATAATGTGAGGGTTATGCTGTAGACCACTGGAACAGTGTTTTTATAGCATGAAACCCAAGAGTATGTGTTCCAGCTTTGGGATACATGAGAGCACATGAGACAACACAAAGCTCAACAGTGTTGGAGGATGATGTAAGGCAAGGAAGACCATCCTGTGGCAGTCTTGTCCACACTTACTTTCAGAAGCAGTATTGGAAGTCAATGGAGCTGCAGACCATATCCAGGCGCTATCGTGAGTCGCTGGTTGGAGCCATTGGGACCAGAACAGAACTAGGGAAAAAGCCAACAAATAAACCGTGTTCAGCCTTTTGCCGTTCTGCTGTTTTACAGTGGTTTCTGGGCCTTTCTGCCTTTTTTCTCTATTCCCCTGGGATCGGCTGTTCGGGACCAGGGTGCTCTCTCTTCCTCGGACTGGCTGCTCAGTGCGGATGCAGTTTGTGAGGAATTGCACTATCTTTTATTTTATATTCTATTTTCCATTTTATATATATTGTTGTTAGTAGTGGTATATTAGTGTTATTCTGTTATTTTATTAAACTGTGTTTATCTCAATCCACAATTTTCTCCCTTCCCTGTTGATTCTCTCCCCTGTTTGGGGGAGTGGGGAGAGAGTGAGCGAGCAGCTATTGTGGTTGTGATTTCTAGTTCTGGCTAAACCAAACAGTCAAGTTTTTTTGGCCCTCAGTGTGTCCAATACTTGCATTCACCCTCAGGCCCTCTTTTGTTTAGCAACAGAAATGCACTCAAGCAACCTAAATCCTCACATCCTGCTTTCACAGTTGTGTAACTTCATTAGCTTCAAATGAGGCACTCTTCTTTTAAATTCACATAAAAGAGGTTAAGACATAGAAGTTTCAGTCATCAGAGTTACTTTAAAATTTTATGTATTATTTTAACAGTAATAATTGTCAAATGACTGTCTGCTCTGTAGCCAAAACTAATTTTAAAAAACCCTTTCTATGTACTGCATTAGATGGAAAAACCCAATTGTTCTTCATGACGCTTTAGATGCTCAAGTGTAACCAGTAGCTGAATTTCACCTTTCAGTAGCGGTGACTTATTTATGTTTTTTCATTTTAGGAAATGTTTTCTAAGATCCCACCTCTGAATTCTTAATACTACACAGCAGAGCATCCCCATGGCTTACATCTCTACTAGTACATTTAGCACACCTAAAAACAACCACACTGCCTCCTGGTAATTGTTCCAGGTCTATACGAACACTCAGTTGCTCCCAGAAACTTTTTTTCTTTTTTTGAGAGTATTAGTTTGCTTACACAAAAATAATGCCAGTGGCTGTTCAAGCACTTTAACAATATAGAGAATTGCATTTCAGTGGCCAGCAAAATTTGCTGATACTGTTTAATTTCTTGGTATAGATGTAGTTGTGGTGAAACTGGATGAGTGAAATGCAGTTGTATTACATTTACACATTAAAAAAAAAAAAGTTAGAATTACAAGTGTAAAAAATACTTAAAATTCATAAAACTTCTGTATTATATGCATAGTGGATGAACAATGCTATCTGTGTACTCTGAATACCTGATTGTATAGAGTGTCTCTTGGCCCTGCGTTAGTTCATGCATATAATTGATGCAAAGGAGCTGCCCAGTACCTAGCTAGTTTATCTTCTATAATGAAAAGGAAACATCCATGCTTGTTGTATTTTGGTTTTCATAATTATTTCCATTTTAATCCCCCATTATGAACCTTTCACATCACTCCAGAAGTTATGTCTTTTGGAACTTGTATCTTCCAGGCCTGTTGTCTCCTTGGAGATCATCCCACTTTTTCTTTCAAGAAAGAAAAAGAGCTTGCATATAGTGCAGGTAAAGAAGAACTGTAGGCTATGCTAATTAAATAAATAAAATCAAGTGGATCTCCACAGTAAAAGGCTGTGGAACATAGTGAGTTCACATGTTTCATACTGAAGACTTTTGATGAATAGGTCTTTTGAACGTTATAAGAAATTGATGAAGTAGATTCTGAAAATAACATACCTGGCATGCACAGCAGGCTCCCCATTTTGTCTCATTCAGTTACAGTTGTACCAGGAGCCTTTTCTTTAGTATTTCCTAACTTTTGACCACACAAAAATGTAGTCCTCTCATCCACATAACAGAGCCTTCCTGAGATTCCAGAAAGGTGTAATGGCTTGCATAACTTATCAGCAACTTCAGTGTGTTAATTATGTGCTCTGCTATGAATACAGACGTACATTCAGCATATAAAGTATATTAATAACTTACAACTACCTCATTTGTTAAATGGGAATTGTTCAACACATGACCCATTTCAAAACAGAACGGTGGCATTAGTGTCGTTTCTTGTATAAAATAATGCTGAGTGGCTTGTGAAATGAAAAACACCTAGGCAAAAGGACTAAATGTTCCTCAAGGGATTTATAGTTTTCTCTTTCTTTCCTTTTTTCTTTCTTTCTTTAATTCTTTCCAGTTTTCACTTGAAAGCTGTAAAGATGACACTTAAAATAACCAATAGCAGAGGGCTGAAGAATCATCAGCATAGAAAGCCCATATTTGATTTTCTTCCAGGTATGGCTTCTAAGCCAGCCATGTAAGCCTGTGCAAACATAAAATAAAACTGGGCAGTTTTTATGTGGATTACATGTTAATAACAATTTCCGCTAACAAAAGCTCTTTTTTTGTCTGTTTTGAAAGATGAGTTGATATTGGATTACTACTTAAAGTATCCTACATCCAGTGAGGCAAACCTACTACAAAATAAAAATAGCTTGGAGAAAATCTTGCCCTGTTTTCAGGTTTGCTAAAATTGCAATAAGCTTTGTTCATGCTTTGACTAGCTGGCAAACATAGGTTATGAATTTGTAGGAGGATGTGTGTATGCACTGTTCAATGATAATGAGAACAGCTGAGAAACTCTTTCACTGTGAATCTCTGAATGAATGCAGAAATTATATGCCCCAGCAGTAGTTCTCTCAGTTATTCTGGTCATCAAGCTATTAAAAAGTTTTAGCAAGCGGGATTCTGCCTTTATTATATCACTTTTATTCTATTACCTCTTTGCATTGTTTGAAAGAAGTTGGAGATGCAGGAGAAAAAAGAAAGCAGCTTACTGGAGAAACTGTAAAAGAAAAAGTCTCTGTTCTTACAGGTGGTATTTCTGTTGAAATGAAGACTGATTTAGCACCAAAATTAACTGCCCCTATAAGTGGCAAATAAATCCCTGCTGTCTGCAGATCAGAAACAAACTGGAACAGTAAGGAGGACAGAATTATTGCTACAAATAACAACTTTCCCACTAGTATTTTTTTTTTCCAAATTTTTAGGAGGGAGTGATAGATTTGTCAGCCTGATCATCCTCCTGCGGTAATTAAAAACAAACAAACAAAAAGCCAAGAAAACCTTTAAACAAAACTGGGGTTTTTTTAAATCATCTGGGTCACAGTCCCCTTTTTTTTTTTTTTTTTTCCAGGACCTAATTTCATGGGCCACTTCTATATCTCAGTGTGACTATATATGAATGAAGTCCCTGTCACATAGAAAGGAGGAGGTCAATTCAGATGAAAAATAGACACAACAATAATCTTTTTAGAAAGGAATGATGGCATTCATATTCATACTGGTAAATTTTAACCAAATAGCACAAAGGCCCACGAACACAAAGGATAGATAGCTAGTGGAGAAGTCCTTACTCAGTTGTTCTTGATAATAATAATGAGAGCATTCATCATTTGATTTTAAATGTCAGAATGAAACAAGTTCACACAACCATCTTCAGGGGAAAAAAAAAAAAGTAAAATAAATGGACTGAGTTTCATTTGAGGCCCTTAAAAAGCGGAGGGGAAAAAAGGAACGGGACAAAGACCTTTGGAAAGAGGCAAGTCAGAGAATAGGAATGCATCGCTATGAAAAGTGTTCTTAGGGACATTCGGAGTGAAAGTCTGACATCTTCTGCAATACGCTACACATTTGGCAATGGTGCAAGACCCCTGTAACACCCGCTTGGTGTCACTGGGTTCTCAGGTGGCTGCACAGTGAAAACTGAAAGCAGATCTCAACCGTTAGGTAGCAGAGTGATTTTGTTAACGTTCATTTTCGCTAGGGATAGTGTTCTTTCCCATAGTATTTATAGTGACCAGAAGAGAGTTTCAGTGCAAGCTGAGCTTTTACTATTGTTTTGGTTTTGGCTGCCAGGAAAAAACTGACCTCTTAACAGTCTTCAGCAAGTCTGGCTTGTGTTTAGATGGATGATCAACTACGTTTCAATTTAAGTGAAAATAGCTTTATGCAGAAATAGGTTGAGAGCCAGCCTCCTGGACATGCAGAGAAGGAAGAACTAAACAGTCCCTTCTTCATCCTATTACACGGTCAGTGTAAAAGGGGATGATGAGAACAGTCCTTGCCTTTGAGAGAAAAAAAGATTGTTTCCCCTGTGGAGTGCCTCACCAAAAAAATGGTGTGGGAAGAGAGTGCAATAGGAAAAGCAATTGATCTTTTGCTTCTGCTTTTTGGCAGGCACTGTGCCTGCTTTTCTGGGGAGGGGAGAGTATGCCACATTCATTGAGAGGCTGAAGGAAAGAAATGTCCAGCACATACAGGAAATCTGAAGAGGCATTGTGCTTCCCTCATGAGCAGCATCTCCTGATGATCCTTCAAGGACAGTGCCCGTTCTGCACCTCCTGACCAGATGGCAAGCTCCTGAAAGGCAGCTGAGTTTGTTGTGAGGTGCTAAATACATAAAACAGTACATAAAAAAATACATAAAACCAAGGTAATTTTATATAAGCCTGGGCAGAAGACTTTATTTGCCATTTTTTATGCGTGTTGTCTATTAATTTACTATAAGAGACACAAGCTTCTGTGCAAAAAACAAAAAAGACAAAATCTTCACCGATGACCTCAAAAAGAAAAATAAATATACCTTGTCAATACGTTAGCTCAGACTGAGATATAAGCAAACGTTAGGAGACAAAGGAATTAAGCATATTCTCCTCAAAAATGAAAGGGAATATTAAACCAATACACCAACAGATTGCTATTAGTGTTCTGGAGTGTCTGAGCAGAGCACATGCTCGTGGCATAACTATACAGTCTCTTCCACAGATGAAACATCTTTAGTATGGTCTGTTAGCTCATGATCACATTTTTGTGGACAACAAGGTAAACCTGAATGTAAGACAGTGCAATGAATATATTCATGTACACAAGTACATGAGAGTGTTGAGAACACAGGAAAATTATTTCCATAACTGCATGTCAACTAATCACAAGCACTTTGATAAGGAACCAAAAGGGATTCTTCAGGAAGGGAAATTTTCTTGCAAACATTCATTTTGTTTCTCTTAAGACATTTGAAGGCAAAATGGTGCTAGAGGCCTGCAGGGTTAAAATTTAAGAAAACAACTTAGTTCAGATACTAACAAAGGAAAAAATGGAAAAATAAAATAACTCAACAAAACCCACTGTTTATTTTGTTTCACCTTTCAGCATAACGAATACTCACACCTAATTATTTTCTATTTTGGAAAAAAATAACGAAAGACTGAATGCTCACTAAGGTCGTGTGCTTTGTTGCCAAACTTTAGTCTCCAGCCAAACTTTATGGCAAATTTATAAGCCATGTAATACGTTAGGTTTTAACAGGTCTGCTGACACAGCCTTTTGCTATGGTGCTCACAACAGCAATAAATAAGCCTTGCACTTTTGATTTATGGGAGCATAAGAGCTTGATCTACATCCCATCAAACTCAATGGGAGTCTCTACATTGAGTTCAGTGGAAGCTGAACCAGGCATACAAATGAGATGGAAGGCAGTCTTGAAAAGATAAATTTAGAGCTGAGACCAACAAGGATCCAAATAGATGGGAAGGTGTTTTACTTAATTCTTTCTCCTTCTCACCCTACAACAGGTCATCTGTAAACTAATAATGAGAATCTGATGTATGTTTGAGGCCCATGATTGTTTGCATGGTGCATGAATCACCGCTTTGCCTTTGAACGTTCAGAAGTGCTTACTGGGATTTTGTAGGTGGGAAGGCATTTCATTGCAAAAACTAGTATCAAAGGGTTCCTACCATCCTCTAAAGCATACAGAGACTGTGAAGGAAGGGTAAAACTGTGGCAGTTTTGGTCATGAATGAATCATAATTGCCAACACAGTCCTTCAGCAGCTCAGCTTCTCTGTGAAATCCAGGTTGTGACCAAGAAGGATATCAAGATAATTGATGTCACTGTCATCACAAGATGCAGAGGAAAATAAGTAGAAACCGAGTCATCAAACAGCAGACATCTCTTGTCATGCTAGGTGCTAAAACCCAACTGTCAAATGTGAAGGAGACCTGTTCTCATAGAAATACGAGGCCAAGAGGTACAATAGGTTGACCAGTTACTTCTATGGAGCCAAATTCTAGTTGGGAATTCGTGAAGCTAAGGTTGTCTGTTACTGAAACTTCAAAAATGAGTTGACTGGTAAAAATCATAGAGTAAATTATTTTCCTCTTCTGCTAACTTTCGCATCTCAAGCTAGACAAGCATAGTGGTTAAATAATTGATGCCCTAGGGTAATAGTATCACCTCTCTTTTCAGCTGACCAGGAACTTCAAAGCACTTTTAAAAGCCTATAAATTCTATATAATCTTCACAACAAATGTTACAATGGAATACATTTGTTAACTTTTGCAGTTAGGCTGTTACAGCTTGGTTTAATCTCATGCTCTTTCTGTGTCATCAAATACAAGTTTCCTTGCTATTATTCACCTATACTTTTGTCAGAGCACTCTGACATTCTGTTGCTGCATTTGATTTTGAAATGATTATGGTTGTTCAGACTTTGTGGATAAAAAGCCACTTGGACTAAAATTTGTATCATAAATTTGCAGCTGTTTAAAAGGCTGCAAAATGACTGTGACAGCGTGGATTTCTTTTTCTGACAAATAGGTTTCCCATCAAACTCACACCACCTGTAGATGAGGTTGTGCAGATGCAAGTTAATGGAATGGACGTGATGGGTGAGAAATTGAGATGGGCACAATGACAACCAATACTGTATTTCATACCTAATTTCATAGAATCACAGAATGGTTTGGGTTGGAAAGGACCTTCAAAGACCATCTAGTCTAACTGCCCTGCCATGGGTAGGGACATCTTTCACCTAATCAGGTTGCTCAAAGCCCTGCCCTTTTCAGCATGAGCACATACTATGCGAAATTAGATCAGAATGGATCTAACTCTTAGACTGAAAATAAAAGGCTCATTTCCAACTCTAAAAGTCTATAACCAGGTTGCTGGCTGTCTAGTTTTATTTGCCAAAGAAAGTCGCCTAAAATTGCAACTGGGTGGAAGTCTACCACAGAACACTCCAAAGAATACCTGAAAACAAAACAGTTATGCTAGGAAAATAGGTGTTTAAAGTGTCTTAAAGATTTTACATGAACAGAGTTTTTTTTCAATTAAAAGATGCACTTCAGTTTGATAACTGCACATATTTATTTTATCCGCATTTGCAAGCTATGATTTTAACAGCATTCCACTAATTTCCATTTTTTTTTATGACCAGATGAAAGGTATGTTTTTCTGTTCTACAAAATGAGCACTCAGTTGCTGGCCGAAACCTACATGTCTATTGAATTTAACTGACAACAGCATGTGCTTTTCTAGATAGAGTATCCTGGGAATAACTCCAGCAATGCAGAGCTTCACTCTTACCTTTTTTTTTTTCTTTTGAAGCAACTTTATTTACTTGTAAGATTCTCATAGGAATGCAAATGACTGTTCTATCACCTTGCCTCCACCATTACTTTTCTTCAATTTGATGAGTGCCTAATAAAATATTAACTTAGTCTGTGTCTAGGGTAAAATATACAATAGGGACATGAGAGTGATCTGTGTAATCAACCTAAGGTTCCTGTTCTTATGCCAGGAAGAATGCAGACATAGCAATTCTTTAGGCTTTTCTTCAGAAGATTAATGAAGAATCATCTTTCCCTTTAATACAGTCATGAATGTTGTCCACTATTACTGGTATTGGACTGTTTTCAAATACAAAGAAGAGCAAAAAAATATAATACATGCTATCTTAATCCAGTATAAACTAAATTATCATTTTTATTATTTACTCGAGTTATAATTAGATATCAACATTCCCATGGTTAATATTAAGAAGCTATCTCCCTATATGCATGACTGATTTCCAGTGGTGTTCAACAACCAAATCTCCTGCTGAAGAGAACAGAAGCTGGGAGTTCTTGCCACTTCTGGAAATATCAAGCTACATTTGCTTGAGAGTCTCAAGGTGCATGAATTTAACCACTTGCTTGCAAAAATGTGAACACAATGCCTAGCAACTACAAGAAGCTGTCCAGTTGCAAAGCACCTATGTATTTTTACTGATGAATACATTTGATTACCATTTCTGACACTCATTACCTTGTGGCAAAACCAAGATGCTCTCAGGCATTCGGTAGTTACCATAGGTGGCAAAAATAGCACTAGAATTTGGGCATTCTTGGCTTCTGGTCCTGCACTCAGACTGAAGGAAATATATTTTTGAAGGAGAAGAATAATGTCAACTTTAGACTTCAGAACTTGATTAGAAGGCTACTCTGAATTAAGATACAGATATTTTCATTTCC
This sequence comes from Caloenas nicobarica, assembly GCF_036013445.1. Classification (NCBI taxonomy): domain Eukaryota; kingdom Metazoa; phylum Chordata; class Aves; order Columbiformes; family Columbidae; genus Caloenas; species Caloenas nicobarica. The sequence goes on along the minus strand of NC_088245.1, from coordinate 154,270,000 downwards.
GTTACTTGATCAAACTCTGCAGGTAGGCATCCACTCAGAACTAACCCAGAATTTGCTGTCCTTATAAGTTTCACCCCATCCATACATAAAATTTACTCGACTTCTGGGACACTTTTATTCCAATTTTCATTGTGTGCTCAGTATGTGAATCAAAACTGGGATACAGTTTTCACCCAGCCTGATGCCTCCTTGTTCCTCTAACCCTTCCTGTCTGCTCACAGTTCCCGTAAGGAAAACAGGGAAACAGTGAGATCCACTGGCAAAAGACCACAGGGAGGGTGCGTGTATGTCCAAAACACCAACAAGATATGACCTCCAATGCCCCAGGGGACCACTGCATCAACAATACAGCAACAACTTCACAGATGCTTCTTCCCCTGGGCTGGGCTCAAATAGGTGCCACTCTCCAGCTGCCTTTGTAGGACATACTGCTGCCCAGAGCTCTGAACTTCATTCCTTCCTTGCTCTGATACTACCAGAGCCTTGAGGAACCGGCTTGCTCTCTCCTCCCTCGGGCCTTCACGCTGCGATGACACTTTTGAACAGCTAGAGCTTTATACGGACTATTGGAGAAAGGAGGTCGTTTTCATTTATCCATACAGGAGAAGATGGCATGTCACTATGAAACTATCTATATTTATGCCTGAGAAGGAAGTACTATGGAAGGCTGCGTAACAGCCTTGGAATTTGGCCATATGTTCATCCAGAAAATTTTTGGCCCCAACTCAAATCTGTCTCTTTGCAGAGATGAAAACTAGTAGCTGCAGAGAAGTACCCAGCAACTCACTCCAACAGTTCAGTCCAGGAAGTAGAGAAAATTATATCAACTTAAAACTACAGAGGGCATTTGAAGTATCAATTTATAGTAATCCATTTTATTAACTCCAAACCATAATTTGGACATGAGTAACAGGTCCTGCTTCTGCAAAAGTATGAGTGGAAAATGCAGCCAAACCCTCAGGTTTACATCAACTATCAAATATTGTTAATAGTGCTTTTTATCACATTTTGATTCAATGCATACAAAGCCACCACCATTCTTTTCTGAATCTTTAATAAGGCAATCAGCAGAGTAGACTTCTTTAGCTGAGAAAAACTTGTTAATGTAAGCATAGGTATTTTTTAATGAAGACAGACATGTTAATTTCTAATGACATGTCTGTGTCATGGAACAAATTACGTAAATGACTGTATTCAAATTTGCCCCCAAAAGAAGATGTCAGCTTTTGTTTAGCCAGAGGAGGAGTGTGCCAATCAGTCCCTCTAGGCCAGTAGTGAACTCTTTACTGTAATAATTGTGCAATTGTTCACCTTAGTAATCCTGTTACTAAATAATTACTTAGTCCACCCACAGCTGGACTACAGCAGTGGCCTTCTTAAGCAAAAAATTGTTCATGGGTTTGAGCATGATTTTCGTGCTCTGGTCCTTCATGTATGGAGAAGGAACCATCCCTGTTAAGCAGCCCACACAAATATCATATCAGTGCCCAAGCATGTAAAGTCTGTAGGCGAGTCAATCACAACTGCCATTACAGTACAGTCATAATCTATTTTATGCAATTATCGTTCTTATGGATCATAAGAACAATATTTAGTTTAAAATGCTGCAGCACAGTAGAAACCCTCAGTATTTCCTACTATATACATTTTTAGATTTCTGGATGACTGTCAGAAACCTTATGGACAGAATATATCACTGAATATATATTTAAATAGCCAGAAATGAAATTGACTGATCCTGTTCAGGCCTGCAGGCATTGCTAATATGTGTGTTGCTGGAAAGATGTTTCTTTGCATAGAGTAATGACCAAGGTTGGAGTGGGGAGCGAATCTGAGATAGTTTTGTGTGGATCATCTACACCTGGAAACGCTTTCCAACTCTAAATATTACAGTTATTCTTTCATTTACGAAACTTTCTCCTACATGGTTCTGTTTTACAGATGTGCATGTGTTTGTTTATATGCAGAGCTGTAAGGAGATGTTATTTTCTTGGGTCCATGCCCACTGTCCTGTTCCCGATATGGCCGGCTCAGATGCTTTCCTCCTCTGCTCTCAGTACAGGTTTCACTTCTGCTGAACTCATTTCAGCTGCTCCTCTGCTATTTGCTGCTTATTTTGATATCATGGTCCCTTCCCACATTCTTGCATGATCCCAGGTGAGCATTGTCACAAATGCGTGTGTCTGTGTGTGTATGAAACAGAGACTTGGAGCTGCACACACCAAGAGGTAACTTAGCTGGTGTTCAGGATCTGTGCTAGACCTCTGCAAAGGAGTGGTCTTTTTCCGCACAGATGTGCTGGGTTTGGTAACGCTCCAGTTTTACCCAGGGAGTAATCCCAACATGGTCAAAAATGTTTATGGTTGTCCTTGGAAACAATTCTTTGTAAAATAATGTTTGCATTGGTTTCATACTATCATTTCAGAAATTGTAAGGTCTTGAAGAAGTGGAAAACAAAGAAACCTTGATAAAAATAATAGACATATAAAGGATCATTTTTAAAAATATACTGGTACATAACGGGGAGCAGCAGTGCTATTATTACCATTATTACAAGTTGCTCAAAGTTTCCACTCACAATCACTTTTTACAGAATGCAGTGTCCTGGACATTTCAAAACATAGTTTGGTCAGACTTGGTATACAAGGCATCTATAATCTCAGCGAGGCACTTTTAGTATATCTTATCTGCTTACACTCAAAACTTTCTTGACTCCAAGACTCTTTGTAAAGCAAAATACTCTTCTTACTGAAGAGAAGAGAGACCCGACAAACAGGCATAGAGAAAATGAACACTTGGGATTTTTTTTCAGTTTTTACATTGACAAGTTTGCTTACCAGCAATGAAGAGTAATTCACAGGGAGGTGCAGAAAGGGAAGTGAAATGTTTGAGTTCTAAAAAGCACCACACAATGTAATAAAATGGTTACTGTGCTGGAGGAGCTGCACCCTCCTACCAAGAAACAAGCAGCACCAGATCATTAGTCTGCCTGAGGGAGGTGTGTGGAAAGAATTAAGTAAAGCTGTTTGATTTTTGGCTGGTGGGAGGTTTGGGGTGGATTGCAGAATGAAGTAGATGAGACACATGAAGCTTCAGAAACCCACTCCGTAGATGGAGATCGCAAGCCACATACTAATTTCCTGCCCACGCAGCACCGGTGGCAAAGCAGAAACGTGGGTGCTGCCAGTGGGGGTGGCTGCAAATACTGAAGGATGAGAAATCTCCCCCAGGCTCTGCACACTGGCAAGAAGTGTGGAAGCTGAGAGGGGTTTTGGAACAGGTGAAAAGTATAGACTGAACCTAAACATATTAGTTAATTCTGAATTCATCCCATGAAAAGAAATTCTGTGGCTTAATACACCAGTGATGAAAAGAATTTCTATGGATTTAACCAAACATTACATGGTGAATGGTAGTAAACTAAACTGGATATCTAATAACAAGACATTCTTTATCTTTGCTTTGTATACTGTGGATGATGCAGAAGCACTCCATGATTCTAGTGTCCTTTGCTATGAAATTTGTACTTAAAAAAAAATCAATGTCTCAGCAGGAGGTACAGGAACTGAAGAACCATAATAGGATCTCTGGGTTTTAATCTATGAATGTTTATTTTTGAGTGGAGTAAGATAAAAGAACAAGTAGAATGAAACAATGCTTCCATCAGTGGCCCTTGAACCCTTGCATTAAATTTTAGACTGATGGCTGAGATCCTGACATGTTCCAAGATTTCACTTAAAACACTATCTAGGCTTTCTGCTTCTTTAAGGTTGTACAATTATTCATATTCTGCATCTTATCCCTTTGCTGTCTTCTAAGAATCAGTGTTATAAAGAACCAGATTTTTTTTATCCTGCTGTGTTATTTTTGAGGTGGCAGAAGGGCAACTTGTGAGTGCACTGTTTTATCCACCACTGTCATAATTGTTTAGAACTGGCCCAATGATTAATCTAAAGTCATTATTTGTTAATTCTTTTGGATTTTAGGGATTGGCAAACAATCTGACCTATTTTTGACAAGATCTTTTGAACCTTGCATATTCTCCACTACACAGAATTGAAGTAGTTCATAATAATTTCTGATTTTCGTCTTCACAAAATCTCCATCATGGTAGTATAAAAATTTCTAATTTACATATAGGGAATGGAGATACAACAAGATTAAACATAACATAATACCATACAGAAAGGTGACAATTAAATCCAGCTCTTTGGCTAAGTCCCTAGGACACCCTTCTAATTACGCAATTCTCTAGAATTCTCCTTTTCAGGATGCACACATATTGAAATAAACAATTATTTTTATCCTGCTTTAACTTTGAAGTGCACAACTGGTTAACTTAACCATGCAAGAACACTTCAATGAAAAGCATCATATGCAAAATGTAGCAGTGATCTGAGCTGCTTTTCCACATCTTGATTATGATTTCATCAGAGTGTGACAACTAGGCCTGTAGGCCACATCAGGTGTCCTTGGTATCTTAGGTCCACTAAAGGAAATATTTTCTGGAGAGCTGATCCTCCTTGTATTTAATGTTATGTCACTAATGTTATTAGTATAGTAACCCCATTTTGCTGAAGGCTGTTCGAGGCATTTGAAGCCCTTGAGGGCCAGAGGAAAATTCTCACGTTTTTTCATGTAGATATTTGGGGCCTCATCCAAGTCCATTGGATCACACCCCAATCCACACTTTTGTTTATTCTCGTGGAAAGCTTTTATCTGTTAATTGCTGTCACATCTGTCTCTCTTTAAAACTTATTATAATTGTTGTTGAGTCCCTAATAAAATAAAGCACATATTGTATTTGTTTCTTTTTTTATTCAGTTCTAATCACTTACATATTGACAATATTGGTTTTTGTTTTCTTTTGTGAATTTTGTTGATTTGGTTTCATTTCATGTTTCTACAGGAAACCCATCTCTCTGGAAAGGCACATGAAAAGTCATCCTAGCACTGAGTTGTTTGAATTTTTGCAGCCACTTATGCGTCTTAAATACTAAAATCTCAATCCATAATGACCTTCTCCAGCTTTTGGCAAGTTTGACGTTGTGTGTTCCCCTTGGCTCTGCATTATACTGTTTCTTTTTTTTTAAGCTTTAATTTTTATATTACATTTGCTTAGTGGGATTAGCCTGAGGTTTTTGCTTTTGGAGGCTTCAAAATGCCATGGAAAAGGGAGTTCAATACCTTTTTCTTTTTATCTAGCCTAAAATAGATCATGTCTGCTAGCTGCAGAGGTATTCTCACTTCTGTCACTACCAGAGAGAGGCTCATTGAAAGTCTTGTTCTCTATTTACAATCTGTGGTCATAACTTCACTCAAGAAGATGAAGATCCTTCTCTATAGTCAAATCTTCTTGGCACAAGAAGCTGAATCAATTCATTTTTAGACTCTTGTCTTTTGACAGACATTATTCCTGTGGCATTCTTTTTATGAACTCCCTTGGAAACGTGCCCAGGATTATTTTTGTTTATTCCTTCCAAATTCCGTTCCACCCGCACTAACACAGAATTTTAATCCTTTCCTGCTGGCAGCAGAAGGGTTTGTTACAATACTGGAGAAATCTGTTAAAGAAACCATTATTTTCATCCCACCTTCCAAATTCTTGATCTGTGCCAGTAGTTTGAAGGGACACTGTCTTCACCACTCATTCCAAGCTGACCAAGACAGATGTCATTCTGCCTCCCTTGAAGCTCAAGTCCAGAGACAGTAGAAGAGTGTAGATGTCCCACTCCCTTGACACAGGCCAGCTCCAAAGCTCAAGGAGGACTTGATCTGTTACAGCACCCACTATTTTCTTAACATGCACGCATGGCTGGGCTGTTTCTTTGCAATGAAAGCTTGGTTGTTTAGCTAATCTAATTCAAGCTGGCGTTCGTGACAGTTTCTTCAAGGTGGGTTCTCAACACCACATATAAGAACTCAGACAGCCTGTGCCTTCCACCCCCTCACTTGTTTATACCATTTTGTGCCTTAGGTTACCTCTGGGCAAAACAATGCCAAGCCCTTCTGTAAACAAACACAGCTATTACAAGGCGCTTGCACAAATAATCGAACCTGACTTTTTGTTCTGAATGGTGGCAAACTGCAAATGTGCCTTGAGCTCTGGGATTAAGCTGTGCCACAGCTGAGGGTGCTGTGCCTTGTGTGGCAGAGAGCTTCCCCTGGGGGCTCCCTCGGCTGCAGCATCCCCATTCATTCCAGCTGCCTCGAGGGGCACAGGAAAGGATTTGTTAAAGTTTTAGAACCAACATCTTGAAGCAATTTTGAGCTACCAGCAGGAGCCAGGGAAAGGAGCAGAGCTCTAGTGTGATGTTCTGCCTACCATCTAATCCTTTTAGGAGGCAAGTTGCTGCAGGCTGAACCAGTTACTGCTTTCACGTGGCTTTCCACTTCATCTCCCATAAAAGTCAATTGTATTGGGGTTTTATTCTTCACCTGGCCTTACCTGGCATCTCTCTTGCATCTACCCTTTTTTGATGATGAAACATCTGTTACTCAGATACTTTGCTGCATTACTATTACACTAGGTAGATGTATCCCCCACCTCCGTCCCAAATAACGATATAAGTAATAGAGACTACGTTAATCAGATGAAAAGTCTGGTCCTTATTGCTAGAATTAAGCTCTTCATGATGTACTACACAAGTAAATGTATTAGACTTCCATACAGTTCTTTGGCAGTGCTGCCCATCTGCTGGTCTAAGTGGTAGCAAGGAAGGTCCCTATCAGTATCCAGAAAGGTGCAGAAGGGGTCTAGATGTTACAGTTTGCCCTACATATGTTTTTGATTTGCTGATTTAACTAAGGTGATGGTGATACTTGGTGATGATCTTTCTGTTTATAGAGATTTATTGGATGTTTTTATCATTATCAGTCTTACCTCGTGTCTCTAAGATGGACTTATACCCACTTCTTTGTGTGTTATTGATCCAAAGAGATGTGTAGGCACTTTCTCACTAGTGATATTGAATTCTGGCTCTTCTCCTAATGTTTCCAGGAAGCATGCATTCCTCACCATCAGAAATGTTCAGCGAACATGATTCCTGCCACCTTTACTCACATTGGGTAGAAATGTTTGCCTTTTAAAACAAGGGCTTTTATTTTTCTATCAACAAGCACAGCTTGTACTCCTGGAAACTTCAACGTATGAAGGAAAATCACTCCTTTTAAGTATCTAGATTATGCATAATATTCTTAGTCTGCTAGAAAATGGACCTAGATAACAATATTAGCATTTTCTTCCACTAAGTGGAACAAAATAGAGAAACTGAGTTTAGCTGTTTCTTGATTTCGTATACAATGTGATAAGGGAGAAGTAGTGCTTCTCTTTACAGTAAGTGTTTATAGGATCACTTCTTGTTATTTTCACTTTTGCTTTAGTGTTGAAGAGCCTTACAAATGCAAGGGAATTTAAATAACCTCTCAGTGATCCTGACTAAAAATTCAGAATATGGGGGGTAACTTTTTTTTTATTCAGACAATATCTTGGTTCACTATCTATACACCTCAGGTCAGACTCGATAGCTACCAAAATCAATTGCCCGGAGAACCTGTACCCTTACTACTCAATGGATAATAAGCAGGATTCCTTGTGATGGCAGTCTTAAAGAAGCTTGAAGCCTTACTAAAAATCATATTCTACCTAAAACTGATGTGGAATTTCATAAATTATATGTAAAGATTAAAAGATGCAATTGGGTTTTGGGATTGAGTGCTCTTTGTTTTTCAGAATATATTTACTTTTCATATTTTGTTTTACTTTTGTTTCTCATGGCTTATTTGGCTTGTCTTTTGGCTCAAAATAATTATTTGATTTAGAGTTGTGGAATGGGTAACCATGACCCTGAACTATTTCACCTCTTGTCTCCAATTTTTCTCTAGTTAGTTTGTTGCTTGATTAAGAGATTTGCTTTTTTTTTTTTAATGGAACTAGCCCTAAATTGGTTGAATCTGTAAGTCTGCTTGCTACTGTTGTCAACTATGTATGTCCTTTTTTGAGCAATAGTTTAATTTAATATAGCTATATAGTGGCATTATTTTTTCAGGCAACCCTGAAACTTGCTGAATATTTTGTACTCTACTTACAATGCAGATGCATTTTCCAGCTGTAAAGAAGGATACAAGATGTCTCTTGTGAAAACAATATATTTGCAGAGATGAGATACGTCGCACCGTGAGCAGCAGTTCAGATAATTTCTCTTTTTTTTTTGTACCATTTCTGTCTGTCTCTCATAAACCTGGAATAAAGGACACATGTGAAAAAATATCAGAATTTTAGTATCGCTTCTTTATGAAAGCGAGGATAACTGTGTCTTGCAAAGAGAATGGCATCCGGTTCCCCTGACTGAGATACTTTACTCTCGCCTCCCTTTTAAGTACGTCATGATACATTCCTCAACAAGAGTCAGTTTCATTCAATGGAAGTATCTTCAACTGCATCCAGAGGGACATCCTGTTCACCTAATGCAATTTTGTTTCTAACCTTAAGGACAGACCTTTCTCTAGCTCCCACCTTTGTCTTTAGGCAGTTTGACCACACAACTAAGCTAAGCACATCCAGCTTTGGTACTCTCCAGAAGGATCCTTATGAAACCAGTTTTTCTTTACATTTGGTTTAAATTTTGTGAATAGGCTTCTTGAAAAAATAAAAAACATTTATTTCTGTGAAAACATAGCAGTTATTCATTTGGTCATCACTAACGGTGTAGAAACTACTGTCCAGGATTGAACAAACAAACAAAAACCACCACCACCACCATCTCAGTTTTCTTACAATTAATACGGGCAAGCAAACAACTTCTAAAGTTTTTTCCAGGTTTTATTTGGGGATGAATCTCTTGCTCTTTTATATCTTTTTTTTTTTTTTTTACTGTTTCATTTTAACAATGATATGCTAATTCTTGAGTACAGGCTGTATCATGTTTTAAAAGAATGAATAGAAGATACCAGTACAGTATGTTAAGTGAAGTGTTTCATTTGGAGGGAGAGAGAAAAAAAAATGTCTGTGGTAGAACACACAAAAAGAGTCTAATGAAAGAAAAGAAACAGAAAGGTGTTAGTAGACTGAAAGCGATAGGGGAAGAGTGGCTGGAAGTGAAGAAATAGATTCCCCATTTCTGGAAACATTCCAGGCCAGGCTGGATGGGGCTCTGAGCAACCTGATCTAGTTGCAGATGTCCCTGCTCATTGCAGGGGAGTTGGACTTGATGACCTTTGAAGGTCCCTTCTAACCCAAACTATTCTATGAGTCTATGAATTTTACTGTATTCTTTATTTAGCTCTCAAAATAACAGTAAAAAATCACTTTCGATTAATTTAAAGATGACTTTGAATATGTTATATTTCTAAGGTATGTTCTTCCTCCACAGAAATGCAGGCAAAAAAGTGTTGTTAAATGACTAGTTGAAATGCAATCCCATATAGAAAATAAAGTACTTTCTTAGCTTCATTTTAAAATCACTACTATGACTCTCAATGATATAACAAATCTGATACTAAAAGTAGGATTTCAGACATAGTTGCTCTTCCAATTAATTAGCTAAAAGCCACATGCCACCCTCATTTTTTAAAAATGTTTGTTTCCTGGTAGGAATGCTTGCTCCCTGATCCACCCTGACTTTTGTTAAGTCTCTAAAAATGCAATAGGATGGCCTGTAAACCTTCAAACTCTCTTGATTGACCTGCTGCAGGCAAGGAAGAGCCATGAATTGAAAGGGAGTGAATTTAGGGCGGACAAGGAATCGTGATGCTGCATCTATTCACGTGTCCTCTCTCCTGTGAGAGCACACTCACTCCACAAGAAACTTAACGTTGTGCACAACCAACCCACACAGCCTGAAAGTCCATGGTTTCTCATTGCATATTAAAACCATATTTGAATACTGTATCAGAAAGGACATTCTGTCCTGATAGAGATGTTATAGTATATATATAGAGAGGTAATAGGTTGCTTGGAAAACATCTGAAAAGAAAACTGGTATGAAGCGAAGACAACAAATAATACTGACTATAATAAAATTCTGTCTCTCCAATACCAATTAACTTGTCCTGCAGTTGGTGACACCTCTTTTACGGAAACGTAGATTTAGGAGAATTTTAAAATATAGACATCTGGCTGTCTCTTGTGACACACTAGACATGCTGATCTGATCCAGCAAAGCACTCGCATGCATTCCTGGGCTTCACTGGCTTTTCTTTTGTACTTAAGTTACACTCTTCAACACTTGTTTGATTCGTCCCAGAGCTTTCAGCACCTATGAGAGAAAACCTTGAGTGAACTTAAAATGGCTCCTCCTATAGCACAGAGCACATTAGAGCACAGAACAATAGCTGATTTCAAAATCTTAACACTAATTTGTCCATCTTTCAAGTAACAGCTTCACAATAGACATGACATCTCCCATTTGGAAACACAGATTTGATGTATGGCAGATCTTTCTCTCCTGGCTATCCTCCCTGTCTGTTTTGTGATCCTATAATGTGGGAGATGTAGATGGAAACTTGACCTTCATCGTCATCTCATAATAGTAGAGCAGTCCCCTGCCATCCAGATCACTGACCCCTTCCTGTTCTTATGTCTAGCTTTACTCCCACTGAAAACAAGGGCAAAGAAGTTATGAGAATAATGTACTAGGAATTTTTGTCAGGGTATATCCAGAAGATGTACAAGATTCCAGAACTATAAAGGTCTCCTGATTTCTATTTTTTAGCAATAGACATAAAGTCAACGTAATTTTTGTCATTGACCTAATAAAAGTCGAGATTTCACTCTGTTTCATTTATATGTGACTAAACAGGGAATTATTACAGTTAACTGTATTGCACAGCTGAAGTAAATTTGTTTTGTCCTGTTATGAAATCTGAAATAGTAGGCTCAGAGTGGCAATGATACGTTGAAAACAAAACAAAACATAACACAACAAAATAACAAAAAAAACCCCCTGAATTAAAACTCTCCATTAGACTAGTAGAATAGACAAGACAGAGGAAGCAGGCAAAGTCTCAAAATGCTAAAAAGCTATTTAGGGCTATAGCAGGAAGCATGGTGGTAGGGCTGGGCTTGGAAGCAGAGGGAAGATGCCTAGCCAAGGAGGGAGTGTAGAAAGAAGGCGGAGTAAAGGACAGGCAGAAGAGTTCTGTCAGACTCAGGCTGTGGTGAGGACTCCCCAGTGGGTAGAAAGGTCTCCTTCATCTCCTCCTGCCCCACACCATGAGCCCCAGGACTTCCTCACCTCTGTGGGCAGCTCATCCTCAGGCCCAAGGGGTGATGTGCACTTGCAAATGAGAGGGAAGTGTAGAGTCTCCACTTGGGGTCCAGCTCAAGGATGGGGCACTCTGAGGGTGGCAGTCGCCTGAAGGAACGTCACTCCAACTGTGAAGTCCATAGCCGGGGGAACTATCTGTAATTTTCACACTGACTTGAAGTGACAGAGCCGCATGATGGAAGCACTGTGAAAGATGTGGAATGTTTTTTAACAAATACTTACAAACAGTTTCAGCATAATACCTGGAATATTCTACGGTGACTCCACAGTTAATCCAGAGTATCTTTGATGAAGTTAACGCATTCACACTGATGTAACTAACAGCAAAATTTTGTTCCCTGTGGACATGTCTCCCATCCATTCACCCTGTCTGCTACTGCTCCTCCCCATCTCCTCTGAAATGATGGATTTTCATCAAATTGAAAACATCTCCTCTCCTCATGGTGTCATCACAAGCACCATAATGTGTGTATGTTGTATTGCCAAGCATTGCTTAGCAACGGGACCCTGTGTTCTGCCAACTTTCTTTTCACGCTGTCAATCTGAATTTAACTGAACTTGCTGTGTTGTGTTTCAGAGGACTGACTACATGTCAGTAACGTGACTGATGAATGCTCCAAATATACAAACAAAAACTGGCGCTGACCCCTTGTATTTATTAGAGTGTGTGAATTTCAAGGAGTCACTTTACATTCATATTATTCAAAGACAAATTGTTTACAATCACGATAATTAATCTTGATAAATCCTCATGAAACACTAACCAATTGGGAAGTATAATTAGACACTTTCAGCTTTGAAAGTGCATTCAATAGGAAGCTATGGCCCAGCCCTCTATGGCCTCTACTAGTCAAATACCACAATTGTACTAAAAATCACTAGTTATTTATCACTTAGTCAAATAAATGTTCAAATTTCTGCAAGTTTACATTTCCAAAATAACCTAATCACTGACAATATTGTCCATTAAATAAGCTATGTGGACTTCAACCGAATGGTTCTGGAGAACCTGATGATAGCTTTTCAAGCCACCATGAGCAGAAGGCTTCTCTTGGCAGTGCTCAGAGCACTGTAAAATTGGATGAAGATGCGGAAATCCTGGTGGTTAGAACACCAGTATTGCAAAATTGAGTCCAATGCTCATTGCTACAGTCTGGCTGAACAGTTCCAGTTGTACCTCACTACATTTCAGGTTCAACATGTGAGAAAACAAAGTTGTTCTTGTTTTAAAACCATGGTTGGATCCTCTACTAGTAAACTGACCTGATCCAACCTATTCTCCTACAGGTTTCGTTAGCTGGAGATAGGAATATTAGATCATGAATGATTTCATCAGAGGCATTGAATTGTCATGTGTATATTTCCATTTTTACATCACTTAGATTTTTCAACTGATCTGATGGAGAATGCCTCTCAAATTCTTCTTTAGGAGGAAAAATGGAAATACAAGGCATGTATGTAAAACAGGTTTCATTGTAGCCTAGGGCACAAAAAAAATAGAAGTGTTAATAGTATTGCTTAAACCCTAATAAGTAAATGTTTCTGGATTTTTATTTCATATGCTACCATTGAAAAAAGAGATAGTTGCCACAAAAGGAGAAGGGCAGTATGAAGATAAGTAGCAGTCTGCTTATATTTAGGTGTGTGTTGGTTTGACTGCAATCCAGTTCATTTTCCATGCAGTTAGAATTTTTTTTGGGGGGGGGAGGGGTGTGCGGGGAGGAGGAACTAGCACAGTCTTTTGGTTTGGATCTAGTATGAGAATAATGTGATAACAATTGAGCTTCCCATGCTCTTCTTTCAGTAGCTAAACCATGTTTTGGAGTTGGTACAAAAAGAATGTAAGAACTCACCGATATCTCGGCTATTGTCAGGGAGGCCAAGGACTTTTTCAGCTGTCCAGCTGCAGGTGGAAAATATCATCTGAGAGGGAGAATAAATGGGACAGTGCCTAGATTGACATCCAGGCTGGTCAATGAAATATTCCCTACCATTAGTGTCAAGCTCGGTATTGAGCCGGAGCCAGTTTTCCAGATAGTTAGTTCGGTTAGTTCCATTTGAGTTTTCTGGCTCGTTAATTGCATTCCATTCAGGAGTTCTGTTTGAAGTTTGGTGTTAGGTCAACCTTCTTCTGTTCTGCTGTTTTGCAGTTGGCTTTTGGCCTTTCTTCCTTTCGCCTTTTTGCTTTCTCCAGGATCAGCTGTTTGGGACCAGGGCTATCTCTTTTCTGGGACTGGCTGTTCAGTGCAGATGGAGTTAGTAAGAAATTGCATTGAGTATCACTTATTTTATATTTGTTGTTGTTGTAGGAGGAGGAGTATATTATTATTACTATTATTGTTGTTGTTGTTTTATTAAATTGTTCTTATCTCAACCAATGAGTTTGTTCCTTCCCTTTCGGTTCTCTCCCCTGTCCCACCCAGAGGTGAGAGGGGAGTGAGCGAGCGGCCACCACGGTGCTAGTTGCGGGCTGGGGTTAAACCATGACAAGGTGTCACCTGCCAATTCAGTCAGCTAAACACTGAGGCTGTGTCATCTGAAATACACTACAGGATGCAAAAAGCCCCTATGGGGCTGCAAGTATGACAAAAGACCCAGATGAGTCTTGTGCCTTTCTGAAGAGGCCACTGGAATCCAGACAGGATTCCAGAAAGCAGATGTTTAGGCTAAAATGAAGGGTCTCTAGATAGGTACAGTGAGGATATCAACAACAGAGCTACAGAATTAAGATTAAGAACTAAATTCAAACTCCTGTGTTTCTCTATACACATTTACTTATATATGGTTATCTATATGCAATCCAGAACCTTCCTATAGTACTAAAGGAACATCTAGAGTGAGACTCAATTGCCCAAAGGTAGGTGACTAAGTTTATCTTAGTATGCTTCTTCTGAAGGGTGTGAATCTTCCTCATATCCTGTACCGTCCAGCTTCATGCAACTGTCTCGGATGTCCTAAGATGTCAAAAATGGCACTAGGTACCTGTGTTTTGGCAACTAAATCCTACCTTCTGTATATCAGATGTATTAGTCAGCTCATAATGTCTGCCTGCCTGAAGGCTTTTCTGTCAGGTGGCGAGTGTACCCTATTAGAAACACGTCTGTGTGAGGTAACAGCTTTTTGTGTCACTCCTTCACCTCCTTAGAAAGTGAAAAAGAAAACAAAGTTGATGTTCTGCTAGGCTTTGGAAAGGTTGGGCCGAAGGTTTGGGTAAATCATGAATGGGAATGGTTCTGACATGTTTTGGATAACCCTTGTGCTGCTGTTTATTTCCTGCAGTGGAGGCTCCACAGAGATTATTACTCAACTGTCTAATTCACCAGTCTACTGTAACACTGATATTACTGAGAGCTCCAGAGGAGACACCTCTAGAAACCCAATATTGCTGCTGGTACTGCTTTCAAAATCAGATCAAGCTGAAAGGATTAATATAGAAATCCTTCAAAGAATCATAAGCTTGATGGGAAGATTTTGAGCATGAGGTCAGTCTTGCCAGGTAGACAGTTTCTCCCAGAGTATGATCCCAGAGTCTGTATTACTGAAGATTAAAACACAGATGACCACTGTCACATGCCAAGCTAATTTATTCTTTCATGAGAACATACCTTGATATGGAAAAGGAATATGGATAAAAGACTTCTGAGAAAGAATGGCTAGAAACCATCTACTAGGCCTATTCTTAACCTATCCCTCCCAATAACTGCATAGGTACTTAGAGGCTGGATAAGTTGTTTGGGCAGGCAGGAACCAGTCTGCAGGCAACAGGTTAGTCATCTGTGCTATAAACCATGAAAATTAAGATGGACACTTGGTAAATTTGCTGGTGTGCTAAAATGTTCCTATATCACCCTTTGTTTCAAAGTGTGGTAATTTGTTGCTTTCATAAGTAGATGTTTGTCCTCCAACATCCCTTTCTCACTCTTAACTTCCTGGAGCTTCTTTTGGAAACATTATTACTGACAGAACTTTCCCCTTAACTAGTTATCTCATATTTGTCCAAGACTAATATATCTTTGTGGGGTTTATTTCCCTGAACATGTTTCTGTGCTCTCAAGTGTAATAATGGTAATTGTGTAACAGAATAAAGTCTGTCTGTACATGGAACATATGAGTTGCAATATTTACATGCTGAAGGTACAGGCTGTTCAGAGGCAGAAATTATGATCTCATCAAATTCCTGAGTTCTTGTCCAGCCTCACAGCTTTCTGGGAATCCAATATGATATAAACTCATACCTGTATCCCTTCAAAGACCTATATTCAGCTCTTAAGGTATGTAGCTTTGCACAAGCCAACCAGTGGTGAGACAGGAATTGTTTCATCTTCTGCAAGAAGCAGTTGCTTGAAATGTTCATTGGGTTTTTTTTAATCCTTAGCCACAAAACTTTGGACTAAATGTGCTTTAGATTTCCACCTGAGAGCAACTTGAGTTCAAAACTCACTTTTAGCTCCTGCTATGCTATGACCTCACTCTGGTTGTGCTCACACTAATAATCATGTAGGTTTTTAGCAGAAAAATTCTCTAGGCACCTAAAGGCCCTAAATTGCTTAGTGTATGTAGCTAGGCATCTAGGTCTCTTGGTACTTTAAGCAAGAGAGAATGCCTATTTCATGCAAAGAGTGTAGAAAGGGTTCTGTGAAGCATCCTGCATTCACACACGTTTGTATGTACATGCTTATTTCTGAGACATCTACCACTCTTTCCGGGTTGATTGTAATTGGCCGATTCATTCAGAATTTATTAGGTAGGGACAGACAGGTAGTGTGATCACATAAGCTCTATTTCCTTAGAAAACCAGATTGGCTATTTTTTAATTCTAGATGTTAACCTGAACAGAACCCCCATATCTTGGGATTGAACGTTCCTGGATCTTGGTAAAATTTGGATCCACATCTGAGATTCACAGTCAGCTCACAGCTTTATAACAAGCTGAACAAAAACTCAGAGTTTGAATATTTCCTAATTTAGGGAACAATTGTGCTTATGCCAAATGTGTGACTCAGAGCCATTTCTAGTTAATTCTGGGAGTGGAGAATGTTATCATTTCTTTCATGTGGTCATGTGATGTCCAGATAGGAGTACAGAGGCTCTGCTTTTCCTGTGATTAATACGTACAGAAATACTTTCTTTTTGAAGCCCCAAAGTAATACAAATAGAAGCCAAAGGTTAGATAAAGCCAGATCAATATTCTTAAATGTTGCTTACTGCTGCTGACCTAAGTGTATGCCAGCAGGATGACAAAACATGTGCTAATCCATCAAAAGCTGAATTAAAGAAATATTTCAATTGTATGGCGAAGACTCAAAAAATCAAGAAACAAGAAAAAACAGCTAGTCCGTGAAAATTTTAACTTTTTTCTCTGATATGAATGTATCGTACAGCACACGGTGTCTTATTTCAACAATCCATTACACACACACACATGAAAACACACCTTGTTTACTCTAGGAACTTATCAACTCTAATTTAAAGTGATACGCCAAAACACACACTGCAGCCACTGCAGTGACTGAAGCACTATCTCAGCTAGCTCTAGTAAACTAGCATGCTTACCTGTACCCATCTTCTTGCAGTACCACTGAGCTTTGAACAAGGTAATTTACTTTGCTTTTCAGGAGCAAATACAGCAGCTTAGGCTCCACAAGTGAGACTAACTGGAATTTATAAGTACTGTCAAGACCTTGGGAACCCAGGGTGGAGCTGGGGGCTGCAGTGCTACAACTTCACTCATCTCCCTTGAGGGCATAGACTCAGCAGATGCCTTGGAGCAGGCCTGCTACAACCATACAACCATAGGACAAGGGGTAATGGGTTCAAACCGGAACACAAGAGGTTCCACTTAAATTTGAGAAGAAACTTCTTCTCAGTGAGGGTGACAGAGCACTGGAACAGGCTGCTCAGGGAGGTTGTGGAGTCTCCTTCTCTGGAGACATTCAAAACCCATTTGGACACCTTCCTGTGCAACCTCATCTAGGTGTTACTGCTCCGGTGGGGGAATTGGACTAGATGATCTTTTGAGGTCCCTTCCAATCCCTAACATTCTGTGTGATTCTGTGATACACACGTCAGACCTTCTCCCTAGTTGGCCTTGGCTGCTACTTTCTCTTGCACTTTCTTGCCTGACTCCACAGTTATCAAGGTACCCATTTTTCCTGTCTTTCTGCTGCCTCATCAGGTGTGTTCTGAGAGAACAGATGGATCTGAGCTTGAGTTTTGAAGCAAACTCTATGGATGGAGTCCTCTGATCTCAGGTACACAAGTAGAGAGCATTGGAGAGGCAAGTTTTAGAACTCATTTCTGACCTACTGGGAGGTGTTTACAGAGCTTTCTAAGCATAGGCTGCCCTTAGCTCCTCAGTTCGCCACAAATTCTCCCTGAAATGCTCTCCAGGGCTTAAACAACACTTCTTTTATGCCAAAACCAGAAGGTTTTTAAACCTTTATTGGATCTTTCACTAAAATTATTTTTCTAGCCTGAAAAGCTATTGACTTTATAGAAATCTTTTTGGACGCTTGATGCATCCATTTGTGTGACAAATTGAAGTGAATAATTTTGCTTTTAAAGCACAAGCTAATTGGTACATGAGGTCTCCTTTACTCTCCTGGTTGCATTAGCTGAGTCTGTAGGATGGTAGTGACAGGAGCTAGACAGAGGACTTTTGTTCTGGGGAATGGCTGCATTTGAATAGGAATAACTAAATATTTTCTGTGTAAAACACAATTCATATTTTATGCTATTTGCTTTCCCATAAAGGACCTTCAGATATATGCATATAATAGCTTACTGGCAAGCCAATGGCATCAACCATCCCTAAAGAGATGAACATTGGGTGAACTTAACAAATAGCTCAGTCACCATACATGCTCTCGACTGTGACAGCTTACAATGAAAAACCACATAACACAATCATATGAGAACATTTTGACTTGACTACGTTTATACAATCCATGGGAGAGGTGCTGCTTAAACTTTTCTTTTTCACACATAAATATTTTCCTAAGTGTTTAAAATGAAGTTATTGGGGAGGAAAAAAATTCTAGTACTTGAGAAGATATGTATAAGCTGATTTGGTGTTCATAGACCTGGCCACACAGCTATAATAAAGCACAAATCTACCTGGAACATGGAAGATAGCCAGCCTTTTAAGGGAATACATAGTTAAGTAATTGGTTTTGAGTGTAAATGGACTCAGAGGACTGGAATAGCTTCTTTTGCAACTCTTACAGAAGTTAGTAGCTTTGCAAACATTTCTCCAGTGACTGGACTGCTTCAGAAATTTATATCTTGTTCATGGCATGAATTTTTCTGAGTCACAGAATCACAGAATCACAGAATGTTAGGGATTGGAAGGGACCTCAAAAGATCACCTAGTCCAATCCCCTCACTAGAGCAGGAACACCCAGATGAGGTTACACAGGAAGGTGTCCAGGCGGGTTTTGAATGTCTCCAGAGAAGGAGACTCCACAACCCCCCTGGGCAGCCTGTTCCAGTGTTCTGTCACCCTCACCATGAAGAAGGTTCTTCTCATATTTAAATGGAACCTCCTGTGTTCCAGTTTATACCCATTGCCCTTTGTCTTATCGTTGGTTGTCACCGAGAAGAGCCTGGCTCCATCCTCATGACACTCACCCATTACATATTTATAAACATTAATGGGGTCACCCCTCAGTCTCCTCTTCTCCAAGCTAAAGAGCCCCAGCTGCCTCAGCCTTTCCTCACAAGGGAGATGCTCCACTCCCTTAATTGTCTTCGTGGCCCTACGCTGGACTCTCTCCAGCAGTTCCCTGTCCTTCTTGAACTGAGGGGCCCAGAACTGGACACAATATTCCAGATGAGGTCTCACCAGGGCAGAGTAGAGGGGAAGGAGAACCTCTCTTGACCTACTAACCACCCCCCTTCTAATACACCCCAGGATGCCATTGGCCTTCTTGGCCACAAGGGCACAGTGCTGGCTCATGGTCATCCTGCTGCCCACCAGGACCCCCAGGTCCCTTTCCCCTACACTGCTCTCTAATAGATCGTTCCCCAACCTATACTGGAACCTGAGGTTGTTCCTGCTTTATCTGATCCTAAACTCTATCACGTTGTCCTATCGGCTAAAGGATTTTTCTATTTTCCATGCCTTTTCACATTAACTTCCTCTTTAACTTCTGATAGAAGTGTTCACTTTAAGCACCTACCTGTTCAAAGCACTTTTTTTTTTTAAATTTCTACTCTGAAATGCCCAAAACTCCCATGTAACTGTAGGCATCTAGCAGAAGCCCCCAATTCAGAGCATAGCACTCTCATCATGCAGCAGAAAGAGGCACCTGTCACGGATGAGACAGACTATAAAATTCTACTGACTTAACAGGAAGAAATATGGCCTTATTATGTAACTGGCCCTTTCTGTTTTCTATCTCATGGACAAGAGGTGCATTTTTTGTTAGTGCAAGGTCAGCTAAAGTTGTACCAAAATGTAGAAAATAAAATGTACAAAACTTTCCTACAGGAGATTTCAAATTAAAAATAGGATATAAGGTTTCAGCAAGCCCTTGTAGTATCCCTATGGATAGAATCACATGGATGCTGTTCTGTAGTTTTTTATAGCATGAAGTGTAGGAGTTAAGGAATATGTATGCTTTTAGTAGCTTGTTCCCAGGAAGAAGCACTGTACAATAGAGCTTGGAATTAACTGGAATAAAATTGCTTCAATAAGTCATGCTTTAAAAAATATTTATGTCATTACTCTTTCCAAAATGCTCATGCATTGACTCATAGTATAAATACAATTAGATACATGCACATATAAGTGTAGCATAAAAAACAAGGGTCCAAGTTTACCATTTTGCCAACTGGTCTCTTTTGCACTGGTGTAATAAACTAGACCTCACAGAAATATGACTATTTTCACTTAATATTTCTGAGAAAAAAATAGCTCCTTTTTTTTTTTCTTTGAAAACAAGAGTGATTTTACCTACCACAATAAAACATAAAGGAAGCATTAAGGAAGCATTTGATATACACAAAGACCATTCCAGTGCTGAGCTATTGACTCTGTTCCATACACAAACTATTAACTAAATTAAAGTTATCTGAAGTTCTTGAAATCAGTATAGAAAAAAAAAAAACAACACAAAAACAAAAAAAAAACACAAACAAAAAAAACAAACAAACAAGCAAACCCCACAACCTCTAATCTTAAATATTTTCAAAAAAGTGATAGGCATGACCATTTGTGCTAAATCTACCAAACCAGCCCCACCTATTTTTGCTTTCTCACAGTCTCCTCTTTTAACTGCTTGTCTCTTTTTGTACAAGCTTGAATCATTTCACTTTAAGGCAGTGACCAGTGATTATTTCTGACCTCACTGACATTGGAATACCTCAGTTTTCTTCAGCAAGTTGCTTTTGATTCACAGAACTTTGAGCTCAACCTTTTATATATTCCAGAAAGCACTCACACAACTGCACTGACTGAATATTTTTATAACCACATTTGGTTTTTTAAGGTAATTTTTTTTTTTAGCCTTTGTTCTCCTATACTAAACTTCAACACAGATCACACCTTTAGGGCCATTTTATAATTGTCTGGTCACTGACCAGATTGCTATTGGCACATGGTGATGCTGCCTGAAAAGGGATTGGTAGCAGATGCTCTGACGACACTTCTGAATTCTGGTCACAGTCAGGAGCTCAGCATCTCTGTGAGCACCTCTCACACCCCAGCCGATAACGAACCCTCCGTAAATTTGGAGATGGAACGAGGAGCAAGAGCGCTGCTTGAGAAAGAGGTTTTTCTTCTCTAGATAAGCAGCACCAGGAAGGCTGAACGACAAAATTAGCTCGGAAGGGATGAAGCGGCGGATGATGGTGTCACTGGAAGGAGAGTCAGGAGTGCTGCGTCAGCTTCTGTGGGTGGGTGTTGTTACAGAGAGAGAAGTGAGGTCAGAGAGAGCTGTGTCACAGCAGAGGATGACTAAGGTGAGCAGGGGAGGAGCCCCCCGTTGCAGATGGCTCAGCAGGGAATGAGGAGAGCAAGTTTTGACAGTTCTATGGGGTGTCGCATCTTCTGCGAAAGAAAAAGCCTAGCAACTCCTCACAGGAGGCTGTAGGAAATGAATGGAGGGAGGTGCGTTGGGCACGTGGGAGGTTATGTGAGGAGCTGTGGGGGAACAAGGAGAAAGGAGTCTGAGGCAGGCAACGTGAGTCACAGCACCCACCACGAGGAACGTGAAAAGGCAGAAAGCAAGCCTAAGACTACACATGAATATTCACGGGGAGGAGGTGGGAGAAAGAAGCTGAATGACTAAACTACAAGTGTTTTAAGATTTGCCAAATACAGTGTGCCGTGCCTCAGCCTGAGAATTTTATATTTTGTCATGAGTTTCAACACCCCGTATCTAAATCTGCCAGCAACTTGCACAGCTGCATGATATTCACATAGGGCTGTCTAGAGCATGCCCGTGGAAGCATTTTCCCATTTTATTCAATGCATGGCTCCTTTTGAGTGTTCTCCGGCATTTTTCCCATCTGGTGTGTCTGGAAACAGGCTCACTTACAGCAGAGGTGCAGTGGTTGAATGGCAAAGTGATCTCACGAGAAAATGCATCTCTTTTTGTAAAATGGTGAGTGGGCTGTGCCTGCTGGGTATGTCCTCACTCACCCAGCAAGGAGACCCTAGTGGGCTGAACAGCTTAGAGGATCAAAAGCAGGTTTAAAAGTTTCGGGGGCTTTTATCTTCCTGGTTGCTTATTCATCATCTTGTCCAGATGGATAGAAGGTGAAAGCTGTTACAATCTGAATGTTACTGTTCAAGAGGGTTTTGTGAAATGAGCTGGGGCATTCAGCCAAGCTCCAAGTTAAAATATGTCAGCAGTGCAATTGACACCTGAGCTGTTAATCTTAGTTGCCAGCAACTGCAGTGGATTTTACTTCATGGTGTTCTTCTTGCTGTAAAAAAAATGGCTCCAGCACAAACAATCTCTCTACAGAAATGTACAGTTTTCACTGGTTCTCAATTCACTGTTCAGAATCAGAACTTCAGTAATAAATATCTCTATAGGAATTGTATTTGTTGCAACATGTAGAACAAAAACCCCAGTGGACTATTTGTTTTTACCAGCAAACAGATAGAACTATGCCTCCATACCAGGTAACTTTACTGAAGTGTGCAACCATTATTCTTAAATCACCTGTTTAAAGCCTCACACTCTGATTTTTAACAGAACTGGTGTAATGCTACAGTCCTGGCTGGAATCAGGAAGGAAGCTGGACGCTTCTCTTTGCATAGGGCTCAGATGTCCTCTACTTGAGTTTGCTATGTGAAATGTTACTTAGAATAGGAATGCGTCACAGGTAATTTGGCAAGTACCATCTAGCACCAAAACTACGATGTAACGAAGAATCAGGCCAAACATTTTTGGACAGGCCAATTTTGCACAATTATTTTGAAATATTCAGAAAGACAAAGAAAATGTTTGGAGCCAAAAAATGATAAGAGTGAATGCAAGAGATGTTAGAACACCCTATTCTGTTAATTAAATTTCCGGACTTCTGTGGGATTATATGTCACATGTTCTATGTTGACATCATTTTGGCCATTTTTATATTCTGTTACCCTGGCCTGTCATAATTTAACAATTATCTCAAACCTATAAGGTACACACTTCTAATTGTTAAGTCCACTGTCAATGTGTTAAATTTAAAAGCTTAATCAATACATAAAAACCACATATCTGTAATAAATATAATTAGTATACAATGGAAGCGTTTTAGTCAAGCCAGCCAGCATTAGGTCACTCCTTTATTGATAACTTGCTATTAATACCTCTGTTAACAACTCCTGCTGACAAAGAGAATGAGGTTTTCATAAAGTGAATCCATACACAGAAAGTTAGCCACATTTATCTCAAATGCCATTGAATTGTATCGAGGCTGCAGAGCAGGTGGGCCCCACACCTCCGTTCTTCTTTTCCTTCTGACCATGCTTTGTGTCTCCTTCACTGCCTGCAGACAAGGGCTTCCCTCACATGGAAGCCAAAGTGCTGGGGGGGACTGACATGCACCCAGATCTCACCCTGACAGGAATTTGGGATGCAGCCAAAGTGACCTTGGAGCTGGGACACATTCCCAGGTCCTTCAGAAAAGGCACAGTCCCTGTTAGCTCTAACTTAGATTCTTTGGTTTCGTCTTATTTTCCTCACTCTTCCACATGTTTTGCTGCTTCATTAAGACATTTCCCCAAATTGTTTTTGGCATATTCATTGTCCCTTGTGGTAATCTGCTCTAACACTTTATTTGTTCAACAGTTCAGACTTGACTGCGTGTTGCCATTTGATACAAGAGAGGATATAGATGGGTTTTTTTCTCCTGTGTGTGTGAGCCTAATAGCTGTGCTTTCATGTGGATTCCTCTGAGACTTGCTCTGCTTTTTCAAGAGTAAATCTCACTCTCTGCATAATGATCATAGCTATTTGGAGTATTTCAGTGCGATTGCAAAATTTGCATGTTGCATGTTGCTGAGTTCTCAGTCCTGTCATTCAGTTCTTAGTTTTCTTTCTCTATTTCCAAGTGTCCTGCTCTCCTGGAGCCACCCAATTTTTTCTCTTTCACATTACAGAATTTTCTAAACCCTTGTTAGAGGAGGACATTTGTGAGCTGAGGATGTCTCACTCTATACCGTGTACAAAATACACACTGCGATTTCTTCACCAAGGGATTTAATTCAGAAAGTAAGTGTGATCTTGCTACCAAGATGGATCTTAGAACAGTAGAAATCTCAGCAGAAATCTCATCAATGTATATTTCAGTAAAATCTTAGCTGATGTTTACCATACATATTAGTTAGGTTATTTTTTATTATCAGTAAAACCAATGTCAATATGATTTTTGCATTCTCCAAAAAATGTATTGCAGGAATATGCAAAGTAGAAGTAGGCGATGACACAATTTGCCCAGCACAATTTGCAAGGCACAAACATTGCAATTATACACACCCCCATACAGACATACACATACACAGAGGCACACTGCCTAAAACTGATTAAAAAGCAGCATTATTGACTCCGTGAACTCTCGGCTGAGAACAGTTGACACAGGAGGGAAACAGGCATAAAGAGTTCTCTGGTAGGACTCCAGGACTGCAAACAGAGCTACAGCTGTTTCCTCTCTGATTCCCAGAAAGGTGGCTACAGTCTCCCAGATTGTTTTAAGGAATATCAACAGCACATACCTTGCTGGATTGCTCTTAGGCATTAGCTTGCAATATGGTCACAGAGGTTACTCTCAAATATCAGGACTTCCTGAGGAAGGCTGCTGCCTGGTTTCATCAGAACTCCGTCTACAGCTTCAGCTCTTTAAGGAAGACAGTATTTATAGACATGTGGTCACACGGCCTCAGACCCCACTAAAAGAAATGAGATGCAGCAGCAAACAACTAGTAACTCTGATATTTTGAGAGCAAACACAGATTGCAATGTGAAGACATAAGGAAGACAAGATGAATGACTGGTGGGTAAGACTCCAGCATCTCCAGGGTCTTCTAAGACTAGGAGACTCTGAAGATATGCCTGAACTGTTAAATGGAGATATTATGTTTGCTAACGTGAAAATAGTCGAAATAAGAATAAATTTCTGTTGATTTTCCTGTCTTACAGGTTCTGTACTTAAAATGATCAGTCCATTCAAAATGCTAAATTCAGCTTTTGTCTAATAGCTGTAACATCAGAGTTAAAAAAAAAAAAAAAAAGAGGAAACATTTGTGGAATGTCAAATGACTTCTGCAAAACATGACTGGGTGGCTCAGTGGTAAAGACTTCCCAACTCAAGAATTGACAGAAAGAGGTTTTCAATGAAAGAGAAGACAAATAAAAAGAAATATGAAAATAAACCGCTACTACATGAAGAAAAAAAGTAGACAGCAAGTGCTGTCTTGGATTTGTCACTCCTTTCCTGCTTCCTCCAATAGCATTTTACATTCGCTTCAGCAAATGCAAGATTCACCAGCTCTGTCTTATACATGGTGCAGAAATTGCTTGGTTAGAGCAAAATGTTTTCCAACAAGACCCTTGGGACAGCACTTGGGACCCACCAGACCTCCATGCTGACACTGTGTTTTACCGTCCTGGTTTTCAAGTGGCCTAACAGGAGGAAACATGTTTGTTCACTGCAGCACTGAACCATTTCTTGGCTACAAGCTACTGAGTTAAATCTCCCTCATCCTTTAATTTAAACTCCTATTGTTTGCAGTTCTGAGTGTTCTAAATGTTCTCAGTGTTTGCAGTTTTGGCACTGTTTGTACTGATTGCACTTTTAGGACAATAAAGTAATGTTTTGCGAAATTACAGAGCGCTTTAATTTTTGCATATCAGCTAAAGCCCTGCTGTGATACCCACAAACCACACACAGCAAGTACTCACCCAACAGCAGACAAACCATTCGCTCCTGCAGTACCAGGTGCTGACATTGTCTATGCCTTTCAGCCTAAAGATCCACAACAGCTAGAATTTATGAGAGCACACAGACTATGTACAATGCCTCCTATAGACTGATACCCTCTTCCACAGCCAAACACATCCTCAGAACACAGTAAAAAACCAAAAAATTCCCACTCTTCCTCAAAACAAGTGAAAAAGAAATTGTTCATGCTGCATCCTGGCAACCAAAACAGTGCTCAGGTTGTCTTGATAGTTTCTATTTCCCCACTTGCAAATCTTTGGCAGCCTTTCCTTCCCTTATTCTCACAGCTGTTGTGTAGAAAACAAACAGTAATCATTTGAAGTCGATCTTATTCGGTTATCTCAAGGCCAGTGTCGGCCATCTACTTTTGAATTTCTCAAAGATGCACTCCAGTCTCCTACTATCTCTGCCTAGACTGCAGATGGAAGCAATTCTTTCCTAAGAAAAACATCCTTAGTAAGAACTTCTTCACCTACAGTTATAGATGATAAAGAGTGTTTCCCATATAAAGAAAGAAAAGAACAATGATGTCAATTATGTTCACAACTTTAACCACACAAGGCAAATCTTCCTGTTCTCTTTACATTCCTAGAAAGTTCACTATCCTATTATTAGCAAATTTTCCTGTGCATCCTGTCTTCATGTTGATAAATCTACTAAGGTATCTGGTCTTATAGAACGATGGGGAACAAATACTTTTTTCTGCTCTCCGTGGAAAGCAAAAGTTAAGTCCTGGCATTTCCTTTCGCACAATCACAGAATCACAGAATGTTAGGGATTGGAAGGGACCTCGAAAGATCATCCAGTTCAATCCCCCTGCCGGAGCAGGAACACCTAGATGAGGTTACACAGGAAGGTGTCCAGGCGGGTTTTGAATGTCTCCAGAGAAGGAGACTCCACAACCTCCCTGGGCAGCCTGTTCCAGTGCTCTGGCACCCTCACTGTGAAGAAGTTTCTTCTCATATTTAAGTGGAACCTCCAATGAGGAACACTAGTCATGCAAAGCCATCAAGAATTCCCTGAAGACTTGTAAACTTTACAGCCTTTTTAATAATGCTGCGCATGCTCATCTGAACAGGCCCTTGATCAGCATCTAGGGCTACCAGCTTCCATGCTGAGAATTCATGTCTCAATAGTGGATGGAGATGCTGCAGTTACCTGATGACAAAGTTGAATATGTAGACAGTTTACCAATGAATGTTGATTGCTTAGGGAGAATAATAATAATATTTTTTTAGAAAGTTCCAGAAATAAGTGGATCGTGAGCATATGAGAGAACTGTGGAACTTTCTAAAGGGTTTTACCATCTTCTTTTTGGCTTATGTCCTCTAGCTATTATACTGTATACCTTGGGAGCAACTGCACCGGACTGAGGGCAAGAAGTATAGAATATATCCATTTCTAATGCTCAATTCATACTTTGAAAGAACTAATGCCACGAGGAAGCAACAGCCTACAGTGGATGAGAGCCAGGTACTTCTCTAAAACAAGTGTTTCATGACAATTTGTTCAAAATTGCTACTTCAAGGATTCTCTTTAAGGCGTAAATCTTCATGCTGTCAATTTCAAGAATGGAGTCTGAATTACATTTGCAAGTAAATCTATATAGTTTTCAGAGACTACCCACATTGGACCTGCTTTTGCACTTCTTTGTACTTTGTGTAGACTACCAGAGCTTGATTCAGTGGTCTAAACACAAGCATCTAGTGCCACTTGAGATATCCAAAGTAATCCTGCTTGGCCTTTTGCATGGTCTGCCAGATCAGATTGAGATGGGATTTCCATAGGTCTTGTATCTTCCAGCCCTATACAGATACCTAAGATCAAAGCGAACTATGCCCTATGTTTAAACAACTGAGTCAGACTCCTAGATTTAGAAAAATAAGGTATAGAACACAAAAGTGTCAGATCTTTTTGTATAGTCTGCCATTTGTAATTTAAATGTGAATAGCTACATATGGAAATAAGGCAGGGAAGAAACACATTCAAAGTCTGTATTGTATTTAATTTTTTTTAAAAAACACTACTATCCATCCTGCTTACCATTAAATAAAAATCTGATAACAACAGAAATGATGGTGCCAAGATAGTATCATTGAGCCTAAAGGCTATTTCTGCCGCTACTAAAGTAAGCATCAAGAACTACCTTTGCCCTGAAATGCCACCTGCTTTCAGGTTTTTATTGTTTTAATCCTTCTAGAGCATGCCAGAGTAGTGCTCCCTGAGAATAAAACATTTGCTTCTTTTCAGCCTAAAGGTGAGGTTGAAGCCATTTGTATTTAAACCTCATGCTGTCATATATAATTAATGGTATGACCCTGACTACAGAGCTTGAAAGGAGTATATACATTTTCAGCTGCAGTTCTGGCTTTTTGTTTGGCAACTAGCCAGTTCCTTAAGCTTTTATCTTTGAATACAAAAAGTTATTTCTAGAGATTGAGTGCTTGGTTTGTTTTCAGTAGTTTTATTGCTTTCGTCTGCTAGGATCAACAGTGAATGGAGTTTTGCTATTTCGAGCTGTTTGTTAAGCCAATGTCTCCCAAATCAGAATAGGGAGATTAATTTCCCTTAAACAAGAATACATGCCAGCGGCTCTTGTGCCATCTTACAATTTTTCTTTTAAATAGTTGGTCTGGAAAAGCATTGCCATTTTGCCAGAAATGAAAAGGACCATTTCTCTCCTGGTAGATGTACCGGCACACCAAAACAATAGCCTTGTCACTCTGAAAGTCACAGATCTAAAGTAAATTAAGGCCTTGTAGCATACGGTAAATACGAGCTATGCAATTAAAGTAACACTTGGTGGTTGGAAGGAGTTACACTGCAATTAGATTATTGTAATATGTGTTTGAACATGCTGAACTGAGTTGATAAAAAAAGCACATGGGGCACAAGCCTATGTTCATGGAAGTTTTGCTACCCACTTCCCTGGAAGACAGAATTGATCCTGACTTTACTACTCTTACCTACAAATATGTACTTGTCCAGGCAATATTGCACATGTTTCTCAACATCAGCATTCTCATGAGTGGAACAGGACTCTTCAGTACTGATAAGCTATTAACAGAAGAAACTATTTTTCATGTATGGCTTACTCTTCTCTCTCCATAAACTCAGATGTAAAGAAGGCGAAAGCTGTGGACTTATGTTTTTCAGAGCTGCATGTGGTGGTGTTCTCTATTCCCAGCTAGTAGACCAGTGACTTAATAGAGCAGGAACAAGTTCAGACCACAGTTCCCTAACTGAAGCAAGAGTGCACACAGTCAGGATCACACTGCCCCAAGCAAGCTCCTTTCCCCCAGCTCCAAAACAATGGCACCACCCACTACAGCTGCTCAGGAAACAAGACAAAAGTGATGGGTGAAATGAATTTGTTGTTTTCACTTCCATCTGGAAAAGTCCATTAACATTTTGAGGTATGGTTCATCAGTTTCTAAGGAATATAAACTTACTTAGGACACCAGAAAGGACTTCTTTTCCCATGAGGCAGAACACGTAGGAGATGTGCGGTTTGAACTAGACACCTGTATCAACGCCTGAGAATTGTAATTCCTGACAATATGCTGAGGCCTTAGTGAAAGACCTGCTTGGTTTTAGACTCATCTTTCATCTTGCATGTGATAGGATGACTTAGACTGCAGAGAGGAAGGAACATTTTTGTTTCTTTCATCTCTGCACATGCCAATCACTGTATTTGTACAGGAAACCACACAGACCACAGTCAGACAGCAGAAGCGCTTTCACAGACCTCCCGATTTGCCATGTTGGTTTACTTCCAAAGGCTTTTCCAAACCAGCAATTTCTCTTTTCCTGCTGGAAACAAAGACAATGGACCAACCATTTCCCTCCATAAACAAGCTGAAAGTGGTTGCTGTCTGTCTTCACCCACCGGTGAGGAAGGTCTCGTCCCACTTACAAAAAAAAATCAATTGAGAATCATAAGCTTTCACAGCTGTATCCCGGGAGATATATGACACTAATATAAACTTTTTAATGCATTTCATGAGGGAGGACAAGCTAAGCTCTCATTTATTAAAATAAAGATGCAGTGAGGGTGATCTTAAATGTCATGGTTAGGTCTCTTCAAATGCTCCTAATTTGACAAAAATAAATTAATGTAATTCTCTAATTTTCATGTACCCCAAGGGCCTTTCAACTCTCAACAAAGCTTGAAAAAGTATACAAAAAAATTGCTATTATTATTTCAGTTGCCCTAGGGAAAAGAAATTAAAGGGGAGGTAATTAGTTATTATACATATGTGCATGTAATTAGATATTTAGTGTGATATGTAAACTCTGTCTGCTGGTTCTATTGGAAAACAAAACAGTATTCAAAGATGAACATGTAAGGCCAGAAATTACACACATCTTCTGACTTACAGATCAATGTTTTGATGTGTTTTGAAGGTAAAGATTCAATATATTTTTCCAGTGTTTTATGCAAGATTACCTGAAAACCTCACTGAATATTAACATAGTCGTATTTTCTCAGGCTTATTAGGTATTTGCTCATGGAATCACTGCCTTTTTATGATTAGTAAGACAATTAGATAGGAAAGAAATCAAATGTTTTGGCCTATGAAACAGGAAGCAAATTAAGTGGAATGTATTTTGTCTCTCTTACATGGAAAAGCTTTCTACTTTGAACGCCAACACCTATACAGTAAAGGTCAAGCATGAAGCACGAGCCAAACAATAGCGTTGTTCGGTTACTTATAAAGTCATTTAAATCCAAAAGTTCAGACAGAAGTCTTTTCAATTATACACTGGGGACAAAAAAATCATGTAAGGTTGAAGCTCATATCTGAAGAAAAAGATAGAAAGAAAATAAAATGTGCTACCAACACCTATTTCGTATTTCAAAACACCAGGATTTAGATATCTGTTCATTAAATTTCTGTCACGTGTTCATTTCTAGGTGTTCTTACAACACATTCACTATTTGTACTTGCAGAAAACAGACTTAATGATTTCCCGGGCCTGTACAAACTGTTTTGGAGAGGAACATCTAGTCAATGAAACCAGTGTATTTTGCCAAGTATTTGCTAGTTAACTTTGAAAATAGAATGTTTAGTCTGACCTCAGTAAATGATGCTCAAATTTCTAAGAGAGCATCATCTGCTGGGCCCACTCTCAAGCCAGGGCATGCTTTGGTGGTTAAATCTTCAGGGTGACTTTCCTGTCCTCTTCAATGAATTAGATATGCCAGCCACTTGTGTTCATTAAATCCTTTTTTCAAAACAGAAAAGAGAGTAATACACAGGGTTATGGAAACAGAGGCCCTGTCTGCTTTTCCTAGGGTGGCTGCTTCTGCTTTCTCCGTCAATGGGAACATTTTGCAGGCTTAAACAGCATAGATTCAAGTGCAGGGTCATTCTTTTCAGAAAATCCCTAACCTGCTCATGCTCTTCCCAGGATATTCTCTTGCTCTTTCTGCTGATGTTGTGAAGGGGAAGAAGAAAACTTAAAGTAATGTGTGATTTTCGTTTGGCTACTTGTACATTGACTTATTGCTGTCAGGTAAACAAGCAACTGGTAGAATATACGTATCTCTTTCTAAAAAAATTAAAGCTCTTGAAATAGTTTTTGACATGCCCTGGTCAGATTTCCTCTTTTGTTTCCTAATCAGGCTGAAAGTGCTTTGATGGGGGAGGGGAATAAGTAAGCTGATTGTAATTACTCCACTAGATTAATTTTCTTATAGATTGAGTCTTTTCTCAGCAGAATGAAATATAGTAATGATACCTCATCACAGTCTCTATCCATATCACAATGAATAATCTCATTATACTCTGTACCCAATTTCCTTTCATGACAGATCCTTAGCTTATGCTGGTTGGTATAATTCTGTTGAAAGATCAGACCTATGTCTATATTAGATTCTTAAATGTCCTATAGAAGAACTAGCTATAGATTTATAGCATCTCAGAATAGGTATTATAAATCTAAAACGTTAAAAAATGTATCACATTTAATTGTCATCTCACATATATCACAGCACTGTAACTTCTGTGACTCCGTGTAAGTAATTTTTTATTAAAACCAATACAAATTAAATGAAAATCAGACCAACACATGAACAGTGCTTGCACATATATGGGACTTCAGCTGTATTTGTCATTTTTCTGCCATGCCCAAACTGATCATGTTTTGCACACACAGCGTGTAGGACATTTAAATTTTAGGTTCTCGGTGAACTTTATGAAGACTAATGGATGATACTTCACAACAAGTCTATCGAGTAAGGATTACTGCTACTGTTATTTGTCATCTATTGAAGGTTACAGCGGATTTGGTTTCATTGATTGATGTGGTATATTGCTTTCTCTGTTGGGCTCAGAGATGGAATAGGTGTCTTTGTTGCCAGTAGATGTGGTTAAAGGAGCAGTAAACAGGCATTCTGTATTTTCATGTTTCTCTTTTCTACATTTAAACAACAAACATCAGTGACTTGCTCTCTTACTATGCACAGGAGAATACCACACATGAACAGATGAGAAGCAGACCCAAAGAAATACAGTCTAGGAATTGTTTTTAATGTCTTTTCTGTAGGTCTACCCTCCGCCATCCCTATCCACGACATCTGCATTCTTCCCTTATTTTTCTGTTACCTCTCACATTATCTAAAGAAGCCTTAACAGCAGCACAAGGCTCTGACCTCTCGCTGGCTACCAACAGCATCATTCACATAAAAATCACAGTCCTTGTCAGCCTGAAGACAGGAAGATAAAGTAATTTTCTAACCATGCTCTCCTATGGATTATGTACTGGTTTTCCACTAAAGCATTAAGCTTGGTAGCACATGTGTATTAAATGGACAGTGACAGAAGTGCAGGACCAAAGCTTGCACTAACGCTAGTTATGGAAACATCATCTGTCAACTGTGAGCACAATCCCCGGGTTCCCCTTAAGCACAATGATTTCAGCTGGCCTGGTGCACGTGTCAAAGCCAGCAGCTTTTGAAAATGTGACACTATTTTCTTCACAGCTCTTTCCTTTGTAAATTAATAGATTTACCGTGTCATAAAAATCTCCTGCTTCAGCAAGGGAAGGGGTGACAAGTCAGTTCAGCTTGTGCCATCGCTGTAGCACAAGTATCGGCCTGGCCCTCTGCTCAGAGCCATCTCAAGGTGCCAGATAACACTCGAGCCCACCCACGGTGACTGATGGTGCAACACGTGCATGGTATGACCAGACCCCATGTGGCGATTTCTTGCGATGGAGAATCACTCCTTGTATATGCACAGATTTTGTAACAAACCTAGTATCCTACATGTTTGTAAATGCGAACCTGTTGCAGAAATAAGTAGGAGATTTCTCTCTGCAGGATCAAGATTATTTTTAAACTCTGTGGTGAGTTGACCACAGCCGGCAGCTAAGCCACACACAACTGCTTGTTCACCACTCCTCTTCCTCAGTGCTATGAGAACAGGAAGAACAAAAGCAAGAAAGCTTGTGGGTTGAGATGAAGAAGTAAGTGAAGGAAAGAGGGGAAAAATATACGTGATGCAAAGGCAATTGCTCATTGCCTTCCCCAAGCAGATTGATGTTCAGCCAATCTCTGCGCAACGGCTGCCTCCCACACCTGCCGCTCTCCTCTCCCCAGCTTTTACTGCTAAGCACAAGGTAATGAAGCATGGAGCATCCCTTTGGTCAGTTCAGGTCAACTGCCATGGCTGAGTTCCCTCACAATTTGTGCTCATCCCCAGCCAACTCGATGCAGGGGACAGAGTGGGAAAAATAAAGTGTCTTGATGCTGTGTAACAGCTAAAGTGCTGCTGTGTTATCCAGATGTTTTAGTCACAAATTCAAAACACAACATCATACAGGCAGTTATGAAGAAAGCTAACTTCATCCCAGCCAGGCCCAGCACACTGTGCTATTAAAAAAACCAAAACCAAACCACAACACAAAATCATATGTGCAATAAATGACCAGTCACAAAGGAAGAAGATAGTCTGAAATGTGTTTCTTCGCCCTTGCCCAAGGCAGCAGGCCATACACTTAATCACCACCTGCACTAGGTCTTGAAGTAGTTTTTTTTTTCTGTAATGATGCTGCCACCCACCTAGACTGTTGATCTTCTCTTAATTTCCCACTGTGTCTACCTTCATGCCTTGAATTTTCATTCTTTTTTGAGTAACAACCCAAAAAGCTCATCATCCTTGCTTTGATGGAGATCTTGGTCCCACTATTGCTAGTGATGCTAGGAATAAATTGAATAATAAGAAGAACTGACAGTAAGTCAAACCCCCTTTACTTCAATAAAGTTATTCCCATGGTAATGCACTGCTGTTAGTCAGACATGGCTATGACCTTACATAATTTGCTTTTCTGGAGTTTTAAACTTTAAGAAATCACTCACTGGTAATCAGGAATTCTCCTCAACTTGTATTTGTAGAAAACAGAAATATTGAATTTTACACATATTACCAAGTAGTACAAACCACTGTATGTGTGGTGCTTTAGTTAAGCATTTTTGTAGAGTAACTTATTTTCTTAAAGTCCTGTTCAAATATTTCTTTTTAATTTATTACATGAGTGTACAGAAATGTTCAGGAAATAAATTGAGCATTTTAAGCCAAAATACCCTTTTATAGGACAAATTTATTTTCAGTTTATAGACAAGTGAGTTTAGATTGATTCCCTGTTTCTAGATCAGTTTATACTATGTATGCCATAGTTTGCCAGTCAGAAGTAGTAATTTTTTTAAAAAAAAAAAAACATATGGTAACAAATACACAGTTTACAAAGTCAACAGCCATTGAATCCACAAAAGGGACTTAGCCTCAGTATTTCAAGACATCATGGCAGGAGTGTTGCATTTACAGAGTGTGCAAAAGAATCAAGTATGACAACTGAGAGAGCTGTGAGTGTGACTTCAGAATTGGATCTGATAATAAGAGTTGTGGAGTTGTAGATCTGAAATTCTGCTCCTTTTATACACTTTCCATTTTGTTGATGGAGATCCAGCACATACAGTACAGACTGGAAATGGAAGATGGATGTTAAATCTTCAGTGGTGGCCTACTGAGAGAGAAATAACTTTGGAAAATGAAGCTCTTTCCTTGTTGAAATGAGGATATTTAAGAGATCCACTGAGGGAGACAAAAACTAAAGCAAAATTCAAAACTGAACAGGAAACATAAAGTAATGGGCAGTTTTTTGTAACAAGACCAACTGGATTTAACTGAGGTACCAGTTAAGCTCATGGGGGCAAGCTGGTCTGCAAGGAATTCACAGGTAAACAGACAGAATCAAGGGATGATAAGAAACTATGGCCATATTTTTATGGTGAGTATCTTAACAGTAGAGACTCACGTCAAGAGCTGAGTGGTGAGAACACGTGTGCCTAAAACTCTTCAAGAGCGACACTGTTTGAAATGTGTGTCTGGCTGTCACAGGTGACTACCTGGGACAACACTTTGCTTCTGAGAGTTTCACCACAGATTTTAAACTCATTTCCCAATTTGGAGAATGAAGCTAGCAGTCTAAAGAACACATAAGATGGGGAATCCAATGAAGGTACTGCTTCTTTGAATGAAGTTCATTTGGTAAGTATATCATACAAACATGATCTGCCTCATGTCCTAAAGGCAACAGAGGAGGGAGAATGCTTCATTTGGTGATCCATCTATGGCTCAAATGTCAGGTAGGTTTATAAAGTCTTGTAGAGCTTCCTTCATACACACAGAAACCACTGAGTACTTCTTCCCAGAACACTCATTTTTATTCCAGATATAAAATTTCAATTAAAAAAATGAATCCTCTAAATTTTTCTCAAAAAATCCTGAGTTCAAACATCACAACATGACAGATGCACCAATTTGTTGATGTCCTGTTTCCTGTTATGTCCTTGCATATGATAAGCAGATAATATCTGAAGCCAGGCCACACACTGAGCAATTAAAATTGCTCCACTTATTTCAGTTATGAGATATAAAAAGTGGTCCATTCTCCAGAAGCACTTGTAAGCATTATATACCTCTCTGATGCTACTAGAATCCTTCAGACACATACCACCTTCTAAGCTTTGGAAAAGCTGATGACAGTAAAACAACATTATTGCAGTTAATGGCATTTCCAGTCTATCATTAGAATCTATTAGAACTTGATCAATGCCTTGAATCTGAATAAAGAACATCTTTAAAAAAATTTATCGTATTATAGATATTCATTAGCTTCTGCATATGGTGTTTTGGGACATAATACGAGATGTAACCTACCAGATGGTCCAACCAAGTTCCCCACAATCTCAATCTATTTTATCTGTACTGTCCCAAATGTGCATTTTCCAGGAGAAGGGAAGTAAGAGGCCTGTGATCCCCCACGAACACTGTCTCATGTCACACATATGTTCTAAAATCACTTGATTTGTTTCCTAGTCAGGTTTCTCCCCTTCAGAACAGCTTCAGATTGCCTTGGGACCAAAGCTGTGTCTACCCCTAGCCTCTCATTGACTTTCAGAACAAATTGCATCAATTGTTTTTCTATTGTTGTAGGCACCCCTGGTGTACACAACCAGGAATAAGCAAAGAAAAAAAGCCAGCACTTTAATCAGTAAACATGGCTTCTGTTTGTTGTTGGCAATGTCTGGACTTTTTAGATTAAAGACTTCTTGAATATGGTAACTTACGTCCTTTCTCCCATCTTCTAGTGATGATATTTGCAAGTCAAGCTTGACACATGATAAGAAAGAAGCACTGAAAATGTGACTTACTTCTCCAGAGTATTAGTTTGTCTTCAGATAAACAGGAAATTAAATTCCAAAGAACTGTCAAGTTGTTAAATTCTACCAATAAAATAACTGAATGTTTCCTGAATCCACTTAAGTTTGAATATGATTGATTAACTGTTTTTCTGAGTCCTTCTGTTTGCCGTTTCCTTACTTTTGTGGGAGGACAATCAGCTAAGATTTTGAGATGAAAAAAAAAAAAAACCTGCTGCTCTTGGAGTTCTATTAGCCTTTTCTGTATATTCCCTCAAAAAGCATGCCCTTTGTGAATTCACCAGAGGCTTCGTGACCCCAGAGATAGAGGGTTAGCACCTGATCTATGGAAGTCCGAAGAATCTGTGTCTGTGGGATTTTGCACATAAGACAATGCCATTTTCCTGAGTTCTAACTCAAATGCTCCTTTTTACAACATCAGGTACTCAGAGGACTGCCAAACAGAAGAAGACTTATAAAAGGTTATGCTCTCAATGGCAACAGACAATCTCAGGGACGAGGCACTGGTGTAATTCTTTGTGCCAAGAACGCTAATGTTCACATGCACAACGAGGTCTGAGGCAAGGAACTGTTTGTTTGAGAGCGGAAGCTGGTTTCTGAATTGTCATCACCATCCTCAGAAGAGTGACTATGACACTCCAGGAAAGGGTGTTTATCAGTGCTTCCCATACTTAGACAACATGTCTTATGACAGTGACTTTTGTGTAAATGTATGTTTATTTCTATTACCTTAAGGCAAGCCCTGACAAGCTAATACAGACTGGTTTCTTCTCAACAGTTCCAGGTTTTATTGCTGTTATTTAATTTGTACAACGGAGTTACAGTCCAACCAATTGTGCTCTGGAGATGTAGCAAAGTTCTGGAAATCTCATTAAAAAGTTTGGTATTTCAACTTTCAGACTGTTTGCAAGGCTAAAGCGATTCTTGTGCTTAAATATGGGTAAGGGTCGATGTTTGTATTATTTGAGTAAGATTCTTACATGACCAAGTAGTCTAGCGTACTTTCTGCTCTTATTGACTATCATAGAATTTTTATGACCACAAAAAATCGAGCTTAGAAATCCACATGGAAATTTTCTTGCTTTTTTAGGGACATAGTTTCATCACAGTTTTCACAATATGTAAGGAATCTAGACTGGGGCATTTAGAGAAGAGTGATAGATTTTGGGTGGAATTTTCCACGGAGGCTAACTCCCAGAATATTTTATCGCAAGGTTCACAGTAAATGACATTTTTTTCCAAAGTCCCAGCTGCTGGAATGGGTAATTATTTGAATGCATAAGAATCTCTCATTTCAAATAAGGGACTTCCTAGAAATCATGAGTACAGAAAAATTGTGAAATTGGAACCATGTTACTTCTCAGGACTTACAAAACCAGAAGAAAATGCAAAGAATAAGGCATTCATTTGTTTAAATTTCAAGATATTTAATCCTCTCTATTACTTTTTCAAGAGTGACTCATGATTTTTAACTTATATAATTAGTAACACTTATTTTCAAAACCAGAGTTTTGAATATCACAAGTTACTTAGGCACTGCATTTATACACATTTGGTCTCAACTGTTTTTTTGTCTCTGGATTACCTTGGCAAAATTCCTCCTTTTGCTATTAATTTACATGGGAGATTTGCATCTAGATTTTCCAGACTAGTCTGAAAACATTCAAACCTTAGGACACTGCTGTGCCGTTCTATCACTATATTCGCTTTTAACCACTCAGTCCTCCATTCAAGCAGTTACCTATGGGAAGAGTCACAGATCAAAGGGTCATTGTACTCCCAGAAAGTCGACACCCTTTGATCAGTTGAGAGTTGTGTTTCTCAGGAGGCTCTGGCCATCCTCCCCCTCTCCCACATTCCCCCCACACACACGCGGTTTATTCCAAGCAGATGTTAACTAGTGCATCTGCCACTTGCCTTCTCAAATCACTCGCAGAACTACGTCTGCTTGGAATGAACTAGCCACCTCTGAGGCTCTCTGCCTGTCCGCTTCTTCCTACTGTTTGCTCTCATCCCTGTCCACTTCCTATATCCCACACATGTCTGTGTCTCTTCCATTTACTTCCCTTCTTCGTCTTCCTTTCTTCTGTGTCTGTTCTAAGCTGCCATCTTTTTACTGCCTCTATTTATTCTCATTGAAAAAAAATGTTGAGCAAGAGGACAGCCTAGCATTCAATAATTGTGGATAAGGACAGGGAGAGTAAGTGATTTGCCCAAGGCCACACAGAAACTCTGTAGCAGAAAGGTGAATTGATTTCAGGTCTTTATGACTCCACGGACTCATAA
Source organism: Caloenas nicobarica (assembly GCF_036013445.1). Taxonomy (NCBI): domain Eukaryota; kingdom Metazoa; phylum Chordata; class Aves; order Columbiformes; family Columbidae; genus Caloenas; species Caloenas nicobarica. The sequence continues at coordinate 154,231,279 of NC_088245.1, read as the reverse complement.
AAGAAGTCTTATTTGAAGATTATATTTTAAACATCAAATCAAATTTTGAGTCCAAATGAAAACAACTCCAATTACAGGGCTCCTTTTATCTGCTAGTTTCATCTTAGCAGTATTAGGCACACGGGCTGTGTCTAGACTCCCCAGGTGGGGCATGCTGCAGTGCCTAGTCTGACTCATAGGCCTGGCTTTTCTTTCCTTCAGTCTCGCTTACAGTATGGCTGAGGCACACACCTAGGCCCACAAGCTGAGGGGTGTAATACAGATGTAATCATATAGCGGTGAATGTCAAAGCTCAAGTTCTCCAAGAACTGTCTCTGAGGAGTACAAAGTTCTCAAGGACTTGGCCTGTGTCAATCTCATCATTGAAATATGACCAAACTTTTTTTTTTATTTTCAAAGAAGAAAATATTTTTCGAAACATAATAGTTCGTTTGTGTTAAGGCAAACCACCAGTTTATCTGAGGTTTCACTGGTATGGCTTTTATGTAGTGTGTAGATGTTTGCTTATATCAAATTACTTAATGTAGTGATAAACAAAGCTGTTTTCTTATGCCCCTGAAAACAGAGTCTAATATTGCTTTCTGCTGTACTCCAAGCCATAATATCATTATCCTTGGCATGGAGCTACCAGAAAATTTTGTCAGTCTGTCCACAAAAATTAGGTCTGCAACACCATTGAATTCTAGAGGTTAAGCCAGTGCTTCGGCCTGACACAGGGAATCTCTGTTCTTGCAGCCACCAGAGAAAGTTTTCTTAGAAAAACAACAACAACAACACGAGTTTATGATTCACTTTCAGACTTTGTTCACCTAAATGACTTGTTTGTGCACTATGGAAGGAAAACAAGAGATTCCAGAAACTTGCACACACAGCATGTCCTTGTTTACGCCTTTTAACTATATAATAAATGCATACATAAATATGTAAGCGAAGGGTTGGGCAATCTTTCAGTGGGGCTTTTCAGGTTAACTGTCCTCTATGCTGAAGCACAGTCTGCTATACATGAAGGTTTAGTATCTGAATTTAATATTAAACTGTGCAACAGAGGGAAAGTGTTGTGGATTTGTTTGACTTTTGTTTTTATTTTCAAACCCTGAAACCTGATCTGAACTGAAAGCATGACTACAACTTTGAGTTGGTTCAGGGAAAACAATAAGAAGGGCCAGAAATTCAATTTTTTTCTTGAAGGCCTCTAGTTTAAGGAGACTGTACAGCTTACCAAAGTTTCAAAAGAAGTTTAAACATCTGTTTACCTCCAGTTTCCTACCTACTATGTAAAGAAAGCCTCAGGTTTGCATCAAGTTGTTCTGGAAACCTGTATACCTTTCTTTAATCCAGATTAGTCTTTTGTCGTATTCATTCTCCCTCTGCCATGTCTTTGGGTCTATGCTCTCTTCCCTGCCATATACCATTTTAAAGAGCAATATCCACTCAAACAGACTGGGTACAGGAAAACGTAAGTGAGGATGTACAGAAGACTGAAATCCAGACTAGAAAATTAGATGGGTTGAACCCTGCCAAATTGCAAATTCCTTATGATACTTCCAGTGAAGTAGAAGGAATCTTGATTGAAAAGAAAAAAAAAAAGATTTCTCTTGGCAAAGACTCAGGTAGAGATGGGTGAACTTCACATGATTGTTGTTTATATTATGGTAGCATCTAGAAATTCCAGCCCACAAAGGGAATTGTTTCCTGTCCTAAAGAAGGAAAATCTGAGATGAAGTCACATAACATGCTGCTAGGGATGCATTGAGCTCCTTGAGGACTTCTACAGAAATAAAATATACAGAAGCCTTTACTAAACCTGAGGGAACTGCAAGAAGCAGGAAATATAAGAGACATGGAGAAAGACTTCAGTTCAAATTATGAGTAGCCAGAGAAACACACCACTCCATTAATGGAACAAATAGCAGCTGATTTCGTCCTTTAACACAAAAAAGGTGAGATAGTAAACAAGTAACAAAAATATTTAATTTTAATGAAGGAATAGAAGCAGGGGCTGGAACAGAGAAATAACAAGTTAACAAAAACACTGGATGTATTCGTGTTGATAGAGCCTGATGAAATTACCCAAGAATGCTGAAGAAACCAGCAAAGTGATCTCTGAACTGTTAACAGTCCTTTAAGAATTCACAGGGAGCAAAGACACTCCAAAGAACTAAAGAAAGGCAGGCAGAGAATGAACTGCTGAGGAAAAGAGAAAGGAATTTAGAGGAAAATGGGTCGAATTACTTTAATGCTTCTGAAATATCAGAACACATTATTGGTCAATTTGTTGAAAAATAATCAAGTGATAATCCAATATTGATTTATCAGTGCAAACTGTAACACACTAGTCTAATTTTCTTCTTTACCAGGACAATGGGCCTATTTGATAAGGAAATAATTCCGACTTAATTAGATAAGGCTCTATATGTGATTTATCCTGTCTTTAATTTCAAACTACTCTACACGAAAAAAACTGGGATATATGGCTTTGATTGAACCCATGTCATAAGATTGCTGTACACTGCTTGGGGAGAAAACAGACTTTCAAGTAGTTACAAATTGCTATCTAGTCAAACAATTGTCTAGAGGACATGGAAGTAATGCTTTCCTCTACATGTTCTGAGACTATTAACATTCAGTATTTTAATGTACTGCTTTGGGCAGGTGCCTGAGTTTCTTGTGTCATCATTTTTACTGTTTAGTAAAGTAGTGCTAAAGTATATGCTCACAAAAAAAAAAATTAAAAAAACCAGGAGAGCTTCTTGAAAGGTCTCAAGAACAAGACATTGGCCAGTAAGGCACAGAGGATCTTCTTCCAGATACTTTCAAAGGCACCCGTTTTTCATGATTAGCTAGTGGAAGTATAGGTGCTTATTTTATGAGGACAGCTTTACTAAGCATCTAAATTGCAGATGTTTAAACCAGGAAAGCTGGATTCAATCCCTTGATAATGAAATTTGTTACATTTCTAGTTTTCTTAGATATTTTCAAAAGTGAGATTTACAAAGCAGTTGGAGGAACAGAAGTTGAATGATCTAAATTAATTACAGAAATTACTTCAAATTGCTAGGTGAAATTCAATAAATACAAATGTACGGATTACTCTGAGGAAACATAACACCATTTTACAAATCCAAAGTAAGAAATACGTTTAATTGCCATGCTGCAAAATGAAGGAAAAAAAAGTGATTCATAAATCGAATTTATGACTCTTGAAGAAAAGACAGCTCTTATTCTGATTTTAATGACTAGTTAGACAAACATCTTTCAGGGAGTGTTTGGGTATTTGCTGCTCCAAAAGAGGAGGCTAAAAGACTTGTTGAGATCATATTGACTTCTGTACTCCTTTGACAGAGTAAATACACTAGGAGAAATAAAGGGTATGACCAAAAAGCTTTATTATTCACATTTGATAGATGGGAAATCAAGCTATATAAATGGAAAATAACTAACACGTGGCCATGAAGAAACTGTATGGCAAAGAGCCAGGGATAGGATGCAAATCTGTTAAGTCACAGTCTGGAATTTAACCACAAACTCATCTTCTCTGGCCTTTGTTTTCAATTTAGATATGTATTCAAATGTCTAGATGTTTATCCAAAGCCGATCAAGAGTGATCTCCCCTTCAGACAACATCCCTTTGCGCAACGGGCCTGTCCCCCTACCTGAGGGAACAGCTAGCAAGGCCTGTCTCCTCTCACACCCATGTCTTCTTTTTACAAATTCATCACAGAATCTCGTTGCCCCTGTTTAAACCCGCCAGGCTTGACTGTCTCACAGGTTCCTTCGTGATAAAAGAGAAATCACTTTGCATTTGGCACCAAGGTGCATTTCAGGTTAACTGGGATGGTCAGGGGGGCATCTCAGGGCACAGGCATGGGCAGGAGCAGACCCCAGTGTTCAGAACGTGGTCTGCTCGTGTTACAAGAAGGCTCTGTGAGATTTAAAAAATCTGTGTCTGTGAGAAACTTCCCATTCAGACAAAAGCTAACCCAGTTATGTAAGAAGGTGTTAAAAGTACATGGAAAAATTATGCTTTTCCAAGAAGCCAGGCAGTGATTACATTTGGTAAATCTGCAGTCATTTTCCAGTAACAAATAAATAATCGAAGACAGCACATTCTGTGAAAAAATGGTAATGTTGAACTAAAGGAGGTGATTGCCATTTTAAATCAATAAAATGTAGTTCCTTGTATTTTCATGTTAAATAAAAACAAAGACTTGCCCAAAGAAAGCAACAGCTAAGCTGTTTGTTTTCATATTCACTTGGATCCTCAGATCTCTTCCAGAGAGACTTGTGGATAACCAGGTTTGTTTATGAAAAATCTGCCCATTACTGCATGAGCTATGTCTATGGCATTTTAGTTTCAGATGAAGTTGTTCTTCAGATATTTCTTTGTTTAAAATTAGGGGATGCACAGCCTAATGGATAAAAGCAGGGCCTAAAGCAACATAAGTGGGGTTCTCAAGTAATTCTTTCAAGTCTGTAGTTTCTTCTTGAAACAAATCATCTTAAAAGCCAATCCAACAAAAAAAGTCAATAAACATTAAATATGTAAAACCATTTTGTCTTCCTTCTTCCTGTTGTATTTGACACTACTCCAAATGAAGGTTGCTAATATTGTTTACACAGGGTTCCTAAGAACTGGTGAATACTACATCTAAATAACACCCCGCTTCCCACCTGTTTTCAAAAAACCTTATTTGTTTGAGGGTGTACGATACCACTGTAACACTGGTCTTACTCTGTGTCATGTTTGCATGAGACATTGCATAATTAATGATTTTTATTAGTTTCTAGGACTGCGTCCATCTTTGAGAACAACCTACCCCTATACTTCCAGGTAAATACTAAAACATGTTTTGCATAATGCTTCTGTATTTATCTTCTTAATGAGGAATTTAATCAGGTGGAAGGGGGGAGACTTGGCAGACAATAGTACACAGCCATCTACACGCAACTGACAACTGTGTTACTAGCCTTTTTAAAAAATGTGTTACACATCACTGACTAGACATAGAACAGCTGTGTCCAGATAGAGAACACTAAAAAATACCACCTGGCAAATGATACATTCTTTATGGATAACAACTAGTCTTTGGAAGACCAGAGATGTCACTTTTTCTGCTTTGTTGAAGATTGATGGCCACCTATTGAATGAGAATGTACTTTTAAATTGGAAAACATCTTATTCAACTAGTGACTAGCCTTATCCTCTTATACAGCATAGGTAGAATTAAAAGGATGTTCTTCAGTTACAGTTCTATGCATAACCAGTATAATTTGGGGCATCATTTTGTTTTGTTTTATTTCATTTTTTTCCTCAGTGGTCTTCTTTTTACCTCACCTGATAAGATAAAGTTTCCTTTTTGCAAATGAATTAATGCAAATTTCCCTTTCCCCATGTGGTATTTGTCACCAGTGATAGTGACAAGGAAGAAAATGATCAAGATATTGCTGAAAAGGAATGTGAGGTTGGCCTGGAAAACGAAGAGCCTGATGATTTCCAGTGAATGTCCTCTCCTTATGACAGGTGGCCTACACGTTTTAGTTTAGGACGAGTTGCTTATGCAGACTGCAATGAACAACCTCGGTGGAAAAAGAACTAAAGCTGAAATCCTATATTACGAAACTTGATTTTAGATTGGATATTGGATATTATGAAAAATTTCTTCACTTAAAGGGTTATAAAGCACTGGGACAGACTGCCCAGGGAAGTGGTTGAGTCACCATCCCTGGAGGTGTTTAAAAGACATGTAGATGTGGCGCTTATGGACATGGTTTAGTGGGACTTGGCAGCATTTGGTTTATGGTTGGACTCTTTGACCTTAAAGGTCTTTTCCAACCAAAATGATTCTATGGTTCTATGTGCTGACTGTGAGCAGCAGCTAATCACAACCAAATGTCCTTAGGTTGTGTAGCCTACATAAAATCTTCTTTTCTTATGCATAATAAAGATCCTATTATTTCCCCCTTTGCTCTGCATTCATATTTCCCTAGGCTAGAGGAGCATTATTATTATTTCCCCTTCTGCCATTGTCTTAATTTTTCTATTGTTTTGACTGCCTGGAGTGCCTTTCTTCTTCCTTTCATTGAACATAGGCTACAAAGCAGCACACTGCTCTGACTTTGTCGTCACCATTTATGACTTTGTGTGTTTCACAGTGAAAACCTTAATTAGAAAGCACTTCCCTCTTTTTAAATAGCAAGGGTGAAAAATAACCCATTTTCAGTGCACCAGCTCACCCCTTTTTAGAAGAGTGAGTGTTTATCTAGTGACACCGCACAGTCCATTGAGCAGTATGTAAATGTTCTCCCATTTTACTTCTCATTCTCACAAGGGAGCAAGGAAAGAGTACTCAGAAAAATAATTTCTTTTCCTAGAACTCCAAGATTTGCCAGTTTCCCTAGAGCTACTTTTTTCTCCTAAGAATAACTGCATTACATGTTATACAGCCCAGATCCTTAATAACTATAATTAACACCTCGTTTCATTAATTTGAAAGTAAAATCATATTTATAAATAGCCAGTTTGTATAGGACAAGGCTGATGCTTAACTCACATTAGAGTCATCCTATTAACTAGTATAACATTACAACAGACCTTGAGAGCATATTTTTATGTTTACATGTGAATAGAAAATCCAAATAGAACTCCTGTAAGATTTAAGGATGCAGAAACACTCATTCCAGCACTTATACTAACAGTTTTGCTAGTAAAACAGTGTGTCCTTCTCTTATGACACACTGCATTTCTTGGTCTACATTAAAACGGTCTTTTTATCAGTTCACTAACTGTACTGTAAACTGCGAGGTTTATGTTTTTTATGTCATACTTCTTAATAAAATAAAATAATTATAGACTGATATTGCTGCTGCAGCTCAATTACAAAACGAACAAACAACAACAACAAGCCCACAATATAAATAGAAGTTAAATACGATAGTATAAATAGAAGAAGTCTTCAGAATGCTCTGTTTTGGTTAACTAACAAATCACATTTTGACAATTAAAATTAAATATGGCATTCTTACTCGTTTTTCATTTAAAAGAAAAGGAGATTTGGACCAAAAGACAGGTATTAAGTTCAAACACCTGCATGCTGAGTTTTCTGTTCACATATGCATGTACTGCAAATGTGCACACAGGAAGATTGAAGGAAAAAACATTCTGATGTGCAACCTCTGCATTAAGGCTTCAGCTAGCAAACACAGCTTTGCTTTTCAAGGCAATCAGATTGGTTTAGAACTAATAAAGACCAGTCCAAGAGTGACTAGGCTTTGTAACTTACCTATGTTTTGTTGGAAAACTGTAAAAGTAGTGTGGAAAATGTGGTTTTAAATGGGAAAAGTGAGCATACCCATAGGTAATGAAATAATTCTCCATCTGGAGACAAAAACTTTCTTTTGTTATAAATTAAGAATGAATAAAGCAAAACATTATTGTTACTATATGTTAATGAAGTTACAATGACCACCTTTACTGTGAAAGGCATGATCGAGTTGTCCTCATACACTAATGAGTTCAAAAAAAGAATATGAATCTGCATAAGTATCTCTATCTGTGGGCCTAAAGAAATTAAAGAGTAAGCAGATTAGAGAAAATGAGCAATGTGTTGAAGGGGGATGTTAGTAGCAGAGCAGGGTGAGGGCACTGACTCTTGCCTCTGGTGTCCTGACTGAATGATATGCAAGAACAGAGAGTATTCATTAAAAATTACTATTGATCTTTTGTATTTGTTGAGTTATCTTAATCTACAAGTTTACTAAAAGACACATTCATAAATATGTGTATAAGATTCCAGAAGAAGAATATAACTTTTACCATAATGGGTAGTATTATGCTGGGGAAAAAATAAACAAACAAAAACTCAACAAAACCAAACCAAACAAACAAACCAAATAAACAGACAACAAAGCAACCAACCAAATAAAAAAACCCCACTTGATTAGCCCCTATATTTTGGTGGTAGCAATTTTTTGTGCGTAGTATTGGTGTGTATGGGTTATAATACAAAAAGATGTGTCGTTCTTGTGGAGAGTTATACCTTCAACACACTCTCAAGATCAGAGCTCATTGTGCTCCTCAAGGACACATGAGGAGCACTGAGCAGCTACTAAAACAAGCACGTCTCATGTAGGCACCATTTCTTTGAGGGATCAGCAAACAACAACAACAACAAAACAAAAAACAGCCTGTGTCTGTGACCTGCATTAAGCAGGAGGCCAGAACATATGATTTTGCTGACTTCTGTAAGTCTAAACTAATGTGGAAATGAATGCAGTAAGAATATTTTGACCAAGGACATTAGAGCAAACCTCTAGTTCAAACACATTTGGCTGCATGCATACCACTGAAGTAAGCAATGTCAGCTGTCATTTCTGCATGTAGGGGGAGCTGCCTGGAGTCTTTCTGGAAGATTTTGGTGCTACATATGCAGATATGTACCTCTGTATATGGATGGTATGAATTTGGAAAAGATGCAATAGCATTGTCTTGCTGAATATAATAGAGGTCTTAGCTCTTGTGTGTGCTCCCCAGTGTGTGCTTGAGCCAAAACTACACCAGGCTCTGGCACCATCTCAGTATTCAGAAATGGGGCAAAAGGGGGAAAGGAATGGAGTACTGAGGGCTAAGGGAACTTATTATGCAGTTGAATAAATGGTGTGGAGCTGCGAGTTCTTATGAGCAGTATGGAGCATTACTAGGAGTCTTAGTTGTAGAAGTGGGCAGGTACAGAGGAGGCAGATGGCCCAAAGCCAAAGATCTGGTTGTGTGCGAGAGTCTATGGTCACGATCACAGACTTGGTGGAAGCCTAGGTATGCACACAGCCTGTGCAAAGAGATGAGAATGCTACAGCAATCAGACACTTTCCCCAGCCACTGCCCCCGACAGCAGCACTTTCTCCAGCAGTCATTGCAGAAACAGGGCCTGCCCTACTGCCACCGCTCTTGGTGGTAGCTGACCCTGCTGGCATGCCAGTCATGAGGCTTGCCCAGACCATGGTCGCCAGGATTGCATCATACGATGTTTGGAAATTTCTTGTCTAGTTTACGAACAGTAATCTGGGTTCTCTGATGTCTACAGCATGAATACAGGCTGTGCAGAGAATGGATTGAAAGCAGCCCTGAGGAGAAGGACTTGAGGGTGTTGGTTGATGAGAAGCTCAACTTGAGCCAGCAATGTGCACTTGCAGCCCAGAAAGCCAACTGTATCCTGGGCTGCATCAAAAGAAGCGTTACTAGTAGGTAGACAGAGGTGATTCTGCCCCTCTACTCTGCTCCGGTGAGATCCCATCTGGAGTCCTGCGTCCAGCTGTGGGGCGTCCAACATAAGAAGGACATCGACCTGTTAGAGTGGGTCCAGAGGACACCCACAAAAATGATCAGGGGGCTGAAGCACTTCTCCTAGGAAGACAGGCTGAGAGAGTTGGGGTTGTTCAGCCTGGACAAGATAAGGCTCCGAGGAGACTTTAGAGCAGCCTTCCAGTACCTTAAGGGAGCCTACAAGAAAACTGGAGAGGGACTTTTTACAACTGCACATAGTGACAGGATGATGAGTAATGGCTTTAAACTGAAAGAGGGTAGATTTAGATTAGATATAAGGAAGAAATTCTTCACCATGAGGGTGGTGAGGTTGCCCAGAGAAGTTACGGATGCCCCATTCCTGGAAGTGTTCAAGGCCAGGCTGGATGGGGCTCTGAGCAGCCTGATCTAGTGGAAGGTGTCCCTGTCCATGGCAGGGGAGGCAGAAATAGATGATATTTAAGCTCCCTTCCAACCCAACTCATTCTATGATTCTATGATTCTATTCTAGTCCACCAATACATGTGTGTATAATAGTTGAAGTGTATCATCTGGCAGCTAAAATTATTTCACTTTCAAGACTTAAAAAATCGTATTCTGACTCTTGAATCTCAGCACAGCTCACTGAGGGTGGTTGCCAAATGGCACTGCTGCAATTGCCTACTATGATTTGCCATGGTTCAGTTTCCTGCTCAGCTCTGCTCTCTAGTGAAAGGACTCAATGCGCTATGGGTCACCTATCAGCCATGGGCCACACCTCTGGACTCTGCCGTTTCTCACTCAGCTGTACTGGGAGGGTGGTTAACCAGGCGTACTCGGAAGCATAGATTGTTCTTTCTGTGCAAACAAACCTGCAGGAGTAAACACCATATCCTTGGTTCATGGTGCTTGTGAGTCACTCTTTGTTTATGGGTGGTGCTCTCAAGTGTGGGATTGTAGCAAGGAAACAGCTTTGTTTCTGCTTTGTTTTTATTTCATGAAAAGAATATAACTACCATGCTTCGCATTCTCAAAGCTCTGTACGAGTTAATCCTTGCAATATTCCCATGAGGTAGGCAAGCATAATTAACCCTATTTCAAAAGATGTGAAAGCCATGACATAAAAGGATAAGTCATTTGCCCAGGTCCTGAAGGTAAGTCAGGATCTGAATCCAGAAGAAGTATCTTATGCCGGACAGATTGGTAATAGAGTAGACAAACTACGTCTTAAGCCCTTTCTCAGTTACCTGGTTAAAAACAAGTAGGATGGTTAAAACAGCAGGAGCAGTACAGGCTGTGGGTGCAATTGAAGCTCCAAATTCAAGAGCAATGCCTGCCCTCACATTAGAGGGTGATTGGGTCCAGAGCATAAAGCATGGCACAGCTCCACTTTATGTCTTGCTCTGATTTTATGGTAAGATACTGTTAAAATTTAGCAAGGACCTAATGTAAGGAAACAGCATGAACATTTTACAATTTTTTCTTGCTGCCCTTGCAGCAGTTTTCACACTGGTTCCCACCCATTCATCATCATCCTTCACTTCTTTCCCCAGGTCTCCTATATCCTCCTTCTCTGTTTTTCACTCCCATCCTTAAAATCTCCCTCAGCTACTTAGCTTTTCCCTTCCCCAATAATCTCTTTCTTGATGTCATCTGCCTTGTTTAAGCCAGGTTTAACTGACCTTGGAGGTGCCTATTGCCTCCTTTCACCCCCACACCACTTGGGAAACACTCAACTTCTTCTCTGGGTGAGGCATCACAGACTCTCCCACCCTTGCTGCTCACTCTGCAAGCACCCCACAGTACAGAGACACCCTCTGCTGACCCCAGGGTCTGGGGGGGTCCTTCTGGTCATTTGTCTGCCTGCTCGCTGGCATGTTTTTCCACTTGCAATCTTACGATAGGGTGAGATTGTCTGGGGAAAAAAGGTGAAAGACACCGTTATTTTCATGTGAAATTGTAACAAATGCATGAGAATGAGTTGGAAAATGCAAAGCGAACCATATTGCATCCTAGGAAATAGTGGGGTGGCTTTGATTCTGCAGGAAAAGGGCAAGTGAGGTGGGCCAAAGAAAAACTTGGCCATCTTGACCCATTTTTAATTAAAACTGATAATATCTTTCTCTGCAGCATGACTTTGCATATGCATGTCATTCCATTTTAGAAACAGAGGAGATTATTTTGTCCTTTCCAACTACTTTGTGCAAGTTTGTTTATATATTTAATGCCAAAGCACATTCATTTAAATTTACTATTTACCTGCACACTGATGCTGACAAATTTTAAAACATAAGCGTAAGAAAATACCAAGCAAAGGTCAAAAGCCATCTTAAGATTAAACAGAATTTTGCTGAATGTCTTAGAGATTTTTCCCTTTTGTTATACACTTGAGAATGGCCACTTTATTTTTTAAAGAACCAAAAAAGGTAATATATGAGATGTATTTACAGACACATGTAGATGTGTGTGTGCATATGTGATTATGCATCTGCATCTATATGTATATATTTCTGTGTGTGTGTAGAGGCAGATTTAGATAGACATGACATTTTGGGAAATCACCCTGTTTTCAAAGTCTACATTCTTAGTATTAAATAATTCATTCTAGAAACCTCTCCTTCACAAAAAGTGAAGTAATTTATCTTTCAGTAGAGTATTTTCAGCTTTCTCATTTAATTATTAAACTGAAAGCCCTCTCTTTGCAGATATTATCCTGGCAAGGAATACTTATTCACTAGTGCCCAGGCAAACATTCTATGCCTTTATCAACAAACAGGTTTGGAAGAGATGATCGCTAAGGAGAGGTGGATGTATCCTTTGACAGCTGGGTTGCTGGTTTATACCTAGCTGAGTTGGTTAGTCACTGAATGATACACCACATTGCCAAAGAAGCAGTTTTAATTGGCACTACATTTATTTTTTTTGAAAAACTGTTAAGAGAAAACAAGATTCTAAACTCTGACATATTTTACACTATTTCAAGGAAACAATTCTAATGATCTCAGCTTTTATTCTTTTTCCATGTTTTCTCTCTCTTCCAGTCATCTCTTAATTAATGGTTTTATTTGGCCTAGCTTTGCGAGTCTTTTACAAATGGAAAACCAAACAGGTTAAAGAAAATACTTCTGAGAAGTTATAATTCAGCAGAAACTAACTTCATGGCTCCATCTGTGAACTGCTCCTCAGGAGAGAAACAAATCGAAATTCTGAATGTGCAAAATCCCAAACTTCAGGTGTTTGCACCTGAACTTAATGGGAACTGCTCTAGGAAGTGACCTAGGTATGCCTATGAAAAGGTTACTGGAAACCTCTTCAACATATCAGTCAAAAAAAGCAAACACACAGCTCAGATGCAGAATCTCTTTCACTGAAATGGTTATATATACCACGTTACCTATCGGGGGGATGACCAAGCCCAGGGTGCCTGTGGTAGCAGGGACAGACAACACTGAGAGACAGAAGATGGTGGACACAGACAGGCTGCACGACTGCTGCCATAGTGAGTGTCCCGAATAAAACCCAGTGGTGCCCCAGAAACTTGAGGAGCAGTGGCACCTTCCCTTTGAAGGGACTAGCCTGGAGAGAGAAAGGAAGGAAAAAAAAAGAATGGAGGGATAAAATGTGCAACAGAGAAAAGCAGAAAGATCAGGGGACTACAGAGATGAACCAGCCATGAGAGAGTGAGAGGTGGGAGTAAGGAAGACTGCTTCTATTTAAGTAATTAATACGCAGAAAGATTAAAAAAAAAAAAAAAAAGTTACTGGCCAAGTTTCAAGGAATTGTTGTAAATACACTCTCAGATTTAGGTGATTCAAATAAATCAAGGTTTCTTGCTATGCTTCGCAGATTGCTCGCTGAAACTGCATGCTGATCTGTTCAGAGGGCTAGTTTTTATTCTCCAGATAACAAATTTGTAGTAAACAGAAAAACCTTTTGCACAGTAAGGACTATTTAATTGCAACATATCAGTAGCAGATAAGCACCTACACAGAGATTACCATACTCAAAACATTGTGGAAGCATTAACTAATTATGTTTAGTATTACTACCTGTATTTTGCACAAGAGGACATTGGGCAGAGAGAGGAAATACCACACCCAAGATGACAAAGTTCAAAGAGTTCATAAGCCTTTTTACCCTACTACCTCTGTGTTTTACAGATCTGTTTACTAAAAATACGGAACAATTTTGTTTATGAAAGACGAGGATTAATAATTTACCTGGGACATTAGGCCCTTTGTACCTGATATCCAGTAGCATGCTTTGGAAGTGTGTGAACTTTTTACAGAGAACTGACAAAGTTTAAATTGGCACACGATGCCTCAGGCCACGCTGGAGTCATGCATGACCTCCAGCTGGTAAATGCATGTACGTTTTGAGGGTACCTGCAGGGGGATGCTAAAGACAGAGCAAAATCTTTGTTTAAAGTGTGTTTCCTGCCCTGTGTAGCAATGGCGATTACATGTGAAGTCTCTCGGTGATCTCTACTCTGTGAGGTTTAGCCGAGCCTAAACATGCAGCATCCTTCTGCTTTCTTCTTCCATGTTTTTGCTGGAACATGTGCAGATGCCAATAACAATATCTATTTCTATTTCTAGTTATCTGTGTTAAAAGTGGACTTGCATTGTGCATCAAGTATATTGAAACAAACCACTTGATTTCGTTACCACAGGCTTTTCCGTCAATAAATTGTAGCTTACATCAAAAGAACAAGATTGCTTTCTGTTTTCTAATTCGTCTACCTTGTTCAGGCATTTGCTTTTCTGAAGTCTTAAAGAATTCCAAAGGGTAAATGGTTTGCATATTACTTACTCTTCAAGATGCCAATGTATTCTAGTCAAACAGGGATTTTATGTGTGTGGCGAGATATATATATATATATATATATTTGTGCGTATTTGTGTATGTAAGTTCCAAATAATATTATTTTGGTGACTGTGTAACATTCTAAAGAGAACATTTTAATTATGGAAAGAAAAACTCAAGCATTTTCTTCTTCATATACTTTTCTCATCATATTAAAAGCCTAATTTCTCTAGACATTTAGCTGCTGCTTTTAAGAAATTCCAGTTTCCTGCAACCTAGAATTTGCCTCCTCGCCTGAACTCAGCTGCTCCAAATCTGTCTGCTTGAAGTCACTCTTACGTCCTAGGTGCTTTCCGAAATCAATAGTTTTTAATAGCCCTTCTTGCATATTCTAGGCCATGTTCCTTGACCTCTAAAAACCAAAGAACAGATGTTACATTTTCATCAGGCTCACTCTTTCTCTGTCCTTTATGTACTTTTTGTCTCTCTCTCTCTGTTTTTTTCTAAGACTTAGAAACATAGAGATGAATGCTGACCTCCTCTATTTTAGCTGCTAGTAAACCAGCATTGACAGGTTGCTGGATCTACCTTGTGATGAGTCTAATAGTATGATGGTGATATTTTATCAAAAATAATCATTCACATCATTATTTATGCACCAGTGACTTAAGACTATGGCCTGTTGAGGGTCAGATATACAGTAGCGAAACTACTGCTGTGCCTGAAGTATATACTTTAACATTTTTTAGGTTTACATCTCTACACACATCTGTACATGGCAAACTGTACTTGGGAATGAGCAGTTGCACTGGAGTCTGGCTGTCCTCAGGGAAATAACTTCAGTTTCCCTTCTACGTCTACTTTTCACATACAGACAGCCAGCTCCAATATGCCTGTATACTGGAGGGAAGGCTTGGGTTTTCTTTCTGTCACAGGGGTGAAGAGCCAGAGGAAACTCTTGAAAAGCAAGGGTTTTTTTCCACTAATCGTGTTGGGAAAAGGGAAGGAAGCAGTGAGTGCTGGTGATGCTGCTTACAGCCACTCTGTGCAGCAGCAACTACTGTGCTGCACACCCTGTTCTTGGTTTCAGCAGCAACAAAAGGAGAAGACTCTCAGATGGGCAGAGGAGGGGCATGAGTAGTGAAGGGTAAACCAAAGGTTTCTTGTCTCAATCAGAGTAGGCAGGCTTGAATACACTTGGAATTTGCTTTCCTGAACAAGCATATGCCTCTAGCAGGAGCACAGATGGGGAATGAGGATTTTTTTTTTATTATTATCTGCTACTGTGTACAGGCACAGCCCAAGGTGTCATCGTCTAAGACATGGATAGAGGAGTATGTGACATATTAATGCTGATACTAAAGGTGTTAGAGGAAAGAAAGGCATCTCGGCTTACTGGATTTCCTCAGTAAATCTGGCTTGTCATTTAACACCGCTGCTAGTGCTTGCATTAGGTGGGGAACCTTAGGCTCTGCATTGTCAACAGCTATCCCTGAGGTAGACAATGCAATGAAATGCAGTGAATTGTGTGGGCATCCCTAGGCCACAATTCCTCTCACCAGATACTGGCATCTACCTCTGGTCGGATGAGTTGCACTCAAAATGCTCTTTTACTGTCTGGTACCTTTTTAGACAAGGTGACTCAAAGTTGAGAGGCAATTTATAGGCACAGAAGCTCAAGACACATGACACATGGGGTGAAAAGGGTGCCTCACTGGAGAGGGAACCAAATCAAAACGTGATGCTGGTGTCCCATCCCACCCTTCTGTTAGACACCAGGTTCTGTGTGCATGGAGCACGAAGTCACCGAGAAGTCCTCTACCGCATACTGGAAAGAGGTTCTAGTCTGTGGTGTAAGAAAATGGGTGGGAAGAAAAGCCAAGATCTCCTTGGCTCTAGAATGTCTTAGCTTGAAGATGCACATGAGTTTGTACCTCACATTTAGTAATGGCCTCTCAGCAGTAGTATTTGTCTGACGGGTCTCAATATTTTATCCCACAGAGTAAAGAGTGAGTTTGTGACTACAACCTATGAGCATGTTTTAACTTGCAGTGAGATTCTGAAGCTCAGAGTAGACCAACCTCAAATGCAAGTAAAGCTCACACTGCAGATCAGGAAACAATAGGCCCTGGCTAGTAGAAAGAAGGTTCGGAGGATGGTTCCCATGGGAGGTTTTCAATCCTTGCATGCCTACACAGCCAAGCAAAGGGCCCCTCTCACTATAAAATCAGTCTATTACTGATTACAAACCAGGGACCCGTAAGTGGAACTGGCTGAACACTGAAGTAAGTGTTTGTTCGCAGTTTGTGATCAGATGAAAAAAGAGTAGAAAATTGCTACCTGAATCTTGATAAAAAAGTCAAATAGCATCTACATTGAGATAGATGTGGTACGTGACTGTCTCTGATGATAAATGAGTGCAATTGCCTGAACTTTTTAGTTTTACAGATTATTTCATTGGAAATAATGAAAGTGTATTCATGTTCATAATACTGTTCCACTATATTTGATTTTAATTCTAAATCTAATTCATAGTGGCAGGAAATATGCCTAATAAAAGATAAAAGCATGCAATTAAACTCTCACTTATTATAAAGTGAAATTCATTGAAGTAATTCTATTTTTTCCATCAGATACCCCTAATAACTTAATGCTCCATATTACAAAAATGAAACTCAACTCTTTTACCAGGTTTCTGCTTGTGATACACCAATAAATATAAAAATAACTAAACCTCAACTGTTCAACATATATGAGAAGTGAGTAAACTCTGAAATATCCAGACTTGGAAGTCACTCACCTTTTAATGAGCTGTGTACTTGATGGAAGGATGTCGTCTGAAAACAATGACATTCTTAAGCCTTGGTAACATCATCTTGACATTCTGTACTAGCCACACATGCTGGTGGTTTTAAATGACAGTCTCCTCTTACCTTGGAAGCAAGTGGTCTCAAATCCAGGGGATTTTTATGGAAAAAGGAAAACATGTTAGCTTTTAGGTTTCCATCTACATATGTAGACATTTTAGTGGACTTTCACTGATCTTTGTGCACATGTTTGCTTTCCACAAGCAGCTGTAGACTGAGCAATCTTTGCTCAAGAAACTGATCTGAGCACAATAGAGGGAAATATGGTGTTACGGAGGAGCATTAATGGAGCTGTATCAAAAGTAAACAAGCAATGGATCAATGCCAAAAGAAGACTTGGCTACTAATTTTGAGTTTTCAACTCAAGTAGCATAGATGAAAGTTCATTTTAGGTCTTTCAAAAAAAAAAAAGTCAGTATTTTCTTCAAATGCTTGAAACATCTCAATCATACTATGATTTCTCTTGTACATCTCAGCAAACTACTTTTATTACAAAAGTTATTTTCTGTTCTCAAGTAAGGTGTTTCAGGAGGAGGACACATGAAAACACGAATGAATCCAGATTTAGATGATTCTAGTGAATGCCACTGTCTTTGCACATGAACATAAAAAATGGAAAAATGCAACGAATAAACCATATTATGAGTCTCTGAATGGTGCACACACTTTAATTACAGCTAGATTTTTTCACCTGAATTATTAATATAATTTAACTCATTTGAATTTAGTCAATTTTCATGCAAAGATTATCAATGTCAAATGTCCTTTTCATTTCAGTCAGGTTTGGCCCAGACAAGTCTGCCCAATATAAACCCAGGTTTTCAATACTAAGCCATCCGTTATTGAATTGGCCATATTTTAGAGAACAAGTCCTGTTCCGGCACTTACAGAGGTTTGAAACATGAAAGAAGAATCACCCCTTCAATGTGTATTTCAGCTCTCCAGCTGAAGGTTCCCAACTCCTTGTGTAACAGAGGATCTCATGTGAGGAAAAGGCCAGAAACAAATGCAATTAGCATTTGCTATTCAGATGGAATCGTAGCTAAGTGAACACAGCTTTTGGATGCTGGATTCCTGAGCAGCAGCAGAGAGAGCACAGGCCTCTTTGAAGCCACAGAAGGAAATTAATTCATCTGCTTTATTTGAGGGTACTTTCAAATGAAAGAGAAAAATTCCACATAGCAGACCACCACAGCCCGACTAAGCAAGATGCACTAAGTATAATACAAGGGTCCAGATAAACACCAGCCCTAAGAAATGGAGAATTACTGAAAAACATGCAAGACATAGTATCCTGCTGCAGGTATCTTCCTGTTCCCAGATGTCTGCTGCATATCATAGCTATAAAATATGTGTCTCTATTTCCATGAACCCACTCATAAACGTTTTTGCTTGGCTGATTTTTCAAGTTAATGATAGTCAAGGCACTTGGGAGAAAGATTTATGTCATTGATACACAGGTTCAGCAAATTGTCAAAGAGTTCTGCTGTGCAATTAATCATCTTTTTTCCATTACGATTTGTAAGTGCCATGCATATACACAGAACCATTTTTATAATATAGATATCACAGGTGTATAAGTAGTATATGAATCAGCTATAAAAAAAATACCAAGTGTGCTTGGTACCACACGGATTTGTAAATCTTCTTCTGCATGAGACACTCCTCCAAAAATCATGGAGGTTGTCACGTTTAACTGTGATCATTTTTATGACAGTACTTTAAGTAGATCTGCATGTCAGTTATGTTTGTGCTCCCCAAGCTGCTTCATCTAGAAACGTGTGTGCTAGCTTTTGGGGGCGGGGTGGGGGGGGGGATGTTGTTTTCTGAGCAATTTTTTTTTTTTTTTTTTAATAAAAGTAGAATTGGGGAAAGAATCTACACAGTTTGAGAAACTGGTGGTGCCTATTCAACCATAAACAGCATCTCCACTGAATCTTCTTCAGTCCACCCAGACAACATGCTATGTCCCAAGGTCAAGCGAGGAGACAGGAGGTTGTCATCTTTTTCTGTGCTAGAGCACTACCAGCAGGAGCCCTGAAAGATGCCTTAATCCAGAAGGACCTGAGGCTTATCTTTTTCAGTGGTTTCTGGGAGGTATTTTGGTGACTCGAACTTGTTCTTTGAGAAGCAAAAGAAGCTTTCTTCCTTTTTACGGAGAGGCAGTCTTACGGTCCAACCCCCAAAACCAGACTTATGAGTGATGTAGATTCCTAGATCGGCCTGACTAAGCCACCTGCCTGCCTCTGTTTCCCCTTTTTTGACACCCTCAAAGTCAAGTTCCTTATTGCTCTATGTCCATATAGACTCAGAACTCAGCTTCTTATAAAGTGTATTAACAAGTAGCAAAACTGCAGACTGCACATCCCGACAGTCACACAGGAATTCCAAGGGTAGCAGGTTGGTCTCCAAAGGCGTCACTGTTGTGGGTGCTCATGTCTCCCTCCCTCTGATCACTTTCCCTCTTCAGGGGATTCTGTGAGAATTAGGTTAATTTTCAAAGTCACGGTCTATATAACCTATTGCAACTCCTATGTGCAATTTCTTTTTGCAACTCAAGAATACAAAATATTCACATTATTAGTGTTTATTACCCCAATAACTTTTGGAAGTCAGTTTTATAATGTGTAAACTGCAGCATTCCACACAGATCAAAGCAAACAAACTGCTCTAATTGGGTTTTGAGATCAAACACTGTAAGCTTTACATTCACCGAGCTACATGTGGCTTAAATTATCTGTATTGTACAATCCCGGACTGCATATTTTGTGCTGTACATGTGGTTTGGAATGTGTCTACTGTATGCATTAGTCTTCATACTAACCAATAGGATCACCTAAATGCACTGCCAAGAGGCTAATGAAAGTCGAGTGTGATATCCAGATTCAGACCTGATGTGGACTGACACCAATTATTGATTTCAGTGGGGTCTGTGGGTGCTACAAGTAATGTTGAGCCTTTTATGTGAGGCTTCAAACACATGTAGACAAAGAATTAACATAGCACAGAGCAAATTCTGGCCTCTCGTTAATGTATTGAATTACTCTAGTTTTACATGAGCAGAACAGGTAATAGAATATGTGCATGTATGGATATTTAGATTGCAGAATTTTTGCTTTAGCCTTTTTTTGTACAAGAAATACAGTATTTACACCCAGATATGAATGTTTTTTCATATTAATGCCAATAAAATAAATATATTCAAGCCCCACTTCTAAAAGCTATTACAATTTTTGTTGATTTCAATGGACAGAGAGATCAAAAATTATTTTCTTGTGTTTCACTGACATTTAAAAAATATATTTCAAGAAGATACAAAGAGATCATCGTGGTGGAACTTGAGTACCAAAAGTTGCTTGAACTACCAAAATAAATTAACATACCTATTTCAATATTTTTTTTCCAGAAACATATCAATTTGCCCACAAAGTTGCAAAGTCATTTTCAAATACTCAAAATGAGCAATATTTCAAATATTATAGGAAACTGTTGATTACTAAAGTATGGCAGAATGTAAAGGCTGGCACAGACAGAATAGATGAGTGCATTTAACTGCTTTTCTCACTTTCCAACACTTTTGACACCAATAAACCTGAAGGTACACTCACTAGAGAGCTGTCACTAACTTGTCTCACAGTAACAGACTTCACAGCTGACTATAGAGAAATCTTTTTCAAAGCTTCCACTGACACATGTTTCTTGATGCTGCACTGTTTGGAAAGAAGTGTAACAGAAACAGAAAGGTTTGGGATGTTTTTGAAAAGGGAGTGCAGAGGGGATACACAGCTGTAACTGGACATCTGCTAGTGCAGCAGGGTAACATGAATGCAAGAGATTAATTCCTCATTTTGCCATGGTGCATTATGTAGGAATTAACCATTCAACCAGCGATACTAAAGGACAAAACAATACTCTATGTCAAGCTATAAACCATTCTACTACCACTAAAAAATAAGAAAAAAAAAAAAAAAGCCAGAAAAATGGTGAAAGCTTTCCTGGGAAGAGCATATTTTTCGAGTGTTCTTGTTTCTGACCTAGGAAAAAAAAATTACAAACACCAATCTTTCAGTACTTTCTGCAATTTGAGATGGAGTAGGATATTATGTAGGAGGTTGGTGTGTTTGGGAGAAGTGCAGGTATGCTCACCAGCAGGCAGGCTTGATTTTTCAGTCAAGGTGACCACTCCCAGTATCTACTGATTTCAGTAGAGATAGAGGTGAAATATCTCAATAACCTACAATATCCTGCATCTTTTTGTGCCCTTGGACCTGAACTGAGGGAGCACTTCAGGATTCCAACAGAGCCTAAGGGATTCACCTTGAAAGAATGGATTTAAGCACCAGATTAAAGCAAGTACTCAACCACTTTCATGAATTAGGTTTGTGCTACCTGGCTGCAGTGCTGGTTTCTCTTAAGATAACCTGATGATTGTTTCTCCCTTCTAATGACAAGACTCAGATAAATCATTCTTTGAAACCATGTGGGCCCAGAAGAGTCAATAATAGGCTTCAGGGTGGAAAAAAAGGAAATGGTAGTTGTCTTCTGTGGTTATGTCCATGCTGCCAAGAAAGGGAGAAATCCACAGCACGAACCCCAGATGTCATGGGCTGAGCCGTGCCCTGCTGTGCCAGGCTCTCTGCCCATCAGGCCGACCTCCTCCACACGCACAGTGACTGGTCCAACATCCCTTCTACCTCCTGAGTGGTGTCCTGGGGGCACTAAGGCATGAATATTACTCTAGATGTGCCTATTGATTCTAAAACGATGGGAGGGCTGTTTTGCAACCTGCCAGGGTGCATGAAGTTCAGGGCAGGTGTTGCATGACCCGCAGTGCAACAGGAGGGCATATACAGTCATTTGAGACTTCTGGGGTCATGTTGAGGGACAAGTTGGTCCACAATGCGCTTTTAAGCAAACAATTGTGTTGGGAGAGTGAGCTGGAGGGTTCCAAACCAGAGCCAGAAGTTGAGCTGACAACGAAGCCATCTGGATGCTCAAAAGGCCTGTGCTCCAGCACACGCCTTAGCCTACTTTTATTCGGTAAATTTATTCAGCAAAGAGCTATATGTAGTAGGGAACTGGATACCAAACATCATTTAATAACTACAGTGTTAAATGAGGAGGACAGAAGGACTCTTCAGTGGCAGGCAGGTGGAAGTGTTTGGCATCCACATCCCAAGAATGCAGGCAGAAAGTTATGGCTAAATTATGCAGCCTTTTATTCTGCTGCTTGCTCACCAGGGATTTATTCTGTCTCTGGAAATACTTATGTTAATACATTCTTCTGTAATTCATTTTCGTATATATTTTCCATATTTTCTCCCCTATTTTATTTTGTTACCAGAGGTAACTTACATGGAAACAGAAATATTTTGAGGGTTTCTATTTAAGTTTTTCTACTCTTCCTACATCAGTTTTTTTGCTTAAACTCCAACTCTTTGGCTATCCAAGCTGGATCACTTCTCAGACAACAGCGTTCTGCACAGACCACTGTCTGACAAAGAACAGGATGGCTCAGCTGTGACAGGGACGTTTACAGAGGAGAAGCCATACGATAGGCAACCGCAGCATCAATCCCCACATCAGTTTGGCTTTTCCTGCATGCGTCTGCAGCCTTAGAGCTGAAAGGGCACTTGAAAATCAAGAACATTTGTCCAGCCAGTTTCAGCAGACATGGACTTACCAGGCTGGTTTGGGAGTCCCCTGTTCCTGCTCCCTTCTACTGCAGCTGGAGAGAGGCCAAAGCAACACACAATCAGGTGGGGGACATGGGGAGAAGGAGAGAAGGAGAGAGGAAGAGAATCCGCATGTGTATCTCTGCATCTCTTGCTTTGTTCTCCACAGAGTTAATTTTGTATCCCAATAGCAGGCTTTTCCAGCTTCATTCGCCTGCTCAGCTAGTTATACATCTGCCCCTCATTTCTCTTGTCCCTTAGCAAAAGACAACAGAACCGGTAATGCACTTCTCCTGATACCTGTTTCTTGGCTTGTATTGTATTGCAACTCTATCTTAATAATTAGTTTTCTTTTTGTTCTTTTCTAGAGTGAAGACCAAAAGCAGTAAGTGTAGTAGGTCAAGAACAGTTGGGAGCAAATGGCATTGCAGATATGGGTGGCATCCGGAAAAGCTGTAGGAGTCACACTCAGACCACCTACCTACCTTATGCGTCAAGACTGCTGCAGCGTATAAATTCAAGAGAGCAGCGTGCAGCTCCTACAGCCTGTTATCCAGAACTGCCTACCGTGGGTTGCTCTTGTATATCATTCTAGGCTAGGCTTAATACAGCTAGGTTTCGTACAGTCCTCTGAATTCTTGCTATTGTTGAATTTGTCTTCACTTGTATAAGAGACAAAACATACTAAGCCTTCCTTTCTTTGCTGAATTTTATCTTTTCATTTTATTGCTTTATTTCTTCTGACAGTGAAGAAATGAAAAACTCCCCTTAGCTTGTTTGTTGCAAAGAAAACTAAGAGGTGAACAGTTTTCTTTTTATTTTTTTTTCTGTTAGCTAAATTTTAAGCTTAAGTATCTCTTTAACTTTTTTTACCAGTAATTTTTGTAATCAAGCCATTTATTTTTCCCTGATGATGTTTACTGGTTCAGTTTTAGAAGTGTGACCGTGTCTACTAGTAATTTATTTTAGGAACTCTAAAGCATAGGACTCTTCAGTGAATCCTGCTACTTTGACAGTCAAGTGGCTTTAAGAGCCTAATTTTAGCCATCTAAAAGCTAGAGATTTCATCTAAGCTGGTTGAATCAACTCCCTTTACTGTCAACGAAGAAAAATAAGCATGTCCAAGAGACAATTTACATCTCTACCGATTACAGAAATAGTAGAATAGTCTCTACTAGACTACAAACCAAAATTTTAGTTGGCCAAAAGAGATCCCTCACTTCATAAAAATGAGGCAGTGCAGTCATTTTGCAAACCAAGTTTAGGAAAAAGAAGGCTGTTTTTTGAAGAAAGGTTTTGACTTAAAACGGTTGCACAGGATCTGACTGCAATATTACCACTCGTATACATATTTCATTAGAAATAAATGATTTTGTAGGGAGAGATTCAGGGAAGAGATATGTGCAAAAGTCCTATGAAGTTCTCCTGTATTCCAGAGATATTTGACTACACACACAGTAGTTTCTCCCAAAATCTGACCCTGGTGTTCCATATCCTCTCACAGCACAAAACAGCAGTCCGGAAGGGGACCATGGCATTTTGGAAGATGACAAGATTGACATGCAATGTTTCATCCAGGTTATGCTGGGATTTGGAGGTCGTGCCAGATGATCGTTTTTCTGTGTGTGTCCCTACCAGAAACATTTGAGAGTGGCTAGGGCAGTTCATTACCCTCATGAGCAGTACAATCAGATGGAGAGAGACTTTTCACAGAGTAAAAGGCTGTGCAGCGAGTGCAAAGGGTTGTTTACTGTTCTTATTTCCTTGCTGTCCATCTGGTTTTGACCCTACCTTCCTTCATACCTTTCCCTCTCCAGTCTTGCCATAAATATTGGGTACCTGACCATAAAGATTTTGTGCCTGGACCCTGAGCATTGTGGTGAGAAGATCCCTCTGTGCCACCTTCTAACCCTTCCCATCTCTGAGCTGTCTGCACTGCATCTTTCGTCGTGCAGAGAACTGTGAAGAAGAAATGACAAATGACACTTCAGGAAAAACTCAGCCCCCAAAAACCTCCCTATTTATTTACATTCAGTTCAGTGTTAATTCTTGGACTATTCTTGCCTACTCCATCATCATGTGTTCTGTACCCCAGAAGCCCTAAACATACTGAAGCATTATTAATCTTTCTTAAACCTAGGTCTACACAATAGCAACATAATCTGTTCCAGAAGTGTTATGGAATGCACCTCATTCACAATACTCTGCTTCACATACCACATTAAGCATAAATAAGGGGACAGTGTCCTTAAATACAAGGTAGTGAACATCCTATCGTAAAAAAAAACAAAAACAAAAACAAACAGAAATTGCCAAAAGAAATATTATAAATGGCACGTGCTTTTGTATTTGAATGTTAATGATTTCATTTCCAGTACAGGAATTTGCTCTGCAGGTTTGATTTATTGTTAGCTCAGCTCAATAACATTGATTTAGGTATTGACCATGATATGTTCCGCTGCAGTTATTGTTCCCTGAAATAATTTGTTTTAATATATATACATTGATTAAATTTTTACTATTTAAATGGTGCCACTCATTATGGTGTTGGCATGACACATGCAAGTACAATGTACTGGTCTTTAATTCCTGAGCTAATCATACGACATGGGTCAGAGGTACCAGATCCTGTGCTTTTGACTGCTCTGTATCATGGCAGTCAGCAGTCAGCATCCATTGCTTCACTGACTTCTTCGAATTTTTGAAAATCAAATGGAAATCACACATCCAGTACCACCTGATACAGTCAGTTAATACAACCTGATAAAGCGGGGAAGACAACTTGACAGTCTCAAAAAGTGTTCTCTCCCTCTTGTAGGACACATCAGGTAACTAGTGTTTCAAAATCCCAGATCTCCTCTGGTCTTCTTCTGAAAATGTCCCCCTGCTGAGCCTGATTACTGCCAGGGTATTGATCCACTGGACTTGCATTTGTAATTTTTTCAGGTCCCTTTGCCTTCTCAGGAACTGGGGAGAGAGGTGTGACTTTCATAGGAGCTTTCGTAGCATTCTGGACAGTACCAACAAACTCTCAACTTTGGTATCTTTTCATTGTCTTCTTGTTATCATGTCTACGAAAGGAGAATACACAGGAGTTAAACATATTTTTGCTACAACTGAGAGAGGTATTATCTTAATAGATTGCCAATTACTCTGTCTTTGAAAATCAGTATTGTTTATGGATGATCTAGAACTATTAGTTCTAGCATGGAGGACAACTAACTTGTCCAGATATTCTGACATGCTCACACCACTAACTTTTGCAGCCACTTTCCTCACAGGGTGGGGAGTCTCTCCTTTCAGACTGATGATCTTTGTGATATTCGGTGTATGGCTCTCTGGTAATTTGCTATGTCTTTTTTAAAATTAAGAGTCTGCAAGGTTTTCTTGGGTTTTGCTGGTTTTTGCTTTGCAAAATTTCAGATTTTATTGAAAAGGGAATCGCTTGCCCTTGACGGTGTTGTGCACCTGCCCTCACATTTGCTGCAAACAGGTATTTGCACTTGTTATCCAACTCTCCCTGTGAGCAGTTTTCATTAGCTGAATCTTAACTGTTCTTAAGCACTTTCACTTTAAAGAATACAATCTCCACAGCAAATCTTCACTTCTACCTGTCCTGAGCAACATCGTGTCCATTTCTCACAGGGAACACTTTGCTTTGATCTTATTGCCAGTTCTAATGCTTTTAATTTGATCTCTAATTATTCTCTATAATAACTGTTTCAGTTCATGTGTCTCAGCTTTAATATAAGAGTGATTAAGCACTCAATGATCCTGCTTGGCAGCCACCTTCTAGTAAAGAAACATACCATTCCCTGACAACATTCCTACAGGAGTCCAAGTGCTCCTAAATTTTATAATGATTGTAGGAATATATATCCTTCTTCATGTTCGCAGGACCTAAGGTATAGCTCACCATTGTGCTGAGCCCACCATAAATACCCACATGAAATACTTGGAGCTTTATAATTGCACTTGTTTGCAGTGCAACCACTTTTTATTGATCTGCCTTTCTGAGTTGTTTTTAAACATTGAGGAATGATTGTGTAACACATAAGAGTTCTCGTTTAGAGAGAACTTTATATCCTGTTTTTTCCCAGCCTTCGATGTACTGAGGTTGCAAAAGGTTATGGCCCTCTCACATGGCATGAAAAACTCTACTGAGTATTCTAACACTATGAAACACTGAACTACATACATTTTTATAAATTGGAATACCATAATGAATTGAATTAATTATAGCTTGCTAACCTTGTCAGAGCATGTTTCTAGAGCTGTAGCTAGTACTTTATTTTCAAGATAGAATAAACAATTGTAAGTTACAAACTGGAATCGAACTTATGCAGCTGTTAGAAGGCACAGAGCTGTAACTTAGAGCTGAAACTGACTCTCTCTTTTCTTTCCTTTTTATCTGGAAAGTAGTTTCATCTTTCAAAAAGAGAGAGAGAATTTCACCTTAAGGATGTTTTCCCATGCAAGATTTAATAAAATATAAAATTATTTTATTTTAAATTATAAATTAGAAACACATGCCAATCACATGTATTTATGCAAATCAGAGGTACCTTTATGCAGAGCTATGCCAGAAACAGATAAGGGCATCAATACATATACATATTTTTTAAGAAATCATTTTGTCTTTATAATCATTTTAAGGCAGATGTTACTGGATTCATATTGACTCTTTACAAAGAAGTAATCTTTCCAAAATCTGAAAATCTATTCATAAACATTTTCAAACATGATCAAAGGAAAAAGTTATGCATTCTTACTTTGATACACTCTTTTTTCCAGATCAACTGCAGCTTTTAATTCCCTCTTTTGATAAACCCTTTTGTCAAACATATCCAATGAGAATTTTAAAAAGACACTTATTTCAATACAGGTTTATGAGGATGTCGTATGTCAAGATAAATAGATTATAAAAAGAAATAATATTGGATTAATGGCACCTATAGATGAATTCCATGTTTGCCTCTCAGGGATCAAGATAAACTAATCACCTCTTATGCATTCTAGACATTCCCAGTTGTTCTTTTCAAGGGAAGACAATAGTCAGCATTTGTCAATATTTAATTGTTTCATTGTTGCTCGATATTTCCCTCTGTGAAGACTGTACTGTAGAGCAACAGTAAGTACAACAATAAGCACTTGCACCTGCTGCTTTACCAAAGCTCTTTATTACATTTATTCTTGGACCCACAGACAACAGACACAGTGCCCTTCCACGGCTTCTGTCTGTCTTCCCTCTCCAAAGCCAGATGATCTTCTCCTTCGAAGGTATTGCACTCTTTCCTGCACCCTGCTGCACTCAGGAGATCAGCCAGAAGTGTTGGGTTTGGGTGTGTGATCTTGACTCAAAGACATGAGGTGCCTCACAGGTTGCAGCAAATCCTATCTCTCTTTTCCAGGCCTCTATCAGAGGGAAGCGACATCCCAAAGAACAAAGACAGCTTTCAGTCTCTTGTCAAGAAAAGCAAAACACTGAAACTCAAAATTAGACCCCAGTTTAGCAATCAGTGAAATGCTGGAATACATACGTGTTTTTAAGAAGCATTTAGATTCTAATTGCTGTGCTACAAGGGCCATCTCTTTGTTCTGTGTTCGTATGGATCTCAGCACCGCACAGTCCTGGCCCATAATAGGAGCCTGTATATGTATGGTCTGTTCTGATAGAAAAGTACTTATTGTCTCAACAACAAGTGCACTAATTGTCCCATTGACCTTCCTCAGAGCAAATATGCAGACAATATGCTGCTCTAGTCTTTCAGAAGAGATGGTGTCAAGGGCAGCCAGCACTGAAGAAAGCAAGTCCAAAACTAGTCCATGAGGAAAAAGAGGTGCATAAAAAGAGGTGCACAGTCCAATTAAAAGAGCAGGTAAAGATCATGCCTGGCCTTGGTTTTTACAAGCCTCTTCTACAGGTAAGAGCAGGTATTGATGACCACAGAATTAGCACAGTGTTGTAAAAGGGTGGAACACATGCAAATGTTTCCAGAGAAGAGCTCACAGACCAGGTGATGCCTGCTGCTTCAAGGAATCCTCAGGTAATCTTTAAATTTCACGTTTGCGGTAGCTGACTGGAAGTGTTCTCATATCCACCTCTTTGTCGAATATCTGGATTTACAAGAGCAAATTCCCACTTTCTTGGGAACTTCCTGGTTAGGCAGGAAACTTTCAGACCCCTCGTGTTGGGTTGTGTCTATTATTTTAAATAATTTTTCTCTTTGTGATAATCTATTTGGCATTCTTCTACTCTTTCATAAGCTTTATAGAGCATATCATCTGTCCAGTGGTAGAGAAAGGAATTTATCATTCTGTCCTGTGGCAAACCTGATTTTACTTTTTTCCCTCCGTTTGCCATTATTTCCTTTCCTTACCTTCCTTCCAGTCTGCTTTTCAGCTTATGTCTATCATTTTCTCATGTGCTATAACTTTTTTTACATTCAGTTGGACAGAAATGTTATCTTTCTATGGTTTTAAACTGCTCTTTACAGATGGAGATGTAAGCAGTGTAAATATTTATTAACACTAGCTGTTACTTATTCATCACCTGCATGAACCAAAGTCTCCGCATCAGCAATACCAGTAGCTCCTGTTCTTCTTACAAGCTTCAGATAAAACTAGCTCATGATCAAAATTTTTGTTCTACAAGTCTTGAAAATTTTAATTTCTGTTTTCGTCCTAAAATTGCACCTTACCATTTGATAATAGCTTTGCAAAGTTCCAACCATAATTGGATTCATAAACAACCTGACTCAAGTTTCACTTGTCATTAATATTTTTATGTTCTAAATTGATCTAAACAATGTGGCTTTTCTGAGCACACAGCAACAGATATCTTTCAAGTGTTCCCTAATTGCTCTACAAGTAAAAATTCGCAAATCCTGTTTTACAGTATCAGTCTGATGTCAATGCATTACATTTAAATGGGAGATGGGTATGAGAAACAGCTTCATCTATTTAAAAAAAAACAGTAATTTTCTTGTTTACAATGGTTGGGTTTTGAAAAGGAGTTTTCCCCAAGTCTGTGTCAGTCTCTCAGAGAAAAATGAATATGCAGACATTTTCTAGTTAATAATATTTGTCTGCCTTTGTATACATGTGTATAAACAGAAATGCCTGCAATAAGCTTACAATGTTCCTGCAAGGTTTCTTCTGAAATGTATGGACCCAGTCTGGGATTGCCTAATAGCAAGAGGAATAGTCTTGCAGCTAAAATGACATCTCCGTCATTTTGCTAGCTATCTTTCTAAATCTATATTTGGTTGATACCTATGCCCTCTTAAAACTGGCAGAGAGTTTTTTGAGTGGGCATAGTGCCACCCCAACAGATGGTCATAGGCGAAGGCATGCCAGAGAACCAGTATGTGCATCACGTCTGAGTTCTGAGCGATGGATTTCCATCCAAGAATGTCAAAACAGCAGTCAACGCAGAATGTCTGAGCCTATGGTTCAAGGAATATGCTGACTATTCCTGCTCAGAACTGGATTACCTTTCAAAATCATGTTTTTAAAGGGGGTGCTGGGGGAAGAGAGAAAGTTAAAAACCTCCAGCTGTAACTTTGGCTCTAACAAATCAAGGATAGAAGGAAAGAGAAGTAATTAATGAAATACCCACCTTTAACATCTCCCTAAACAACAAGTACCTGAAATCTCTCCGATTAAATGAAAATAGCTTCCATGGCATGGCTCGATTTCCTGGTGAATAATCTGACTGATGGCAGAAATTAGATGTGCAGATTGCACATCATGGTAGCCCACATCTGCTTTCTGTTAAACACAGCCCAGTCCTGTTCAGGGTATGTCACACACCATGTCGATGCAAACTGGTGCACACGGGTGAATAATATCATGTTCGTGCCAAGATGGTTTACTGCATCTGTAACTGACAACACTCTTTGCACTGGGAAAAGTAAAATACGAGTGTAAAAAGAGTAATTCTAATTTACATAGTCTACGTCTGTTAATTTCTTATATTGATCTATAGTAGAAACGAAGCCCTGAAAGAAAAGGAACGTATTGAGTAGTTTCAGTCGGATCAGGGTTAACATTTATTTTCAGAAGATAAAGACATTGCTAAAAAACAAATGCGAAGGTAAAAGTTGATGTTGTTTGGGGAATGAAATAGTAAGAAAGTTTGCATGTTCTTCTTCCAGGACTTGAAAACGAAATTGGTTTTGGAATTTATTTTAAAGTCAGATCAAATTTTTGGATCAGAGAAGATGTCAAGTACCAGGATGACAAGAAGTTGCCGTTAACTACTATGGAGGCCTACAGTCACTGGGAAGTGGAAGTACTGTGTGTCCTCTCAAGCTGCCAACACTGCATCTTGCCTGGCTTCTTTTGCCTTGTATCTCTGACATTTTAGGTGATATCTACACAGGAATATCATGCTGATCTATTTATTCCAACCTAGGTGTGGCAGCTCAACTGTAATAAACTGTTCATTACACTTTGCTACCTAACTTAATCTAGTTTCCTTGGTAATCACAGTGTCAGTGAAGCTTTGTGATGATGCTTATTAATTGCAAGGCCTTTGCCATTGGTTCTGCCAAAACTAATTGCTCTGATTTTTCTTGCCATTAGCTGTAGCATGGGTACCTAAATTATGCAAAATCTAAGGTAGAAAGTTAGGCTAACAAACTACCCAATTGCTATTATTTTTGTCAATATAATTTCTGAACTACTAAAGCGTAGTGGAAAACAGCACTCTGCTGAATGTCAGCATTGGCACAATCATTGTTAAGAACTGGATAGAGCACTTAGGTCAGCCGAGAGCAGATTTTTTTGCTAACAAAAAGCAGAGTTAAAGTATCGCTTTCTCAATTCCATCCTAAACAATTAAACAAGAACAGGATTCAAGGTTTAAAGCATAGGAGGACTACGAGGAAAAAAAAAATCCTAAATAGTAAAATAGACATCCTATAGGACCATTCTATAAGGTGTGATGACTCTCCTTCTGCAATGGCTGAGGAATGACAAGTAAAATAGCAAGAAAACTGGAAAAAGAAGTACCCATTCTAACTTCTGTTCCTAGAGAATATTTGCATTACAGTTTGAAGATGCGTTTACAAGATACACATGAAAGCGGTTAACACAGGCACCAATTTCACCGAAACGCTTCATCCCAGCAGTCACCGCAGGAAGGAGACTGACTTTTAGCCAGGGTGCAGGTGAGACTTTCAGCTGAGCTCTGTCCTGCTGCACCGCACGCTCTCAGCCATGCCCGCATCTGGTTACACGAGCTGCTCCGGTGCAGGCACCTCCCTTCTCTTGTTGCTGCGATGACAGTTTCATTTCTGTAGGTTTGGGATGTTATTTCCTCCTACTCCAGATGTGATTGTTCGCATATTAATTCTCCCAGGATAGATTAAACATTTGGGAAATTCTGTTGATATTAGATAGATGAGATAGTTGGGAAGCAACAAGTTAGTAATCTCATACATAAACACGTAAGTTATCTTTCTGCAGGGAGATATTTATTACCCAGGAAACATAAAAAGATTCAAACAAGGTTTCGACTCTCCCCAAAATAGTCTGAGTGCTTAACAGAAATAGTTTTTCTTGCAGTTATACTGTGAAATAGCACATAAATAATGTACAATGTTTTCCTTTGCAGCAGTTTCTACAGAAAGTTAAATTTTCACCTTCACATTACATGAAAAGCAGGGGCCAGGTAGCATTTGTCCAGTGGCCTACTGTTGAAGGGGTGGGTGAGAGATGCTGTGTTATAAAAGTCTTCTAGAAGAACAGAATGAAAGAAGCAAGACCAATATGAAGCCATGGAAACTGAGCTGCAAGGAGAAGGAGAACTCTATTCTGGGTTGAGTGCGATTGCTTGTATGCAATATTTCTGTAGCATCCAGAGTCGCTGGAGATGTACTTTTTGATTGCCCCAACAAATTATCTCCTGTTAGATCCCCATAATGAATAAATAACATTGAGAAAGCTCTGGGCACCTTGTTGAAGGCAGGAATTTTGCATGGGGTGCTGGCAAGTCTCTGTGTCCCTGTCAGAGCACTCTGCTTTGCAGATGTCAGCATTTGCCAAATAAAGGTCTCCATTTCCTTGTAACAGGCGTCTTATCAGAGCTCCTTTTCTGGCCTCTTCTTTCCTAATACTCTTCCAGCTTTCCCTTGCTTTCCTTTCAAGCAGTGCCTAGCCTCAGGGGTGCTTCTGCATCTAGATTTGCCTTGATATAACAGCACCCAGATCCTACTGACTCCGGCCTCGGTAGGACTGAATGAACAATTCTCAGAAGTCTAGGACTTCCAAAATAGCTTAGGTCAAAGCACAGGAGAACTTATTAAGGCATCATACCAAAATTAAAAAATAAAAAAGGAGGTTTCTGCAAAGTAGTTGGCAGTTGTTTGCTGTTATCTGTGAGTCCTTCTGAGTTCTTTTCTTTTTTGCCAGTTGGTACACAGTGCAGTTTTTCCCCATCTCTACTCAAAACTGAGCATCCTGAAGTAATAAGACACTTGAAAGAGCAAACCTTGAAGGTTCAAGAACTGGCATTAGCCTTCCAAAACTCTTCTCAGAGATGTGACTTTTGGTAAGGACATTGTCTGCA
Source organism: Caloenas nicobarica (assembly GCF_036013445.1). NCBI lineage: Eukaryota > Metazoa > Chordata > Aves > Columbiformes > Columbidae > Caloenas > Caloenas nicobarica. The sequence continues at coordinate 154,198,081 of NC_088245.1, read as the reverse complement.
CATCAGGTGCCACTCATCATTTGTCCAGTGTCTTAATGTTGGAAAGACAAGAGCTACTCCAGAGAAGTGCCTATTTCTGGAGGAAAAGACTGAAAGAAGAAAAAATAACATGAAAGAGAGTATGCTGAGCTGCAAAAGGGAGATTTCAGGATGTGTGTTTATATTCCTGGGGAGCTCAGAAAACTGGGGAAAGGAGTAATTGGGTAAATGTAACAGTTATTTTATTTGGAATAATGGTGGTTCTTTTTTTCCGTAAAAACCAAAAAGGTCTGATACAATGGAAGCATGCATCTGTATATCTTATTTTCATGTGTTATACAGAAAATGAACCTGACTCCCTACTGCAGAGCTCTGGTTTTACAACAACATACCTCCACTGATTTTTCAAGCGTTTGGTAACACCCTTGAGTAAAACCGTTGTGGAACAGATCCAGAATATCTATTATTTATTATCCACAAGGGACTGTAAATGGCAGCATATACATCCTTTAAGAGAGTGGGGTTGTGTAAAAATTTGAATAGTTTTCATAACATTTTGCCAGTTTAGTTTCTCACCTTTCAGGATTTTCATATTTCAGCAAACATTCACAAAACAGTAAACTGCCGGCAAATCCCTGCAAAGTCAAAAACATCAGTTATAATGATTTAACTTGAGAGCTGACACACCTCTACTGGAAATGATCCACTTTCAAGATGAAAACTATGTAAAAGTGGAAATCATTTGCAATTTGCAACAAATGCCAGTATTCTCTATGTTTGAGGGATTTGAAACCTAATCTTAGTAAGGACTTTCCTGAAAAACATGCATGATTACTGATCAAACTGTTTACAGGATTTTCCTACTCCTTCATTGAATCTACTAACACTTTTTTTCACTACAAAAATAAGGAAAAAAAAGGTATCTGTGCTTTATTTCTAGAAAAAAATAATATAAAAACAGGTGTGAATCTTTATGGACCACTTTTTAATTTTTTTTTTTCTCCAAGACTTTTTGATTGCTCATTTCTGAGACATTTATAGTGTAAACTATTCACAGGACAGAATCACAATATCTAAATCCTGATATGTGAAAAAAATCACTTCTAAAGCCTTTAAGTACCAGCATGTCTGAGCATGAGGAAAACAGTATGGGTCCAGTGATTTAAGGGATAAGAAAGGTTTTTCTGGATTAATATGCAGTGTATGATTTTTCTTCCAGTATTATATGACACTTGCCAGAACTGTTTGATGCTGTGAATTAGCTGGGATTTTTAATTTAATGAATAATTCACAACTCACTGCAGTGATTCCAGAAAGTCATGACACCTTATCACACATTCATATCAGTGCTCAGCACTGAAGGGAATATTATTCTGTTTCTAGAAAGTGTTGTGATATCTTGGAGAGTAAGTGTGCTTCAGCTAAACATTTATAAAAATTCTTGTGTGCTTACATGCATTTTCTTCGTTCCGTTTTTCTGTATAATACATTAGTAAACATCTTTTTTAACCGCGGCACCCAGCCTGAAGCTACCGCATGGCCTGCACCCAGGATTTTGTCACCTGCTGTGCATTTCAATGGCATTTCATCCATTTTCTTGAGTTATGAGAATTTTGGGGAATTCAGGGAACCAAGTAGTAGCTAAAGTAGGTTTTGCAGATCCCATCTGAAACTAAATTGAACGTAAAAAAATATTGTTGTCACCTTTTCTTTGCAGACAGAGAACAAGAGACACAAGTAAGTAGGCAGAATAAATCAAGAGAGAAAATGATCCTGAAGTGGAAGTTTTACCACTGAGATGGCTAAAATGAATGACAGTCTGAGGTAGTAGGGAACAGATCTTCAAATAATCAATGTTTCTAAGGCTTCCTTTGTGAGATACAGAAAATCCACGCAAAGGGGCAAAAGGAGATTAGGTTCATGCAGGACAGAACAGAAGTCACAGAGCCTCAGTGAAATGAAAACATAATAAATGTAGTTATGGACCAACGAGAAAACCCTAGAAACGTGCAGCCTCACAATTCTTATTTATCCAATATCTTGGACAACTCCCAGAGCAGGGAAGCAGAAAAGTACTAACTTAGAGCAACTCCAAACTGATGGCTTCAGGGAGCACAGATGGGGCTTATCCTCTTGTGTTGTGACAGATCAGTTCCTCACCACAGACGCCAAGTTCACAGTAGGTCTCAGAAGTCTGGAAGTGAGTCGGTTTTCGGCATTCAAAGAAAGGCTTGTTTTTAACTGCACGTAGAGGAAGAAACACATATCTGTCCTCCTGCCACAGTACCTGCAAATCAGGGTCAATGGGAAAAGTACAGGGGCCAGATTATCTGCATTTTGCTGAATCATGTACAACTCAGCAAAAGGAGGATAAAATGCAACTAAACTGAAATGGCAGCGTTTCATGATCTTATTGCACTGGTGCCAAAACAAAGCACAAAAAAGTAAAGGTTTTAGTCCAAGATATCTAGCTAAATACCTGAAATCGTTAGTACAGAGTCTCAGAACTTCTTAGTTATTCTTAACTCACTGTTATGAATAGCCTTTTTACTGTTTTCCATAGAGTCCCCTGTGTTTGGGGGTCTTTCGGCAGTCAGAACATATTTAATATGGTATGATGTTAACACAGTAAAGTAAGGAAAGTTAATGGAATTATTTGCCATAGATGACTATTAATAAATTAGGTGCTATCTGAAGTAATAAATACCTATACTGGTCGGTAAATGGTAGTAAGTTTCAGGGTCCATGTAAATTATTTGGTGAATAATTAGGAGATAGATCACCTTTTAGTCAAAACAGACACAGGTTTGCTTAAGAAATTGAGAAATCCTGGAGGAAATTGACCTATAACACTGCAAACCTGTTCATTTGAGCTAATAAGACTGACTCAAACCAGCAGACAATTGAACTATTATTCCTTTGAAAATAAAGGATTAGAAACTTGTGCACCTAGATGTGGTTTTGGATGAAACTGGGAGACAGAATTTGGTTTGACAGTCAGGGAAGGGAGTGCCTCTCTGTTCCTGACTCTAAGAAGTTAAATAAGCCCCTAGAATAGCATTCGCAACAGGTTTTCTCTGTGTCTAAGACAGTGATAATGATGAGAATAATACATTACCCTGGTAGGGTTCCACTTAGAACACAGTGTTCTGTTCTTGTCAATTCAGATTAAACAAGATATTGCAGGATTTGAAAAGTATAGAGGGAAAGTGCAGTGAACTATAAAGATGGAATTGTACAAAAACAAGTAAACGTGTGTCTCAGAGGTTCAGGGAAAGCTAAATAGATAACATCTTGAACATGTGTACGATAAATCTGACAGGTGCGATGATACAGATCCTGTAGCCATGTGTGAATGTACCCATCCATAACAGCGCTCTATAAATATTATAGACAGAAACTGAATACAAATTATGTTTATGGTTGCCCAAATACCCATTACAATATTATGTTTTAAGTTAATTACCAAATGAGCCATTCAAATATACTGGTTTATGGTTTTTATTTTTCAGATGTACATTATAAACTTGCCCCTTGAAAGTATCGTGGCACACTTCTGTTAAAGGTTTGACAGTTACCAAGAACAATATCACAGAAATACACATTTTTCCCTAGTTAGAAAATAATTTTGAAGTCATTTTACTGTCAATCTCTAGTCTTTTTCATGTACTTCAGACTGAAGTCTTGAAATGCATTTGAGTTGTTCTGCTGTCTTTTGCTATCCTCAAGAAAACTTTCAGTGTCATAGAATGTCCTGAGTTGGAAGGGACCCACAAGGATCATGGAGTCCAACTCCTGTCCCTGCACAGGACAACCCCACAGGTCACACCATGTGTCTGAGGGCTTGTCCAGTCTCTGCTTGAACACTGTCAGGCTTGGGGCCGTGACACCTCCCTGGGGAGCCTGTTCCAGTGTCCACCACCCTCTGGGGGAAGAACCTTTTCCTAATGTCCAACCTAAACCTCCCCTGGCACATCTTCCTGCCGTTCCCTTGGGTTCTGTCGTTGGTTGGCTAAAGAGCAGAGTTCAGTGCCTGCCCTCCCCCTCATAAAATAATCGAGGAAATTTTGATCTTATGAGGACTATACTGAGTTGGTGAGGACTGTGATGGAGTTCAGCAGCTCTGGATGGACTAGAGTCCATTTGCACTGAGCTTTTCACCACAGGTCCTCCATGTGGTCAAACTATGTTGGCACTTTTTTTCAGAGCAGTGTAACCTCTGGGATCACTACGAGACTTTGACCTGTAAGGAGCGTTGCTGCACTCTGCTGCAAGAGGCAGTCCCTGGTCCAGAAAGTGAGCTCCCATTCCTTCTTCTCTTGGTGGCCCCCAAGTGTGGGGGAAGATGGTGCCGGATTGTAGATGAGCAGCAAGCAGGAGTCACAGACCAAGAGAAGATCTGCACCTGGAGATGTGAACTGGGGGTGGGAAACAGAGCTGGGGAGAGAGGCAAGGGGGAAGAATGAAAGAAGGCGGCAAAAGGTGGGCCAACAGGGAGTTTGGTTTGGAGAAAGTGTTGACTGACCACTGGATAGGAGGAGAACAGGGGTGGAGACATACTGTTTGCATAGGGAGGATTGCCTATAGCGTTCTGTTTTTCAGAACTAGATACTGAGCCTAGAGTACATGTTTGTGCAGTATGTGGCAAAAATATGTTGTCCTTTTCCATGTTAGTCTAATCAGCTGCCTAAAGAGCCAGTAAGGACTCACAGTTGCCATTGGTATTTTCATTAGATGGTACAAGGGAAACTTAGGGAGACAGGAGTCCAAACCCTGCTTAATAAATCCCAGGTCAGTACCCAGGATTATTCTGTCTGATTAGAAATATATATATTAAAAACAAACAAACAAACAAAAAACCACCAAAACAAACAAACCAAACCAAACCAACCCAAACAAACAAAACCCCAAAACACACACCACCACACACACACAAAAACCCCCACAACTTACATTTTTTAAAGACTATTAAGCTTGCAAACTCATAGGATCATAGAATCATTTTGGCTGGGAGAGACCCTTAAGATCATTGAGTCCAACCAGAACCTAGATCTAGCTCCAAACAATGTTCCTAAGAGCCTCGTCTATTCAAAGGCTGAGAAAGACCGGAACTAACATTGCCTGTGCAGTATAATTTTTACAATATCTTTAATTACAGGATCACATATAATCTTCTTCAGAGCCCTTGTCTCAGTCAGGATGGACATGACATATGGATGAACTGGGCTGTGTGGGGATTGAGTTATGGTGCCATTAGTGTCTGAGCGTAGGTTCAGGTCACCCTGATCGCAAAGCAAAGTACCACGCATTTAAGACACTTGCCCTAGGAGCTTAAGGATACTCAGTGATGAAGGTTAAAGGGTGAAGATTAAGCCAACAATGTGTAGTAGATAACTTTACTTAATAGTAAATATTCCCTTATTTTAATTAAATTAATGGTGTACGTTTCAGTTTTATCTGCTGGCCACCTTCCTAACCATCATTAACTGTCTCATTTCTAGAGTCACACCAACAATTGTTCCTGTAGAGAGTTTTAAGAGGATATCTCATTATATGCAGTAGCAAATGTCCACTAAGTCACTAATTGAGAAGACCTCTATGCAAATTTTGCTCATTTCTCTTGAATGAACTGTTTTACCTAACAGATCCAGAAGCCCTTACCCAAGACCTGCATGCATAAAACACATTTTCTTTTCATCTGAAATGGAATACTGAACTCCAGGAGATGAGTTCAGTTTCCAGTTATCTTTTTCACCTTCCAGTTATCTTTTTTAAATTAAAAGAAATCACAAATTAAAAGGAGACCCAGAAAGAACATAGAAACTCATTTCGATTTTCTGTCCTTTTTTATCCACCCAGCTGTATTCACAACTGCAGCTGGTACAGAGCCCAAATAAATGTTGCTGCAGAGAAATGTATCCATTTTAGTGGAGTAGCTTGTGTGATTTCTCATAAATGCTTTAAAGTAATGACAGCCACAGCTCGGAAGCTATCATGGTCTGTTTCCCTGGAGAGCAATATGTGAACCATACTTAGTGTTTAACCTTTCCTGAGAGGGCAAGTGAAGCAGGAGTCAGGAACAGTCAAGAACTAGAGGGGGGGAAACTGTTTCATCACACAAGGTTTTCAAAAATGCCATTCAAATGGTTTGTTCTGGTTTGTTTAAATGGTTCTGGTGGAGGGGCAAAGGGGTTGGGGAGATGGACGCTAGTTGTGAAAGCACTTCTTGACAGATCCAAAAAATTAAAGTTTTTCCACATTAATTTCCATACTGACCAGACAGTTACCTCACTTGACCGAATCAGGGACCGGCCTTTGCAAGGTCTTTTCCCCACACAGGGCAAAGAGAGCATCGGTTTTGTACGAGCACATGCCATCCACCTGCATGTGTCCACAGTGCCACAGCACGTTGGGGATCTGCTCGTGCATCTGGCCTCGCAACAGCAAAATCTTTAGTAACTCTTGCAACCGATTTCAGTGCATGCAAGATGAAACCGCTCATAAGTATGCCAAATACCCACGGACATCTCTTAGCTCAAAAGGAGGAGCTCAGTCCCTAAATTAGTGATCCTGGATTCATTTACAGTATACTGTAGTACACTATGTTAATGGTAGTCTGTCTTTAATGCAAAAGAAAACATACGAGTTTCTAATCTAAGTACAGATCCTTTATTAACTCACTGCTGAGCGTGAGCCTTTGTGTCTGGAACAAAGTGTTGCTGCAGCAGCCAGATACATATGAAAGACCTTTATGCTATAATGGCCACTGCTCGTCTGTTTTACCCTCTCAAAAATCAGAGCTATTGCTATATATTTAGCATGTTACAAATACATATCTCACATTTAATTTGACATTAAAATTGTTGTAGTCCTTGTACGGGGAGGGGGGTGGATTTTTTTCTTCTTAAGTGCTAGGGAGGTAAATGAGAACATAATTACATTGTCAAAGTCAATAATAGCAAGCAGCCTCTGTCAGGTCTTGCTGTGCTCAGCACTGTTTCACAGGAACTGCTGGGGAGCTCTTCCGCCACCAATCCATTTGGCTCCATTTAAGAACTGAGTACAGGAAGGTAGTTATTGTACAAGATTAGTTTCCTGTATGCTGCAAATTGGCAGTAGCAGAAAAATACAGGATGAATTTATTAGCTTGCAAGGTCAGCTAATAAAAAGAAAACTATGTAGCTCGGACTGTTGTTTACTTTAAGTCAGATCACTTGTTAGACTTCATGAAAAATTTAAACGAGTTAACTCCTGCGTTTCCAGCCTGCAAATTCATCACAGAAAATAAAGCGGGGTGGGGAGGGGGAGAAAAAGCTTTAGTATAAAATCTAGTCCGGATATTCATATTCAAGGAATTTAGCAGGGTTACGGTGCCCTGCTCTTTAAAAAAAACCTGTACTAAAGTATACAGACCTTGAGGCCCACAGACAACTGTACCAGTTATCCTTTGTCACTACTATAGAAAGAATATGATTATAAACATGATCTTATAATATTTCGTTTGTGCAATGAGCACTAGTATCAAGTTCTATATTTGAGGACATTGCTGTTATGAATGAGATTGAGATTTTGGCCTAAATCCCGTTTTTAACTGAAGTTCAATGAAAAGAAACAAAACAAAACAAAAAAAAACAAACCAAAGCAAAACAAAACAAACAGTATAATTTTCAGACAAAGGTGGTAATAACACTGTGATGTTCCTGGGGAAAAATACGTGTTGTAAATTTAACTTATTTGTGCCTTTTCTTGCCAGAGGCTGCAAATGACTATGGCAAAACAGTACTGCTTGTTTCAGAAAAAAAAGTAACTCTGTGCCTCATGCCGCAGAAAATTGGGGTCAGTTCAACCTGAATTTTCTCCAGAATCTGCACACGCACACACACTCTCACATAAATGGAAAACTCAATAAAAAGCAGGATTTTGAACTCTTATAATACCTGTACAATAAATTTACTCCAGATTAGCAGTGAGAAATTCCAAGTACTTAAATTGCTTAACTGGATTTTTTTAAAGCTCCGAAGTATGTAAGGCAGTCATAGCAGTGAAGTGCCCAACTTACTTTGAAGCACTTTGAAGTATATGAGGTGCCCATTCACATCACTGTTTCCTAGGGGAAAGATTTGGGCTGAAACCTTTAGGCACAGTAATGCAGACACTTTTCAGCAGCCCAGCGCCCAACCTGTGCTCCTCACCGAGGCATGGCTTCACCTGCTCTTTGGGCAGGAGGACACCAGGACTTCAAATTTCCATACAGCAAAGGAAGAATCAGCAAGTTCTTCTGAAGACCACCAAAGGGAGACACAATCTGCCTATGAGAACCACCAACCTCTTGCTGCTGGTTGTAAGGTGGAACAATGGGACACGTTTCCTGCCTCCCTTTATGGAGTCCTTCTCATCTTATCCAGGGATCAGCACTCAGATTTGTCCCTTAAATAAGTAGGTCAGTGTCTCTGCCTCCTCTGCTTAGTACAGTCACGTATTCCTCTGCAGGTCACAGGTGTATCCCTGGAAAGGGCAGTGGTTAGAGTTTTGACAGATAGCAAACCCTTTTTTTTCCTTTTTTTTTTTCCAATAAAAATGCAATATGGGGGATGCATGCAGGAACTTAATACACCATTTAAACGCACGTGTGGTGGAGAGGCAAAATCAGGATCGTTAAGACTGTCCACTGCCAACTCAAAATCTGATAATAACACAAGAGTTGTTAGAGATGCTGGTTTGTGGTGAATGGCTTTGTGGTGGCCAGAGGCGCTGACTGCTTTTTAAATGAAAAGCCAAGGAATGACTATTTGCAGGCCTAAAATGTTGACTGGTATAAGTCTTAACAGCATGAGATCAAATTTTGCTATGCCCTGGCAATCTTGTTCAACTGATCTGGCATCAGACAGTTATTGTCAAAGGTCTCCTGAGCCACTGCACCTGTGACACCAAATACACAAAGTTAGTCTTCAACAGCAAGCATTTTCACTGCCTCTTTCTAAAAGGGAACATCCAGTTTGACCTCTACCTCAAAAGCTCACCACTCATTGGATTCAGTTAAGTCAATGAAGAATGGAAAGATAGGGTTATGATGACAATTAGCAGATCAGAGTACTAAATGAAAGCAATAGATAGTATGGGTTACTCTACTTGGTATACACTTTAGCACTGCGGGAGACTGAGCTTTCCCCTTTTTGGGCTCCCACATTCCAGCAGGGTGTTATAACAGCACCCAGAGGACGCTGACCTGTTTTTGGGAATGGAAAGCTGGGCCATACTGTAACCACGAAAATGAGACCCAAGGCAGGGCGGGCAAAGATGAGGCTGATTTCCAGTGGGAAATGGTAAAACCAGGCTACCAGCCTCTGCTTTCTGGATGTTAATATCAAAGTAATACAGAAAACCAAAACCAGACATTTTCCTGGGAGTAGGAATCATCTCCTATTCTGGCTGAGGCAAGCTGGGACTTCAGCTGCTTACAATGCTGTCTGCCTTTCTGTTGGGTTCCTACTCTTTGGAAAGAAAAACACACAAACAAACAAAAGGTTAGTATCGTGAAATGCAGGAGGACAAAGGCTCAAGTTCCTCTGTCCTGCTTAAAGACACTCCTTCTAGGCTGACTTCCCACAGTTGATGAAGGTACCTAAGTCTTCCAGTCCTCCTCTAAGGTAAATGTGCAGCTCCACTGCTCAGCAGCCTCATTTGGCTTTACTGTCCAGCCACACGCAGAGGAGCTTCTGTGTGCCCAGATTAGGGACATGCCTTGACTGTGCCCTGACCTCGTGTCTGAACAGTGCCCACCTCATGGTGACACCAGCTTGCACTCAGGGAAGGGAAACCCAGGTGAGATCCACAACGTCAGGGAAACCGCACTTCGATGTGCACTGTGGTCCAGTCAAGTGAGTACATGAGAACCCACCCTCACGAACCCCTGTTCAGTGGTGAGGCCTCCCTGCCTCACCTAAAGGTGCTCTGAGTTACCCTCCCTACCCGACCCAGCCCCAGGCTGTGATCCAGCCCTCTTAAACTGGGACTGTAATCGACTTCATCTTCTTTCCAGCACTGCCCCCTTCCCCATAGACCCCCCACTCCCATGGGGGCAAGGCAAGGGGGCAGTTGTTTTCCATCCGTCCAGTCTGAGCCTGGGTACCCAGCAATGCTAGTGGCAGAGGAAAGTGAGGTGGCAAACCAGGCACTGTTCCTGGCACTGCTTATGCATTTCTTAATTAAGTGTTATCAAATAAAGAGCACCAGGAGCAGAAGCAAGAACCCAGGCCCTCCCTTCTCCCAGAGGAGCATCTTCATGGCTTCAGTTTGAGATGCATTCTTGTTTATTAATCTCTCCTTTCGGCTCCTGCAGGCCCAGACTGCCTCAGCCCTGAAGGCCCAGCTGAGCCTCATGCACTCTGTGTGCCTACCCTGTATGATTTAGTCATGAAGACTTGGCCAGGCAGTTTCAGGTTTGCTGATCTCCTGCGGCAAATGAATCAAAGCTGGAGAGGAATGTGAGTCTGTGGAAATAAGTCACCTAAAATGCAGTTTTCTGAAATGTCTCAAGCCACCTCTAAAAAAGGCAAGGAAGATAAATGCAAACTCTTCGGAGAGTAAGGAGTGTAATGTACAGCAGCGGATAGCGGGGCTAGAGGAATTTGCAGTGCTTGGGACTTCGGTGCTGAGTCTGTTATCTGCAGTCAGCAGAGGCAAATGCTGTGCCCTTAGCACTATCATGCTGTGAAACTAAAGATTAAATGTATAGTGTCAGAACCAGACACTGACCCAGGGTTTCAAACTGTTCAGCAGACCAAAAGCACCAGCCTGGTGTTTCTCCTGGAGAACCAGCAACTATCTTAATTCAGGATCCAAAGATTATACTCTTCAGCAAAATGCAGCTTTTCCTTGTCTAAGTCATCTCTAGGAAATGAAAAAACAATACAAGAGGGAAATACTGTTTGGTGGCACATAGTAACCATAGGTCAGATGCAAATTCTCTGACGTAATAAGATTATTCACCAATACCAGTTTGGACTATCTGATGATCTGGGCTGGGTTCGTGGGATGTCCAACATCTTCTGGAAGATCTTGAGTGAGTCACAATGTTTCAAGAAGATTTAATCTAAAGGGATTTTGGGGGTTACAGTTTTAATGTAAACTGAGCAGATTTAGGGGCTTTGGTGAGTGAGGGCAGTCAAGCAATCAGAAATAATTTTCATTTTCATGCAGGTCCTGCTGGGATGAATATTGAAGAGTGTGATGCAAACTCTGGTCCTCAGCCAGAAAACTTTTACTTACAAATATAGCCCTGCTCACTGAGCTTCCCCACCAAAATAAACAAAAACACTCATTTGAGAGTTACTTCTCAGAACGAGAGTTGCCCACAGCCTGGTGTCCACCAGAGCCATGCGGCTGTGACCTGGAAGGCAGGATAGCAGGTGCCTCTGCCTGCTCCTCTCCATCCTGCAAACTGGGAGCATTGCAGTAGGATGGGAGTGAGCAAGTGTGCCCTTCCATCCCCCATTCTCTCCCAGAGGGAAGTGACGTTGCAAACTGAGGCTGCATCTTGAAACCCTACCTTAGTGGCCCACTAAGGCATATAGGATTTTAACCTGTAATTTCATCTGGGTAAGGCTTAACAATGTAGTCGAACTTGTCCATGGCAGGAAGCAGGGTAGGTCTGCCTTGAGCCATGGTGTGCAACAGAGCAATTCCCTGTTTGGGTGAGAACAATTGTTATAAGTCTGCGTCCTTCGGAGAGTCACAAGAGAAGTGGCCTTGCCTGGTCTCCGGAATGGTCAAGTAATTGTGAACAAGCCATGACATGATGCTGAGCAAGTCAGATAAGCAGGAGAGGGCTTGTGTTCGCCTGAACAAGGATTGCATAAAGCTTTTTTTCTACTGCTTAGTTATCTTGATCCTTAGAACTAAAGGAAGTGAAAATGCAAGCTCTGAGGAAGCAAGAACTTGATTCAGCTTTTAATCCTAACACAACCTGCCTTTTAAATTACAAACCAAATCCAAGTTTTATCAATCTCTGCCCCACAGTCTTGCTGAGATTTTTCACATTCCTTTGCCAGCCAGTTTAATTGGAATTTTAAGGCTTTCAGGTTCAAAGTGTCAACTTTGAACTGATGGGGTCAGCAGAGTTCAAAGGAAAGGATGAAAAACTCCTAAGTCTGAAACAGAAACAATCCCCAAGCCTTATCCCAGCTTCGCGAATGCTGAGAAAGTTTGGATCTGAAGGGAAAGATTGCAATTTGAGTTTGTAGGCAGGAGGCAAAGTTATGTTTTTCACACCATGGGGTACCTTCACATGTTGTGAAGCTGCTCAGCCTTTCCACAAATTCTGCGCCAAAAGAGCTGCTCCAGAGATACTTAGTCTGGAAAAGAGAATATAGCCACTTCTCTTGCTTGCTTAGTCTACCACTAGGCTGAAGATTTACACCTGGAAAATTTTTGTCAGCACTACTGACTTGTGGCATTTCCACCCCCCCAAAAAAAAAAAGAAAAAAAAAAAGAAAAAGAACATTAAAAAGTGTAAGAATTCATTAAAAGCCAGAATATAAATTCAAAATTATCTTTTACCATGTACTGCGTGTTCAGTGACCTGTTTGCACATACATATCCGAATTGTTACAAGTTGCATGTCTGGTTTTGAAATTCCTTATGTTTATAGAGCAATAAGGGATATGATAAACTCAAGTGACAGCATTTCTAGTATTATTCAAAGAATACAATATAAAGATTTATTCCTACCCACTAGTGCAGAAACACAGAGCTAAATGAATAAAAGAATGAATACACACTCTGTATAAAACACTCTTCCCTCCAGGCAAGATTAGATGTCTGGTTAAACTGTTCTGCATGAAGTCTGTCATGCGTAGCCCTGCCTGCTGCACATAAAGAAAACTCTCGCTGCATCCTGGGGTCTGAACCGTACCAACAGGGTCTGAATCGCCACCCAAGACAGTCAGGTTTGGGAGTTTTTTACCCGTACCCAATTTACAATTCCCTGCCAAGTAGAAGTGGGTATACCCAGTGTTTATGCCGAGCCAAAGTACATGAACCAAAGTACAAAGTGCCATTGGTACATAAAGACCAATATGCTATATAAGCATACACTTTCTGTAAACACTGATGTAGTAGCAAATGTTACAGTGGAATAGTAGAGCTAAACCCCAGAGCTGGGGTCAGAGCAAGTTTAGCCAGGATCAGTGTGTGTATGGTCAGGCTTTTCGGCTTTTCCTGGCAGAGCTGTATATGTCAGATATAACACTTGTTGCTGGCACAGGTGTTTATCTGGCTGGAGTCCATAGTGTTACCTGGCTTAAGAACAGGAGAACAGCCATGCTGAGGTCATCTATCTGGAGATGGAGAACACCCAGAAAGCTGCAGGACAATTACTGTCATCCCAGTTTTCCTGATCAAAGGGCATATAAACTCTCCCAGCTCATGAAAAGGAGGACACTCAGAGCAATGTATCTTTTGGCCCTATTCGGGGCCCTATTCAGGGGTTATACACAGCAGCCAAAGCCCAAGCAAAGGAATCAAAAGCCCAAGGAAAGATACTGACTGAAAGAGATACTGAGAAATATTTGGAACAGAGGAAGCCTGTCAGTAGGGGAAGCAGAAAGACTCTTGTCACAGTCTGGACTCGTCACATAAGACCAGTAAAAGGGATGAGGAAAAGATGCAAATGGTATGGGGGAAAGGGCTCTGGTCTTCTCCCTTTTGATCTATTATTGTCCTCTTCCTTCCTGTGTCCTTTTTTTCACCTTTTTTTTCAGTAGTTTGTTTTACGGATGTAATGTCACGGGTGTAAATTTAAATAAAAAGCCAAATCAAAACAAGGTTTCAGTAACTGTCAAGCTGATTTACCCTGCTCTGTGGAGAACTCTACAGCAAGCTGGCCCCTAAAAATATTACTGAGAGCAGTGACTCACGCTCACAAGCATTGGCTGATCAATTGTCACTTTGAGGACTCTGTTGTAGGTATTTGTGTATGAGAACATGCACATAAGAGAGACAAAGAGCAGGAATGTGTTGCTATTAGCTACCTCTCTGTGTCCTGATGAATCCAGTGTGTGAAGGTAGCACTTATTCTGCACTCCAGAAGACGTGCTGTGTTATTCCTCGGCTACAATTGTTCTGGTCCTCTTATCAGAGCATATGTTAATAGCTTTATGCTACTTACATTGAGAGCTGGAAAATGCTAAGAATTTCAAAGCTCCATCAGGGAGGAAGTAAGAATGGTAGATGTCCCAGAAACACCCTACAGAGAGATTTAGCTCCTGGTTGCGTTTTTAACTTTAGACTGTTTTTTCAGGTGCTTACTGTTTTCCCTCAACCTGCAGAGACACCTATTTTCAGTAACATCTCCTAGTGCAGGAAAAAAAAATGCTATTCATATTCACTAACATTAATTAACTGAGAGTAAAATCTGCTTCTGAAATAACATCAAATTAGCAGAGCAGAATAGCATATTAGCCTGAACACATCAAAGTGCTGAATGAAGCTGCTCAGCTGCTGTAGTAAAGCAACTTATATGCTTGCTTTGTAAATCACAATAAAGAAAAAAGTGATTTGCACAGTACTTTTGGCAGCTTTTGTGTTTTCTGTCATATATTTCACCTCTTGATTCGTCAGTCACAGAATACTCTATATTATTAAAGTCTTTAGAATAATGAAATATGCATCAGGAAACATCAGTAAATACAATTAAACGCTACACAGTTGCATTAAAGCACTTTCTCAGAAAAATAATGAAACAATGTGCTCTGCAATGGCACACTTCTCTCTGCCTTTTCAGTATTTCATGCTGCTTGATGCACTGCAAAAATCATCCCCAGGAGGAAATGAAAAAAAATAAAAAGCTTCTTCAATAAGTGATGAATTTGCGAGACATTATAACCCCTTTGAGAGATTTCATGGACAAGTGTTTAGAAACACAGTGCAGGCTAACAATGTCAGCTGATGTGATATGGAAAGAAATAGTTAACGATCCCAATTCTGCCAGGTTTTCAGAAAAACTGGGAGGCAAATGAATGCTGTGCAAGAGAATTACCTGTGACTGCAGTGAATTGAATGACCTCACATGGCAGCTTCCTTGCATGGATTGCTTCTCCTCAGTGCCGAGTAGACTTTGTCAGATGAGGAAAACAGTTCTTTTCTCAGGTAGTTTGCAGTCTCTGTTCCCTTAGTTTGTCCTTCACAATCTCCTGCTTTGGCTTTGGTTTTGAGGGCATGGATGGGGGTTGGCAAGCTACCCTGTTGAAAAGCAAGAAATGGGTTGAATTGCCATCTCTGCTGAGGTCATGCTATTTTACCAAAGATCTTCTTTGACCAGGCTCAGCAGCCAGAACAATTTGCCCTCTTTTAGGAAATGCATACATAAACTATCAAATGAACCTTACTGGGTCCAGATCCAGATAGTTGTAGCTTTGAGCCACTGTGGGTTTTTTTCACACAGTAAAGCAAATGCCACATCAGGAAGTGCTAGCACAGAGGGATGGGCAATAAATGAAAAGAAAGGGGTTACACACACACCCTCAGGTAAATCTGCACCTGATAATTGAACTCCACCTCTAAAATTCCATGTGTCCTCCATGCTCAATAGCAAAAATCCATGACACCACTGCATTTTGGAAGCTCCATGTAATTCCAGGCAGTCCCCCTGAGAAACAATGAGGTGGCCCAGGAAATGCTTGCAGAAGGGAGACAGGGAGCGGCAAGGGTATGGAAGGGCTGCTGTGCAAGGGGGAATTAAATTGCCTCTGGCCTCTCAGCCTAGGAAGGACGCCGAAGACACAAGTCTTAGGAGACAAGAGTGGCACAAAGGATAGAAGAGGGAATGTTATACTGCAAAAGTTGTTTCTTCAAAACAAGTGCGTGAGGTTTTGTTTGGGGGGGTTTCTGTTTGGCTTTTTTGGTTGGTTATTTATTTATTTATTTATTTTCATGCAACACATAATTAAACTATGGGACTTTTGGCAGCAGCAGGATGGTAGAAAGCCGGAAATATGCATAGCTTTAAAACTAGCTTCGCAGACTCACAGAAAAAAAAAAATCCATTGTGAGCTACTAAGAGGCAAGATATCCCCTTTGTGCCAGGTGGACTCTAGCCCACTGCTGATGAAAGGCATAGCTAAGGAGCATTTGTTATACTCCACTTGTGCTGATACCCTCCCCTCATCATCAGTTACTGGACTGTGTCAGAGAGGGGATAGGGAGCTTATCAAGACCCCTATGGCCTGTCTCAGTACAGCTTGTTCCTTACATCCTTACATTAATTATATTTACACTGCATGAACTCAGATCCAGCCAGCTCATGTATCAGTAAAGACTGGCTGTTGCTTGCACAGTAAATAACCAGGAGGCACAGTTATATCTAAAAAGTCAGTACTTTGGCTCCCATAGCATCAGAAATTTCTGGTATTGAGAAACATCTATATATATATACCGCATATGTTCTGTATACATCTATATAGCAGTTATATCTTTGGCTCAGAGCAGCCAATTGTGTATGTAGCTCCAGGCCAAGCACTAATGCCTCTAGTCCATAAAGCAGCAAGCTAGATCATATAAGAGGGCGCTGAGAATGAGAAGACAGTAGGTGATGTAGTCATAGCAAAACAAGGGAAAGGATATATGTAGGAACTATGGAAGTGTATTTTGATGAAGGTAGATGTGTGATGAAAATTTGAGGCTTTGTGGTAGGAGAAGGAGCTGCCACTTGGAGCTTGAATTGGAGAGTTCAGTTTGTTGAATTAGTATATTTTCAGTCAGATTGATATTACTATCACTAAGAAAACAGGACCAAATCCCAAGAACATGGAATTTATCTCCAAAACATTGGTTAATTTAGGTCCATTTAACATCTACCTTCATCAATTACCCCATCTGCAAAAAAGAAAGAACTGTTATACTGTGCTGGTTTTGGCTGGAATAGAATTAATTTTCTTCCCAGTAGCTCGCATGAGGCTATATTTTGGATTTGTGCTGAAAACAATGTTGATCACACAAGGATGTTTTAATGTTGAGCAATGCTTGCACAGAGTCAAGGACTTTCCTACTTCTCACATCAATGAGTGGGCTGGGGGTGCATGAGAATTTGGGAGGGGACACAGCCAGGACAGCTGAACCCAACTGACAAAGGGGATATTCCATACCATAAGATGTTATTCTCATTATATAAAGCTGGGGAAAGAAAAAGGAAGGGGGATCATTCGGAGTGATGATGTTTGTCTTTCCAAGTAACCATGATGCATGATGGAGCCTGGCTTTCCTGGAGATGGCTGAGCACCTGCCTGCCCATGGGAAGTGGTGAATTAATTCCTTGTTTTGCTTTGCTTGCACACACAGCTTTTGCTTTACCTGTTAAACTGTCTTTATCTCAGCCCACAAGTTTTCTTCACTTTTACTCTTCCAGTTTTCTCCCCCATCCCACTGGGGGAATGAACAAGCAGCTGCGTGGTTAAACCATGGCATACACCTCATGGAGATATCATCCTGCTCAGTTCATATCTGTTGTGAATAATGTGAGATTTACTTTGTTTAGTAACATTGAAAGAAGCTTCCTGCAAGTGTGAAATGGCTAAGAAAGGAGAGAGTTCAGAACTTTAGAAAAGACTACGTATTTTATTTTGTCCAAATAAATACTTTGATAGATTGCACCTAAAAAATAGCTTAGTAATTTTCCTGTTCAGCTCAATTTTCACTGAAATTAAAAATGCACCAGAATACAGCTGAGAAAATAAGCTCTGGCTAGTCATACTTTGTTTACATTTTATTTATATGGATAAGCTGCAAAAAAAGAGTGTTAATGCTATCCATATTTAATGAAACTTTGTACTAAGGACAGGGAGTTTATGAGGACTAAACCCTGCGAATAATATTGGACTTCATAACTAAGTCAGCGCAGTAGGACTAAAATGCTTTATTGGATCTTATTCACAAGAGGTTTATACTATAGCACTGATATCTTCCATTCCACTTAATCACTTTTATGAACATGAGCTGAACCTCTACTGCAAATTTCCACCAGAGAGCTTAGAAGACTAAATGATACTTCACTGCAGCTTCAGAAAGTCTCTTGGTTCTGGAGAAAACATACTAAATCACAGCAAACTAACCCTCTTGGTTTCTTATTTTCTTCAGAAGGTATTTGTTTCCACTCTTCCTTGGTGGGATCATATGCATGAACAGAGATATTATCGAACTCTACTTGTCATTCATCTCTATTGCCACAGCCTGCATTGTCTTTAGGTAATTCAGTAAGCACAAGGTCATTTATTTGCATGTCCTCAGGGCAAGAAGTTCAGTTAACAAGGTTTTGTAACCTAAGTGACTTTATATTAGTAATATTATTACATCACTTTTACATTATATAGACACCACTATGGCACTTGTCATTGTCACAAGTGTCAATAGTTAGCTCACAATTTAGGACAGTAGTAGGACCTTTAAAGTAGTTTTTACTTAGCCAAGCACTCCTTTACTTGAATTCTTGTGTGACCGGAGGTCTGAGGGATTTGACAGGACACCACGTCTGTACTAGGGAATTAAACATGTCATGAGCTATACTCTGGCATCGAGACCACCTGGCCTACAACTGATCGTGTTCGTACACCTGAATGCTCTTGGCCTCCAGAGGAGCTTGCTCACACGCAGGCTGCCTATGGGAAATGATCCCAGCTCCATAAAGCTCCCAAGCCATTCCCAGAGACTGAGGGTGTGCCAGCTGATTTAGGCCAGAAACAGGGCATGAAGCGCCCTAGCAATTCATCAGGACAAACAGGCTCTGGGCTGCAACCAAGACATGGACTTCGGTTGCTCTGAGCTTGCACCTCAGTTCTCTGTCAGGGATCATGGTACTTCAATGGGACAATTTGAATCTCCAGATAATGAAGATCATAAGATGCTCAAATGCAATAATAATGGGGAGGGGCAGCAGGGGCAAAGAATTAAAAAAAAAAAAAACACAACAAACAAACAAACAACAAAAACAACACAACACTCTTTCCATACCGACAATAGACACACCATCCCTTGTAAAAGTAATTGAGAATAGCAATACAGCCAGCTTAGTGCTCCTTGGTAGTATAGTGAAAAGCATCAGCATGCTTTAACTTGCACGAGTGTGCAGGAGTGCATCTCTAAGGAGCTACAGCACATTCAGATCACAAAGGGAATACCCCACACAGTGCACCACTAAAGAGATTTCATTCCCTGTTGAAGGGCAAGGGGAAAAAAAATGTGCACTATCGCGAAGAGAACATTCTTCACAGAATCATTCATTTTAATTGGCTTTTTGTCATCATCCTCTTCAAACAACACTGAAAGTGTCTTCTGACAGTAGCAAAACCACTCCTGCGTTTATTAATTGATATATAAAAGAAAGTAATCAAAAATTCCATGAAGCCGTTCATTCTGACTGTCCCATGTGTAGCAAGACATTCTTTCCCACTGTGCTAAAATTAACTGGTTTACAGACATGTATAAACAATGTGAATTGCAATCTTTAACATCCTCATCTTCCAGCAGCATTGCCAAGCGATGGCCAATCTAGCCAGGACTCAGACTGACCACTCAGGTTACTTTCAGCAGATTGAGTCCTGGTGATCAATACCAAATATTTAACACTTGTACCTCTTGCTTTGCTCAAGCACCAAGAGGAAAGACTGGAACCAGTTTGCTGTATGGTGCTCTCTCATCACTGTATTTATTTAGTCACAAGCACACATTATTGGTTCCCAAGAGCTTCCCAAGTTTGAACCCCACATTCCACAGATTTCACAGGGAAACAGATGATGAAATCTCTAAAAAAATAATCTGAGTATTATTATCACATATTCCCAAAGCCTGATGTCTGTTTTTGCTGGCACTGTGAGTAGCCTGCTCTTTTTATTTATTTATTTCTGATAGCAATCCCATTACCTTTTCAACTGATCAGGGCAGTCTGAGTCTGCCCAGCTGATTAGCTATTATTATGTCAAAACACTTTGTAATCCTCCCTGATCTCTTCGCAGCGATGCCAGGGCAGTGATACTCTAGTTTGAATATGCTCAAGCATCCAACCGCAGGAACAATGCAGCATGCTTATCAGTTTTCTGCTTTGATTTGTTTATGTCCAGAATCACAGACCAGTCTAGAAAACAGTATTTGCTGCTTCCGACTTCCCACAGGGGCTAGACAGACTGGGAGGCAGCTCCAGAGCTGCCGGGGGCAGGGGGAGAGCGGATTCAGAGTCTCTGGTCCTCAGCTGCCCGTGTGTTTCCTTGACTAACAATGTGTGGGAGATGCTACTCACTTATGTCTTCCCTCAGTGCAGAGCTGGGATCCTGCTCTTGGATCCAGGATGTGGGAAGCAAGCTCTGATTCCCTGATCCTCAGTGTTTATGTTTCTTGTGTTTCTGTCCCTTGGAATAAGTAAATCAGCAGCTCTCCTGACTGGAAGTTACTGTTGGGTAGCTGCATGCTGGGTCTTCTCTTAGCCGCAACAATCGCAAGATGTAACACAAGGGGAAGAAAACAAACAAAAATTAATATTCAATCTAGGAACAGAAAAACACTGCAGTGCCAAATTCTCCTTTGGTAAATCAGCACAGATTCATTGTTGTTTACATCAGCTAAGCAGAAGAACGGAAACTGCTGACAGAATGGGAGCTCAGAGGCACATGATTCACCACTCATTGAATTTCCATACTCTCGTGACCCAGTAATGTTGGGGCATTCAGCAGAAGATGCTGCTTAAGATGTTTTTTCTTCCCAATAAATGATTTTTTTTGCATTCTGGGTGCATACAGGAGGTTTCCAGAAAGCTTTCTAACAGTGAAGAAACAATTCAGACTATCAGCTTGAAATCAGTCACCCTGCATCTCGGGCAAAAACTGCTTGCCAGGGAGATCTGCTGGGGTAGAACAGTTTCCTAAGGGAAGCAATAGAAATTTCCTATCTTGACACATCACAAGCTACCCTGGATAAAACGCTAGTACATGCATAAGAAGAAACAATCTTGCTTTTCACAGGGAGATAAGTTCAAACATTGAGCTGCTGAGATACTTTGGAGACAAGTTTGAGGTGAGGTCTAAAATAAACAGAGCACTTCATTGCACTATCAGTAACGAACTGTGGAGAACTCTCCTGGTTGTTGTACTCTGCCAATAGGGCTCTATTCTGTAAAATACTGAACACTGTAAATTCTTGTTAGAGAAAGCATAACAGTATTTTACAGTGTAAAAATCTCTGCAGTTTAAAAAAAAAAAAAAACAAAAAAACCAACAAACTTAAGTAATAACACTTCTGAGAAATAACTAAAGGGCAAACACGTGAATTGAAAATCACTACCCAAACCATGCGTTATATTAAAAGGCATTCTTCTCTTCAGTGTACTTTTCAGTTGCCTTCATATATACAAATCAGTTACCCTTAGTTTCAGCATGTTATTTCAAATGGAATTTATGGTGAATATGAATACATTTCAATAGCTCACTTTAACTGATTCATACAAATTATTTCAATGTCCAAAAAGTTTGCTCTAATTTGGGCTCAGTCTTCACCGTTTTCAGCAGATCTGACTCCAAGCACCTCAGAAAAAAGGTCCTCTGTTATTTTCTGACCCTTTGATAGTGCTTATGGTTGCCTGAAAAGCCTTTCAAGGAAAATGAGCAAGACAGAATAACGTAACTTTTGTTGTAATTAAATGTGAAATCAGGAGCTTAAGAGTTAATATGCACACAAAAGATAAATCCCTTTCCATTTGTTCTGCTTTGTCACAATTTTTCTTCAGATAAGAGCAACCTTTCTTATCAAATAATTTATCAAAGATTCTTTACTTATACTTCCTGTCATAGACTTCGGCACATACAGAGCATATTGTTCCAACTTAAAGTTATAACATATTAACTTCAAGCATTTTTTGAAATAAATAAAAGTAGCAGTTAGAATTCTCCTTTGCATCATTCATAACGAACAGAGAACTTGGAAATTCTCTGCTAAGGAACAAGAGACTGAAATGGAAAATATTTCTGAAATCCTCCCAGCTGCAGCATGTATGGGTACCAGCCTTAACATTTGTATGCAGTCACGATGACAAATTGAAATAGCACCTGAAATCTTTCAGCCTTGCTAAAACTGGCTTAGACAGGTCCCACCTTCCCTGTCCCAGACAAGTTCCCAGCCTTGCACTAAAGCTCATCATTCCCCTGGTTGTGTCTACACCACTGTTTCTGTGATGACATGGTACTGCGGCTGCGTCAGTAGCATAAGGACAAGAACTGTCAGTAACAGCCGCGTATTCCCATGGCTTGAGGCACGCATGGACACAGAAAAAAAAATCTCTCAAGAAAATATTTAATATTTTTTTTTAAATGAAGGAATGCTAATATCATGTTTGCAGTTACATAAAGCTAATGCTGCTTGTTTCCTGTCACAATGAAGTGACCTATTGGTATGACAGTGCATGAAAATATTTTTGTTGCCTTTGTAGAAAAAAAAAATGTTATTTACTGTATTTTCACATTTCTTACTATAAATTTTTTCTCAACGTTTTTTGGGAGTCACATTAGACTTATTTCAATCATCTGCTCCATTTCTATGCAGGCCTCCAGCTGACAGTCTGCTGTAACCAACAGAGACACCTCTGTGTATATTGTGATATGTCTTATGGTGATCACTGCTATCTGATCCATGCAAAATCATTTTTCTGCTCCTTCCACGAAGTGACAGCTTCTGCCTTTTAGTGGATATACGCCAGTTTCTTGTCCTGACTTGGCCACTGAGCCAGTGGTCAGCCACAGTCCACAAAAGACTGTAAGAAGTCAGCCAACTGAAAATACGGAAATTGTGCCTCAGTCCAGTCTCAGATCCCTGTCACTTCTGTTTTGCATTGCATAGGACCCGTTTATCCCAGATATTACATAAACAGCAAGCAGCGAGTATTGCTCCCACACAGCAAGTTTTTAGCCTGTGTTAGACATATGGAAAGTGGCAATCTCCACGTACCAGAAGACGTTGAGCACAGAGGGGAATTTAGTTACAGTTCTCCTGGGCAATACCTTTCTAACGTAGCTTTTCATGTTTCAGCAATGATTTGATCATTTCTGTATAAAGTCTGCAAAAAAAAAATAAAAATTTTTAAAGGAGTTACTGCTGTTGGCTGTTATCAAGCATATACACCTTGATTTCAAGCCATAATGTGGCTTTGATAAATGAAGAGGCATTCGGTATAGGTAGCTTAGATCAAGTCTCTCACATGTTGCTCCGAGCAAGCGAACACTCCTGGTACTTCCTTGGCTTATCCCCTGTCCCACACTTCATTCTAGCCAGGTCCTTCAGCTTTCAAGCAGCATGTCAGTATGGAAACTGGGAGACTCCAAACGCATATTTTTTAGAATGAATATTTTATGCCTGTCTTCTGCCATCCTTCCCACATCACTGCCTGGAGGTGCAGGGGAGCCAAATTCTCTTTCTAGCTGCACCTGGAGCTCCAGACCCCATAAGAAGCCATAGACCTGTCCTAGGCATGAGCTACTGAGCCAGGTGGAGGTTTCCAGAGAGGTCCAGTAAAGAACCTCTCTTAAAACATCCTGGCTCTGACAGAAGCAGCTGTCTGGATGCCACAAGTCAAAACTCTGCTTTGCACAAACACTCTTGTTTCACAACTGACCCTCAGTTGCCCAGGTGTGTCAACCATTTGTTCTTTATATAGCTGTTAACGATTTTTTTTGAAGTTTCCTTGCTTGCATGAAATTTCTTGTCTGCATTACAAAGCAGAACTGTGAAGAAATATTGTCTTTATAGCAGCAATCTGAAACATTAAGCCAAACCCATTATTATTTTTTTTCAAAGTATTCAATTCAGTGTGATCTTCAGATAACACAAAAAGAACCTTATTTCTTCTCATCTTGGTAGTTACTTTTTGTTAAAGGATTTCCCCAGGCTGAATTTTGCACTTAGAGCAACATTTAATCAGCACTTACACTGCTTAGCATTGCATTGTGAATGTCTGATCGTTTAACTGGCTAATCCCATCTTCTCCTTCCTCGTGCAGTACTGAAATGAGAGACATCTTTTTAAGTGGTGGAAGGCCAGTCCCCAGAAGGGCCAAGTTAAGGAAAAAGGCCGGTCTCTTAGCATACAAAACTGGCAGCCACTCTAAGTGCGTCAGCTGGAGCTCTGGAGGGCCCTCCACCTGAAGAAGGCACAATGTCCTCCATACCATGAGCAGACAGCTTCAGCAGCAGCACAGAAAATGTGCTGGCTCTGTTTCTTGGCAGCCTACAAACCGCTGCTGGTGGTCGGGAGGAGATGTAGTAGGAGAGACCTCTTCCTCTGCCTTCTCATTCTTCTCTTGAAGATGCTAGCATCTGCTGCAGCGGAGGACCCACTTGTGACTTGCCCTTTGCACAGAGGCACATAAGACAAGCTTCTTTCCTCTGCTCTGTACACTGTGGCATCCCCACTGACCCAGCCTGACCTTCCTGCTTCTTGCAGCCCCGGCTCAGTCATTCAGCCACCTGGTGATTCCCTTTACCTGCCTCTGCAAACAGGTCGCTTCCTTTCGCCACAGAATGACTAAGACTCATTTAATGTCTGCAAATCATTTTGAGTTCATGAGGAGCAAGGTATAGTTTAAGCATAGCGAGATATTTGCTTAAAGGTCGATCTAACACCACATATTGATTTATTTATATTTTCCCTGTAATGCTAGTGTTCATGTCATTTACAATTAAACAATTTAGTTCTGTCTGCCTATGGAATGTCTTTCACCAAGGTGATGAATCAGATGACATGCCATAAAGTGTTCTGAACAACTGACAGACTCCCATTGCACACACTTAGGAAGAGATTTCTGGAGACCATATAGTCCAAACCCCTGAGTTTTCAGTGTTTCCAAGGACAGACTTCCCAGTCATCAGGAACATTCCCCAAACACCATGATGTCTCAAAGATGACAGAGAGGGGCCTCACAATGACAATGACACCAAACAGCTCCTTGAGCACCCTTGGGTGCTTTCCATTCAGTCCCATAGACTTGTGGATGTTCAATTAGCTTAAAGGCTCCCTCTCTATATCCTCCTTCATGTTTCACTCCCACAGACTCTGCAGAGAAAGGAAACAAATGTTTCTTCACTATTACTTCCATCATAAAATTGGGAGCACAGCTGTGAATGGGCTCAAAAAGCAATTAAACAAAGTAATGGAATAAAAATCCATCAGGATTGTTCCATGCTCAGATGCTGATACACCACCTGATATCAGGCAGTCCTTATTCCAAAGATTGCCAGACAGTCAGAGGCCAAACACAGAAAAACCTACAATATGGCAACCAATTGCTTTTCTTTTCCTTGTGCATTTGTGCCCAGTCACCATTCTTGTTGGTTTACACTGAAGAAGAACAGATCTGGAAGACTTCCACATCACCAGGCAAGGTCCTGAACTAAAGGACTTTTGGTCCAACCTGGTAAATTCCTACCCAGTATGTTTAATGCTTTTCCTCTGCAATTTAAAATGTAAGTTTTAAAGTTTCCACTTCTGGTGAAGAGTAGTATATTACAAGTACTCCAGTGATACAGGCCTAGATGTGAATGCCTGGTCACTCAGATGAGCAATGCTGTTAAAAAATGCTTTTATTGCTGTAGCCGTTCACCAACACAAGCTACATGCTAACTAGATCATAGCAGCAGAAAACTGAAAACATTTTAAAAATAGGTTTTAAACAGCCAATGTAAGCTGCACTTGCAGACACTGAAGCTGATGGTGGTTAGAGGTAGCCCCTTCCACCACTTTCCCCTACCCTAGCAAGGCTTCTAAAGTAAGTGTTATCAGCCGTTTGAGTGCTAGGTAATTGCAGAGGGATCTTGAGTCTTTAAAGCTATTAGTTGATTCCTGACCTCAGCAAAACCACACAAGATTTAAATCCATCTCCACTTTAAAGTATTGTCATACCTTCAAGCAACAAGTGGGGAACTCTTCTCATCTCAAAGCTAGTGGTTTCATGAGGATGGCAGAAAGTGGAATATGAGGTTGTGGTTCATACAGATAATTATCTGAAGTCCTAGTGACCTTTGTTGAAAGCTGCACTGAAAAATAAAGCAGCATTATATAAACTGCGCATCCTTAAGAGGAGGCAAAGGTACATAATGGCATCAAAGTACATTAATTCCTAATAGATCCTGTCACAAAGGAGACCTTTGCTATTGAATGACTAATTCAGTCCACTGAGTTATTCTTATCTGTAAAGCTCTACCTTAGCAGTCTTTTCAATAGAAAAAGACCTATTATTTCTGATTTTCAGGATTTTTTTTAACTGTATATTTAAAATCTCATGAATATTCTGAAGGCTTCACATGTGGAGGTCAGCAAGGGACTGTGCTAGCGCTGCCCTTTTTAATATGTATATTAGCCACTGGTGCTTGGGGAGATTGCTAAGTGTAAAGCATAAGCAATTTGCTGAAGCTACAACTCTCTGCTTTCCTGCCATCGAATGTAGATGAAACAGGGTTTTTCTTTACCCTGCAAAACAGACTATCCCTGAGACTGGAAGGCAAGCTAGCTAAGGAACAGGTATTAGAAAGCTGCAAAGAAAATGAAAGTGAAAGAAGTATAACGAAAAAAGAGGAAAGCAGTTTTAGTGTTAGTCAGTTAGCTATATGTTATTCTCTTCAGTATAGGTTTCATTGTAACATTGACGGAATACAAATTGACACAAAATTCATGTAAATTTATGTAAATGTATATATAAATGAGTTGCAGCCCTCAGGCTCCTGGCAAGTTGCCACAGAGGCTCTGAGCAGAGCAGAGACTTTGCACCACTGTAGTACTCTGAGAGGTGTTATTGTGAATTAGAGTGTGGTTTTCTGAGAAACATTAGTAGATTTATCAGTTTCTACATGGAGTTTGCCAGGGGCGAAAGAAATACCACTTTGTGAACTTTTGGCTTCTTATCTGAGTGAGTAATAGCACTGAGCCTAGAAATAGCTCATGTGTGACCATTACAAACTCTTTCACTTTCTCAGTAGACTTTATAGTTACTGAGAGACAGAAACACGCACATGATAAACTTCATTTCTTTGGAATCTGTAATAACCATGAACTCGGAAATAGCCAGTTCATAACCATTATAAACTCCTTTGGCTTCTCAGTGGAGACTTTCTAATAGCCACGAGCACAGAAATAGCTGGTTCAAAACCGTTAAGATCTTTGTCAACATGTCCACGGGGAATATAATGGTTGTAAGCACAGAAACAGCTAGTTCACCATTTTTACACGTTTTTTTGACTTCTCCATACAGAAACACAGCCGTTTAGCCAATAATTTGCCAGTAACAAATAGTGCCATTATACAGGCTTACTTAGCCATTCAGAGATAATGCAAAAGAATAAAATACCATTTATTAAGTGACAGGAATAGATTTGGGTAACTTTCTAAAGCTTGCGGCCTATATTTGATGATTTTCTCTCCATCTGTTGTGCTATTTGTCCCCATTGAATTGGCATTCACAGAATCCAATCCCATCTCCATCCACAAGTCGGAAAGGACAGCTCACAGGTTTCATAGACATGAATGGGATGATGGTCTGATGGGACGGGATACTGGTCTGAAAGTGACATGGGCTGCTCAGGGTGGCAGCTTTTCTTATTTTCCCATATAAAGGATCTCAGGATGAACATGACACCTCTGTTTCCTGTCTACAAAAATACCAGTGGCCAGGTCTTTGGAGGTACTTGCTGGATTTTTCTAATGGAAGATATATTGGGTCTAGCTGTCTGTCTGTTGACCGTGTAGCCAGATTAAGATCACTGACATGGTAGCTGATGGCCTGTGTGCAAACCCCCACCTTGGCCCTTAACAAGCTACGCACTTGTAGCCTGTGCTCAGCCATGGCATGAGGGGAATCTGCTCATGGCTCTCTTGAATTTCTGCAAAACATCTGGCCTCTGCAAAAGAACCTTCTCCCTTTCAAAAGTCTTCTAAAGCAAGTGTGGGAGGCCTTTGGGGTCCTCACAGGTCCTTTGCTAGAAACTGTCTATATTTACAGGCTACATGACAGCTGAGTGTCATTTGCAGGCTTTGCCACAGGAACCAATATATGACAAGCCCTAACTTCTAATTCTCAAAATGGAGAGTAAGCACTGAAGCATTTTTCCGCTTAGACTGTCCCCACAGCCTCTGGCTCCACACCTTTTCCTTAAAATTCCCCTAGAACTCTCCCCTATGTGACTCTCCTTGTCACTGATCTCCCAGGGCTCCCACCTGAAAATACCTCTCTTATCAGAGAGAAGGTTTTCTGGGGGTGAAAGTATCACCTTTTAAAAGGACCGAGTGGGGGCAACAAGGCATAAAGGTACTGCTGGCACAGGGGGAAGTATTTTAGTGTTTGTATGCTCTTCTCCTTACTACTTTGGGGAATGTATTATTTCTTTTAATTAGCAGTGTTTGTGTAAATCAGCCCCTCTGAGGCCATGTGGTTGAAGTCTTGGGACCCACTTCTGTTCCCACTGAAGTCAGTGGCCAAACCTCTATTGACTTCAAGTGAAGCAGCTGGGGGCTCTGGCGTTTTCTCTATGTTTCCCACATAGAAAATTGTTCTCTTTAAAGCTCTGACATCACATGATGCAACCCACTGCAAAAATAATGTTCTTGGTGTGTATATATGTGCAGAAATAGAAAAGTGATTTTTCAGTGATAGTGGTAATTCTCTGTGGCACAGCAAGCGTGGCAGCTGAATCACTGCAGCATAGAAAGACTCTGGAGGAAGTGTGTACTAACATGTCAGGCTCCAGAGAAGAAATCGTGTTCCAGCAATTAAACATAAGAGGAATCAACCGTTTTAATTAATTTTACCTGAGTTTTCACTGTTCAAAAATCCCCAGCCTTTGAGAAGGAAAAGGACAGATGGGACTTTCAAGGAAGTTAAGGGATAAAATAGAAGATCAAATGGGCAAACTGGCAGGAAAACAATAAAAGAAAGAGATGCCGAAGAGTGTTGTTATGGTGGTGCTGGGAAAGGACGTTAGTCCCAAGAGAAGAGAGGAGGCAATCAAGGGCCTGATCCTACAGATCTTTATTTGCTTATGTGAATGATCTCATTGATCTTCGCTGGACTCTGTGCCTGGGAAACTATTTGTGGAATCAGATCACAGAGTGTTAGAGAGCAAACGCTACCTCATTCATTGCCTAACCTGCAAACATTTACCCAGAGGGACAGATGAGGGGTGGAGGGAGGAGGAGGAGGAGGAGAGGGCGTCAGAGTAAGAAGAGAAAGTAACACAGCAGAGCAATGTCACTGATGCCACCTTGCCACCTCTTGATCTGAAAAGGAAGATCCAGGTACTTAAGAATGCATTTTTGAAATAAACTGTAGTTCCTGGGTTGAGATTTACTTCACCCAAGACTTAGCCCAAGGAAAAGTCTGACAATGAAAACCCCCAAAACATAAGAAATGTTGATGCAAATACATCTAGTCTGGTCTAAAAGCCATATCCTACTGATGCATAATGCTAAACTACGATGTATGATGAAACTGCTAAAAAAATAAATATCTACTGAAGAAATAAACCTGTCAAAAGAAAAATTTAGTGTTAAATATTCATTTATTGAATTTCCCTTGTACTCATTACAGTACCTGCACAGTCTCACATTCTAAAAACATATCTGAATGCCTGATTCCGACCGAAACCAGTAAGAGTTAAGCGTTTCAATGTCTTCGAGGGTTTGAGTTCTAGTTCACTAGTATTATAAATTTAACAGTGCTCTACCTACTTTCTCCTAATGATGCCTCATCCGGTTTCTGATTGTTTATTTTGTTTCACAGCACTGATAACACATTAATAATACATATTTATATACAGGAGCTATGAAGAATGTTTGCCAGTGAAAAAGATTTTCACTCCCAAAAGCTTTGGACTGAGCAATAAGTTACATACACCTTATTCACTGCAAAAATTATATTCATGGCAAATGTATTTTTTTCTAGAACCACAGATCTATATTTGTTATTAGATGCTAAGGTGCTCATGTCCTTGATAATATAAAAGTTACTTTAACAGCCCTTGGAGAAAAGGCAAAACAGTAGGTGCAATGTTTTCTATTGTATTGCATAACCTGCTGCTAATCACAGAGCAGCTTAATTGCCACAGTGAGAAACCTGATGCTTTTAGCTCTAGCATTATGGACACTGATGTTTATCAGAAAAATGTTAGGGAAAGGATTTCTAGAAATTTAAAACAAGAATAAAATTATACAGAGGTTTTTCTTAACAAAAAAAAAAAAGTGAAAGCTGCTTAATTTGTCTATAGGATCTACTGTGCAAAAATATATCTATGCTCAAACAATTGCAATTGCTTGCTGATGTGCAATCAGAAGAAGGGCAGACAGAACAAAACTGTATCATCTACTTATAAGTCTGTGAAATAAAGAATATTTACTTTTAATCCTTTCCGTGTTGTAGGCAGGTAGGAAGGTGGACAGAAAAACAGGAAAATGGGTAGGTGACAACAGTGATTTCTTTTAAGGTCCTGAGCAGTCCCACATGTAAGTTTAGTTTCAGAAAGAAATAGCTCAATAATGACATCGCGTGAGAGAAGTCTGTTCTTTCACCACCTGAAGCATAGTTTAATCTGTCTAAGGCCATCAGGATCAGATCTGTTCTTAGTAAACATAACGCTAAATAACTTTCTTTGCTTTAATTGAGTTCATTGTACTAATCACTAAAGATAGGGTATCAAGGCACAGTTCCTTAAGAACTATAACTAGAGTAAATGTTGACAATTTCTAAAATAGTTGATTCTGACCTCTCCCTGGTTTTGCATGAACGTAAATGTAATTCTGTGGCCTCACTAGAGCTTCTCCATGTTTATCCCAGCACGAGTAAGATCAGAAACAAACTCATTTATTAACCATTCTGAGGAAAAGATCTGGCTTTTCATAATGGTAGATTTTTTTTAGCTGACATTTTTGCGACCAAACTTCTTTCAGGGAATATTCAGGGTCATACTGGGAGAGTGAAACCCTAAGACTGTCCTCACTAAGTTCCTAAAGTTAGAATCATATAGAAGGATCATATAATGTTATTAATGTGAATAACTATTTGGATATCTTTTCTGTTATAAGGTTTTGACTATTCAGACTCAAATCAAAATTTGACACATTTCCTTTCCTTTATCAAAAATTCTTGTAATGAGGTGTTTTTTTCTTATGCTATATTTTGAGGGTTTTCGCCACCTCAGCTATGTTTCCTCCCTTTACTCTTGTCAATAACTAAAATACTTTCAAAAGGCTTTATAGGGCACTTGCTCATGAGTCCTCCAGCTTATCAAAGGGTGCCCACCACACACATGTAGGACAACGCATACTTTCGAAAGATGCTCTGGGACTAGTAAGTAGGACCGGGTACAGAGTAAAGGCATAGTAAGGGATTAGGTAGAGCCACAATAACAGAGCAGCTTGTCGTTTAATTTCTGTGAAGATGTATCCTGGCATTCAAAGGGGGACGTGGCTCTGGGAGCCCTGGCTGTGGTCAGTATAGACACCACGTTCAGCACCAGTTGGTGGCACAGAGCCGAGGTCCACATTACTGCCACCAGAAGTAGGCACACCAGTAGCACCTCTTTCTTTTCTGTTGCATAAAAGGCAGGACACAAGATGACAAAAACAGTGAGTTATGCATATGCAGAAGAGCTGCCTGTTGGCAGTCATAACACAGGTGAGGTGAAGTATAAAATTGCAGATTAGGCCCGAAAAGCAAGTAAGAAAATTGCTCTTTGATGGTCAATATAGTGACTTAGTGTGTACCTAAGACAAGTGCTAAGAAGATCTACATTTGCTGGTAAAAGTTTATTGAGATATCTGAAATGTTGCTGTTCCATATGTCTAGAGGCACCACCATAATGGTGGTGACTGGCACCCTCTCAAAGACTATTTGGAGCTCACTTGACTAGCACCAAAGCTTTCTCTGGGACCCAAACCAAACCCTCCCTACCAGTCCCTCCTTGACTGCTCAGAGGAAGAAATTATGGTCCCCAGGTTTGTTTTCTTCTTAATAGCCAAGCAGTTAGAACATTCAGCCTTGTGGTAGGAGATTGGGTATTCTCAGACCCTACTTAATCAATAAAGTTACTCATACTTATTAAAACAATCTCATTGTGATGAAATGACAGAGAAAGTCATATGATGAGCAAGAGTCTTCACCTCAAATTAAAAATGTCTCATTCACTCTGCCTGCTGAATAAATCTGGTGTGTATTTTGCAAATACCTAGCATGTGTCAGTTCCAGCTGAAGCTTATAATGTAAATAAGCATAAGAACATTTGGCAGATAACCCAAATTACAGCTTCGCGACTACAATTTCATTAGAAAATACATATATTAGAAAACTAATCTGCTAGGAGGTGCAGAACAAGCTGACACTTGCCTTTAAGCTCTTACAATGCCTGAATTATAGAATTTATTATCATTATTGTTATTATCTTAATGTATTTAAATTAAAGCAAATCAAGTATGTATCTGAACTCTAGAATGAATTATTATCACTGTGTCACTGTCCTGAAATCTGTTAATTATCTTGGAAGGATCCATTTAGAGACTTGCTGCACAGATAGGTATGTACCATATGCCTGATCTGAAAACTTTCACCTGTCATTTAAAATAAGATTCATCTCTTGAATATCAATACATGAGTGCAGGGTCATGAATCTGAATGAAATTATTCTAAGGCAAACTCATAATAAAATTAAATTCCAGTTTCTTTTTTCTGGAGGCTACAATGATAAATAGACTTTGCTGTCAGGTCTGATGTTTGATTTAATCAGTAATAAACAGCTCCTATCACAAGAAGGCTGCCAGCTCAGACTTTGCATCAGTCTAACACCTGTGTGCAGAGCACACCTATTTTTGAAGTAGTTTTCAAATAAAGTAGCTTATAGGACATGTGACAAAGAGGGATAGGGAATTAAAGTCTTGCAGGGATCTGCAAGATCTGTGGACATTAGCCAGTAGAGAAAGACTGGAAGGCATCTGCTCTATAGTGCAATTCAGGACATCCAACAGACTAAATATTCAAGGTGAAATTCTGACTCCAGTCAAGTCAGCACCAAAACTCCCTTAGACTTTTAAGGGCCAAGATTTTCCCTTATCTAATGATAAGTATCTTTAAGCTCAACTTTCTAAGATGATGAACAGCCACAAGTAATGACTACTTACAGAGACTGCCAGAGTTACGACTTGATTTCCGTTCAGGGATATCTGATACATTTCTTCATACCTTATAAGAGAGGAGATCCTCTGTACATGTGAGAACAGGTTCTTCATAAACTAGCAGTAAAGCCTGTCTTCCTTATGGTATCCAGAGAGAGGAACAAAGCCTCAAAGGAAGGAAAATCCCCTGCACTCATTTCTTCCATCCACTCTCCTTTACCCAGGAGCAATGAAAGAAGTTCTTTTTGTTACCTGAACAAAGCAATTTTCCTAAGAACCTATATTTTGAATTTTCTTTTGACTAAGTGGAAAAGGAACCAACAAGACCATTTACGTCATTCATTATTAGTCTTCTAATTAAAAAAAAAAAAATAAAAATCATAGCACAGCAGCACAGTAAGGAACAAAGAAATAAAGCAGCCCTGCAAGGAAAACTAACAATAAAATGCTCCTATTGATTTCATAAAACAGTCTCAATTGTTCTCGGAACCTGATTCAAGGTCAATCATGAGCTATGGGAAAGGGAAAATAGACAAAGTCCTAGTAACAGATAGAAAACTGTTTCAAATAGAGTCTTTAGACCCTGGGAGAAAAAAAGGAGAATATGATGGATCGATTTAATTTGTTGTTTACATCCCTGGATTAAGCCAGCAGGATTCTATAGATGTTAATTCAAAATGACAGAGAACCCAGTTTCAAAATCCATTTTTTTTTTTGACCAGTTTAAAAAATTCCCTGGTAATATTGTAATTTCCTGCTAACTCCCTCCTGAACAACTTCTTCAAGAAGATGCCCAAATGGGGAACACTTCTGTGTTTCTACTGTCACATCATCTTCCGCTCTTATTTCCTGAACGTCCAGTCTTATCTCTATTTGTTAAACCTTTTTATCCCTATCTCACCTGGGGATTTATACTCACAAACACAAAAGCTTTCTCTTATAACCAGGTGTCTAATATGGAATATTTATAAACATAGGAAGATTGGAGCTGGAACAGACCAGAAAGCAGTAGAACCTGTTTTGACCAGTCATCAGCAAAGCATCTCTCCCACTCACTACTAGAACAGCTTTCTAACATCTCCCCCCTGCTACAAATTTACCTCCAGTTACAGATCCTGCTGAAATTCTATAGAAAACCAGGTATCACCCCAGGTAACTAGGTGATATCCATGTGTCCCCACATGGTTAATATCTCACTTGGGTTACAACAAAATGTTGGTTCTATTACATTTCTGCACGGGGCTGGCTAATGCAACCTGGTAATTCTGTAGTAAAAAAAACACCTCTGTCACAGATGACAGCCTTAGTGTTTTATGCTGTTTCCATCACGGCAGCATCTGAGCACTCTCTTTGTCAAATCAGTCGCATTAGGAAAATAAATCTCCTGTGAACCACACAGTTGCAGCTGCTTTTTTTTTTCCTCCTTGCTTTGAAGTTTTGATAGCACGTACTTTATATCTTTGTTAGTTTTTGGTGATTACTTCTATGTTTCTTGGGGCTGGGAAAATAAGTCTTCATAGACCAAGAATGTCTATAGTAGTCAAAAGCAGCAGACCATATACCTCTTTGGAAACAACCAAAGAAATTCTTCCATGAACTTCTAAGATGAAATAACCTTGCAGACATGGTCTTTTTCTGAATTCCACCTAGATAACAGTGTTCCTAAAGCATTAGGCTGTATATCTTTGATCTTTTTTAGTCAATCTAATGTCACAACCATGGTTCTATTATTCATAAAAATTATAAACCTTGGAAGCTCTGAATTTCTACAAGAAAGAACTAGACAGACCTGTTCAAACAGAGAGAAAATGAATCCTAACCTCCAAAGAAGCTTTCCTAAACGGTTTTGCTAAGGTTCAGGTACACATCAAAAATTTAATCTTAACTCTTTAACATACCTTAGTATATTGAATAGCGTACGATAGCATTAGAAATAGTCTCGGATAACAATACCAGTACCAGCTTAGCAAAGCGTGAGAAGGAACTGTATACAGTGTGTGCCTAGCATAGCTTTAGTTATGGTAACAACAAATAAGATGTCTGGAAAGCATCGGTAGCAAGAACATTCAGATTTTTAATGCTGAATGAGAGCTTTCAATGGGTGAAGGTCAGAAAGCAGCTCTGATTGTAAACAAATAATAGTTCTGTCACGTCTGGCACAGAACCTGTATTCCTGATTAGATTCCCATCTGCAAAGGCCCTAAAGCCTCCTTGAAACTCAGACACTAAACTGAGGTTAAGTTAGGTAGAATGTGTCCTGTCATACACCTGCAGCAATATCTAGAATAAATATTCTTCCTTTATTATTCACACAATTAAAAATTTAATATATTCCATATTATTGTTGTATGTGTTAATAACAACTAGCTTGCACTGCATTGCTTTTTATTTTATCTAATCATGTATTTGAGATTTTTTAAAAAATATTTTAATCTCTTACTATGAGAATACAGTTCATCTATGACCACCTAGGATTCAGCACAAGCCCTCTCTTGTATCAGTAAAAGACTTTGAGACTCTGGGTAACACTGCTTATTGAAAGAGGTTTTACTTGCAGTGATGCTCTGTAGTTCAAATCAGTTTAA
This sequence comes from Caloenas nicobarica, assembly GCF_036013445.1. NCBI lineage: Eukaryota > Metazoa > Chordata > Aves > Columbiformes > Columbidae > Caloenas > Caloenas nicobarica. The sequence goes on along the minus strand of NC_088245.1, from coordinate 154,162,349 downwards.
TAACTTACAGAAGGAATACTAACTCTTCAGTCCTCCAAAACATGTTCACAGTGGTGATAGCACAGAAAAGTGATAAACAACGCAAGATTTAATGGTCACCACATCCAAAGGAAAAAATGCCTTGATGTTTGAGTTACCCTAAAATTAACTTTAGCCCAAAATAGGCATTAAAAAATAGGTGCAAAGTAGAGGCAGAAATACTTATTAAAAACAATTATTTACAGTGGTTCAAATAGTTACAGACTAATTACCTGGTTTAATTTCAAATTGAAAGAAACAAAAGGGGAATAATGATTATGTATGTGTGTACTTTAGATCCACTCAAAGACATTTTTCTTCTTTGCTTCAAATACTGCTAAGATGCTCCCACGCATGCTGTTCTTAGGATGAATATAAGAAGAAAATCCATTTGAAGGCAAAGATCATGTGTATTCAGACTCCTGTTGAGGTCATACTCAAACCTGTAGCTCATCACAGATACCTGTGGTCTGCAATTCAATCGGAGTGATAATTTTGACACTTCTCCTGAAGGGTTATTGGCCCTCCCCATCTAACTTTGAGACTTATTAACATCCCTTTCAGATAGCAAGGTGGAGTCATCTTCCTGTAAACAGAAACTTGCTAGGGACTACTTCTTTATTTAATACAAACAGGTCATTAACCCAGTGGGGAGAAAATGTTCCCTTCTGCCTGGTGTTCAAAGAATTCAGCTTTCAGTGTATATATTCTTCACAAACAAAAACCTGTATCTCATATAAACATCTAAGCTGACAGTTGTATTTTATACAAGCATATAAATTACAGCGCGAGGTGGCTCATTACGTGTTGTTGATTGAGGGTGGGTGTAACACTAGACAAAGAACTATTAAGAGACACTAGGTTTGAAGGTTTCCTTGATCTGGACTTTGGAGAATATCATACCAGAATTCATGTCCTCCTATGCCAAGCAATCACAGCTATGATGATGAGCACTGCTTTCATTCCAAACATGGAAAATACTCTTTATTTCTATATTTTCTAGGTACAGGTCAGTCAGGTGTAAGAAATAAGGCCCACTAGCTCCCACAGTAAAATTGCTTCTTTGTTGAAGTTGGATCCCAGAAAAGGCCGAACTGTTCCCAGCTGGCACCAGTTCTCAATTTATATGATCAAAGCTGAAAAACACAGCTGTCACCTTGATGTCCTTAGCCTTTTGTTGTCACTGTAAAAATTTGTACTTAAATCAGTGATTAGAAGTTCTGCTTCACCTGTTGTTGAACATTACCCAGCTGTGTTCAATGCAGCCTTTACTGAAAACAAAAACTAAATCCATGGAACTCAGACATTTGTTTTCTCTAATGACAAAACAGTGTAAAATAGTTTGTCGCTCCCCTGTCCCTGGACACTTGGTTCACTTCTTTGCAAACTCACCTGCTCACAGCTGCAGCTCGGTGCCCATTCAGCTCTGCTGACTGAAAGGGCCACAGGGCTGCTCTGGGCTGTGCTCTGATCACAATCACCTGAAGGATCAGAGGGATTAAAAACAAACAAACAAACAACAACAAAAAAAACCCCAACCAAACAAAAACCACCTACTTTTGAAGAGGGATTTCAATCATTTCAATGATCCAGATGATCCAGTTTGCAATGCGTCTCTACAAAAAGTTGTGTCAGCACAGCTAAGAAAGTAGTAGGAGAAACATGGCAGAGAGTGTGAACGGGTACAGGAACAGGAAAAATCAGAACCTCTTAAACTGGCTTTGCTGGTGGTAAAAATGTTACTGGGGTGAAGTTTTGGGGATGTGGTTTTGTTCAGCAGGATGAGCCAAATAACTGTTCTGCTGCAGGAAAAAAGAAAGTCTGCGCTCCCTCGCCATGTCTGGACACCCACATCTGTCACTTAGCTTGTGCCAGCTGTGCTGTTTGTCCAGTAGTACATAGGGACAACCAAGAAGTTCAGTGAATTCAGTTCACTAAAATGACACTACAATTCAGCAAAACAAAATAAGTAGGGTTGTTGTATTTACATGTTCGGTTTTGGTTGGTTTTTGGTTTTGGTTTTTTCTTTTCCAACCAAGGGAGTTATCTTAAAGAGGAAGAGAAGGGAATAATGTCTATAGGTGGAAAAAGAAATGAGAAGATGTGGGAAAGAGTCAGGGCAGGGGAAAAAAAAAAAGAAGTAGAGAAGGCAAACAGTGAAATGAGGTCTGCCCCTTCAGGGGTAGCAGTTATTCGTTTGGCTCAGCTGTGTCGAGAAAATTTGCCATTACTCTTTGAAAAAAATAGCAGCAGTAATAAGAAGATAATCATTGCAACCAATAAAAATTATTCACATGCAGTCAGGCTTCTTGTTATAAAGACAGAAATGGAGCATCGTTACTAAGCAAAACTTCTCTATGTGGTGTTATTTTCAGAGATGCGCGTGTTCACTTTGCTGGCACTTCAGAAGGTGGAGATGAGAGGCTGCACTCCAACCTGGCCAGGCTGGACTTCAGAGCAGGCGATGCAACAAAACTGCGCCTGTGTCCACTGTCTGATACAATATTTAAATCCATCTAAGAGGCAACTTTACGACATTGAGCCATCCTTCAGAGACTTGTTTTCCTTCCAGAACTTCCCAGCATACAACCTGCATTGCCTTCAACTCCTCTTAACCTTCATTTAAGCCAGCAGTATTTGTTATACCTGGCTCTGAAACAAGAGCAAATAGCAGAATGTCATTGCCAGAAATCACTGCAATGCTGCTATTCATACAGGTTTTGTCTCTTTTGCATTACCTATATGATTCAAAATAAGGATAGACCAGGCTCTTTCCTTTGCAATAGTGACAGCCTTGCATAGGAAAAAGGAGTAAGAAGCCTGAAATCACTGACTTCTCACTGATAAGATGATAAGACGTTAAAACTGGTAAGTTACTGAAGTTCCTGTCTGATACATACCTGCCATTATATGAAAATATAGTTCCTTCTGATTTTTGCCGTTTTCATAGGAGAGACTTTTTTTCATTGACATGCTCAATTTTTGTACTGCGCTGCATTGGAGTTAACCCCTGATGGAGTAAACAATAGTCAAACACACAGTAATTGAGCATGGGGTTAAGAAACCCAGAACAGTCGACAAAATCCAGGCGGCCTGAGAAATGAAACTGAAGTTTTGTTTCCACAAAGAATCAAGATAAACAGCAGCAAGACCAGCAAATTACTGTGTCCTTTAGTATGACTGTGCAAAATAGCTTTGACTATTGGCAAAATTGTGTATGGGCCTGGAGTTACCGGTCTACAGTCTAATTAATGATAAATCTAGGAGTCATTCCCTAAAGGACTGCCTCATCCTGCCTTTGGGCTTGATTCTGACAGCATCACCTAATTTTCTACTGACCTCTTTGAACTCGGGGTTCTCAGCACTTTTCTGAGCAGGGCTGTAAGCTGGATGATGTTCAATGGTTTTGCTGCAAACAAGTCTGCCTTCTGTTGTTGTTGTTATTGTTGTTATTATTATTTTTCTTAAAAATAAGCCTGTATCCTTTAAAAATATCATTTCCTCTCTAGAAAAAGTAAACAAACCCCCATAATTTCCTCTGTTAGGAAAAGTTTCTTCACTCTCTTTTGTCAGCATGCACCTGACTGCTGCTGTAGCTGACACTGATAGCCTTTGTTTACTTTAAAAAATAAGCCACTGCCGTTTGATTTAGTTTTTCATTTTTAATGTAAAAGCCCTCTCTTGATCCTGCATTCCAGAGAAAAGGAAGCAGAGCTCCTTTAAATATCATGCGGGGTGCCTCTGAAGCCAGAATTGCAGATGTAAATCCCCCTAGCAAATTTATGTAACTGAGATTTATGGGGGGCAGGAGGGAACCAAACATGTGAGCACCAAGTTCCCCTGGCAGCATTAATGTGACAGGTGTACCTCAGCCCAGCCAGACACTTTTCATTTAACTGTCAGTACACTTGTTTAATGCATCTAGCTGCATTGCACCACTATAGCTTTTTATTCTAAAGGTCAGTTGCCCACACCAAAGTTCAAAAAGACATTTAATGAAAACAAAAAATCAAATCAAAGGTGGCTTTCATCAGACCTGACTTGAAATAGCTAGGAAAGATGAGGTTCATTAACATACAGGTTCGAAATTTTAAAGAAAAAAATCTTGCCAGGGTCATATGAGTTGCAAAATGAATAAGATATAAACAGCTATGTTCTTCCTTATGCTTGTATCTGCTTGAAGTACTCAGGCTATCAGAGTTATACAAGGAGGGATTTGTATATTTGTATATGGAAAGAAAAAAACACTGAAGCATGGGACTTAACATTTCATTCTTAAGGGAGAAATAAGGACCCTGGTCTTCTCTCAGGAAACTCGGTGCAGTTGCTTATGGTGGCCAGAAATTGCTTTTAAATTGTCGATTATGAACCCCCTCTATCCCAGGTACCCCATCTGGAAGGCACTCTCCAAGGCGTCATACTGGAGGTGCCTAATGAAGCTGTGACAGCTGCTCTGGCATTTAATTTCAAGAAAGTGATGATAAATCCCACACCCTGCTATCCGAGCCTGCCAGATCCTTCCCCCAAGCCACTGAGAGAGGCAAAAAATGAGCTGCAATGACGAAGTCCGACGTCAGTAGAAGGTGTCTCTATACAGCTCATATAAAGCCAGTCTAGAAAGAAAAAATAGCCCTTCTCTTTTTCTTTTCTTTCCTTTCTCGTCTCTGGAAGGAGGTGGCAGAGGAAACACGACTGCACTTCCCAAAACCTGAGGATCCTGCTAGGTGAGAATAATCCTTCTCTGGCCAAAGTGCCTGGTTTTTATGCTGCCAGATGAACGAAGCAGCCACTGTGTCCAAGAGGACTGGAAACAGGGTAACAAATGTGAAATTAAATAGGTTTTTGTTTTGATTTGGTTTTCTACAGGACCAAAATACAGCAACAGCTGCTCGAGATGTAAACACAGGCCTCTTTAGCATGGAAACCACTTACACAAGTGTGGTTTGAATTGGCTGATCCTCAGCAAGGGGAAGAAGATGTTTATAGAAATCTTACACTTCATCCCAGGTAACAATATAGCGGACATCTTAATCCAAATGACATGGGAGCTGATCTTTCACTCTTTGTGTGAACACTTCCTGATGAATTCCCTGAGTCACAAACAGGTTACTCATCTCTTTCTATGTGCATTCATCTGATGCAAATATTTAAAGTTCTTCATCAGGCAGCTCCAGTCCTTGGGCCTCTGAACTGGTTTCATGATACCCAGCCTGCATGGTGGTCCTGGAAACACCTCTGGGGACGTGCAGCAATCCCTGACACATATCTGACTATGCTAAGGTAAAATGAACAGATTTTCAGGTGGACTTTTCAGTATTTTAAAGCTTATGCAATCATTTACAGCTCCAGAAAGCAAGGATTGCAAACTGTCCTTCCAAAGAAGAGAAGAACAGTCTGGACAAACCTGAATATCAAACTCAACCATGTTGAACACGGGGAATTGGACTTTGTCTCAGGAGTCACCATATCTGATCTTCAGGCTGGTTTATGTTCAAAAACACAGGAAAAAACAAACAAAAAACTCTACAGATTTTTTTTCCACTTCATTTTCATACCATTTTTCAGTTTAGATTTAGGGTTAATGGTCTTCTTTTTATGTTTTCTTCTTCCTGGGTAAAAAAATACTTCAGCTACAATTTGCTTAATTGTTCATGTTTTGTGAGAATGAAAAAAAGAATCCAGTTGGAAGTTTGGCTTTGAGGAGTTTATTGTTTCTCTTCTTGCGGAATGTTGAGTGATGTGAAATTTTGCTATCAGCTGAACAGCCGTTTCAAGTGAAAAGCAACTTTAGTGTAAAAATTGCATCAGTTCCCTTTTGAATGCACATTTTCAGAATGTTTATACAAAAATTCTGCACATTTCAAGGTACATTCATGCTTCTTCAGCCCCTTCAAGAAGGCCATGCAGAGGCTTAACTTCAAGTGTTTGTTCAAGTGTTTAGCTGCAGAGAAGCCTCTGAGACCTTGATGGCGGAAGGCATTGTTGTGGTGATTTCAGACCCCGAGGCAGGAAGCAAATTGCACATGTGGTATCTTGCAAAGGACAGAAAATAACACTTTTTTTTTTTTTCCAGAAAATATAAAGGCTATGTTTCCTTGGATTCTAAATGGACAAATTAATAGTCATTGGCAAAGGCAAGGAGAGAACAGGAAAAATGACAGAGAAAGAGAATAACGGAAGAATAGATGTCTTTCTTCTTACAGGCTTTACTGAAATGCTTTCAAACAATCGCCTTTGGATCAAGAAGAATTCCTGAGTGATTTTGCAAAACAAAGTAGAACTGCAAATGAAAGCAACACTCTGACAACCAAAGGAGATGTTTCCCAACTCAAATATAGTAAAACAAAAGGTCACGAGGTGGGAGCGAGGAGGGAGGGCACCGTGTGACTCTATAAAAGAAAAGAAAGTTTTTAGATGGATGGAAACGGCTATAAAGATGGGAAAGCATTTTTATTTCCTGATGTTTCAGTGGTACATCTATATTCTCAGTGTTTCACAACCCTAACATTGATTTTTGTGGTTTGTAGGAGAGTTCGTGTTTTTCGTTCTACTGCCACTATTTTGCATATCAATGGAAGTGTTTTCCTCCAACGTAAGATCACACAGAATCACAGAATCACAGAATGTCAGGGATTGGAAGGCACCTCAAAAGATCATCTAGTCCAATCCCCCTGCCAGAGCCGGAACATCCAGATGAGGTTACACAGGAAGGCGTCCAGGCGGGTTTTGAATGTCTCCAGAGAAGGAGACTCCACAACCTCCCCGGGCAGCCTGTTCCAGGGTTCTGTTACCCCCACTGAGAAGTTTCTTCTCATATTTAAGTGGAACCTCTTGTGTTCCAGTTTGAACCCATTACCCCTTGTCTTATCATTGGTTGTCACCGAGAAGAGCCTGGCTCCATCCTCGTGACACTCACCCGTTACATATTTATAAACATTGATGAGGTCACCCCTCAGTCTCCTCTTCTCCAAGCTAAAGAGACCCAGCTCCCTCAGCCTTTCCTCATAAGGGAGATGCTCCACTCCCTTCATCATCTTTGTGGCCCTGTGCTGGACTCTCTCAAGCTGTTCCCTGTCCTTCTTGAACTGAGGGGCCCAGAACTGGACACAATATTCCAGATGCGGTCTCACCAGGGCAGAGTAGAGGGGAAGAAGAACCTCTCTTGACCTACTAACCACCCCCCTTCTAATCCACCCCAGGATGCCATTGGCCTTCTTGGCCACAAGGGCACAGTGCTGGCTCATGGTCATCCTGCTGCCCACCAGGACCCCCAGGTCTCTTTCCCCTACACTGCTCTCTAATAGGTCATTCCCCAGCTTTTACTGGACATGTCACTATCAAACTTTTGAGTACCAGAAACTCCATCTGGAAGGAAAGGAATATGGAAGTGTTTCGGCTCCCATTGAAATACTAGGCTTTAAAAAAATTCATCTTCCCCTTACTTGCAGTATCATATGTTGATAATTCATATTTCCAAGTCAAAGAGTTTCTTGATTCAAGTAAATGCAGAAACTCACGCTGCAGATGTTTCCTAGCTGGGCACCAGACATGCACACACTGGGATTTCAGTAATTGCTTTCAAAACATGTCTCAATATAGCACATAGGTTTGGAAACAGACCACTCATCCTTAACAGTTCATGCAATGCTATGCAATGATAATGGTTCTTGAACCTCCTTTTAAATTATCCTCTTTCCTCACCCCTTAACAGGGCTCAACTCAATTCTGACTCGCCACTCTAAGAAACACCAGACAGAAAAAATCTGGGAACTCGTTCCACTCCTCCATTGAGAGAAACTAGAGGGAAAAGCATCATTCAGGCCGCATACCACTTTCCACCTCCTGCATCAGTGTTATGATGTTAATTGTGGATTAATTTATCTATTTATCTATTTATTTATATATTATCCATACGCTGGTCAAATGAACAAAGCCAGGGGACAAAACCAGTGTCCCATTGCTGTACAGTCCACCTACAGCTGTTTACAGAAACCCAAGATGGTTTGCAATGCCTTCAAACACATCCCCTCCATGCGCATCTGAGATGCCGGCACTTCAGCTGAGCCGTGCTGGGCTGACCTCCCACCCATCACCCAGCCTGGTTTTGTTGGGGGCTGTCAGCCACCCACACTACACGCTGTTGTGAACAGGGACTCATTTCTTTGTTACTTTCAGAAGTCATTACCGAGCCCATAAAACTCACAGTCCATCCCTACATGTAGGGCATCTGGATTGGTTTTTTATTTGGGATCTCTGAGTGAGCGATTGTGCAGTGTTTGGAAGATGGACCTAATTTCAAAGCAGTCTATTTCACAATACTGACATGTTACAATTATACAAAAATTTACAAATGGTTTAATGAGTTTAACAGCGAATCAATGCCAAAATGCTGTTGAAACACGCACTACGCTGCGGTTATGGATTCAGTCTTGCTGAATTGTGGAATGCAAAACGCCTCGTGTTTCAGGGTCAACATCTCATGAATGACTGAGGCTGGGGGCGGTTTGTGCCCCAGGAGAGACATTTGAAACTCTGTGCCCTGCCCTTTCAAGTGGAAAGAGTTTAATTCATGGGTAGTTCATGGTTGCAGAGATATAGTGATTTCCAACTGGGTCCATCTTTTTGAAACACCCTGTATTTCCACTGAGGCCTGGCCATCCTAGACCTTGCCTCATACATGGTTACCTCGCTCGGAGGCATTGTGCAAACAGCTCTGGTCTAACAGTGTGGGGCAAAAGCTGCACTTACCCACACCAGTAAAGCCAGTGAGGGTCTAAATCGTAACCATCCAAGTATCTAACAAAAAGTCTTTTACTGCAGACCCTCACATTAGCCTCATTTTTCTTTTGGAGTGGAAGACCGTGGGAATCATAGAACCATAGAATCATTTTGGTTGGAAGAGATCCTCAAGATCATTGACTCCAGCTGTTAATCCAGCACCTGCACTAAGTCGTGTCCCTGAGAACCTCATCTATACATCTTTTAAACACCTCCAGGGATGGTGACTCAACCACTCCCCTGGGCAGCCTGTTCCAATGCCTGACAACACTTTCCGTGAAGAAATGTTTCCTAATGTCCAACCTAAACCTCCCCTGGTGCAACTTGAGGCCGTTTCCTCTTGTCCTGTCACTTGTTACTTGGGAGAAGAGACCAACCCCCTCCATGCTACAACCTCCTCTCATATGGTTGCAGAGAGCGATAAGGTCTCCCCTCAGCCTCCTTTTCTCCAGGCTAAGTAACCACACGGAGAAGGGCAGCAGCCATAGCACCTTTCAGAAGGGCAGCATCTCTGCTGCTCTGTGGTTGTCTCCTGTTCACGACACACACTAAGCACACCACACTGCAGGAAATACCCAAGACCCCAGCAGTGACCACTGCAGGGCATTGTCGATTCATGGGGACAATTAAGGTCCCCAAAAATATGTCATAATGTATGTGTTGGTCCCTAATATCTCTTTTTGGACTGCAAGAAAAGCGAATGCAGCCTGACTCAGACTGGAGACAACTTGCTGTAGTCAAGTATTATTATACAAACTTTCACAAAAACAATAAAAAAAATAAATATATTTATTGCCTGTATTCCAGGAACCTGACTGAATAAGCAATGGATGTTACTTACCGTAGGCCAGATAAAATTCTCTGCCAGAATAAGATTTTATTCATGGTTTAACTGTGTTAATTCAAGAGATCCAGACCTGGCACTCAGCAGCTTTAGTTCCACAAATAATTTGGTCCGGCACTGAGGCCAAGAGAAGCAGTCCCATTCTCCCATTAGCTTCATTTCTTTTTCTGATTCAACATTGCTTTCTCCCTTGTTCTGGCATCAGAAGGTACATGTTGATGCAGTGGACCAGAGCAGGCAATGTCCCCACATTTGAGCTAGACAACCCCCTTTTCCTGGCATAGCTTTCTCCTGGATGAGTTTCCCTACACAGCACACTGGGCAGCTGCATGAAACCTGGTGGTGGCACCAAGGGTGGAGGGGGAAACACGCACAGGGGCGAGGAGAAAGGCTAATTCTGTCTGCTAGCTTAACTTGGCTGTGAATGACTGTGGCATCAATCGTTCTTGCTGTAGCCTCCAGCTTCACTGACCTGTTTTAGAAGTGCGTCCTCCACAGTGCCGTGCTGTAAATGGGTAAGAGGATGTTTCTTATAGAGGATATTTAATAAAATGATGGCATAGGGCTTACACAAAGAAAATATACAGAACATGCAGAGAGTATGCAGCACATGTATATTACACAGGTTTATAAAGGATTTTAAATGTGTTAATGCTGAATATCCAAATCCAGAACTCAAAAGGCTGCATTTTACAAACACTGGCATAAGAATTTGTGATCCAGAATGAGAAATGGATCTAGGTTAGGACTGATCATTTAGTTCTTCCATAATCTATGGCTACCAATAGATGCAGCAGAACTGCTGTTGAAAAAGATCTAGTGAAAAATAATTCATCTGCTTTTAACAAACAGTTTAAATAAAGAATATTTGTTTTTCTCAGTTCTGGATAGTCTTTATTAAGGGGAAAAAAAAAGAAAAAGAAAAAAAGCAATATTTTTCTGGGACCAAAAAGCAGCAGTTCAGCTGCTGGCAAGAGTCCCTGTAGAGTACACGGAAGAAGAGTGAGAAATTAGGCTGTGCTATTTTAAAAGGCTGCTTTCATTGACTGGAACTTTATTCACTGGACTGCAGCATATTAACACCAAGAGACTATTTGACACTTTTTTTTCAGTTCTTAGAATTTTTATATTTCCTAGTACTACTCAGACAGAATATTAAGTATTTCCTCTGTGACACTGATTGTTCTTCTGTGCTTCTTCCTCTGCCCAGGATGGACTGGTCTGTTGACAACCAACTACCTGGGCATACACTTGGGTTTGCACATTTCCATTTGAATCTTTCATGATACAGAGACTAAAAAATGCCATGTTTCATGTGGCCCGAGGTGAGAACAAGAGTATTAACACCGCTGTTTTCCAGACAATGGGACTTTCTTGGCAGACTTCACTCTGGAGTAGAGACTGCAGGAAAGTAGCATCATGAGACCTGCACCTCCAGTGCTTGCTCTTCTTCTTCCTTCTCTTTTCTCCCCACACTTGTTTCTTTCTCTGTCTCAGTCCATGGTTTACTGAACTCCTCTCTTCCAGCCCGGCTTTCTGCTTTTCTCCTTCTTCTGGAAACATGGCTCACTTTACCCCCACTAGTCCCTCTGTCCCTATAGCCCTGGTCACCATCAAAACTCATCCTAGCACCCCACAACACCCTCCTGGAGAGTGGATCAGTGACATTGGGGGACAAGCGAGGGCACCCACTTTCAGTCGAACCCCATCATGCTGACAAGGTAGAGGACTGTGCAGGATACATCTTACGGATCCAAAGGTGGAAGACTGAAGGGCATGAGGGTGGGGAGAGAGGCATCGGGGTGGCCCACATGGCTAGCACACCACAGAGAAGCAGACTGGTGTTGCAAAGGCTACTCAAGCATCAGCACCTAATAATTTTGGTACTACTTGATACCGTGTATGTTTAGAGCTGCAGCATGCTGCCTAACACTTGTGAAAATAGGAGGGAGGGGGAATTCTTACTATCGTTTGGGATTTTTACTGTTTTCTAACTGTTTTTTTGTTTTCCCTTGTAGTGAGCAAGTAGAGTGGTTACTGTACAACATAAGGCTAGCTATTAACTGACAAGTAGGCACACTAAATCTGCTTCTTGTCCCCTCAGGCAGTGGTCCCTAACTCTTGGCTCAGAGTGAACATGTTGAGCACCAGATTCCTCAGCATCACTTGCAGCCAGCAGGGAAAGCAGAGTACAGCATCAGACATCACTTGCAGTGCATTACTTTTTCAGTATATTACTCCAGAATGGTGGAAGTTGGGGTTTTCTGCTGGGGATTAAACATTGGACAAAAGACATCAGAAAGGAAAAATAACAGAAGCTGGAAGAGGAGTTGAATGATCACAAAAATAATCTTGCCCAGTACCTGAAATCTTGTCTTTTCACTGCAGCAAGCCCCCAAAAGAAGACTGGGCAACTCTTTCAGTGCCTTTCACAAACTCCTTCCTCAGGTTCATAAGAAGAGAGACATCATCTCTGCACTAGTTACAGGCTCCTGGTGCCACACTGCATTTCCTGAGGTAGGCAGGAAAGCCACGTCTTTGTTTATAACAAAACAAACAAACAAAAAAACCCCCACCAAATAAAAAAAGTCTGGAAACAAAAGAAAGTAATTCAGATCACACAGAGCTATTCACCTGGTTTGGAATGATTGTTTTCTTCAGTTTATAAAGAATTATTTTAAAAATTCTGGAGTCCTAACTAATTCCACATGTCTATTTATGTTCTATGTTAGAACAGAAAAGAAAATCATAGAATCATAGAAAAGTTTGGGTTGGAAGGGAGCTTAAAGGTCATCTAGTTCCACCTCCCCTGCCATGGACAGGGACACCTCCCACTACATCAGGCTGCTCAGAGCCCTGTCCAGCCTGGCCTTCAACGTCTCCACAGATGGGACATCCACAACTTCTCTAGGAAATGTGCTCCACTATTTTACTACCCTCATGGTGAAAAACTTGTTCCTTAGATCTAATCTAAATCTAGCTCTTTCAGTTTAAAGCCATTACCCCTTGTGCTATCAGTACATGTCCTTGGAAAAAGGTCATGCATTATCCATGAAATACTAGTTAGGCTGCAGTGTACTGCTGATCCACAGCCACTGATATGGGAAATTCCCACTGACCAGCTCTGACGGTGTTTCTCTCCTACATTCAAGTATAATGATGATGGAGAAAGGCTACCTGATCCTCTGGTGTAAAGGGCAGCAGCAGTAATCCTTGTTCAGGAGAGATGAAGGGCTGTCCGAGCAAAGAAGACAGATGCACAAGTTGGCCTTGCAGATAAAGTAATCCTGGTCAGCCAGACTTTAAGTGAAACATACATTTATAGACAGTGTTGAGAGCATGCATGAGCCTGACACTCTCAAGATTTGGATTATAAAGATTACACACATATGAGTTAATCCTCTTCACCGCACAGCGCAATTGTGGCTAAGAGGGAGACGATCTATCTTAAGGGATCTTATCTTTGAATCTCTACTCTGCATTCAGGAATGCTCCCCAGGCAGGGCTAACAATCTTGTATAGATCTCCCAAATGGAAGGCGAGGAAAAATATCTTTACTGGCCTCTTGCAGCTATCTCGGCTGGGACAATGGCTGTCTTCTCAAGTGTAATGGGCTCCCTCAGGTTCACCCTAGCACACTGACAACATGCTCTCCTTCCTACCGAGTAACTTTTTAACACCCCGCAAGCTCCATGTGTCTCTTGGTTGTGCCACAAGCCGAGTACCTGCAGCAGCACAGCTTGCCTTGCAAGTTGCCAAGGCTACCCCAAAAACTCTTCCCTCCTTTTCTCTGCTTCGCATATCCTTTCCTTGGTACGCAAATGTCAGCAGTTGTAACCTACTGTAGGGAGGCATCTGGCAGTGATGGCTGCCACAAAGAAGGAGGCTCTTGCCGAAGACACTCTGCCAGCAGCGTTATGCAGACTCCCCTTCTCAATTCACATTTTCTTGGCACCTACATCCCTGTCTGACTGACTTTTAAACAGGCAAAGAGTCAACCCAACAGATGGGCTGGGTGGCAGGCAACCAAGACGCTATGAATGTACATTGTCTGGGTGTGGAGAGTCAAATTGCCAGTCAGGAATATCCAAGTAGCTGCCCGTCATGCAGCTACGTGACGACAGCGCGGAGATATGCCATGAACAGCCAACTTTGAACTTACATCTTCCGCAACAGCAGCATTCGCGGACAGAAAAAGTACGGTAACGCGGCGTTGCAGCTGACCACACTTGGGAGGAATCCAGGAAGAAATCGCAACGGAGAGGCGAGACCAGCAGAAGAATGTCTTTTCTCTCGTGAAGGGGCTGTCACCATCCCCCATCACGATACCTTCTGGCATCACAGAAGATTTTTACACCAGGTGAGGCAAGCAGTAGAGAAAGTTTATCCTCTGTCTTTCAGGCGCCCTTTAAAATTAGTGCAAAAATCTAACATGTTAAATGCTTCTGCTAAACAGCTCAGTAAGTGTTGGATGGTATGTGGTGGCCTCTGCATGCGTGGTGTGACCAGACTAACCTAGCAAGTCTAGTTACCAAGGAAACAGGTTTTAAACTTGAAACATAGGTAGTCAGGATGACAAAGAGATCTTACTCTTTTTTTTTTTTTTTGGAATTTGTCTCTCTTCTGAGGAGGGAATTTGAAAGCTGGCTTTCAAAACCCTCCTTGCTGTGGTCATGGGGCCAGTGGAAAAGGTTGCATTGCCAGCCTTGGCTCACTGGTCTAGCAGAAGGAGAAACAGAGCATATAACAACACATCGTCATGCAGCATCGCCTAATGCTTTACCTTAAAAGAAAGCAAATGGAGGTATTAATTAGACAAAGACTTCCTTTCTTGGAGGGAGATGATCAAGCACATTTTTTCTGTCCTGAAATTAGATTTTTTTTAACATAAATCTTTTAAGCCCTAGTGCTATGGCTTTATAGGAAGAGGAAATTGATCTCAGCCATCCCCCGACAGAGTAGCACTGAATGTAAAGTGTCTTTCTTCCAGAATGTATTCATTAGTTCTTTCTCTCAATCTGGCCTTGAACATGCTTGATTAAATTATTAAAATAATTTCATCCCAAAATGACACTTTGTAGAAAAAATTTAATTAAGTTCCAAGATTGAGGAATGGAAAAGCACGTGGTACGCTTCTTGCTTCGTGTGAACTCCTGTGCCTAAATAACCATGTGAAGGCCACCGTAAGCCGCTGTAATATGTTGGGCACCTGTCCTACCTGGCTCCCCTCCACGAGGGGCTCTCCCAGCCCGGGCAGTGACAGTTTATTGCTCTAAAAATCAACAACTCTGTGTGCACCATGAGCAGAGTCACTCGTTAGCATCTTCTCATTTCACAGCCTCTCCAGAATACACAAACTGGCCACAGAGAGTTTGAAAAATCATTTGGTGCACATAAACAAAAAGGAAAGGAATTCTGCTAACTTCATTGTCATCTCATCATTTAAAAATAAAAAAAAATTGCACCCCCTGTAGTGAAAGTTGTGAAATTATTACTTTCTCACCACTTTGTTTGATCAGCCTGTCTGCACCATCAAAACCCCAAGTCTGATTTCTCTGCTAAAACAGCACTACTGCTTTGGGCAGCAGCGTAATGTTAATCTAGATTGCGATCTCCAGCATTGTTTCTTTTAAATTTCTCAGGTTATCTTATCCTGAGAGTTCAGAAATACGGGGCTTCATTTGCTGACATTCACCTTGCGTCTAGCCCTTTTATAGGTCTATCGATGCTAGCAGTGGTGGGTATTTCACATAAATACACTCTTTTAAAAAGCCTAGAGATAAAATTACAGTGAGATTAATATGATGCTCAGTCATAAGTAATCAATTCTGTTGACTTCAGTGGGGCTGCATAGAAATAACTGCTAGCAAAACTAGGCTCAGAAACTTAAAAAAAAAATAAGAGAAGGAATCCTTAAACCACAAACAGCATGTGGTTCATTTTGCAAACAATTGCTTAACTCACCAATATATCAACAATATAAAAAAACCTGCCCCATTCCCCAGCCAAAAAAAAAAAAGACTAGGAAAGCAAAATTACCTATGCACACAAATAAACAGGAAAAACACATTCATGAATCTTCTTTTGAGAGGTAAACAAAATGCTGGCTTCTTGCCAAGGAGGCATGCATGGAAATCAAGCAGGGGATCACAGAATGGGCAGCAAAGCAGCCAATAAAGCCTCTTCAGTGCTGTAAATGAGTCAGACACAATTCGAGCCATGGCGGTGCCACACAGACCCAGCGGAGGGGTGAGTGGAGGGGCAACTGACCCACCTCGGCATGTGGCCCATCCGAGGGGGCTGCCAGGGGCCAGGTTCCTCCAGCAGCCTCCTCTGAGGAAGGCGTTACAAGACCTGGAGGTTCCCACTCCTGCCCTCTCGGTGGGGAGAGCACGATGGTGGAAAGAATCAGCCGGGGCCGAGTGTGATGTTTTGTGACATTCACAGAACCACAGAGTCACAGAATGGCTGGGGTTGGAAGGGACCTCTGGAGATCACCCAGTCCAACCCACCTGCTAAAGCAGGTTCACCCAGAGCAGATCGCACAGGGAAAAACCTCTAGGCGGGTTTTGAATGTCTCCAGAGGAGACTCCACAACCTCTCTGGGCAGCCTGTTCCAGTGCTCTGGCACCCTCGAAGTAAAGAAGTTTCTCCTCATATTCAGATGAAACCTCCCGCATTTTGGTCTGGTATAGCTGGTTGGAGCCGGAGCAGCTTGAGCGCAGCCTGGTAGATGATGCGTCTGTCCCATGAGTTCTCCCCATCCCAGCAGCCATGGAGGAAGCCAGTGTCCATTTCTATGCTGCTCCTGTGCCCGCCACCGTACAGGCTGCTGTGTTTCCCATACAACAACACGTGCCGCCCTGTGCTTAGCAGGAGGGTTTTATTCCTTCCCTTGAAAGGCTCTTGAAAACCCTCCAGTGTGAAAGGAAATATGAAAAATCTCTCTTTTTCTCTTCCTCAAGTCAGTCATCTTTCAGAGCCACCCTGCAGATTAATGCAGTGAGACAGGAGTTCAAAAAGACCTGTGCCCAGCCCTTGTTCTCACTATGTCTCAGTCACATGGATTAATATGATGATTTAAATGGATGCACTAAGAGCAGCACAGAGCCAGCGGTTCAAGCCCTGAGGCAGGACAATGAAGTCTTCGGTGGCTGACGAAAGTTGGAGGTCCATTTGAAATTTCTGTTTTCATTCACGGGACAAAAGATTTTTCTCCTTGTGGATCCTCTGTGCTAGAGAACAAGTAAAACAATCACCCACTCATTAGCAAAACAAACAAACAAACAAACAGCATCCTCCAAGTACATGTCAATTGTTACACCGACAGCTGTAAAACTATACTTGAATGTACACAAAACATGATGTTCCTTGTGTGGTATCAAGTATAATCTTAGGGACATGATTCAGAGGTGGACTTGGTAGTGCTGGGTTAATGGTTGGATTTGATGATGCACCTCACAAATCAAGAAGGTACATCGCTACTTTACATTTTGAATTGAAGACAATCACAGTGTAAAAGGACAGAATTGCTGGAGCTTATAATTTGTAGCAGGCGAGGCAGTTCAATGGTTGGAGAGTCTAAAGGCAAGTCTAAAAATAAATGAGGTTCTTCTGACCATGACCCCTGGATGTTTCTCCTAAGCTGCATGTCTGTAAATGAAGAGCCAAGATCACAGATATAACCAGACAAAGGAGTTCTCCAGGTACATCACATAACAAGTGTGGTTGTTAAACAACAAAAGAGCAGGTTCCAAAAATGAAAATTATGCTGTCTTGAATTTTTTGCAATATCTCTTTTCTGGTTTTGAAGGCACTAGACTACGGCTGCTCGATTAGAAATCTTGTTTTCTTTATTCCTTTAGAACAGAAAAATCCTGGGGTCTGTTACCTTCTGAGAAATACAGACAAAGTCAATAAAGTAATGAAATGCTTATATTGTCCAAGTATTTCCTGCAAAATAGTAAAACCATTATTTGATTAAAATAATATAGAATTCACACTGGGATATTAATCATGCTGCATCAAAGGCAGAGAAGGAAAATATTTTTCCTCTTATCAAGTCTGTTACTAAGAAAAGCCTCTACTCAAAGTAGAAACACTTCAATGTTTGTTCTTTAGATAGATAAGATTAAATTTTAACCTTTGCTCTTCTGAAACCATTAGAAAACATTCATTTATCTGCAGCTGAAATTAATATTGGATTGCTTTATTGATTCATTGGCTAAAGGCACAGACTATCCATGGAAATTCCTCTTTGCTTCCATTGACAGATTGAACAGGAACAAAAAAAAAAAAGTCATTTAAAAGCAGTTTAGCCTTGAAAAAATGGGAAAAAAGTTCTTTGAATATCCCACTTAAGATTCAATATACTTATATGGAAGGATGTGATAGACATGATAAATAACTGACTATGATTACATTTCCTGAGGTAGTGCTCAAAGGCAATCTTATACCACAACACAGAAAAGCCTTCAGAGGACATAATGTTTCAGGAAAAAAAAAAAAAAAAAAAAAAAAAATCAGACACACATGAACAGCCTCCTAATCAACTCTGAGTCAGAGCTTCAGCTGCAGTAAATCACCATATCACCATGAATGCAACTGTGGCATATTCCTCATCTGCGGCCACTGAGACCAGGGACCCAGAGTTTATCTTTGTGCACCAGTTTGTGATATTTAGACTGCAAATTCGCAGCAGTAAAAGGGCAATCAGTGGGTCCACTGTAGGTGATCTGGGTGATCCTGCTAAGGGCCAGCTCGGTGTGAACTCTACTTCCCGGTCTCTGTGTTCATACCCTGATCCCATGGCAAGTGAGAGATGATTTGAGGTAATCACTGTTCTATATAGAAGGGGTAAACACCTCAGTTAGCTCTGGGTAAAATTAAGTAAAATTATAGATATGGAGGTGTAGTTTCCCTATCCCTTATTTCTCCCATCTCCATAGTTTGTTTAAATATATACACACTTACATGAATCCTGACAGCTTCATGTAGGTTTACCACACAGCTGAAGCAATGGCATAACATACCACCCCACGCTTGCTGGTCCTTTTGCAGGATGGCAAAAGGCTTGATGAGAACAGGTTGCTTTGTCTCACCGACCAGCTTCACCCCTGATGCCTGAGGAGCAGTGGGAGCCCTGTGTGGAGGCCCGGTCTGCTCTGAGCCTCCTCAGCAGGGGGTACTGACAGTCTTCTGTGACACGTGGGACGGTTCCTCTCCTGATATGTGGAAAGCATTGGTGTCCCCTGATATGAAAGGATACTGCCCACAACTGCCAGAGGAGTCACAGAATTACAGAATGGTTGGGGTTGGAAGGGACCTCTGAAGATCACCTAGTCCAACCCACCTGCTAAAGCAGGTTCATCTGGAGCAGATCACACAGGAATGCATCTGGGTGGGTTTTGAACGTCTCCAGAGAAGACTTCACAACCTCTCTGGGCAACCTGTTCCAGTGCTCTGTCACCCTCCAAGTAAAAAAGTTTCTGAACCTCCTTTGTTTCAGTCTGTGCCCATTGCCCCTCATCCAGTCACTGGGCACCACTGAAAAGGGTCTGATCCTATTCTCTTGACACCTACCCTGAGAATGTCTATAAGCATTGGGATCTCCTCTCAGCCTTCTCTTCTCCAGGCTGAACAGACCCAGCTCTCTCAGCCTTTCCTCATAAGAAAGATGCTCCAGACCCCTGATCATCTTTGTAGCTCTCTGCTGGACTTTCTCCAGTAATTCCTTGTCCTTCCTGAACTGGGGAGCCCAGAACTGGATGCAGTTCTCCAGATGCGGCCTCACCAGGGCAGAGTAGAGGGGCAGGAGAACCTCCCTTGACCTGCAGGTCACACTCTTCTTAATGCACCCCAGGATATCATTGGCCTTCTTGGCCACAAGGGCACATCGTTGACTCATAGTCAACCTGTTGTCAACCAGAACTCCTAAGTCCTTCTCTGCAAAGCTGCTTTTCAGCAGGTCCACCCAAACTTGTACTGGTACATGGGGTTATTCCTACCCAGGTGCAGGACCCTACACTTGCCTTTGTTGAATTTAATTCACAGTGTTGTTCTGTGGTTTGTTGGGGTTTTTTTTATTCATCGTGTTGAATGAGGAGTTTCACCTGCAGTTGGATAAAAGCACTCTTGAGCAAATGATCTGAGTTTTAACCGAAAGCAACCAGCCTCATCAGTTCCTCTGTCTTGAACATCTGCTTCTGCATCAGGTGGATGGCAAGTAAAGGGCCAATGTTACAGAAATTATCGTATTTTTTTTCCAGTAGCAACTGTTCTGTCAAATAGGGTTGTAATGTGTTGTAGCATCACAAATTTAGACCATACCTTGGAGGCCTCACAGGTGATACCTAAGAGACCTTTCCACACTCATTTACTATAGAAATTTGTCCCAAAAGCCATTATACCTGAGTGAAAGGAAAATTTTAAAAATAATTAGGAGCATTAGGACATGAATTAGTATTAACTCCCTGTTTCAAGGTCAGACTTTTTCACACAAAAATATTCTAGTTGGTGATGTTGTAAATTCATCCCTTTATAACCAAGTTCCATTATTTGATCTGGTATTTTGAATTAAAGGAAGACTTCAGTTCACTTTCTTCAGAAAAATTGAAGTTGTATTATAAGATCTAAGTCTGGACCCTCTTGCTTGGGCAAAATTTCCACGTCAGAGTTTGTCTGAGATAGAATGGTAGGCTTGGATGATCACCTCTGCAATACAGCTTACTCAGGCTAGTGAACGAATGGGGAAGGAATAACTGCATTGTTGGGTACACCCATGTTTTCAGACAGGATCCTTACTTAATGAGAAGTAGAACTATTTTTAGAAATAGTAGCAGAAGTTTCAAAGGTTGAAAGAGAGTAATATATTAGTGTTTAATTCCTGCCAAATGCAGGAGTTCAGTTTGACCGGTCCATCTGCAGCAAGCGTGTTTCTAAGTAAGAAAATCCTGTTCCTTTATCTAGAGCCCTCATATTTGTAGTAATGGATGTTTTAAGGTGTGTCTAATTCCATTCTCTGCCTCCTCCGTTTACAATACGTGAACATAGCCTGATGTTTATATCCTCTTCCTTATGTAAGAGCTAGTATTTTGGCAGTAGTATTTTGACAGCAGTGTTCCCCACCTTTTAGACGTACATTCTACATGCAGTTTAGTAGTTACTAAAGCATTTTTGTGATGGTGCTTATTACTCACTTTAAGCAGAGGGGAAAAGAGAAGACAAAAAGACGCCCTGTAAAGAAATACTGAGGATCAAGCAGATTTTTCAAAAACTTTTGGCAGCCACACATTTAACCCCATCCCGACTTCAAATATTGTAAAACATACATTAAGTCTGATTTATAGACTTGACACATCAAAATAATAACTAATTTGTTTTGGTTTGGTTTTTTAAAGGGATCTGTAGTTTCAAAAGTGTATGGTGACATTTTCTGTCCCTATTATCTTGGTAGGCCATTGAGATGCTTCAGACGTGTCCTGTTTTCGGAAGTCAGATTCCCCCTAAATGTCACAAATTGTACCCTTAAATTAGAAATACCTATCATCAACTGTAAGTCAAATACTTAGGGCTCCTAAAAAGCGAACAATCCATTCATTAAATATACTCTCTGTCTGCAGATCCTTTCAGAGACTGGGTGTAAGTCAGATGAGTCTTGCAGTGTATCTGGATGTCTCTGCAACAGCTGGCTGAAGTTCCTCAAGGTGGAAGAGCTCTCTGGGAACAACTGAAGCAGTAGTAATATACTGATGGATTTGGTAAGTGATTTGCCTACCACGAAGCATGAAGTCTTGCACCTCTGGCCAAATCGGTTCCATTTGCACTATTCAGCAATGACTCTTCCCAAGAGCAGATTTCAAGTTGCATTTCCTCACTCAGAATACTCACAAATGGGATCAGAATTAGCACGGCAAATACTCTTTCTTCTCATCCTTTTTGAGAAAGCAAGTTGAACAGTAGGAATAGGTGTTGAAGGCAGCAACTTGCTTGTCCTGTGTTCATTATTTTAAAACTATTGAAGATGATGCCTTTATAGTGGTCTCCAGAGCCACCCTGAATTGGAGACTTTGGGCATGTTTCTAAGCTCCAGGCACAGGTATATGCTCAAGGTAACCTCATTGCACGCTGAGGTGATACCTGGACATTTATCAACCCTTCTTTGAACCCTGTACCACAAAAAGTAAACCAGGTTCCTGAGGAAGAAGCCATGGACTGATCTGACATCCTTGAGAAGGCTAGTCACTGGATGAGGACTTAGTAGCAACACTCTATGGTTAGTGCAAATGTTACACTGTTTGGAAGCAGCTAACATCCCACCCAACTGTGCAGTGGGTGGGCTGAGTATCCAGAAGTTTCCTTTATGCTCTGATTATGAGAAATTGAACCCACCAGAAAATCTGGCACTGGACTTCCAGATGTCTTATCAAACACACTCTTCTTCCATGGTATCACAGGGTACCACTCACACACCCTATTGCCAGTAGAAAGGAAGATGTTTTTGTATAGTTGTATTTCTCCAGAGCAACTTCAAAGACTAAAGCAATGCTCTTCCTCTCCAAGGATACAGGCACTGTAAGATCTGCCATGTTCCATTTTGTCTCTCCTAGCTAAGCCTGCAGCTAAGACAGTCAGGACAGATGAGAGAAGGAACTGCATGTTCTCTCTTAGGCAGCATATACATTATCTGTGATTTATGTCTGCACTCTGTGGCTTATCCAGACACTCCAGCAGCAACAGGACGATCCTACTGTAGCAACAGACAGGATTATTTTCCATTTAGGCCACTTTCAGAGAAGAACCTGAGCTTGTCACAATGAGCCAGGTTCTGTCCTTTTAAGATAAAGTTGTATGAGTATGGTCCTTCAACCACCCCCAAAACGGTAACCATGAAAGTACTAGTCCATTTAGTGGCAGATGTGGCCAGAAGAATTTTACATGTCCCAAGACAGGATTTCACTCCAAATGACTTTAAATGTGGTACACAGAACCCATGTCTCCACCTGCATGAGCAGGCTTTGCATGTGATCAACAAAGACGTGTCACTCAGACACTCCTCAGCTTAAGCAAAGGAGATCTCAGCAAGACCCTGCTGTGAAAGAGACATCAAGCTTTTCAAGAACCTCCTGTTGTCAGCCCCTGCCCCTCATCCACACAATCCCTATCACGAGTCAGTGACCTGGGTGCAAAGAACATTGAAAAAGGGTCGTTTACACAAGTATAAGGGACATTCCTACTGACCAGGAGCAGATCAGGCTATGGTGACCCCATGGTGTCTGTGACTGCACTCTGTAGTCCCTGCACACAAGCTGGCAGATGAAGATACCTATAGAGAGCATTAGGTTCCCATTCACCTTGTTAACTTGACATCATGGAGAGGGCAAGTCTGTTCCCACTAAACAGGCTGCCAGAAGGACTCCCCTAGTCTTCCGCTCACTCTTAAAACTGGAATTAAAAATTAAGACCAAATTTTGCTCCTGTTTATTTCCTCAAGTATTCGAACATTATAATACTGATCTTTTTAAACAAGATCTAAAATTATTTTGTTATTTTCCAGAGTGTTACACGAGTTAAAAGGAAAGCAGGTTAGTATGTGCAGTGCAGTAAGATTTGTTCAGATAAAGTGTGTTTCCATTTAAGAGAGAGAATAAACTGATTTTATGTAAATAACCAGAAAAAACACCCCACCTCTAGAGAAAACAGGCACACAAATACTTTACTCTTTTCATAAATAATGTATTTTATTGCATATGGCTATTAAGGAGAGCATCCATGATCAATACAGACTAAATACAATACACTACTCTAGTTCCGTTTATTCTGGTCTCCAGCAGCATCACATTTATCCTTATATACAGCGTGTACATTGGAAGACACAGCAAGATAAGTTAAGTCTCTTGTCATATCACAATAGCAAGAAATATATTTAACATCTTGATATCCAGAAACAATACGTACCCAAAAAGAAAACACTGCTTAATAACTGTTAAGGTTATATAGCAAAAAAATATTTTAAATTTAAGGTAAGTCAGGCAAAATGTACAAAGACCCAATATACATTGTGAAATTTTAGCAAACATAACATTTATACATTTTGGTTCCATTCTGTAAACTAAATTAAGAATGTAAGTATTGCATATGCCTTTGTGAAATATACAGGATAGAGAAGAATTTACTATATTGTCAAGTTTTTGTTTTGAAGTTGCTGTATGCATTTTAGCCGTTTGTTTTAGTGGCATGATTTCTTGATTGGTATAGAGGGCTACTACAGAACAGAAGTTTAAAACATTGAATTCAGCAGGTACCATACTCAGTGCTATGAGGGGGTTCAGACAGAAAATGTCAAAGGTTGGGGGTTTTTTTTGGTTTTTTTTTTGTTTTTTTTCCCTAGTTCCAGACTTGAACAAGCAGCATTTCAGAATGTCCTAGAACCATTTATAGTATTATTATTATTAAAAAAACCCCAAACAACACTAAACTAAACCAGATAGATTAGATATTTAAATTGATTTTAGATCCAATATTGTATTAGCCTATGCTGTGATTTAAGACCCCAAAAATTACACTGAAAAATGAAGTGTTTCATGGGGTAGAGAAGGAATTAGTTTACATTCATCTTTGTCTTGTAATACAATCCTCAGTTCTAAAAATTCAGCACGTAAGCAGGAAGACCGCATTGCCATTCATTATATTTTTAAGACATTGACTCTCGTCTTCCTCAGAAAAAAAAAATCCCAAAAGATAATGCATTGTTATAATTATAGTGAAGTACAGGTTCCACCTAGCACAATGCTTTAAAAAAAGAAAAAAAAAAAAAAAAAGACTCACATAACTCAGATAAGTTAGTAATACATGTCTATCAAAGCAGGCACTGGGGTGGTACCCTTTATATGTATACGAACCTTTTGATAAATTTATCAAAGGAGAAACAAGGTGGCATGACATTCTGCTAGTCTATGTGTCACTTGTGACAGTGGCCACCACATCACTCAGATTTTCAGGTTACTGGACATGTGATGCACAGGCAGCCTTGAGAAGAACTCAGGATAAGTGACTGCAATGGTGGTTCTTCCCTGTAATAATGCCCCCAGCTGCAACGGTGCTTTCCTGGTAGAAGGCAAATATCGGGACTTTCTAAATGGCGAGATAATACTGTGTTAATATTAGCGCTTGAATCTGCCCAACACCCATTATCATCCCTGCATTCCTAGCATGCCTATGTGGATTTTTGGTTACAAGAAACGCAGCTAAGAACAGGGTTAGCTGACAAAAGTGAGCTTGTAAATAGGAGAAAAGGCTTTTGCAATCTGAAGTACCTACATAAACACCTACATAGAGAGGATTAAACAAGTGTATCAAAGGTACAGAGAGATACCCCCAATAGAGTTTGATGTTTTTAACCTACTATGCTTCAGTTACACTTTTTTATATATGTTTTTTTAAACTACTCTGAATCCGCCGTCCAAGTCCGCTCCACAGAGTTTCATCCCGTTTTATACTTTTCAGTGCCCTGGTTCGGCTTTGTGTGAGAAGTAAAACCCTGCGGCTAGTGATTGACAACCCAGCAGCAGCAGCTGTACGCATTGCAAGTTTAGTAAGGCTGACGACCACTCTCGAGAGACACTCAGCATCGAGATCAAGGAGGTCCTGTCGTACACCAACACCGCAAATCCGGCTTTACTTTGAACTGAGGTAGTACTGTGGTAGGCTTGAAATTATGCCAGTAAATACCAGATCCTACTGCTTCAGCAGGTGTTACAGAATCCTCTAATATGCCGAAGAATAAATACAGTCCGTCTTTGCAGAAAAAAAAAAGGAAATGAAGGCATCGGCCGTTAGTTAAAGAGGCTGGTAGAAAAGTTCCTACGATCCAAAAAGCATCTCCAAGTTCTGTCAAAACAGCAGCAAAATGATACTGTAGATGCCATGGACAGGTAGTGAGTTAGGCAGGTTGCTTTCCCTTCCTCCCAGATCTGTTGCACAGTTTAGTCCACAACAGTTTGAAAGTTAAGTAACTGTCTGGACCAACAATAACAACAACAAAAAGTAAACCTTAAGCAGCTTCAGTTACCAAAAAAAAAAGTAATCCCAACAAAACAAAACAAAAAGGTATATGCCGAGCAGCTTTGTTGAATGTTGTACTCTGTTGTTTGAGGTCATGGTGAGAAAACTAACTCCTTCACTCTGAAAATAAAAATGAAAGAAAGTCAGTAAAAGCTGCAACAAAAAATCATATCGATGATTTAAACACAAAAATTACCATTAAGTGATTAATCAGTATGGGTTTTCATGAGAAAGTAAGTACTAACTGCTTTTATATTTGTATACATCATAAGGTATTGCAGAAGCAATGAAGGAGTACTCCCCAATCCAATACCACCTCTTTTTTGTAGAACTTTCCAGATGTGGCTCTTCAAACCAGCAAACCATGGGAGACAGAAGTGGTTAGAAAACCCAACACAAAATCCCCCAGTTCAAGCTGTGACCATTGTTTCATCAGTCGAAAGGAAAAGGGGTTGCAGAAAGCAGGTACAAACTCAATTGGTTTTCAGTCGTCTGGGTGTTATCGAAAGCTATCCATTATCAGATATTAAAAACCAATTTCTTGAGACTATATTGTCTTGAGGGAAAGAGTCTTCTAAAAACAGAAGCAAAGTAGCTAAAGAACCTTCCTCTAACTTAGTTATCTGAATTACTAAACAACTATCATTGCAGAAGTGCAAAAGTGGGTAGACAGGCAAATAGAGGGAATGTTCTCCAGATTACTGACTACAAAGCTGCCTTAAACAGTCAAGGTGAATTATGCAGTAAAATCGAAATGGTTACAAAGTGACCCATCTTACTTTAAAGAATGCAGATGACTCCTTTCGTGTTTTCTTCACTGCAAAGAATTAATGCATAGTACATGCCACTACCATAAAGGGACATTATTATATTGATTCACAACATTAAGATGGTTTGGTAACGGGGTCATTAAAAATCAAAATTTCCTTAGTATGTTGCTTATTGTGTAGATTTTTCCTGTTTGATATAATGTTTGGAAAGCAGCAATGCACAAACACTAGTGATTAAAACACCAAGACACTAAATTTTGCATGACAAAACATTGACACCTGATTTCAAAAGGTACCAAGTGGTACATCCCAATACAATGTCAGGCTGCAACATTACTTTCACACTAAGTGCTATTAATAGCATCTAGTTAATTTAATAGTTTATAACAGGGTTTTTTTGTTGTATGTAGCTGGCTCCAAGCTTACAAGTCAAATGAAAATTTTAGTTTGACGACGTATTACACAAGTTCTCCTAAAAACTGAAGTTATTTGGAACACTTTGGGAACTGACATTGTTACTTAGAAAAGTCTGTAAAGGACATAAGCCATGAATTTTGTCTGTATGGATACAGGAAGTATTCCTGTATAGTTTTAATTCCTTTGGGACCATAAAACCAAAATAAATTTTATATGAAACGTGGATGTCAAAGTAAGCACAGTGCTTATATGTGCACATTTCAGTCCACATAAGCCTCTGATAAACCAAAAGAAAGCCTTTTCCTTCAAGTTTACACAAAACCAAAGGCTGACATATCTTGACATACATGCAAGAATTGCTAAAGTGCTGTTGAATCTCTCAGACCTAAGGTTTACTTAAGGAATTAGTCCTGCTGCAGTCGTTGGAGCCGCTATATGATCAGATCCTTAGGATATTACTCAGGATTTCATCACACAGCTTGAGATGAATTAATGGCTTGCCAAGACCAAAAGGAGAGCACCTCATTGCCCCCACTCATTGCCATTTATTTGCTGACACTTTTCTGGTCAGACACTAAGTCAACTCTACCCATTCAAACTTGGGAACAAGAGCTTTTGGTGTGTGGGTGCGGGGTGTGTGTTCGTGTGTGTGTTTCAAACTAAGAACTTGCACTGGGTTACGATGCAACAAGGGGAGCCCCAAAACTGCCAGCAGGACAAAAGGGCAAGAATCGCTAAGGTGCATACACAGGGAAAAAGGAGCTGAGGGAGCACTAGGAAAGCTGAGATGGAAGGAGGAGGACATGGAAAGTATGGAGGGACAGCAAGATTCCTCTTTTTTGCTGGCAACGAGCTGCAAATTCAGCTGGCACAGATGATGAAGATCCCGTAACATGACACTATGCCCTAAGAGGTTCATGTAAACTTTAGATCTGGAGTTGGGAACCAAAAGAAAACAACTGCGCTAGCCAGTCATCACCGTCCAGCATGGCTGCATGGGAGAGCACGTGGCAGGATGGGTGGTTCTCAGAAGGGAGCTGAGATCCTTCGTTTGAGCAAGAGCCACCTAACAAAACACTTTGTTCAATGAAGCAGGATAAATACATCACGTAGGCAAAGAAGTGAGTATTTAAAGATACAGGCTGACTCTCTGCTATTGCTTTCCTCCTCCAAATGGGAACCAACCCAACGACTAAATGTAGGTTCCTGAAAGAAGCCACGTGATAGTGAAGACCAAATAAAGGGTTTTTTTTTTTTTAAAAAAAAAAAAAGTGTTCAGATAGAGAAATCAGAGGAAGAGATTTTGTATACACAAACGACACAAACAAGTACGGTTCCAGATGTGTGTCAGCCTTGGGTGGTCATCAGGAAGGGTTATTAGCAACTGAGTAAACGTGCTGTTGTTCTTACAACAGGCACTTGCCAGCCAAAACTAAACTGGAGCAGATGAAGTGGCCGATGCTTCAACGCACTTCCAAATGTGGTTCAGAGGGTTTTACAGGTGTATGATGGAACATGGGTGCAGGACTAAGAGCTTATGACACAACAAACACGTCATCCAGTGAGTCTGCAATGCTGACCTGTAAGTCAAAATCTAACCCAAACATAGTCTTCAATAATTAAACAATTTCCTTTGACTTCAATAAGCTTTGAATCGAGAAAGGAAGAATAACTACAGCTACCACATGATCTACATAATAGCAATGTCAGCTTCAGAGAAACCTACTTGCAAGAAAATAAGTTGCAAGTTCCATGCTAAAGTAAAAAAAAAAAAACACACCAACCAACCAAACATCAATATCACTGTTAATTTTTACTTCAGTGACTAGTATCTTTTACTTATTTCAAGCCTCAGGTCAACACTGTACTTACACAGCAAGTCACACCACTATACACTGTCTTTATCCAGGAACTAAATAAAATTCCTACAGCACACGAATATGTTCTTTGATAACCTCATTCCCCATGGGCATGCACAAAGCAAAATACGAAGTGCAGCACTGTGTCAATACTGAAGTTTCATCGTGGTTTTGGGCTTTATTAAGAAAAGCATCCCTGATCACTCCCAAGTTTCTGAAACTACTTAAAAGTCACTCGATTCCACCAGTGCTTCTTGGGGAACAAATCAGATAAGAAACACACACACAAATTGCGAGGAAACTACCAAATACTCAAAGACTTGTTAGATATACTGTGAAAAGAATACAATAGTTAGCCAATTAAAGGAGATCTAGTTTGCTTATTAATTTTCAAAGTCAGCAAGCAATGAATGAAAATTTTCTTAATTCCTAAAAATAATTCTCATCTGCTAACAAGCACACAGACAGGAACAGCTACTCATGTGGCTCATAGCAAAATGCGTTGCTGGTGATTCAGAACCAGTAAATTTATTCCACTGGCAGCACGACCACCAGAGCGGATCAGGCGTCAGATGCAGAACCCCCAGCTCCACCATGGGCTCCTGCCGCGACTCCAGCCAAACCACTTGGTGGCTTTGACCCTTTATTTCCCCTCCCCACGCTGCCTGCCAAATCGCTTAAGCCTCTGAGCGCCGCTAACTAACTTCTCCTGGAAGAGCAATCCTATTGATACAACCGAATCTGGAGGTTAACAACACGTCCACCTGCGGGCATGGGGCCATTAGACAGCACAGCCCAAGGAACCGAATCCCACCCGCCGGGAGACGTCTTTGGCTCCTCCAGCACCCGGGAGGAGACTTGTGGCCTTGGGCAAGGCAACTGGCCGGCCAGAAAAGGCAAGTGTTCCCCCTGCCCCACCAGCTGCAACATCCTCCCAACCCCATCGCGCCCCACAGGCACCCACACAGGTGGCCGCCCTGCACCCCAGCAGCACCTTCCCCGCACCCAGAGCTGTCAGCATCAGCAAACAAGCGGAGCAGGGATGCAGGTGGCAGGGGCTTGGGGTGCGGAGGGACCGCACAGGTCCTGGTGGTGACAAAGCCGTGCCGACCCGGCACTGACAGCAACAGGAGATGGTCTGAACCACAGCCTCTGAGGGTTTCTTTGCGGGAGCAATAGTAGGATGCACACATACACTGTAAGGTCACAAATTTGGCCAAGCATCCCAACGCGAAATGCAGCCTGCTGCTCCTCGGCATGCTATCTGTGAGGTGCGCGGTAGGAGTCAAATCCTGACCTGGCTCCGACTCTCATTAAGCAATTTAATGAATACTATATGTAACATTAAGTACATAGGTAATTCTGCTAAAGATAACAGAACAACTCATGAGTTGAGCTATGCCTCTCCACAAGTAGTTCCAGAGAATCCGAGCTCTGCTCAGCAGGAATGCTCACACCAAATAAAGCTGAGCTTGGCCATCATCACAGGAAAAGGTTTCGATCAGAGCAGAGCTCACCAACACTTCACAGGAAAAGAAAGTAGTATGCTCCAGTAGTTTACAAAGCCCATGAATAGTATCCATCCAAAGTAAAACGCTGTCACATTTGATGGGAAAAACAAGTTAAGCCATGAAACTAAAAAGCCATGTCATTATTTTTTTAAACAAATCATGGTTGATTAGAATTGGAGACATGCTGCCCCAAGTAACTATGCTCTTTTGGTATGTTAGTCCACTAAGAAACAGTACACATTGTTATTTAGGCACTTTTGTTTCATGAATTTAGAGGAGTGAGTATCAGGTCAACATAGATTCTTCATTACCGATAATTAAAAACAAACAAAAAAACCCACTGAATTTCCTTTAGGTAGTAGAGGTTTTGCAGGCACAGTTATTAAAATGAACTTCGTAGTACTTTTTCTCTTGTGTCAAATAGTTCAAATAGTTAAGAAACCAGCACATCTTCAATTGCATTAAGATAACCATAGACAAAGATATTAACTTCTAAAGTGAGAACAAAGTACTAGATTATCTGGAAAAAAGATGCTGCATATCAGCACCTGAAAGTATATATATATTTTTTTCTTTGTCCTAGCACACACGAGAGGCTAAAATGTTTATATGATGGCATGAACAAATCCCTACAACTCATAATGAGTGTCAACTTTTATCCAAAGGTACTAAAATCAAATTAATCTGTATTTGATACCATGTATTTACATGACCAACACTTATTTTACATGCAATCTTACACTAGAGTTTAAGCAGCCAAGTCTATGGTAGAAGTAATAGATGAAGATGAGAGCTATGCTTAGTTAATTTCAGAATCTGATATAATTTGTGTTTCATATCATTTTGTCAAGGTTCTTATAGATTTTGTAGTATGAATAACTAAACATTAAAATGTAATTATGTGGAAAATAAAGGATTCAACTTAAAAATGTCATTATAATGAATTTATAGCTAAAGTGCTGATCCAGAAATACAATTCCCATATCAATTATAATAAAAATAGGCGCTTCAAATTTAAAATTAAGAAACTAGACATGCTCATTTTTCCAGGATTAATTTAATACAGTTGCTATTATACTTCTTAATTTCAGAGCTACAGCCACTGTGTACTATTAAACAAGTTTGTATAGATGTGATTTAATCCCATTATTAAGGATAAAACAAATTAGACAGAACAACTCAACATAGTACTCTGTGAAATTTGTTCAGTTATCCTCTCCCTTGCAAGTTGCATATACAACTGTTTAAAAATATTCCATGAAAACAAACAAAACCAATATGCTTTCTCTAAGCAAACAAAATGCCGGGGCGGGGGGGGGGAAAGAAACTGGGTCCTGTTGGCCTTGCACTTTGAGTTTGCAAGAGGGACAGAAACACACACAGAGAAGCAGATGTGGAATCACAGAACAGTTCGGGTTGGAAGGGACATTCCAAGGCCATCTAGTCCAACCCCCCTGCAATGAGCAGGGACATCTGCAACTAGATCAGGTTGCTCAGAGCCCCGTCCAGCCTGGCCTGGAATGTGTCCAGGGATGGGGCATCGACCACCTCTCTGGGCAACCTGGGCCAGTGTTTCATCACCCTCATTATAAAAAATGTCTTCCTTATGTCCAGCCTGAATCTCGCCTCCTTTAGTTTAAAACTACTACCCCTTGTTGAAACTATATAGAAAATTTGCCACTGAAAGATTAGTCTGTGGCCATCAGCCAAAGAGCCACTCAACAGTTCACGGGTACAGGATTTAACCATGGTGGAACAAGAAGTCACATTATTGTCTGATGACCATTACCATGCAACTGTAATTGCCTCCCACCTTACAACCATCACACCATTCCTTTATCAGAGCAGATTCAAAACTCAACACTGCAAACATGGCCTCAATTAGGCCATTGGCTTGATTTTTACAGCTCCTTCCATCACACCAAGGAGAGAATGCAGCTCTTCCCAGGAACAGACTGACAGCAACGAGCGAACTCCAGCAACACCACTCTGGATATAAAGGGAGGCTGGAAGTTTCTTAAGAGACAGAATTTTTGCAAAACAACATGCTTGCCTTTACAAGTGATGCAGGGTGAGGAGGAAGGGACTGGTGACTAATACACTGAACTACCTACCAACTGCATCTTCGGAGGCACAACGAAAACAACTGAATTAGCGCGTCTGCCTCTACAGCATACACTAGACAATACTCAGCAAACTTCTGCCATCCCCAATGTGTACCTTCACATCTCTGACCTACTCATCCTATGAGGAACCAGTCATTCTAGCTCCTCATAGTAAAGGAGAAGAAACAGGCGCTTCCAAGCAACAATTCTTCTGCCCTATTTCATGTCAGGCTCAGACGAACACGAGTTATGAAAGATCTTGAAGTGCGTGAGGTGTATGACTTGGTATTCATTTTAGGAGCAGAGACCACATCCTTCTACACACCTTTGCAAATGCTGGGAATTTTGCTCAGCTGGGATGTCAAAGGCATATTTGTGCCTCCTCTAATATATATATCAGTAGTCATCAGCAAGGGCAACAAGGTCTGACAAGAAAAAAGAGCTCTCATAAGTATAGGTTGGTATTTTTACAAACTGCCAACTGAAATGCCATCTGTTAGTGGACCTATATCAGGCAGGTAACAAGGAGGGAAATAAAAAAAAGCATAATCAGATTTCTGGTTAGATCTACAAGTGAGAACCTGACTGCCATTCTAGATACCAGCAGCCAATACTAAAGTCCAATAGCTTCTTCTAAGCCACCAGGTTACCTCCATCAACATGCCTGAACACACAATGTTAGAGTGCTCTCAAAGAGCTCAAAAGCATGCTTCTTCTCTCTCTCACTTGAGAGAAAACGCAATCTTTTCCAGTGATTAAATTGAAGAATTATTCATATTAAAAATTTAAATATTCATGGCAACAGGGATAAGGACTCATGAAAGTTGTGGGAAGTCATGTTCACTCTCCCTTTCCACTACAGCGGATACCTAAATATTCCATGAAAACAGCTTCAATAAGAAAGAACGAGAGCACTCCACCAAAGAATATATGGCTTAGATGGGCTAGAAATGGGGGGTGTGGAAAGAGGATTGAGATTTTTTTTTTTTTTCAGTCAGAAAGGTATTGGATGCTGGTCAGTCCTGGTTAAGTGCTCTAGCCAGGTAAATATTGTGGACAGGGAAACAGAAACACTTCATCCAGGCACTCTTTGAAAGACTGATCCCTGCCTCCATCACTGACCAACAGGTTCAGGCACCTAATATCAAAAGAGGTTTCAGATTTACAAAGTCTTTACAGAGACTGCAGCATTCCTCCGTCCTAGAGGAAGACATTTATCTTCCAGAGAGCAGCATGTTTTAAAACACAAGGTTCTCCTCAACTTTCACAGTCAACTACCTGCCTGTTTTACAAACTGATTTTCGGACTGCTTACCAAGGAGACCAAAACAACCCTGGCATTTCATACATTAATTTATGCATCTAACCTGGCATCTAAATGCACTGCATGGTCACATACTAAATGTCAGGCTGGCTGCTGCAGCTTTCGGACTTCCAAGTCAGGAGATATGCCCAGAGAGATGCTGCTTCTCACAGAAGAGACACATGGGGAGTGAAGGGAGAGAAAAGGAAAGCAGGGAAAGGCTAAGGGGAACAACCTGGCATGCATGGGAGGTCAATCTTTTCCCTACTGCTTTCTGTTGCTGTTACCCCCTTGTTTGCAACTCTGAGCATCTCATGGTAGGTAGGAAAAAGACTTTAAAGGGCAATTTGCAATTCTTGTCAATGTTCTTCTAGAAATCTTTTGTGTTCTCATCACTGTTGCTGTGATTCAGTCAGTAATAGAAGAATGAGGGAAACGAAGCTAGGCAAGAAGTCGCAGACTTCATGTTGCATGACAAAAAGACACCATCCCCACCACCAAAGCCTTCCCAAAACCAATTAGTGAAATGAGCAATACAGCACAAAACAACTGTGCTGACACAGGCTAAATACTGCTCTGGCCCAGCTTTCTCTGTCTGACAGTGGGTCAAAAGCAGCTGCTTAAGCATGACTATAAAAAGCGGAACAAGCATACAGAGATACTTGCCCAAATTCTTACCTATCATCTAATGATGTACCCATCAAGGACATCCTGCAACTTGTTGCCCTTCACAGAAACCTTTAGTATCCTGTAAACGGGAGTTTCACACCTGAACTACGAGGTGCAAGACGAATTATTTACTTCTGCTTGTTCTGAACACCTGGCCAAAACTTTCTGCAGGATTCTTGGGAAAAGAAAAACTATGCTCTATGCTACCTGAAAAGGTTTCCCAACACTTTGATGGGAAATCAGTTACACTGTATACATGGACAGCAGCAGAGGGAAGAGACAAAATTCCCTACAAGAGAAAAAGGTATCCACAGATGTCCAGTATTTCTTAACAAAGCTCCGTACTTTATTGTGGTCATTTACTTGAAGTCTCCTTTTTAGGATGAAATTAAAAAAAAGAGAGAGAGGAAAAGAGGTATTATCTTTTTTCAATATTTGACACAGATAGCTCCTACAATTTATTCTCATTTTAATCAAACCTAACCAGTAGGTTTACACAAAGATTTTTTTTTCCTGTGGGGTGTTTGAGTTTAGTTCTGTTCAAGTTTAAAGAGTCTTCTTCCATGAGACCAGGTTAGGATTCTTTTTTCAGACTGAACGAAGAATAAGCTGATGTGTTTTGGGTAACACTGCTTGGAAAAAAAAAGAAAAAAAGAACAGTTTATTTCTCTATTTTATATCTTCTGAAGATCGTTACTGAGTCATTAAACAGCTACATATTTCACTTGAGCTATTAATCTTGTTGCATATAGTAGTACACCTGTTCTTTTAAAACTATGCCTTGTAGTTCAGAGTTGTTCATACAGTAGCACTAATCAGGTTAAGCCCTTAACCTCTTTCATTTATTAATTCCACTTAAACAATAATTCAAGCTTCTATATACAAAATCTTGGTTTAAAAAAAAAAAGTAAAATATTTCCATGAATAAATCCAGGAACTCCTTATATTAAAGGCTTTTTTATTCTGTAAGCTTTGGCGTTTTTATATTGCTGTTGTTGGAAACCTCTATTAATGGAGCCTATAGTGCCAGGCACTGTACCTGCACACAAGCACAATATATTTTTCTGCTAACCACAGAAAATTAACTGAATAGAATTGTGATTCTGACTTATCAAATGTAATGCTCCTGTTAGCAACACATTAAAAAAAAAACCACTCCAGAAAAGTGCTTGGAAACAACACTGCAGAAAGAATTTGTAAGACGAAATTTGTGAGAAAAAGCTATTACAACAAACCCTTGTGAAAAGGTAAACTGCCTCATACTACCAGACCATTTCCAAACCTTTCACAATGGCGGTGAGCTAAAACCAAAGCAGAGCATTACCAGCTCATCACATTTCAGGGACGCAGCTCCCCGCTGCCACTCAAGCTGTAACCAGAAGGTTTTCCTCCAAGCAGAGTAAGTTATTGCTCATTGCATCACCCCTGAGCATGTTCCTTCACTTCATTTGCAACACACCTGGGTACTTACTCTGCTTGTGACACCCAAACACCAGGGTCAGCACGCTGTCATGGGCGCACTACACAACCAAAAGATGAGAAGCTACCTGTTTCTGTGAATAATTTTTTTAAAGCCTTAAAAATATTTCTGTAGGAAAACTATTACCGACTGTTTGAATTACAAGTTTAGCTTATCGTTAGTCAAGAATATTCATAGATCTATTTCTGCTCACCAGAGTATTACAGTTGATGTTTTATAATCATCTACTTTGGGAGCGATGGTGTTTGTCTTCCAAAGTAACAATGACATGTGAGGGAGCCCTGTTTCCTGGAGATGGCTGAACACCTGCCTGCCCATGGGCAGTGGTGAAGTAATTCCTTGTTTTGCTGTGCTTGTGTGTGTGCTGCTTTTGCTTTACCTGCTAAACTGTATCTCAACCTGCAAGCTTCCTCACTTCTATCCTCCCAATTCTCTCCCCCATCCCACTGCAGGGGATTGAGTGAGCAGATGCGCGGTGCTCAGTTGCCAGCTGGGGTTAAACCACAACACCCTGAAAGCCTGAGCTGTAAACAAGATTGTTATGGGAAGCCACCAGAGAACCTTCCCTGCCTGAGGCTGGGTTTCCCCCCTAGATGGGTATCAGGAGACAGGATGGAGATTGGGAGATGATGCAGACCTGGGCCTTCGTCTGTCACCTTCCACGCAGTCAGAAGGTGATGGGAGTGTCCATGCAATGAACCCAGGGCCTGGAAAGTGTCCTGGTCCCACAGTTCAGACATGAGATTTGGGAGACAGAACCCGCTCAGAACCAAAAAAGTTTAAGCAAATACTTTACAATACCTCCACAGAGAATGATCAAAATGTCTTACCCTTTCCTCAGGTACACAATCATCTCTCCAGATAATGTTTAGAACAGTACCCCTAGCCAGCTCGTTAACCACCACGAGCTGAGCTCTCATTAACCTCCTAGGCTTGCAACCCATAGCTACACTTGGCACGGTGGTTACTGTCTGAAAGCCAGATTCACAAATTTAGCAAGATGCCCTTTCTCTGATGATTTCAACACCTTTGTCCATTTCAGTCTTAATACTTAGCACTCTACAGCAAACCAATATGTCTCCTTGAAAACAGCCACTCTAACACAATCCCCCAGCAGACATTTCCTACTATTCCTTCAATAAACAGACAAACCTCCAGTAACCAAAATAAAATGATGTTTCAAAGAACATATTTGTAGATTTCTTACTTACAAACTGGATTGCATTCTCCCTTGCATCAACTGCATTTCTGACAAATTCTAGAAAAAAGAACATTATGTTGCATTTTTGAAACAAACACGGGCACCTATAACTTCCTGCTCTGAATTTAATCTCAAAATGGATTAACTTCTCTTTCTGAAGCTGAAGTGGATTGTATTGCATATAGAAGCTAATACTAAGCTAAGATATGAAAGGAGAGGAAGTATTTTTGTCACATGGGCATCAAAAATATCATCCACATATCAGTCCTGGAGGCTAACTGCTACTCCATTGGAAAGCATAGGCAAAAAGTTTACTGTTTAGAGAAGTACTTCTGGTGGTTAAAATTTATCTTCTGAGAACATCAGTTTAAAAACTGGAAGCTGGTCGTAAGATAACTTGTGATAGTAGAAAGCATATAGAGCAATCGCCTCCTCTGTCTTACTCGGATTGTATTTTACTTTCTTTTTCAAGCAAGAAACACAGATTGTACTGAAATGAGATTGTTCCCAGTGCCACTGGATGTGCCTTGAATCCTCCCCATCCAATAGTTTACTTCAGACCTAAAGTGAAGCAAGTGCACATTCATTAGCTCTGCAAGACCAAACAGATGCTAATGTAGCTAAAGAAGGAGAATGCAAAATGCAAAGTTTTGCCTACCCTAAGGAACAAGTAAGAATATCTGAGACATGCAGTAACTCTCAGCTTAGAAAATAGCACTTATTTCATTGTTTTTCAGCCATGAGATGTGCAATACAAAATGTTCCCTTCCCCAAGAAAAAAAAAGGAAAAATACTATGCTGTCAGAGCAGTGTGCTTTCACAGCACTTTTCTCAAAACTTCAAAGAGACTTTAGAAAATAAAGACCAAAAAAATTAGCACCGTTTATGTGCAATATTGCTAACTCCAGAGCAAGATGCATTTTCTTCTGTAATTACAAGAGCTCTCAGTAAATATTTACACAAACAGAGCTGCACTCTACAGTCTCACCAGTTCTGGTTTGTTGGGTTTTTTTTCCTCATCTCACAAGTACTCTCACACAAGTGTCTTTGTTTTGGTTTGGTTTACATTCCCCTGATTTGTTGCTGGGTAAACATGTTTATAAGCAACTGATGATGCTTAATTTTCTTAAAAAGGTTGTCAGTATATAATACAGCATTTAAAAAAAATAAGTTTTACCTATATCAGTATATCTGAGCACACGACTATAGAATTGAGACTCATCTTTTTGAAATTGTATTATGTTGCCAAGACTGTTTCTATAAAACAGATTTAAAACCATCTTTGTCACCCAAAACGGAACACATAAGACCTCAGCTCTAATCCCACGATACTCAGCAGAGAATTGCCTTAGACTTCAGAGAGGCTTTCCAGTACGCAAAGACGTGTGTGTATTTTCTCCCAT
This sequence comes from Caloenas nicobarica, assembly GCF_036013445.1. Taxonomy (NCBI): domain Eukaryota; kingdom Metazoa; phylum Chordata; class Aves; order Columbiformes; family Columbidae; genus Caloenas; species Caloenas nicobarica. The sequence goes on along the minus strand of NC_088245.1, from coordinate 154,123,930 downwards.
TGCCAGCATCCCCACTCTTAAAGCTGCTTAGGACATCTCAAATAGGTGTGACGAACACTTTGGGATGTCACATTAAGGAATCGTAAGTTCCTGTAGCATACTGTGCAGTAGGTTAAGACTTTATAAAGGTAAGATGCTGTGCTAGAAGGATGCTCTGCGAAGAACAGAAAAGGAAAGATCGCAGACAACGCTCATGAAGAAATACTTGGCAAAATATCAGTATTTCCCCCGAGGCATCTGTGCCTTTAAAAGGCCAGGTTTGCTTCCAAGTGCTACGGCCCAGATATTGCTGGGTATTTCATGTATTGTGATTGACCAGGAAATACATTGAAAAGCCTTCAGCCAACAATGCAACAGCTGCATAGCAAAAGAAAACACAAATCCCTTTTAATTTCACATTTACTGAACAAGTACAATACATCATCAACTAAGTAGAGAGCACGGTCTAGGTCAGGCAGGAATACTTTGTTAGCTACACCAGCTGATCCACATATGAATATCAGCCTCATTTCAAGACCTTCTGCTTAAAATAGACTCCACACAGTCAGTTCAATCTCGCCAAACCACAGACCTCTAGATGTTAGATGTTCCGTTTATGCCAAGCGTATAGGTTCTCTCTGTAGTCAGGGAAGACAAAGAGGTCTGTACCCATCTCCAAGTCTGTCTTTGACCAGCTCCTTCAATACTTAAAAGGCACTTGTATCCTTCCAGTGACTACTTACGGAAGGCGGGTCCTTATTTTAAGAGGACTGTTTCAATAGGCTCCTAATAAGGTGCCAATCAGGTGTTTAGAAACTGGGCCAAATCTCTCAGTTCTACGTAAAGTGCAGGAATACCGGCTCAATTAAAAAAAAAAAACCAAACACCACATATATGGAAATCTAAACCAGGAATATGGACCCTTGGTGTGTACTGGAGACACCTGCACTGGAATCTGCGACGCAGCAGGAATCAAGCAGCTTCACCCAGAACACCTACGTTAAGGTGCCCTGAGACTTTGAAGTCCTGTGGCCTCAGACGAAGATATTTGTGCCTATCACTCATAGTCCTGTGTCCATCAGGCCAAAAATCACAAACCAACCCTGTCTGCGCTAAACAATCCTACCAAAACTTTTCTGCAGCAATCACAAGATGCCTGTTTACGAGGAAGAAAAACCGACCAAGCTGAGGCTCTAATAAAAGGCGCGACAATATTGACAGTGTCTTCCACTTTGATGCCTATTGCCTCTCCAACTGTCATCAAAAAAGTAAAACAAAAAAGCCAGATCCCATCTATGCTTGAGACAACAGACCACAGATGCACTTTCCTATAGAACAGGAATAGGACTTGGGCAAAGTCACTTAACAATTTCCATTAAACACACGTAAAATAAACCCAGCATGACAGGCTGTGACTGGTTCCTCCACATCACAGCTTTCCAAATTACAGCCTATGGACTACTTTATCAGAAGTCCTTATTTCCAGTAGCTATTTTTAATTAAAGTACATTGAAAAAATTAATTGAATTAATTATGACTATTCCAGAAAGATATTATGTGGTCACAAATGGCCCAAAAAGGGACCTAAGACAATCCATGAGAAAGAAGAGAAATGGTTCCAAGCCTCCCTATTAATATCACATTGCTGCTATGAAAAATCTTGGAAACCTCTGTCAAATTAAAAGTTACCACAGTACTCAAGCAGAGAAGTTGAAGAAACTGAAATTCAGACTTAGAAGACAGATGGCAATGCTGTTCATTACGACAGTTACAGTCATAGCCCTACAATGCCATATCCTGTACTGATACGGGTATCACTTATTTCCAATGTTTTTCTGAAATTAGATCATGGAACTTGGACAAGTGTTTCCTGTTCCTGGATAAACTGACAATTAACAAATATAATTCTTTCAGCATGGCGCTTTTTTAAACTGATAAGACAACAGGCTTTTATGTATCAAATACACTTTATTCCCTTTTTCCAGGTAAGAATTTTCTTTGTTTATATCTGATGCAAATAACAAGTTAATGTATTTGGGGACATACCAAAATATGAAATGTTTCTTAAGACTACAGAAGCAAAATAAATATTTTAGTCTGGTACACACACACACACACACCTGCAGCTACACTAATATGAGTAACACAAAGCCACTTCACAGTCCAAAAAAATAATAATGGGTTTACATTATTAACCAAAAAAAAAAGGCAAAGAAGAATTTAAGATACAGTTTCAATAAAAGACTCATTTGTCTACTGTTTTGGCATCTTTGGCAGAATTTAATAGAACTTTGCCTCCATAGTGGAATGAAGAAGAGTCATCTGCTCAGGTAGCCCTTCACAAAAACATACGGCAAAATGCCTCAAGAAGGCAAGTGAAAAAATCAGTGCCCAATAAAGGGGCTGGGATCTAAAGCAAACTAACAGGAAATACTTAGAACATCTTCAGAGTTAAGATACCTGACTAAGGACGAGACATACACATTTCATTCTATTCGGGTGGAAAGTCTAAAGTTGTCTCGTACACATCAATCCTCAAAAGAGCTCACTGTTTCCCAGGTACATGTTATAAAGTCCCAGCACCTTTTTTTTATTTTTTTTTTTAAACTCCAGCATTCTGCTTCTCCTATGCTTAAAGGACACAGAGCAAGCTGCACTTTAACAACATAGAAGTTATTAGTGAAAATCAATACGGTTATACCATTTGGCAAAGTAGAAGTAAATAGAATACAAGTCTCAGTCTACGTGACCAAAAATATGTAAATAACTCTCAATATGTTTTTTTTAAATAGTATGGTTGAAACACTGAAACGCTGGAAAAGCTACAACAGCCAATCTATGAGTACAAACGAAATGGAAAACATACAAACAAAATGGAAAACATCTACTGAGGAGGGAGAGGAATCAAACATGTTGTAGTATTTTCTCCTAATTATGACAACATAGCATCAACACGACCAGTATGGCCAGTTAGCGCTTGCCATATTCATGACAAATGAAGCAGCCTGAAGCCTTTGGGAATAATTTCAGACTCACAGGAGATTTTCTCAATGACCTCTCGTAAAGACTCCACCGAACAGCAGCAGGGTCTCTGAACACCCTGCACAGCCCATTCCCAGCTCCTCCGCGCTCGGGCTCACCAGCCTGACCCTGCTCACTCAGGCTGCGCTATCTCAGGGTCTATCGTTTCCACTTCCTCACACAGTCTAGCATACATTTATTAAAACAGAAGTCCATCAATTTATTTCCTGAGGGCTGAATTCTAGTTCTACTAAAAATCAATAACAAGAGAGTCCAGCTGTTTCACTACTATCAAGTTGTGGGGTTTTATTTTTTCGCTTGTTTTGTTTTTAAATAACAGATGCACTATCTAATATTACCATACCTTATGAAGCTTTTAGTTTACTGTCACTTGAACATTCATCCTAATGGAAAGAAATTAAGAGAGGACCTGGACTAGAAATCACTTATAATGCTGAAGTACATCGGTACATTTGTATCTGGAAACCATCCTATTGGTGGACATTCAATAACTGAGTACTACCAATTTATTTATTTAGAACCTATGCAATCTACTATTTATTTAAAATACACAAGAGAAAAGCTGATCTTGACAGGATTTTCATTTGACATTCAAAGACTGAAAAAGAACAGTGTAGTAAGTTACCTTTCTGTAGATATCCAAATGAAAGCAATATTACCCTAGCGCTCTTTTTGGTGCACGTTAGAATCTCTTGCTGGTATTTCTGAGAGTAACTGCTAGACTACTGGGATTACGAAGTCCTCAGAACTAACCATTTCAAGTTTATGGCCAATTCTGTCAAGTATTCTGTGCCTCAGGATTTCATATATATATATATATATACACATATATATATATTCCTAATGCTCCTCCACATTGTCAGTTTTCAAAAGTCATGAGCACTAATTATGTAACTTCATCGAGTGAACTAAATACCCTTGCATTAAGTTATACAAGTTTGATTCCAAATCCAAACATAAATGTTCCAAGTTTTATGCTAGATCAAAACTAATAATAATTTCATTATAAAGTGACTTTTCATAGTTCACAAACAACTTGAATATTAATCACCATCACAAATTTTTACCAAGCTTCTGTACAAGATTTTCTGTACAAGATTGTTACAACAAACACATAACTTCTCTTTTACTTACGTTAAAGAGACAGTATTATTATGCTTGTATCTCATTAATTTTGGCATAAACTGTTGCTCAGGACTGACACCTGTTGTAAAAGATTCAGGTCCACCCTCCTGTGAATTTTTCCAAATGTTCATGTTGTAAAAATGAATGACGTTACAACCCAACCAAGTGCAACTGCCTTGAAGAAGAATTCTACCTCAACCTTCCAGATCTAAATCTCGTAATTCCCTCGCAACTTGACTTTTTTGGTATCAGTGAAAATTTTGGTTGGACACATCACCTGACATTAGGTCTGCCTTTTAACGCAAACTAAAACAACTCGCTCGAGTTTTTGAAAAAATTAGAATCAGAGAAACTGGTAAAATGACTACAGAAGAAATTCACACCATAACTTCTTAATAATTCAAGCACTGGAGAAACCATGGTAGTTGAAGGAGTCGATTTGGGTTTTGCACTAACTAGCAAACCCATGAGGCTTACATCCATTTGTCAACTCTATTCTTATTTATTTTAAATAATGCTAGAATGTAGCATTACTAGTTATTGCAAATAACTTCCTATAGCCTCCGCTATGTCCACCAGTGAAGACAGACTAAACCAGCATCATTGTTTTCTTGTTCTTGAGCAAGTGTTCAACACCCGATGATCCTTGTGGGTCCCTTCCAACTCAGGACGTTCTATGATTCGGTGAAATACTACTCTGTCTCCTATATAAGAGTTCAGCGTAACTCTCCCCCAAAAGACCATCGGATGTCTTGTTCAATCAGTCTTTCGACTTCCAGTGAGGAAAAGCCTAGATCCAAAGATGATTAAAAAAAAAAAAATCTTCTGAATTTTCATTCCATGCACTAGTTTGACAATGTTTCCCAATTTAATGACGAGTTAAACTGGACATTAGGACTGTCTTCAATGCTATTTTAAAAATAATATATTGCCTGGGAGGACAAGAGGCACGTCTAAAATGGCTTAGATTTTATTTTGTTGACATGAATTTACCACTGTTACTGGAATGATTTATTGATTTGTCTTTGACTGAAGAGAAGCAAAGTCCTCTGCCTCGAGTCACACTTAGAGTGTTGTGCTTGGTCTACTTCAAACTGTCTGTGAAACAGATTTGGAAATTGAGACCCAATGGAACAATAAGTTTCACACTTTACACTCATCATCACAGCACATATCAAACAAATTTTACTAAAGCATCACTTGGAAAAGCTTGGAAAATTCTCCACTGTTTTCTACTGTTTCTAAGAAACTTCTCCTGTTTCTGGTATCAGCAAGTTTGCTATTTTGGCATTACACTAAAGCCCCAGTGCCTCCATTTCTGACCCCTTCAAACAAAAACAAGCTGCTCAACAATGTCTAATCTGTGCGTCATGTAATCCCGCTTAATACTCTACAAACTCTGGGTAATATTTGGGTAGTTTTTAAATTTAGCAAAGAACATCCTGGCCTACTTCAAAGACACTCTCGCCTTGGGTAGCGTCCCCTAGAAACATCGCCCACACTCCTCTCAAACAAGAAAAGCAAACACACACGAACGCACGAGAGAAATTAAGTGATCCCGGTGTAACAACAAAAACATATAGTATTACAAATCAAACGGCCGAAAGAGGAACGCATCATGCAAGCAAACACACCATTCATAAGCAATTAACGAGATAACTCTTTCTAAGACGCTGCTTTGGCCCCATTTAACAGCACGAGACAGACCCCCGTGCAAGTACACCGGCCCCCGGCTCCCAGGGAGAGCAGGCCCTGCTGCCGGGGGCCGCGGCGCGGCCAGGGCACCGCGCCGGCCGGCCTTCCTCCCGTCCACACCGAGCCATCACAATTCCTCAGCACTGCCGCCCCGGCTGCCCTTCCTAAGATCTCTGGGACCCTGGCTGAAGGACGGACGTGTTCCTATTTTGTTTAGGCTGTCAGGCAGACAGTCTCCGATCATTAGCCTCTTGTCAGCGGCAGCGCTGGGGTAGATTACTAGTGCGGTAGTGCTTGTCATGGCAGGTGCATGGCCCTGGGGCTGCCATCTGCCAGGAAGGAAGTGTTCTCCTCTAGGATGCTGATGAGATTGACAAATAATGTAAACAAAACACTGAATCATTCCTAATCTATGGAACCAAGCTATTGCATTACTCTTCTGCAGTGTAGATGTTAGGACTGGAGGTGGGGGCTTAGGGTTTGTTTTCTCTTAATGATTTCTGTGATTGCTTTACTAAAATAAAAATACACTCTAAAAGTAATTTTTATTTAACCAGGACAGGTAAATCTGGATTTGAAAACAAACGAACAAAAAAAAAAAAAAAAAACAACAACAAAAAAATCACCTTAGCATCAAAGATGTTTGTTTTTGAAAGTATTTCCTCACTGTTAACTTGTAATGTACTTCTTTACAAACTGTACTGCTTTTCACTGTGCACAAGAACTGGATTTTCATTATTATTGGGTTTTGTACACTTGTACACAACTTGGAGCCATTATCACTGGTTAAAACTTGAGAACAATGGTTTTTTTTAAAAAAAAAAAAAAAGAGAGAAAAGTCCTGGATAGATAACAGAACTTTGAGTATTGCTTTTGGTCTTTTAAATTGATTTCCAAATGGATTTCTTATGATCACACTGGGCACCTTTTCTAACTAGTGCTAGCTGAGTGGCCTATTTTTCGCCTCAGCTACCAAGCAATAGCACAACTCCATGCAAACATGCACACGCTTACCAACTAGTCGCTCTGATCACACCTATTCTTCGGGAAAGTTATTCATTACTGTCTAATTGGCAACACAGCGGAGATTACACACTGCTGCTGTCTTTGAATGAGCTTCAAATGTTATTTTACGTGTTAGCACTTCAGCACTCCGTGAAGCGTATATTTTAGGTGAGCCTCCATAAGGATGTAAGCTATCTTTACATTGATTTCTCTGTGCTTTGAATAAAGCTTGTAATGCCCAAGCCTTAAAAGCTTGCTTTAAATACAAGCACAACCCTAAAAATAAGGGGTTCATCCTACCTAAATTAGTGGGGAAACTGCAAACACAATCTAAACCAATAATTCAGGTTTCCTCTACAGCTGACAGAGATGCAGGGGAAAATCCATGCTACCATATAACCCTTGTTGAAGAGGTGGGGGAGTCATCCTTGCCGGCTCTGTTTACTGCTGCTGGTTCTTGAGGGCACCTGGAGGACTGACTCGCCCAAGATGCCCACATGCTGGATAGCTGAAGGCAGCTGAGACAAACACAAGTGTTTAAAAAAAAAAAAAAAAAAAGGAAAAGAACACCACAAGAAAAGTTTTCCTTTGAAAAGGCTGCAGGAGAGAACCAGCCTTTCCAACAACCATCAACAAGGGGACTGCTCAGCTGAACTCGGGTTTTCGAGGCTGCCACTCTTGAACCCTTACACATATACACACAAAAGCTTTAAAAGTAACTACATGCCAGGCAGCAGACACACAAACAAAGCATATCTGAACTTCGGGGTCACTACATTGTCTTCTAAAAACTCAGGGGATGCTACCCCATTTCCTTGGATGCGCGGATCACGTCTAAGTGAGCATGGTAAGAAATGACAACAAAAAAAACAGGGAGTTGTGAAACCCTCATAATTACACACCCTAATGTATCAAATCAGTCACTTATATTCACTTAAAAATTACTGTCACACACGCTGTGCCAACATAATGTTAAAACTTCCACAAACTCTGCTGAAGTATAACGTTACTAATACACAACACACCTGGACACAAAGAGAAAACATGTGGACAACCAGGACCAAAATACATTATACTTGAACAAACTGGGGAAAAAAATACCCCAGGTATAGCCATTTGTTTGTATGCTTATTACTTTAAAAAAAAAAACACATTAATGGTGCTTTAGAGAAAGTGTGATATAAACAGAAATTACCTGGAGGGACCTATGTTGCCATTTAACTGCTGAATGGGGAGGAAAGTTAGATTACATACACTATTTTAACTTTTCTGTGGATGCTTGCTGTGTTCAGCTTTTAAATTACTTCAGCATTCCAGTGTAATTAATGCTATTTAAAAATAATAGTAAATCAAGTGTAAAGAAACCCATGTTATTCTCTCCTTATTAAAACAAAACAGAAAAAGCCACCGTCTAAAATATGTCCTAATGCTCTTTCTGTTCAAACATTCCTTTATCCATTTAACTTACAAGCGAACGTTAGTCTGTGTAGCTATCTTGAAAGAAATCAAGTAATCAGAAGCAATCATCAACCTAAGCATTTCCTCTGCCTTGAGCAATGACTGTACTGGTTCATTTCAGAACAAACCCACCATTCAACTTGGTCTATAACAATTTATCTTACATGACTCAAAGTAACCATGACATTCTTTCTATGAGCAGTATAGCTAAACATAATTGAAAGTATAAAGGAAAATAAAAGTCTAATACATACTACACATTTTAATATTCTATCTGCCTGTAAAAAGCTGACATCCGTATAATCAACATAATTTAAAATATCAAAGGCATAATTTAATCTTCGATAACTTCAGTTTACATTTCGTGTTTCACAAATGGCACTGCTAGGTTCAGGCCTAACCATCTTGGTTTGGTCACCTGTAAAACATAATCTGAGCAACAAGAAGTACATTTCTAGAGGTAGCAAGAGATACGCTTAGACTAAAAAATTTGAGGTTAAGAGGTAAAAAAATAAACTATGTAAGGTATTAGAAGTAGTTAAGTTCTTTCTGCTTTGATTTTGATGTTCTCACAGATCTTATCAGTAAGAGAAGCTACCACACTTAGAACTAATTTATTCAAAAAAGACTATAAAAGATGTACAGATTTCTAACAAAACCAATACTTTATAGCAGTTGGCATATTAGAGGGGAAGAAAAAACATTAATAATATAATTCACTGTGCAAAGTAATCCCAAAGAAAAAGGAAACAATGGTTATGTCTTCAGTAATCTAAAATGCCATTAGAAAGACACAGGAAGAGATTTCTCAAGACAGGCTTTTTATTGTTTACGTGCAATCATAAAACCCTCACAAAAGAGCTAATCGACAAGACAGGGGGTTATTATTATCAAAAATCACCTTATTATGATCTTAAGTAGATGCATGACAGATGTTGACTTCTTTAAGTAAATTAAGACAAAAGAAACTAGCACAGGAGGAAAACAACCTTTGGGTTTTTTTGCTCCATTACACACAGTATCTGTTCAATTTTAGAAAACGAGACCAACTACTAGAAACACTTACAAGTTACAGAGCATTTTGTTAACAGAAAAGGAAATAAAATTAAAGACAACCCACCCAAGTCTAGTGTTTTCAATTAAGCAAAACTACCTATTACACACTCACTAAATTTAATGGGAATTTAACTTAAGAATTCCAGGATTATGCACAAAGAGTAAAATCTCAACCCCACCAAAATATAAACAAAACTCCCATTTGACTTTAACAGAACTAAGATCCACCATAAAAAGTCACATCATTATTGGGTGTAATCTGTCATAAATGTACTGGAGTAATTAATTTACACTATATGAGAAAAACAAATGTACAAGTCTCCATAAATAATGAAAACCATAAACAGTTCATATGTTTTTAAGCAAGAAAGTGGTCATAATTTAAGAAAAAAGGCTAATTATCAGCAAGTAACTTTTAACCAACCAGTAACAGTTAATTTTATTTACATATCAGATGAAGGCAAGTATTTCTCCAATTCTTAAATATTTGCGCACTTTCAGAACACAATAAAACTAAACAAAACGATCATTTCAAGCAACCTTTTAATTTTTCTGTTTTGACAGCAATTGTAGATGCACTCGCTTGCTCTTGCCACTACAGGGTAACATGGAGAGAGATTTCCAAAAGCACAGCACTCCCTACAAGTTACTGGCAGCAGAGACACAAGCTACACGTGAAAACCAGCCACCTCTAAACACCACAAATAATTTCCCTTAAAATACTTATCCACGTGGAAACACATCTACTGCTACAGACCTTCAGGAAGAATTCAAACTGGTTTTTTACATGTATTTTCCAGAAATCGAAATATTAACTTATTGTGAAGGTAATTACAAGGAGCTCATTTGTATGCCCTCTATCTCTGAGATTCCTCTGTTCTAAATATTAAATATATATGGATTGTCCGTTGGTTTAGAATTGCTAGAAACCTCTCAGTTTTCCAAGAAGTTTTGAAGAAATTAAGCTTCTCGCTGTGCTAATATAGTTAAAAACAAAATTTGAAAAGTGCAAACAACTAAGCTTATATGTAATCAGCATTGTACTATCTCTTGTGCAAACCAATAATTTTTACAAAATTAGATTTTCCCAAATCTACCTGAATTACTACTGTGTTAAAATAATCTTCCTTATGCTCAAACTACAGTTTTCTTTAACTTGCATATGTCTTTCTCTGTAGAACATGAAATTCTGAGCAGTCTCCCAACTCACAATGTTTGAAATTCAAAAACACTGGCACGATACTTTGTGATCTCTTAAAGAGTCGCAGAAGTCGTTCCGTAAACAAACTTCAGTTGTGAAATCCCAATGAAAACCAAAAAGAGAAACTAGGAAATCTGCAAAAGTTAATGACCTGGTTTGATTTTTTGACATGTTTCTCCTTTCCCATGTTATGACTTTTCCAGTTCATCCACCACAAGGGCAACTAACCTGAAACCCTGGTTTTGGCACCTAACCCTGCACACTGCTGACTGATGATGCTTGTCTTGAGTTTTTTTTTCCTTACCGCCTTGGCCCAATGTTGGCCAAATACATTCCCGAGACCCCAACCCTGAGTGTGCATTTCCCAGGGAAGGAGGGTGATGGAGAAGACAGCCTTGCCTCCTACAGAGAGATTAAATCTCAATGAGCTTCCCCACCGCATTTCTCGACGCGGTCTGCATTTAAAAGCTACGGGAAAGAGGAAAAACAAACACGCACGCCGATCAAATATTCAAGTAAGCCTACAAACACTCTTCAACAAATCTGTAGCAGGAGTGAACCCTCCCCTCTGTACGCCACGTACCAAATTAACACGACTGCGTTTATTGCGTTATCCTTTTGTTTACTGGATGGGAAGGAGCACAGTCGGTTCCCCCTGCTTTTCTGGCTCTTCCATTCCAGCTCTTCGCCTGGATGGCGACCGCACTCCCATCCACTCCAGCTTTTCTGGGTAACTGGAGCTCGCTCCCTTCCCCCTAACCCGCCCCCTCTCCCCAGCCCCGCCTTAGGGTCAGCAGTTTGGGGAATGTTGTGGAAATAAAACAGCTCCTTCCCAACCTGGGGCTTGCTTTTGCAGTTGGAGCTGTAGGTGGCTCAGGAATAACTCCTCGTTTCTGTGAAAAAAAACCCCACCAGTTTGCAAAGCCAGGGGCGGGACAGTTTGATGGGGAGAAGGAGAGCGGTGACCGCCGCGTCCCCACCAGTCCAGGTCCAGCTGCAGGGATCCTGAAAAGGACCCCAGCAAAACTTAACAGCAACAGCCAAATAACGCTCTGCCCTCAACCCTCCCCGTCATTCAGAATAAGCGTTCATCCTTTCAAACTTTGGCATTTCATTCAACAATCCTCTCGTCTTAATTAGGTTCAAAGCTTGCTCTGCAAACGGTGGATCTCTCATCTTTTCCATCTTCCTGTACTTCCTATCAAAAGAGAAAATATTTTCTTCTTCAAAATCGACTAGCTGCTAAGAAAACACAAGAAAAAAAGAAAAACCTGCTAGTGGCTCTTACAAACTGCTACTGTTTGCTTACTATTGACGACCTCTATCAGCACTGTGAATACGCCTATTCACCTCCAAGCAACTGGTTTTGCATGGTGTGGCATTTCACCTAGCTAGACCCACAAACATATATTACAACTACATATGCGTATGGGTTTAAAGCACCATGTCTTGCATAAATTCAAGAGCAAAGAGAATCCCTACGGCCTCTCATCATTAACTTTTAATCCCTGACAGACTGGCTGTCCTGTGCCCTCCTCAACCAGCCCCCACTTGTGCGCAAACTCTCACTTGTTAAGAGAAGGCGGGTTACTATATGGGGGGGGGCGACACACTTCTTTGTTTCTTTTGTTTGTGTGTCTCTTTAAAAAAAACCACCAGCATAACTAGCACCCCAACAAAGGAACAGCTACATAATCAAAATGTGAGTTCTCTCTCACATTTCAGATTTCTTCCGTTTGTTTTTGTCTTTGAACACCCAGCATTTGGAATCCATAGAAAAACAAGCCAACCAACTGGTCATTCACGCTGGGACTGAGCCGCCAGCTGGAGCGTAGTTACACACCGCCATAGGGTAGGCCTTTAAGTGAAATGTGCGATACAACATGCAACAGCTCATGCATACAGTGACTTCTGGGAAGATTTTTTTTTTTAATTCACATTCCATGCTCACCATGATTTACTGTTAAACTTTTGCAAGAGATAAGACATTTCAAAATCAAGATATTAAATCTATCCTTCTCATTTTGGTATAACTGACTTTCCCTGATAGACAGCCAAGGACTTTTTTGTAATCTGATGTCCTCAGTCCAGCAATCCTATTTTTTAACTCAATCATTTTAGATTTTTAGATAGCATTTAGAAGCTGCATTAACTATTTTGGTCACATTTTCCAAACATTCCAAAATCTTACATAAGAAAACCCTGAAGTACAGCCCAAATATAGTAACTGTGTAAACATAAGCCTCTATTGGGGTCCCCAGAAGTATACATTCATAATGATACTACAGCAGAATTCAAACGTTAAGTAATATCCCAAAATTAATCTTTTTCTCATACAAAGAGCCGGTGAGTTCCTCCAAGACTGTTTATTATAGGACATGTTGGGGAAAAAAAAGAGATTTTTAAGAAAGCGAGGAGGGAAGAGTGCTCTACCGGCCAAAACACAACCTCACAGTGAGAAACAAACACCAGGCACAAGCACGCGTGGCAGGCACTGTCAGATGTAGCTACTCACCTTTCACAGCACTTGCTTCTTTCATGTTGTGAGACAGAAAGTCTATGCTGGCATAGGCACTCATCTCCACTCCCTTGATGCCCCCGTTCAGGACGTGCCTGGCTTTCGACGTGGCTTTGTCACAGTTTGCCAGGGTCCCGTCCACCACGTCGATGGCGATGTAGTTGAGGCCATTCTGGAAGCCAGCCGAGGTCTCCCGGCACATGGGGCTGCTCCCCTGCTCCTCCTCCAGGCCTTCGCTTTTCCTGAGGGACACGTTCTCCACCGAGGCTGAGTTGTGCCGTTTTGGGTTGTGTGCGAAGGAGGGGGACACAGGGGTCACAGTGGTGGTGGAGGAGAAAGTTTCTGAGCTGTGCCTCCTGCGCCCCTGGGGATCTGCCCGGATAACCTTGGCCCCCCGGTTCGGGTCTGGCGGGGGGGTGGAAAGAATGAAAGCCTCCACCCCAGAGAGGGTGAGCCTCTTCACGCCGGCCGTGGGGCTGGTGACCCGGGCACTTTCTGGCTTCTGAACGATGGGTTGGGGTGGGGTGGTGGCCATGCCAAAGGTCATCTCGGTGTAATCCCCGCCGTCGGACAGGCTGGACAAACAGGCCACCCCCACAGTCGTCTTCATGTAGCGCCCATCAGGCTGGCTGGTGCTGGAAGAAGAGCCTGGCGAGAGCGCTTCCAGGGAGCCCACAGAGACTGTGCCTGACTGGGAGGGTGACTGTGACCCGAAGTCAATGTTCATGTAGTCAGAGAGAGGGGAGCGCCTCCGCCCTGTGCCCGAGCCCAGCGAGGAGGCTGGGCTGTCAGCGGGCAGCGAGGGGGGAGAATAGACGGCAGCATCCCCAAAGTCGATGTTGATGTATTCTCCAGGGCTCTTGGGCTCAGGCGGCAGAGGGTGCTCGTTCATGCTAGGCAGCATCGTCCGCAAGGTCTCCAGAGAGAGGCGGCTGGGCCGGGCCGCCCGCTGGCACCGCTGGCTCAGGAAGCTCTCGGTCCGGCTGTGCCGCAGGGGCGAAGGCACCGTGTGGCTGGAGGGGGCGAAGGTGCCGGCGGGGGACTGGCCCGCTCCGCACACTGCCTCCTCCGGGATCACCCTCCCGGGGGAGTTCATGAAGACGTACTGGTCACTGTCCTTCGCCAGGCCCTGGCTCTTGTAGGAGCGGGGTAAGGAGCTGTAGGAATAGCAGCCAGGCTTGAGGGGCTCGCTGGACCCATGCCCCAAAGGAGCGAAAAAGAAGTCAGGGGGGGTGAGGGAGGGAGCCTGGGGCCCATGCTGGGGGTCCCGAGGGGACATATTGATGTAGTCGCCGTTACTCAGCCTCCCGTCTGAGCTCTCCACGGACAGCTTGGAGCTGCACCACATTCGCATGTACCCGCTATCATCAGGGGAGCTTTCCCCAGGTGAGCTGGTCTTGTAGCTGCTCCCATTCCCGGGAGACCCACCACCCACCCCCAGACGGGGCTGCAAAATCTGTTTGGGGGCAGACACGCTGGTGGGGCTCATGGGCATGTAGTCATCTCCACCCCTGCTTCCCTGCCCTAAGCCTGCAGCCACACCGGGGGTCATGGGCATGTAGCCGTCATCTTCTCCTCCTCCTCCTCCTCCCCCCGCCGCGGCCGGTGGCCCCAGGTTGGTGCTGCTGCTGCCAGAGCTGCGGTGGGAACCGATCTCGATGTCCCCGTAGTCCTCGGGGTAGGGCGTGTAGGTCACTTTCGGGGAAGCCCCGGCTTGGCAGGAGGGGAAGAGGCGGCCGGCGCTGCCGGAGAAGGTGGCGCGCATCAGCGTGTACTCGTCGAGGGAGGCGGAAGAGACCTGCGGCGGGGCGGGCCGCTGCCGGCACGGGGTGGTCAGGGAGTAGGTCCGCTTCCGATGGCCCCTGTCGGCCCCGGCGTCGGGGCAGGGCCGGTAGCAGAGGCGGCCGCTCGGGGGCCGCTCCATCGCCATGTAGCCGTAGAGGTCGGTGCCGCCCCCGGGGTCCCGCACCGGGGGGGTCTCGGCCACCGACTCGGGGGTGTTGCTGCGGTTGCTGGCGGTGGAGGAGGAGGAGAAAGGCCGCAGGTCGCCGCCCGGGCTGGAGCCGTACTCGTCGAAGGACATGAAGCCGGCGTCGCTAGGAGAGCCGGAGATGGAGGCGCTGCCGCTGGACGGGCGCTGCGGGTGATGCGGGTGGGCAGGCTCGGAGCCGAGGCCGCTGCTGGAGGAGAGGCTGATAGGGCTGGTGGCGGAGGGGGGCGAGTGGGAGGCGGGCATGGACATGGAGCGGCTGTTCTGCAAGCCGCCGCCGGCCAGCACCGGCAGCAGCTTCCCCGCCTGCCGGCCGCCGCCGCTGCTAAGCGTGTGCGAGCGGCTGAGGGGGGTCCGCACGGGACCCGGGCTCATGGGGCTGCCGGCCACCGAGCCCACCCGGCAGCCGTCGCCCTCGCTGGCCGTCCGCACCCGGCACGGCGTGCACTTGGTGCCGGCGCCGGCGGCGAGGCTGTCGGTGCGGGAGCGGCGGAGAAGGCCGGTCTGGCTGGGAGGCAGGTTGACCAGGTGGTGGTGCCGGCGGCCGGGCACCGTGATGGGGTGGGTAGCGGAGGCGCCGCTGCCGCCGGGACCAGCGGCTCCCCCGGAGGAGGAGGAAGAGGAGGACTGGCTCTTGCTTCGGGGCCGGAACTCGGACAGCTCCTTCAGCGCCTTCATGGCTTCCAGAATGGTCTCGTGGATGTTCTGGGCCACCACCGAGTCGTCCGCCTGCATCCAGAGCTCGCCGGGGCCGGTGGCCGCCGAGCGCCCCACCTCGATGAAGAAGAAGCTGTCGGAGTGGCCGCAGCGGCGGATGTTCATCAGCTGCAGCGTGACCGAGGGCAGCTCGCAGTTGAGGCGCACGAACCCGATGGTGCGGGCCGAGAGACAGAGCCGGTGGACGCCGGTGAGGTTTTTGCTCTGTCCCAAGCCCTTGGGCTTCAGCGTCACCTGCCAGACCTCCCGGTAGGCAGCGCTGGCCGGGGTGATCAGCCCGTAGTTGAGGTCCTCGCCGGCGGCTGCCAGGGAGGCGGCAGCAGCGCTGCAAGAGGCAGAGAAGGGGGAGGCGAGGTGGCGGTGGGGGGACCCCTGGCAGGCCGCCTTGCCCTCGTTGAGCAGGTCGGTGAGAGCCCGGTACCAGCCCTCCTGCTCCTGCTCGTTCTCTGCCGCCACAGCGAAGTACTCGTCCTTGGTGTAGAGGGCGATGAGGTACTTGTGCTTGGCGTCCGCCCGCTTGTTGATGTTGAGGCAGGAGTCCAGGGCGATCACCCGCTTGGGCGCCCCGGACTTGTTCCTCCATTTCTTCTCGCTCTCGTAGTACTCCAGCCGGGCGCCCCCCGCGCCCGCCGCCTCCTCCCCGCCGGCCGGGCCCCGGAGCACGAAGAAGCGCTTGTGGCCATGCTTCTGCTTGCGCAGGTACCCGCACTTCCTCACGCCCTGGTTGTTGTTGTTGTTGTTGTTCAGGTTGGGGCCGGGCGGGGAGCTCCTGGGGGGCAGCAGCCCCAGCACGGCGGGGCTCGCCATCCCCGACCCCGCGGCGGGAGCACTGCCCGGCTCCTCTTGCTGCCGCCGAGCGGGGCTGGGGACCGAGCGCCGCGGGAAAAAGAGAATGGCAGGGAAGCGGGTAAAATAAAGTTATTCCTCCGCAGAGAGAGCGCGACTGCCCGGAGCCGCAGCGGGGTCCTCCGTCGTCGCCTCTAGGCAGCGGGTGCTGCCGGCGGCCGCCCGGTGTCCTCCCTGGCTCGGGTACCGGCAACGCCGCTGCCGCTCCCCGGCCGCTGCTGCTGTCGCTGCTGCTGCCGCCGCGGCTGCTGCCGGCGCCGGCGGGAGTTTCGCCGTAAGTAACACATCGCGCACCGAGTGCCCCAACTAAAGAGCAAAACAACACGTGACCGCCGCCTTACCGAGACGCTCACACACCGAGACGGGGCGGGGCGCGGCCGCCGCCGGCACCGCCCCGCATTGGCCGCCGAGCCGCGCGAAGGACGTCTCCGCCCGCCAATGGGACGGCGGGGCGGGACTTGGGGTGCGAGGCGGCGCCCCGCCGTTGGGCGGTAGGAGTCTCGCCCCCCTCCCCCCTCCCGCCCCTCCGCGGCGCGCGCCTTCCCGCCCGCAGCCTCGCGCCCCCCTCGGGCGGCGCGGGAGCCGCCCCGCCCGCTGCGCGCACACGGCCCCGAGGGTGCCGGGGGCGCGGGCACGGCGGGGAGAGCCGGTGCAGCCGGCCAGTCCCGGTGCTGACCCGCGTCATCCATCGCAGCACCGGCGGGCGGGATATGGGGGGGGTGCGGCATCGGCGTAGCTCGCCGCGGCTATCAGGTGCTGTCGCCCCGCCTGCCCCCGGCAGCGGAGCTTACGGGCCTGCGTGTGCGCCAGCCTCCCCCCCGCACACCCACGCACACGCGTGTGTGCGTCAGCTTCATCGCACACGCAGGAACGGCGGCTCCCGGCACCTCCGCCGCCGTGCGCGCACTCCTCCGCCCGGTGTGTCAGCCCCTGCCCACGCCGTGCGCCCCCACGCCCCCCCCCCCCACGTCACGCATCACTTCTCTTCCCCCGCCTCGAAACACGCGGGGAGTCACCGTCCCTTCCTCTCCCCCCGCGCCGCTCGCCCTCGGGGTCCGGCTGTTCCCGCCGCCCACAGCGCCTGTTTACGTGCGGCGACCAAATGCCACCTGGGGAAGCCGAGCGGGGCAGGGGGGCACTCTTACTCGGTTTTAATGAAATAAATTAATTTATCGGGGCGTTCCGCGCTAGCGGTGAATAAACGCAGCGTCCGCGCTTCCTCTAGAAACGACCCCGGCGGGCGATCACAACACGGCGAGGCCATTGGGGAACGAGCCGCGCAGGGGGGAGCGCGGTCCCCGCCTCCCTCCAGCGGGCTGCCTGCTCCCCGCTGCCGCCCGCGGCGTGCGGGGTCTCCGCGCGTCCCTCCCGCGGGGCGGGGGCTCGCTTGTTTACCGGGGGACCCACGCGTTAAGTCACCGGGCCGGCCGTGCCCGCGGATAAACGGGCGTCTTTCTTTCCCCGCCGCCGGGGGGAGGTGAACGGCGGAGGGGAGGGGGCGCGACTCACCGCCGCGGGGCGGGGATGAGGCCCCGGCCGGGGTGGGCGGCGTTGGGGGGGGCTCGCCAGTCCCCATTTTCCCGTGTGCGGCGGGAGCGGGGGAAGGGAAGGAGGAGTGCAGGGGGCCCGGGAGGGGGCTGGGGATGCCCGGCTGTCTCCGCTCCGGTGTGGGCAGCGGCGGCTCCTGACGAAGCGCGCAGCGCAGCGGGGCGTGGGGAGGGCAGTGATGGTAAAGGTCGGGGGACGAAGGGAAAAAGGCTGTGCTTGAAAAGCGTCCAGCCCGGGCTGTGTGTAGTAGCAGCCGCATCTCCTCCCGCCCGGGAGCGGCCGGGGGAGCCTCCCTGTGCACATGCTCTGCGGGAAAAGTGAGGCTGGGGTCACGCAAACATCCCTCCGCCCTTGCCATTCTCTCTCCTGAATGCCGGCCGGACACGCTTTCATTTGTCAGCCTGAGACGAAGCTGAAGCAGCCGGGTTTGCTTATAAAGCCGAGGAAAAAAAAAAAAAAAAAGAAAAAAAAGGACAAAAGTGATGCGGCGCTTCCAGCTGCCGCCGTGCGGGGCCGTGGCGGGGGCCGGGGGCGGGCGCTCCCCGTGTTCCCGGCGGCGGGGCCGCCCGCAGCCCGCACGTACCGCGGCCGCCGCCCGGCTCCGCTCCGCTCCCGCCTGCCCGAAATTCCCCGCGGTTTGGGTCATAATAACCCATTTAGAAATCAACAGCTGTAACAGGGAGGAAGCGGGGGGGGGGGGATAGGAAAAGACAACTTAACTGTAAATACCGGTACGCTGCAATAAAGCCGCTTTTGAACAAACACCTCTCCGTCTTACCGGGAAATATTTACATACAAGGTAGTGGGTACCTAGTTTTATTTTGTTTTTGTTGCTGTGATGTTGGTTTTCGTTTTTTTTTTTTTTTTCTTTTTTCAAAAAAGGGGGGAGGCGGGAGGGATGAGAAGCAATCGGAGATCTGAGGCACCGACGCCTTAGCAGGAGCAAGAAAAGCGCGTCTGCAACGTGCAGCTGATCCCGCGGGCAACCTTGGGCAAGGTACCTGTGACCTCTGTGCCTGAGCGGCTCCTCGCAAGAAACGGTGCGCACAGTCTTTGCTGGCCTGGTAATGCTTATCGATGTCTGTATCTGGAAAAACAAATGCGTAGAATTGGAAGGGAATTATAAATTTAGGTTGTATGTAATGATTGCGTAACAGATCTCAGTGAGGCAAGTTTCATATGGAAACTCAGGAATAGTTGATTTTTCTGCCTGTGACTGTAATGGGCCAAACTATCTGCTGTACTCACACTACTGAAGACATAAGGGAAGTTAGTTATCTGAACGATTTCTTGCCACTCTGGGCATTCTGGGCCCATAAACACCAAGAGGAGCCATTTGTCTGGAAACCCCTTGGAAATTTGGGAAGTTTTCCCTGGATGTTTATGAAATATATTTGGTGACCTTAAGCAAGCATTCTTAGATCTGACATGTAAAAAAGATTAATATTAATTCATCTACTTGATATTTATGTATACGTTATTCATAAGTGTGCAGGCAATACACATTTAGGTATACTGGCTATAGCAGAACTGAGTTTTCAAACAATTTCTATGATAAAGGTATTAGGATAGACTAGAATTCAAGGTTGAAGTTTATACTTTTTATTTCTATATTGGCATTGCTATAAGGAGCATTTTTAGCAGTGCCCCATTCATAACAAGTATTATTTTTTCCATAATTATTTTGGGGATTTGTTTTTTAATGCATAACTTGAGTACAGAGCACAAGAAATCACATTCAGGTGTGTGTAAAATTCAGGTTAACAAGTACTATTGTTTCATGACCAACATTCCAGAACAAATGACCCCAGCTTATGTAGGTGATCTGTCTCATTCAGAGTTTTCTCTGAACTCTTCTGAATTTCTTTTCAAAACTATATCCCTTCTGGAAAAATGTCCTGGTCATTTCAATGTAATGACAGGGGCATTTAGTTAAGGTAAATGCACTAACACCAGTCATCCATGCCACCTCTCAGCTACAGATCACTGTTTCTACAGGCTGGTATGACTTATGCTTCAGCTCTTCCTATGCATTGTGGAGCATATTAGCTTTAATTTCTGAGGTAAGTGGGTTTTCCATGAGAACAGCAGCCTTTGAATTTGGATGGTTGAAGCACAGCACAGGCTCTCTTGTTCCACCAAGTAATCTCAGGCGGAACACAAGGGTGGACAAATAGCATCTTGAGTAACTGCAACAGGTTTTCCAAAGGATGTTTGCTTAAATCATGTCTGTAGAATAATTCCATCATGATGAAAGAAAAAATGATCTCGTTTTACCTCTCCCATTCCTTTCCTTCTGTCATATCACCCTGCCCTGTTTCACCACCTGTTTCACCACACTTATCTTCTAGTTTGAGGTCTCTCCTGGGAATGCTTTGCTAACATATGAAGTAGACCAACAAAATGGTGCTAATATTAGCATCTTTACTGCTCACTGAATGATGCTTTTGCCAGCATACCTTGCTCCAGCCATCTTCTTTATCCTCCAAGAAAAATAACCTGTGCTGCTGGGTAATGGTCAGATTTATCAAAATATGCTATCTTTGTGAGGGGCGTTTTCCATCAGTTATGTCAAGTCGTAAAAATTTACCTCTATCCTAAAGTGGCAGAGACATGCCTAGAAAATTATAGAACTTGCTTATGAAAACGATGAAGTTTAGTTTAAATATTGCAAATAGAGTTTTGCCACCACGGAGTCCTACTGATTTCACATTTCCATGATTCAAGTACTTGGGGTTCCCTTGCTATATGTAAAAAAAAAAAAAAAAAGAAAAAAAAAAGTGTGGTCATTTAATTTATGTATTAATCTATTTAAACTCTGTGTTTTGGTTACTGAACTGTATGGATATATCATAAGCGGTGGCCATCAACAGTATGTTTTGCAGGCAATGAACTTCTCAAGATATCACTGAATTCAGGTTGGGAAGTCTGTTTGCCACGATAGTAGTTAAATGGTCAGATAAAAGTATTACCTCTAGGGGCATGCAACTGCTTTTAGTTTCATGTGGAGGCTTGATTCTATAAAACCAATGTACACAGAGGATCCAGTTGTTTGTTTGTTTGTGTGTTTGTTTGTTTTCCATATTAGGGGGATTGGAGCACCAGGCCCTATGAATGTGTAGCTGTATTTAAATACTGCCCGAAGTCACAACCAGGCTGCTCTCTAGACACTTTATGAGAGGCTGGATGCATGAGCAGGTTGAATTTCAAAATTTGTCACATCCTTTAAAAATACATTTCTGTTTGTTCTTAGTCTAAGCCTTATTTTGAAATATCTTTCCATTTCAGGATAAGGAGTAACAGTTGAAAGGGATGTGCTTGATGTTTGGCTTGGCTGTTGCCTTCTACCTGTTGCCAGGATCACAGAGCTGATGTTAGTGGAGCCATGGGAAAAAAGCGTAGAGAAAGATTATGTGCGTCAGCAACACTTTCTTATACTATCAAGAGTACAGTTATCTGTTCCAACAAAATAGAGTGATTTATATTTTGATGTCCTTGAACTTCTACACAAACAGGTGAAGTCAGTTTATTCCCTCGCACATTTATTTGCATACTTCTGATACAGTGTCATTCTGGTTATACATTTCATAACCTTACTGTAAGAGGACGTGAACTCCTATCAGCTTCTTTCTCTCTAACCTTTCTCAGCTCCTTTGAGTGCTAATGTACCATGACTGTGCTACTACCAGTTGTGAAGTCTGTGTTACTTGGAAGGGAGGGCAGGCCATCTTTCCAGGTAGTTTTATAAAACAGCTTGTTGACACTACTCATTAGTAACTCCTAACATGCTTTTTTCCCCCTACAGCAAGCGTAATGCAAAGGGATACAGTGGCTGTTGATTTTCTGCCATTTTTTTTTTCCTCTGGTGCTGTGAAAACAATTAGGAGTGGCTTTGTACCTGAGGGAAAGATATTGAGAAATTGTAGACTCTGAAAATACTTCTTTCTTCAGTAAAGATTAGTTGCCTGAGCGAATATTGCACCCACAGATTTCCAGAGAATTCCACTTAAATAAACTGGGGTTCCAGTTATGCAACTTTGTGAATATTCAGTAATTCTTAAAAGCTAATAATGTTTTTATTATTTTTTTACGTATGTGCTGAAACAATGTAGATGTTATTAGCTTGTATATTCTTATATGTGAGGGGAATAAAGCTGAGGAAAATCTGAAGTATGCCTTATTTCCAGTTTGTTATTTTTTGGCAAAGAGGTGGATACTTTTCTAAGTTTAGATCATTTCTTCCTTAAAATTTCTATTTCAAGTGGCAAGTTCAGGACCCTGTAGTCCACAAACAGCCAGATACGTTGGGGATATTTTGGAGAAGACACCGAGCAAAGTTCCTGTGGTGTGAACAGGGAATCAGTTCTTCCCCAGGTCACAGGTGTACCCCAAAGAAGGCGGGTTTGGGAACGCGCCTCGATTCACCAGCGTGTCCCCAGGGGGCTGGTGCTTCGGGCTCCGGGGCTCGGCCAGGCGGGGGGGTCCGCGCGCTCCTCCGGTGGGCTGCACGCGTTTGCCGTCTCGCGTGGGAATCAGTGCTGTTGTTCACCCTCCCCGGGGGCAATACCGGGAGGAAAAGGCGGGGGGGCGGTACCAGCTCCTGCCCCGCTCCCGCCCCACTGGTGCGAAAATTACGCGCTGGGGGTTGAGATGCGTCAGCGCGTCGCAATCACCAGGATTTTCTTCCTGGAACATCTTTTGTTGTTGTTGTTGTTGGTTGCGGGTTTTATTTTGGTTGGGGATTTTATTTTTGTAATTTTTTTTTTTCTTTTTTTTTCTTTTTTTTTTTTCCACATTCCCGCCTCCCAAGCGCGTCAGCGGCTGCGGAGGAGGCGCAGCGCCCCCCGCGGCCGCGGGGGGAGCCCCGGGGTTCCCCAAAAACCTCCCCCACACCCCACACCCCCCCCCCTCCACCCGCTGTGGCCGCGGGGGGCGGGGGCGGTGCCGGGGCGTGCTGCCCCCTGCCGGTGCGCGCCGCGCCCCGAGCGGCGGGAAAGGGACACGGAGGCGCTGGGAGCCGGGGGAGCAATAGCTCCCGCCCACCCTTGGGGGCTCTTCTGAGAGGCAGGTATCGACTGAGAGTTATTAAATTATGTCTGGTTTTTCGGTTTGTTTTTTTTTTTTTTTGGGGGGTGGAAATGCTGTCTTTCATTCCTTCCGGAGTCATCAGGAATCAAAAAAAAATACTGTTGTTTATTTAAAGAAAAAAGCCTGATAGAATATAACAAATAGCTTTTTAGAATAAAAAGGGTTTGAGAAGCAGTAGAGCCAAATATTTTCAAACAATAGTTTAAGCCCCTCCTGCTTATGAGAAGAACGTGTAAATATCGAAGAATCATTGAAAACCACGCTCTTTTTATTTTTTTTTTTTTTAAGGCAGTTTTGTAATGAACCTTTCTGACCTGCCTGGACAGCCAAGATCTAAGGTCTTGCAGGGTATTCCTGTTCAAGAAGAGACCAACGATACAATTCAATATTTCTTTGATGCAATATTTACAGAAAATTTGCAAAGGCCTATTCGTCCAAACGCAGTGCGACTCCAGCAGAAGAGGGGGTTTTGTGGTCTGCTTTCACCCACTCTTGTTTCTTTCCAGGTAGAAATCTGTTTGAAAATCTATTCATGTATTTCTTTCCTTAGGCAGGTTACTCCAGCCTCTCTTTCTGTTTTTTTCTTACTGCTCTTGGAAGCTGTTTCCCAGCAAAACAATCCCAGGCATTCAGCTTTTCCCTCTGCCCTACAATTCCTTTGGCTATTTGTCTTTGTTTCAGATGGCCTTTGCATCTGCTTTAGGTAGTAACCCTTTTTCCTCTAGCTTCTTTTTTTAAAAAAACAACTTTAGGAGGGAGCTTAACTTCCTCCGTCATTTATCTTGACATCAGGATAATTTTGCTAACAGCAGGGGTAATGCAGTCCTGGAGTAGACAGTCAAGGGATTTTTATAGAGTCCCCATCACTGGAGCATTTTAAGCTGCGCAAATATTTATCGGGAATGACACAAGTTGTCCTGACTCAGGACAGTGTGATAGTCTAGATGATCTCATGTTTACTTCCAGTCCTGTTTTATTGGATTTCTATGATATATAAACCTTATAAATAGCCCCAGGATTATTACTGCTGGAAGGGAAAAAAAAAAAAGTCTTCTTTTTTGGTCTTTTCTCTTTCTGGCTATTTATTTGATTGTGTAAAATAAAGACTATAAAACTACAATCATGAATCATCACTTAATGTTTGGGATAAGCTACCGGTGGAATTCTTACTCGTGCAGAACATTTGGTGGCCTAAGTTGTGCAGGCACAAGACCACCAGGGAGATAAAGAGACAGTTGGGGAAACAGAGTCACTACAGAGGGAAATCTTGCCTGTTTTTTTCCAGTGTAGCCCTTCAGTGGAAGTTTTATGTGAATAAAACGAGGAAGGCTTACCCTCGGAACGGGCTGGCTGCTTTCAGGGAGAATTATCATCTGTCTGCATTATTTAGACAGCGTCTGGGAAACTCACTGGAGCCTCAGGCTCCCATTGTGCTAGACATTGTGTAGATGAGTAATTAATGGTGGGCCTCCTTCTGTTTTGTTTAATGTATATATTGTACATACACAATGAATTGAGGAAGGTTGCCGACGTGGGGAGCCAAGTGGGAGAAGGGCGATTCTGCAGTCGAGTGATCAGTGCGGCTGACAGGCGGCGGCTTGACTGATGGGCACTGCAGGCATGCTCAGCATTTAAAGGACTGAAAAACATCAACCTTCCATGTTTTGGTGGGCTCACGTGCACGGGGGGAAGCACAAAAGGCACCACGTGTGCTGAAGGAAGAGGTGGAAGTTTCTTTTTCAAGATATATTTTTTGGAAGCGTGTTTTTTCAGGCACACAGCTGAGATGCAACTATCGATTTCAGGAATGCTAAACATGACAACAAAGCGACTACAAAGCTGTTGGCACTAGAAATTTGTGCAGTTTGGTATGCCTACAAGAGAGGTTGAACAAAAGCTCCCAGTTGGTGGGCATCATGGCTCAAACACCGCACCCACTGGTACAGGATCTGCCACCGATGGCTGTGTTGTGGGGCAGAAGAAGGAGGAGTGGTTATCTCCAGGATCCTTGTTGTAGAAAACACTACCATGGTTGGAAGCAATTTATGTGCCTAAATAATAATAATAACTTGCTAAAAAAATTACTGTCAAGTAATTCCCACAAAAAGGGGAAAAAAAAGATTCATGCATGTTCTGCTGATTGCTCGTGGATGCAAAACAAAGTGGTCACTTAATAAAATATTCATGTGAACATTACATTTTCCTTACTGAAGTGGGAGACCACAAAATCGAATACAAGTGAAGAGTGTGCTTTTGGTTAAACTGCTGATTGAGCAAAGGAACAGCATTTGTAACAGGAGAGAATGAGGTAATCATGGCAAATGAACATGTTTTTAATTTCGTCTCTTGCATTTAATCATACAATAAGGGAATGTTTCTGGGTGCCTCACTTTATTCCTACGTGCTTCTGGTTTTTATGATCTCATCTTTCAGTTCTGTTCTTCACTTTGTCTTTATTTTCTTCCCAGTGTCTTTATTGATATGTAGCAAAGGAGATTTCAAATATTTTCCCCAAGACCCGCAGGGAATGTGAAATGCCCCTTGGATCGCTCCTTAGTCTATTCAGACCATCTAACCAGGAGAGGTAGACTGTATATTGGAAGTTCAGGATGCACCTTCTCTCTGTGACATGATGGGAAATGTAACTGGTTTTGGCTAGGGATTTGCTGGCTTTTAAAATCTTTCAAGGCTACAGAAGCAGATTTTTTTAAAGGTGAATTACTCCAAACACAGATGTTGCAAGAGTTGCTGTCGTCTCTCAAAAGCAGCTGTCATGGAAGTGGATGAGTGAGCTAAGATTCAGACCACCACCTTATGGTGACCAAACCAAAGCAAACTGTTTCTTCACCTGGACTTCTCTAAGGACCTGGAAGAAGCCCCAGAAATGAAGCCTCCTAGGGGTATCTTTTTCTTACACCATCCAGTGAGCCGAAAGGGCCTTTCATTTCTGGTAGAAAGCACTCTGACATTGTTGGTAACCAAAACTTCTTGTGTCCTAACTAACCTGGACCTGGTGAAAAATCCCTGGGCTGCACCATAGTTTGGTCCTTGATTTACCTTTCCCAGTTGATGTATCTACCCAACAGTTTCCCCTGAAACGATTTCCTGAGATGGTCTCCTTCTTTGTGACAAAATGACCTTCTCTGCTTTCTTTAGAAAGGTGTAAGCACAATGAATGTGCTAAACATGTAACTGTGTTGCAATGGTATAAATTGCACAGATGTGATTTATTGATTGTGGAAAGATCAGAGAGTTTTAAAGTCAATGGTTGGCTGTCAAGTTGTTAATTGAACATTTGCTGAAAAGTGCCAACGGGTAAGTGATCTAGATGTTCGTGCAGGATAATCAAGTTTTAAAACTACAGTTGTCTGCCACCCTCCTGTGTTGGCTATATTTAAAGAAATACCAACAAGTTAGAAGTCACACTCTCCAAAATGTTCACATTCAGGTTTTTTTACATTACCAATCCTTTAGCCTGATAATAGTGAAATAATTTTACAACCTAATTTCATTACTTGTTGTTTTTTTTACTTTCAGTTGGGGAAAAAGAAAGTCAGTTGTTCTGTTTCATACTTTTGGAGGCTGTCTATAATTAATTTTTATTTGCTCTTCCATGGGCAGGTTCAACTTTGTAACCATGCTGCACATACACATCAAATTAACATATTACTTTAAACAAATATCTTGCTTCCAGTTGGATTTTGAGAATTTAAAACTATCTTAGAATCTTACATCTTACAAACAATTCCCTCTGAGTTCTTTCAGTAAGACTTGGGAACACACAACAATTGATGAGGCTCCCTTCTTTTTGAAAACAAACCCGGAGAACTGACAATATTTTGCCTCAAGTTCATTAGTTTCAGTAAATTAAATTCTGTCCCTCATTGTAAATAAGCTCAGGAGAATACACTTTTTTAGTGCTGTATAGACTACGAGTATTTGACATAAATGCAGCAGCTATACTCTGCATTTCCAGAAGAGATGTCTATAGAGAACGATAACAGTCCACAAGGCCTATTTTTTCTCAAGAAGCACATTCCACTGTTTTGATTTTCTTGGATACATTTTAAAGCTTAACAAGTCGCTTAAGAATATATATTCACAATTCAAGTTGTATTTGTTATAGCAGCATGGATTTTAAATCAAACTATAGAGGGTTCAGTGATCTGATGTCCTCTGCAACACAAACAACTTGTGATTGAACTAGATTATAATATTTGAGTCTTCCTATGCAGGTCTCAAGTGGCCATTAAGTTATATCCATAAGTGGTGGGATAAGTGAGGAGATGCTCTAAACTCAGCTGGATTGAATCTGCCTGTATATTTATTGAGGTGGTTGCCATCTCAGCTAACAATAGCTATCTAAAAGTTGTATGACTAATGCATTTTAGCCTCTAGAGTTCCTCCGAAAGTGATGAAGGGAGAGTTATTAATCCTTCCTTCAGGTAGATCTGAAGGCTAACAGTGAGTTTATTCACAATATAGTGAATCTGGGTTGATATTGCTGTTGGTCCTGGAGGAGGTAATATGCAGCCATGTGATGTACGTGTTGATTTGTACAATTGCAACTAGTGATTCATTTTTTTTACAAAGAGTTAAGACATTAGCTTTGTACCAGGAAGTTTATGCCCAGCCAGATACCATCCACTCACCTTCCTGCCAGTTAGGGCATCTTTAGAGCTTCTGTAGAAGCATAAAACCCTAATGCCAGCCTGGACTCACTATTATGTGCCCTGCTCGTTTAACAAAAACGTTCAACTTACGTTAAAATAAACATTGAAGTTATGTTTAATATCTCTTGTGTTGATTTGTGTGCAGCTCTGGTACTAATGATCACAAAACAATGGCCTAAAACAGGTGTGACATATTTCTATTAGAAGATAACTGCCCCTCTCCATCTGCTGTAAGGGAACTCTGTAGAACTAGCTCGCGCCTCCTCTTTTTTAGATGGCTAAGATGAATATATGCATTCGATTTCTTGGGCGTTATGGGGCAAAACCCTGACGATTTTGCTGTAAATCAGAAAACTGGGAGACGTGCGTACCTTGAAGTTGCTCATTGCTGTCTGAGTGCTGCATGGCAGCTGTGGGACACACGGTTAGCCAGCAAGAGAAGCCGGGGAGGCGGGCAAAATGGGGGCTTTTCATTTTTTTCCTCTCCCTCCTCACAGACGGTCTGTTGATGATGGTAGAGGAAGAAGGAAGACACCAGCAGCTGGGTCATGGTTTTAGAAAGAGCAGAATTACAGGCTATTTAGAAGGGGGATTAAAAATAGAAGCCCGGTGTATCCTTAGTATGGTGCTGAAGATGCTGAGGGGCAGAGGTATCAGTGCCTTATTTATAATCTATACATTTTATCCCTTTTCATCTGTATTGATCACCACATTTCATACAAAAGTCAGTGATTATTAGATTAGGTTGTTTTTTTTCTTTTTGACTCCTGCTGTCTCCCAGATCTGAGATCAGTCCTGCCCCACATTTGCCTCTCAGTTCCCAGTCTGCCCAGCCTCATGCACTAACCATGATATTTGTACACTTGCTCCTGCCAGGCACTTCTCTCCATTTGGCCCACACTTCACAGATTTTTGCTGCAGGCTCTTCTGCTCCGTGAACTGATGTACTCGATGCGTCAATTGACAAACCCCTTGTCTTACTGATCAGATATAGGATCATATGTCACATCAGAGGGTGAAGGCTGCAGGACCATAATGTAGTGAGTCACCAAAGATACTTTGCACCCTTAGGTTTGTGGGGTATCTGCTGGTGTTCCACGTTGCTGCCTCACAACATGACCTGATGCACCGGTCCGGTTCCCCATTGCGTTATCAGCCATTACTACTATCTGATCCACAGGCACTGAGTAATACCAACAGATATGTGCCTCCCCACTTATTCCTCTTCAGCTTCATCCCTGCTTCCCTACAGCAGCCCACCTAACCCTTGCAGCTTAGCAAACCCCAGGCAGTTTCTTCAAACTTCAGGTTTGGCTCCATATGGAAATTAAACGCTGAGCAGCCCCTTTTCCTGCTCCCTGTTTTCCATCTGAAACCATAGCCCTGGAGACTGGAGGAGGATAAGAGGTCAGGGTGCTGGGGCTGGCTGCATGCAATCTGCTAGAGCTTCTCAGGTCGGCATCAAACTGCTTTTGTATATGCTTTCTCCTTTCCAAACTACAAGAGTGGGGTGAGACCTACAGAGATTCTGTATCATCTTTCTCTTTTAAAGCATTCCAGGAAGAAAAAAAAAAAAAAAAAAAAGGAGTGGAAGATTAGTGTTCATTTCTCTGATGCTCCTGGAGAAGGGAGACCAGAGGAAGAGGGTGGGAATTGGGGAAAGGGGTGGAGAGATGGCTCTGTCCTCCCATGCCAATGACTGCCCCAGAGGGGACCAGGGAAGCATTCTACCTCTTACACAGCAAATCCATGGGGACCAAGAGACAGGAAAATAAGCAGGACACTATTAGGACGGGGTTTCCCATTAAACATCTCAAAATTTCAGCACCGTCTCGAGCTTCTTGATTCACTCTTGAGACTTGCTTTGTGCTTGCTAAAATCAAAAAACCCCAAGACAAAAACAAAAGCACCACAAGGGCTAGCAAAGTTGTGCAATCTTATTTACAAATAATGTAGCCAAAGTCTTGTTTCCCCAAACACAGTGAGGAAAGACTCCCTGCTGTTCTTCTGTGCCTTATTTATGCAGATGTACATAACCTCTGCTAGCCATTTCTCCATCCACCGTGTTTGTGATACATCCCAGAGAAATTGCTCTGTTTGCGTAGTCCAAAACAGAGTAATGCCTGTTTGTAGGGTTGTAGCTTTCATTGTTTCTGCCTTTCTCTATGGAAAGCTTAATTTGTTCTGACCACCATACCCATTAGAAGACCATTTCTGACCTCTTCCAGAGTAAAACTGTGGATCACATTAGCCAACTTAATGCTATTTTACACTAAAAAAATTGACCATCAACCATTGCCTTCACATTTTTTTAGAGCCATTGCACTCTTCAGTCCTGCAAGTGTAATCTATATGTCCTTCTCCCAAAATAGATAGCCTTTAATTGGCAATATTAATATCCATACTGTTTCTGCTTAGCTAGAAAGTTGTCTAGATCACTTGCTACTTGTAATCTGTCCTCATAATTTCTCTCCTCCTGTCATGTGTATCACTAGAATTATTACTATAATATTTTTTCTAGTTTTAAGTTTTTTTCTGATGCCGTACATAAAAACATTGAATAACAGTGTCTCAGACAAGAAAGGATCTCTGTAGCATCACACAGACAATAGTTTGTAAGTTTTACAATTACACATTGAATTTCTACGTTATACAGTTTAGTCTCATTTAATATATGTTCTCTTGGGTTTGTTCTGGTGCTAATATTTTAATCAGGGTGTCACATGGTATCAATGCTTAACAGGAGTCTGAAAGACATTGTTTTGTCAACATAGTTACCTTTATTAAACAAATTAAATAATCAAAATTCTTATCTCATAAAAGTACTATGCAGTTTGTTTAACTTAACCTATTTTGCATAAGGTTGTGTTGACTGGCAGTAATTGTTACAATTTTTTTATTTCCTTATGGCCAGGGTGGACATTCTTCTGGACATTCTTTCACATGGAACCAAGATCAAGTTAACTTATCTACGGTTACCCTGGTCATCCTGTTTATGCTGTTGAAATATCAACACAGCATTAGATTTTTCCAGGCATCTTGGACTTCTCCAGTATGCCAAAGCTTTTTGCCAATGAGCAGCAATACAAGATTCCTTTTGAAGGCTTTAAATCAAGTTATCTGGTCCTGCCAATTAAAAAAAATAATGGGTGCTCTTTACCGTCTGTTAAGGGCATGTCAAAATAGGTGATACTTTAGCAATGCAGTCTATTTTCCTTTCTAAATGCAAAACAGAAATATTCAATGAATGCTTTTTCTTTTCCACAGTTAGCAATGGAACTATGTCATCACTAGGATTTCTATTGTCCTGAATAGTTTTACAGAAATTCAGAATAAAACAAAGACAAGTTCTTATTGTCTTTATCCCTACATTTTCCTGGATATATTTAGTTTGCATACTGATAAACTGCATTTATTAATGTATAAAATTTATTAACTGATATGACTGTTGGCTTTCAGTTTTTAACTACTGTTATTATCTATAATTGTCTTTTAAACATTCTATTAGCGTGTATATACACATATATGTATATACACACTAATATACTGAGGTACTGCTTTAGGCAGTAATTATAATACACATACTAATCAGCAGTGAATTCTGCATGCACATCTTTAATTAGATCACTGCTGTGTACTTCTTGGCAAGTGTTAGTTTTAAGTTCAGTGAGCAATCGCTTTCATGAGTCAGAATGAAGGATAATGCAGTATTATAACATGTTTTCCTTTGTGATAGAAATTTGTAAGTTTTAGAGGATCTAGGGCATTGTAGGGGATGTGAGATTTAGTGCATATCATTGTATTAGAAACCTTTTTATAGAGGCAATGTTTCTTTCTTTATAGATATTTGTTCTTGGTCACAAAAGTTACATGGGGTGGAAATCATCCCGCCTTACCTGATAACATAGACATCCACATCTAAGCTAGTGATTCCCTGAGGTGACCATGCCTCTGCCCATAGAGAAAAGCAGACATTTCAGAGCTCAGTGAATCTGACCTATTTTAGATGTCTACATTAGGATGGTGTGAATCATGGCTCAAAGTGCTTTTTCTCTCTTCCTTTTCCTTTTTTTTTTTTTGGTTGTTTTTTTTTTTTTCCTTTTCACAGACAACAAGAGGAGCCCAGGGTGATTAGTCCTGATCCAGTTCTTTGCACTGCAGACTTCTACATCTGGCCACCCATACTGCATTTTTCTTCCTGACTGAAAATAAATAGTTGGTTATATAAGGAGGAAAAGAAGCAGCTGAGACTCTGAATCTTCAAGATACAAAGATTATTTAAAACCGTTCATTTTCTTTACCAAAAGTACAAGGTAGACTATGGTTCTATGAGGGCTTTTTAAAATTACTTTTAGTTAAGTTTGATGAAAGAACTGAAAGTTCTTAACAGCTTTACATGGAAGTAATGATTATAAGTAGATATTTAAGGTTACTGTATGTCAAATGCATCAGACTAAATAAATCAAGACAGCATTCTCTAATTCAGGTAACTGTTAATTAAATTAATTTAATCTCTTTTTTGCTTTATCTGGAAGTTATTTTTTATTTTTACTACACTTGAAAATGTTAAAGTTTTTAAGTATTTAAAATGTGTTTGAAACACGGATTTGATTCCTTCTACAATAAAACCATAATGGCATAGATGATCCATAAGAGAGCTATCTGAAGGGATACATGGAAGCTGATTTGGAATAACTTGTCTTAACCTACCAATCAATTTGGCAAAAGATTTCAATATGCTGACTTGGTGCAAATAGCTAGCTGAGTACACAGATTGCTTCAAAAAGATTTCAGCTAGTGGGTGAAGAATTTCTTTTGTATTTGAGAATTCTACTCTAGTGACGAAGATACAGGAAATCCTCAAAAGAAATTGGTTTTTGCGACACAGGTTTTTAAATTCACTCTTGAGCTTAGGGAAATACTTTTGATAATCATTAAGGCAGCTATTAAACCTATAATTTGAACAGAGTACTCTTCTTGGATCATCAAGCAGGAGACCTCCAGAAATAACAATACATTACAAAAAATGTTTAAGTGAAATTCCAGTGTTAGAAAATAGCTTTCCTATTGATGTTATTTGCTTGTCTGCTCTAGGAATTGAAAAACATTTCAAATAAAATAATTTATTTAAGGCATTTTCAATATTGACCAGTTTCCCTCTTTTTATGCATGCTATGCCAACAAAACCTGTGGACGAGCCAAAACTTTCTCACTACGTATCACCATAAATAGGAAATCATGGCATACAGGCCTGTAAATGAATACCACAAAGGCTTAACCATGTTCTTATTGTGAATGTATGTCTAACAACTAAGGACTTGAAGCAAGCAACAGGTCTTAAAACAGGTATCACATTACAAATTATGCAGCTATGCCAAGTTCTTGAGTACCTCTGATAGCTTTTGAAGCATAAAGCATTATGCCAAGGGCTGCCCACCTATCTGAGTGGTGTAGGCCCCAAAAGTGATTGAATTTGTTGATGTGCTTATAAAGTATGAAAGTCTTTTGTTTGTACAGCTAGCTACTGACTCTTGATTCCCTTGGTATTGGCTGTACTTACACTGGAGCCCTCGTGCTAATCTGGTTATAATCATACTGCCTCTTCCAATGAACATGGCAACAACTAGTACATTTAAGAATTAATTCATGGCCATGTCTTATAAAAGCACATTTGTTTCCATGTAATATACAGCATTTCTGCCATAACAGATACTTTGTCAAAGGTTACAAAATACATATGCATCACCGTTTTACAAACAGTCTTCAAGACTTTTGCACACCTATTTGGCCTCCAGGATTTGCTGGAGTGCTCCTACCTTCTACAGTTAGGAGCATCGAAGAGGTATTATGTGCATCATGGTATCCGATCCCTTTCGGTTCCTTGACTCAAAAAACGTGTTTCTAACTGAGCTGACTATGAGTAGATTTCATCACAAATTCACAGCAGTCCTTGAATGTATGTCTCCTGGTGGATAATCCATCTCTGACTCCGTAACATATGGCCACCATACTATCATCATCTTCCTTGAATAGCTGCTGTCTAACATAACCATTGGTTTATGCAAGTTGACACTGAATTTTCTTTTCTGAAGAGCCCACAGTAGAAGCAAAACACTTAACTTTGGAGTTGAACACTAAAGTGCCTCAATGTACAAGACCTCAGTCCTACTTCTTGTAAGTGTAAAATAACCCTCAGATGAAATCTGCTGAACAGCCCTTTATCATTGTTGTCTTTCCCATTCTACCACTTACCTCAGAGTCATACATATCCAAGGTGGCAACTCTGTGTGGCCTAACAAGGAGAAGGCAAGTTTATTGGAACAGCAGATACAGGATAGACAAATGCTAGAATAAATTTTCTGGCTTATTTTCACTATGCCTTCAGCTTTGGACTGAGTTGTGACAAAATAAATCACCCAATTCTGAATACGCAAATGTTTCAATACCTACAGAGATTCTAAGCCTTTTTTATCTTCGGTGACTGCAGAATTCTGTTTGTTCAACAGAGAACTTTATATTGACCTACAAGTATTAGAAAAGAAATCTTCAGGCAAAGATAGTACTCTATTTTGTAATGGATATTGCACAATTAAGGAAACAGCAAAATTTTATTATTCTTGGCAGAGTGGCTGTTTCTTGGGCCTGACTACCTGTTCCTTTCTACCTTTCCCACCCATGCCACATCACAGCAACCATGGCTGCAGGTGCTGACACTGGATGTACCACCTGTCCAATCTACAAAGGAAGGAAAGGAAATCAAGGGATGGCATGTTTACTGATTTTGTGTACACAACACAAGTGATAAAAAGATGGAGAAGTGGAAAGAATGTTAAATTTAGCGTGATTGAGAGGAGAGTAGAGAAAAATGGTTATGACCCTACAGAAACAGCTTTTGCAGGAGGCAGAGTGCAGGTAGATCTAAATATGCTTTTTTCAAAGACAAAACCCACACTCTGTCAGCTTTTCTTTAAGAACATATCTACTGAGGTAGCACCTTTTAACACCAGTTTGCAGGTACAAGTTTGTCCTTCCACATTTCACATGGCAAAGCAACAAGTAAAATGTGCATAGTGTGAGATCCCGTAAGTTCATTCATCTGCCCAGAGGGACAGTGTATTTCTACAGTTCCACAGAATATTTTCCCCTGCTGTCTTGCTCTAACTTGTATCTTCTGAAATGGTTTTTGTAATATTACTTGTTTATATAAAAAGCTTTGCAGAATTCAGTAAAATCCCTGAGTATGATATATTAAAATCCTTCATGTACACGAGTTTCCCTACTCCTGCCCTAAGAGGGCATCAATTTTTTTCACAAATCTGCTCTCATTTCACATTTGAATTGTAGGGCATCCATGACTGTTGTCTTCCTGATCAGATGAAGGAGTGCACCATCAGTACTCTTTTTAGCACTCAGAATGTCTCAGTGTTTCTCTGTTTGCTGTGAAAGAATCTGCATAACACAGAGGAAATAACTCTCACATGAAGCAGATTTTGCCAATCAAGCATCTGATTTTTGAGTATTGTTAATGCACAATCTAGAATCACCCTACTTGGGGGGGTATAAATGAGCCTTTTTTTAGTTAAGCATCCAGTGAAAGGCTTCACAAACAAGGGAAACATGGGCATATGGGTCTGTTAAGTCTTTTGGAGAGACAAGAATAATCATAGCACTATTGTTTTCTATATTTGCCCTTAAAGAAAAAAAATAGCATTAAATAGCCTGGAGTTTCTAAAAATGTAGGTTTCTTGAACCTACCCATCACATCATTCTAATATTAGTAAGTCTCCCATGGTGATCATCTGTCTCTGCTACATCATAGAAAAATGCCGCCTTCTGTTAGGTACAATCTGAAGTGAGAATAGCCTTATAGGTCACGTTAATGACCTAAATACAATTAGCTACCTTCAAATACTTAAACACATCAATAAATGCCTGTGCTTTGCCAACCCATATAAGCCAGACAGCTTTTCAGTTGTTGCACATAACTGCTTCACAACAATCCTGACCATTTTTCCTGTGGATTTCTCTCTGCAGAAATGGTTACCAAATAAGAACGGCAAGCCTTCAGATGAAAATGAAAGAGTATATTTCACCATGCCAAGAGAAATTCTTCTGACATGTTCCATTCTTACAGTTGCAGGGCAATTTCTCCATTTAAGGTTCTTCACAGAATCACGGAATCACAGAATGTTAGGGATTGGAAGGGACCTCGAAAGATCATCTGGTCCAATCCCCCGCTGGAGCAGGAACACCTAGATGAGGTTACACAGGAAGGCATCCAGGTGGGTTTTGAATGTCTCCAGAGAAGGAGAACTCTTGAGAGTTAGTATTCCCAAACCCTGCTGAAATTGCTGGCTGTCCCTGTTCTGCATCACTACAGGGCCTCACCATTTCATGCATTAGTTTAGTCAGTTGTCTCAGCTCAGCCTCAGCTCAGCATATGTCCTTGTCCCTAAAGGTATGAGAACAGCACAAGGAACCTCCCAGTGGTCTTCAGTGCTTCTTGCCTGATGCCCAACAGTCCTTTGAAAAGAGAGCTCACTTCGAACTTTGTGATGAAAGGAGAGAAATTATGTTAAATACTCCACTGCCTTCTGGTGGGATCTTTCACAATGAGCAGCATGGAAAAGAAAAAACAAAACAAAAAACAGAGAGGCAAAGCAATAAACCATGCAATCCTACAAGCATGCAAAGCAGCGGTGTTGCAACAGCTGTGTAGACATAGTGATTCCAAAGTACTGTGTAGACATGATTATTCCAAACGCAAATTGCATCACCAAGGATAACGAAACACTCCGGACATACTGCTCCCTGGTTCAGAGGACTTGTCATAGATACAGATGTCCACAGTGAACTTCAGTTGTGTGTAGAATTCAGGTGTCTACGTTAAGCTTTGTGCTGTGTGGAAGGTGAACTACGTAATTGCTTCTGAGGTAACACAAAAGAAGATTATAAAGACTAAGTCTTTGCTGCTAAACAAAATATATATATTTTTTGCATAAAAATCACAAAAATGTCAGATATGTCAAACTGAAAACACAGCCAAGTGCTGGGTACTTCAATTTTAGTTCAGCAAGGTCAGCCCTTTTCTCTTGCCTGGCACTGACCTTGGAAAATTCACCTCCATACAAAATTAAAGCACCTTATCCTGACCATGTTTTTAGCATGGGAGAGCTGACGCATGTTGGTTTCTCTGAAGCTGAAAAAAAATAGTTAATCCTTTTCGCAGTAAAGTCCAAACCAATAGAATCATCTCCATTAGGGTATCTCTGCAAAACCATGTGTTACCTATGTTCTTTTGTCTGCTCGCTATTGCATAAGAACATGATTAGTAACTGTGATACAGACACAACATTGCATAAGTGTGGCTGGTGGTGGCTTTAGGCAGGACCAGTCTTGAGAATGGCATAGTATAAAATAAGGTAGATATGAATTTAAACAGACATAGAAATTGGTGTAACAAGTGCCCTTGGCAGCTTTACAAACAGCCAGTGAGGTGCTTTGTCTTGCATCCTTTTTATACTGGTAAAAGCCCAAAGGGAAACCCACTTCTTGTGGCACAGCTTATTTTGCACTTTTGCACTGGTGTATGTTTCATAGGTAAAGCACTTTTCTTGCTCATACAGACTCTCCCTGTCTTAAGAGGGCTTGCTGGGATGGCTGTTCTGACAAATCTTTCCTGGCATGGATTTGGCCCTAACTTTGTACCAGAGCAAGCTTTCCTGTGTACACTTCTATGACTGAGTAAGAATGAGTTTCCCCATTTATCTTAAATATATTACTGACAGGTTGAAAGTGAAAAACGTCTTCCTATACCAAGAAGGAACATAACATGGATAAGCAATACAGCAACTCTACTGGCCTCAAAGCTAATTAAATATACCCCAGTGCAGTTTTACCCTGTAGACAAACCCAGAAGTGCCAGCCCCATCAATCATTGCCTCACTGACCTCCCTGACCTATCTCTAAAACTAGAAAAAAAGCTGATCAGCTCCTCTCCATTTCAATTTTGTTCTCCCCAGCCTGAAGATCTTTTTAAGTCCTAGCTTCTGGCATGATGCCTTCCAGTCACTGGTCAGATTCAGCAGTGCCAGCTGCTAGCAGAAAATCCTCCTATTCAAGGGATGACCCTATGTGCTCCAAACGCTGCTTTCTCATTCTGCCTAAATCGTTTCTCCACGTTCAATGCCTGCACTAACACCGTGATGCAGATAGATAGGTTGCAAATGTTCTGGAGCAAAAGCTAAGAGATTTTCTATTTTAAATTCAAAATGATGGTGAGACAGTCTTTTTACTAAAATAAATTAACAAAATTTCACACATAGCATCCAAATTTTATTTTAAAGTCAATGCCACAGTATCCATCCCAATTCCCTTATGAAAGATCCACTGTAAAATCTTGTAATGCCTCGTGAATAATTTTAGTGATTCACTCCCATGCCAATCTCTTATTTTCCAATGCAAATATTGCATAAGGGTAGCACAGTACTCTTAAACACGAGCAAGGCATAAACCAATTTCATTCAGATTACGTTTGTGTCATAAATAAGGCTCTGTATCCACTCAGTTCAAATCGGCCTCCTTAAGCAGGCTTGCACTCGTTAAATCCTGTCTATGACCTCAGGCAGCCTGTTCTAAATGCATGACTCTTGCATGTGAAGAGAGGAGCTTGGAAAATCACACTGAACTGAGCTAAGGCTAAATCCATTTGGATTCATTACATCTATGACCGGACTGTCTTTGTAAATAGCACTTATTTACATGTATTTTAAGAACTGTCGGGTTTTGCCTATGGAAAACAGAATCATGAGAATATGAAAAACTCATTCAAGTTTAGGTGACCCACACTCACCAAAAAAAATGGCTGGTTATCCCTTCATATTTTACAGAAAATACACAGTCAGTGCCTGCCTACTAAAATCACTACATTTCTTCCATCCTCTTTTTTTTTTTTCCACACTGTTCTTTTTTTGGTTTTCGGCTCATCATACTAGCTTGAGCAGATTTTACATATGCAATTCTCTGTGTGTGCGTATTTCTGAAATAACTACTGTCACTGAGTGGCAGGCCAGTATCCAGGCACATTTTGATGGTTTGGTTTTGTTTTGTTTTCTTTAAGAGCATCAGTAATTTTTCGGCAGCAGAAGGTAAAATAGGTGACATACAGGAAGGTGACTGTTTTTAAACGAACGTCTTCAGATAGTTTCCCTCACTAAAGCGTACCTGTAAGGTAACAGTTTTTCTAGATGTCAACCTGGCTTTACTCCTGTTTGAAAATATTCAGTTCTGTCAGCTGTTTAATTTTTAAATACAGGGGATTTTTTTCCTACTTCAGGCTTTGTTTAGGAGCCCCAGCAAGGTGCTATAGCTTGAAATCTTCGGTGGTTGTGCTGCCACAATTAAGGGGTTTGACTCATGCTCACACAGGACTGACTCAGGAGCAGGAATGGCTTATGCTGGCGTGGCTGTAATGTTTCCTGCTCACAGCCATCTATTTTGATCTAGCTTTCTCCCCTCTTTTCAGTTTACTCACTCCACTGCAAGATGGGCTAGGCTTTTTGGGAAGTAGCCATAACCCCAAGGTTTTTAGGCCTGTCAAAATAAACCAGCACTGATACGCGGTTCTTTAATTCATGGCCATTACCAGCTTCACTTATAACTTAGTCATCCCCGCAGTAAAGGTGAGAACCGAGAACTGTGTCTGTGAAATGCTTTATCTTGCCCCAGGCTGGCCACTCTTGCTCCCCAGTTTAAGGCCTTAGCTTGTGGACATGCATCCTCTTCTAGCTCTGTCTGTGGTGCCTGAAATTGCTGTCATCCATAGCCATGTATTGGCAGGTTTTGTTAATCAAGCCAGTTTACCTAAGGCAGATTAAAGGAGGTAATGGGGGGAAAACCGAGGGGTGCCTCTTCTGAGAGGATATTGAGGATCTAGCAGATTAAAACATTATCAGAGTGTGCTGCTGTTTGCAAAACAAAGTCTATTATAAGCAATGTTGTGACCTGTGTGACAACTGCCCAGCCAGAAAACCACCTCCCAGCCAGGAGTTAGGTGGATCAAATGCAAGTCCACATGTTGCCATGTCAGTCCAAAACACGACAGTTTGTTTTAAGTTCACCTGTATCAACAAAAATTTACGCTGAGCTCACCGTCCACTGTAAACTGGCTGAGGATCATTCACACGTTCTGTACTGCCATTCTCCTGAGGCAGTTGTAACCTGGGTCAAGGAAAAACAGAGGGGTGGGGGACCAAATAGCTGCAGGTGGCAAGCTCTTCAAACACAACAGTCCACTTGTCATCCCTCGTAAGTGGTGAGAACAGGATCAAATGGAGATCACTTGACTTGGTAGAGGTCCTAAATCACGTTGCACAGTTAGTGTGCAAGCTCCATCCTCTGCTTTTGCTTTAGGTTTGCAGGGCGTACCTACACTGGTGCAGATAAACCAGTTTGAATTACCTTAGCCTAAGGGCTGACACCCACCATAACAATGAATTTTTTTTTTTTCCCAATTTCATAGATATACAGGTTGGTTCCAAGTATAACCTTAGACAAGCCAGAATGGATTTGTATAGTCTAGAATTAAGAGTAAATTGGCAACTCAGGTAAAACTTCTTACTGGGAAAGGTGATATATGAACAGGATGGATTAGAGTTTTAGGGAAGATAAAACAGATGAGAGCTTCTAGAAAATGTCAATTTTAATTTTGTCTTGTGCCTTATCTTTCAGCAATTTACTAAGAAATAGATCTTTTACACTACTGGTCTTCTTATG
Organism: Caloenas nicobarica; assembly: GCF_036013445.1. Lineage (NCBI taxonomy): Eukaryota > Metazoa > Chordata > Aves > Columbiformes > Columbidae > Caloenas > Caloenas nicobarica. The sequence continues at coordinate 154,083,215 of NC_088245.1, read as the reverse complement.
AGAACATACCGACCTTCTCAGGAAGAGGATTCATTAGAGCTATTGTGCTAGTAAGGCCCTGAACGAGAAAGACAGGGGAGGTAAGAAAATACCTGTGATCACTGTGTGAAGGCAATTTGATTGTCCAGGTCACCACACATACCATTTGTTTGCCACATAAAATGCTGGAGACCAAGCCACAGGGTCTTTAATGCTAACTTAATCCTCAGAAGACTTAAGCTAAAGGCTCTTTTACTCCTGAACAACAGCAAGCGAACTCCATAAAGGTCTCTTAAAGTGGGGTGCCACCAGGAAACCTCTGGTGATTCATGCTGGAACAATTTGAGCAGGTAGTGCCCCCAGCCCTCTGCTGCCCCTCTCTGTGGAGGTTACGATGCCTCCAGCCAAACCAGTGTGTTTGCTCCCCGACCACACCAGCCCGCAGTCCTGCGCACTAGGTTTAATTGGAATTGATGGCCGTTCAAGGCAGTATGCCAAGCTTGAGGCTGTGGCAGCTCAAGAGCAGGCATAGCGCCTGTTCTCTCAGGATTACAAAGGGGCAACAAGTTCTTCCAGAAGTGCAGAGCAGCCGGCAGGCACCATATACTCTTCTGAGTTGCCCCAGCTGTGTTCTTTTTAAAAAGCATTATTTCATTTGCTGCTATTTTGCATTTTCAGCTGATATCCCATACTTCTTCCAAGTGATACTGTGTAAGCACAGCTACCGCTGTTGCAGCGGGTGCGGCCGTACCCAAGCCAGAAGGTGGGTCTGGTACTTGGCTCTCAGCAATGTGACGCTGTGCATCTGAGACATAGCAGGAGATATGTTAGTATCTTCTTCCCAAGGGGTCAGCTGGTACAATGTGAAGTACAACAAGCCTTATGTCCATTACACAATATGTTTTGACTGAGAAACACTAGGGAGATGACCACTGCTGTGAAAAAAAAGTTTCTGTAGACCATCCATAGTTACTCTGTTGGCTAGGTAGTGGCCACCTCTGCACTGACGTATTTAATGTGTTTCAGGTGGTTTCTCCCTCCTCTCCCTCCTTCATTATGAAGTTAGAGTGTTCCCTGCCCTAGTTCCTTGGATAGGAACATCACATATTTCTTCTTTTCACATTTAGGAGATTGGGAAATTTTTAGCTAGGGGTCCTTACCAGGCCTTGCTTCAGAAACATCAGTGGCAGCATTCCTTAAAACAAATGCAGACAAACAAAACAAAACAAACAAACAAACAACAACAAAAAAAAGGCCACTCAAGCCTTCTTAAAACTATCAGGTAGGTTTCAATCAACTAATTTATTTCAATTCAGTCCAATGGATTGGCAGTCTATGAAGGAGAATAAAAGACTCTTCTGGCAGAGTTCCTATTACCTTTAGGAGAAGAGCTCACTAATGCATCAAAAGTCAGTTTGAAACTCCTCACACAATTAGAGAAAGGTGCTGTTGTCACATCAAAGGCACACTATCATAATTGGTTTAAGCCAGTTGGAAAAGCCATGGCCACTGATGGGGCAAATTCTTCCCCCTTGGCCACATGTGCCTCCTGCCCCTGCTATGCTGCCACACAAGGCGACATAGATCACTTTGCTGATCTCACTAAATACCAATCTTAGCAAAAATAAAAGGTTGTGTTTCAGCTGGATGAGAGAAGGAGACGTGAATGGATTGCAGAACGAAATCACCACTTTTGTGAACAGTGCAGTCTTATATCATCACCTCAACAGAATGACTGATTGGTGACTTTGTATTCAATGAAATCTGGTCTGCCTGTGGTTAAAAGTTCTTTTGAACCATTTTTAAAAAGACTCTGTGTGCCCAAGCTCTGTACTTTCTAATAGAACAATTTGAGAACCTTTAACATTATCAAATAATTAAATGTTCTAAGTCTTGGAATATTTATGATGTAGTTCCACAATCACAAATACTATGCCTTCTCTTTATTGTGTCACTCAGTGAAAGACATGTGATTTAAATCAGATGTGGGCCCTTGATCAAACTGTTGAACTACTCAGTAAAAACGAAATGGGATTCAGGCTGACTTTTATGCATGTGTGCTGGCTTTATGCTAATTGTCAGCAATCAGCTTATACAATTAACAATTGTTAAACTGCTCTCAGATCAATATTGAGTTCCTAATTATATCAATAATAGTTCCATCTCACATATCTGGTGCCAGAAGAATACTTCTTTAGCATTGATAGATCAGAATTTTATGCCAGGGGTGTCCAAGTTAGGAGTTAGGCTCGTCATTTTGGCCCTGAAAAAGGCTGTCCAAAATATATGAAATCAATAATATATTTCTCAAAGGTACCATTACTTCACAGGGAAAATGTTTAAATAGTTTTTAATTACTATTTTACTGTCTGAACAGCGTTCAGATTCTCATCTATTAGTCATCGTTGTGCTTAATACTGTTTGTTCTGTGGCTCAGAAACTTCTGTAACAAAAAATCTACTTGAGTACATGTGTTTGAGTTAATTTTCCTCACTGTAAAAACTGAAAGTATAGACATGGGAATGGAGAACCAGCCAGTGTCTTCTTGTCAGGATTCTCTGCCATCACAAAAACCTCATCACAATTCTCAGGTCGTGCTATCACCCATTTTACATTTGCACTGTTCTCCAAAACAGTTAAGGTTATTAATCCAACTTATCCCTATTAGGATATCATTCCAGAGCCTTATTTTTCTAATGGTCCTGATAATTATTTGATTTCATGTGTCACCGTTTACAAAACCAGGACACATGAAATGGCGAATTGCAGCACGTTGTCCCATTTCACTGGGAAGACACTGCAGAATCTATGTTTTCTATGATGAACACCATGAATTCTAGTTACAAGAGAATTTTAGGTGAACTTTAGTTACAAAAGAACCGTAGCAATAGTTAAGACCTAAATATCTTAACTCGGGTTGAAAGATAATGCATTCAGCAACAGCTTTTTTTAATTATTATTGTTGTATCTTTTTAATAAGGTTAAAGAACTTGTGAACTGTTCAAAACAATGCATTCCATCCAGCTTGCATCAAGTTACGTCTGTTGAAAACCAATGCAAATCAGGTGTAGCAACGAATGACACAGGTCTTCTCTTTCCTAATATGAGGCTGAATTTTTCATTGGTAAATCATAGTATGTCTGGATCGCTGATGGCATAGTGGCGAATCACATTTAAAATTGACTTTAAAATTAGTTACTTCATTTTTGCTTTCAGTCATTTAATAACTAAGCACTTAAATCTTCAAGTGATCGTTTGTATTTCGTTGTCCTTCCTTTTCAGTACTAGGTAAGAAATAATTAGAAACATATCTTATTTGCAGCTCCTTTCATTTTAAAATAATACCTATTATTATGTGTGTAATCAGAAGTAGGGTTATATAATTTTAAATATATAAAATTAAAATGGAATTATATCTGATAGCTCCAATAAATTAATAAAAGAAATGCTATGGCTATTTTTACACAAAGGTTCCTTTGAATTACTCTGGAATAAAAAACTTACATTCATTTTGTATTGTATTCTATTTTATTCTGTAACTTGTATTAGAAATATATACATGTATTTTTTAGGTTATTTTTGTCTTTTTAACCAGAACGCTACTATAAACTACAGAAAGCAAGTGATAAATTTAATGTGTATCTCATAAATACATTCAAAAATATAACATTAAAAACTTTTTGAGTGTCAAACCTAGGAGTAGTTGAAATTTCACATTTATGAAAGGGAAACATTTTGTTGAAAACATGTTCTCATTTCAAAATGAATGCAAAATTATTTTTTAATATAATTAGCATACATGTTTGCAAAGGTTCAGCTAAAATTAGAATTCAGTCAAGATCAAAAACTACTTAACATGCACAAAAAGGGACCCACAATTAGAGACTGGAAGGGGGTTAGGCGCAATAGTGGGAATACATAATTCAAAATGTCACTCAGCAAACTACTTTAGAATAATATTAGTTGTACGCTGATTCTCCTGTTTGGCAACCCAGAACATACTTTGGCTCAAAACAGGAAAATAAAAGGTGCTTCATGTAGTTCTGTTTGGGAGGATGGTGAAAACTGGAACATTTTCCGACTGTTTCAGGAGAGATCCCTGTCAAATTGAATAAGGCTGCTGTTGTTCATCTGATTTTCGCTCAAAACCCATAATACATCTCTGCACAAAATTGACTGCAGATTCCTTAAAGTACTCAACGTATCTGTCCCAACATTTTAACTCATTAAATAAAAACTAAGGCAGCTTAACATGGGCTAGTTTGAAGCAGAGGAAAACAAAAAGCAGGAAGGAAAAGCAGAGGAAGCAAGTTAAACAAACATATTGTAGAAACTCTCAATCTTTTCAGGAGACCAAAAAAAAAGTGCAGTTAACTTATTCTTAGCTTGGAGTTTTATTCAGATGTTTCCTCAAGGCTTTCAGAGAAGGAGAGCTGAGGAGGAGAAAGAAACGCACTGTGGACTAGCTGGAAAATACAACAGAAAGGACGGTATATGTGGCATGAATGGTTACACGAAACTGGCAGATAGTGACAGAAGAGTCAATTGACAAAAGCGAAGGTCAGCATAAAAGAAATCAGTATTAAGGCCCTGAAGCATGGAGAAAAACGTCTACACACTAAACAAAATTGTTTACTTAGTTTTGATTTATAGCTGCTGCATCGTGAATTTCAGTTACAGTTAGCCGTGTAAGACAACATTTCTCTTCAGCTCAGACCTTGCCAGTAAACGAAAATATCTGATTTTCAAAACAACCTTTCAGAAAGAGAGTATTGGGTAACACAGGACTGATGAGTAACTATAGTGTGATTAAAATTAGCCTGATCTAATGTACTCTAGAAGCCTAATAGTTAGTCAGTTAGTTTGTTGTTCTGCTCTAAAAAATTGAAATTAAAACTGAACTGAAAAGAAAAAAAAAAGAAGAAAGGCAAGTTAAAAAAAACCCAAAACATTATATAGCTCCAAGCTTTGTCTCGTTTTCACAAGCAGCAGTCAAGTTACTTGCTAGTTGATGGCAGGTGAGGTGACAGACCATTAACCTCCCTGGACGCTACCTGACATTGGGAACACCATGAATCCTAACTAGTGTCATCGGGTACCAATATTTGTGAGACCTCTGTAGTTTCGTGCAACCATTCCATGTTAAACTGCTCTGCAACCATAGATAGCTGTTCAAATAGCTGCTCTGGCCAAAAATGGTCCATCCTCAGCTCCTTATTTCTGCCCTTTACCCATAGGTTATCATAGACATAGTTCTGGGGATCTGCACTATCCAGACTAATTTTGACAGAAGTTAAAGAGCTCTCACACGAGTCCTTCTGCAGACAGTGTTACAATGGTGACAAGTCAGGGCCCTGCTGGCTCTAGCACAGTAAAACCCGGAAAGAGTTGTCTATCTATAGGCTGAAGTTTGCATTGCGCATATGGGATCGATTCAATAATTTAATAAATTAGTGAAGTAATATAAGTAGAGGTAGATAATGGTTAAGGGAAGGGTTATACAGAAGCCTTCGTCTTCATTTTCACGAACCTGTGAATAGATGGGACTACAGAGAGAGCCATTGTGTGTTTTGAATGTTGAACAGGTGGGACATCCCATCACAGACCTTCAGAAAGATATGGAACAAATTCCAGCATTCAGAAAGTGTTTCTTCAGCACACCAGCTGATGTGGTTGGGCTCACTGGGACATGGAGAGATGTTCACTGCAGAACACATGGACACAGTATTTTTTTCACTTTTTGCCTGCTTAGCATCACCTCTCTGCAATATCCCTCCCATGGCAGAACAAACCGCGTGAGTATTCTTCATCCACTGCAGTGCAAAGCCATTTAAACTACTTTAAGCTAGTTTTTCACTGAAGGTGTATTCATGTAGTCATTTCTAACATCTCTGAACACTAATGCCAAGTAAAGCTTTTTGACAACCTGAAGTAGCAATTTATTAAAATCAGTCCATTGAAATTCAGGACTGCTTATCCAGTCTACATGTTATCACTTCCTGCAGGTCACTGCAGAAGTGTAAAAAACAGCAATGTCTTAGCAACAGCTAAAAGTAGGGAATTCAGCAGTTCTACCTCTACTCTTAGAGATGCCAGAGGTGAGAGCTGGAAGCCACCTTGCCTTTTATTAAGGTGGCTTCTAAAGCCATAATGAACATTGAGCACCAAGGAGTTCTCTTTGATAGGGTCTCCTTTGACCAGCTGTTTTATTTATTGATTTATTTTCAGCACTGGTTCTAGGATGCAGTAGACCTGCTTGGTGTACACAGGTGGCAAAGCACTTGCCTGATCAGAAACCTAAGTGTTCAGTGAATTAAGAAAACAAATGAAAGGACCAGCATAATACTGCTCTCTTGAGTTGCTGTTAGAAAATAAAATGCAGAACTTCACCTACCATGAAAATTTTATAGGATGAATATTAATGTTATGAAGAGAAGTAGGGTGGATTTGCATTATGTATTTGACTTGTCCCTGGAGCACAGAGACTGACACAGACTTGTGACTGCATTAACTATAGCTAAATTTTAATTGAAGATGATTGATTGTTGACCATTCTGTTAATTAACCTCTTTATTCTGTATTTTCCTACAGAATCTGAAATGCCCTTTCAAAGTAAGTTTTCCAGTTTAACCATCAAAAAATATGGGCATGAGCTTCACTTACAAAAGATGCCTTGTAATAGCAATCCAGCAAAAAAGAAAAGAACAAATGACAAATATAATACAACTAGATTTGAGCTCTGAAATGGTTTAATGGAAACCAAAAATATTTAAACCCAGGCTAGTTTCTAATCCTTTCAAAGCTAGAAGGCCAGTGCTCAGAAGATCATAAGGTACTGGTCCTCATAATACAGAGGTAAGCTCTCACATATCCATTTTAATAACCGAAAGACAATAAATTAATTAAAAAAAAATCATGCCCAGAAGAATCTTCTTTTCCCCCCTTATCTAAATGCAACCAACTTTGTTTCATTTGAGCTTTTCTTTCTCCATTTCATTTTAGATTTAAAATTAAATACATGTTTAACTACAAAATAAAGTTTCTTCACTAGTTCTGCATTATTTGCTTACAGGTTTGTGCAATATATCTGATTTCTCATCCTGGCACAATACAGAGGTCAGATTTGTGATATGAATGATTGAAACCATTTTCCCAGGGTAAGAAAGGATGCTTGTTTCCTAATGCAAAACAGCGTATTTCTAAATCACGTACTTTCCTCAAACAGTCACGTGTACTATGAGGGAACCTTCTACATAGTGTGGCATAGAGAAAGGGAGGGATCCTTCTCCAGTCAATACCAGTCACCACAAGCAGCTGTTCTACATCTAACCAGGCGTCACTCCATCACTCTCTGGCTGCCCCACAAATGGCATCTCTGAAGCATCTTGTCAGTGACAGTCCAATGCAAATTTCAGCACCTTTACTTTACAGCGCGAAACAGATCGTGATTCACAGAAAACTAGAAGGAAAACAAGGCAGTTAAAATGATTTACTTGTTCTGGGATGGCACACTGTACCATTCAGATTGAGATTTAGGGCGGGATTAATCTAAACACTGAAGTCATCTCGACGGTGGAGGACTAAGCCAAATTGTTTCTCTGCACTTCCTCGGTGTGTGTCCAGGAAAAGAGATCGACACCACCAGACGGTGATCACCCCGTCCCAGCACGGGTGTCAGAGGTAGGGTGATGTATTGCTTCCTAAGGTACTTATCTCTCTTCACTGACTACAGGGGAAGCACAGACTAGACATCTCATTTTATAGGCTAAAATTAGGTGAGATTAAGGCTGCCCAGCTGCTCTGAAGTCAGACAGCGTTTATTTTCCTTTTACATACTTCATGGGAGGTGCAGGTAGCAGGATCAGGAAGGGAAGAACACAGCTCAGTGAGTGGGTAGTTGTTCAATATTTCTTTTTAAACACATCTCTCAATGTGCGCCCCATCCATTATTTACTGCGCACCATCTGAATGCTGCACTGAATAGAGAATACTTCATTTTCTCATGGGCTTTTCCATGCTACTCTTATTGCAGTACTCTATTTCTCTGCAAATATTAATGAATTTATCTTCCCAACACCCTGGTGGTATTATTATCTTCCTTTTAAATGTTGTGAGTGGATACACTGAAAAAAGTAAAAACAGTCTTCTAATATTTTTTCCCCCAAGTAACATGCTTTCCAGCTGGATTTTTCAGAGTACTTAGCAATTTTAGGCCTTCATAAGGTTGAAGTACAGTTCCTCTTCACTTTTGCTGCAATTATTAGTGCCTAGCAATCAGCTGAGTAGGCTTTAGGTGTTTTAAGATAGACGCTGAGAAAAATGTAGAAAAAACAGGGACTGAAATGCCTCCATTTGAGGTTGTCTGCCATATTCATGACATATTTTCCAAAATTTGCAACCAAGCAGATCCAGGGTTTTTTCACTGTTCAGCTTTGACTGACTGCACTTCCCCTGTTTCCCCTCCTGGCTGAGAGACCTGTGGCTTTTGAGGCTGGTCACTGCTACGTGCTTTATATACCCTCGGACATAAACAGCTACAATCCAAGCCATGTCCCAGGCTGCCTGCCGGTGTGAAAAACCTCTGTAAGACTGTGCCTATGCGGAGTGATGGATGTATAGTGGACTGGGGGCAGAAAGGGGCCATCTACAAGCTGAATGGAGAGGCCTATAAACCCATCTTGAGCACTGGGCCTCTGATTGTCGACATTGCTGGTTCTTCTTTCCCTAAACGAAATTCCCATGCAAACAGGAGCAGAATCACAGAAAGGTTTGGGTTGGAAGGGATCTTCAAAGATCATCTAGTCCAAACCCCCTGCAATGAGCAGGGACATCTGCAACTAGATCAGGTTGCTCAGAGCCCCGTCCAGCCTGGCCTGGAATGTCTCCAGGGATGGGGCATCGACCACCTCTCTGGACAACATGGGCCAGTGTCTCACCACCCTCATTGTAAAATATGTCCTGGACCTCTGGGGTATCACAGAGGTCACAAGGCGATGTGCCTTGCAGCATGGACACCCATCCTGCTTGAGGAGCTGCAAGACAGAATGACCTGCCAATATTTGGCTGAAGGGTGTGAGCCATCTTTTACGCAGCTCTGCCTGCAGAGTGTCAGGCTTGAAATAAATGCATTGAATAATACAGGCACTTCTACTACTCTGTTATGAAAACAGTGGTAGTAGTATTGTTGCTGGGATGGGCTAAAGACACAAGAGCAGCAGCATTCGCAGGAAGAAATTCTATTTTTTATTAATTATGAAATAAACCTAATGTTTAAATCGCCTCGCTCTGTAAGTCATGCTTGTATTTCAAAACTAGGTTGTTGTTTGTTTGTTTTTTAATTTTTTGCATGTGTGTTAAACAGGCCCAACATCTAAAAAATAACAAAAGAGAACCTTTTTTTTTTTTTTCCTGAAAGGATTTCTGCCAGAAAAAATGTTTTTGCCAATGATGCGATCTGTCCAGGCTGTGTGGCAGGGGCACACCAACTGGATATGTTAGCTGAATAAGCTTTATTATTTCAGTGACTTTCAATTACTCTATTAAAATAAACCAGACTGTTGCACTTAAGAATAAAATTTTAAGAGTTATAGGTAAAATTTAGAATAAAAGTCTCCAGTACCATGGTTTGATTTTAATTTAATCAAAGTTAAATCAAGATAAGCACAAACAGTGTTTATAAAATGAGCATAAGTCTTGGCTTGTAAATTGATAAAAAAATGGAATAGGATGTTCAGTATTGCCAAAACAGTGGCTTTCCAAAGTTAAATATGGGATAAATCAGAGTCCATTAATCTTCATTTTCCATCTGACCAAATATAAAGGAATTATATTTTATCAGCCCCATTGATCATTTTTACTATTTACATTTTTTAGCTTGCACAAACCACTTATGTACTGCTACATTCCAGCTTTTAATGGGAATATTTTCTGTAGGATATTGTGCAAAAAATAGATTTGACATTGCACTGCTTCTGTCTTCACAAGTCTTTCTTTATCTCCACATCCATTAGCTGACTGTTTGCAATATGGATTTATTCCAGTCTGCTTCTTACACCATCAAGGTCTTTAAATGAAGTTCTGCCCCTGTACATGAAAAGACTTCTTAATTCATAGTTTCACATTATACAGAGATTAACAGTAGAAGGTTATTAACAGTGCAAGGTTATTAAGAGCACATTTAATATTATTTGAATGATAGCAGAATCCCATGAAATCCCATTTTGGTATGACTTTATTAGTGACAGAAGTGTTCAGCTAATGCCATGCTTTTTCCTAGAATGACCAATAATAAATTACTGCAAATCGGTATGCATTTTAAGCTCCTTTTCAGCTAGTAGTCGACAATTTTGTGGTCTATTAGAGGCACTGGTTGCTCAGTATAAGCACTGAGATATCAATGCACTTTACCAATGGCAAACCTGATAATAGTATTACTATTATTTTGCAGAAATTTTTTCCTGATTTACACATATTCGTTGCAGATACATTTGAAATTTTTTTACTTCAAGCCTAGCATTCAGTAGGCCAATTTCCTAAACTCTTATGAGAGCCAGATCCCGTCACATTTTAATTCAATGTAATCCAGGGAGGAGAACAGAGGAAGGATGGAAGCTCTATCAGCTAATTTGGTTTGTGAGGTACTAGAAGTGATAATTTCTGGATCTAACTGGGTCTTACAATTAGCCACTCCAAGCTTTGTTACTAATCCTCAGCAGAAGGTCTTTTCCCCCAGAGCTCAGCAGACACCAGGGACAGCCCAGGAGTGTGTTTCCCCCTGCCTTGCCACAGGCACCCACAGGGACACTAACCCAACCAGACCTGTGATTAGGAAACCCTCTCAAGATCCCTCAACACCTGTGCCAGAGGATGGTTCCACCATCAAACCACATGTCAGGTGTAAACATCTTAAACTGCTGTGACTGTTTATAAAGTAATCATTAGTCTAAGCTCTTAATCAGCACCTACGCTGAAAACTCCATAGACTTAGAGGAGTCAGCTAATACATTAAGAGCATACACCTACACATACCAAATAAAACCCTCTTCTCCTATCCCAGGCAATACTTTCCCCATAAAGTTCCAAAATCTCACAATTGGTCTCAATTCGTATTCCTTTGTGATTTTCTCACAATTTTTTTGCAAAACCAACATAGATGCGCAAATATGCACTTCGTTAAAAACACTTGTTCTAGTTTTCCACTAGAAGAATAAAAGGATGATTTGCTATTGAAGGACAGACTTATTTTAATTTTGTCACCAAACTGTGCTTAACCCTAGGAGCCTTGTTTTAACAACACTTGGTTTGTTTGTTTAAGTTCCCTGTTCTTGCACAGCATCTGCAGCATATCCAGTGAGATGCTCATATAGATGAGCCCCTGGCAGCTATCAGTGCTTTTTAATCTACATGTCATCCAGCCCTACTCAGACAAAAGCTGTAGTGTAGTTCCAGACTTAATTTTCTCTAGTGGCAAAACCAATTTAATAGATTTCCATCCTTTCTCAGCCCAGTTACTCATTCCCTCCCTTGTACAACAATTTACCGCCTCCTTAGCCATGCCCATATTGCAGGACAATGCATGTTCAGTGCCGTGCTCTAAATTAGAAGAGTGAAATAAGCTGGGTTGAAAATATTTTTTTTTTCTTGAGGATTTTTTTAGCTTAGAACATTTTGCTGATCCTATTGGGTAAAATTTTATTAATGACTCTGCTGGTAGAACTGAGGAGATAAATATTGGTAAGGGAATGGAAGCAAGCAGCTAGCGAGGAAAATATTGTCAGAAGGAAAATTGTTCATAGACCTCCATCCTTGGATGCTGTATGTTTTATTTCTTCCTCTGGAGAACCAGAACTCCTGTTTTCTATGATACAGAAACCCTGCAGTGCAAAGAAGTATTGAAAAAAAATATAGTAATACATATGAAGTCCACAGATATCTCAAACCTCTAACAATCCACAGAATACTTTGGAATTTTTATTTGGACAAGAAAATTATTATTTGGTTCCTAATTTTATTGTCTATCCAGCTTTCTACTTGGCATCTGAATTTGCAGCTCTGGAAGAACTGTTTTTCCATTTTTCCTTTGAGAAACTATTTTTCTGATTCAGAAGAGAGGTTTGTTCCACCATTGCACATAATGTTTTGTTGACTACCTTCTTTTTCACCTAGGAGTGTGAGACAGCTGACACAGAGCAGACAAAAGCTTGAATATATAACCTGTGACATTTATGAAGCGCACAATATTTCTGTACACAGTGCACCGGAATAGCCAAAAAAGAAATTGCTCAGTCCATGGTTGAGATCCCAACAAGCAATGAAAATCCTGGAAACACCTCGCCTTTAGGCATGGGCAACAGGTACGTAGGACATGTCTACCTAGTTGGAATAGTAATTTTTAGACTCGCATTGAATGGCAGGAAGATGTGCCAGAGGAGGTTTCGGTTGGACATTAGGAAAAGGTTCTACACCCAGAGGGTGGTGGACACTGGAACAGGCTCCCCAGGGAGGTGTCACGGCCCCAAGCCTGACAGTGTTCAAGCAGAGACTGGACAAGCCCTCAGACACATGGTGTGACCTGTGGGGTTGTCATATGCAGGGACAGGAGTTGGACTTGATGATCCTTGTGGGTCCCTTTCAACTCAAGACATTCTATGATTCTATGATTCCATGAAATATGGATAGCTTTGGTAGTGTTTACTTTGCAAAGAAATATCTGGGTGGCTTAAGATAAACTGGTGCACTACGTGCTCACAGGCTCTGAAGAAGAGCAGAAATTCAGCAAAATTAATGAAGGAAATGGTGAAAAAATAGATACAATTTTAGGCAATGCATCACATGAGCAAAAATAAAGAGGAAGGCAAGGTCAAGGAGATGCCAGGCTGGGATGTCAGCCCAAGATGGGGGGGTCAGAATCAGGCCTAGTGAGGGGAACCAGAGGCAGACACAGCCTGGGATGGCCGGGCAGGGCCGTGGGGCTGGGGCTGGGCTGAGGCCAGGCCAGGGACCCACGGGTGAGCCCAGCTGGTGGGGTCTGTGGGCATGGTTGGGGGAGCCATGGGTTAGGCAGGGACAGGGAGGTCCTTGTTGTCCTCAGGGTCATGACAGGCAGGGAGTCAGCTCAGGGAGTGATGGGGTGACGGAGCAGAATGGTGCAAGATAAATCTGCCAGAACTCGTTTGCAATCAGTTAGGGGAGACATTACAATGAAGGAAAAAAAAAGGCAAAAGAACCCCCAACCTAACAGATTTAACAGTCTGCTGAATGCAATTTGTTATGATACTGATACAGAAATAAATAAAATATACTCTACACCTCTAAGCCACTGAAAAGCAATCATAAAATTACCGCAACCGATACACACACCACAATGGAAAGAGAAATGTGAAGTAAATTTTTAAGGCCTCGTCTTGCCCTGTATGTGAGAGGAGGGAGTCTGCTCTACTGTTAAAAAACATCACAGAAAAGATTTTAGAGACAGAAGTTCTTGCAACTATGTTTTCATTCAAGCCTGCCTGATCCTGCCTCCTTCCTGCTCTCACTACATTCCTGATTAAAAAAGAACAGGGTTTGATATGTGGCTCTCTTGCTGCTTGCCTTTCCCTCTTATCTTGTGGTCTCTGTGGGCTATTAGCACTCAAAGGGAAGATAAGTCTTTTGCCCTCTTCTGCATTATTTTATGGATAGGTAAATCTGGTTAAAAAAAAAAGGTAGAAAGACAATCGCTTGTTTGTTGGTTTTTTGTTTGCTTGGTTGGATGGGTTTTTTGGTTGGTTGGTTTTGGGGTTTCTTGTGTTTTGTTTTGTTTTTGTTTTCCTACCTTGGGAAAAATAGGATCTCATTTTTACTGGAATATTTTCTGAAGGACTGAAGAGCTCTACATCTGTCACAGCAGAGGGACGGGCAGTAGATTTCACAAGGGTTGGGCATTTGGGAAGGCATGCCTGCCCAGATACCTCTGCTGCCCATTCCCCGCTCATCCCATCCATGTCTCAGTGGCTGTGTGGCAAAGGAGACTGAGGAACCAGAGACACACTGTTACATCAGCTTGTCTCTAACAAGCATGTCCATCTACAAACCTCCAAACAGAGAGCCTGGTCCATAGAATCACTGAGATATGGGAAGGATCTGTTGTACCTGTTATACTATTGCCCACTTTATTATGCTTTCTTCTGAGTTCCCTTCATTCAAATTCTTTACGAAAAGAAAACATAATCTTGCTTTTCTCAATTATAAACCTCGCTTTACTTTGTTTGGAGATACTTATGAGAAGATGCACTTGTTCCAAGCTACAGGGTTTAATGTTTTATTTTGAATTTGAGGTAAGAATGGGTCCTCTGGAATTCTCTTACTGCTAGTTTTGGGGAGTTTATGTTTCATATGAGGCCGAATCACATCAAATAACTAAAACATGCTTTTTCCCCAGTGATAGTTTCTAATTACTGCTTAACTATAAAACTGAATGAGGAATTAGATGGGCAGTAGAATGACAGAGAGTTTGACATAAACGTTCAAAATGAAAAAAAAATTCAGCCGGGAGTGAAGAGGAGGAAAACAACAACATATGCAACCCATTTTATAATTCAGGACAGTCTTGAACATTTAAGCTATTGCTTCAGCTTGGCAGAAATTATAGCCAGCAAAAGGCAGATTACCAGAACTCCTCAGCTTTAGGGTTTGTATGAAGACAAAGTGATTTATTTTGTTGACTTCCTCTACTGAGCTTTATGTTCTGATTTGTTGATGTATAATTGTGATAATGATTCCATAGTTTTACTGTAAAAAGTCTTTAATTTCCAGGTTTCACTTTCAAGCTGCCATTTCACAATATGCTGTCCCTAACCATTCATTCCTGCCTCCCCATGTTGTACCACCTCCACAGTTGTGTCAACACAACTGTTTGTGGAACTGCAATCTAAACTGGATCACTGAACTGATTTGGATTAAAAATAACATTAGCTTTGGAGGGGACAGGGCATGGGAACGAGCAACTGGGGGCAGAAAAGGGCCAACTGAGATGGAGGGAGGAGAAAGGATGGGAACTCATTAAACTAGTCTTACCACTGAGGTTGAGCAATTGTGAAACTGTGAATTCATGATACTCACCTTTCAGCTAGGACAGCCATGCTTTTCACCCGTTATTAATCAAATTAGACACATCGAACTCTCCTTCCCATTACATTTGATGCAAACAAGGGGACAAATTCCATGAAGAGCTTATGAGCTGTCAGTCAAGGCTACATCCATTCCACGTACTGTTCATACCACACCAGATGAGCCAGTAGCAAACACCACTACTTCAAATGAGGGTACCCCTTGCTAAATAAGCAAGAGCCAGGGAGAGAGCTCTAGCACTGGTCTTAATCATCACCACAGGTGATTTGTCAACTCACTCCCCAGCTCTGCACTGACCTGCACATCTTGCTCATTCAAGGCAATTCTTATATAAAAATGACTAACCTGAAGTGGTGTGGGTACAGGTCACCAGAGACACAGGGGCTTCAAGCCAGTTAGTCATTCCTCTCCTGCTTTTGTTATGCAGTATTGAAAGACCTGTCTGCCCTCCTTTTGCTTTCAGCAAGCTTTAGGTCAGGATCCAGAAACTGGAATGCCAAAACAAGTTATTCATACTTGAATTTCACACAAAGAGATGTAAGCAACACAAATACACTCATAGCCTCTCTGTATATTTTGCTTAAAATAGATCTGGAACTAAAGGAATTCAGGGACTGAATTAGAAACTGACTCAATGAAAAGATGATTCCCTCTTGTAAAAAGTCACCATGATTACCCAGTGATCTGGAATAATAATTTAATGACATCAGTATGTCAAGTAAACAATTCCACAACCAAACACTGGAGCGACCCACATGTAATATCCTTATTTATAGCACAATTTTCAACAGCACATAAACTTGTAATTAAATGTACCGGCTCATTTGCTATAGATTAATCAAATAGCTGCTAAAATCATTGCTAATATGTCATCAGCTTGCATAATGCTTTTGTCATGTTAAAATATTATTTCATGTATTTATGTCATCTTTCTTCAAATGAACAATCATTTCCCAGATGCCCTATCAATCCACATAAATAAAAAGCCTAAGTAATTTGCTAACTTGTAACATTAAGAATATAGTTATACTTCTGTTATCAAAGGACCCTTGGGATTATGGCTAGAAGCAAACTGACTCTCTTTAATAGGAAAATATATGACCTTATGTCCTCTTGTGAAGGAATTATTCTTTTACTGGCTGTAGACCCACAAATAGATGTGATTTGCAATCTAGCCTGTTCTGTGCTAGGATGCAACCAAGTACAATATCTAAGTTAACATGTCAAAGTCAAGTTTGATGGAGAAAAAGAAGTCAAGATTTTTTATTTCTCTGAATGTCATGTCTGTGAACACTGTTGATAGAGTAGTGGGTGGAATTTGTGGGCAGAGACATTCAAATGCTCTTACTTAATTCTGCTTAAGCGAAGGTTATTTTTTGACAAGGTTGTGATTGTCAATGTTGTAGACCAATTCATGCCCTGTGTGTTATCTTTTGACAAAAGTGCTGTGTAATTCTTCATGTACTGTGGCTCTCATAGGGAACATTTGACACTGAGTGACCCCCCAGAAATAATTAATCAGGCTTGAGTTTGCTAGGCAAGCTACACGAGCAATATGTTTCCTTCTAGCACAAGGTTCCATGGTGTATAAGCTTTTGCCTCTTGTACCAGAGGCAGAGCAATGTGACTGTGCGACTCCTTCTGATCATGGCTGCCTTTATCCTGTTAAGAAAAATCATCACTTTTCTTGTATTATTCCAATTTCACCCACAGACACCCAACGGGTAAATATCAAATCCAGTTTTTACAATACAAAACTCACAATGCAATTTTGTTTCACAGAAATAATTGCCAGATTCTAATCAGATGCAACCTGTATTGTTTTGGAAGAATGAATCTACACCCTCTGTCTCAAAGAAGAGTTGCAGAAGGGAATCACGGTCTTTGCCTACCTGCAAATGCCGACACATTTTTATAACATTCAAAAAATGCAATCATAACGGGAAAGAAGATCCAGTGAACAAGAGCTTTGGAAATGTGTTGTATGAGGAGACACAGAGTTCAAAGATCATGATTTCACTGACTCTTAGAAATGGAAGAAACAGAGCAGGATGATTTTCCAAATTCTGGAACAGGAAGACCTGCGGTGTCTAGAGTGACAAGTGATTTCTGGGCCATGCTTTCACACTATGAAAAGTTTATCTGCAAGATTTTCAGTTCCATGTTCAACCTCACAGCATGGTGTCACAAATGAATTTTCAGCAGAGCTGACAGTCTTTTCTCAACCAGATGCCACAGTGCAGGGCAGCAGGAGAAAGGGAAGAGAATCTTAAGCCAGTGTTCTCACTGAGCGCTTTACGCCATGAAACTGCATCTTGAATGTGTTAATTTTCAAATACTCACATTAGGCAAATCAAAAGACCAGAAAACGCAAGCTCTTCTGAAAAATTAGGACCTTTTAATAACAGTTCAGACTAAACTGCCAAAGGCTGACACACCAAAATTCATTAGTCACTCAAAAAAAAAAAAAAGGTATATTTAGCTCTAGGAGTTGTGTATCTACTTCCTAAAGGTGAGGTATGCCAACCGAGGAGTACAAAGATTATTCTTTATGGATTTGGTCTGTCTCAGGCAAGAAATTTTTTTTTTAATCAACTTTTCTGATGTACAGATATCAGTTTCTTCTTCTAGGGATTGAAAAACTCTGTAGGAAAGTGGTGGGTTCCATAAATTAAACAGAGGAATTAAAACCTGCAAAACATTACTGGCAAGCCTGACCAGATATTTTTTTACGCTATAACTAAAGTCGTTGCAGACAGCTGAAGTTACTGTGAAATAAATTGTTTTGTAGAGGTAGCTGGCAGAAATTGTATTCCCTTATACATGGAAAAACAGAGTGAGGACTATTTCTAAAATACCTAGAAGCTTGTGGATTTAAGCCAATTTTCCAGCAACTTCATAACTAATAAGATTTATAGAAAGCATAGGATGTCCTGTGTTTCTAAATTTGTAACTGGAAAAAAGTCAACAAGACTGTCCAGATACCTATATTTTGCTTCAAAATGTAGACGTAAAGTAATAACACTTGTTTAGATTCAGATTAAATATTACATTTGCAATTTCCAGCATGCTGAATGGGGAACATCATAACACCCATTCAGGCATCAGTGAAAAGCTCAGCACACTTTTATTAATGGTTAAGAAGAGTGTTCTCAGTTTCCCCAGCATGAGTCATGAAGCTGAGTTGTCAATTATGTAAGACAGCTTTTGGTATGTATGGAATGACATAAAATGGGTCATTTTAGTTACAAAAACGTAGGACCATTTTATGAAACGCTATGTGGTTTGCTCCCAACAGCTTCAGTAAGTATTAAGGGTTGTCTGTATCTCAAAATTTAGGGCTTGTTTTGCTAAAAGTTACATTGATAAATTTTATAGGTACATTACTGCATATTACTAAAATTTATTAGAAGTAAAGGGTCCAGGAGAACAAAGAAAGCAAGATGCTCAAGGACAAGATTACTGGCTGATGTAAATCAGAATAGTTCCTAGATTTCAAAGAGTAAATATTAATCTGTATCTGCTAAAGACAGATACAGACAACACTTCAGAACTTTATTTTTCCCTCGAGGGTCTACGTACAGATTCCTGCTCATCCCATCCGTTCTCACAACAACCTGCACATTCAGAACCTACTCAGTGTGATCAAGAATGGGGAAAACAGTCATAAATTATCTAGAATCAGAGACCTGGAACTTTGGGAAAGGAACTGTTGTTCCCATGTTTTGTTGCACTTGAGGACTCACCTATTGAGAATATTTTTCCAGTCCTCAAGTAGGAGCTTGGCAGTTCCTTTCTGAAAAGCAGCACTTTGGCTCAGATCCCCTGACAGTAGGAACATCATTGCTGCGGAGCACATGGAAGCCCTCTGAAACCGAACCACCGTGCTCACTTCCCCATGGACAGTGAATCATCTTCTGAAAGGTACCAGACCAACAAAACTGTAACTCTGGATAAACAGCGGGCTTAAAGAAAGACAAGTAGTTTTTCAATGCTTTTATAAATATATCTGAAAGCAGATGGTGCCCATGTATGTCGCCAAAGACTAATTCCTCACCAGTAAATCCTGTAGCAGTATGGCAGCTGGTAGAAAAAAGAGCAGGTTCATGTCAGAAATAGCTAGTGATACAGAGCTATGAGAATGATAGGCTGAACTGTTAAGAAATTAATTTATTTCAAAGTATGTATGTCTCATACATGAGGTCACTTCCAGGGGGCCTCAGGAGCAGGTTAACAGAGTCAGGAGCTTCAGTGAAGGAGGAAATGTGAGGGTAAGTGCTTACATTTTGCGTTCTCAAACTAGCATCTAGGGAAATAAAAAAAAAAACAAACTGAGAGGAGTCTGAGAACAGTGGTCCCAAACTTTTAGGATCAGATATGTTTGATCTTAACTGTTTAATTTTATTTGTAGTCTGCCCCATGCCCTTTTAGCATTAAGGTTCATGGTGAGCAGTTTAAATGGTTCCAAAGACCAAGTGTGGACAACTTACCGCAGCCTTTCGTTACACAGTCTGGGAATGGCTTAATTTTCATCTGCTGCTGATTACCATCTAAAAATGTTTTATTTTACAGAGATCTTATTGGACTACTTTCAATTGTCCTGAAATAAAATTGTAGTGATGGCTTAAGGTCAAAGTCTCAAATAATGGTTTACATGATCAGGACTATCTCTACAAGGAAGCTTAAAAATGTCTTTCTAACCCCTCTCCTCCTGGCCACCAGCAAGTTTGTATTTGACATACTAGGAATTCTATTTGCTGTCTTTGGAGTTGAGCAGTTATTTTAACACTATTGCTTATATTCTTAACAATTTTAAATAGCAGTTCACTCAATCTTTCTTTAAAAAGTGTCATCTGCCAGATGAGTCCATCAGAGAAAGCTTTGTCTCTCTTCTTGCTTCTTTCCTAAAAACTGACAAAAATTATTAAGAGATAAATTGAATTCTGATGGGCATTCCTATTTTGTTATATCAATATTTCACGTTACATTTGGAAGAAAAACTAATTATATGTCCTTAATTGAGTCATTCTGAGGTAGATTTTAGGAGGGAAAAAAATGCATGGATTTGAGAAATGACAAAAAAAAATATATATATAGCACTGAAATTCAGTTGAAGGGTACCAACGTCACACCGCGCAGAAGAGCCTGTCTGGGACACTTCACATTCTGCATGTAGTCCCCTGGCGTGTGTCAGCATCTTCAAGGTTACCCCTTGTCACATGAGAGGCATCAGTTTCCACTGAGCATGGAGGCTACTATTACAGCAAGCTTAAATCCGGAATGGTTGTCCTCCCTGATTCGTAACAGTGTTTAAAGCATTTGTGCCTGTCTCCTAAGGTCTTTCTGGCCTAAGGACCTTTGCTATTTTACAGTCCAGGGTACAGTGTGTGCTGTGCTCTGGAATACCCACTATCTGTACTCCGCATACAGTTGAGACATGAATCATTCCACAGTAAGTCAATGAATTATTACCTTACAGATTGTCCCTTGCCTATAGATTTCTTTCTACCCAAGTTAGGATAGCTAAATCTTTTTCTATAGTACTTTTATTAAATCTAAACCCTGCGCGTATATTGTCTTAGTTGCCTTACATATTTTGTATTAAACTGTGGCATCATAATAATAAAAAATAAATTCTTCATCTTTTCTGCAAAATGACACCTCCCTCCCCCATAGAATAACAGAGTTTGAACTCTGAAACAAAATCACCTTACAAAGTCATACATCGTCAAGTATTGCCATTCAAATCACACAACCTGTTTCTTAAGCTCCAACAAACAGCTCCATTTATATTTCAAACTCAAAGATCTTTCCACTGCTTAGTTATCATAATATATTCTACATTATTTCGGGGAAACCACTGAAGCGCAATAAATTCCACAATCTGCAAAAAAACCCTATCCTGTTTTCATGTCATGAACAGAAAGAAGTCAGTGGACTGCTTTTCAATGGTACTCACCACCTAGCAGCACCCAGTCCTACTGGATGTAGTGGGATGATCTTGCACTGAAGTGAAAATATGACTTTAGAAATATGGCTTCTCAGTACTAATTTTAGAAGATCTGGAAGAGGCAAACAGCATTACTATGCACTAGGAACATTCCTAGGTGTGTATATGTTGGTTTTATATGATACCATTTATTTATGAGGCATATATTATAATATTATCATTGATACATCTTGGAAGATTTGTGGACTATATCACATATATAGACATGCTTGTAAGGCTGATAATGGAATGACTGAGGAACACAAAAATGCATTCTGTGCTGCTATGTCAGTGATTTAATGCACCAGAGGAAGCAGGTTTTGATATGTGTTTCCCTTCCTTTTATATTTAGAGATGTGATATACAACCGAGCACATCCCTGGTGTTCAGAGCAGTTTCCCTCCAAAGGGAATCAAGGCTGAAGAAACACAGAGGGCCACCACCCAGAGCACCCCACCTGCAGCCTGGGCTCAAGGTCCTCCAGCAGCCACCTGCTGTGTATGCACTGCATGTACCAGCAGCTGCTGATAGAGATGTACCACAAGTATCAAAAAGAACTCTATAAATATTTATATATGTGTATATATATATAATCTACTAAAACTTCATTTGAGTAACACATTTCTGACACACTTTTTTGGGCACTCTAACACACTGCAGCCTTGTCATCTCTAAATACTGTGGGCACTCCAAGTTTATTCCAAGAAAACTTCTAATCCACAACCTCATGTATAAATGTATGCAGAAAATAGGCAGAGATATTCAATTACTTACACAAATCTTGTCAATACCCAATCACTAAGTTAAGGTAGTCTTACAGTAATTTGAGTGGAAGCTGAATTGTGTATATATATCCCTGTAAGTAACTAATGACAACCAAATAGTAACCCACTATACATAGAATGTGCATTAATTTACATAGCATTTATCACTAATCTGGAATATATAATTCTAATCTGAAATATATATTTCTTATGTTTCTTGCTATTGTAGCCAAGAATTTTACATTTTAGTTAAAGATCTACAGTTCACCCTTAAACATGGAGGTGCTTTGAAAGCCAGCTGGTGAAAAAACTGAACAGAATTTAGTTTTATTTGTTTCCTTTAGACAACACAAGAGAATGCAAAGAAAGTTTCTACAACATGTTTTGCACCAGGGTGTACCATTTCTGCTGTGCACCGGCTCACAAATTCCACCATTTACATTTTTGTTGGTAAACTCATAAAAGGTCAATGAGCTGTGATAGTTTCCAGTCCAAACAAACGAAATGCATTTACGTATGAGATGTATCCATGGCTTTCATGTGCTGCTTTATCAGCAGGAGTTAACCGAGAGAGACATGGTTTCCCTGTGCAGGGCCAACATTCCGCTCATACCAGCAGAGAGTAGCGCTACTGAGGTTACGGACATCCCTTCTAACGTTTCAAAGCTTCAAACTGAGATACGGTTGGCAGGCAGCAAAAGCCCGAGCAGTATGAAAGGCACAGAACACCGATATAGGAGCTTAAATGAATAAAGGGATTCATTCCATTATATTACCCCCCTCACCCTTTTCACAGTGAGCTCAGGGAGCTCCTTGTTTCTGCAGTGAAAAAACCTTCAGCAGCAAAACTGAGCAGACATTAAGTTTGTGTACTATGTGTGTCTTCGGATTTAAAATGAGCGACATCATAGCACAAAAATCATCAATATTTGCAAAGTTTAGGTATGGATTTATGTTGGAGCAGTAGGAAGATTATTTTGGCAGTAAGCGTTATCTATAACTCAACCACAAGGTGATAAACATTGAATACATTTGTCAAAAGCCACTGATGTAAGCCAAATATGGTATTCCTTGGAGAAAATATACACTTGGACTGCTCACAACAGAACCCATCTTCAAGGAAGCCTGCATTTAGGGAGCACACCTGTGTACAGCTTTAAT
The DNA here is from genome assembly GCF_036013445.1 of Caloenas nicobarica. Lineage (NCBI taxonomy): Eukaryota > Metazoa > Chordata > Aves > Columbiformes > Columbidae > Caloenas > Caloenas nicobarica. The sequence goes on along the minus strand of NC_088245.1, from coordinate 154,060,214 downwards.
CCACACCTCTAGGTTACTTGGCAATTTTTAGTCTGTTTTCCTCTCCATGTCTGCACAGACTTGGAATCAAATATTTTCTCTGCAGTGAGCTTTGCGTACTTGTTTTGTGTATGGTTTTCATTTTAAGTACTTGGCTGGTAGTAAGTTCACAATGGTAGTAGCATTATAAACAAATTAAGAAGGCCACCTTCCACCTCAGAAAAAAAAAAATCAAGCAATGAATATGAGCTGAAATAAATTCTGCAGAACCTGAAGATACTATCTGTACAAAATTACAAGCTGCCTCAGGATCCAACAACCCATTCCTCTTAACTTTAAAAAGCAAGTATCTTTAACACGTCAAAATACTAGATAAGTATACTTTCTAAAGCTGCTGTCCTCATTCTGGTATGTTGACAGCAAAATTAGGGAAGAAAACAAAAATTAAAAGGCTTCCATAATTGTCATGTCATGAGAATGCCAGGAAGAACAGTAACAACTTGAAGTCAATGAATTTCTGAAATATGTAGAAACTCTGTCAAAACATCATAACTTAAATTTTAGAGAGAAAGGGAAAGGTACTTTGAGTACAGAGTCTAAGATATTCTTTTAACAAGGGAAAGAAGGCAGTAGTCATGCTGCCTGCAATAATGAGAAATGTCTCATTAAATTAAGGGTTTCTTCCCTGTTTTCTGTAAGAAGTGTAAATAGAGAGTCAAATGCCTGTCCCTGCTAATGGCTGATTTTACAAGCAGCAAAATATTAAACAATACTTTTACATAATGCTTAATGTCCTTAGGGCTCAAAGGAGATGCCAAAGAAGGACAAAATTGGTCTCTGCACTTTTTGGGAACCCATTAGCCTATTCCTGCAGTCCTTGACTCAGGCAAGGCTCCTGGTGGAGCCAACATGTTGACCCAGGTCTGAGTACCTCTGATCTTTGGGGCGACCAGACCCCCTTTTGCTAACAGGGTGATACGTGCGAGAGGTAAAACAGTTGCCTGGGAATACAGAAGTTTTCTTCCTGTGAAGCACCAGTGGCCAGATATCACCTTAAATAAAAATAATATAATGTGAAACACTCGGAGCCAGAAGGAGATCAATGCTGTGTTTTGGGTGGGGGATGGGGAAGAGCTAGAAAAGGACTGCAGAAGGCTTTTAAGCCTTAACTTCTAGTAAATAATTGGCAGCGAATGTCTAACAATTTATATGAGGGAATAAAAATATTCATTGTGTATATATGTGTGTTGGCTTTGAATACCGTGGTCACCCTCCAGCTAAGGAGCCGTTTACATCTGCCAGGCAGCAGCCAGACACCAGCGGGGAGCTGGCAGAGCCCTCGTGGGCTCGTTGTGTGTGAGGCCGGCCAGGGAGCAGGGCCAAACCTCCCGCTCCGGCTCTCCCCAGCAGCCAGAAGCAGCAGCTCCCCTTGGCGAGATTAAAATGACCTCCTTACCTGTCGGCCGAGCCCAGAAAGGTGCCAAGCTTGGGTGGATGCTGCTCACCGCACAGCCCACCAAGTGGTTCCTGTGACTGTCGGCATTTGGTCTGCTCACGGCTCTTTGACAAAGACGAGTAGATTTCACTCAAAACTTTCCACTGCCTTAAAAGTTTCAGCCTTTGATTTACAAGGTTTCAGGGTATTACTGCAGTCCTGATATGTAAAGCAAAATAAAGCTATCAGACGAGTGTCTCCTCCTGCTACCATTCCAGCAGAAAAAAAAAAGCCAACTGCCAACCAAAAGCCTGAAAATCTGGTGGACATTTATTATTACTATTTATAGACAAGAACAGCTCTCATCCTGAGGCAAAGTTAAAAACCCTGCCTTGCAGAGCTCTAGGAGAGATAGAGGGGGGGTTGTACCTGAAGGAAAAGATGCTCACCTCAGCCCACCTGGTGAGGCAACTTGCTTTGATTTGTTTTCTTCTGGTGAGGGAGAGGGAGCTGCTGGATATGAGCTTTGCTGCAGTCACCTGCATGTGGGTGGCAGGTTGTGGAGAGGGAGCACATAGTGAGGTACCACAATTGCCACGCGGTCAGGGGGCAATAGGGGAAAATAGATGGAGAAAAGGTCTTCCATTGAGCATGGGAGGTGAAGCTGGGAAATATGAGCTTGTTCTCTGTCCCTGGGCCACCCAAGGCAGCTATATGATGTGTATGAGGTAGTATCAGAAAGGAAAATTCCACAGCAAGAGCCTGGTGCCCAGAGCCCAATTCCAGCGACACAGCCCAGTCACTGCACCGATGGGAAGGTATGAATGAACCTACCTCTGCCTTTCCCAGGGCGTTTTTTGAAAACCTCGCTTTTATCTAACTTTAAGTCCTCTTTAGATGTTACCTGTGGTCACAGAATGTGATTCATTAGAATATTTATGAACCGAAGCAATCATAAACATAGATATACATCATACCTGGAAATATAAAGCACCCAGGGGCCAGCTCTGTAAACATGAGTGCATATTGTCAATAGATGTACGGTGTATCATAACATTCACAGTGATGGACATATCTCCTTCAGTCACTCAATACATTGATCCTAAGCAAACATGATTATTTGGAAGGCTATGGCACATGCCATTTTGTGATTCAGACCTGTGATCTTTTAAACAGCTCGATGGAAATTATATTTGCATCTTGCAAGCAGAAGATGGAATGGTGGCAGCAAGTCCATAATTAGCACTCTCTCTTTTGTTTCATTCAAATTTGATTTTTGCTTTTGTTTTCTTCAGTCTCCAGGAAAATTTATCTCAAGCTCAAATATGCTGCCAGATAATATTTTTACCATCCTGTTCATTTTATTCTGGCAAGTCCTTTGGAAGCAGGAAATGAAAAACCATTTTTAAATTAGCTAGGAAATAAGGTAGAGAGGAGTGGGCTACAGCTGTGATTTCACATTCTAAAGAACTATTTTATTTAGAAACAAAAGAGAAAAAGAAAATAAAGTTCATTTTCAAGGCCATTAGCAGAAAAATGTGAAGTTTTAATGAGTTTTTATTTAGTGTCACAAATCACAGCATTCAAGAATCATAAGTCAAGCAAAAATTATTGGAATTGGCTTAAACATCAAATTTTACATGTGATAAAATTGGAGTTCTTTGTATTTGTGTCTGGTTTTAAGCCTTGGGCATTCTTTATAACAATGATGGCTATAAGACTTCTATTAAAAACAGAGCATCTTCTATATCTAAGGGAAATGTTGTTAAAGAAAAGATTAATGTTATGAGGCTCTGTTAAATGAAGTATTATCTAAAGTTTTGGAATTGTGGAGTAAGTCCAGTACTAGGAAATGCTTTGTGATAAGAGATAATTTGTACCTTTCATCACCAAAAATGATGATGTTGGGTTTTAAAGTCCTAAAAGTTTCATTTTGAAGGTTTGTCATTTTGTCTATAAAATAATTTTGAGGGTTATATTCTGCAGAAAATGTTTGAGCTCAAACATTATGATTAATAAAAAGTGTTATGATTTTTGTGACTAAGCTTAGTCAGTAATTTAGTCTGGAGCATTTCAAAGCCCAGCACATGCTTTGTAAGTGCCGTAAGTGAAATTCTCATGGGAGCAGAGAAGTTCATCCTGCTCCTATGAAGTTTCTGATGTTCAATGGCAACAGGGAGGGAAACGGAGAAGGTCAAAAGCTCCATACCCTGAGGCATTTCTGAGGACTGACGACTGTGCTGGCATCAAGGTTCTCCCAAGCTCCATAGGTTTCTGCAGCTGAGAGGAAACCCTCCAGAGTGTAGGAAAAATAAGTTTAAAACAGAAAATGAAACTCCTTGAGCTATCTGAATCCCTCATTCAGTTAGTGGATGAGGAGATAATTCTGAAGTAGTGAATGATGTTAACAAATGGGTAGATGGGAGCAGATGAGTGATGAGACAATGAATAAGTAAGGAAGGAATGAGTGGTAGGTGTGATTTGAAAGGGCATAGCCCAGAGCTGCTATCTTACAGCCTTAATAGGACTCCTCAGGAAAAGATAAAAAGAAGCAGTGGAAATACCTGAGTCACCTGCAAGGTCAGCTGTTGTGAAAGCTTTCACTGCCTTTTTTTTTTTAACATCTGCATCTTTTATGCGACGATTGTAACAATTAAGTCTCTGAAATATACTGTCAGCCCTAATTCTAGCCTAATTAGGGCTTATTTACTTAGTCGTCTGGGAACTCATGATCTCTTTGAATGGAGCTTCTAGACAGACACATGAACACCTCCAGCTCCTGTAAAATAAACTTACAACACAGTCCTTGAAAAGGCTCAGGCTTGTGTTCACTGACTAATTCAGCTGGGACGGCTGGTGCAGCTTTCACCCACAACTATCCCATCCCTCTCCCGGCAGTGACTGAGCAGGACAGATAACTGAATCACCTCTGTTTACAGTTTATCCTATAGTCATAAACAGAAACTGGTAGTGGTTTTATGTTAATGCTAATGTTAATATATCATGCTGGGAATTACAGCAGTGGAGGATTGGATGTCAATCTTATTTAAATCTCTTTTTTTATTGTGGTTGAAACTTTGGGCAGGATGAGCAGCTGGGACAATGGCCACTTCCCAGCTAAATCTTCTTCTAAACATGAGTCAAAGCCCAGATTTAAACAGCCTTCAGCTGAAGTCAATAATACTCAGATCTTAATAAGTTTCAGGCTGTTTTGTGACTGAGACTCTGTTGCCTATTACTAGCAACAGCCACTTATGAATGATTTGAAGCTAGTTTTGAAACATCCTCTGAAACACAGCTCCTTGGCACTAGTAGTGTGAAGATCCACAATTATTTTGCATCAAACATTCCCATGTGAAATCTGACTTTTATTTCTAACATCGTTTACTTGTAGCATTGCTTACTTGGGACTGTCAAGGAGCACGTCAGACTTGTGTTTGAAAACAGTGTGGTGTACTGCAACCATCCAATTCTTTCACTGAGTTCCAAAGTAGTGAAAACTAAGTTTGTTATTTTAGACCTGTGTTTATTCTATATTGTTAACGTGAAGTAGAGTGTAGCCTCCTTTGTAGCTTAAGGTTACACAAAAATATACAAAGTACATAAGTGATCAAGAAATTCCACTGTCAAAGGTAACACCTGCCCCTTTTGTGTCTAGGTCTAACTTAATGACATTCAAGATTTCAAGCCTGCAAGACACTTCAGAGAATAAGATTTCTGTTTGACTGTAGGCAATTATACCTAATGAGTTTAAAAACAAAAGGAGACAAACATTTAGTTAAAAGCACTTTTGGATAAGCCTACCTGTTTCTTAATGCCCATTACAAGTTTGGTTTATCTCCTTCTGTCACTACTTGTAAGAATTCCACAGGTAAAGGGGAACCTGGTAAATGCACAGGGCAACAGAGAAAATCACTGTCCACAGGATGTTGCTTCAAGCAACATTAAGCAAGGAAGAAATCACAAAGTTTTTCTTTTGCTCCCATCTTTTGGTAGAAGAACAGGGAGCTACATTATAGCAAGTATGTAGAGAGGGAGAGATAGAAAGACCTTTTGTCAGAACAAAGGGAGAAGTAAGGAGGTTACCTACTCAGTTACTCTTGGAAGAAAAGGGCTGTGTATTGAACCAAACACCAGATTAAGCAGCCAGTTATGACATGCATGAGTATTGTATCCTGCAACATCGAAGAGGAAACATGATTTTAAAATGGTGACAATAAGCGAATGAATAAGATTGGGTATTCAGAACAAAAGATAAAATGGTTAACAGAAAATCCTGCCTAATTCTGAAATTAAATATTAAAATAGAATCTGATAAAAAAACCCCACAACAACACAGCAAAGAAAACTGTGTTATATGTTTTGGGCTGCCACAGGCTTCATGAAGGACAGAGCAGTATTACTGCACAGAGACTGAGGATGAAATCACAGCTGCTCCAGCTCTGTCGCTTGGTCAGTGTTCTTCAGTAGCGGTGATGCAGACATCTCCGCAGAAAAGCAGAGAGAAAAACAGAGAGAGTTATTTTCCTCACATTGGTCAACAGTGAAATTAAATCCCTTAAATCTTTCTCTTTCTCTGATTTTTATGACCTCGTTACCTCGCCAGTGCTTACACTAGAGAGTAGTGTGTAAAGCATAGTTCCTCTCTAGAAACAACACTGTTACTCAGGTAAGGTGTTTTTGTAAGAAAGCCACTCTTGCAGTCGTATCATGTTACAATGCATCCCAGTCAAAGTGAATGGAAACCCACAGCTCATCAAGAAAAAAAAAATCCATTCTGCTACTTGCTCCTCATAAGCAAGAAAAATAGAGTACGAAATAACTCTTCTGGTGACGCACAGTTCAATATGGTTGAAGTGTTATAATGTGTTACTTGAGTCATAACTGACAGGGTGCCAGCCTTACATTTGTTAGAGCAAACACGGATCAGCTTTAAATTTCCGTGCTGTTATGCAACCGTGCTATTACTTAAAGGACTACTTGTACTCTAACAAGAAAGGCCATCTACCTTCCTGCTACAGTGCTGATATAGTTGTCACTACTACAGGCACATTTTCATCCACGCACATGTATATATTTAAATACACACATACACTGCAGCATTTTAACTGCTCTGAGGAAGCACTCACTAATTGGCCTTCAAGGATCCTCCCTTGTTTTTACAGAAGTTGGAGACTTACGGTTACTGCAGCTAGTGAGGAAAGAGGTGACCACATATTCCAGCTGACATTGCAATTCAATTCTCTGTTGATCTCAGGAGTCAGCAGGACTTGTAAGAAAACAACTGTACCTGCTCTCACTTTCATTAACGAGTCATTAGCGCAGCCATTGTATTTACCCGGTCACTGTTGGCTTTGTGGGAGGTATCTGCTAATAGCGTAATGTACAGAAAAAAAATACTTTCAGTAACATTGTTTGGAAAGCTGCTAGGGAACAGAACTACCACGTTACTACTGAGTGTAAGCCTGGCTCCAGGCTTCACTGGGCAGCAGGTTACTTTGCCATTTAGCAATGACAGGTCCCAGGGTGTTCCTGCAGGATAGCTCAGGAAAGGGCTGTGCCTGGGTGTCACCAATGCAGTCAGAAGGCAGACCAAAGTGACAGAGTCCCCCAAAAGCCGGGGCGGGCTGCCCCTGGGGCAGCTGCTTGCCTTTAGGTGCTGCAGCAGCCAGCGCCCTTCCTTTCAGAGCCTGGACCAAGACAGCAGTGCTGTTCTAGCTGAGCTTATCAGAGTGAATCATATGACTAATTATTAATCGTTCAAGTATTTATCACTTCAATATAATTTCTGCATACTATTACTGGGGTTGCACCTTCACTGGTGTGGCTCAGGCATGATTGGAGCTGACACTTGGGGAGCATCTTTCAGCAAAGAGCTTAAAGAGCTTGAGAGCCTGAATACTGACAACAGGTGAGGCTGCTGTTGGCTTGGAAGCAAACAGAGGAACAAGCCATGACAGCTGTGAGAGAAAACAGAAGCAACACAACTTGATATCATCTCCAGGCTTCCCCTTCAGGTCATCCCTGCAGACTCAGGGCTCTTCGTCCCCCACGATCTGAGTCGGTGGCACAGGGAACATGGGCAAAGGGCCTGAACTCCACAGCCCTGAGGCGTGTGCCACTCTGGCAGTGATGTGATGCTGCTTGCACAGCTCCCAGAAAGGTACTCCCTGGGTAGCTGTTCTCCATATTTCCACCTTACCATATGTTCCCCCATGCAAGCAGTGCAAACACTTGTGATGTCTTCTTTTCTCAAGGCATCCAAGGAAGCTGATGCCTCACCTTCTGCAGCAGGATAGCAGTGAAAGCATAAAGCAAACTGATAGTCAAAGGATGGTATCTTTTTGGGTCACAGACTCTCAGGCTCATTTCTTTCTTCTAGGTTTTTTTTTTTCAATCCAAATGTTAGCAGAGAGGATTTCTTTGGAGATGATTGTGTCACAGGGCTTCTCCTCCTGCTTATGATGTAGCTTTTGATGTAGCTTATGATGTAACTTTTACCTGATTTCTCTTCTGGCAAACCTACTTGGGGACAACTAACTCTGGGAAAATTCTGCTATCATTCTGGTATTTCTGGATTTCCCTGCAGTCTCTCCATCAGCACAGGTTGTCTCTCACATTTCATTTCTCTATGTTTGTCTAGACAAGTCAACTGTAATAATTTCTCCAGTCCAACTCCTTCCCTAGTCTTTTCCACTAGTTGTTTGTGGTTCAGGCAAGAAGACTTTTGTCTCACCAATGTGTGTGAGGGTCGGGGAAAAGAACATGCTCTACCCTTTCTCAGCTCCCTAAGCCAAGTTGTGAAGCTATCAGATTAATTTAGGGTCTTTTTTTCCAGAGATTGTTGCTATTGGTGTCCATGAAGGCCATCATCTACCTTTCCTTCATCTTGCAGTGAGCAGAGAAGAAGGGGCTACCACAGACATGGTAGGACCAGAGACTAAGTGTGCAATACAGACAAAATAATTAATCTTTGGCTTATCATTGGAGGCACAACAGAGTGTATCTGGATTCCAGTCCCTTCTCTCAGTGTTGGGTTTGTGTTTGAAATAAAAGCCATTGGATGACATACAGAAATTGTCCTAGAAATGGTAACAAAGGGCTCCATGCTCCCAGATCAGTGCTAGCCCACTGAGATGCAGTATGGTAGGTATGTCTCTTCACCTCATTCTCCACTAAAGCTGGAATCTCTTCTGTATGGTGGCATAGCTTCAGCTAGTGGAGGAGAGAAGCTGCTAGAGAATGACATAGTCAGATAGATGTTGATCTGAGGGCACCAAGGTGGATTTTCTGTTTCCTGAGTAGATGCTCTGACTATTAAATTATGAAAGAACACTACTTTGTCCAGTTTTTTACGAAGTGGAAACAATACCATTGCTTGAGGAGCCCAATCCTGTGCGTATGTTGTATGTGTCCTCTGATAATGCAAAATAGATTAGGATCCCTGGGATAATTATGTGCTGTGAAGCTGAGCAGCTAGTTTCCAGTCACATTTGTGAGAAGCGAAGTGTTCACAGAGCGTGAGAGGGAAATGCATGGAGTTCCCACCACGGAGCTTGCAAGTCAAGGCAGTACCTAAATGGAAATCTAAAGTTGCAGGTTTGGTCCTGTACATTTAACTTTTTTGGGTTCTGATCCCTTAGTCCTGTCTTACGTCTTAGCCTGACTTGTAATGATGCCTTCTTATGACTCCTGCCATAAGAACAGGAAGTTTCTGCCATGCTTACTCTTGGCCAGAGCTTTGTGAAAGTACAATCATGAATGACATAGCAAATATGAAACAGCAAGACCCAATTCTTACTGCAAGAAACAGGTCAGGTGGCCAACAAATAAGACCAATAAAGTATCCCTGTCATCAGCCCCTAGCATCTATTCAGGAAATCCTTGCTTCCCAAACACAATCTCAGCCTTCTTTTCTACTATCACTGACATCTCATCCTCATATGAGGAAGGCAACTTGAAATTCTACCTCTTACTTTCTTTGGAACTGAGTCCTCTCTATTAGGTAATCAAAAACTCCCTACATAAGGACAGAGCAGGAAGAGGGTTTTCTGGTATGATTTAAAGGTCAGAGACTATCAGCCCCATGTTTGTACATGGATGCTGTCTTGCCTGGACAAGCCAAGATGATGCACATACAGAGCAGCACTGTGGTTAATCTCCTACTTCAGGCTGCAGCTGGTGTTTGGCATCGGTCAGCTGGAAAGGAGCCACTTATTTAGTTACCCAGTTATCATCCTGTCTCCACAGGGGATCTCGCAGACCAGCAGTACAGCCTTCCCTCCCCTCTCACCCTCCCAGCATGTGATCTGCAGTGCCCTGAGATGTCCCCATCACATGGCCGCATGCACACACATCAGAGGCGCGATTCCCGTACCCTGGACCCCTGCAGCCCATCATTTGACCCAGTTCATGGTATCTCATAGTCACGGAAGTAACTGCCCAGCCCGTACTCGCGTTCCTGTGAAAACTGCTTAAGTTTGTGGACAGAATACACTTCACAAGATAAGGCATGTAAAATTTCTGCTGTTCAGGGTAACTGTGCATATTAAAGCTGTCTGTAGGTTTTTGTGTATGCTTGTCTGGGGATAACTGTGCAGAACCAGGATCTGGTCTTTGGGCAAAAGTAAGAGAAGAACCACCCTGCAGGCATTTTAAAAAAATATGACTCTTAATAAAGTGATGATAGTCCTATTTTTAATTTGGCTTCTGTGTCTGCTCAGTAATGATTTTTTGTAATGATTTATTTGCCCCAGCTTTTTACTGTGCTCTTCCTGCTAACACTTTAGGAACAGCAAAAAGCTTTGGTCCTAAAATTTAGTGCTTTATAGATGTCTTCTTGAGAGAAATATCAAAAAGTGGCTTAGGTTAGCCAGATTTTTTTGGCTGTCTCATTTCTGCTTGGCTCAAGGCTTACTTATTAGACATTTTCATATTCGTATCCCTGGCAATAGAGAAGCTACGCATTCAAAAATCTGGCACATGCACAAAGATGTGCACCGACATTCACGAAACATTTCCTAAGGTTATAGTTGCTTGAATTCCAACTCCTTAATTAGCAGAAAATGCCTTCAAGAAGACTTTTCCAGGGTTCTTTTCACAGTTGACTGTTCTATCTGAAAGGCTACTCCTAAGATTAGATTTACTGTGGGATCTGACCTGATATATCCATGGATTTCTAGACCAGTTGTCTTTTACCACTCAGAATTTTTGTATTGGTTGAAGAAGGCTCTATTAACCAGTGGTCATTTTTCATGCAAAAGTCATGTATGAAGTAAAGACAGCACAACCAGGACATGCTGGCCTTACTCCACGTAGTATGCAGTCAGTAGCTTATGAATAGTCAGTCTGACACTATCAAAGCATGATTGTCTTGGTGCATCTGTACTGATAATTAGCAGATCTGACTTGTCCCAGAGGCATTGTCCTCAAGGTGCTTGTTCTGCATGGTAGGTGTGCAGAATTACTTGGAGAGAAGTACAGAAGCCTTCCCTCATTCTACCATCTTTAAAAAGTTTTGTTTAGACAAGAGAACTTTTTTTTGTCATAATTATTCTATTGCATTTCAATTTTGCATGCAAATAATTAGAACTGTGGTGTTATAATGCTATATAATATTATAACATGATTTCTACTTGTAGGGACCTGAACCAAACTCTTAGAGGCCATTGGAAAATAAGCTAAAATACTGAAAAGTCAGCATAATATTTTATAAGAAAAAAAAAGGTAGTTTTAAACACAACGTTAATTAATATAGATACTGAGAGCTGATAAAGGAATTTGATCTTCTTTCACAACACTGCTGTTGGACTGATTGACAGCAACTGGGTACACACACACACATACTCACTTTTGCTTTGGAAGTTATTTGCTTTTAACAGCAGAAAATTTTCTGCATTTAGATAAAGCAGTGGAAGGGTCCAAAGAGATGAAAGGAAAAGAGGTTGTTATTGTCAGCCTGCCATTCCTTTCCCTTTGTACGCAAAGTGTGGTACAACAGTGTGTGGTGCCAAATAAGAGCCTCAAGGTGGAGTGAAGAATTAATACAGATTAAAATTATATACATTTTCTGGGTGTTTTTATGGGTTATCAGTTTCTCAGCCTGGTTCACTGTGCAGCTGTACAATGGGAGAGCACACAAATGGGGATATATGACATGTGAATTTGCTCTGCCACAAAAATACATGTTCATCTAAGTGATGCCTGAGTCTATTTATCATTCAAGCAAGTAAACTAGTTTATTACATTGGATGTGCTGTACCCAAACTATAAAAAAATCCTTATCTCCATAGTAAATATGCAAACCTGGGAACTCAAACTCGATTTATTTTTTACTTGGTACAAATACATCTGACATAATCATCGAGCTTTGTAGATGCACTTGAAAAAAATACACACACTCTAAATGACTTCAAGAATGTAGAAATATTGGAATTTTTAGGAAAATTACTGACATCAGGATTATATGAGTAATCAAAATCTTAACACAGTCCATGTATTTTCTCGCTATTCTTATATTCTAGAATGGCTTCTCTATACAGCGAGCTTAATTTGGAATATAAATTATTTCATTTTAGGATATTTAGCCTAGTTTGCATATAGAGTAAGTATGCTGGATCATGCTCATTTACATTTTGGATTAGTGCCTGCAGAATGGCTCAGAGGAATAATTATTTTGGAAACGCTATTGTGATCGATTTCTGCATCTGAGGCCCTGCAGACCATATGTGTCACCAAAGGCAGACCAGAACTCCACAAAGTACTAACTGAGGCCTTTCACTTAAAAGGCTTTGACACTATTTGATCTAATATTTAGAACCAACTATTCAGAGTGAAAAAGTACAGTTGTCGCACTATTACAGCACTATTAATAAGCCAGCTAAACACAGTATGCAATCATTAAATGCCTAGCATAGGAATTTTGGTGCAATACAGAGGAAATGTATTTGCCTACAACATGCTGTTAGGGCCTTGATGGTCTCCATGAAGAATGCTTTATGCCATGACACACTGGGTTTTTGCTGCTAAACTATAAAACTTGGAAGAACGATTCTGCTGGCCCTGGTGTGTAGGTACCAGGTTTTTACTGAGGTGGTCAACAAGCTAACTGAGAAGTCCAGACCAAGTTATTTTCTTCAATACAGCCCCCACAGCATGCCAGGCCAAAACCCTGCGGTAGAAATGTCCACCAGCGCGGCACCAGGGATGAGGGACTTTCTGGGCCCAGTGGGGCTCCTTGGAAGTGTGTCGCTCGCTAATAAAGCGACGGCCTTGTGGCTGTGTCGAGCAACAAGAACAGTAGGATGATTTCTAGCTTATTTGTGCTCCTGGAAAATGATAAGACTTTGTATATAATATGTCTTTGCATCGCTATCGTGGCTCATATCATTTCTTCCCACAGAAAAAACTCAAGGTAGCACACACCGGGAGCAAAAATCTCCTGAAAGATGTTGTTGTGAAGAACTCCTGGTTCTGTTGGGATGAAAGAAATGTTTGTCCTACAGGAATGGTTGCAGTGTCTGTCCCAAACAGTATATTTACCAGAAACTCAAGATTTGCACCAGTAGGAGGGAGAAATCAGAACCTATTCATTAGTTGTTCCATAATAGATTTAAAAATACAAACTTGCAAGGTCACTTACATAAAGCCTGCAATACCATATGCTCAACACATTCCAGAACACCAAACACATGAATCACTGCAGTTATATTCATAAAAATACTCTTCTACTCCCCCAGCACATCACACAATGATGTAGTTACAGGAACTTTTTTCCAGGTGGCAGCTGATTTAAGAGGTTCCTGCAGTTCCTGCTTATTCCTGCCCTATAGCTATAACTGATCACTTCCTCACTTGTGCTGGTTTAATTCTGTGGAGCTGTGCCAGCCACCATACTGGGTTTAAAAAACCAAAATAAAACGAGACAAAAACACACACACAAAACAACAAACAAACAAAAATCAATACTTTTTAAAAGTTATTTTAAAAAATACCTTGGGTTATTTCAGTGATGTAACTGTTGCTTCAGCACTGCTGAGGGGCTGGTGACCTGCTGCTCAGTGATAGGAATGATCACTCAAATGTGGTAAGAGCTCTTAAACCAGCTTTGCAATCAGAGACAACTGATTGATCAAGCTGGATTCTGAGTGAACAGAGAAAACAGGGACGTAACTGAGCACGCCGCCAGAAAGTGTCCCTCTCAGAAGCCTTTGCCTGTTTTTTAAGCAGTAAAGAAAATCAGTAGCTGTACAATAACCTGTCTGTGGAACAGTGACAAACCTATGAATGTCCCAAGATGTAAGTGGGAGGGATATGTGAATCCGACTGGGACAAGCATGTAGAGGCTCCATAGCTTCTTTAACTACTACATCTTCTGAAAAGTCTTTTTTTAAAGTGTGTACCAATAAAAATAGCAAAGCTGAATCTTATAAAAAAACATTTTATTAAGTTAATTTTTTTTAACTTGGACTCTACCGAAATCTAATTTTACCCTAGTCCTTTCTAAATGTTTTTTATGTATATTCTATGTGTATATATAAACTAATAAATGGTATGAATCCTCATCTGTGTTTGCATTGTTTGCACGAGCATTCAGACTCAATAAATGTTTGAGGTCTTTTCTCTACTTTCACTGGGGTACAACAAGAACGCCTCAGTCGAACTGACAAAATTAAGTCATTCTTAAATAAGCAAAGATGAAAGATGAAGCAAAACCTCCTTGCCTTGGTATTTAAAGTGAGGTCAGTTGGCAGACAAATTTCCAATGTCACTGACTTACTAATCAATACAGAGGAACTCTCATTCATTCCATAAAATGAATCCAATTTGCTTAAGAAAGTTATGGTGTTCTGAATGTTGAATGCTAGAATAGATGCGTGTGTGGAAGGTGGAATGCAACCGTGACCAGTGTGTTTGATGGAAGATTTTTCAAGAACGCATTACTTCTTCAAGAAGAGTTAATTTATCTGGGAGAAAAATAGGAAAAAGCCAAGTATGGTTTTATGTGTTTTAGGGCCCTTGGTGTGTTGCTGCATACTGTTTCATGAAAGCAGGAATGCAAAATAAACCCCTCTCCTCTGAAAACTTAAAAGGTACCAGAAGAAAAAGCTAAGACATTCACAAATTAAATTCTGCTTTAACTTACTTTCCACTCAAAAACAGTTTTCCCTTTCTACTGCTTTTAGAAATCAAACAGCAGTAATTATGGGAGTGAATATTTTCTTTTTCTGCTGTTTGATGTGAAGGCTAGCAGCTTTTCTGTAATATGTGTCTTGAGAACTGTTGACTCTAGAATAAGAATGTGGTCTTAGATACAAGTGCCTCTTTCTTCTGTTATAATAAACTATTAGTTGACAAAGAGTGCTCACAAGAAGCCTTGTTTCAGTGAACAGAGTGGAAGCAACAAGGTGCTGTTTCCCCACTGGGAGCATTATGGGCTCTGACTTAGCAGTGGGGATGGAACAGGTGAGGGTGGTTGGTGCTCTTAGGCTCAGCTCTCTGCCTTGTTGCTTCCAAGAACTGGGTTTGCTCATCCATATGATAAGGTGAAGGGGATACCCTACTGCTGTCTGCAACTGCTTCATGGAAGGGTATAAAGCAGGTGGAGCCAGACTCCTTCCTACAGAGTCAAGGTGGAAGGAGGACAGGTGATGGGCAGAAGCTTTAACACTGGCAATTCTCAACTTGATAGAAGAAAAATATGTTCACCCTGAAGGTGGTCAGACACTGGAACAGGAGGCCGGGGAAGTTGTGGACAATCCATCCATGGAGATATCCAAAGCCTGACTAAGCAAAGCCCTTCTCTTGCTTCGAGCAGATGAATTGGGGGAGACTACCTCCAGCGGTCTGCCCCATCCTCTGTTGCCTGGTTCTGTGCAGACAGCAGATGCATTTGCAAAACCACCCTGGAAGCACTACTGAGTGGTGCTAAGTAGCTGTCACTAGCTTTGATTTACCTGAGAAGTTTAGGCAGTGAACTGAGGCAGTTCAGCACTGGACAGATGGGTGGGCTTGAGTTGAAGGAGCTGATTTCGCATCAGAGTTAATCTCTTTAAGTCTCCTCAATTATACCTCCTTTTCCTAGTCAGATAGAGCTCAGAAAGGTCCCACTGATGTCTCTTGTCTTCGTCTCCTTCTCTCTCCGGGACTCTTAACTGCTGAACTGGGGATATTATGGGTGTTACTGACATATGAAGAAAAAATATTTTCAGTGATCTTAAATACAGAACCACAATATGAATGCATATTCAGGTAACCTGTGTGAAGGAAAGCAAGCTTACTTATCTGTAGGTACTCTACCATCATCACTCTTTTTAGCCTCAGAGCTCATTCCTATTTGGTCTTGTGCCTTCTGTTGTTTTCCATTCATATAGCTGAAGCACTAGTCTCAGCTCTTATTACTCTGACTGCCTCAAAGTCCTCTTCTCTGGCCTTGACAAGAGCCACTAACATCTGGTCACAATGTTGCTGCAGAGATGGCTTTGATTTATCACTATGACAACGTCATCCTCAGTGCTGCATCTCAACACGGCTTCTTGTTTCTCCATTGCGTCAGTCACTAAGCATTTGTCTTCAAATCCCATCTATAGAGAAATCACTTGCTCCACTGCTGAACTGCACTTTCCTTCAGGATGGGGCTCCAGCAATGCATAACACTAAACATCATGTCTATGGTAAGAAATTAAAGTTTATAATGTATACAACATTTAATAAGGATGGATCTGCATAGGCTGAGTGTAATAGCCAAACAGGAACTTACGTTCTGAAAAAGATTAATTGTATTATTACTTTCTGACACGTTAAAATTTCTCACTGGCTTTTGAGATCTACACAAAAGAGTGGGTGGTTTAAAAGGCTTCTACCAAAACTTTTGTGTTGCTTAAACTCAGAATTACTTCACTTGACTCTTAGAGGAAGACACTGACAGAGCTGCATGTGCCTTAAATATAAAACTCTCTTTGAAATACACTTCACTTACATCCTGCT
Organism: Caloenas nicobarica; assembly: GCF_036013445.1. NCBI lineage: Eukaryota > Metazoa > Chordata > Aves > Columbiformes > Columbidae > Caloenas > Caloenas nicobarica. The sequence continues at coordinate 154,043,815 of NC_088245.1, read as the reverse complement.
CAGACTTTAAAAGCTAAATGCTATACTCCTTTTAGCAAAACAGGCTATAATGGAGACAAAAGGACAATGGCATCTTCCAATTCCATGCAATGATATGTATATATTAATATGTGCAAATTTCTGTGGTTTTTGTGTACCAATACAGAAACTTGACAAAGCATTAATTTTGTATACAGCACTTCCGAGCCGTGCTTGATATAGTGTTGCATTTGGCTACAATTCAAGATGTATCTTGATATTTATATGCTATTTTACGCTGAAATATGATTACATGCTTTTAGATTTACAAAACTCCAGTCTTGCCAGGAAATTCTTGCCTGTAAAGCTATTTTAGGATTTTATCAGTTAAAAGGCTTAAGAGCTGAATGTTGTCCTCACATTGTCTTAAATGGATACTGCATATGTGCATTCGGAGGCAAACTTTGGCCTTAGTTTTGATTTAATAGTTTAGCATGGTTAGAATGACATACTTAAAAATCTGGGGTGATTAATGAAACTGGTGACAGTTTGTGAACTCCTAAAGTTTCCCTGATGCTTGGAAAAAGCTCTAAATTTCTTTCTCTGACACATAATACAAACAATAACTTAAATCCCCATGTGGTTGCTATTTGTCACAAATACACATGATTTAAAACTTTTAATGAAAAACTGACTTTGAAAAGAAAATTTTCACATGGCATGTTTCCTTCTTTCACTTTTCCTTACCAAACAGTTAAGCAGCTGAAACATGTCCAGTGTTCAGAATCAAATAATTTTAGTATTTCACAGAATATTTCAAATATGCCTGGCTTTGTTTTTTGTTTGTTTAGTTTTGGTTTGGTTTGTTTTTCCCCTCAGAAAAGTTTTTGTAGCTATTCCGTAAAATTCAGTGGAAAATACTTACTGTTTTCTAACTGACCCAGAGCCTGGAGCCAGAAGAGTAAAGGCACTTGGTCAGTAGCTGCTCCTGGCAGCCATTAAGAAGTTAGCAGCCCATTGGAATCCCCCAGGAATCCAAGCTTTAACTTTGGAAAATAAATATGTTTCCAACCCTAACCACTCCAGAAAATACTGAAAATACAAACTGGGAGTAAATCAATGCATTGTTCTTTCACTGACTGTGCAGACAGCCTGAAATAAAGCCTGGAGAGATGGGAGTGACTACAGTAGACTACTAACTCAAAATCCTTAATATGATCATTCAAGTCTTATCATCAACTGAATTCTAACTGTTCATCGTTTTAGGAACATCATTCAGCTAATGCACATGCATTATGATTCTAAACCAGTTGTCAGTCTCTCAGTGTGAAGATGTCCAGAACCTCCCTCAAACCTGAAAAATATATCATATTGATTTTTGTATCACTCGGAAGCTGCATCATAGAGGCCTTGTTACATAAACTGCTAATTAACACAGAAGAAAAGGCTAGTCTCTGCCCTAAGGAGCTTGCAGTTTAATTACGACTGGAGTCAGCATGTAAATACCAACAGAAAATAAATGAGGATAAGGGTTCGCTTAAGATTTCTCTGGGGAAGCAGGTTTAAGAGATGTCCATCTTCTTTCATTTCAGCTGCTTCTTTCTAGGATCGAAGTAATGATCCCATTTAAAAAAAACACCACCACTATTTTTAGCACAGAGCTGGGGGGCGGGGGGACATTAGCTTGGATCATTTCACTTTTGGGGGCTGGATTGTAACCCTCTGGGGAGCTGGATCAGCAAAGCTGATGGGATGGGAAGCAGCATCCCACAAGCAGTTGGTGCTTCAGCCAGAGACCTGCCGGTGCAATAGAGTCGCTGCCTTCGGGATCGCAACGGGGCATCTCTGCCAAACAGCACGGCAACACAGCAGGGTCACAGGGCTCAGCTCAATAAGCAGCAGTGTCAGTGTGCTGGCTCCAGGGAAGGGTCTCAGAACCAATAATGGTGTGTTGACTTGGTGCAAGAGCAGCAGTGAAAGCACAGAGCACTTGCTTGAAGAATAACAGGTAGTGAAGTTCAGAATCTTCGACCAAGAGGAGATGGGAATCGGTGTTGCCTTACTACATGAGAAGGTAGAGGATGAATAAGAAGGAAATCGGAACAGCCTGGAAGATGAAGCCTGGCCAGCTAGGTATTGGCTGCATATCAGCCACTGTCAGTACAATGCCTTGTGATTCTGAAGTTAAATGGACAAGAGCTGAAATTCCGTGTTATTTCATCTCAAAGTTACGAACATGCAATGTTTATTGGCACAGTTCAGTGAGAAGGATCACATGAAGTCAAGTAGCAGCAGATTTCCCTTTATTTTGCAGCAGAACAGGCCAAATTTCAGTATCCTGGTATATGGCAAACTGCACCTGTATTACAGCATGCTAGCTATGGGACAGAATACTTACCTCGCTGTTTTACTGTTATACAAATAAAGGAGCAGCTCTGCCTTTTCATTATAACACACCTAACTTATGGGATAGTTATTATCACAGTGACACTTTTCTGTAGATGTTATACATACAGTAGCTACTATAAAAGGTAGAAAGAACTCTTCTCTAAGCATATTACCTGTACACTCCAACTGGGCCTTGCTGAATGCCCTATGTAATGGTTATGCTTTGTTCAGCTTATGAAAAACCCACTGTAGACCACCACGAATTTATGGTCCATGGCAGCTTTAAACTTGTTTGTAAAGGTTTAAAGACAGGAGTTGAATTGCCTGGATTAAAATTAATTTTAAATGCTTTAATGGGGTGAGCTCTGTTATTGAAGACTGATGTGCCTGCAGGCTTTATAAAACTCCAGTATTCTAGGATGGAGAGATATTCTCTGTGTCACGTTGCTAAAGGATATCACACACCAAGGGCAATTACCATTCTCCCTTTTGCGGTCACATACAATGCCATAAAACAGGCCCCAGACTTCCTTATTTAATTGCCTGGTTTCTTTTCATCTCAAACACAGTCAAAAGAAATGCATTTAGCTCACCCTTGTAAAATAGCACACATTTTCTTACTGTTATGCCTTTGAAATATTGCACATGACAGCAAATATTTAGAGAATCTCATGAATGGCAGAGACCTGTAAGCAGCCTTATCCTGGGGATATTTATTGGCACAAAACTTCGGTGGCATCATGCTTCAATGGTATTGAAGAGGTAAGACAAGTTTGTGCTGGTGGATGTGAGTGCGAGCAGACTCTTCCCATTTCAGAGAGGTGACTTGTCTCCTAGCCTGGCCACCTAAGGACCACACAAGTCAAACATTTGCACACTTGTCATTAGACTATTTTGAATGAAGGGACATGATAATGCATTTTGCAGCACGGTTATCATATTGCAACTTCAATTTGACACGTGATACAGGTCCTGGACTCCAGTGTGATTTTGGACAAAGTGCTTCATGGAATGGACAAATTGCATGTTTATGCCTCAGTTTACCCAGCTGCGTATAAGGAACAGTAGAAATGACAGAAATTCTTCCATCCTCCCTGAAAATAGTTGGACAATCCCTGATGAAGGTACTAAACTGATGTGAAGTATTTAGCATTGTTACACAATTGAAAATTAACATAAGACATTGAAACTTTCCGCTAAATAATGAAAGATGCAGGGATTCGTAGGCAAGCTCAGTGACAAAGACAATGCCGAAGTCGGCTATGCGATGTCTCAACAGCCACTTGGCATATGGAGAAATCAGAATGCTGTAAGAGAGGTGGGGAGCAGAGGAGGAAAGGAGGAACGGTCAGAGAAGGGAAACAGAAAGGAGAATGAGTGATGTGGGGCTCTGTTCTGCTGCATTCTCCTCTGGTCCAACCCAAAGCTGAAGTGCAGGGCCATGCAGTTCCAGCTCAAGGGGCTGGCATCAGGTTGCTGCAAAGTGGTCAACACTGCACATCCTTCTCACCTGGCTGTGGTCTCCATTCAGATGCAGAAAACCTGCAGAGAGAGTATTTTCTGCATCTGTTAACCAGTGTCACCAGTAAGCTGCCTTCCCTGACATCCTTGTGCTGACTTACCAGTCAGTCCCAGTGCAGAAGGCCAATGGTACCATCACACGCTACCACCTGCCCACTCACCTCCTTCTCTCTGTAGCACTGTAGCAGGGCCTGGGGAATGCTGCTTCAGGAACCACTTCTTTTCTCCTTTTTTTCCCTCTACTGATGGAGCACAGAGGTGGTAAGCAGACATTTTGCTCTTCCCACCATGCCTGAGCTGCCAGCTTCTCCCAAGGAAGCATCTGCCGGTGTCTGTGTAGGTCTATCCTTGTGCCAGTCAAGCAGGAACAAATCTGGGTCCTTCTGATCTCCAGGCAGCAGGATGTCAGTGACAGCAACTACAGAAAAAAAGTAAGGCACTGTTGTTAAGACATACATTTTAATACCTTTGTCTGTTACAAGCTATGAAACAGTGGTTAATATTTGTCCACAATGAGTTCTTGACTAAAAGATAAATTAAAGAAATCATTCTTTTTACCCTTTTGGCTTAGCAAAAAAAAAAAAAAAAAAAGAGACAGGAGGAAGAGTACACCCACAGTAATAAAGATACAGGCTTTTAAAGTCTGTAATCACTCTTCTTCACAGCATGAATGAATCAGAAGCTCAATGAGCTACAGAAAACAATTTCAGGGGAAGCATGAAAACAGTCCTCCCCTGTGGTTTGATAAGATCACTAATGCCTGGAAAAATTAAGCCTCCATATTCTAAGACTGAATATGTCCTTTCATATTTCTTCCCATACAAATTCATATCTGTTCCCTAACACATGTTGCCACTAGACTACCAGTTGTTGATCTTGTGCTAAATAAGACTTAGAGGCAAAAACATTAAAAAACCAGGAAAAGACAACCAAAACCTTCAATTATGAGGTCACTACCACCTTCACCCTCTGTTATCTACAGGGGAAGAGGTGAAGAGTCCACCTTTAAGGGCTGCCACTGCCAGACTATTAATTATTGTCCTATAGACCTGCTTGCTGAGCTACTTGGATAGTCAGTCCCTGACCCACATCCATCAAAATGAGCTGGATTAAAGCTGAAACAGGGTAAAAAGAGCTAGCAGAAGCAAATTTGCCAAGACGATGGTGGTGGGGATTGCCAAGCACTGTGGCGTTGCTGTGGTCAGCAGAAGACGTGGTCAGGCTCTCAGAGCTGAAATCTGCAGGGACCTGACAATTTCTAAAGGCAAGGTTTCCTTGACTGAATCTGCACTGTGCTCAGCCCCACGGTACCTAACAAGCTGGCACCCTGGGGGTGTGAGGGAGGAATGCATACAGTTAATACCTCTTGGTGGTATTTTCGTAAGAGAGTAGTTGCACAGAACATAAATGTATATTTTTGGGAAGCTCAGCCATGAAAATATGACTGCTAATAGTCAACCTAGTTGATGAAAATAGAATTGTCAGTCTAATTTTAGTGTCAGTCTAATTTTAGTGTAGTAAACTAGGGACAGCACTCCATCTAAAATATAAATGCATTGTGAATGCAATTCTGCATTTCATAGTACGTACTTAAAACAAGAAGTGATATCTAGAACAACCTTTTAAGGAACTTATTTTGCAGTTGAAACAGCCGAGGAGCTTCTCTAGGATTTTTTATTTGTTAATTTACACACCATTTTTCTTGCACTCAATATGCATTCAGAGTCTAGCTATGCTTAGGGACATTCAGATGCTCAAGTCCAGGAGGAACACTTGTAAGGGGACATAGCTCCTTAATCCTGTGTCTCTACAAGCCAAGCACAGTTTTAATTGTATTGCCACAGAAAGAATAGCCAAAAAATGCATTAGGCAAACCTTGTAGGAATATGCAATGTATTTTATTAAATCAGCCAGTAAAAAAGGGGCAACCTTCTGGATAGGCATACCTTCTTCAGGCCTGAAATAATAAAAAAAAAAAAATCATTGTCTTCAGTAAATGTTACATCAGGATTGGATAGGCATGGGAAATTTTTTCTGGCACAGGTGAGAATGAAAAATAACTGATACACCACTTATCAGTGTATAGAAAGAATCCCCGCAGAAGAGTACAGGAGGAGAGTTGAGGTGCCCGAGGGTGTGTGTCATCTCTTCTGTAAAGGTTTCTCCCAAAAAGACAAATGTGGTCCCCTTTGCATGTGCATTTATACTTCATTATATATTTAGGATCTTTGAGGGTGACTTTTCTTTGCAGTTCAGAGCAAAAACGAAATATTACTAATCCTATGGCATAAAGCAAGTACTAACTTATTTAGTATGTCTGGTGACTTATTGAAAGGAAACACAGGGTTTTATCATACGAGCTCACAAAGCCTGATTTGATTCAAGCAATTGATTCTCACCTTCTTCACCACAAAGGCCATATCCCATGAACTTATGGACAGTTTATGTTCTATCCAAATTAGCTGGTCAGCCTCTTCTATGATCAGCTGGACCATTGCACTTAGACACAGAAAGGATCTCAAATGTATGCTGAAAAAGTCAAATCAAATTCTCCCAGGCTACAACCTCACATCAAAGCCTCTTCCTTCCCACAACAGCTTTATATGAGGAATTTTCCAGATCTGGTGGTCCAACGTGCAGGGGAGCTCCTGTCACAGGGACTAATGTACAGCACCTTGTGCACTGGGACAGAACAAGCTTAATTCCAGCTGAAAGATAGTAAAAGCTACAATTAGTTAAAGGCGAGCTTAAAGGTAATGTGTATACTAAACATCCTTCATTCAATGTATTTTGAAGCAGCAATTAAACATTCCTTTGGTCACTGGCAGCTGTAGTACCAAGATAATGCCCAACAAAGCAAGACCAAAACCAAAGCTATATGAACTGCTTGGTTTCCCAGGGCCTTGCTTGCATAAACAGGATCTGATAGTACAGAGCTATTTTGCAGCTGGGTACAAAAGAGTCAGAAAGTGAGTAGAGTGCCAGGAGGAAAACGGCAATCCAGTACTGTGTGTTGTGTTCAGGCAGTGCTTTTTTTGGTAAATAATATTTGGGGGGTTGGAGGAAAGTATGAACAGAAATGCCTGAATTCCTGAAAAAGGAGAACAGAACTTTGAAATTTAAATGTATAAATATATTTTTAAACATAGAAAGACTGTGGCAAAGAAATGAGCCATTTCTAAGAATAAACTGTCCTGTGAGTTCCAAGTATCAGCATTGTGTGCTTGAACCAACAAGCAGAACAGAGTTTCCATGGCAAACAGAAAAAATTCACAGGCAAGTAAGGATGCATTTGTTCTAAGTGTTTTTGCTTTAGCAAGTTTGCAGGGAGTGTGCAACAAAGGCACCTTGGTTATTCAAGTCCTTGTACAGCACATAGCTGGCATGGCAGCATTTTCTTTCAACAGGTTCATTTTGAGACAGAACTAGGGAGATGAAACTGTAAGGATTTTGCAATTTTTAATTAAGAAATTGTGTAAGAGTATGAACAGCCACATGATGAACAAAGTAACCAGACATGAAAGAGTTATGTTTACACAATACGTATTGTAATAAAAAAGTTGTATAAGGGGACAGCTACCTCCCTTCAACCTACTAGAAAACAGTGGAGCCTGAATTGCTTCTTGTTGTGCTTTCATGAACACCCTCATGTTTATCACCATCATCTTTATCAGAATTACCAGCAGAGCTGAGCCACATAAAACTACGGTTGAAAAAAAAAAAATGAAGATACTGGGCATTGCAAACTATATAGCACCCTGAGAACAGACATGTTTTCTATCAAATTTAAAAATAACGCAGCATATGCACGTGGATAGAAATGCAGACATCGCTGGAGGAAGAACTTGGCAGTTGCCACATGACCTGTGCCTCCATCCTTTCCAAGACCACAGCTGCCAGGCTGTCCTCTGGGCAAGGCAGAGCCCCACAGCTGGCGCTGCGCGGTGGGGCTGGGGCCAGCTGTGCTGAGGTAACGGCGTGATTAAGGATTAATCCACAGCAGGACAGCAAGTTGTACTTTACCTGATCAGCCCATTCATTTTTGTTTCTAAGGAAGACCTGGTTCTCATCAGGAAAGGACTCACGGGCACTGAGAGACTCCTCGATGTTTGTTTCTGTAGGAGATAAAGTAAGGTGCCCAGATTTGAAAAGTGTGTAATTTAACCAAATAGAGGATGGAGGAATGGCTTGAAAGTGCCATGTTTATGAAAACAGAGAACTTTATACACAGAAACACAGTCTTGTATAATTAATATGGCTATGGCCAGACACTTATGAAAAGGCATGGAAAGAACTTGGGAAATTATCATTTATCTCTACAGCTTTGGCTCAGAAACCATTCTAACATAGACAAATTTTCCCAATGTTAACAGGCGACTGCACTCTCTGGAGCTGCTGCTGCCTTCTCCCTTCTCCTATAGACCTTTTCCTCCCCTTTTAGGTTCCCTTGCTCAGTGGAAGATCATCAGCCGGCATTTGGGTAATGAACACTGAAGGGAAGCCATTAGAATGGAGTATATAAACAAATGAGATGTACAAAGAAATTGAAAAACGATGTTTAAAAGATACAGGTTAAAATGGCATTTTAAATATCTAAAAGAAAAAAAAGTCAAAACCTTTTTGATGAAAACTGTGATTCCCTTCCTGATGATAAGCAGTATCTTACTTAGTGGAACCAGCCAGACTCCTCACAGATTGTGAGGTTTCTTTAAGTTTATTGGAACTTAAGCAATAGGAACAAGCAAATGGCTTGAGTCTTATTGAAGGTGATGACAATATAAACTTTATTCCTTTAATTTCAAAAGCATTTTCAAGGAGATTTAAAAGAATTTAATTAACCTCAGAAGAAAAACATGGAAGATTACAGTTGAGTAACAGGACAACTCTTGGGCAGTTTTTATTCCAAAGGCTGCAATGTCAATTTTCAACTTCCTTGAATTGAGGACTAATTGCAGAATTAGTCTGATATCATGCAATGTAATTGAGAACAGAACCAGGTCATAGGATTCCTTCATGTTACCTCAAGTGACTGTTTAATAAAAATGAGTATATTCCCTTTTTCTCTCACTGACAATATAATGGACTAACCTGGATTAACAGATCCAGCATTAAAACTGATCAGTAACATTGCTATCATTTTTTCAAAAAGCACAAAAAAAAATCTTCTCATAGGAAGTGATTTAATAACAGTGTGTAAAAAGCTGTTCCTCAAAAGGTATCGTGGTTGTAGATATATATACACACATATATTGTTTGATGAGTTCCTATACAGGTGTATTTGAGCTGCTGTTTTATCAAAAAGTGCCACCTCTAATGACAGATCTCTCTTTAAATTTGGCCCTATTTCAGTTACTTCAAACTAAAAATGAGGGGATCTGACATTACCTAACCAAATCATTTGTAATTTAATCATAAAAACATTCTGTATCCTGTTACACAGGGCTAGTATTTAAATCTCAGCGAGTTGCAAAACATGTTATTGTTTACCAGAAACGTACAAATTGTACAGACACAATTAAAATTGTTGAAAATACGTAAGCAAGAAAAACAAATCTCTGACATTGTTTTTGTATCGTGGTATACTGGATCTCAGCTGAAAAAGCACAAATTCCTAAAAATATCTGTGAGTTTTCATATATAGATGTCCCAAAACTTCAATCATTCTTTAGGAAAGTAGCAGAAAAGCAAGTTCATCAATTATATGTGCCTGATCAGAAAAATAGTGGTTTTAAAATATTTTATATTATTGTGGAAATGTGCAGAGAAACATCACAGCTACTTTTCAATCATTTAAAGATGTGATCTTTTTCTTTGCAGATTTTAAGCCTTAATCTTCTACACAGAAACATCTACATTATGTGTATGACCATTTTCATAAGCTATGCAGGTATCAGTCAGATTTCACTATATGAAAAACCAATTTAACAGTCCTTTTATATTAGTCTAGTTAAACCATGCATATCTTGTCTATGTATCCACGCAATTTAAGCTGTAAAGATTATTTATAATATTGTACCCAATTATTATGACAAATGTGCATGGTATTACATTGACATTTGAGATCAACATAGTTCATTTTTTATTACACAGGGTGTTTCAAAAAGATGGACCCACTGTCTCAATGTTAGGTCACATGGGACACCAAGACTTGATGCTACACTGTTGGCCCCTGAGATCCCCAGACATTATATCATGTGACTTTTTCTTGTGGGGATATGCCAAAGACCGTGTTTTTGTGCCACTATAAGATATTAATCTGGATGACCTCAAAATATACTGCTTTGAAACTGGGTCCATCTTTTCGAAACATCCTGTACATAAGCCACGAAAGTTACACTTTTTTAAGTTAGAGTTTAAGTAATTTTAAGGTCAAGCATCTGCTGTCAACATTACTTTTACAGTGTCATTATTAAGATAAAACTTTTTATTAAAAATCTTAGTTAACATAAGAACTTTGGAATATAAAATCTCTTCTTCAGGGGGTTGCAGAAGACAAGTGCTCTATGTTACTGCCTCTAGGCTTGACCACAGAAGAAATCTGAAATATTGAGTGAACAGAGTTTCTTAGAAACTACAGACTGAATTTTTCACATCCTATGTAACCTTCTAAGAATGGTCCTAAAATAACATGAGGCCAGACTGCTGGTAAAACAGGCAATAGAGAACCATATCTAAACTTATCTCATCCTTCAATAAGACCCATAGAATGATCCACAAAAGGCATGCAGTCTCTTACATCTTTATTGTAATCTACTTGAAAATGCTGGATGTAAACATGTTTAGTAAGGATAGTAATTTTACTTTTTAATTTTTTTTTCTTGAACTCTCTAAAATAATTTCCCAGCCTGTTTTAAAAGACTGGAATTCTTCTGTCACTCTGAACAGAGCAGCATCCCACCATTATTGAGAGTAGGTCAGTTGGTCAGTACTGTGATAATAGCAACATTTTTTAGATGGCAAAATTGCCGTACACCTGAGGTCAATGAATAAAAAGAGTCTTCTCTACAGGTATGTTTCCCAGAAATCTAAAAGAAATTCACACTATAGAAGTAGAGAAATTCATATTTCTCTGTGGATTAGGCTGAGAGCTACAACTTTCTTATCCTTTTTAAATGATTCAGTTAATCTCTGCGACTATGTCTGCTATCAGATCAGTGATTTCTTCCCAATCCCCAGTTCCAGGTAGGTGCCACAGCTGGACTCCAGCTCTGCTGTGAGATGAGGTGCAGGAAAACATCATTCTTCTTCTTCCTTGCTTTCGCAGAGAAGACACTGAGGTTTTGGGGCTGGAAGGGAGCACGGGGAACCAAGACCCGAGATGCCATGAGACATTCGTTGAACTGCGGGGGTCCTCTGAGCTGTCAGTCACCTCTGCTGCCAGGGAGGACATTCATCAGCCCCAGCTGTGCCCTGTCCCAGAGCTCATCTGGCCCAGTCTCACATCGTGGTAGCCTTTGAGAAACCCTTCGCAGACAAAGCAGCCCGTGCTCATCCCACCAGACTTTTTTTGGGAAGGCATCAGACGGTTTTGTCCAAGGTCAGTAGAGGGCAAAAAGCTTCCAAGATCATGAGGGTCTCAACAACTCTGCATTTTGTCTGAAGCGATGTACCTGGGCAGAATAAAATATGGGTTTTGTAGAGGTTTTCATCTCTCCCAGTTCTGGTTTTGGGCCTTAGAATAGATACAACACTCTAACCTTATTGTCTTTGTGGCACAGGAATTGTCATTTGACAACACAGCATTGATCCACAGGCTGGTTTGTCATCCTGAGTCTGACAGCAAATGTTTCAGAAAAAAGGTAAAAGAAAAGCCAGAATGAACAGGTGCAGAATAATCTAGACACGAGGGAAATATCTACCTAACCACCACTAACTGGTACTTCTCCTATGCTGTAACACATTATAGCTATACCCTGTACATTTCTTATCCTGTCTAATTAACTATGAATGTTCTTATTATCTGTATAAAAGTCTAATCATTTTTCAAATCCTTCAAGCCCTTTACCTCGATTATCTTCTAGAAATCAGTCCTAATAGATAATTACACATTGCATAAAGAGGATTTCCTTTAAACCATGATTAAACCTGTTGCTTCCTGATTTCGCAGGCCATCCCCTTTCTCATGTACTACGAGACCCATAAAAGGAATATTCTAATTTATATTCTCTCTCAATTTAAGTTTCCAATATTTTATCTTTGTCTCTTAGTGACTCTTTCTTGTCTCCTTCCTAGCATGAACTATCTCACGCTCTCATGATGCAGAAGTTTCTGCATAATCCTTGTGATTTTAGCCCATTGCCATGAAACTTCTATTCAGGCTTTGTTTTGTTTTGCTTTGTTGTTCTTAGATGTGACTACCATCATTTGGCATACTCTCTGTTTACATAAGCATATTCTTCCCCATCTTCTTGTCTATCTTAGCATTGTTTGATTTCTGTTACTGATGTTATATTACAAGCAGAGATTTTCATTACAGTTCAGATGGTGAAAAAAATGTTTTTCCTGTATGCTGACAAGCTCTTTTGATTCCAACAGTCCATAGAAGCTCTGTTTAATCCAAAATAAATAACATTATTTATCATACATAGATACAATTATAAAATTTTTGTGACAGGCTTTAATAAAAGCACTTTGGATCTGAGATCTGCATGCCTTACTATTAATGATCATTAGGAATTTTTTGACAAAACATTTTTATTTTGGAATTCCACTTTCATTTCAAATGTTCTGCCATTCTAGAGAAACATTCAGTGGCAACCCTTCTATGTGTGTTAAGATCACACGAAACTGCGACAAAAATAAGTGAGTGTGTGTGTGTGAGAACGAGGGAAGGAGATTGCCAGTTCTGTAAATTTGGGGCACTTGCCTGGGATGGAGATGCGAGTGCTGAAGTCCACTGATGTGTGCTTGGATCTCCTGTCTACCAGGAGCTCCTGACATTTCAACAAAAAGTTGAAAGGATGCAAACTGCTCAAACATCAATTTTTCATACAAAATGGAATTCTTGGTTTTTTTGGAATTTGCTGTTGTGGTGAGACTTTCACAAATAGAGGTTTTCTTTGCAAAGGCGGTGCTTATTTGCTCTCGTTGTTACATTCATCACAACGTTTTATAATTCTGGTTTTGGTTACTGCTCCAATTAATTTACTCATTACCAAAGAACTGGTTTCTCTGATTTTTATCTACAGAACATCTCTTATGATATTTTTGAAAGAGAGATGCAGCATTTACTGCCATCACATTGTTTGATAAATAAACTGATTTTAGTACATTGCTTCGTGTTTCTACCCTTCTTTTCTCATGTACCTCAGGACTGCTACCCCAAACTAGTCACAGAATTGTGTTGAATTTTATTTATGAATGTTAACTATTTGTAAAAAGTACACAGACTTCTCCCAGGTACCTTCTTTCTTTTCTATTAGAGACACATTTCAATGGACATTTTAACTTTTACAGCCTTCAGGGACCAAAGAGACAAATGATTTTTTGATTAATTTGACTAAATGAGAACTAAGGGAAAACTGGCAAGGCATGTGAGTTCTTGGCCATACAGTTAGAGGGGTCTATATAGAGAAACAGGCTGCTGGACAGCTGGTGGCAGGGTTGACATTATTCAACAAGTCTCTGGTGACAAGACAGAGCTCAGCAGCAGGGATAGCAAAAGTCTACCCCAGACATATGATACTTTTGAAGTAGAAAGTGCCCCAAGAGGAAAGGGTGGGAGGAGGGCAAGCAGCTGCTGAGAGTCAAGGAATTACAGACCAACAAGCATGTATGGCTCACGTCACCACTTGTCTGGAGGTGGTCAGGTGTTGATGAAGGTGGGTCTATCATAACTTTAATTTGCTTTTGCTAACAGTCATGTAAACAGGATGTGTAATCATAACCCGGAGCAACTTGAAGAGGGAGTTGTGCTGCTGTGAAAACCTGAGGTGCCTCATGCCTTTTCAGATTCCTAGGCAATACTTTACAAATACATCTCATGTATAGACTGAAAAGACTCCCCAAGCCCTTGAACCTCCCCAAACTGAAGAAATTTTCCCAAGAGTTTTTGCAGTTTTACTTGGTAAAGCATGAGGACAGAAGCTGGTATTTATGACCCTACAAGGTGTAAGGCGCCTCTCTCTTTCCAAGGGCACCGTCACTTGCTGTGGAGCCTCCACGAGTGTGAGCTCAGCAGGTTTCACCTGCACATGGTGCATGTTTGGCATTGCATTGTTCAGGTTTTTAATGCTTGTGTAATGATATCTGGCACATCACTACTGTTCAGCTCTGACATGTCAGGGCAGTTCTGTGTGGAAAAAGGCTTTGAGGAAAATTGTTTAGGTGAGGAATGCTGTGTCCCCTCCACATCATGTTGGGCCTTTGCCCCACAGCACTGTTCTCCAGCTCTCAATAAACCTCTGCCCTCAACCACCCCAGATTTTGGCAAATCGTGTCTTTATTGTTACAATAGCGGTGGCTTTTTTCTCATCTCTACGAACACACACATATGCACAAGCTAAAGTTGAATTTTGTGTTTCTAGAAGGGACCTGATGAAGATTTCATCTTCACTAGTGTTTTACTTGCTGACCTTACCCTTGAAGGTGGGAGAACTAAAATGAAGACAGTCGAAGATGAGCTTTTGGATGTTGTGTATATGTAGAAGCAGCACAAAACTTGGCTGCTTGGGCTTCAGAAGCCTAATAGGCCAAGTTTTGGAGCTGCAACCTGTAATATAATTTGATAAGAATATACCGTCCTCTAACTTCTAACCTTTTCAAGTGCAACCATATCTAAGTCCCTCGTGAACAGTAGCTGACATGTTGCAAGTGGACTCTAATTCTGGATGCAAACCAATTCTACACCAGCTGGGTGTACTCGATTTCTACATCTGCAATGCTAGTGGGCTTTCAGAGATGCAGACCTTGTGTCAGTGCTTTCCGCGGTCTTCCAAGCTCAAGAGTGCATTTGGCTGAGTTTGCCAGAGCAGAATCTGCAGTTCTCCTTGCCCCAGCTCCTTGTGCGCGAAACTTTCATGTCAGGGGTGTCCACGTCTCAACTTTAATCCCTAATTAAACCTGGCGGAGTGACAGAGGAGAAAGAAACCTAAACTTAACTGGAATTTGCTGACTACTGAAATTCTTCATGTATATATATATATATATATATACACACACATATAATATCTATAATATCTTAAAATTCTTTTGATGTAAATCACCAAAGAATTACTGAAATTATCTTGGTCTGGCTTTTGCTCTAAGTCAGAACCTCAGAGCTTTGAGGATGACTCCTTTCTGTCCACCCTGTGCAGCAACTTCTGGAAGGTGCAATACTACTCTATTTGCTCGGGTATTTTCTGTGCACAGTCAGGGACCACATGCTCTGTCAAGCAAAGAGCACTCGTTTGCCACAGTTTTGAGCAAGGAAAATATAGCAGGTGGAACCAAGTGTTTGAGAGCAAAAGCTGGTGAATGTCTTGTTGAAATGGTAAAGTGAAACAAACAAACAAACAAAACTTAGAATAAATGAGTAATAGGGAAAAAAGGATAGATATAGGCATTGATCACAAAAATGGCGTAGAAAAAAAAATCCTATCATTACTTTTTCAGACATCCAAAATGTGGGAACCTGAGGTTCAACTTCCTCTTCTATTTGAAAATATTTGAACTCCTTCCTCTCAATAGAGAGAAAATGTTTAAATATGCATTGATACAGAGTGAATGAACTTATGGGTGTTTTAGAAAGAGTTTATGCATGGTTTCAAATGCCATGTTCAGTGCATTTTTCAGGGTCCCATATAGATAGGAAAGCTTCAGCTAGAGAGACTGAAAGCACAGAATTTATTTCACTGTATTCAGACACACTGCTTGTGGGGCCGGAGGTCCAGGTGCAAATCCACTTAAGCACAGAAAAGGGCAAGGTCTAGGCCTTCTGGGTTGTTGGCAAAAGCTCTTACTCTTGGAGAAGGGGTGAAAATCATACAAATGTAGTTTATTTTCCTTTTTGCAAATAAAGAATTCATTAAAATATCAGAACTCTCTTTTCATGCTTAGCTATAGTGTCTTAATTTTTTTCTTTTTTTGAAATTTTTTAACTGACTGTCTCTCTCTACTTGTTTGGGTTAGGGAGTTTTTGTCCATATGAAATTTTTCCATAAGTTATTCAGAAATGGAGATAAAACAAGCTGTCATGCCAAGCTGGATGTTGTTGGCTAGTTGAGCAACTCTTTCCTTAAATACAGGTCATTTCTGGGAACACCAGACTTTTACCATTCTAAACCAGCTACATGGCTTCTCCTGGAACAAAGTCTGCTATCTTAAGTATTATCACTCACCTGTAAACATGCATTATACTTTTGTGAAAAGAAGTAATGCATCTCTTTGTCACATCATAAAAGACCCTATAAACTGCAACGATAATATTAGGGCGGCCAGAAAGTCCCAAGCAAGTGAAATTTTGCTGTTTGCAAGTTCTAGGTGATGATTACTAGGGTGGATATTCCCAGGCATGTCTGCTAGTTGTTACTTGAAGCCTGGGCACTTTTACTCATTCATTGACTAAACACAGTGTGAGTCATTGACCTTTATATTTACACACATGCACGTGTACACGCGCACACAGGTACGTACGCACATACATACCCTGAACAGCTGGGCTTCTAAAAGCTTTTAAGCTATAAACATTAATAATTAATTCTCTCTGGCAGCTACATGCACTGTTTCCTTCTAAGTCTTTCATAACCTCTCCTAACAAGCCCCCCCGCCTTGCCTGCCCCATCAATGGGAATTGTTCTGCCGGCACATCCGCCTGCCAGCACACACGCACGCTCGCACACGCGTACGCAAACACATGCAGAGTAAACTGGAAATGGCAAATATGCCATTCAAGAAGGCTGTCATGGAAATAAATTTCCAGGGAACCGAGCAAGTCATTGTATACAAAAATAAACCCAACAAAAAAAAACCAAACCAAACCAAAACAAAACCAAAAAACCACAAACAAACAAACAAAAAAAGTTGCACCTCTGCATCGGCTGCGATGTCCCAGCTTTCTTTGCTCACCAAGACAAATGAGCACACACAAAAAGTGAATGAGTCAGAGAGAAGAAAGTGAAATAACTTATGAAATAGTTGTCAATGAAACTCTTTAATTATATAAAAGAATTAAAATAAATATTTAAGAATAGGGAAATACTTTTCTGGGGAAAAAAATAAATTATCAGGCACCTCATCAGCTCTGATAAATATCATATGAGATCTTAGATCAAACATTAAACCTTCAAGTTTCCTGTTTCACTTAAAATAGTAATGTATAGTCAGCACGGATTAGGAACTACAGCTTTAAAGGTATTTGATTGCTTAACTCTCATGTTGTCAGGGACTCTTCAAGTTTAAATAGTTGGTTTCAGTCGAAATTGGAAGTCTAAAAGTAACTTTAAAACACTCTGTCTCACCCTGAAGGGCGTCTCCCTGATAATTTTAGCATAATTTCTTAAATGACTCCAGGGTAATCAGCCTTTCTGCCAATAGGAGCTATATAACATATTTGCATGATCAGGAGTCATAAAGTACACACCACATACATAAGAGATCCAAGGATAAGAGGAGCACAAGGGCTGGTCCCAGGAGGAAAGAGGTTGTTTTGACCAAGGGTCTCATTGCTTCACCTTGGGATGTGAAAGGCCCATGAAAGGCCAGTGCTGGAGTCTGCAACTTCCTCCCCACTCCAGGGCCTGGATTGTCCTCTGGCCTCGGCTCCTACATAACCTCAAGCATTTAGCATTGTTCTCATATGGGCGTCTTCTTCAAGCTGCTGCTGAGCAGTTTGGGTTGGATGGGACCTTCAAAGGTCATCTAGTCCAACCCTCATTGCAGGGGTTGGACTAGATGAGCTTTGAAGGTCCCTTCCAACCCAAACTATTCTATGGTTCTGTGATTCTACGAGCCATTTGCAATTGGCCACCTGTGTTCAGAAGCAGAGAGAGAAAGACAGAGAGACAGAAAGAGAGAGAAACCAAGCCTTCTTTAGTAGGCAGCTCATCCTAAGTGCCTCCATTTAGTGCCTGGAGAGACTGGCCTTATGAGGTTGTGGTTAGTCTATGTTAATAATTTCCTATATTGTATTAGCTTGAATTCCTCATTCTTTTCTAACCAGTAAATTTATTAAAAGGAAGAAGATGACAGTTGTACAGAGGAAAGCTGCACTGTGTTTTAACCTTTGTTATTGAGGTTGTAGGTTTATTCCTGAGAATTAATAATTGCTGTTGTTTATTTTTCTTTGCAAAATAAAGAAGACAACCCTTTCCTGTCTCACAGGGGTGCAGTGGCATCTAATGAATTCTTGTGTTGTATTTTCAGCTGCAGGTTAAAATGCTGTGTGTAATAGACAAAGATAGCACTTGGAAACTTTTTTCTGGAATTGTGACTCTTCTTATGGACCACTCTTCAAAGAACACCCTAGGGCTACGGTAGTGAATGAACAGACACAGACAGTGTAGACGTGGATGGAAGGAAACTGTCAGCTTTTCTTCTGCCAAAAGCAATGCTTCCTTTCTTCTTCTGTTCTAGACATCCAGATGTTATTGCTTATATCTTTCTTTAATGGGTCACAATGGATATGCTGTTGTACATTTCAGTTTCTCCTACCAGGCTGTATTTTCTCTGTTTACCATCCTCACAGTTAGCTGATAGATGGTAGGAAGCATGATTTATTCTTACCCTGTCTGACAGCTAGTCTGTGCATCACCATGGATTCACACCATACACCTACTCTCTTTTTCACTTTTTATGTTAGGTAACTAGTTAAGTCTAAGAGTTAGCCCAAGGGATCAGAGGGGAGTGCTTATTTCTGAATAGGACTGAAGAATTTGACAGCCATTAAGAACATCTGCAGCTATGCATCTGTCCTCTTCCTGACACACAAATTTGTGCTGCCTGTGATTGCCTGGAGGGGCAGGAAAGTCTCCCTGGCACACACCCAGTTCACATCTGGTCAGATAAGTTTTGGTGCTTTCACTCCGTTGGCCATAGCAAGAGACATGAAGATCGATAGGCAATTTCTGTAATTGCATGTTTCTGTGGAACTATTAGCCAGTGAGTGGGATTCCTGCTGTTACAAATACAACAGGGGATAGAAGTGTGCTGTCAAAATGAATTAAACACAGCTCTGGTTTAATTAACAAAGTGGGACAGCACTGCAACTGTCCAAGTCATTTTACTGAATACGCACTTTAAGTTGCACAATCTAAAATAGGAAAAGGCCTCTTCACTTGTGCAGATGAACATTCAAGTCGCAGCTGGAAAGAGCAGAAGCATGCTCCCTCTGCCAGACTGCTCAGAGCCGATTTTACTCATCCTCACATGCAGTCCACCACAAGGGCAACAAAGATGCCTTGGCCAGGGAGCTTACAGCCATTGGCCATGCTTAGTCCTAAAGCTTTGACCCCTTGGGGTTCCTTTAGGGGTAGGGAGTCCCTTTAGTGGGAAGCCCCTCGGGGAGGGCATGGGCATTAGTGGCTGTTGAGAAAAAATCTAGTCCTGGCACGGAAAATCAGGATCAGGTACGTACTTGTGCAACCCTACTTTTGCCTATACCTTGCCCATTACTGCCTTCTGTTTCTTGCTTTCCCATGTGCCCAACTGAAGCTTTGAATTTTGTTCTATATTAGGAATAAAATGGTATCAAAGACAGAGAGTATACATCAAATGTTTAGATAGGGTCTTCCTTAAGACTTGAATTGATTGTATGGGAGTTGGAGGGGGATAAGTTTTCCACCTATAATTTACTCTCACATGCTCTGATTTTATAACATGGATAGTGTTTTGTACCACACTCTAGCAGGTAGTATGTAATTCAGTGATAGTAAGCATGCATTTTGCTCTCCTTTTGTATCCATCAGCCTGCTTTGTTGTCATTACTCAGAAAGCTGAATAGCAAAATGTATGAGATATATAAAAAGCAGAAGAAAAGTGAGAATATTCATTGATAGAATGATAAGGAGCTCAAGCTGACAAGGAAAAGGCTCTAATGAAATGAAATGTTGGCCATGTGAGCAATTCAGATTGAAATAAAATCGGCCCTTCCTTCTTCAGTTCACTACTTCATGGAGAGCAATTAAGGAGGCACAGTGTGCAAACATTCCTGAGTATCATCCATCACCTGGCTAATCCACCTGCCAACCTGCCCAGCCGTACCTTTCCACTTAGTGTTTCCTCTTTCTCTTCCTACCCGCCCTCTCTACCCTGATTAGTTGCCTTATTTAGGAGGGTGGAGAGAGTAGCAGAAAATAAAGAAGAAAACAATTTAATAAGAAAATAAAGGAATAGAGCCACATTTCCCTAACAGAGTGCAGATGGGTTAATTTACAGATATGGCTGATGATGACTTTTCACAGCTGTTTGTTTTTTTATCACCTTCATCGCAAAGGTTAATCTTAATGTTTCCACTTGGAGAAATGTCTTCCTGATTTTCTATTTTAGAACATCCTGGTCCATTCTAGGACTCATTTCTCAGGACAGGAAATTTTCTAGATCACTAAAGGATCAGTAAATAATACCATCAGCAGCATTAGAAACCAACTCTGTGGGAACTAGATGCGACTTTTCCTGAAGTATCTGACATTGGTTGCTGCCTGGAAAAGAATGATCTAGTTTAGTCTGACGACTTTAAAAATATTTCTGTTTTCCCTGTGGCAGAGGATCTTTACCATTTGTTTTCCTCACCTTATCCTCAGCCAGGTTTATCTGAGACAATAAATAGGAAACGGTTAATATTCAACTACAAATTCAAAATACTCTCACACTTGAAGCATGTTGAATATGATAAGGGGTCTGAAAGGAATCAGAGGAGGCTCAGATGCACAAATGGTTATGCCAGGATACTCCCACACTTCAGAGAAGTGCCTAGTTATATAGAATATCCCTTTATAGACATGATCACTTCCATTCCACAGACATCTGATAACATCCTACATTTTAGCATAGGAAATAACACAAGTGAGTGTTACAAACAATAGCAGAAAGAGAAAGATGACAAGTATAATATTTCTAAGTGCATGACTTAATGTAGATGAACTATAGGAATCCAAATCAAGTGAAGCATAATTTCTTATAGAATAATTAATAACAGGGATCCCCACTGCCATTATAAGCTAGTGGCTTCCCCCCGGGGTTGTGGTAGAAGGTCCTAAGAAAAGGGCTCAGGGAGGAGCAGGTAGCAGTCAGCTTCGTGAGCTATACTGGGAACCTGTTCCTTCTGCTCTTCAAAACAGGAGAAGAAAAAACAAGGACACCAAACGTGGCTCTTACCAGCACAGCATGACACTGATAACACAGGGCATTTCAAATTGGACTTGTTTTGATTTATCTCTCCTATGGGTCTGCCAATCAACCAGGACTGTCTGCATACCAGAAACAACTTCCTTGTGTTCCAGGTAGAGTCCCCAAGCCTTGTTTGCCACCATGCACGTGTAGCTGGACGCCACTGGCAGCTCCCTGCAAGGCCCACTGCTACCAAGGGACTCTTCACCCCAGATCCTACTATTAATAAGGCAAAGAGAAGGCAGTATGCAACATTATTTCTCATTTGCCCTTCTGAACTCCGAACTGGCACTTACTCTTCCCTGTTTTGCAGAATATCACTCAGGCCTAGTTAATCCCTTCTTAGTTTATCCAAATATCTAGCTATCTAGCTTCCTGTCACCCCTTTGTTAACCCAAAGATTCTTCTAGCCTATATAGAAACAGGACTTGATGATTGATTTAGGATTAAGCAGGTCTGATTGTAAATACTTTTTGTTAGGTATTTCAGGGAGGTTTTGGTGCCTGATAGTCTGCAAAATCTCAGCAATGATTGATCTTGAAATACTGGAGTTTGTTTCCAAAGAAATTCATCAAAAGAGCAAAACAAAACAAAAATCTCGTATTGATTATCATCAGACAACAAGTGTGCATATAAAACTCGAATATTTGTGCTTAATGGTTGAAGTAGATAACTCTTAATTTATGCTCCTGCTAATCCCTCAGGTTGTGAGGAACAAAGTTAGATGTGATCACACAGCTGAACCTCAGGCAAACGCCTTGTGATGATTCATTGGTGCTAATCCAACTGGAAGATAAAAAGTAGTGAAGGGGAAATGCCAGACACCAAATTGGGAAGCTTTTATTTCATTTTTTGATAATTATGATTCTATGTCAAAGATCTGCTTTTAAAATATGTTATTATGTGCAAAGATTTTGCACTTATCTCCTAAAGAGAGGAAACAGTATTGTTTTAAACTTCAGCCCTTTGTTACTCTTTGGTGGAATAAAAAAATCCAGCCCTTTTTTTTTTTTTCCACTTTGTTTGGTTCCAAAAGTATCATTTCAGGAGACAAATGAAAAAAACGCATAGCTCCAATGGGCTAAGTTTACTGTCCCAAATTACTTGGATTACTTTTGTTCAATCTTTTCAGTATCATAGGACTTCTGGGAGGCATCTTCTTGGATCGTGTACTGCCAAATGAAAAAGAAAAAAAAAAGACTTTCTACATATAACTATATAACTAAGGAGATAGGCTTGCCATCAACCTTAGTCTTTTTGGACAGAGTAGGAGGCACCCAGCTGCAATGCAACATAGCTCAGAGGATGCAGCCTCCAACTCATGTCCATATAACTGATCCACAGATGCTTCCGTGTTCCGAGGTCCAGATACCAACTTTTACATTGATGTAGGTCAGATGCAAAAAACCATCCCTATACCTGAATTCCTCAGAAGAGAAAGTGGCCATGGAAACTAGACCAGGGATCCTGTAAGTATTGCATCGTTCTACACTGCCAAATTTGAGCTACAAGGCCAGGACACCAATGTGAAAATCTTAGCTCGTTTCCCCTCACCCTTGGAAGGATGAGAAGAGAGTGCAAGGTAATGTCTCCATTGACACTGTGGCTTGAAACAGTCATGCAGTTTCAAGATACTCCCCTGTTTGTCTCTGTTCCAGCATCTTGTTTCAGGTGACAGAGTGATTCTCATGTGCACAAGTTAAATTCCCCCTGGAGGAAACTAAAAACAAATCACCACTTCAGAAGTGCTCTATGGAGACAGTGGGTTTTGAGCCAGGATCTGGGCCTCATTGTCACTACTTGTTACATAAAACATCTATGCTGAAGAGGCTCGGGACTCTTCCACAAGTCCCACAAACAACACCAAAAGGCATCTCTCCTGCCATGCAAAGGAACAAATGCCATCTCTGCCTTTCTATTTATCAACAACTGCTATGCCTCAGTTGCTTTTGCAAATGACCCTTCATCTTCTACAGAGGCATCTCTGGGTTTGCTACCCTTCCTCTTGATTACCAGTCCAATCTTGTCACTGTTCCATTTCCCAACTTACAATCTCTGTCTTGTCTGTCAAAGTATCAGACACCTGCCCATTTTCCTAGAAGATTAATGGAGACTTAAGGAAATAACATCTTTCATAAAACTGAGATGAACAGGCTGAAAACTACTTGGGCAGTTGAATAATACAGTGGCAGTAAGTTGCATGAAATTTAAGATGAGAAAGGTAGTTTTTCTGAAGAAAATAATCGCATTGTGGAAACAGGAGAAGATCTGTGTCCATTACAGATAGCTTTAGAAGTTCTTTGATTGGGAATCCACCGCAAAGTTGGCTGCTTGTTTGAACCTCCATAGTCCTGGGTCATGGTGCCACCAGGCCAGTACTGACCTAGAGACCCCATCCCTAAACCCTGCAGAAGACACGTGAGGGAATTCTGAGGGTGTCCTCCTTTGGTCGCTCCCACCATGACCTGCAACCCTTACCCTCTGTCCAGGTTAATTCAAGCATGGATAAGGGTACAGTTTCTTACTCATGTCTGTAGGAAAGGAAGAGAAGGAGTGAACTTATAGTAACTGTATTACAGCTGTATATTTAGAGCTGTGGTTTAGCACTTTGCTGGTCTGACCACTTTTGCAAACTATTCTCCAAGGGTTATGAGCTACCAGAGAATTTTTCCATGCAGCAACTGTCTACATTTGAAACCATTCGCCCAGTCACACCCAGAAGGAGCACCTAGCTCAGTCCAGGCATCCAGGAAAGCTGGAAATGCAGCACACCACGGTGATTCATGCCTCTTAGCCTTCTGTGGACTGACACTCTTGCATGGTACTTTCCCCTTCCTGTATACACTGGATTATCATCTGAAGATGTGGTGATGGCACCATGCACAATAACACTATTGCTCCCATTCCTGCCCTCAGTCATGAGACTGAAAAGCAGATGCTGAAAAGTTTCTCTTTATTTACAACGTAAGTATGCTACTGGGGTAGCAGCTGGCTACCTCTCCGCTCCATTTTTCTTCCACATTCTCACACCAAAGAAAAAGCTGCCCACTTTTGCATGCCCATCTCCTTCCAGGACTTCTCACAGTCGTGCCAGTCCTTTCATAGAAATCCGTTATGGCACCAAATAGTCAATGAGGTTTTGGAGAAAATGTGCTTCCAGGAGCACAACACCTAGGGCAAAGAAACAGTTTTGCTTCCTATTTGAGCAGGCAGCCTGCAAACAGAGTATAATCTGTGGGTCTTGTATTCCTGGAAGAAAAGTGGAGTGACAAAAGGGTTCTCCATCATATTTGCAGACAAACCATCACTTCTAATAGAAATCCACAGCATGATGTCTCATGACCTAGAGAGAGATGGGAGAGTGGACATGTGTTGGCATCAGCAGTAACTTCAGGAGTTTGGTTACAGGAGGGAGTGCTCAGTAGGGTTCTGCACAGCCCCTGTAACACACAGCCCCAGACCATTCCTCAGTCTGGCAGGTGGTAACAAGGCGTCCAGCAGATTTGTGACAAATCCTGAGGGGATGCCCTCACTGCAATCAAAAACTTCATATACTACCTCTGGGAGCTAGAATGTCTTGTCTCAACATACACACATTCCATGCAGTGAAAGCAAAATAAGGGATCACTGTGAGCACAGAGGAAGGTTTCTGCTCTCACTGCCTAACAGCAACTCTCTGCTCTGCCCCTCTTAACACTTGAACACTTGAAGCTTCTTGCTGCTCTTCCCTCCTCTGTTGCAGAGGTTAAATGCCCACTGGAGACTTGGTCTTCTGTGTCCTGTAGATCATGGCCTAGAAGTAATTAATCAGTACCCGGCTGGCTACTCAGACTTTGGCTTTACCTGCCACTCAGAGGAGTCTGTCAGGGTAGAAAAAGGTCTGTTCCAGCTCTCCAGAAAGCTGTGCCCATGGCAGCTTCGGAATGGTGGGGAAGATGACTACAGGCAGCAAGAACAGGGCACTGCACCCTCAGAGGCACAGAGGGACTGACAAACTTGCTTTCCTCTCCTCCAAGAGACCTCTCAGGAAGGCAGGGCACCGAGGTTGCCTCATCCTTCCTTTGACTGCCCATTCCAACGCTGCGATAGGCAGAAGGCTCAGGAGGCCACCGCAGAGGACAGTGCAGCGCCTCAGGCCCAAGGGAGCACCAAGGAAGGAGGAGACACAATTCAGGCACAGAAGAGGTGGGAGACTGTTTTGCTGAAATGTGAAAAGAATGAAGGAGAAATAAGAGAGAGTTTTGTCTGACATGGAAGGAGAATCTTCCTGCTGAGGGGTCCCTTCCCACCATTCAGGGTCAGCTAGCTCTCCTACTCCAATAGTTATCAATTGTCCCATCCCCCAAACAGCTTCAACTAACAGAGCCTTCAACAAGCTTCCCTCCCACCGCTGTGTCTGCTGCCAGCTCCCTGCAGAGCCACATGTAAGCAAACCACCCTCAAGGTTGTCTTCTCCTGTCAGATCTTTGCTGAACAGCAAAAAACACACCCACCCACCATTCCTTTCACCTGCGCTGCTTGTATGTTCTGGCTGCTGCATCCCCCAGAGCAGCTACTTCAGGAAAGACCTGTGAGGGCAGGAGATTCACCTCAATGGAGGCTAGGAGTGGTTTCTTTAGAGCTATTGAGTCAAAGTAAATACTGATATGCAGAAAAAGTCATAGGAGGCAAACAGAGCTAGTGAAGACTTACTGGAGTAATCACGTTTGCTGAAAAGGGGGAGTATATTGAGTGCTACCAGTGAGCAGCTGAAGCCCCCTCTAGGGCTATAGAAAGCCTCTGTAGCCTCTCTTGGAAGAAAAGGAAGGCTAAAACAGACCTAAAAGACATTTTGGGATTTTTTTTTTAACTTTCTGTTAATGAAGTTTCATTTCTGAAAAAGATGAGGACATCTAAGAATCTTGTCTCAGACACTGTCTATTAATGAACGAACAGATAGCATCCCAAGCATGCATGTTTTCCTGAGTGTTGGTGTGCAGAGAGCAACAGGTTGTGCACACATTTTCTGAAGAAACTGTTCTTCACAGTTTTAGTCCATAATGTATTCTCTCACAACCCTGCAGGACAAAGCAGGCACCCATAATTTGGAGGGCACTGGCATCAAGGCTGCTCTGCATGGCCCTCCAACTTGCAGTGTGTTGGCCAAATGCACGTGACTTGCACATGCAGTAAGAAGCTCCCTGCACCAAGGGACCATTCCCGTTCTTGGCAGTGTAGTCCTCAGCACAGGCTCATGATCCAATTGTGCATGGATATGCAGCATCTCTACAGGGCTTGAGTGCCCTGAATGATCCTCATCAATCTTGGAAAGGTGGTGCCAGCACCCCACTGACTTCATGGCCAGAGCTCCAGAAGGCATAAGTATCCTGAGTCCTTTTGGTGAACTCTGTCAAGGCATCTTGGCCTGCCTTGGGTCTGAACAAGTGGTGGTAGCCCTTGCAGTTGAGGTGACCATAGCTGCCATGCCATCCTGTCTCTCCCATGACACACACAGTTCTGCAACCCCTGGATTGCACAGGTCTTGATGATTTTGCTGATATCACCTATTTGCATTATATGTGGGAAGCAGGTGTGGAGAATGCCCTTGAAGACCACTGCACCCTGCCCATGACAGAGTTGTCCATCCCACACTGGTTAGCTACAGACCAGGCTTTGAAGTTCGTAGGGCTCCATAGGGCTACTGCTACAGATATCAGCTTGCAAAATTTCATGTCAGGATGGCAAGGTCCTGGCAGCAGCTCACCAGGGAGATTCTTGGTGCTGTTCTACTGTAGTGGGAAATTTCATACCCACTACTGGTCATCCCAATGGTGATGCAGTCCCAGTAGCCTCAACATCAATTAACATCAATTAAGGCTGGGCAAAGTAGTCAGAGCAGGCACAGAAACTTGGGACTGCAAGTGTCAGTTCACTCTGGCTGTCCTGCTGAGGTACCTGCTGAAGCCACAGGATTCACTCCCTGCCTGCAGCTGTAGAGACAGCATAAGCAGGGAAAGAATTGATACTTTCATATGTTTGACCTTACATAGATAATAGCAGTGAGGAAACTGCTGTGAACAGTGGCATGAATCTGCATGAGGCAGATGGACAGTGTGGCACTTCTTAAAGGAACCTGAGATTCAGGAAGAAAAGGTCTGAAGCACAGATTTCCTTTCGAAAGCTTTGAACCACATGTGCAATGAGGGCATTCAGCCAGAATAAACCATGTCCCAAGTAAACTCCAAGCTGCCTGTAAAGGATGTAACACAAGTCTCAGCACTGACTTTCTGCCTGCCAATCCAGTCTTATTGCTGAAATTAATTTGCTAATGTAGCCACAACTTGACTCTATTCCATTAGCACCATGGAGGGAGAAAGTCTATTTAAACTTTCAGGTATCCTTATACAAGAACAGGTAGGTATAAACTGGCTATTAATAAGTTATCTCTGGAGATCAGAAGGTTTCTAATCTTCAGTGCTGTGAGATTCTGGAACGGCTCTCCAGTAGGAGCTGTGGCAACAAACAATAACTACTGTTAGCCTGAGCTAAACAGGCAAAGAGGGATAGAAGCAGTGACTGATTGTAATGGCATGAGACTGAACTATGCAGCTCAGGCAGACTCCTTCGGGCCCACAGTGCCATGTACAGCCGAGAAAGTCTCAGGGCCCACTTCGGAGTCCTCCATCCTGGGCCATGGCAATGGAGGTACTTAAGGGAAGCAAGCATATCTGCCATCCTCTGGCTGCCTAGGACAACAGGCTCCAGGTCTTAGCAGAACTAGCAGGAGGTTGTCGTACATCTGGAAGATGCTTATGTGCTCTGAAGTTGAGGTGATGTGTAGGTGCCTCAAAGTGTCACTGCAGCTCTGTTCCCTCTTCTATAGCTCATGTTGCTGATAGGCTATGAGAGGGAGAGCACAGCAGAAGCAGACAGCTCACTTGTGTCTCTGTCTATAACCAGAATCTCTTAGTAGTTGACAGAAGCACAGTTTTAAGAGTGGAGCTTGATGAGTTGTTTCTGAAAGCAATTATGTGATATAGTTTATTTTTAGTTCCCCCAAATCAGTAGGAAAATCTTCCATTGATTCTAAGAGGTTTTAGTGCAATCCCAGCATAAGTGTATGCATTACAAAGGAAAACAAAGAATAAAAATCCTTGGATCTTTTTTTTATTACAGTTACATTTGCTTTTCCAAAATGTAATATCTAATTAAATTTATACAAATTATGCATATCTATACTGTGCATATTTTTAAGGCAGATAGTTCTCCATTTTCATTTATCTTAATTTCCTGAGGGTTGACAGAAGGAAATATGTCCATACCAGGGTAGATTTTCCTACCTTAGCAAGAGTAGCTAGCACTAATATCTGAGACTGCTGCCCTGATTTGTACATCAGAGGACCTCTACTTGGCTTGGTTTAAGACAGCTTCTTACAAGCAGCATCTTAGCCATCTTCACTAATGAGTGTACTTGATGTCTGTCTAGATTCAGTGAGTCAGACAAAGAAAGACCATTATACCATTTAATTCAATCTTTTGTATATATGTGTATGTAAATTACAGAGATACTGCTTGGCAGGAAACCTTCAAGTCATGCTTTTTTCTCCTTAATTTTATCTTTTTTTTGCCAATAGTCCATGCACTGCAGAACTGGCTCTGTTCACATGCGCATTATTAACATCTTTCCAGTTTAAGCCTTCTAGTCTCATCTTGCAAAATCTTCCTACATAGTTCTTACTCAGAGCTATCTTATTTTAAAATGAGAATATTTTAATTGGCAGAATTGGTCCAAAGATTTTAAATTAGCTCTTTAAGACAGTTTACTGTTAATTAGAGAGGAAAGAGCACCACCTAGCTGTTTTCGGTCCAAAGGCGGAGGCTGGCATGAATTTATGCCAAAAGAACATAGAAATATTAACAGAAAGACAGAACATACCTGGTTCTGATCTCACATTACTCTATTTTGGAAAACAAAATAAAACACAACACCTCTCTCCAGGCACTTTATCAGTACTGCATTAATAATAAAGCAATACCAGGACTAATAAACAAAGACATTTTAAGACAATATTCGGAGGCAAGGGGAATCTTTCCAACCACAAATGCACACAATTTGCTTTCATTTTAAGACATAATTATCCCCAGAAGAAAATGTGCAATGAATTGGAGCAACACAGTCCACAGCTCATTTTGTTTGCTGCCTTTAGTTACGTCACCTATTCTGCACTAATAAATAAATATCAACTGCACAGTGAATAGTTTTCAAAAGATTCAGCAGAAGTTATTAATGATTGATTATTATTTCTGTTGCAGCAGTGCCTGAAGGTCTCAGTGGAGAACTGAAACCCCACTGTACAAATAAATAAGGGCAGAGCTGGTCTGTTTGTGTGGAGCCATGGCTGGAGCTCATGCACGCAAGCCCAATCTAACTTTAAACTAGCAGGAATGCTGTTACTGTGTAGCTATGGCAGCACAACGCTCAGCTTGGGTTATGCAAACCACCTGAGAAGCTGAAAAAATTACTGGAAACATAGCTTGAATTGGACTCTGTGCTGCCTCAGGTACATGTCGGGACATATCTGACAAAAGCATTTTCAGATAACACCTGTGCAATTTGCAGTGATACCACGTTCACTACTCAACAGCTGGAGCAACTGAAGATTTTATGGGTCTCTTCTATTCTGTAGCTGGTTTTTCTTCTATTAGTGGTCACCACCATCACAGAAGAATATTATTGAATAAACTCCACTTTGAGTTTATTAATGAATAATCTGTACATAAGAATATAGCTCCAATTGGGCTGACAGAAGCAGTCCATCCTTGCCCCTTGCTGACAGCTATTGGCCAGCCTCAAAGAAAATAAATATGCAGTTGTCACTGTCAGCATGTTCCAGAGTATTAAACATGGCATTCACTTTTTTTTCCTGCCCCCAGGTATTTATACACACAAATTGCTGTCATCAGTGTAGCTGTTGTAGGTAGTGAAAAAACAGAATACCTGTGAATGCAAGTGTTGCAGCACTGAGGCATAGGAAAATACAGTCAGTACCAGGGGAAGTTCCTAACAACACAAGAAGGCAGAGTTGGCAATGATTAGTCATCTGCTAACAAGAAACATTTTTACACAAAAGAGTTTTCTAAGCTTCAACATAGTAAGATTCATTTCAGACTTGTGAAGGAGCTGAAGGATACAGCTGAAGGTTGTGAGTGATTGAGAGAGAACACCTGTTTTCTGCAACATGAAGCTAACCTACAGAACTTAGCCACAGAAACTTCAACGGAGGATTCAGACAGTTCTACTACTTTGCTTATTTGCTTCTGAAAAAAATACAAGAAAGCTGATCAATTCTTTAGCTGGTCCTCAGTGAACTTTAAGCGTATTACAGAAAATTCAGTGTTTGCCATGCAGCCTCTCCCTTTCCTGCAAAATTTAGATTCAACTTTGTTCCTAAAGTAGATTTCCGACAAAGTAACTATCTTAACTCTTCTTTAGCATATGAACAATCTATTTTCCCTTCTCACAATGAGTGGGAACCTTCAGAGATTGAGAACCATGCTACAAAAATAGGGTGGGTGTCGGTTTCTTCTCCCAAGTAGCAAGCGATAGGACGAGAGAAAATGGCCTCGAGTTGCACCAGGGGAGGTTTAGATTGGATATTAGGAAAAATTTCTTCACAGAAAGGGTTGTCAGGCATTGGAACAGGCTGCCCAGGGAAGTGGTTGAGTCACCATCCCTGGAGGGGTTTGAAAGATGTGTAGATATGGCACTCGGGAACATGGTGTAGTGGTGGACTTGTCAGTACTAGGTTAACTGTTGGATTTGATAATCTTAAAGGTCTTTTCTAACCTAAAAGATTCTATGATCCTATGTTAACAAAGGTTGTTTAAACCATTAAGGAAGATTTTAAGAACTTCTAGTGCCTTCTGTTTAGTCACTCTGTAAGGAGATAGTATATTCTTCAGGCTCTCTGTCCTGGTCACTTCTCCATCCAGTGAAAGTACAATGCAACCTGGTTTTGTGTAAGAGTGTTCCTACTAAAATGTCATAGATGGAGCTTTGCATAAAGTTTTATATTAAAGAGTTTTCTGCTTCTTGAAGCAACTGAAGGATTTAAAATGTAAACAGGTGCCCTGGTTTTGTCTGGGATAGAGTTTATTTTCTTCCTAGTAGCTGGTATAGTGCTATGTTTTAGATTTAGTATGAGAATAATGTTGATAACACACTGATGTTTTAGTTGTTGAAGTATTGCTTATAGTAAGTCAAGGACTTTTCAGCTTCCCATACTCTGCCAGTGAGGAGGTGCACAAGAAGATGGGAGGGGACACAGTCAGGGCAGCTGACCCAAACTGGCCAAAGGGATATTCCATAACACATGACATCATGCTCAGTATATAAACTGGGGAATCACTGCTCAGGGATGGGCTGGGCATTGGTCAGTGGGTGGTGAACAATTGCATTGTGCATCACTTGCTTATTATATTCTTTTATCATTATTATTATTATTGCTTTCCCTTTCTGTCCCATTAAACTATTTTTATTTTAACCCATGAGTTTTACTTTCCCCCCCACCCCACTCTGATTCTCTCCCCCATCCCACTGTGGGGGCAGCTGTCAGCAAATGGCTGTGTGATTTGTCTGCCTGCTGGACTAAACCACAACAACAGGAGCCATACAAATGATCCTACTGCCACTTTGGAAAACGTTTGAAATTGCTAAGAAGCACTTGGTAGTTTATATACAAATTCTTCCTTGGTGGTATTCATATGCTTCATGTGGGCCAGAAGAAATGGAATTTAAATCATAAAAGAAACATCCTGGCTTACATGAGGTGGGTTTCCATGGCATCTGGATGCCATAGGGATAAATTATATCCACTATGGTGCTTTCAGAACAGCATCAGTGGTATTCTAGTTCCCATATATGTCCCATTTGAAGTGTGAATGGTGACCCAACCAATACTGCTGCTACTGCTCCCCCTTCTCCACCCGTGAAAACTGCAGCTAGGAGGAGGCTGCTCATCATACAAAACATGCCTGTACAACTCTTACAAGTCTTTTGCTACTTGCAATTTGTATGCAAGTGAGGTGTTATGAAATGGTTTCAAGAAAAGGAGCTGGCTTTCTTGAGCTAAATCAGAGTTGCTTCTCATTTCCTGAAAGCACTTACTCCTTGGCTGTGTTGCTAAAATGTTTTAGGCAGCATTGTATTTCTAGATAGTAGGTTTTGCTCTGGTAAATGTCTTTCTACTCTGATGAGTATACATGCAAAATAATGTCCTTGTTAATAAGTGTTACTCATTTCCCCCACCATGTACTTTTGCCATTGATTTTTATCTTGTCACACAGTGTTTCCAGGATTGCTTTACAGGTAGAAAGAACTATTTATAAGAAACTGTGGACATACTTTCAACTATCTTGTTAAATTTTATTAGGCTAATGTGAGTAAATCTGTAAAATGTAAGTAAACCTATAAACTGACGACTTACAGAATGGAACTAGCTTCCATTTTCATAGCTATTTCTAGCACTTCAAATAAATCATATTGATCTTCATTAGTGTTATGCTGTACCTGGCAGGGATTTCAACTTCTAGTCTAAATTAAATGGATCTTTGCATGTATTTGCCTTTGACAGCAGATAGCCAGCACAAAAAGATAGACCCTAGGTACAGTGTCTTTTGCAAAATTAGCAAAGTATTTTCATAAAATGTGCAAATGCAAATATCATGAAGACCAAGAGCAACTTTAAATCTTTAATTCAAGAATGATCAGGGTCATGCTAAATTCTATGACAATTCTAAAATTTGAAGAACTGTTTTAAAAAGTTCAAATATTTGGAATCTATTTTCATCTTCCATTACATTACTGATTTTTTTTTTATAAGGATACAAGCCTTTATAGCCCTCTGCATCATCCAAACAGTTACATGTAAATGCAATAAAATCTTCAGATGGGAATATCCCTTTAAGATGGCATTATACCCACCCAAAATTGTGTTTAGTTTGAAGGGAGCCCTTTGGCTTCATGGCAGCAATATAAGGTTCTGATGCCCAACATGGATCATAGAGCAGATGGAGGTTGTGTGAGTCATGCTTATACACACCTGGGATTTTTAGAAGGCCCAGAAATGCAAGGTAGGACAAGAGATGTGGCAGATGGATGCCAGGTCTAAAAAAACTGAAAGTAAGTTTGTGGTTTATTTTAGCCCATTAACAGTTATGCACTCAGGCTTATCAGTCTGCAATGTATTGCTAAACATGTCTACTTTCATGAGATCCCTAATAAAATACCCGTGTAATACAAAGATTATCCATGTTAAGAACACAGCTCCGACCCCTCACTTTTACATGTCTTAAAAAAGACACACCAGTTAAGATAAGATGCTTTCAAAATCTTTCATCGGTATTTTCCCTCCAGTTCTGCAAAATATTCCTTCCTCCAAAGAGGCCAGTAAAGGAGATGCTGCAAATGAGCATATCACAGTGACCTACAACAGCTGTCGTACTGAGAATGGACACAGCTAAGACAACTGAGGGTTATTTGGAGAAGATTTTCATTTTATATTCTGGGATGCAGGTGCCTTGCTCGATTGTTTCCCTTGAGATTCATGGTCCTGAACATTTTCCTTACTTTTGTTTCAAAACTAGAGCAGGTGAGAACTCTTCCCTTGTCAGGTGTAGCTAGAGAAAGAGAGGGTGATGGCAGCAGTCTCCCTGTCCAGAGACTCTATAGGTAGGGGATAGCTCTTGGGTGTGAGAGACACAAGGCTGAAAGCATTTTCCAGCTCTGGCCAAAATCAATCCACAGGGGTATGGTAACTATAGAGTCATACAGAGACATTGGGTGGGAAGGAGAATACCTCACATTTTTGCCTTTAATAGGGGCACTCGACTGCTTGTTGGTGCATATCACAACTCTGAGGCTCAGATTGGCTCTCAGGTAGCCTCACTCACTGAGGTGAGCATCCTTCCCCAGTCGGCCCTCCCATTTCTATCTCCTTTCTCTGGCACATCACTCACAGACCCCTTTTCAAGAAGAAGATCTGCACGAGCCTCACAGCATCCCAAACATAACCCAGTGGTTAGGACAGGCCCCAGGAGAAAACAGGGCTTTTCAGGGATTCTCCACCCATTGTGTTTTCCAGCAGCTAGCTGGGGTGGCTTTCTGCCCAGCTCATAGACGTCTACAGCCCCCTTTGCTCTGACATGCTTTCCTCTCCCCACGCACTGAAGAGAGGAGCCAGGCACCTGCCTCAGGTCTGCTGGTCTGACTCGAATCTGGGCATCAAAAGGTGAAGTGCACCACCTCTACCTTGGGGTATCAGCATAAGAGTCTGAGAAGTATTATTTGATCCGTGTTTTGGTAGTTTCTGTTTTCTTCCTCAGAATCTAAAGTTAGACCCCAAATTTCAGTTAGCAAAGAACCGAACTGTCCAAGTTACCCTCTAAATAGTAACAGGCTGTTGAGAAGAGGAGACCTTGCCAGTTACCACTCTAACTTCTTGGAATGATTTTGCAGTCTGTAGTGCATTATCAGCTTAATGCTGGCAGTTCCTGAAGAATGGACCAGGTTTGCCAGAAAGGAAATATATCAAAATGAACATGATATTTAAAACAATGATAAAACATTATCTACCTTGCCCATTTCTTTCTGAGGACGAGAGCCTGCAGCCCCAGTCTGTCTTGCACTGATTGTAACTTATCCTAACATATATTAACTTTACGTCCAGTGTAAAATGTCAGAGGTACAACCCATGATGCATGAGTTTTGTCCAACAAAGCAAAAACTATCTAAAAATTAATTGGATGTGAGGAAATTCTAGAGAGATTGGTTCCTTGAAGAAAGGATGGCAGGTGAGAAAGCAGCAAGATTAGCAGTGGCAATTATGGTCAGAGCAATGTCTGCAAAGTCCTAAGAGGGGAGAACAAAATATGCTCAACTGAATAGCCCAGCCTCACCTTATCCTCATCACTGATCTTGCTGGAGACCTGCTGGCAGAAGCTGCTCAGTCAAATTAGATAGCCAGAGTAGCATACACACTTCAAATACGTCTTTACTATTGTAGTTATTTTGACTGAAATGGTTTTGGAGCAGCCACATAAGCCACTCTGGTCGCTGACTGGAAAGACAGTACAAAGAAATGGTCTGATCCCACTGCATACAATGATGTGGGGCAGTAACCTTTTCTACTGGTGCATCCTGATCCAGAAAATCACACTATTGTGAATGTCTGAAAGGGTACTGAAGGGAATGTGATACCCTACTATAACAGCCTAGGATGTAAAATCATATAATCCAAAACCAAGGAGTTTTCAAAAGTTCCTCAAAAGATTGCCTAGTTCAACCCCTTCATTCCTTCCCCTGTCCTCTCTACAAAGTCTACTCTTGCCTGATGTTTTTCTGACCTAGTCTTTAAAATCTCCAGATGATCGATATTCCAGCAGCCTTCCAGTGCTTCTCTGGCCATGCTATTACAGTGTATTTCCTAGTGTCTCATCTGTCTCTCCCTTACCATGGTTTGAGATCATTTCTTCTTGCTTTATCAGCCATCAGCTTGGAAAATAGATAAGTGTAGCAGCTTTTTAGATATTTGAAAGCTATTAAATTTTTTCCCCTTCGTCTGCTCCTCTCTAGACTAAACAACCTTGGTACCTTCAATCTTTTCTCATGGGTTATGTTTTCTAGACCTCTCCTCATTCCTGTTGCTTTCCTCCAGATTCTTTCCAACTGGTTCACATCTTTCCAGAAGTGCAGTGCCAAATACTGACCTTCCAATATCTGCTGTTCAGGCTTGGTTTGTATGAATAACCTAAGTTTGAATGATAAGCAGTGTCTGAACCTAATAAGTCAGTAAAATTTGCAGCATAACACGAAGGTAGGTGCAAAAATGGAAATGGAAAATATGAGTTTGATTTTACTTTTAGCAGTACAGAAGTTTCTGGTGTGTGTCTGGAACACTGGTATGTGTGTTTGTATATATATACACGTACACTTTTCTACCAATTAGTACAAACATTTATAATTGAGGTCATGGCTGCTGTTGTTCTTCCTGTAACTGATCTGGATCTATAAATAAATGTTTGAAAAGATGAAATATTAACTTCACAACAATGAAAACTTTGGCTGATCTCACAGATTGTTCACATATATAATTACATTCAAAAGGACAGTTTGCATTACTGCTGTCTGAAAGAAATCAACTGTAAGCTATCATACAGTTTTCCTCCCAATAAGCTTATTTTGACTTGCTGGAGAAAAATGTCCCAATTAAATAACTGGTTTTGTTTTGGTTTAAATTTTTGTTTATTCCAGTTAGGAATGACGTCAATTATCAAAATACAATTTTTACCCTTCCTAACTTTAGGAAGCAATGACATCTCCGCAAATGGTCAAGGAATAATGGAAAGGACCCAAAGCCATCATTCCAACAGCTAACATGCTTGCCACTATTGAAGAAGTAAATACATAATGGGTGTGCAGGACTCTGTGTACTTTTTCCTTTCACGCGTAGTGGGTGGAAATTCTCAATTACAAAATTACTGAAATTACATCAGACTGTAACAGTTTGTTCCTTTCACGATTTGTTTTATAAAGTTCTCATTCCTACATGTGTGCTGCTTATAGAATGTCAATCTTGTTTGTCGAAGTGTGCTGGTTTTGTAATGAATACAGTTTCTCCTTGTATCATTCTGTTTTTGTGGAATAAATTGCTATGCAATAATGTTTTATAGATCAGTAATAGCCACTCACCCTTTAAAGGCTCTTAAGGCTATGGCTGCGCTCCACAGTGCAGTGCCAGCAGCAGATATATGATCTGTCATTAACTGGTTCTCAAGGGCCAGTTTGCTAGCGAGCTAGCAAGCTAGAAAATGAGAAAACAAGTTTGCTTTCTGAACATCAGACCACTGTGCAGCATAGACATTCTCTTGCAGATCTATCCTGAAAATCAGTGCAGGTGGTCTGCAGCAATCCTTGAGACAGTATGTCTGAAATACTCTTAGGCACCAGATACCTACCTCTGCATCCATAGTTGCAACGAAAATCCACACACACCCCAGTCTGAAACTGTAGTATAAAAGTCACTACAAAGAGGTTCAGGGTGGAGCTGAAGTGAATGAGGTTTAGGGGGAGCAGTATGAGGGAAAATGCCTTCAGCACCAGATCTCTTGCTATGGATTCTTTTCCTTCCAAGAAAGTCAACAACATTCATGAGATCATTGTTCTTAAGAAGAAATGCAGATCTTGAGTCTTCATTTACTGGAATATTTGCAATTTACAATCTGGTGGTGAGGAAAGAGAAGGAGGGAAACAAATCTAAACTGGTCTGAAAACTATTAAAATATCTAATCAGAACCATAGCTTGTGCTTACAGACCATTTTAAATGGTTGTTCTGATTACACAGATTATACAATGTGGCATGGCTATCAACAAGGTAAATTTAAGAAATAAGACTGGAAATTATATTTATGGTAAGATAACTTCCCTACACGTGTATAATGTACTGATAACTGACCTTCACTAATGGAAGAAGAAAAGATCATGCTTTGCTTAAATTACTTCAGACCTTATTCAAAGGAAGTGATCCAAGAAAAAGTAGACACTCCTCTGATTTTTCATGCATTTCACTACTTTTATTTTTTTATTACTTCACCCAAACCCATTATCAGAATTCTTCAGGGCAGAGGGAGGGAAAGAGAAACACTTCAAGGCAGAGGCAGACAAAGATTATATGGAAAAAAGGAAACATCAACCCTTTCAAAATTAATATGTACTTGGACTCTGTTAATAGTCGTCATTTTCTGAGGAAAATAACCAAAATCAGAAAACAGACTTGATAAAAATCATCCTCCCGGAAGAAAAAAGAGATGTCATTTATGGGTTAAAGTAAGCTTCTGGCATTACTGGCGTTGCCATTGTCAGATGTAGTAATGGGACTCCAGTTCCAGATGCCAACCTGAGGACTATGGTGCTCAAGATGGGGTAAATCAGGTCAAAGTTTTTATTGATTTGTTAACATGAATGGTCACTAAGGTTTAGCTGAGATTGGCTCGTATTAACCACAGCTCCTATGTGACTTGAGCTGCAAGCTGTGTGAACATGAGTGGAGGCTCACAGGTGTCATCACTGACATGTCTGTAAACTGCTCATTCTGATGACTATTTGCAAAACCTCATATGCAACTTGATTGATATCGTGTCTTTGTCCTGGAACATATGCGTCCATAGTAAACTTTAACAAGCACAAAACTCTCAGCACCAACAAAAACTAAAGCCATGAATGAAGTTATTTTTCCCAAGTGCCAGTTTGTATATGCCAAGGTAAACCTTGAAGTTCTGCTTCCAGCAGACGTTTCCTGAAGAGTTATGTCTACAATGGGAAACCACTAGCCAGCTTCTCCTCCATCCCAAATGAAATGTCAAGTACAGCTGTTTATCGATTAATACTTTTCAAAGACATAGGAAAGCTAGA
Organism: Caloenas nicobarica; assembly: GCF_036013445.1. NCBI lineage: Eukaryota > Metazoa > Chordata > Aves > Columbiformes > Columbidae > Caloenas > Caloenas nicobarica. Next base: position 154,005,197 of record NC_088245.1, on the reverse strand, counting down.
GCAATAATATTTTGACTTAGACTTGAAAAAGACAATCAAATCAGAAGTTCCTAAGGAAATCCCAAGAATTAAGGGGGCAAGGGATATCCATTCAGAGAATCCATGAGTCCAAAGCCAACTGAGGTCAATGTGACTTCAAAAGCCTATTTAAAAGCTTTTGACGAAGGACTAGACCAGCAGAGGAGGTGCTGGTGAAGAAAATGTGGATTGTCATAGGTCTTGTTTGCCCATTCTTAGATTGTGCCCATTGCTGTTGCTTTCTCTATGTAAAGAAAAACAAAGTAATTATTCCAGAATAGCTTTATTAATCTTTTTATTTGGGTCCATTAAGAACATAGTAATTAAGTGGGATTATAGCACATCATTAATCCTTTTAACAAACAAACAAACAAAAACCCAAAACATCATAGTTTTGTAGCCAGTGCCTCCTAATCCACAAAGCTTTCATGCCGTGAGATATTTTCTGAAGATACTGGTAACTGAACTGATTTCTGAACAGTCCATCTGTGAGGAGGACTCAGCAGCACAGACGTCAAACTTGGCGTACAGGTAAGCTCCTGAGTGGTGCGCAGCAAGGCAGGGTGGAGGCTTTGTGGACATGGCATCCCAACAAACACCAGCGAGAGGCAGCAGCTCCCAGCTCCTGGGAGGCAAAAAGAAGCCTTTTGGTTTCTGTGAGAACCCCAGGGAAACCTCAAGGGGTTTACATGATATGTCCCAAGCCCGGCATGTTGTGGGCCTCTGGTGTGAAGGAGAAATGTCTGACTTTTGACTTGCCATCTTAGAGTTCCCAACCAGGTGCTGGAGCACGGCACCGCTATCAGACACTTTACAAAGGCGGAGGAACAGGATTTCTAAAGGCACCAGGACATTACTGTGATCAGCAGCACTGTAGATCTCCGTCCATGCTGCACATTTTCATGTGTGCATTTTGGCAGCTTCGTGCAGAGATGAGAAGCCTAATGACCACAAGTACATAGGTGCAAACATACAGCCTGAACACAAAGCTTCATGAAAGGAAATGCACCTTAGAAAATATGGGGCCAAGATCATGCAGAGTGCCTCTAAATGAGTTCTTGCAATGTACGCTGGAATAATTTAAGAGGTTATTACTCTCAGCTGCCTGCCCACACAGCCAGGACTTACTGCCCAAAAGCTAAGACTTATTGCAGTTTCAGTGAATACACCAGGCTATGACCTCTGTAGCTGAGACAAGGGTATATCACCCTTTCTGCTGCCACTGCTGCTGGGGTAATAATGTCTGGCAGAAAAATGGAGCAGTTATTTTAAATCACTCCTACACAAATAACTAAAGTTCCTCTTGAGGTACTCTCAGTAAGGCCAAACTAGAAGACCAATGTCCTTAGAGTCATTTATTGCTCTACACCATCACCTGTGGAGTCTTTGTGAAGTTCAGAACTTATCAAGTCATACAATAAATTCTTTAACACTGATAGATGTATTAAAACGGGGAATAAAATTCACACTTTATATAATTAGTCAGGGGAGGAAAAGCAGGTAACAATGGATGAATCTTGTATTAGGCATTAAAGGATAATCTCATTTTCTGGAGAGCCTTCCAGCTTTGACATTCCTCTGGAACATTCAACACATCTCTCTTTCTGACACTGGTGTTTTAAATAAAGAAATGCTCTAAACTAGAGCCAGAACCTCAGGATATCCAGCAGATGTAACATAGATCCCATTTACATGCCCCTGATTGTACTCAATTCTGTAGTTCAGGCTTCTTATCTCTGTTAGTATAACAGCAAATTAGCACAATATGTTCTTTAACCAACCATGTCAGCAGACCCCACATTGCTTGCCAAATAATTATCTTCAAACTTCAAAGTAACCCTTGGAGGCTTTTATGTATAGCACTGTATCTTTTAAAAATATTTTTTTTATATGTTCTGAATCTACACGATGATTAATCACCAGCTGATAGAGTTAAAGAACGTCCTCATGTGCATGTACGCACCAGAATAGCTTGCTTTGCAGAAGCAGGGTGATGCCTAGATGAAACTGAGAGGTGAGAGCATTATTTTTCATTCAAGATACTGTCAGAGAAAAGAAAGAGCCTTTTTCCAAATGAGACAGTTGACAGACAGAAACCACCCCTCAAAACACAAGGAGCACACAAAACACAGTCAACACACAAGGCTGGTCAGAACTGAGACAGTGATAATGTCTGATGTGACAGTAATGGGAGTAAAATCAAAAGAACAATTCAATTTGGTGCAAACCAAGAATTATTCCTGATATTTCTTGTTGAAGCAACATGAAACCCTGAGAAAATTCTTCGCATGTTGCATTATTTCTTTGACTCAATTCTCTCTTAGATGCTAGCAATAAATGCAAAGAAAATGATGAGTTGGAGTCACAACACTGGTAGGAGGCTGCAGGAAAGCAAAATCAACAGTTATCAGGGCATGTACCATGTGGGAGAACAGGTACCTAGACTCCAGCTATACTACTGCCCAAATGCATGCCAATACAGGCAGATTAGAGGCAAAGCCACATGTTTTTTTTCAGAGATCACGTGAAGAGTTCGTCTGCCTCATGCCAGGTGGCTAAGGCGTTTCTGTCACACGTGGGTGATGTAGCTCCAGATGTCCTCAGTCCAAGAAGGGAAATCAATCTGAATCTGCAACAAGTCCCTTAGGGGCTTTCACTTCCACGAGATTTGCCTCAACCAAAACGAAACCACACAAACTAAACCAAGACTTTCCTGATTAATCCCTTTTTTTTTTTTTTCCTCTGCTGAATTTTGGCCTGACTCGAGAAGCATTCCCAAGACAACTGCACCCACATGTCATGAGTCAAGTGTCTGTCAAGAAAATAAAATGATCAATCCCTCGCTTCTCCCTGGAGCCTGGAGATAAGCACTGCCAGGATGGGGATGGAGAGGGGTAGGTACCATCTGATGGAGGAACGAGTGTGCGATTTATTGCATGAGCCCTCGGGCGAGCAGGAGCACACGGAGATCTGATGGACAGCAGTCAGCGAGCACCGAGGGTGACAGTTTATGCTGAGGATGTGGCCCTGGCGTGAAGCCCAGCAGGGAAAAGCTCCTTGCATGGCGTGCTGATGGAGCATAATCCCACCAACAAGAAACCGCTTCCCTCCTCCAATTCCTTTCAAATTCATGGCAATAAGGATCTCACAGTAGTTTGTCCTGTTACCAGAAACATCCTGCGCTGCCCTGAATAATGACTAACCCTTGGTGACAATCAGGACAACAGAGCGAGGCCTGGAGCGTGAGTAAGACCTGTGCTCCCCAGGACTGTTGCACATAACCGGCTCAACAGTTGCCTTTGCTTAGGTAAATGTCACATGTGCTAAATAAAGGCTGTGACTAATTGATTTCTACTGGGAAGGAATGAGGAAAAACAATTGTTTTGTTGTTGTTTTTATTTTTAATGCATCCAATTGCTGTAGACTAGCAACAGTTGCCAGGACAAGCTGTTCCAGTTTCATTCCCGGTGCCAGGGAAACAGGCCATTTTAAGGAGTGGTTCATGTGGGCAAAGAAACAGAAATACCCAAAAAGCTGAAGTGTCAACATACAGTAAAGCATATTTAAGAAAGCTGGCAAACTACTTGGGATAAAAGCCCCTGAGAGAGGCTGCTGAGGTGAATTACTACAGATTTATTATAGTTCTGAAGTTGCAAACAGCATTTGAAAGCCTAGGAGAACATCAGTGAGAGTTACCGAAGTGGGTCTCCACAGAGATCTGGCTTGCTCTAATCATAGCTAAACTGTTGAAGAGCTTTCAAATCTACCCTGAATTTTCTCTGACCATGGCCTAATAATTACTTTCTAAACCATAAGCAATAGCAAATTATTTCATGTATGGGTTTCAGCTGGAAAGATATAGAGTGCTGCCAGACCAACATCTTAACTCCATGAAGTAACAAGAAAATTCCTGCTAAAGAAGGACTCCTGCTGCTGCATCCCACCTTCCCGCCTGCCTTTAGGGCTTCTTTTGGAATTTTATTATGTTTTCAACAGAGCCTCCATGCATGAAACAGGAATCGCTCAGTACTGCCCTTAGGTTCTGGATGGAAAACGGCGGTTTGTATCCCAGAGTACTCTCAGCAGAAGCATTTTAGCCATAGCTAGATATGAGTTTAGTCATAATAATCATGAATATGTTTTAATTATGAATAATGCTATTGGAAAATATAGCTGGACAGGATTTCATTGCTTCTTGAGTTCAGAAGATCTGTCTCAGGCTAAATTTATCTTTCTTTAAGGTTTGAAAAATTATTTAGGCAGATGTATACTGCTAAAGTAAACAACCATGTAATTATCTCAATAACCTTTTAGAGTCAGCAGAAGCTGAATGAGTCTGCCAGGTTATCATTCTTTAAAAAACAGCCACAGATTATTAGCAGTATTGTCAGCTCCAAGTATTTCAGAAACCAGTCTCCTCTCTTTATCTTTTCAACTACCAATCCCCCACCCTTCTGGCTCCTTGACATCTGTTTGGCATGTAGACAGTGCCCTTCCACAAGGCAAAGACAGACAAAGCCAATGAAATGAATTTGCCTTGTGAAAATTTGTTGTGAATCTCTTTTTTTTTGGTGAAATATTTTTATTCCACTGGGGGTTACAGACTATTTGCTGTACATTCTTCTCTGTAAATAAGGTTTATTGTTTAGCCTACATCTTCTATGAGACAGCACATGGTCGCCTATTAGCAAGAGATGAGACTGCATCTGTGGGACTGCAGTTCAGTTCATGAAGGGGAATTACACACAAAGAAGAAAGAAAATGCCAGACAACCTAACTATAACTTTTGCAAGGCTCTGCAGTGAACTGAACTGAAACTTGTGACCAGTTCCTACCTAAAAACAAGTCAATTCAAAGCAAGGTTTTCTTGTGAATTTTTCTTCTTGAAAACTCAGTTTTCCTCTGAAGCAATTTTGAAAATGTATGACTAGCCATCTACCTGCCCCTCTATGTTTTTAATCTAAATTAGATAAATTATTTACAGTCAAGATCATGTGTCCTATTTGTTCTGCATAGTACTCAGAACATTTATGGTTCACCATAATAAAAATCTTACCTTTTAGGTGAACAAGTGTAGATATCTTAAATTCTGAACAAAAAAATCCCTCCAACAAGAGGGAACAATTCCTTCTTTCACATGATGGCATATGCCAGCTAATTAGCCACATGGGACACTGAACACTGCAGGAGACACAGATGGCAATTTGGGCCTGATAGTCCTACAGCAATGGAACAGTACATTGTTTGTTGGCAGAATATATTTCCATTTTTGTGCTGATGTCTGTGGAGTAATCATAGTACCTCTTGGTCTTGACAGTTACAGCTTCTCTCAGAATAGATTCTTATGAACTTATTTATTATTACCTTCTTTAAAACTTCAGCTTCCTGATAACAAAATAATGATACACTACAACTGTGTAGGATGTGATGGGAAGATATGAGTACTCTTTTAATTTATGGATCTGCACAGGTACTTTGGCTACATCCTCACTCTATTTAACAAAGAGATGCACAATTTACTTTCCTTGCCCTTTTATCCCAAGGCCATGTAAAGGACAAAGCATGTGGGTTAGATACACTCTCCAACTATGACACCAGATTAGATCATCAGGAAACCATTCCGCAGGTTACACTATGACACACACCAATGCAGATTACCTGTTAATTTCTTGAGAGCATAACGAAATAATAAAGAATGCTTACTTTAGCATTTTAGGACCAATCTCTCTAATCCCACTACATCATCAACTAACTCATCTCTAAATATTCAGGGTCCTCACAGAAGGAGACTGTCCCTATACTGAACCTGTCATCCCTATATCAACCTTTTTTGATGTTTTTCAAACTTATTTTAAAAATCGTCACAGTGCTGGTGCAATTTCAAGGCTCTGTTGGTGACTTGGCAGCCTTGTCAGTTGGTCATCATCACTCTGATTGGGAAAACTGGGAGAGACCAGCTCTATGCTCATCCTTGTGCATGTTTTAGATGCTGATGTCATTCATGCCAGGCATAGTGGAAAGCAGGAAAACCTACACTGACTGGAAACATCTCTTGAAGACTTCACATTCATTTTCAGAGCTAAAGAATGACTCGAGAATTTTTCTGCATCAAGGCATCCGTCTCCCATTTGTTTCTGAACCCCGGTACACTTTCATGGGTTATTACTTTGGTGGGATACTAAACAGGGCCATGGACCAGCCACACTTTGGTAGGCTCCCTCATATAGTTTAGATCCTCCTGGCCAGCATTCAGGTACGATTCAAGGTAAAAACATAGACAAGGTCTGCTTCCAGTAGAGACAGTGGATTAGAACAATATACGTGGTTGAGAGAAGAAATGTTTTACCCTTATGATTTCACTGCCGCTTGCTTCATGAGCCAGAGAACACACTTGGCTCTCTCTTATTTTAGTAGGATACATGTATCCTTTGGGACCTGCCCACTCCAGATCGAACTGCACAAATTTGATGGGAAGTAGCATCCTCACCAGCTTGTTCTAAGTCTACCAACAAAAGGCTGCATAATGCCTTCAGGAACATGGGCTTATAGTTTGCCCGCTAGCCTACTCCCAAGCATAAAAAGTCCTGTTGCTTTCTGGCCCAGAGCCCTACAAGGAGAACATTTGCATTGCAAACCCCAGACTGCTCCTGCCCCCAAGCCAGAGCATGCACCACTCCCTTTAACACCACTTCATACTTCTCTGCCAGGCTTCTCCCTTCTGGAAACACTTCCCCTCACAATCTCTTTCCATCACACCCCTGATATTCTTCCAGACCTTCTCTCGTTTCCTGGCTATTTTTCTCAAGCCACCATTCCTCCATACCTCCTCTTGCATCCTTTTATCCTTTTATCTGGCTTCCCTTTTATTATTCTGGCAGATTGTTCCTGAACCCCATGATGCAAACAATTTCCCTTTGAGACTGCATTCCCCAAAATGTCCTGTTATTAAACCCTCAGTCAGAGGGCTCATAACACCAACTCTTAAGAGCCAGCACACTTCAGCACAATCACAATCTTAGGTTGCCTTGCCACTGTCAGACTGGAAGATGTTCCCTAGGAAAGAAGAAACAGCTCACTTTCTGCAGGAGACTGTGTGCTTAACAGCATATAACAGAGAAAAACAAGAAGGCGCCAAAGCCAGACCTAGCCCAAATCTACTGCTGTGCTCATAAAAAGAGGAAATGTTGTTAAATCTGTTTCAATGAGGTGTTTTTATGGCATGTGTGCTTCTGCAGCACAGAAAGCAAGCTAGTTTTCCTGGAGCTCTAAGCCATAAAAGGTTACCTGCCTCCTCCAACCAGAACCCAAAGAGTCACATAAATGGTTGATGAATGCATTCCAAATGCTGTGAAAGCAGTTTGGTTAAATATATTGAATTTGATGAACAGAACCAATTTTGAATGTGAGATAAAACAGGTGCAAACACCACACAAGTTTCACCTGCTCACACAGGTTTTGAATTAAGTACTCTTTAAGGAACACTTCAGAGGACAGCAGATAAGTCACTCAAGCAATAGATTAGGTGGAAACCCATCTTTGAAGACAGGAAGGCAAGCAAAAAGGTATTTGCAAATCATTTGCTACTACTGGGAATTTCCAAGAGAGGACAATCCTGAAATGTTATTACGAGAGCTTGAAACTTTGTGGGCATAAATTTTAGGCTTCATAAGTTTATGGAGGGAAAAAAATAACTTCCCTGGATTAGATAAATCCCATGTCTAGAGGGGAAACTTCATCAATAATGAATTTCATATTCTTACTGTTACAGGGAAGAGAGGTAGAAAGATGTACTCAAGACCTAACAGCCATTTAAAATTTCCAAGGGAAACATCGACACTCTTGACGGTGCATCTCACTCCTTTTAAACATGCAACTGCTTTTCAAATTCCAGAGGTCAAATATATTAGTGAAATGTCATATGCGTATAGATCCTGTTACCTTTATTCAGCACCTCGCTCTTACCACCTCCCTTTCCTCCGTCATTACTACTTATTTTGTACAGTACATCCAGGACACAGACCTCATTTCCCGCTGGTGCTGAAAACAACTTGGAACACAATTAGCCTTGTCAAGCCCTTCACTGGTATGCCATATAGGGCTGCCAGCTTTCCAAGCAATTCAATAATCCCTAGAGCAACGCCACAGGGTCTGCGATTAGCAGAGGTGTTTACATGTCTGAAAATGTACCGGGCTAAATATAGAAGTAATTTTCTTAGCATCCTGTGATGTTGGATTTGTTCTTTTCTTTTTCTTTCCATTTGCCAGATTGACAAATAAAGCATGTTTGCTTAATTCCTTCAACTGATATAGAAGATCAACAACAACAAAGGAACATCACAGCTTTGTGGTTGTAGAGGAAAACAAACCCGAAACAAAATACTTTCTGTTGCCGTCCAAAAATAGAAAAACACCCAAGGTTGCAGGCAAATTGGTCTTCTCTGCAGCACAGAGCACCATTCCAAACTGGAGTGACCAAAGGAAGGGGCCAAAGATGGTGCTCAGTATCCTTGCACAGACATTTTTGGTTTGAAGGTGAGGCTCTGCTGCTGCAGGGGGAGAGGCGGGAGGCACACACGGGTACCAAGAGTTCTTCTGAGCTCCAGGTGTGACAGGGTAGATCCATATTTATTTCCCTTTGAGTGGATCATGTGGGATAAAAGTCTCCCTGGAAAAGAGCAGCGTGAAGAAACACGACTCTTTTTTTTTTTATTTAATTGAAAAAAAAAAACAAACAAACAAACAAATAAAAAAAAAAAACCAAAACACAACACAGCAGCCGAAATAGCTCAGTTGGGAGAGCGTTAGACTGAAGATCTAAAGGTCCCTGGTTCGATCCCGGGTTTCGGCAGAAAGTTTTGGGGAGGAGGAGTGGCAGGCGCTGATCTCTGGCGACCAATAACACAGAACCCAAGGGAATGGCAGGAAGGTGTGCCAGGGGAGGTTTAGGACATTGGGACGTTAGGAAAAGGTTCTTCACCCAGAGAGTGAGTGCTGGACACTGGAACAGGCTCCCCAGGGAGGTGTCACGGCCCCAAGCCTGACAGTGTTCAAGCAGAGACTGGACAAGCCCTCAGACACATGGTGTGACCTGTGGGGTTGTCCTGTGCAGGGACAGGAGTTGGACTCGATGAGCCCAGGACATTCTGTGTATGGTTCTATGGTACTTTGGCAGTTCGGGGAAGCTGGCATCTCTGAAAGTAACACTGATATTTTTTTGGTACTCTTTTCTGAAGGCTGGTTTGCAGAAGGCTGGGGACAGAGCCATTTTTCCTCCCACCCCTTCTAAGGCAACAAATCTCTCAGGAGCCACAAACACAGTCCCTGCTGCTCAGCAAGAGGACAAGCGAGTTCAGCTCCTGGAGACCTGATCATTCCTGCTGCTTGGCTGTTGTTTCAAACAATTCCCATTTGTCCTCGCTAGGACAAATAACACGTGGAAGTGCTAGCCCTCGGTTGGGTGGACCTAACCCAGTCTCTGGCACTTAGCCTTGGGCTAAGGATTGGTTACTGAACCTCTTTTCTTTTGCAGCAGAGACCTGGCCAGACCCTCTTCCCCATCACTACCTGTTAAATGGTCACTGCTGATTTGAAAGTAACTCATACAAACATCAGGTCAGGTTTTTTTCCTTGAAACTTGAAAAGTTTCCTTTTCTTTTCTGGCTTTCAGAGCCAGAGCTCTAAATCACTTAGAAAACTTGTGTCCACTTCATGCCATAGAATGGGTAGGAAAAAGTCTGTGCTCATCATGAGCTTCACATGAGTGAAAAGAACAAATTTCCTTGAATTAAGAGTGCATGCAGTGCACATGTCAGAACCAATGTGCTTACAACATTTACAGATTCCTAAAATGAGCAAAAATCCTTGGGTAATACTAGCATGAGAAAGTACCAGTCATATCAGGGTGACAGTTGAATTAATTCTCCATTCAGCTCCATCCTAGCCCAGGGTGTAGTGTGATACAGTTTGGGTCAGCTCTGGATCAGGGCTTGTCCAGAGCCTGGTGCTGGGTAACTTGAATTTATCCTGTCCTGGGTCACTGTAGCCAGATTTGGTTTGGTCATAGAAACTTCTTGTTCCAGGATATGACCCCATTTGGGCATTTACAGACTCTTGTCAACTTTGCAACTTTAGGCTTATTTATACCAGATAATTTATCTCCATATATCTTAAATGAGTTCGTTCTTTTACTGCTGTGCTTGTGAAATCTGCTAAAGGCTACTAAAAGGCTACGGACCCAGACTCTTCCAGAAAATGTTGCAGATCCACCTAATGACTTTGTATGCTTCATTTAGCATTTGACACTCAAAGCTGACTGAAAAGTAAATACATTCGCATGTCAGCAGGTTACTATAGATCATTTCACAATTAGAGATATTGAAGATCACAGGCTGCTCTCGTCAGCATAAAAATAATATCTGTGTGTTTCAGGTGGCAGGTAACCCCTACATGCATTCTGAAAGACATAACCATCTTGGAAAACTGAAACCTTAAAGAACAACGGAGCTGGCAGGTACTTCTCGAATCACAGAAATAAAGCAAAATTCACAAAAGGAAAGTGAACAGCAGAATTTTCCCCTATGAACTCATTGCTTCCAAATGCCTAGGGCTCAAGCCTCAGAGTGCTTTAAATGGTGATACATGGGGCAGATTCCCAGTGAAGTCAGTGTAAATTTTATCCCTGTAAATTATTAATGGAAAGAGGACTTATTTAACCTCAAATTACAATCCATTCTCTATCTGTTAAAGTCATCACTTCGTCTTGCCTTGAATCTCAGCACAATTGCTCACAGTATAATGTGATGTAAAAAAATATTATCTGAGGACTCTTTTACCCTGGGATATCATTAATAAAATGCCTGTCTGACTTTTGGTGCCAGATACCAGCATGGACGGTCATTCTTTTTGGCCCCAGGTGTTTATCAAACTTAACACAAATGGCCCAGTATTAGAAGGTTGTTCCGTCCTTCCAGGCTGAGAAAAACAACAAGTAGTTTCTCTACTAGTATCTGACACAATGACCAAGCTGTGAAGCAAAGGTACACTTTGATACTTTACAAGCCAGTGTTTCTTCTGCTCTTTTTAGTCTCCTGAAGCCTGCGTCCTGCATGGTAATAGGAAAACAGAAAACCCCAAAATGTTTTTGTTCCTGAATGAACTCTCCATCAAAGTATTTATCATTCTAGCTAGTACCTATGGATAGGAGACACGAAGTTGACCAGCAATACTGGCATAAATTAAGACTATGAAGATTTTTAAACATGCTGCAGGGAGATCTCACATTTCAAGAGACCAAGTTTGTAAAATGACCCCTTCACCCTGGCATCTTAACCCACGATTTCTGTCACCCAGCAGCTACTCCTTAATCAGGAGAACACTTCAGTCACCAGATGAAGGAGTTGCCTCTATGTGAACATACGGGATCTAATCATTCATTGTGGTGTCTGATGTGGCTGGTTTTATATCTCCAACATGAACGCAAAATCCTCCTCTTCAGATGAGAGTGCTATTTTTATTTTGTCCTTCTTTCCACAGGACTACATATGGAGCGTGCCTGCTGGCATGGTTAAAACATGGTGTAAGTGTCACATCCACACTGTTTGTGTGGCCGATCAGTAGCTTCATACTGTGCATGAAGGGAGCTGAGGACATTGCAAATGGATTGAAGACAGTCCCATGAAGAATATGATTTTTGGTTCCTTTTCTTTCATTTCCATAATTTCTTCTCCTTTCAGACAGCTTAATAGAACTTTCTCATAGCTGTAACATTTCTCTTTATCTAAATATATTATCCACATTTTGGATAAATTGTTAAGAGGATCTTACAGTCTTTCATTTCTCTGTCTCCAAAATCTGAGACACATCTTTCATTTACTGATTGTCAATCATAGGAATGATATCTTGCCACCAAAAAGATTTGATCCTCAAATGCAATTGCTATATGAAAAACTCACTAAAGGGATCACTTCAATGGGTGACCTATGAATGGTAGACAGACAGTTCTGGAACAAAAATGTGGCTATTTAGCCATTATGGCAAAGATCTGTAGTTCACAACTGTGGAAATACTGAGGTAACTCAGCTTTCCTAGATGGAAGTGTAGCATAAAGGAATGAGAACTTAATCCTGTATTTATAACCCCTGGCTGAGGCTGTAGACATGTCCTCTTCCAAATCCATCTAGGTCAGCTGAAGATAATATCAGCTCCTCTTCTCTCCTAGCTGTTTCATTACCACAGCACCGACAGCATTAGGGATGTCTTCTCTTACCTCCCTATCCAGGGCTGCCTTAGGAATTTGAAGGTTTGCATACAGTACAGGATTTTGAATGTCTTTGCCCTGACTTCTCTGGTCCTACGTAGCTAAAATCACCTGTGTGCCTTGTGACTCTGTATCGTAACTGCAGTTAATGAGGCCCGTCAGATTCAGTGCATATCTGATGGAAAACCACTGAGTGCAGGTACAGAAGGTCTGACACTTCCTGGTGTTCAGCTGGAAAATTCTGTACTAAAGAATCTTTACAAGTAAATATGAGCAGTAAAAATCACCACTACGTTTATTTCAGTCTTCACAGAATTGAATTTAAACTGTGAAATCACCTAGATTGTCTGTGCCAGTGTTGCTACCCGACAGGAGGGGATTGGGCTGAACTGGACCCCAGAATTGTACCTGTCAGGCTGGTTTTGAGACTACCTTGAAAAATACGTACTTGTGACGTCCCGATTTCTTTCTTCATTATTTGTTTTTCTCTAAAGCCAGCCACACTTAGGGAAGTTGTGTATTTAAGGCTATATGATAAATGGAGCTGAACGTTTTGACCTGTGAACCATATTCACTGGAGAAGCTCCTAGGAGAACGTGCTTTAAATATGATATTGTGTGAGAAGAGGTATAACGACTGTGTGCGTTTCAATCCCCTTTAGATTTTATTTCTGCTAAGGTCAGATTCCAGTGTATGATGTGTACTTGTTCGAAGTTCAGTGATTTATAAATAGCAAATGCTTTCAAGGTTTACTTTGTTTTGACCTTATTGAAATCCCTGTTGTATGCACTGAATATAAAGAGCACGCTACTTGACTCACAATCCATCACAGCATTCAGAAAAGGTGCTTTATAAACAAATTGACATGGACACGGTTTTTTGTTGTCTAGTTCTTAGTTTTTATTATTGGACAATAACCAAAACTGTAGGGCTATCTCTTTCAAAAGCATTTTGTTTCATATATAGATAAAACATTCGGTCCTCCACTTATTTTGAAATTGAAGCTATCCATGATAAAGTGTATTACCTCTTCCTATTACTGTATGAATAGAAACTGCTGAATATTTACAATATCATGGCTCTTGGGAGATACATGTGGAATTATTAATAGCAGATATTATAATTCATTTGATCTTCTTTTTAGGAATATAAATGTAGCTAATTCTGTGTGAGAGCAGGTGCTGGAATACTTTCCTGGAGTGCTAGCAGTATGGCACTCAAGACCACTGTGGTACAAAATTAGCTCTTCTAAACCCATAAAATCTGCTTGAGCGAAATAGATGAAGATCTTTTTTTGATTACATCATTACAAGCCATTACTGCCTTACCCGAAAATCCAGCTATTAGTATTACATGCAAAGGTAATCTGTGCTCACCTTGCCCTCCAGACTGTGCATGCTGCCTTGTTTTATTAAAAAAAACAAAAAGAAAAAAGAAAAAAAGAAAAAAGCATGCACCTTCTTTTGTAACCATTAGCATGTGCTTCTATCATGTGAGTAATGGATTGCCTAAGCAGTGGATTTCTGGGAGTCACTAAGCCTCAGATGGCAGAGCATCACATGTGTGTAATTTTTTTCTATAAATATCTTACTTATCAGGGCCTCAGAACATATGCCATATTAAAATGGTCCTTCTATTTGTGGACTAATTTTTGTAGGAAGTTCATTTTCTCCTTAGAGGTTGCCTATATTGTTACTCTCCCCCCACCAACACTTTCTGCTGGATTGATCCTTTTTTGGACACATCCTGAATTCTTCCATCTGTTCTGGTTAAGTTTTTCATCCTGTGTACCTGCTTAGCAGTTCACTAATTTGCAGTTAACTATAAACGTACTGGGGAGATCTGAGCTTTCATTTTTCTACTGTTGAATCACACCAAATAGTAACAGAAAAATATTGTATTACTTCATCCCTAGAAACGTCTCTGATAAATTCTGGCTAACTATGCAGGGTCTGTAAGGGAATTTCCTAACCTTTCAATGCTTGGAGTGTCATGTAAGCCTGAGGCTAAGACTTTCCATTTGTTATAGAGCATGGTCCTTTCTTTCCACTGTCACCAGTTTAGCCTAATGCAAATTCATTTACTAACGGGCACTGGCACTTAAAAGAGTATCACCTTCTCTTGGAGATAAAGCTCTAGGGAAAGAGATCCGAAGAGATGCAGACAGCAGTATAAATTATCCTTAAGAGTCATAAGAAATATTTAGGCTGGGCTCAGCCGTTGTCAGATTCTCCACCATCAGCTGAGCAGCAGTAATCCTCTGTGTGTGTAATCTTGTAGCAAATATGAAGTAATTGGATTTAATTGAGCCTGCAGTAATAAAGAGTTAAGATAAGCTGAATTATCTTGCATTTGCTGCAGACTAAGAACATACAAAGGCAGCTACCACAGCAGCTGATGTGCGGTAGGTAGTTAAGCTCTGGAAACTAACTTCATTGTATGCCAGAGTCTGCTATGGTAGCTCTCAAAAGCCACAGATAGGATTACCTGCTGTGATACTAGGTATACAAATGGGAAAATAAAATAAAATATATAAAATAAAATAAAATAAAATAAAATAAAATAAAATAAAATAAAATAAAATAAAGCATTAAAGAATCAACCCTGAAGTAGATCTGAGTATGAGACCAGCTACCCCACCACACTGCCCAGCGCAGGCAGGGGAGCAGGAGCTGATGGCAGCAGCAGGGCAAGCTTGACAATATTCAAGAAGCATTTGAACAACACCCTCAGATACATGATGTGAATTTTGGAGTTGTCCCATACAGGTACAGGAGTTGGACTTGATGATCCTTGTGGGTCCTTTCCAACTCAGGACATTCTATAATTCTATGATTCTCACCCACCCAGCACAGACCCCCGACACCCAGCATCCCCGGGCCGGTCACCGGGGTCAGGCAGGGCCGCGGGTATGGGAACAGACCAAGGCCAGGCTGCAATGTCAGTGGGATGTCAAGTCCACCAGGCGGGGTCTGGATCAATAAGGCTGGCCACAGACTCTTCAGCAGGCACCACAGGCCAGGACCTGAGCAGAAAAGTGGTCCCTGAGGTGGGGAAGGCCACCAAGGAGGCTCCTCACAGCCCTCTCACTGCTAAAGGGCCCTAAATTGCTTCACAAACATTTGCTAAAGTAACCATGCTTGGAAAGGTAGTAAACCCTCAATGTGCTTGGTCCATAAGTCTTGAAAAGTAATTGAAAACTGTGAAACAAAACCTATGTGGACATAAGAGGAGCAGCATGGGCTGGGAAAGGGAAGTCGCGTATGTCCTTGGCTAACACTGGCTCAGGGATTCAAGGAGAAAGTTGTAAGCAGTTATTCTAGCAGTATAGGGACATGCAGAGCACTGAAAACAATTCAGTATAATATGGAAATAAAGGTCTGGAAGCTATTGAATCTCGTAGTTTTGAGATCCTGAAGAAGGCAGAGAAATAGACTGAGGGTCTTCAAAGACTACACTGCATCCACAACAAATTACTTTTTCTCCTAGCATCCTGTCTGGGAAGTACAAGCCTTCGGAGCTTTCATTACACTTATTTTCTCAATATCTCCCACACACGTTATCTTAAAAGCCCTTTCCCCCACTGGTAAACAACATTTTAATCAGGAATGTGTGAATAAACACTTAGGTCCATATTCCCATCTACATGCAAAATAGGAAATAAAAGAGACAGTATGAGTGACACATGATTCTGGCCTTCGTACTCTGACCCTACTGGGATACTGACCCCAACTCCAGCACAAACTGAGACAGCTTGAAGGTCATGGTAATCCGCATCTAGGTCTATAGGGTGGAAATGTATCATAAAAGCAGGATACTATGTGTTAGAGCAGACTCTACTAGGTAGCTTCTTGTGTCAGGGATTCCCTTACACGCGCTATTTTCAAATTCCAGGTTGACTTTGCTTCTTTTTTCCTTTGGACCAGCAGCTATATGCAAAGCAAATGGAGTGAGACCAGATTACTCCCTCACCTCCTTTCATGTAAAGACCTGCAATACCCAGAGGTGCTGGAAAGTTACTCTTCTGTCAGCTAACCTTGGGTTAGCCTTAACAAACAACACAGATACCATAATGGTTGCAAGTGGACGAGGAAGAAGAGGTCCCTCTGATGGGGCGACATGAAGAGAAACTCCGTGGCGCTCTACAAACTCACCACACACCACCAGGTCAGAGCCAACACGGAGGCTCGGGGTAGCTCTTGACTTCTCCAGCCAGCACTCACCACCTTGGCAAAAATGGCTCCACGTTTCCTCTTGCAAAACAGCCCCACCTCTCCCAGCTGCCGGGCTGAGGTTGGGACGTTTTTTGGCTTCTGGCAGAGCTGGCGGCCGAGCGCACACACCCTGGTGTGCAGGCTGCCAGAGGGCTCTGAGCCCGGCCCCGGCAGCCAGGCAGGCCCCATCGTCCGTCTAGACCTCTGCACAGCAAAGGTGTCTCTGAGCAACCCAAATTAACCCTGTAGGGCTCAGGAGAACAACTCGGACTGCGCCAGGCAGCTCCGCGCTCTTCACGGCCCTCTGGGATGCAGCAA
Organism: Caloenas nicobarica; assembly: GCF_036013445.1. NCBI lineage: Eukaryota > Metazoa > Chordata > Aves > Columbiformes > Columbidae > Caloenas > Caloenas nicobarica. The sequence continues at coordinate 153,988,391 of NC_088245.1, read as the reverse complement.
GATAGCTGAAATCCCAATCGGCATCTGCCTTTAAAGCTCTATATTCTGTTAGCAAATGGTCTATTAATTACACCCCAGTGACTAGTTGTAGCAGCAGTATCCAGTCTCTCTAGCTAAAGTAATAAAAATAACCTAATCACTTCTCTGGTTTTCCCACTCAGAAAGCTGCTGTGCATTAACTCAATCCATCATACAAAAGATTTCATTTTGTTTCTGCATTTCAGCCCTAAAAGGAGGATGTCAAGCTTTTATGAGAAAAAAAAATTACCTCCTTTGACAGTGGTCCTATTTAAATGGATCTTATAAAGAGATATGTTTGGTGTATTTTTCTTTTCTTTCACCCTGACAAGAAGAAATGAAACATTTCTCAGCCCATTATTCCCCCTCTCCTCCAAATTCACATTGAAAAAAAAAAAAAAGCTGGTCATGTTTATTATCTCTCTTATCTCTTATTAGTTGTTGATTGGTTACTCAGAACTTGATATAAAGCTAATTTAAGTCAGTATGCTTTTTGAGCTGTCTTAATTAAGTCTTCGGTGAGGTGACATCAAAACACAGTGTCAGTGTAATATATTTTACTAGAATGTTCAGTAGTTGGTGTTTCAAATCGTCTTTTTTTTTTTTTTTTCAGTTCTATTCTAGGTAGGATTGATAGCAACTCCTGCTAGGAAGCTAGCCTGGCACTTTCCATAATAACACTATTAACAAGAGTTCCCTTTGTAGGATTTGTCAAGGTCTAACTACATGCACAGAAGACTTCAGATTTTGGCGGACCCTGAATTTTTGCAGAAAATTTGACATGGCAAGGTCCAGCCACCCACAAGAGTGCGTGTGGGGGAAGGATAGTGTTTTGGATAATTTTTAGAACTTTTAAAACCTGCTCTTAAGCCTAGAGGTTCACAGAAGGCCCTAGAAATCTAAGGAGGAATAAGCAGCTTGCATGTAACAAACCTGCTTTTTTCCATTCAATATGACCCAGTTAGAAGCCTTTGAAAAACAGTGATTTCACCTGTTGTTTACAAATCTGTAGCTAATTGTCTAAAAATTGCACCCTTCCTGCACATGTTCCAGGTGGAAGCTGCAGAGGGCAGGGCAAGACTTAGTTTTACCTGGGCAAAGCAGAAAAGGAAACTGGAGCTGCCAGGCCAGAGAAAGGGCTCCAGGGCAAGGGTGGGCAGGGGGGCTGCGGGCAGAGGGAAGAGGCAGCAGAAGGAACAACAAGGCTGCAAAGGGAGATTTGGACCTGGCCAAAGACTGAAGCAAGGGGAAGGGAGGTGGAAAGGTGAAAATAGGCAGTTTGGAGAGTGGTTCCCCAGAAGGAGCATGAAACAAGAAAGGTTAGGAAAAGATGGGCAGCCTGGAGGCTTAGAATGACCAGATGAAGAGGCCATGGACTATCCTTTCCCATCAGGCTATCAGTGTATTTTCCAACAAGTAGTAAGGCAGCAACAGAATTACTACATTCAGCTGCCAAAATGTTACAACTGCCTATCAGCATCACTAAATTTAAGAGGAACACCCCTGTATCAGTAGGATAGAAACCCATTCTCCAGTATGGCATTCAAAACCATGCTTCAAATCCTGTGCAAGTTTCAGGTCGTCTTCGCCTTCCCTCAAAGATTTTTCTCCTATCTCCTGTGTTTCCTGCAGAGCTCCAAAACTGGTGGCTCTGAGGTTCTTTCCCCCTTACCCAGCACTGTCTTTGCCAGCATTAGAAAGATAGCAGAACGGAGTAGCAGACACACTGTGAGTGCACGTGCCCACACAACTCATGGCTAATTCAGCCCGAAGCACCACAGCCTTTCCTCAGAAGAAAGATGCTCCAGACCCCTAATCATCTTTGTAGCTCTCTGCTGGACTATCTTCAGTAGTTCCTTGCCTTTCTTGAACTGGGGAGCCCAGAACTGGATGCAGTTCTCCAGATGCGGCCTCACCAGGGCAGAGTAGAGGGGCAGGAGAACCTCCCTTGACCTGCAGGTCACACTCTTCCTAATGAACCCCAGGATACCATTGGCCTTCTTGGCCACAAGGGCACGTTGCTGACTCACGGTCAACCTGTTGTCCACCAGCACTCCCAGGTGCTTCTCTGCAATGCTGCTTTCCAGCAGGTCAACCCCTGAAGCAGCATCTACTGTTTCTGGGTGCAACATCTGGGACTTGGCACTTTGGGTCTGTGTCGCAGATCGGGGGGTGAGCTGGGGAGTATGTGAGGTGACATGGGAACTAGCCAGTGGTTTGAAGAGAGAGGGAAGACTAGGGTTCTGTGGCAGGGAACGGCATCTGTAGACCGGGCCATGCCTAGGACTGGTGCTCAGAGAACAGGAGCATGAGGGAAGAGGATTGTTCTGGGGAAAAGGGGAGGGTGTGAGAGCAGAGAAGGTGAGAGGGACTTGAAATAGGGGTAGGGAGCTCTGGTTTGGGCACTCAGAGGCCACATCCCCATGTGGCATGTTGCATTTCTTTCTGGGATTTCCCAAATACAAAAGTATGTGTGCATGTCACACAGTCCAATATTTCTGGGAAGTGACCAACTGGACAGAACTTGCATAGAAAATCTGATTCTTTCCAGCAACGTGTACATCTTCAGGTTTTTCAGTTACTTGGCAGTGGCTGCTCTTTCTGTGCGGTGACTATGAAATGACAGAGAAATGTGTGTTAAGAACAAAGGACAGTGTCTACTTCAGCATTATTGAGAGAGGAAAGAGTTCATCTGGCAGCAGCAAGGTAATTGTCTTCACGTGAAGTGTCTGATATACTCAGATTGGTTTTTCTATTGAAGACTAATTTTCTTATCTTAATAAAATACATTTGTGGCACTAAATAGCATAAAATATAGCATTAAGAAAGCCGTATTCTAGTACTTCAGTTATTTATCTGGCATGTAAAACCCTATTCCTACTACAAATAAATACATTTAAAGAACCCTGGTTTAAAGGCAGTGGTACTTGGTGTAATAGTAATTACCATGAATTGCCAAGCAGCCAGGGCCATGTTCATATGAGCAGCTAGATGAGTAACAAAGCATAACCATAAAAGGAAAATACTCTATAGAATTGACATAACATGTCACCCTTATGACAGAATTCCCAGCATAGCTACATCCAAGGAAGAAAAGCAGAAATCCTATGTGATAGCTATATTCCTCTCTGCTTTCAGTCTAGCCTTAGCCCAGTTTTCACAACCTGCCTCTGGAGACATTACTTGAGATCACTTCAAGTAACTAACCAAATAGCTACAACTTTATTTTGTTGGCAAGTGCAATTTGCATTGTATTGGAGAGCTGCAGAACTAGAACAGGAGGAATTATGAGGGAGTCAATTCACCTTTTGCAGCCTAGGAAGTTCCTGTAGGTCTTGAGGTAATTAGTAGTAAAAGAGCTTTTGCTTTGAATGATGATTCTTATATGCAACTACTCTGATACTGAGTAAATCCACACAGATATTTTTGTATCTGACGAGCAAATGCAATTAAACACCACAGCAACTCTGTTGTGGAATATCACAGAATCTCCGAATGGTTGGAGTTGGAAGGGACCTCTTGAGATCATCTAGTCCAGCCTCACTTCTCAAGCAGGGTCAGATAGAGCCAGTTGCCCAGGACTCTGTCCTGAAAGATTTTAAATATTCCAAGGATGGAGACTCCACAGTCTCTCTTGGCAACCCATTCCTGTGTTTGACCACTCTCAGAGTAAAACATGTTTTTGTGTGTGTGTGTGTGCTCAGACTGATTTATTTCTTTAATTTGTGCCCATTGCCTCTTGTCTTGTCAGTAGGCACTGATCCTGGCTCCCTCTTATTCATGAGTATTTATACACATTGATAAAATCCCCCTCAGCCTTTTCTCCATGCTGCACAGTCTCAGCCCTCTCAGCCTTTCCTCATAGGAGAGATGCCCCAGTCTCTTGATCACCTTCATGACTGTTCGCTGGACACTTTCTAGTATGTCCATGTCTTTTTTACTGGGAAGCCCAGCATTTTAGATGTGGCCTCACCAGCACTGAGAGGAAGGATCATTGCTGTCAATCTCCTGGCAATGCTTTTCCTAATGCTGCCGTCTTGGCCTTTGCTACAAAGGGCACATTTCTGGCTCATGTTCAGCTTCTTGACCCTCACTTTCTGCAAAGCTGCTTTCCATCTGGGTGCTGCCCAGCATATCCTGGTGCACAGGGTTATTCCTCTGCAGATGGAGGACTTGGCACTTCCTTCGTTGAACTTCATGAGGTTCCTCTTTGCCCAGTTCTCCAGCCTATCCAAGTTCCTCTGGATGGCAGCACACCATCTGGTGTATTCACTAATTTCCCAGTTTTGTGTTGCTTGCAAACTCCCTGTGAATGCACTCTGCCCCACTGTTCAGGTCATTAACAAAGACGTCGACACATTATTGGTCTTAGTCTTGACCCCTGGAGCAAACTCCAAGCGATTTGCCTCACACTGGGCTTTGTGGATTGCAATCCTCTGGGTCTGGTCGTTCAGAAACTTTTCAATCCATCTCACTGTGTACTTATCTAATATGTACCTTGTCAGCTTGTCTATGAGGATGTTGTGGGACACAGTGTCAAAAGCCTTACTGAAGTCAAGGTGAACAACAATCCACTGTCCTCTCATCCACCAAGACAGTCCTCTCTATTGGAGAAGACTATCAGATTAGTTAAGCACAGTTCCCAATTTGTAAATTCTTGCTGAACAATCCTGATCATTTTTTGTCCTTCACATGTCTGGAAATGGCTTTCAGGATTAGTTCCTCCATCATCTTCCCAAGGATTGAGGTGTAGCTGACCAACATGTAGGTCCACAGATCCTCCTTCTTGCCCTTTTTGAACATAGGATTGACATTTGCTTTCTTCCAGTCCTCAGGAACATCTCTCAGGTGCCATACCCTTGCAAAGATAATCCAAGAGTGGCCTGATCGTGACATCAGCCAGCTCCCTCAGCACTTGTGGATGCAATCTGTCAGGCTCCATAGACTTCAGTATGTCTGCTTTGTTTAAGTGCTCTCTAAAATGGTTCTCCTTCACCAAGAGTAAGCCTTTCATGTTCCAGACTTTCCCACTGGTCTCAGGGGACTGAGATATTCTAGTACTATGTATTATTTTCTATAGAAAAAATGCACAAATATATAAGATTTATTTATAATAAATATTGGCCAGATCCTCAGAGATACATAGATGTTTATTTTTTATTAAAATTCCCTACTTTAGCTGATTTATATAAAATGACAAATAATATTAGAATAGCGGGGGGGGAGGAGGGGGCACGCAAGCAACCTCCTTGTCTATAAAGTGGTAATTTGGTACTCTGTTGAGTAAGGAGTCACCAAGAGATTGGCTGCCAAAAACCTTAAAGAAGCATCAGGGAAGAATTCTGAAAAGATCAGTAGGCTTTGAGAGGTAAAAGCTGAGTTTGCTTGCATTGGGAAAATAGTGAGAACTTTTTCAGCCATTTGATATGAGAAATAAAAATTTTTGTTGTTGTTGTTGCTGTTGTTGCAATCAGCTTTCCTCTCCTTCATCTGTTTTCATGGGCTAGATTCAGATCTCTTTATCCACTTATTAGTCTCAGTGCCCTGCAAGTCAGGGGAGAGCTGGCCGAGAAACACATAGTGATTCAACGCGGCGTTCCAGAAATTCACATTCTCCAGTCATGTACCAACAGGCGCATTTGTGAAAATGAAAATTTTGAGTATGTTAGTCTGGCATTTCATAGTAGAAAATCCAAAAATCAATTTGCAGTCTTATAAAGTCATTTTCCTATCCTGCAGCCTGAGCTGCAAGGCAAAAATATGCACCCTTCCACAAGCCCATGGATTTCAACTGAGGTTTTCCAAGGCACTAGAATAAATCACTCACATAAATCAAACAGCAAGATCAAAGCCAGCACTGGGAAGACTCAGGCCATCAATTATGATGGAGTATAGCAAATGGAAGACCTAGTGACATTTCATTTTATATCACACATGCAATTGTCAGGGCTCAGTGAGACAACATTACCAAAAGTGATGTGGCTGTTCCGAAAATCACAGCTGCTTGCTTGTTTTTCCCCCTTGTAAGTTGTTGCATCTTTCTAAAGCCCTGAGCTTCTCTTTGAGCTGTCGTTTCTTCTCCCAGCATAAAAATAGTTTGTTTGTGGACTGCCCTTCTAATTAGAAAAGCAAGCCACAGATGTTCTTGAAAGAGAGCTAAATTCCGTAACTAAGCCTTCGCTTGCTGAAAACATACCTCGCTTGGGAAGGCAGCAGGAGAACCGTGCCACAGCTCAGTTGTCTATCAGCATCCCTCCTGCCATTCACTCCCCTCACTGGGACCAGGTGTGACACCAATACCGCGGGCTGCTCGACGTTCTCTGCTCATCTTCTGTGCTCATGCTCCCAGGGTCCCGTCTCACCACTTTCGAAGCTCAAATCTGTTATGGCTGTCTCTGTCCTGGGCCACACTAAGTCCTCCTCACAGCACTGGGAAGTGCTTCACAACTAATCTAATTATTTTTGTTTGGCTGGTTGGTTGGTTTGGTTTGGTTTGTTAATTGCAGAGTAAGTTACTATTAATATGTATCAAGTTTTTACAAGATGGCTGTCAATTAACCTTGAATTCTAAGATGCCCAATCAGTTTGAAGTGCACTGTAGTCTCTTCAACGAAATAGTGGCAGTGGCAAATTCAGGCCTAAAAAGAACATATGTTTAACACAGATGGTATGTATTCAAACACTTGTACAGTTGAATCCACTTTTAAAGTCTACAAATATAGCCACCTTTTACATATACTGTAAGAAAGTCAGATTCCCAGATTTCCATTTGCACATCAAAACAGTTATATTATAGCCAGGCGTCATGCATATGATTAAATTGTTCTGTTTAAAAACAAAACCAGATTGCTATAATAGGATCCTATTGTATCTGTGAAGTTAATCTGCCTTAACACTAAAGCATAGCATCTGTTTTTAATGGAATAAAAATACCTCAGCCAGTGTAGCAAATAATACTGTAAAGTTTCCAGACTTTCCACAGAAGGGATTCCTTGGTAAAGGTGAATTAGGCTTCCTGTGTTTCCACATTGAAGACTGTGATTCAGACATTTTCAGATATTTCCTAGGAGGGAATAATTGGATTGGCTTTGCGTCAACAAAATGAAATGTTAAAAAAAAAAAGGCAAAAAACCAAACCAACAAACAAAATAACAAAAAAAACCAGACCAAACATGAAAATAATGTCTACTTTGCTTCCTTTATAGTACCTTTTACAAAAGCCTTTTATATAACTGTGCTCTAGGGCCTTGATAACACAAACTATCCCTTGTTTTGAGCATCATTACAGATACGCACCTTGAAGCGTATTTGTAATCCTAGGATGACATTAGTTCTCATCTGACCACCGTCCATGCCATCTTCAGAAAAAAGGTTACGTCACTGTGAGCAGTAACTGGCTACTAATTCTGACAGCCGTTTTAACAGGTGAAAAAATAAGAGTCTGGTCAGAACATTTACAGTGACGTCTGTTGCTAAGATCAGTTTACCCAGTTTCCTATGTAAGAAACCTTCTGATATGGTTCCTACACACACTACACAAGCAAGTCAAGCCAGATCCCTCAGTTGGGAAGCAGGAATGCTGTCTAGTGACCCTGTTTGCGCAAAAACTGTCAGGCTTAACATCACTTTTAGTTGTCCCACCAAAGTCAATTAGATCATGGCAATTGTCCTGACACGCACAAGTGTTTGCAGGATTGGAGATGGCTGATGATGGCAGCAAAAATAAGAAGCTTTGAGGATGGAAGTCATTTTAAGGGACAGCTTAAATTAAAACTGCTTTAAACCAACAAACTATTTTTACATGATTTCATTTTAAATGAAATATGCAACTGGTTTTCAAATAGACTGCATATCTTACAAACCAGCAGCATTTCCTACTCCAGGCACTTGCAAAGATTTTGAAGTTTTATGTGTGGGGTTATTTCTAAACATTTTTGAGTGCTTGAGATATTTTGTTCTTGAAAATTGAAGTGAATTAAGCCGTGTGTTCAAACAGGCAGTTCAGAGACATATTGAAACAATTTGTATCATACAAAAGGCTCAGAATGAAAGGAACAGCCAGTAAGTATAAAAACACAAACCATTTAAAAACAAAGAAAATGAAGCCAATGTTTTATCATCACTATTAGACAGTCTGAAGGAACTTAAATGAGTGCTTCCTTTTACTGCCATTGTCCATGCTTTGACTAACCTCCCCTGTGACATCGGTTTTACCAGCCCTTCTCTTCTTTCCCTTCTTTTGTCCCCAAACCTTTGTCTCTGAAGTGAAATGTCATGGGTTATATCACATAGGCACACTTACCCTGGAACAGGTTTACCTCAGCCTCCTCACAAGCGATATAAGTAAAACTGGAAAATAGTCTCAGAATAAAAGTGTTCATACCAGTATGAAATCATTCAGATAAAATTGCGCCACTAATTACATGGAAAACATTTTTTTTCTTGTGCAGGCCAGACCTCAATCTTGCCAATTCTTCTGGAACTATTTCCCTAGACTGGGTTTTACTTCACCTGGTTTTAGATGTTTAGAAGTCAGATATCAAAGTGCAAGTTCTTCAGTCTTACCTCCTTTTGTAGTTAAAAAAACAACAAAAAAAGTATGTCATAGAGTACCAGCAGGTAACCCCTAGTATCACCTTAGGTACCATTTTCAGATTACATGGTTCATCTTCAGTAGGAGCCTGTTTGCATGTACACCTGTGAGGGTGGAGATAATGACTAACTTGGAATTAGTGTCTGTATGGGAATCCTATCAGGTTTTAAACACCGACATTTAGGACAGCCTAGAGAGCATCCTAAGGGTTCATTCTTAAATAGGCATCTGATACTTGATTCAGCTGGTTCAGTTGTACTCCTAGACGTAACTGTGCAGCATCCATTTCAGATGCGTGAAGGTATCTGAGACATCTGTGTAGGCTGGTAGATATAATACAGACCTGTTTGTCCTACTTGTTTCAGGAGAGGCAGCTGTAGGCCAGATGGCGCAGCCTTGAGCGTCTCAACTGGCATTAGGTGTCTATGTTTAGACAGCTGAATCGTGCCCCAAGCAACTTGTCTGCTGTGCTTCTCTCTGGATACCATTGACTAAACCTCTGTTGACAGTAGTCAGAGCTTAGAAAAGTGGCCCTTATGTGACACCTACATACCATAACAAAAATTTAGACTCAAACTGAATCCCACTTATCACTTTTTAAATACAGTTTAGGCTAAGATTCATTCCCTCCCTCAATTTGATCTTGAATGCTAAGCCCATATTGACCATCTGCCTGTGGATCTAATTGCTTTCCCTTTAGTCTCTGCATTTTTCCTACCTTGACCACAGCATGCTGCTGCTTAAATGAGTTTGCCTTTTCCTTCCTTCTAGTCATATCTCAGAAAACCTTTGTCTTCCCACCTTCTGTCTTGTGCTCTGTCCAAATTCCAGCTCCAAATAGGTCCTTCAAGAACTAAATGGCATCTGCGCAGGCATGAAAAGGCATCAGGGCATGATCTCAGCCTCTTTAACTAGGCTGGGGTCAATGCCCACACGTGCAGAAAATGTGGTGAGGTCTGGTATCTGGACAGATATTCTGCTGTTAATATATATGTGTAGCTTTCATGAAAAAGTCATGCCATTCAAAAACATACTAAACATTAAATTTTTTTGAGCTAAGCTGTCTGAAATAAATCACAATGTTGGGAAGGGGGGGATGGATATGTTGCTGACCACAATCTTACACGTGTCTTTGTCTAGGATTTTTCAGGTGACAACTGTTACCCATCTTGCTTTCAAAACCTGTCCCTTCATCTTCCAAACCTAAAATCAGCAGAGACAGAGATTCAGTGTTTCTTTGCCTTATGGCTGCTTCTCAACACCAGACTCTGCACCTCTATCACTGTGCTCTCTCAGCTGGTAAAAAACATTCTTTCTTATTTTTATTCATTACTTAGGTTTTCAACTCTGACCGCCATTCCACCGTACACATAAATTAAAAGTGACTAACCCATATACATAGTTCAAGTAGAAAGGTACATGAAGTCAGTAAAGCCCAAAAAGGCATAATTTCCACTGTTCTTTCACCAAAAAGCATTTCTTTCCTTTTCCTTATTTAAATCATGCATTAAATTTCATGCTAATCTTACAAACATGTACATATACAAGAAAATTCAATCACATCACAAGTCTCAATTGAAATTAAAGAGATGATTCGCATGTGTTTGCAAGATTACATTTTTCAACTCTTTGAATAGGTTCAAATTCTTATTAGTCTGCAGGGTTCTGTGTGAGTTTTGAATGCAGTTCAGCACCTGCAAGATTTATCTTACAAAACTGTCATCAGCGGAAAGGACCTTTAGCCGAGCAATAGCAGGTTGAAAAGAACACAAATTGAGATGCAATAGTTGTTATTTCTAATCAGCCCTGATGTGAAGGAGTGAATTTTATTCTCTTTCCTAGCAGTTGGCAGTTTCACCTTGTGACTTCGTGTCTTGTACAGTTAGCAGAACAGAATGGCAGCTTCACTTTGTGAAGTTATTGTAAATGTTATTCATAACAAGCTAATTTGTTGTTGTTCTGCTAAACTGGAACTCTTCTTTCTCAAGGGCATTCACTCATTGTGATTGTGAACTGTTGCATTCATGTTTTATGTTTGGTTAATCTAGTGAGCGCTGTAACCCAACTTGTCCTCTTTGAGAGAGTGGTGTGATTATAACTCAGCCCTGAAGGGCAGGGTTACAGTCTAAAGTCCCTCAGGAAAGAAAAATAGGTGGTATTTTCCCCGGGTAAAATCACTGATGTTATATCACTGAAGTTTGGCTTAGTACCAAACAAGTCATTAAAGAAAAGTCTCCTGGCATAAAGGAAAGGGAAAAAAAAAAAAAAAAAGAAAAAAGAAAGAAAGAAAAAAACCCCACACCACCTCTTGCTGATAATTCTAGGTGCATGAACATACCAATGCAAACAGAAAGGCAAAAAGGGCTTGTAAAAATATTACAAATATCTTGAGAGTTTTTCTGTGATTTGAAACTGGCTGCAAAAGCTCTCCTGCTAAGCAAAGCTGTTTTCTTAGCAAAATCTCAAGCCTCATGAGAATAAAATCTATAATCTTTATTCAAAAAGGCTGCTGCTTAGCGATATCGTCAGTCATACAACTACATAAAACTAGCTTGCATGGCGTTGGGTCTGTGTGCCATCTGACTGTATGTTATAGAAGCAAGAAGTGAAATGCAGGCAAGAAGCCAGAACAAACGAGTGAATGAGAAAGACACAGCTGTAGAGCAGGGAGCTACACCCAAAGCTTAAGAATCAGATCCTAATGCCAGAGAATATGCTGGATGAGAGGCTCCTCCAGCCCTCCTTTATTTTAACGTGGGGGTTTTTTTCTTTACGAAGGGGTTTTTCAGTCCATTTCAGCAGAAGTCACACAGCAGCAGCACGTCTGCCCATGTGGGTGGCCTCTTTCACACTGAGAAACCAAGACCATCTGCAGGGTGTTGTGGACCAGCTTGACAGGCGTGAGTGTCCACACACTCACCAAAAACGTGAAGTAACCGATTGCTAAATCGCTTAAGCATACTGGGTTTGCTTTAAGGTGACATAGCTAAGAATAATAGCGTGTATTCATTTAACCTTAGCTGGTTCTGAGCCCAAGGGTTTGGCGTTGAAGAAAACATAAATGCTTATGTCCTGTGACAGACATTTCAGGAGTGTCCAAGCTGCACGTAGAAGTGAGCGAACTAATGCAGGCTGGCTGCTAAAGTTTAGAAATAACCTGTCTGCTCCTCACTCGCCCATCAGAGCCAAGGGTCTGACGAAGTCTTTTTGACTGCGCGTCTGGGCTCCAGCTGACAGCAGCACGTTACATGAGCCTGCGTGTAACGTAACTGGTTTCAGCTGGCTTGCGGAAAAGTCCCTTGAAAATACCGTTCCAAATGCTTTCTTTTCCCAGCTAAGGATAACAGAAGTGACAATGATTACACGGTGTTAACGTGATATTTATAACCAGCCTATTAACTAATCTAAATAGCAGCCTCATGCATGTGGTTCTTGCACACTTCTAGCCTGTTTCCCAGTCTGGGGCTGAAAAGCTCGATTTGAGTAGGATGGGTTTGGTGTAAACAGCAAATTCATGCCAAAGCTCAAAGTTAATCTAGGCCCAAGCACCCCTTACTCCCCCAGCTTGTCCTGAACCCACAGTGTGCATGTGAGGCAAGTTTGGGCTCACGGCTTGGTTACAACCATGTTCGAACAGCAGCGCAGGAGCATCTACTAGTCTTTAGCCTTAAATCAGCTCGTTCTTCACGTAGCTCCAGCTTCACTGGGACATGGAGATGTTTTTCATGCTGCAACCATTCCCGTGCCTGTTAAAGTAGCAGGAGGGAACAGTCCCATTTTCATCGGTATGGTTTTAGGATGGTTTTGTATGGAGCCTGATCATCCTGTCTCTTTTAATCAGTACTCTATTATTTAGGACCATTTGCTACCAAGCTGGATTTGTTTGCTTAAATGCATGATCTTTTTCATCTGCCTGAGCTCACATCTACTAGTGCCCCACTCTCCAGCTGCATAGACCCATTCGCTCTTCAGTACTAGAAAAGGGTTTCAAAGTTCAGGACAAAGTTGCACTTAGAACTTAGTGAAACAACATGTCAAGCAAAGGCAGATTTCATTTGTGCAATCACCTGTTTTAGCTGTAGTGTCTTTTAATAAGGTGATATCCTTGCAGTCAGAATAAGATTTTACAAGAAGGACACAGGTTCTTTTCCATCCAACCAATGAAGATCCAGAGATCTTTTCCAGTCCTATGCTCCTTAACAAACAAATCTGTCTCCTTTGCTCCAGGATACCGACTTTTTCTGTGACATCAGCATGGACCCCTTCCCTTCACTTGGCTTTTAGTTTTGGCATATATGACCAGACTTAGCAGATTAGTCAGCACAAAACACAGATACAGAATGAAGCACTGTTCAAGCCTCTTGCTTTCCAAATTTCCAGGAAATTTCAGCTCTATTGGTTTTAGCTACTTCATTCTGTTACTCAGAGTATTTCATGCAAGTAGTATTTGTTCCCAGATAGCTTTGTGGTTTTTTTTTTTTTTAGAAGCTGTCCCAAGCCAAGGGCTCTGACAGAGGTCTGCTTTGTCTAGTATCTGGCTAATGATCAGCATTGTTAGCTTCTGGATAATGCAGGACAACTAGTTTCAGTGGTGTATGCTAATGATTCTTAAAGGTATAGCTAAGTTCACTTGATAGGACCTCTTGTTTAATAGGACTGACCAAACAATACAGACCTTGCAATTTTAGAAGTAAAGTCACTGTGTAACTGCATTTAGTAGTCATTAGGTTTCCAGAGCTAATTAAAAAAAAAAAAAAAGGAACTTTATGTAGTAGCTTTTGAGTTAGCAAGAAATTCTAGGGAATATGTGGGAATAACTTCATATTTCAAATATCAGTATAAATGTGTCTTTCTTTGGAGAAACATCTTTCTTTGGTACATTCATGGACTGCCCCAATTGTCTGAACTAATTCAAGTCAGGTGGCCCAGCTTTGTAGGCTATCTCTCTGTCAGGGTGAAGAGGGACACTAGCAGGGATTTAATGCGCAGATTTTAGTCCGTTTAGTCTCTGTCTCTTTGAGTTAGCTGCTGCAAGTCATTTAAAACTTCGCCAATATACCCTTTTCCTAAGAAACTCACTCATTTACGATATGAAAGTAAATAGGCCTAAAAGGGTGGTAGGTCACATCGATACTTGGAAAGTCTTCAGGTAAACTTGCAAATGTAAAGGTGCAACATTTAAATGACAACAAAGTCCTTTGTTTTATGGTAGCTAGTTGGACTCAGGGGTTAGAGCCACTCTGTAGCTCTTCTGCATTTTACAGCACTGGCACACAACAAAACAGCGCTGCCAGGCATCTCCTCCATGCTGCTGTTTCATCTCTTTTTAATGACAATGAGATTCCATCCTCCCCCCACCCCACAACAGAGGGATGCAGGGCTCAGCTGGGAATTAGAGCCTGAACAGGGAATTACCTCCTGTCAGAGACTGCAGAAAAACAAGAGTCCACTTTCTGAATGAGAGGAGGTACAAATGCTTTAAAAATGCATCTACTCATTACAAATGCATCTTTCAGGTAAGTTTCAGCCTGCGTTGCTTAGTGAAATGAAGCAGGCAATACCTGTGTTCATTTTATGTATTTTGCTTGATGGCTTGTTTATTTGCAGTTTGTCTGTATTTCGTTTGCATTGGATACCATATTCATGTGAAGCATTTCTCTTTTATGCATCTTTGCATTACAAGGGTAACTTCAAAATCTGATTCAAAACATGATGCTGTGTGGTTGGATGTTCACTGCTTCTCAGAGATTCTCTCAAAGGTATGGGCTTACCCCACACACTTTACTACAAATAACAACACTCTAATCAACTGTCCCTGCAATCAGAAAATTTTTACCCCTTTATCTTTTTCTCATCTACCTTATCCTTGCTCACCACATTTTGCCCAGCTCCTCAAAATCATGGCCGTTTACACAACCTTGATTACAAGTTCAGCAAAATGTGAATCTCTGATGCGCACATTTGGATGGTTCACAGGTAAAGAGCTTATTTTCTGTTAAGCCCACTCCACTGCTTTTCTTCCCTCAACAGGGTAGAGCTCAGCTTCATACAGAGGAGCTGCCTTATCTCACTGAGGTGCAGATGCATCCTGCAGCTGAAGGTACATCCACATATGCACATGCATCCATCCAGAACCATGTATGAATAGAAGTAAGAAACTGGAAGGGACTAATTCAGCGTCCCTCCCACATATCCCCAAATACTCAAGAAGCATTTAGGGAATTTACATGAGTCTCAGAGGTCTGATTCTACCCAAGAAAGGTAGGTCATGGCCAAAATAGCTGGTTCTTCTCACAATCCCGGTACAGAAGTTTCCAAGGTACAGTAAGGAACAACTGCAGAGCTCATAAGGCTGGAAGATCTGAAGCCAGTGGAAAATCCTTGAGAAAGAGCATTAAATTACAGCAGTTCCTATAGCTGCTGTGGGTTACACCCAGTGATGTGTCAGTCGCTGGAACGTGGTCAGTAATGGAGTGAGCACCTTTCCCTGCCTCCCTCTGCTCTTTTATTTCTCAGAAGACTCAGGAGTCTCTTATTCTGAGCCTCTAGCACTAAGCTAATAAAAATAAAGACCAATGATTAACTACACATGCTAGATTTTACCTACTGGAGCATTTGAAAAGGCTGAGAATGCAATTTCTCAGCCTGTAGGTTGAAGCAGTTAATGGGGAGGGGACATAGAAGCAGCGGAGCAAGGACAGAGCAGCAGGAATAGGAGTTGCAGCCTCCTCGGTGAGCTGCAGCAGCCACCCTGTGCCAAAGGCATCACACCCTGGGGGAAAAGCTACAGCTCAGACGTGTGGCAGAGACACCATGAGCTATCAAAGCGTGGCACATCACCATACAGGAATGGTGATTACTGTCTTTCAATGTTTTTTGTTAGAAAACCGACAAGGGAAGGAGCTCTAAATTTTGCAACCTGGACCCCAGTTCTGTAAGAAAAAGAAAATCAGGCTGAGGAAGGAATGATGACATAGTGCAATGTCATGGATCAAATCGAGGATATATTGAGATCAGAGTTGGAGGATTTTCACAGAATATTTTTATTTTTCAGAGTGCTATATTCTCCATCCCAGTGTCTGTCCAGTTTACTGTCTTGCCATGGTCCCTGCTCTACTTTTAACTAGAAATCAGATCTTCCACAGCTAAGAAGAAGTATCTTGGAAATTAGGGATTCAGAAAGGCTGTGGCACCAGCACTGTGGTCTAAAGCAGTGAGTCTATGAGATCCCACTGACTAAGGCATCAAATATCACTTCTGAACCTGAAACCCATTTCTATAAACCACGGTGCTGTCCAGGTTCAGGGGTCTTTGAAGTACTCCAGTTTTTATATTCCATTTATAATGTACTCAGTGAGAAGCAGTTAAAAATTATAGGTTAGATGTTGTACCAAATTGGAAGCAGTGAGGACAGATAATACTGAAGTCGAAATTGAAGGTACTGCAGGAGAAATCACAGGTGCAATTCGTATTTTGAGGCTGGAAGGGACCTCTGGAGGTCACCTTGCCCAGGCATTAGCTGTATTGCAGGAACCACCTCAGGAACATTTAGAAAAAGGGCCTCACTTTTTTAGGGGATGACAACAAATGAATGACATCAGACATTTTTCATGGGAGTTTGAAATAGTGCAAGTATTTACATCTGGATGAAGAGTTAGGTAACTGCAGAGACCTTAAAATATTCATAGAAGGGGATGATAAGAGAGTTGCTGTGTTAGAGCTGATTTAGAGTATTTTTGCTTGCCTGGATATTAATGATCATGATTGGGTTAAATTTATTTGACCACAGTACTACTACTAACTAGCATTATATTTTATCAAGCTTTAAATAGTCACTTTTTAACGTTTAAACTAATTGGCAACATTACAGACTGGAATGCATATATAGAGTGAGAAATGCTTTCAAAAAGCACATGAGGAAATGTTTAAGAACTAGTCCTTGGGTGCTAAACAAAAAGCTGTGTTTGAGCAACCGTGAAAAATGCAATGGATTGAAAAGAAGAAGATGCAGAGTGATAAAGAAATCCTCAAAATATGTATTTAGAATCTGGGAAGGAAAGAAAAATGTCAGCGAGCATAGGTTTTAGCTTTAAAAAGGAAGGAGATAGCTGACAGAATCAGTGAAATGTCACCAGTCACAGTGAATGACCAATAAAATTTAATTATAACAGAGATTTTAAAAAAAGAACAAACTAGAGGCAAAATGTACTCTTAAAGTCACACTCAGGTCCATTACAGGATACCGGTGGTGATGGAAGAAAAAAAAAAGTAAAAACTCATTTTTTTTTCCATATTTGAGAAGAGGCATTGAAATATTCTCTTGACAAATTTGTCATGCACATTAAAAAATGAGAAACAGCATCTCCTAGATTTAAACACTTTTGAGTCAATAAAGTGTACACTAATTTATGCCAGTGGTCAAGATGCACGGATCTGGGTTACTGTCCCTAGTCAGGATTTATCACCAGTGCATAATTGGATGAGAATAGCATCACAACAGAGCTATTCTTCATGGTCCTGTGTCTAATATTACTGGTTAGAATCATGGTATCGTAAAATAGTTTGTGTTGGAAGGGACTTCAGGAGGTCCCTCGTGCACCCTAGCTCCAAGCAGGCACAGCCGTGGGATCAGACCAGGCTGCTCAGGGCTCTGCTGAGCTGGGTGCAGAAACCCCCCAAGGCTGGAGCCTGCCCAACCTCCCTGGGCAGCCTGTCCCCCTGCCTGCCCCCGGCCGGCCTGGCCTCACGGGGAGAGGTTCCAGCACCAGCCTGAACCCCCCTGGTTCAGTTCCTGCTGCCGTACCTTGTTCCCCGGCCACGCACGGCTGTGACGGGCCCGGCTGACCCTCTGCATCCCCTCCCCGGGCACTGGGGTGGCTGTGAGTGTCCCCAGAGCCGTCTCTGCCCCAGGCTGGACAAGCCCCGCTGCCCCGGCCTCTGCTCGGGGACACTCTCAGCCCTGAGCATCATGGGGCTGAACCCACTCCAGGTTTTCGGTGTCTTCCCTGCACTGGGGGCACCAAACTGGCCACGGTACCCAGTTGTGGTCTGACAAGGAGTCCTGGGCAGAGGGGACAAGCCCTGCCCCGAGCTCCTGGCTGTGCTCCTGCTGATGCAGCCCCAGATGCTGCTGGTCATCTCTGCTGCCGGGGCTCGCTGCTGGCTCCTGCCCAGCCTGCTGTCCCAGAGCCCCTTCTCCAGAGCTGCTTCCCGGGCAGTCTGTCCCCAGTGTCTATTACTGCAAGACATAATTCTTCCCCAGGTGGAGCACTTGGCATTTGGTTTCTTGAATTTCACGAAGTTCTTGTTGGCCCATCCCTCCAGCCTACGTAGGTCCCTTTGAATGACAACCCTTCCACAGAAAGTATTGGCCGTCTGCCCCCGGTATCTCCAAACCTGATGAGACTGCTTCACGACCTCCTCCAGGTCATTGATGACAACATTGAGCACTACAAGTACTAGGATATACCCTGCAGTACCTACCCTGTTGCATGCTGTGGGCAGAAAATTATCCACTGACCATGACCCTCTGAGCCTGAAGATCCAGCTGGTTTCTTACCAGTCTGGTTGTCCACCCATTCAAGCTATAACATCCTAACTTGGATTGTGGGAGATAGTGTCAAATGTTTATTTGTTCACATGGCTATGTCTTTGTTATCATTTCAGACATTCATTCAGGTCATGGCTTCATAACAGTGTTTAGTCACATCATGGTTTAAACTAATCCCATATACTCTGCTTTCCTTCCAGATAAGTTGGCTTCTGAACAGAAGGCTTCTGGTTTACAGTTTTAGACTAAAGATACTTCATCTGTACCAGAACCTTGGAATTCATAGGCTGTGGGCCCAGGTACCTGTGGGTCACCAAGAGTGATTTAGGACTGACTTTTTGGTATTTCATGCTACACTGGCAGTGTTCAAATAACATACTCAGTAAAGGCATGGTCTGACCAGAGGATTTTGTTTCCCATTTTCTCAAGGATGTGTCTCCCCTCACACACCTGTTTCTCTGTAGGCTCACATAGGTGGAACCATTTTGTCCAGAATTCGGATATTTGAGCAGAAGTCCAAGTCTTTTCACACAATTTGCCTTACAGTCATTCAAAGGACATTCATGATTGGAGACAAGGACTCTTGCAGACATGTGGCACTAAGATTTGGTGTTATTAAGATGGAATGGAACAGAAAGTGATGTAAATGGAAAAGAAGATGGATGTTTACCTCCTTAAAGGTATTTTCCTTGCAGAGTGTTTGAGTAGCAGTTGAGTTGAGTGCACTGCCATCTACAGGTCGTCATACAGCACCTTCTGAGCAACGTTTTATTACTTTTATTTATTCCATCACTAACCCTGGCTTCCGTTCTGTTTTTCTGTAGTCCATGAGCATTCCTTTGGGTAATGGACTTATTGGACTAGATTTATAGTGACAGTGACCTGCAAGCCATGCTGATGGAAAATTCATTATGGTTTGGGATTAGTTGCTAATCTTTGGGATTATTAAAACTATACGGCTTGGACATTCTTCTTTTTGTTTTAATTGCCTGTGTTATGATAAAAGGGCACAGCCAGTCTAGCATCTAGTGTTATGTGTATAACTTCTTACGACCATTGACAGACAAATAAATATGAGCTAGTTTCAAAGTGACCTTCTCCTTCTATCCGCATTAGAATGTTCTGACAAAATTCATAATTGACTGAAGGCTTTTTATAGCACCAATGAACATAATGACCAGGGACAGAGTTTCCAGGCTGCCCTGTCTCTGCTCACTTTCCTGTCACAGCCACGGCTCCAGTTGGGCTACATATGATCAGGGTAGCGCCTCCTACCCTGGCAGAGGACAAAGACTCAGCAGCCTCCACTGCGGGGATGTGACTTCACAGCGGATAGCATTTCTCACTGGAAATAACGATGCTTTGGAAGTATCTAGTAAATCCCAGCTGGCCGTATGCCCTATTGTTCACAAACTGAAATGGAGATTGAGCCATCAGCAGTAGCCTATAGGTAATTTGTTCCTAAATTCTAGAAAAACCCTGTTTGTTCTCTCCATAATACATTAATAAATTATATTGATTTTTAGTACGGTTTACAGTTCTCGCTTCAAACTATGGTAAGAAAAAAACCTCATGGATTCATGACAAAGACTTAAACTATACTGTGAGCTTCCTGGCAACAGCACCAATTGAAATGGCTTCTTGCTACTTGACTATAATATGAACCCCCTTGAGTTCCTGTGGGCAATGAAATAGCTTCTTGCCTTCCAGTTCCTGGAAAACTGAACAGTGTAGCAGGAACCTCAGCAATCTGCCACAAAGAAAGAAAACACAGGACAGCTAGCAGTTTGCAATTTTAACCACTTTTAGTTTGTTAACTAACATGTCTTCGCATCACTCTGAAAGTATATAAGGAATGTGATCTGATATAACAGGGAACTAATGTGGAAAGAAAATTTTGTCTCATTAAAAAAAAAATCACCTCCTTTGGCAACACACCAGCCTGAGACACATAACTGAGTGCAATCATTTGTGAAATAATTAATGCTCACAGTGGCTTGGTTGATGTGATAGTTTGAATGACAAATGTTACTGCATTCTTGACATACTTTTAGTGACCTACACATAGATGCTTATCAAATAACACGTAAAACCAGGCACTTCACCATCATTCAGCTACCTAGGCACAGAGGGAGAACGTGGAGCAGAAAAACTGCCTTTAACATTAGCTGTGATTGATTTCAGATTAGTACTGCAGCATGAATTGTTATACAAATGTAATATTATCACATGGTCTCTTAAGATGCTTCTGCATTTCAGAAGGAATCTCTTTATACAGCTGTAAAGTACGGACAGTAATTGGCAGTATTTGTGGACACAGCGACAGCAGTGGGCATGGACGTGGCCTCAGAGAAGGCACTGACCGCATGAAGAATCTGGGCTCAAGCTCTGCTCCCAGCCCGTGGCTCATGGGCATCTTTACCTCAGCTTGTCTACCTGCGAAAGAGAGATGATCAATCACGTTGCAAAAGCCTGGAGCAAATGGCCTTATGTAAGGTTGAAAGCTTGGCATTTGATGACATTTTTTTGTGTTTATGGTGCACTTTGATGTGGCCACTGAGAAAGGATGAGAGCAGCAGGTAAGGAAGCAAGCCAGGTGCTTTCTCAGGACACCCAGATGGCAATATGCACTGTGTCAATGATATCAAGAGAACACATATTTCCTGCTTCACAGGAAAATCGGTCATCCAAGCAATTTTTGCTCCATGATGTTTAACTGAAGTCCATTTTGGTTACAATGTAAGAAAACTACATTTTTTACTGGGTACAATTATTTTTTTTAGAGAACATATCCCAAAAAGTTATCCCAAATGTATGCATTTTTTTTTATACTTCAAAAGACTTCTGGCAATTCAAGTCCATAAAGCAGTAGATAACAAGCTAGAGGAAGACCTACAAAATTGAAAGATTAGAAGTAGTTCTTAGAAAGCCAACTGACTTTCCCACATATGAAAAAAACTAAGTGGCAAGCTTTTCACAGAGAGAAACCCTTGGTGATAAGCAAAAGGCAAGAAGCTGTTTAATTGTGCCAGGAAAGTTAATATTAAAAGGGACACTCCAAGCTAGGCTGTATCTTCTTGAAGAAAAGGCTTTTGTTGTTTGTCCTTGCTATTTAAACCTTTTCCAAACAGATTGAG
The DNA here is from genome assembly GCF_036013445.1 of Caloenas nicobarica. Classification (NCBI taxonomy): domain Eukaryota; kingdom Metazoa; phylum Chordata; class Aves; order Columbiformes; family Columbidae; genus Caloenas; species Caloenas nicobarica. The sequence goes on along the minus strand of NC_088245.1, from coordinate 153,967,093 downwards.
AGGATGAAAATTAATTCAATCAGCAGTTTATAGTCTGTGCTTAGAAAAGGGGCAGACTTGGTGTATATGTAGTAGAGGAACATGAGAGTAAGGAGCCTGACTCAGCACCGTAATTCCTGCTTTACTATAAGAAAGCAAGATATCTTTGCATCTTTTTGTGAGCATTTTACTTGCTTTCATGTTTCTACCCAGCTGCTCTTGTTACCTTATCGAAAGAGGACTTCTTTTGTTGCGGAAAATATTATTTGGCCTGTTGTTCTCAGAATTAACTTCTAAGCAGGACCAGATGGGTATGTGCTCCTAATATTGACACACGGATGTTCCACCACGCTGAAGCGAAGGAGGAGACATTACGTGGCATTGTGGTGTTTGTCTCTGAATAGTCTGTTGAGGCAAAGGACAGGGAGAGACAGATACTTGGACTAACACACATTGGACACATTGAAGAGAACAAGACTTTGTTGGAATTTTTAACTGTTATATTGATAACAGAGAGCAAAGGTCAGAACAGAGAGGGGTTGAAAAGGCACAGGTCTCTTCAGTTTGCTTTTCTTTCATCAGGAAAACACACTGTACAATCAGCCATGGCTTTCAACAATGAACTGGTTGGACGTGAGTCATTAAAATGAATAATCCTTTGTAATCTCTATGAAAAACATCCTGTTAACGTTGCCATATTCTAGGAATTGTTGCAACAGGAGCAGCAAAAGCATTAAGTACTTAAACGTATCCCAGCAGTACAAGTTTACTGCAGCAGAATGTCTCTGTTGGTAGTGAGTCTCCTCCTTACAAAAATAAAATAATACTCCTTTTCTGTATTTTTCTGTAGCAAGACCTTCAGGATCCACCAATTATATAGCTATTTTTTAAAATTAAAATCTAGATCAACTCACAGCATACACTGAGGATTAAATAAAAGTAAGGATCACAAGTTCACTAAGAGAGGGCTGGAACGCCTCTGCTGTGAGGACAGGCTGAGAGAGTTGGGGCTGTTCAGCCTGGAGAAGAGAAGGCTCCAGGGAGACCTTACTGTGGCCTTTCAGTGCTTGAAGAGGGCCTGTAAGAAAGATGGGGACAGATTTTTTAGCAGGGCCTGTTGTGATAGGAGAAGTGGTAATGGTTTTAAACTAAAAGAGGGGAGATTCAGGCTAGACACAAGGAAGAAATTTTTTACAATGAGCATGTTAAAAGTGGCCCAGGTTGCCCACAGAGGTGGCAGATGCCCCATCCCTGGAGACATTCCAGGCCAGGCTGGACGGGGCTCTGAGCAACCTGATCTAGTTGCAGATGTCCCTGCTCATTGCAGGGGGCTGGACTAGATGGCCTTTGAAGGTCCCTTCCAGCCTGAAATTCTATGATTCTATGATCAGACCAAAGCCTGTTTTCAATGCGTTTCACTGAGAGCATCACACTTCTTTCAAAAAGTTCTCCAAAGACTAAGAACCCTGTAGACTCAATGCTGTCCTTTCTGTGCTTTACAGTGCAATGCTGTGCCTTTTTCAAAATGTGAATGACTCTAGGAAGCGATTAAAATATGTAGGATATTCTTTGTGGCAGAAGGCTGAAGCCTTTGCTTTCAATACCAAATGTAAAAAGGCTGCCAGCTATAAAGAATGAAAAAGCTATCCAGCTACCTGACAGGAATGATTAGTCTCATGAGCTGTGAAAATTGCTAGAGGAGGCAGATGACTGCTTTGTTTTGCCCACAATACTTAAAATGCCAAGAGCTTGCTAAAATATTTAGTGTTAATAAAATCTGATTACAAGCCCCCAATGGCCTCCTTTCCAGAAGTGCGAGTTCAAGAAGACCGCCTCCTTTCACTGCTCTGTCACATTGAGACATCCAAAAGATGTTGAAGGTGGTACAACAGAGAACCCAAAGGAGACATCCTCGATTAATCTCAAATAAATGACAAGTCTTTATCACCAACAGGTGGCCTAGCAGTGCTTGTTTTGAACCTTTCTTTTTAAATACGTCACCAGGGCTTTATCGAGGTGCTCAGGCCCCACCAGCTCTGCTCCCATGGACTAGCATTGACTTGAGCAGAAGCAGAGCGGGATGGCAGCAGCTGCATTTGCACGGCGGCGCAGGTGTTGTATTTGTAGGCCTTGCACCTTGGCTGGGTCCCAACCCCAGAGCGAATTCACCCTGTGATGCACCCACAGGTCCTGAGTCCCTGACTGTCCAGACCATGAACCTGCTGGAGCTCACTGCCAGCTTGTCAGCCCTTTTCTGTGCCTCTGGGCTTCTTCCCAAAAGCAAGCGGGGTGGACAGGGAACAGTCTGCACCTGTATCTCTGTTCAAAGGTGGAGCTGAGTCAGAGCTAAAATTTGCACCTAGATCTCTCCAGCTCTTGGCACATCTCCCACCTTACTTAAGTAATTAAAAACTACAGAGCAGGACTTCTTAGCTCTTATACATCAGGTTCACCCTTCTGTCAGCTAAATTTTAGTCATATTTTGGACAGGTAGTACAGATGATGGGATAATAGTTCTTAGATGCAAAATATATATAAAATAACCGTTGATGATATATATATTATCCATAATAAAAATCCTACTAGAACATCGAAGGGCAATATCTGAAACTACAGATACGGCCAGCAGCTGTGCATTTCTTTTCAGTAAGTGCTAACACAGCTTGGGATGGAAAGAGTCTTAGCTCTTCAGTCCTGCCAGCTCAGGCAATCCCATCAAATAACTATGCAAATTTGTCAGGCCTTAACACTTAACGTTTTTTGCACCTAGAGTTTTATCGAAAAAACAGCTCCAAATCTCCCTCCTTTGATGGCTATAAAGGACTCTCCAGGCTGAATCATTTTACGGCAAATTTACACCCAATTTACTAAGTCTCTTTCCCGTTGAACAGGAAGCGTTTTTAGCCTCCTCCTTGAAACTGTGTGGAGGAGTTTTAGACTTCTGATCTTGAAAAAGGACAGTTAGGAGTACACTTGTAAGAGTCCATATGTCAGAATACCTCGTCATCCAGAACATCCTCTCTTAGCCGTCATTTCTCCTTCTATACTGACCCTTCCTGGAGCCCAAAGAAAAAGAGAGTAAGTGATACTCTGCCTTTCCTGAAAAAAAGATGTCTTACCTCATTTTTTCTATCATTAGTTCATTTCAGAGGCTCTCCTTTGGCTACCATACTTTACTGATTGTCTTTTCCTTCAGGAAAGTGACTGAGAAGACAGAAAACGACTCTAATCAGGTGCCTCCTTTCATATTATTTGACATCTTGTATACAATACCCACCAATCTGATCCAGCTGTCATTTTAAAACTACTGCAACTCTTTCGATTCTATATAAGAGTGTATAAACTAAAAAGTGTAACAAACCCAATGGAATATTCAAAAACTAAACAAGTATTTCTTTTTTTCGTCACTGTTCAGGAGTGCCAGACACTTTGGAGCAGATCATGATCCAGCAGGGACAGGCCTGGTCCAGGAGTTCAGGACTGACTTATTTTCTAACTAATTGCATGTAATTTCATTTCCATTTTTCCCGCTTGTAAAATAGGAGCAACGTCATTTATTTGCAATTGTAAACAACGTAGAAATATATGAATCCAAAATCTTGTATATCAGTTTATTCTAAATAACGGCTGAAGATAGTTTCTACTGAGCTCTTACGGGTTTACTTTATAACTGTTTATATAAACATAACCCTTTGTCTGAGTTTGTGACTGTTCACATGTTAGTATCCGTTGTACTTTTGATATAGGAAGCAGAAAAAATTGGTTGTCACAAGTCTAGGCAACCATATAAAATTAAATTCACTCCATAAGAATGACAAGAATGTCCTTTACTGAACCTCAGCACCTCACGGGAGAGTCGGCTGCATGTGAAAGGAGGAAGATGATCTTACATGTTCTCTCTCCTCGTACTTGCTGCCACATGATGAGTTAATATTTGATTAGACAGTGCTGTATCTATGACACCTGTTCACCAGGGAGACCGGGCCAACAACTGATGTAATCTACCTTATTATATACTTAATGATAGAGGAGAAGTGCTGCTTTTTCAGCTTCCCACGTCTGCTTTTCATTTCCTCTCCCACACATTCCTGAGGGGTCATGTTCAGTGCCTTGCAAGAGCAAACAAACAACTACAAAATCTCTCTCTCTCTGTGATTCTCTGCAATTTGCCTGAAAAAAAGAGGAGAAAAAGTTAAAAAAATTCCACTGTGTGGTACTGTGTGTTTCTGGAAAGAAATCTACTTCTTGCTAGTAACTACTAAAATATACATGTGTTGGCTAGATTTCTCTGACTGCAATAGATCAGGACAAAACATACCAAAAATGTGTTGGTATTAAAGCTACACAGAAGAGCTCATATTTTTCATAGGAGTGAATCAAGCGCTTGGCCATAGCTTCCAGATCCGCTTCACAAGTGTCCTCTCAGACAATCTCAGACTTTGACTAGTAGGACCTACTCAATTTTTTTAGGTCAGTTCTCCAGGTGGCTGTAAGTGAAACCTTGCAGGGGCTCCAAAGCATCTCATCTGAGCAGAATCCAAATTATTCTCCTGTGATCCTCAGGTCACAGTGCCTTTCTCTAGAAAAGACTGTGCTTCTGGTTTGCACCACTAGCAACTGCAGTAATCTTTGGAATCTGAATATGATTTTTTATTTCAAATGTATAACGTTGTGTTCAGGAGAGTCTAACTCAGCCATTGTGATTGCTATATTATTTTCAGTTTGGCCTTCATAACTTCTGTAGCTTTCCCATTTCCCTTTATGGGGAATCCCTCAAATTCTCTCATAACTGTAAGTGATTGTAGCATTTCAGACATTGTCTTTCTGTTGGTATAATCTGAATACAATCTAGAGAATATTTGCTCAAATTTCCATTTCAGATTTTTCCTTCCCATTTTAGGGAGTTTGCTATGTTTCCCTGAAGTAAGATTTACCTTTGAACAGAAATGGAGAGCTGCAGTGTATTTTTATTGGAGTGACAGTATTTCTTCCTTCCTTCCTTCCTTCCTTCCTTCCTTCCTTCCTTTTCTTTCCTTTCTTTCCTTTCTTTCCTTCTTTTTCCCTTTCCTTTTCTCTTTTCTCTTTTCTTTTCTTCTTTTCTTTTCTTTTCTTTTCTTTTCTTTTCTTTTCTTTTCTTTTCTTTTCTTTTCTTTTCTTCTTTTCTTTTCTTTTCTTTTCTTTTATCTTCTTTTCTTTTCTTTTTTCTTTTTTCTTTCTTTTCTTTCTTTTTTTTCCTTCACTTTCCCTTCCCTCCACTTCATTTCCCTTCCCTTTTCTCCTTTCTTTTCCTAGTTTTTTATTGGCAAAGGGAAGGCTGATAATAAGACCAGGTGTATCTTTCACTGCCCTCACCTACATCCTTTCCTTAGTTCAGGGACAATGCCAAAATGCCCGGATGATACTCACTTTGAACAGAGGTGGTTGACCGTTCCCAGCTGCTGATCAAGGGTAGTAAAAAAATCTGTGAAAAGGCTGTAGTCAGTCTATGTGGAAATGAGAGCAAATAGTTATTTTGTTTGTAGATGTGCCTGTTGAGCTACCAAGAGCCTTCATTCACTTCTGTCTGGTACTTACCTTCTTACCTGTCAGAGTTCCCACAGATGCTGCAACACATCTCCCATGCTATGACAACGGGAGGAAGATCTCTATGTAACTATAAAACAATATTTACTAAGACTCCCCTGGGAATCAGTGTCTGAGCATCACAGATAGCGCGGGGATTCCCAGATACATTTTTGAAAGTGGTACACAGAAACAATTCTTGACACGTGATTCATGTGATTGCATTTCAAGTCCCTGTGATTTGCCATGAGCTGCCACTTTGATCACATCTCACAAACAGGTTCATGTCCAAAATTAGGCTGGAAAAAATGCTGCTATAATTATTTAGAGGAAATAGGAAGGGGGGAACATCTTCCACTGGCAGCTACAATGCCCACAAAGACAACAAAAGCTCTGGCAGAAGCCAGCACTGAGCATGTGCTAACACCCTCCACTTTGAACCTCTTCCAGGAACCGATGGTGAGAAATAACCACTTTGGTGTGAGCCTGAGAGTTCTAGAGAAAGCACACAGTGAGTTACACCAGTCTAAAAGCCGTGCATTAAGAATAATAAAATGGTTTGATCAATGCTCTTTAAACTGTTTTACAAGGACTTTCTCCCTTGCCCAGGCCATTTTACATACTTATTTACTACCGTGTAAATCATACTTCATGGAGCTGAGATGACAAATGAAGCCTGCCACAATTCTGCATGAAACGTAACATGTTTTCTTAGGCGAGACAGGAGTTGACAGAGCATCAAATGATCATGTTCCATCTATAACTTTCACTCTGTCAAGTCTTCTGTCCTCTGCACGCCAATTATAATAAATATAGCTGACTGCGTATAGCCAGAGGAAAATGAAGGCAGCTCTCTAGCATATGCAAAATTAAAAGATTCAGACATTTGTAAATCTTTTGATTGTTTACATAAAAGCAACACTCTATTCTTTTTTGTTTGAAGACAATAAGGAGTTGGAAAGGAATATATCTTTAGAAATCATCATTGAAATGTAAGAAAGAATATTCAGCTCAGAGTAACAACCTCTTACAGTGGGAGCTGAAGACAGGTGGTGTCAGTAAGCCTGGTTGGGTGACATATCTTTACCATAGGAAGCATTGCTGAGTTCATGAGAAGTAGTAGTGATTTATCCTCCCACAGGTATTAACACCTCAAGCAACACAACGAGCATATTGTTTGCTGCAGAGAAACAACAGAAAACACACACCCCCTCCTTGCATTTTTTTAGAAAGAATTTCTTCAGACAAGGAAGAGAATTGTTTACAAAATGTATACTTTCAATAAATTATTTTTTGAGGTTGTTCTGACCGTTGGTACCTCTTTCACAAATAACACGTGGTGCTTCTTCCTCAGCTGTGATAGAAGTAAGCTTGCATATTATTTTTTATTTATAATTATGCCGTACAGACCCCCCCACCCAAAAGCTCGCAAGTAATATTATGTTCATACTAAAGAAACTATACTTTAGCTAGTGGATGGGTGGAATGATTTTCTTACCTCAGTCTGGAAACAGAGAGGCTGAATTCTGTCATGTGGCCGCTGGATACTGTTCTTAATAACAATTAATTATATCCCAGACCATCATTGATCTCAGCATCAGCCTGAGCCTGATATATGCATTTAAGGATCCACACTGGCCTCTCACGTTCTCAGTGTGTTACCTAATTCAGAATGTGAAGCTCATAGGAAAGATTATTTCTGTACGAAGAGGCAGAAATGCAGGGGGCAGCACATCGCTGCCCCTATGTGAAGAGCAAAGAGAGAGGAAGACACCAAGACACTTGCAATTTCAAATTGTCTGGGGTCTTTCTTTGTGCCATATTTTCTGTTTACTGGCTTTAGTGGGTGTTTTGGGACCCATGTGCCTGGCCCCGTGGTCTAGATGTTTATGTTCCACCTTGTCTAGTTAGTGCAGATTTACTTCGTAAAACACAAAAAGGTAGGAAAGGAATTCTCAAAAAGTTGTGCGGCTTTGTGATTTCAGTGGTAAAAAGGTATGGCTTTAACACAATTGCTTCTCAGGGAGTCTAATATGGGATATTCTTCTCAGGAGTCCTGTTTCACAGAAAAAAGCATATTTCATCAAGGAAGTTATGATGAAAAGGATAAAAGAGACAACTATAAACTATAAAACGATCATTTGTTTCAAAATATGTACTGGATTATTTCATTATATTCTATTTTTATTTTGCCTCTGTATAGATTTTTTTTTTTTCTGAAGACTGCTCCATTCCTATTTCAGAAGGAAAATTGCTGGTGACTAGAACATGTCAGCACAGAGACTTGGGAAAATAGAGAACTGTCAGACTGCTTTATATTTTAGTGGATTAGAGAACAAGGCACTCGTTAGTGTCAAGTTGTTAGTACCAATCTCACCATAAAGAGAGCACGGGCACCACCTGCTGTTTTAGAAAGCTATTTATTTGGGTCATGAACGTTACTCTTCAAGTACTGCATTCAAAAACAGTTAGGCCTCCTAAACAAGCTGTACTTCTTTAGGAAAGCTTTCTCCTGAAATTTAACAATTTTAACAAATGATGTGTTCACAGTTGCCTGTTCACACAATGAGCTGTACTGTAGCAACAACACCGGCCAGAAATGACTGAATATGGAGTACTGACGGATTCTGGAAAGCAAGAAAGTGTTTTGCACTTCTTTTCTGCTTTAGTATATGGGCTCTTTCTCACCCAGGGCATCAAAATGTAGCATTCACAACATTTTCAGTAGATCTGATTGGTATTTGATAACCACCAAAAAGTTTACTCACCGGCTTAAGTAGAAATAGCATCTTTAGCATGACAATAGTTTGGGTCATTTTATGAGCTGGAGGTTATGGAATAACTAACTACTACTAGGTAAGTATGATATCAAACTATAGTTCAAATATTTTCTGAAAATTCAAAGCCCCTTGTTTCCAAAATGCTCCTAGTTGATAAAACAGGGGTTAGTACACACCCAGCTGCAGTGAGCACCCCCTTTACTAGCAAAAGGAATTGTATTCTTACGCACAGATTTCATTTAAATATACATGCAGGACTTTATAAATTCAGCTGTTTGGCAGTTCTGAGACAACTCAAATTAAGCAAATTAAATCCCTGGCTGACCAGGAGGTAAGCTGGAGAGTGCAATTAAAAAGTCTGAGCAGCAGCTTGGATCCTCTGAGTTAGAGAAGGCTGAATGTCTGCTTAATTCTTCCCAGAATCCCCCTATAGTCTTCTCCTCTTCTGAATAACAAGTGGCACTTTGGAAAACCCTGATCAGGCCAATGAGACATAACCAGACTCCTGTATTTTAGAGACTGGTCAGGGACTTTTGTGAGGACTGGTCATTTGTAAACAAAATGATCATCTGTCAAAACTGGATTTTAAGTGAAAGTGAGTTCAGAACAGCAGCAGCAGCCTCTTCACAAATTAGGGAAAACGACATGAAACGTTAACAAATTATGTGCTTTTGCCAAGGGAAAAGACATCACGGCCCATTTCCTCTTCAGACAACCAGAGCCAAGATTCACCTTGCCCACTTATAAGCAAAATTATATGAGATACTTTAAGTTTTATCCTTTGTAATTCAGTTCTGACTTGTGCATGAGAAATTGAAGGGAAAAGTGAAAAACATGTATAACGTGTTTGCTTTCCATGAGCTAAGAGGAAGTTAGCAGATTTCTGTAACGTGTTCACATCAAACATATTTCAGTGATAGACGCATAACCCATGTTTTGTCTCTCGGTACCGGTTCTGACAAGGTAACAACACAGGTGTCAGTACGGTGTCCTGTTGTCCGCTTTTGGAGATGCTTTGTACATCTGAAAGATGTGCAAAACAAAAATAATCTAGGATTGCATCAAGCTTGTGCATTTATTGGTGGCTTATTAAAAATTAATTCATTGCTGTAAATGAATGCTAATAACAAACTAGTAAAAACTTCTTCTTTTCTTCTCTTTTTTTTTACACAAATAGTTTTATTACAAACTTGAATTCTTAAGAAATACACATGTAAGAAATTACACAAAGGCCTTGGCATTTGTAAAAATCTTTTGGTATTTGCATGGTAATAGTCTATAAAACACTTTTGGACACAGATGTGCTCAAACAATTGTATCATTGCATAGAAATTCTTTAGAAATATTTCTGCGGCCACTTTGAATCATTTTTTGGCACAATATTAACAAAATTAAGGCCTTATACTTTTCAAAATCAAGTCATTCAGTGTGTGAGTAGTGTTTAAAACCCTGAAAAATATTAAATACAGAATAAAGACTATAAGCTTAAAGCAGGATTTACTATAATAAACACAAATAGCTATTAACTTGGTTTCAGTCTCTGCAACTTCAGCATTGAAATGGCCTAGGTAAAATGAACATTTCACATCATATTTTGGCATATAATATCCAATTCATGACACTGAAAAGAAGAGAACTTTTGTAAGCTTCTTTTTGAAATGATAAACTCAGAGCTTGATTTGCCTAACGGTTGATATCTATATAAATTACTAAAATATTTATATATATTTTTTTTCTTGACCATTGCTGGATCATTCTTTATTCCACAGGAAAGTTTGTTCTACTGCATAAAGAAGCTGCACAGTACCAACATGGCAGAAACACGTACTTGCCTCTTTGGGAAACCAATTTGGCAATCTCTTCCAGATGTCGTCCCATTAAAACCAACAGCACTAAAGACTACGAACAGAAGCAAAGGTTTGCAGGATGGCACTCTATGTTGTGAAAAGATGGTTACATGTTGCTTAACCACAGTCTGGAATCCCAAAACTCTTTTTTTTTTACATTACTATTGCTTTGTACAGGAACAATAAGTACATACCCGAGAGTCTGGAATTTTGAGACATCTAGATAACGGTAACAACAAACTTATCTGGGGAAGAAAAATGAATCTAAATATATAATACAAGAATGAGAAAGGGGGGTCAAACAGTATAAGGCAGAACTGCATACCTCCTAGCACCTTTGCATTTTTTCTGGATAAATGCTGACTTTTTATTCTATCAGTGCATTGCATTTATATAAAAAATACATATATTTTGATCAAAAGTGCCATTTGGCATGTCGACATTTGAAGCTTATCTTTGTTGTCTCTTTTCTTCTTCAGCAAGGACAGGGCCAGTAAAGCAGTGTGTGTTAGTTATGCAAGTTCCTAAAAGGCACTTTACTGTTTTCATATTGGACAACAATGAGGTACATATGATATATGTCTAGGCTTCATTGCTGTTAAAGGAATAGCACCATATTGTGTGAAATTAGTTGAAATTCAAAAGTCATTATGTTTTTCTCATACAGACTTGACAACGGCTAACATTTGAGCGCAGATCCCCTGCTTTCAGAGTTGAGGGAGTCGGTTTCCTATCAAAAACAAAGAAATGAAAAGACTTGTTACCAACTGTTGAGACAAATGGTTTTCAGGTTTGTAATTGACAATACAGACTTTGCATGCAGCCAAGCGCCTCTTTAAGTTGTGCCGAATTGAGAAGGTCTCCCTAAGTTCTCCAAGGTATATTCACTTCCAAGTTTGGTCACACACTATCACAAGATTAGTTTTAAACATTGTCCACTTCCAGTTACTTCAGAATTCAGTTCTGTCTCAAGGTTGAACCAGAAGACGCTACCTGTTTAATCAGCTGTTTAAAAACCTGCTGGAATTTGGGTAGTAAACCAAAAAAATTAGGCAAAGGAACTGGAGGCATTTGACTGCTCATGAGCTTCTGCTAACTCTTGTGACTTTACAGAACAATGAAGAGCCAGCAAAGGAAATTATGTGATGTAGTAGAGAAAGACAAACCTCTAATCTATTGTAAGGAGTTACTCCTAGTAACAGGAAATAAAGCATTTTCTGACAAAAGTGTGCGTACATTTACTGCTTTTCTTTAAAAAAGATTATGACTTTATAGGAAACTGAAGAGTATTTGTGAATTATGATAGTAGGACAGGTCCCCTGATCTGGGATTATTTTATTAATTTGAGATACAGTTTGCAGCCAGAAGAGGGTATGAAGTTGACAGATATCTGAGTAGGACTCAATGAATACACACAACTGTAGTGATGATTCCTCTGAATTTTCCTCTGACCAACCTTCCTCTTACCCAAGGAGCCAGAGCTTACCCCAGTGTTGGTAAATGGGCTCTTTCAGTAGTAGCTTTTCTGATTGATGAGATTATCACAGCTCCAGTGACAATCAGTCCTGGTGCTCAATTTTTCTACCTATTCAGTTGACAACTATCTCATAAATAAACAGTTAAAACTGGCTAAACAACTCACTTTGACTGAGACAAGTTAAGGAGCATTCATAGATCTGGAAGACATGAATCATAGAATAGTTTGGGTTGGAAGGGACCTTCAAAGGTCACCTAGTCCGAACCCCCTGCAATGAGCAGGGACATCTGCAACTAGATCAGGTTGCTCAGAGCCCCGTCCAGCCTGGCCTTGAAATGTCTCCAGGGATGGGGCATCTATCACCTCTCTGGGCAACCTGGGCCAGTGTTTCACCACCCTCATTGTAAAAAATTTCTTCCTCATGTCTAGCCTGAATCTCCCCTCTTCTAGTTTAAAACCATTACCTCTTGTCCTATCGCAACAGGCCCTGCTAAAAAGTCTGTCCCGTCTTTCTCACAGGCCCCTTTTAAGTACTGAAAGGCCACAATAAGGTCTCCCTGGAGCCTTCTCTTCTTCAGGCCGAACAACCCCAACTCTCTCAGCCTGTCCTCACAGCAGAGCTGTTCCAGCCCTCTGACCATTTCTATGGCCTCCTCTGGCCCCTCTCCAACAGGTCCATGTCTCTCCTGTACTGAGGGCTCCAGAGCTGGACGCAGGACTCCAGGTGGGGTCTCACCAGAGCAGAGCAGAGGGGCAGAATCACCTCCCTTGACCTGCTGACCATGCTGCTTTTGATACAGCCCAGGATAGGATCTGCTTTCTGGGCTGCAAGCGCACGTTGCCGGTTCATGTTCAATCTTTCATCCACCAGTACCCCCAAGTCCTTCTCAGCAGGGCTGCTCTCAATCCCTTCATCCCCCAGCCTGCATTGGTACTGGGGGTTCATCTCTCATGGAGAGATGAATGGTACCAGGAGTGGCAGCCTGGACTGTGGTGGAACAGGATGCTTGCCCACTCTCCAGAGTAATGTCTGCTAATCAGGTAAGCTATGCAGACCCGGGAACCAGTCTATATGCTAATATATTAATCAAATTCATATGGAACAAATTAGACTGTGTTGAAAAATACTTATGTGCAAGAGACCAGGACAAAGCCTGCAACCACTTAATTCCTGAAATTAGAACCTCAGTGGGACTGAAGAAATGCCTAAGCTCTGTGCCTTCAGCTGCATTTTATTCAGACATACTTCCTCCAGCATTAGGGAAAGGTAAATAATTGTTCAGCTCATTTAGTTCAACACCTGCACTAAGTTCAAGTGGTTCTATTATGTGTTAACATCCTCTAGGGGGAATGTTATGTTCTAACTTAATTTCAATCAGCATGTCAGCCTATCCCAGTTACGACTCAGTGACTACAAACAAACACAGTGGAAATGCAAACATTGTTAGATTATTTTGAAACGCAAAATACTGGGTAAAAATGACATATTGCAAACACTAATGGAAGACTCATTCATTAACTCCCCCAAAACCTATTACAATTTTTTTTGTTTTCCTTATGAAAATCATTAACTGCATAGACTAACCAGTCTGGGGCACAGTCAATACTTGAACCATGTATTATATTCAAACAATACTTCTCTTATTCAGTGACACGGCTTGACTGAGTCTCAAATACTGATAACTAAATCACGAACTTACTTGAACATCTCATTCCTTTCTATAGTGGCAAGCCAGAAGCTGTAAGCATTTGCATAATAATTGCAGGTGCCCCGGCCATGGCATTCAATGAAGGGAGCGCTGCGAAACTCCTCTAGGCAGGAACCGGGAGATGCCAGGGCCTGGCCAGAGCCCTCCGCACCAGCGCTGGTGTGCTAGAAAAATGCAAAAGCATCAGTCAGAGAGCAACTCTTTACCTCTTCTGCTACAACACCTATTAACTTTCTTGCACAAATATTTCTTCATGTGCCTCTCCTTGTCCCCTGTTGTGTCCGTCTGCTGTCTTGTCCCTCAGTTTAAGGAGGAGCAAGAGGCGGAAATGAAGGGCTCCAGAGGTGGCACTGGGTACTCTCGCTTAACAGTAGTAGAAAACACCAGCAACACCAACTTCAGGGCAGCTGTACACACAGAAGTCCTTCAGGTCTGGCAGTAGGACCCAAGTTATCTCTATGCTAGCAACAGGCCAGGGCCAGCTCTCTGGCCCAGAAGGCACACGGACTGTTTTGGTTTGTGTCTGAAAACCTTAACGCAATTCTTTCCCCACATCACAGTGGCCTCTCTGCCACTGCTGAGTGCCAACAGCTCTAGATTCTGGCTGTTTCTCAGGCCATGGCCTGGCTGTTGACATAGGCTGTGAGAACAACAGGAAGCATGCTAACAAATAACCACTATGGAGGACTACAGAGTGGCTCTTCCAGGACACTCCTTGGCCTTGTTTATTTTACTAGTACAGATACAGCTGAAGAAACTGGATAAATGGTCAAAAATGCCATTTGAAAACTGAAGGCTTATTCATCAAAAAATGAGAAGAGGACAGGCATTGATATGCTGCCACTCTAGGAAGCTGCTGTAACATAGATGTAGAAGGACAATGGAAAATTATGCTTCTTTCCTCATTTATTCAGCACTTGGATCCTGTGCTGGAGCTGCAAACAAGAAAGTATGCTGTGTGCATTTCCTCAAAAGTGATCAACTAATTGCTATTGCATTATTCTTTTTTAATAATTACCAGAATCTTTTTAAAGTCACCAGAAAGGGCAGAGGTCTAATGCCCTCCTACAACCTGACATGACACAGTCAGATATTTATTTTCCCCAAGCAGGAGTGTAGATCAAACGCCTGAAACAAATGTTTTTCTCAGTTCCAAGTATGTCCCAGTGCACTTACCATGACAAAGGAGTAACCAATCCAAAGTGAACTCCAGCCTTCAGGACATGGTGGTATTTGAATTGTTTGACTGTGAACGGCTATTACCATAGCAGGAGCTTCACACACAGAGCATCTAGAAAGACCAAGACATGAATGAGATCCATGCACTTGAGGATTAACACCACTTCTCTTTTTTTCAGAAGTTACTTTCTTTAAGGAATCTTGAATTGGAAAATGCTGTCACCTTCAAAACCAAAGCAAAATCAAAATGTTTCATTCAGAAAAACAACCAACTGGTTCTTCTTTGTTGTTTGTTTTTTGTTTTTTTTTTCCTTTCTTATTTACTTAGGGACAGCTTAACTATTAAGTCTTATTCCTGTTAGCCTTCCTGTGATCACAGAACAGGAAATTTCCTATCCACATATTTAAACGTCTTTTTCTAGTCCCATTTGTACTGTAGTTCTAAAAGTGCTCACTGTCATCAACATGAGAGGCAAATAGCCAAACATTGTAACGCAGCAAGTATCACTTAAAAGTGGTCTACAGTGATCGGAGACATGTAACAGCAATTCAGCATCCCAAACATAGCCCTGAGTGACTTCCAGAGAGAAAGCCATCTCTCTGGAAAATGTCTTACAAAGGTAATCACTGCTAATCTAATCTAGACTCTTCCCCACACATTTTCCTTGAAAGTGGCTTTTATTTACATTTGTGTTCTTCATCTCCAGTAGGAGATTTCTAGCGAAGCAACTTGAACAATGAACTTGAAAGCAATTCTTCAGAAAGATGTGCAGCACCAGTTCTTTCATTTTAGATAAATTTATTGTGTCTCAGAACTGCTAGGCTACTGAATAATCCAATGACCGATCATGCCTTCCCAGCAGAATCATAAAAAATGTGACTTGGTCTGGAAATTTTAATATGGGAACTGGTAATAAGGAATTTGGCAGATATCATCCATTTTTTCTTGTACAACTCCTAAATCGGCTACTGCAGTTAGCAATGACGAAAATGATTCAAAACAGATACTTAGAACCAAACAGTCTGATTCTTATTATTGGAGTGGTGAAAAGAATCAAGTGCAAAATGGATTAAGTTGGATTCTGGAAAATGCACAGAAGCGAAAGAACTCGGAATGAAAAGCCTTCTATTTCTGACTTGTGAAGACTGTTTTCATACCTACTGCCTTCATCTTTAGTGCGGAAGCAAGAGAGTTATTTTAAGAAACACATCAATGAAAGAGTAAGTTAAAAGAAGAATGTAAAGCTGCCTCTATTCTTGGAGCTCTGCTTTGCTTCAAGAGATTTCTGGTATTTCAGTGGAAGGCCTTACATGAAAAGAAGTCCAATGACCCAAGGCAGTAAGTGACACTTCTATACCTTTGCAATTTTTGGGCAGGGAAAACTGTTGGTTTAAAAGCCTCAACTAACAGAATAAACTGAAAGAATAGCCTTGTCAGATTCCCTGCTGGTTTAAAAAAATGTTTATTACAATTACCTCACTCTGCTATGGCTAAAAGGAGAAAAACCCATATACACACATATGTACACATATACATATGTACACATATACACATTTTAATGGTGCAAAAGCTACTCTGTCTACATAAGGCAAAATGTTGGTGGGTATCTCCCTTAGTAAGAGTTTCAAAAGTGATTGTTTATGGTTATTTTGGGTGTTTGATCAGGGATAGCATAAAAGGAACATGAATTTCAGAGGCTAGTCATTTGAATTTTTCTCAAAGTCAAGCCCCTCCTGTTCACATCCCATGAACAAGAAAAAAAGTAAGACCAACAAAAACGATAGTCTCTCTTGAGAACCTTGTCCTCAATCTGCCCACTGATTTTCAAGGCATACAAATTTCTATGGCACTAAACCAAAACCAGAGTACAGAGACACAAGATGGATTCTATTATGCAAAATAAATATCAAATGTTTTGCAGTAGAGCCAAATAGTTTTTTGAACATACCAAGATGCCAAGACTACAACCCACTGATGATTTGAATTGTCCTTTCTCTTGGATGGTATATACAGACCGGAGAAAACAATAATAGCCATCTCCACTACCATTCACTTTGTATGGCAGGAAGAGTGACCAGCAAGGGCTGACACATATTAGAAGCAATGAGAGCAATCATAGTAATGCCTATATCTAATGATTATCATTTAAGTTATAAATTGGAGATTCCCTTGGCAGATTCTCATCTAACAACAGTGGTGCAGTTCACCACACTCTCGCTTTCACCTTTGCCTTCAGCACTGGGCGTATTACGCCAGGATAGGTTTTGCCAATGGCCTTAACATGGACCAAAAGTTCTACATGTTGGATTGATATAGAACAGTTATGTCTGATATAAGTGCCACACTTTATGCTAGCTGAGAATCTGGAATGATTAAAAAATAGATGATTGATTTTGCAACTGTTTCCTTTAATTTGGACAATAATGGCTTTATTCAAGCAGTGTGTCCAAAACAATGGAAGAAGCCTGGCAGTCTACTGTATGATAAATAATGCTATCATTTTCAAACAAAAGGAAACTGAACCCTAAAAAGCTTCTAGCTATGTCTAATCAAGGAAAGAATTGCTTTGGACAAGAATTGTGAATAAATTTAAAACTTCTTCTCCGTCAAAGTAAATCATAACTTTTGCAAAACATAATTTCAAAGTAAATCATTTCAATCAGACTCAAAATAGACTACTCTATTTGTTTGGGTTTCCCCCAAAATGGATTTCTTTTTGATCAAAATCTAAACTGAAAACATGCACACTTTGAAACGTTTCATCAAAGGAAGTCAAACTTTAAATTTAAAGGGAGGAAATAAAAATATACAGACTAAAAGTGGTTTCAAAAAAAATAAAGCACCACATGCACTTTTCACAGGCTTCTTCATTTTACAGACACAGCAGAACTGAAACCGTACCTGCTGATGAACGGTCTGATATTATCACCAGTGATAGGAGCCATATTCATTGGCATGGGTTCGGGAGTGGACAGCCAGTAGGAATAGTCGTTCCTTGATGCAAAGTTACATACGTTGTTGATATTGCAGAATAAGAAAGGCATGGTACTAAATTTACGAAGACAACTTCCTGCGGTGCCTGAAATGTTAAGTGAAAGGTTACTTGTTACCCTGTTTTTGTTAAACCACTGCCAACTGCCAAATAAATATTTCCAGGAGCAGCTAAAAAGCAGATGACACTTGCTCTGGAGGGCCCAGCTCTCTCAGAGGAAGTGACTTGTCTTAGTTCCGTAAGGAAGGAACACGGCAAGGAGTAGCCCAGCCTTGCCTGTAGAATGATGGAATAACTTAGGTTGGAATAGACCTCCTAACCCCCTGCCAGTTACATCATGTTCCTTGGGTTCATAGTCAGCTGAGTTTTGAGTATCTCCAAAGACAGAGATTCAACAACCTCTCTGTGGTCTTGTTCCAGTGTTTGAGCACCAGCATGGTGAAAAAGCTTTTCTTTATGTTTCACTGGAATATATCTCATACTTGGGTCCATTGCTTCTTCTGTCACTGAGCCCCTCTGAGAAGAATTTGGCTTCAACTTCTCTACCCTCTCTATAAACAAATGTAGACAGCAATAAAGGCCTCCCTATAAACTTCTGTTAAGGCTGAACAAACCCAGTCCCATCAGACTGTCCAGATCCCACTAGCCATCTTAGTAGCTGGCTGCTGTATTCACTGTGCTGTATTCAATGTCTTCCTTGTTCTGGGAGGCCCAAGTCTGGGCACAATATACCAGATGTGGTCTCACAACTGGCAAACAGGGGAAGAATCACTTCCCTCCATCTGCTGGTTATACTTTTGCCAACAGAGCCCAGTTGGTTGGGCAGTGGAGAGTGGGGTAGTTGTTGCAAGGGTATGCTGCTAACTCATGTTCAGTGTTGCTCACCAGGACTCCCAGGTCCTTTTCTGCAAAGCAGCTTTCTAGCAGCCTGTCTGGCTGCTACTGGAAAGACCCTGTTTCCCTGAAAATAAGACAGGGTCTTATATTAATTTTTGCTCCAAAACATTACTTTTTTACATGTATAGCTGCCTGGACACTATTTAAATTGATGGTTTTTTATGAACTGTAACTAGGGCTTATTTTTGGAGTAGGGCTTATATTTCAAGCATCATCAAAAATCCTGAAAATCATGCTAGGGCTTATTTTCAGGGTAGGTCTTATTTTTGGGGAACAGGGTAGGAGTCAGATGCCAGTCTGTTCTGTTGCACAAGGTTATCTCATTCTAGGTGCACCTCTTTGCATTTGCCTTCACTGAGCTTCGTGAGGTTCTTCTTAGCCCTTTTCCCCAGCTTGGCCAGGTCCCTCTGAATGGCAGCTGTGCCCTCTAGGGAATCAACCGTTCCACCCAATCTGGCATTACCCACAAACTTGCTGAGTGAGCTCTATTTCATCACCCAAGTCCTCAATAAATTCATTAAACAGTATTGGCCCAGTACTAATTCCTGAGGGATTTCACTAATCAGCAGCCACCACTCAGACTTTTGTACACCTGATTGCATCCCTCTGAGTCTGATGGACCCATCAATTTTCCACTCAGCTTATCATCTACTCAGCCAGTCCCTATCTAATACTGTGGAAGACTGTGTCAAAGGCTTTGATAAAGACTTTCTTAAATAAACTGACACTGTTTCCACTATACATGAAACCATTATGTGAACCAGTCTAGAAGGCATAATAAAGCATCAGGTAGCCAAGAATAATTACACAGGCTTGTTCAATACAGTTCTAGAAATGAAAGAAACACTTGGTTTGTAATGAATTCTAATTTGGTCTCTACTTACCCAGATCTTGGCCATGTGCTCTTTCATTGCCTTGTACATAAAGCAAGGAGTAGCCATGGTAAATCAGCCTTGTTCCAAATGGACACGATGGTTCTTCAATGGTTTGACTGTGTCTGGTAACAAGGAAGCCATGAGCAACAGATGGTGCACCTGGTGGGCCCATAGCCCCAGGCAAACCTTCAGGGCCTGGTGGACCAGGGAATCCTCTGGGCCCTGCAATACAAAGAGTCTCCTTTTATCTCTACAGACAGCCGTACTCTGCCTACAACACTTAAGCAGTGAAATCAGATATATTCACATGTAATCTCTTCTGTTATTTTTCTATGAAGAAATCAAGCCTTTGTCATGGGCTTACCTGGGGGACCATAAGGACCAACTTCTCCTTTTTGCCCAGGTTGACCATCAAACCCTGGACTACCAGGTGGTCCAGGTACGCCTGCAGGTCCTGTCACTCCTGTTGAAAAAAAAAGAATAGTTATAACTGGATATTACTTCAAGCTAGTTCTGACTTTTTGGCTTTTAACATAGTACAGCACAGGCAAACCTCAGCAAAAACTAAACTCATGCAGAGTCAGTGCCTGGGTGAGTCACTGTAGCTGAAGTGATTAGAGAAGGAGAGAGAAGTAAGCAGAAAGTGTGCTTCTAAAGTAACTAGCATTCACCCGGAATATGAAAAGGAAGGGCAGGAATCTCTTTCCTCTCTGCTTATCATATGACTCAATGAAAAATTGACTATAAATAAGTAGGGTCAGGAACAGTGGGAAAATCAGTATTCTCTTAGCTTCTTCCCAAACAGGTTTTCAGACATATATTATGTCTTCCCTTTATCAGTTTCTAGGGATGCTTTGAGTCCTACACAAACTCAGTAACTCTGACTTTGGGAAACAGAAGTTAACACCATCAACATCATACCAACATTTTTGTGGCACACCAGAAGCTTTAGATAGTCACAGCTGTCCTTTCTGTGATCACTCAAAAAGCAATATTGTGTTCATGTATCAAACTGACTGCTAGAGAACAACAACAGATCCCATAGAAGCAAACCCATGCTGCGTTCAATCACTGAGATTATTTCATAGCTATTTCCTAACAGACAACAGTTTCAGAATTGTAACCCCACATTCAAGACCAAACTTCCATACCCATTATATTAAATAGAAAGAAGATATTCATTATATTCCACCGTAATTCCCCATCATCTTCTCACAACACAATCAGGATCAAAGCTTTCCTTTTCCCTTAGGGTGGTGAGGCACTGGAACAGGTTGCCCAGGGAAGTTATGGATGCCCCATCCCTGGAGGTGTTCAAGGTCAGGTTGGACGGGGCTTTGAGCAACCTGATCTAGTGGCAGGTGTCCCCAATCCATGGCAGGCGTGTTGGAACTAGATGATCTTTAATGTCTCTTCCAACCCAAACCATTTTATGATTCTATGAATCTTAATAGCTTAAGAACACCTCTGAACTCCCACTCTCCACGTTCTGTGATTCTGAAGGACATGTGTCCTTGTGGCAGCATTTCATTTGTCCTACTCTTCGCTCCATTTTCTTATTCCCTAATGCATTTAAATTTTGCAATTCACCTTTTCTTTATAAAAATTGTAATGTCTAAACTAAGAGACAAAATCTAGGACTATGGAACAAGCTTCCTGAGGAAACACTTTCCATTCCAAGGTCAGGGTGTTTTTCATCATGCCTCTGTTCTCCCAGAGACACACAGTAATTAAGTTTGGATTCGACACTAAAGACAAGATACCATAACAAATGCATTCTGGGGAAAGGATGAGCAGTGTGTTGCAAGTCATTCTGCTTCCTGCTGATCTCAGATACTGATGTGATGACTGCAGAGTGAAAGCCTACAAAAAAATCCCTAGGAAGGCATCTGCTTGTGGGACTCCCTTGGATGAGCTTCAAAGAGAAATACTCTCTTCTTCGTCGCTGACACAATTTAAATGGCTTATAAAAGCTGGATAATATTATACCAAAAATCTTCTAGTGTCTAGCCTATCATTGGTCTATTTTTACATTACTTAAAATGTACTTCTACTGGCAAGTTAGAAACTCTCACCTTGCTGCCCTTTGGGACCTGGAAGTCCTGGGAATCCTTTGAGACCCACTGGTCCTACAGGGCCGGGTAAGCCAGGATCTCCTTTAACAAGCTGAAAAGCACCTGGTGGGCCTGGTGGGCCTTGTAAACCTGCCGAAGTTAACAGAAAATCAGCATGTATTCAGTACTGCACAATCAAATAGTGAGAAAACAATATTACCCTTTATGCAGTCAGACAATAGACAGAGCCTATAGCTATGAGACTACAATGTGTCCAAGACTTTACATGCACATTGAGGAGGGTCATGCCTGTTAAGAAGCCAAACCCAAAGTTGACTGAGGGTAGGAGACAACGGGGTGCAAGGCACAACGTGGGAAACAGACTGGGCTGGGCCTCTGCGACTGACAAGTCTCTTGTAGCACCTAAGTAGCTGTGCGTGCTGCTGCTAAAAACCATATTTCTACCTCCTACATTCCAATCTCTCACCAGACAGGACAGAGCAGGCCCACAGATGCAGCTCTGACCAGAAACACTGCAGCCAGGGTGAGCAAACAGGGAGCAGCATCTGTTGAGGGTGGCATTTACAGTTTGTGCAGCAGTTTGCTCAGAAGAGCTGCACGCCCTGCCAGTTATGGGGCTGCTGCCCACTCTGCTCACCAGCAGGTTTAGGCTTCAGCCACAACAATCACGTCAACTAACTAATGGCTGCGCAAGCCTAACCAGAAGCTTCAGGTCTCCAGGGAATTAGAATTAGAAAGATGACGTCTTTCAAAAGAATTAGCATTTTTTAAGTTGACTCTTACTAAGAACTATAAGGAGACTGACCTCCTGGAAGAAAATGATGTCCACCACTGCAACTGCAAGGCTATGGCTGAAACCCAAATGGAAGCACTTCAGCCTATCTACACTGAAGTCTCCAGGCAAACAGATCTCCCAAGATCTGAAATAGCTGCGCAGACCTTAGGCTGCATGGAGTTCCCTCAGCAGGTTTGTGGATGACACCAAGCTGAGTGGTGTAGTCAATAGGCTGGAGGGCAGGGATGCCAGCCAGAGGGATCCTGACATCCTTGAGAAGTGGGCCAATGTGAACCTCATCAAGTTCACCAAGGCCAAACGCAAGATCCTGCACCTGGGTCAGGGCAATCCCCAACATCAGTACAGACCGGGTGATGAAGGGATTGAGAGCAGCCCTGCGGAGAAGGACTTACAGATATAGGCAGATGAAAAATTGAATAATAGCTGGCAATGTGTGCTCACAGCCCAAAAAGCCAGTTGTATTCTGGGCTACATGAAAAGAATGGTCAGATGGTGGAAGAAGATGATTTTGCCCCTCTGCTCTGGTGAGACCCCACCTGGGTACTGCATCTAGCTCTGGGATCCCAAGTAGAAAAAAGACATGGACCTGTTGGAGAGGGTCCAGAGGAGGGCCATGAAAATGATCAGAGGGCTGGAGCACCTCTCCTGTGAGGACAGGCTGAGAGACTTGGGGTTGTCCAGCCTGGAGAAGGCTCTGGGAAGACCTTATTGTGTTCTTTCAATATATAAAGGGGTCTTACAAGAAAGATGGAGACGTTTTACCAGGATCTTGACTGACAGGACAAAGGGCAACAATTTCAAACAGAAAGAGGGTAGATTTAGATTGGACTTAAGGAAGAATTTTTTTTACAGTGAGGGCGGTAACACACTGGAACAGGTTGCCCAGAGAAGTTGTGCATGCCCCACCATTGGAAATATTCAAAGCCAGGTCGGACGGGACTTTGAGCAACCTGGTCTAGTTGCAGATGTTACTGTCCATGGCAGGGGGGGTTGGACTAGATGACCTTTGAAGGTCCTTTCCAACCGAAACCATTCTATGATTCTACGGTTCTAGAATACCATTTAAAGATTCTAATAATGACAAAACCTCAGTATTGATTTTTCAGAGCAGTAGATAAATACACTCTCTACCCAGTACTAAAATCTAATTTGACCATTTAAATGCTGATACGATAATATCTGGTTTCACATTCTACCTTTTTACACTGAATAAAAGGGAGAAGGAGATATCTTCTGATTAGTCACAAATAACCGTTTTAACAATAACATTTTGGAAAAAAAGCAAGTCTTTCTATTATACCTTTAGATCCAGGAAGACCTTGGTCACCTCGCTCACCCTTAAGGCCTGGGAAGCCAGGAGATCCTTTTGGCCCTGAAATCAAAGGAAATATTTACATGAAAATTCAATTATTCCTTGATTTGGAAGGATATGTGCAGAATAATCATGTACAATCCCATGATCATGTAAGGGCCACAACTTTATTTGCACAAGTACTTTTTAACTCTTTGAAAGAAAAAGATACAAGCGACAGCACTGTCACCAAAGAAATGATGATTGAAAACAAATTTTTAAAATTTAATTAATAATACCTCCAAATTATAAGAATTATAAAAAAATCTCAATCTTCTTTCGTGCTTTTTGATGCAGCTTTCAATGTTTGGTTTCAATAATTTGTAACATAGGGTGAACATTCTTTGAGTATCTTTTTTGGGGAGAGGAAGGATATGAAAGAGACATCTTTGCATACTTTTTAGGAATATGGCAAATTTTCTTCTCACCTGGAACACCTGGAACTCCTGGAGGTCCCAAATCACCCTTTTGACCAATATCTCCTGGTAAACCAGGACTACCCTGTATAAGAGAAAATGTAACATATAGTTATCCTTCACTATTATGATATGATTCTCAAATAGGCTATGTATTGTTTAGAAACTTATAAAAAAATTAATATAAGAGAAAAACCATTAAGTTTAAGGAATGGTTATTCTCTACCACGATCAGAGAAGCTACTCTTATAGGAACAAGCATGACACCTTTTTCTTACTATACTTTTTTTTTGCCTTACAAAGATACAGATCAGAATAAGGTCTCACTAACAGTAAAGCTAATAAAAAGGTTCTTAATCACAGACCATGTTGTTATGAAAAATGTCAGTAAGCACAAATCTCAGCAAATACTAATTTCAGTGCAGCCCCAGCAGTTGGTTCCTAGTTAGATAATTAATTGAGGTAATTCTAGACCACAGCAGACTTGAAAACTTCTTCGTTCACATGTGGAATGAAAATAAATGTGCTCAACAATTTACAATCCTATGAAGATTTTCACTTTTCAACAGGGCTAAAATACTCAAAGACTTAAAACACTTCAAACACTCCTCCTTCTGCCTTCACTATTATAAACTACTCCCCTGAAATTAATGGTAGCAAGTTCATTGTAGCATCACTTCAAGGAAAACCAATCCCATATTTCAAAAGATTCTGTAAATAGTCATTTAAATGACTGCCAATTTCCTTTGCTTCTTCTGTCGCAGACCATCTGCAAAGAGCTTGTAAGTATAGTTTCTCCCTGGCTGAAGCAATGTCAGTGATAGTCCCCCATATAATAAAATGTGGAACACAGGCAGAGGAAAGAAACAAAATCCCTTTGCTAAGGAACTTACTGATCAGAGGTCAGTGAAAAATAACACCAAGGGTGGGATTCATCTCCTCACATTTGGAGGGCAATAGAATAGACACGCACAGGAGTGATTTATCATTTGACATTATATTCTTATATTGAGGTGAGAAGAATGGCTCCCTACCAACATCTAATGCTTTCCACTGACTGCAAAGGGAGAAGAGATGACTAGCTCAAAAATGGATGTCAACAGTGAGACTTTCAAAGTTAAACAAAAGAAATGCTACCCTCAGAGTGGTGGGACCTATTAATGAAGTAAGATTCCCTGGTTTGCTTCAGTCAAATAGTCACAGTACGCAGGATTGTTTAAAGAAATAGCCTTCTCTATATATCATAGCATTTAAACTTCTATAGCACAAACTAGGAGGGCTAACATTCATTCAGAAGACAGTCATGAGTCAGACAATCTCATTAAAAGACTTTTTTAATAACTGTGATAAAATGGAATTATTTATAAAAGGAGTTTATTGCAAGCTTTCCATCAAAATACTTTTTCCACAACAGTATGCAGTTTCTTAAACTTTTTTTTTTTTTTTCCTCATCAGTTATAGCTTGGCAAACAACATTTTGTTTTGGATCTCTTTCAAACAGAACAAAACTATTTCAGTTAGTGAAAATGATGAAAATGTTTCTTTTCTCCTCCATGCTAAAATGCATAGAAAAACCCAAGGGATTTATTTGTATTTCATGGTCTGATCTCTGCATTCACTTTTTTTGGATAGGATTTTTGGACAGGCTGTGTCACCCATATTGTAACAAAATCTTCTTTTTGATATAGGTTACCATGTACCTGGAGATGTGTATGAGCAATTGAGCTGTAATCATGGCAGGAGCCTGTCACACTGGGGAGGATGAAGACATTAGAAACCCATCTTAGTATGTATTGCTAGAGGAAGTTTACTATTGAAATAGGTTTCCATGGAGCATTTCACACTAAGTTAACAACCCAGTACTGTGCATTGTGGCTCAAGGAGCGTAAAACATTTTCTTCTGACCGAAGGCATGAAATCAAAATCCTTTGGCACTGCCCATTCTCGATAAACAAACAGTTTTGGATGGGAATATCAACATGTGAAATGCTTTAGAATTCCCAGGGTACAGAAATTTAGCTCTCTGCAGAAGTATTGTAAATTCTTAGAACAGGGAAAATATACTGGAATGTTATTTTTAAATTTACTATCTTCAAAGCTGGTATGCTATGGTATGGTCTCAAAGATAAAAAGGCATAGCCAAGATCTAGTGTCAGAACACTGAAGCAAATCCTTAATGTCTCTGTGAAATGACTCCTGGATGTAGAAAAGGATACAGTAGATCTCTGTGTTATCAAGAATAATGTGGACCTTTTAAGTCCACTATCAGTATCCCGCTTTTCACATCAGGACGTTATTCCTGGGTATTCCTTCCTTTTGTACACTAGGAAGTGTTCAGTCATACCTACCTGCTTTCTTTTTCCTTTTTCCATAAATTTTATTATTACTGTTATTATTTTCTTAGAAGGAAAGAGGAAATGAGAAGTTAAAATACAGAGCATATTTTTTCAGTGTGGAAAAAGGCAGTGGACACACCAAGAGAAAGAGTATAGAAGACCAACTATTCTGGCTGACTGTCCTATTCTACTTCATTTTCCCTATTATACAGAAAAGGGACTGGTTTAGATCAGGGAAAATGAATAATATATGACAACAATGTATTAATAGCATTGCCTGTTTGTATTTCTAAATCAGTAGCTATATTTCATCACTGTCAGTACTGAAAGTGCACTTTATTTGAAAGGTTTCATAACAAAACCAAACAGTTCAGGTATTTTCAGAAGGCAATTCATCATGAAATATGCAACCTTTAAAATTAACTACTAATGCATTTGCAGGATTTATGGATGTGCTGCAGCCATCCTGTACTGTTAATACACTGTAAATTATATTCTGGATGTTGTATGTCACCAC
This sequence comes from Caloenas nicobarica, assembly GCF_036013445.1. Classification (NCBI taxonomy): domain Eukaryota; kingdom Metazoa; phylum Chordata; class Aves; order Columbiformes; family Columbidae; genus Caloenas; species Caloenas nicobarica. The sequence goes on along the minus strand of NC_088245.1, from coordinate 153,940,304 downwards.
TCACTATCTATAAATTTCTAATAAGTTCATTAGATCACTTGGGCTTATTGCTAGGCAGCCTTTAATAGGAGAGAATGGAAATGTTTTCAAACTGACTTTACTATGTCAGCAGTGAGTCCAAAGGCACTTTGAGCATAAAGCATCATTATTTTGGACAAGAAACACCTATGATTAATATACCCGTTAATTACAAGAACCAGCTTTCAGCAAATTTGGAGAGCACTGAAAGGAACTTACTGGCAATCCCTGGAAACCCGGATCACCTTTGACTCCTGGACTCCCAGGAGTCCCAGGCCAGCCATTGCTCCCCTGCTCTCCTTTGGCCCCTTTCACACCTGGGGGTCCTGGTGGCCCTGTTGGACCTGGTAAACCTACAAACCAGAAGAAGAGAGTATTCAGTGGCAAACTTTGTTCAGAGTAGTCCCTGATGGAGAACGAGCGGGTTTAATCTACAGATGGGCAGAACCAAAGTAATTATCATAACATTTCAAGAAAATAAGTCGGAGAATCTGTTGCATGGAGGCCCATATGACTCTCCGTCTGACTGGACCTGTATCATTTATCAGTCTGTGGCTGACGGAAAACAGTGGAGAGTTTTCTATATGTGCAGAACCAACAGGTGGTATGTTCTCAGGTGTGAACCTGCTAGAGACGTTGCAGCTCTGCTCTGCTCTCCTCCTTCACCTCTACCGCAGGGCCACGGCCAAGCTAAGGCCACGCTGGGCCATTTTTAAACACATTAACACTCCGGGACATAGGAACATACAGCCATGGCTGCCTCGAAATAGTAAATAAAGTCCAAAGGGAAACATGGAAACGCGAGGCAAACTCCTCAACATCAGAAAAAGACTTCTGGACAAAACCAGCTGCCTGAGGACATAAAATCAGCCTGTGCTAGGACATAAAGCCAAACTGCCCATGGAGGGGAGCTCTTCTCTGATCCGTGAGGAGACGATAAACGAGGATATGTAAAACTGATTATATTATTAATTAATTAGGTGAATCGTGATTAACATCAGTATGTTAACAGTGAAGAGAACTACCTGGAAGGCCAGGTTGGCCCTGGGGTCCTCTGTCTCCTTTAGGGCCCTCCATTGCACTTCCCGGTAGCCCAGGAAGCCCTTGGCTGCCCTTGGGGCCCGGTGGGCCAGCATAGCCTGGTTCTCCTTTCAGGCCTGGGATCCCCGGACTTCCTGGGGATCCTGGAAAACCCATGTCACCTTTCGCACCTAAGGTTTGAAACAACCCCCAAAAAACATAGTTAGAGAAAGGATCGCGGCCACTGGAACTTTCTGTCTTACATCCGCTCATAGTAAACTTTATTCCTTAAGAAATATCAACCTTGCCTTTATACTTTTGTACAAGAACACAAAACTTGAGGCAAATTGTATTATTTCCACATTATCACACAAACTATGAGAAAAAGAGTAGTTTGATTAACATATCTTTTCTTAGCTAAACCACTCACTGGGCTATTTTAATTCACTCTAAAAATAGATGAACATTCAGCATCTCTCTATCAGTCCTTCCACAAGGAATACAAAGCCTCCAAACCCTTACTCCATTACAATTATTATTGTCATAGCTGAGTAATGGATGCTTTGCTTGACTAAGCACAAAAGGACTTGCTCCTGGACAAAGAGGAAATACTCTTTTTACTAAAATCTGGATTTAGTCACTTAGTACTTACTTTCAGGCTTGTACAAATAGTTAACATTTGCAATTGAGTCAAATTTTAGATCACGATTGAGCAAAAAGAATATAGGTTAGCTGGTATAAGTACAAAAATAAGAGAAATAAAATTCATAACGCTATCACTGGCTCATTGTCTAAACTGAACACGGTCTTTAAATCCTGGACTTGTTTTTTGGAACTACAATACATTTGGAACACGAATGATGTCAATTGGATATCTATTTACTCTAAAACCAGATATTTTAAAATAAGCTGTGCTGACAAAATGAGATGGGTGAGGTGAGAAAAGTGCTCTCATAATCTAGCATTCTACATGCCTTACTGAGTTATGATTAGAAAATTTGCTTATTAAAATAAGTTCTCTAATATTAGGGCTTTCTCAGCAATTAATGACTGTTAATTAATCTGAGATGGTAAATAAAAATATTCTAAATTCTGGTTTATCACTTTTAATTGTCCACACAAGTTTCCTGTATTTATGAATGAGGAAGGGTATTAATGTTTCAAGCTATGTAAGTTCTTCAAAATCTGCCATGTCGTATTAATTTCATAGATGGACTAGTTGAATCTTTTTTTTGTTTTCTGGGTTCTGAAAATTGAAAATCCTTTAATTGTACACAATTTTCTTCATCAGCAGCAGTTCAATATTTCTTCACTACTGCATCTATTGCAGTGTAGTGTCTGGGACATACTTATAAAATGGAGCATGGTGCAATACAGACACCTTGACCAAGCACTGACTCAAGCCAATCAAGCCATTCTCACAGCACAGTGTAGTGATACACTTTGCAAAGACCACAAGTGGTCTTGAAATTGTGACAGCTATGTGCCTGTACCCAAGCTAATAAGTCCTGAGCCCAGGTAATAACAATTTTCAGTAAGATCTCATCAGGTCTCTGCTATCTTTCACATGTCTTCACCATGCTCCTGTGCATAGCTTAGACATGCTCTGCTGAGCTATAGAGAATAACTATTTTAGCAATGAATAAAATTGCATCTGGGCTGCACAAAAGACTCATGTAAAAAAATTACTGCAGTATCCTGGCCATGAAACTACTGTATTTAGCTGTCTGGTGCACAGAGCCTCACTAGACTTTGATTCTTGCAATATTAGTAGGAAAACAGAAATATTTGGAGTCAAAAGCACAGCACACAAATACAGGAGTTATTTATATTACCTCATCACAGCACAGCTTGCAGTAAATTCCACACTACGAATAATTACCTATTTTAGGGCATATCTAACTCATGTCCAAGATGCTGTCACTGTAACAGAAATTAGTATTTGAGCCTCTCAGAGCTTCTGCCTGCTCTGAAAAGGCCAAGCATGTAAAAGAAGGAAGCAGAAAGTATGTCTGAATTACAGAATTATGTTTATATTATGTTGGGAGGGAGGTTTGCTGCTTGTTTAAAGAAGTGTTTTACCTTTATCTCCCTTTGCACCAGGAAATCCTGGAAGTCCTCTACCTGGAAGACCTGTAATGTAGAGGTAGCAAAAAATCAGAAGAGGGGACAACACTTAAAATTAACCTGTAATGAACAAAACTCTATTAAGCAAATATAAAATCTAAACAAATGGTTTATGCACAAGTTCTTCAGGGCAGAGACTGTCTTTGTTATATATTAGTATTGTATCCAGTACAATAGGTCCTGTATGATTGAAAATGCTACCGTAAGAAAAGGCAAGCCTGCTCCATTATTTCACAGCTAAGTTGCAGTTTGAAATTAATTCCAAAACATGCCAATTCTTTAAAGTATTGCCAGCTTTTGTGAAAGAAATTCTTTCAAGATTACACTGATTAAACACAGTTACTCATCTAAATGATCAGCTTTACAATTATGATATTCAGTAGCCTGCACGACACCAGACTAAATTTAATTTCTAAGGTTCCACCTAAAGTACCTCAAACCCAGCACACCCCTCTACCGGCTACTCTTGTATTCCCTGCCTCTGTGCATTTTGGTACCCCATAAACTTAACATGACAGTCACAGTACCTTGTTCACCCTTTGCACCAGCTGCACCTGGAATCCCATCATAACCTGGTTCACCTTTCTGTCCAATGGAACCAGCAGGACCCGGAATGCCAGGTTCACCTGAAAAATCATTGCCATTTTCATTTCAGCGATGAATCATCAGACATTTTTTTAATACATTATTTTCCTCTAAAGAAAAGCGTAATTTATTATTTTGCTCCCACAGAGACAAAGAAGATACTTGCACGATGACTTCAGTGTGACTTTTCTCTGAGGTTACTTCTGAATTAAATCAGGGTGAGACAGGGCTCAAGTATTACAGATTTTGACATAGTTAATTATCATGAATCTCAATGAGTTTAGAGTGCAGGAGCTCCAGTAAAGACTTGTGAATAGCACAGCCAATTGTCCAAAGAGATGGTATGTCCTGCAGCCAGTAAACTAGCAACACAAGGCTCCAAGTTCAAAGAAGTTGTTTTAACAGCAATGGACTTGCTCTCCTCCCTACTCTGTTTCCTCTTCAACATCTGTGTAATGATGCTAATGTGGTGATTCAGGTTTGGGCCCAGGGATCAACTTCATGTTTTTTTAAATGAACTCAGAAACAACAGAACTAATGGCCGCAGCAACAACCAGTCTTGTGGAAGGTGGTAAAATCTCTTCCACAAACAGTGCAAAAGAAATATTAGCTCCACTCTACACTGACTCAGATTTACCTGGGTAACAGCACTATCTTTTTTTGCTTATGAAATGAAATACATGAGACAACACAAATGCAGACCACCACAGTATTTGGTTTAGCCACTGCCTGGAGGTGAACAATACTTTAAGCACCATAGCATTTGGTGCTTTATATTTCTTTTCTACCTGGTTCTCCTTTTAAGCCTGGAATGCCACTTAAGCCAGGAAGTCCTTTTTCACCCTTTTCTCCATGGCGGCCGGGGCTCCCTAAAGAAAGGAAGAGGACACGAGTTTACATGAGAGACATCTGGTACAAGTTTCACATTGATTTTTCACTGCACTTTCTGATTTATTAAGGCATAAACACTTACCTGGAAATCCTGCCATGCCAGGGGATCCTTTGGGACCTGGGGCACCCAGCATTCCAGGAAGTCCTACACTACCCTTTTCACCCTTATCTCCAGCCAAGCCTGGACTACCTGTCCTTCCTGGTTCTCCCTAGAAGAAGTAGCACATGTAAAATCCACACATTAATTCTGAAACAGCTTTTTCTCTTTGCAATAGTAGATGTCACCCCTCTTATCCATCAGGCTTATAAAGCATTTCATTCTTTTTCCATTTATAAACAGAGTAATTTAGGATTAAATTTGGCATTAAATTTCACTATCAGAATTATTGACTTTTCTAGCAATTGCTTAATACCAATATATGAAAATGAGTAGTTTCCTATGCAATTTTATGATGGGTTTTACAAAGTCTTTTCAGAATTAGCCTCCTAACTTACTTATTACACTTAATCATCTTCAAAAAAATCTTTTTTTAAGTCTTAAGTGAGTTGGCTACCAGATTAGTATGTTTTATTTTTAAAATTTTTACTTATAAATTCATGATTAGTCATTGTATTGCTAGGAAAAGGAATGTGAAACAAATGAGAATCCTAATAGAATACTATTCGAGATTAAATTAACTTTACAGACAGTATTAATACAGTTCTCTTTTCAGTAATATCTGAGCATTTTGTAGGTTTTTTTCAGCTTCCCAGTATCTTTGTAAAAGTACAGAAACACTATTTCAGTGTGGTTATTTGCTCTGTTTGTAAGAAATCGTTTTCACTTTATTTACTTAGTATTTTTAAAAGTTCTTCTCCTCCCCCACATTTCTTGCACTGTAAATCAGCCTATTCTGAAGAGACAGAATAAATAAGAACCCTGGAGATAACGGTTCCATCAAACAGAATGCATCTAAACCTGCGCATATGCGCACCTTTCAAGTTTCTCATCAGGTATCTAAATGAGCATAACAGAAAATACAACAAAATAGCTTAAAGGCCAACAGCATCTTTTCAAATGAGGTACTTGGTAGAGATAGAAAATTAAATCTTTAGGGGTGTTAAATACCTTCTCACCAGGAGACCCTGGAAAGCCAATTCCAGGAAAACCTGGTGCTCCTTTGTCTCCTTTTTCACCTTTTTGCCCAGGGAACCCTGGTGTGCCTGGTGAACCTGGTACTCCTGGGAGACCCTTTTCTCCAGGTGTTCCTAGTAAGAAAAGAGGAAAAAATGGGTGTATCAGAACTAGTGGCATCCTAGCAGTGTCGACAATGACTTTTCAGTGTTGCCTTAGCTATTCAGAGCTAGAAAAGCAATGTAACTCACTAAACCAGCTGGTAAATTAACTTTTGAAATTCCCTCTCTAAATGGGACTTTTTATGTGAAGATGAGCTCTCCTCCTAAAAGAAGGCCATAATCTTAGATTCAGACTAAACATAGCTCTTGCTAAAAATATGAATTGAATAAAATTTTATGTGGATTGGAATAATTTCTAACAGGACCACAGTGACAAAGAGACTCTGCTGTAACAAACTCTCCTGTCCCCCTTTACCATTTCAGTCTTTCACCTTTGATTTCTGTAATACTCCACACACAAGGCCATCTGAGTGGAGACAAAGTTTCCGTGTTGAGATATAGGTTCTTCTCCATTCTGTTCTTTACTAATCCCCTCAGCAACAACACTCCCCTCCACTACAGTCTGTAACTAACATGCGGTACACAGCAACTCACCAAACATTTTAGAAGGGGGAAAATGCACAAGAAGCTTAACACAGTTCACATACTAGCAGAGACATAGACAGACTAACAAGTATCGCTTGAACAACTGCACTGCCTGCAACAAATACATTAATTCTACACATCCCATTAAAGAAATTGCATGTAGAAACTTAGGAAATCATCCCATTATTTGTATATCAAATAGGGTTCAGAAAGCAATGTCCCAAAAGGCTGAAGTTCAGACATTGCAAATAGTACAACTGTTTAGTAGATCTACACCAACGAATATTCCATACAGGTCTCTCATAATGTTCTATAATAACTTGAAGAAAACAATAATAAGAAATTCCCAGCAATCAGTACCTGGCAAACCCATTTCACCAACTGATCCTTTTTGTCCTGGAAGTCCCGGATCCCCTGGGTACCCTGGGGGACCCTGATCACCTTTTGGTCCTATAGACAGCAGAGAAATTAAGAGTCCCATTAGTTAAGGTGGTTTAAAACAGCATGTGAACAGTCTCTGTTGCTACCTTCAGACATACCTGGATGTCCTGGAGTACCAGGTTCACCATCCCTCCCTGGAATTCCTGGGTCTCCATATTCCCCTTGTAACCCTTTTTCTCCTGTTGCTCCATGGTCCCCTGGATATGAAGAAAACAAACACAGTGAGATCAGTTTTATCAAAATTTTACTGTAATGCCATATAATAATCCTTCTAGTTAATTTTTGATCACTGTTCCTTCTCTGCTGAACAAGGAAATGGCTGAATTCAAGCTTCATATGTTGTACAGTAGAGTGACGCTTGAGTAAAACACAACTGTCCAGTTACTAAACCAGTGCTGAGGAAAGGCTGCAAACTCTTACAATTTTACAGATGTCTGTGCAAATTACAAGGCAAGTTATATCTTTAAAAGAAATTGCAAGTGGACATGAGTTTGCGTTAGATTAATGAGTTACTTCAGAAGTGCCAGACAATATCAGGTGTTAACAGAAATGATTGATTTGTTCACAACCAGAAATTTGCTGTTCCCCCAGTCCTATCTAATGTTAAAGCATCCTCATCGTTCCAGAAGGCTCCTCATCTTCTTCTGTGGTGTGCCTCTTCTCCAGCCTTAAGGTCTAAGCTTTTTGGACATAACCCTTTCTGTCAGTGTTGCATATACGTGCAGGACAATAGGTTACTGAAGACAGCTTTCTGAATATTTTTAAGTAAGCGGATTTTATTATAAACATCCCAAGGTGTCCAAAACCATTTTTTTTCATTCAACACCACTGACAATCTTCCATAAAAATACTGTGTCTTTTCCACACAGTTTGTATTTCAGAAGCTTATTTTTCTCTGCTGACACTAATTATCTTTGGGTTGAAGAGGATGAGATGGGCAAAATAAGAGCAGCAATTGGCAGGCTGTAGTCTGTTTGGAACCTGCCTTTCCAGGCTGTGTGAGCCAGGCCAATGGGCAGACTGTGAGGGGTCAGGAAAGGGTAGAGCACACAAGTCTGCAAGAGTGCATTTTAAGTGCTAGAGAGTTGATAGAGTTGGAAACCAAAGAAATTAACCATTTGAATTTCTCAGCAAAGGCTTCTTTATATGCATGTAATCAGTGTGGCTACTTGGATTTCTGGAAAGGAAATTATCCATCAGTCAACCTACAGGCCAATAGTAGATAGGAAAGTAGTGAAAAACAACCTATGTGGATTTGTTTTAAGGCTTTTCATACCATCATATACATTAAGATCAGAAACAAATTAGAAAAATCAATCTAGATGAAATCTTTATAGGCTGGGAGCCTCACCAAATACAAAAGTGCTCGCAGAAGCTGCATCTCAGCTTAGAGGCAGATGCACTCCACTTTTTATCTTGCCCTACCTCGCAGTCCCTGGCTGTCCAAGCCGGGAGGCACGGCCTATCCACAGGCCCATGTTTCTCTGAGACCCAGCCAAGGCACATGAGCCCAGGTCTCATTCTGACAAGTAGTCAGGATGTGGAGATAAGATTGGGAACTCCCCTCTTCCCACAGTTCAAATGTAACTTAGTGTAATTATTGGTGATTCAGGGCCAAACTGGAAAGGAGTCTCAAGTCCTGATCCCAACAGAGAATATGCTGATGAAATGTACAGATGACACTAAACTGGAAGGATGTGAAAAGAGGACAGGATTAGACTGCAGAAAGACTTCAAAGAGTAAAAGTTGAAAGTCAACATCATGAAATTCAAAAGCAGTCCAGAAGTAAAGGACTAAGGATTACAGCTAATCACAGAGTCGGCTGCTGTTTCAGTAAAGGGAAATTTCATTCTTGCAGGGCCTGAGTTGAAACACTTCACTTGTTTCAGCAAAGTGCACTCTAACAAGGATGCAACCAAATAGGGGAGAAGTCAGAAAGGGTAACAAGAATTATAATCATTTCAGAAAAGATGATTTACAATGAAAGGCTGAAGGATATGGTTGAGTGAAATAGAAGACTACATGATCTCAGTAGCTCCTTTCTAAGCCCTACACTTCTATTTTAACTAAAACAGTTATAATTTATTTTAAAACTCTCATAGGATTTTAAAACAAAAAGTAAATCATAATAAAAAAAGGACAAGGAATGAAAATACATAAAATATACACTATTTTTTAAAAGAAAAACAGGAGAGAGAATGGTCCTAACTAAATTTTCATGTTGCACTAAAAATAAAAATCCAATAATGCATTGTCAAAAAAATCTAATATCTCTACCACCGTTAAGTTTCTAAATAGAAAGTTGATTGCCTTTCTCCTGCATATTTGCAGATGTTTCTAAACTGACATAAATTGATCTCTTGGTTATCAGTGGCATACATGTGTGTCATTCCTGAAAATTCTTCAGGTCACAAAGAAAAATGTGTGCCAAAAGAGGCCCTTTTTCTCTTACAGTATCAGTTGGTCTTCATGGCCTCAACAGCGTTTTTGCTTTATGTTTTAACTGAAAGACACCTTTTCTCTTCTGGCAAGCTCTAGTTTCTACTTCTGATTTTTTTTTTTTTTTATTTTGAGACAGTCTTCTGATAAAAGAGGTAAAATGGATTTTATAAGGACAAACTGAACTTCTCCCATCCAAACAAAACCCTTTCTCCCTGTGGTTAATCTTTCTTTCTATGGAGTTGAAAGTTATTGGAAAAATATCTGCATTTGCTTTGTGAAATTATTTCATCTTATTTTAAAAACTGTTGTCTAGAACTAAGATACAACTGGACTCAAGGCATTGCTGCTTAACAGTATACGAGTGTTAATTACATGTGTTCACAGAGACTAAAGTTACCTTTTTCTCCTTGATCTCCCTTTTGGCCTTTGAGACTAACCATGTCCATGTTGTCCATCGTTCCGGGTTTTCCTGGGAGACCGGCTTCACCTTTATCTCCTTTGACACCAGGATCACCTTGTGGTCCAACTACACCTTTGAAACCTTGGCTACCTATAAAGGAATAGCACAGAATACTACAGTGCCACATAAAACTTCGCAAAAATATTTAGTAGACAACAACAAATGAAATTAGCTATTTATCCAAATTTTGAGCACTGAATACCATGCTCTGGAACATGTCGTTTATCTTGTACAAAGTTTTTTTTACCATGACTTCACAATAGCTCTGTCAAGAAAGTTGACATATTTTTCCAACTTCACAGCCATTAATTTTAGTCTCTCAAAACAACTGGCATAAGAGTTTGGCAGTAATACAGGGCATTATTTGAAGGATTTAATTAAAACCTTTCTGCTGGCTTTTTATAATTTCAAACAGTATTTTTCTTGGAGTAATACCTATAGCATCCTCGCACCTAGCAAACCCTTACATTGTTGAAGAACAGATCAAAAATCCTGGCTCAGTGCCCAAATACATGACAGCTCCTAGGATATGGCTTTCCAAATTTCACTATTTCTACACTTACAGGGAAGTTATTTGACATAAAACACTCCTTAGGCCAAGCATACTCCTTATATTGGGTCATTTCCAGACTTGTCTTCTGTTGGGAAAAAAAGGTGGATTTTACAATTTTGATTTTGAGAAAAATCTCTTTCTTACCTTTTTCACCAGGCAACCCTCGATCTCCAACTGGTCCAGGAGTTCCTGGCAACCCAGGAGTTCCCATAACTCCCATTTCTCCTTTGAGTCCTGAAACCAAAGTGAAAGAGTAAATAACAGAAATAAAGCAAGCAATGTAAAGCAGAACAAGAAATGGAATGATGTACTCCCTATCATATTAGGAATTGCACTACTTAAGGAAAAGTGGGACAAAGAAAATGATTAATCTAAAATAGCCTGACAGAGAAGACAATAGTAAAAATAGTGTTATGAAAACCAGAATGAAACACAGTTTGTAATGGGTTTTTGACAGATTCTTAAAACTTCCTATTACAGTAAATAATGCTGTGATTGATAAAGGCATTACTAAAACCACATTCTGTCACCGAAACTTTGCAGAATAACCCCCTTCCATTATTACAGGCTGAAGGCTTGTTCCTGCAAGCTGCTGGATTTGATCCACCAAAGGACTTGAGCAGCAGTTCAGTTACATGTGCACAGAGCGGCTTTACTGACATCAGCCCGTGTGCTGTCTCAAGCCTGGGCTCTTTGTTGGTCAGTTCCTAACCCAGTGAAAGATCTTGCTACCACAACTTAATAATACAGTTGTCAAAGGTGCTGGTTTCTGAGGGAAAAAGCTGTTTACCTGCTGATCCTTTCAGTCCAATGTCCCCCTGCGGACCTGGCAGGCCAGGTAACCCCACAGACCCTGGTACTCCAGGCTGGCCCTGGATACCTTTATCCCCTTTTGGTCCTGGCATATCTAGACCTGGGATACCAGGGAAGCCCCTTTCTCCTTTTATTCCAGGAAATCCTAGGAAAAACAAGAGAGACAGAATTAGTCCTTAATGGAGCATAGGGAACACCATTAACAAGAATACCTGATAACATCCACCTGTAGTTCAGAAATTATATGGCAGGAAGAACAAAGACTCAAAGCCAGACAGCAGAAATAGTCCTAATTTTCTAAGTGAGGCTTTGATCCTTCATATGTTACCCACCGATGACCTGACGAGACCGAACAAAATGGCAGGTTTTTCTCAGGAGGCCTCACCTGCATTTTGGAGCAGACGGAGGAACTCGCCAAACATGCCCCTCCGCTCCATGCACCCTCACTGACCTCATACTGCAAAACATCTCACAAGCAACGCTTTTACCAACGCCGATATCCATTTATGCCAAAAGCCCGCTCCTAAGCACTGTCATGGGTATCTACTCCTCTCACCTGGTGGTCCCTGGGGTCCCGGCTGCCCGGTGGGTCCTGGCGATCCCTGGGGGCCCAGCCCTGGCGCACCTGGGGGGCCCTGCAAGCCCTGCAGTCCTGGGAGGCCGGGGTCACCTGCGGGGAGACGGAGACACAGATCAAGTTTCCTTTCATGTTGTTTGAGATCTTGTTTGCTGTGGATGCTAGGCAAGGTGTTTTGGGAGCAACTGGCCAACAAGACCTTGTTTCAGCCTCTAAAACCTCCTGCCTGGGCTCGGAGGAAGGGTTGCTCCTCACTGCCAGCATTTGCTGTCGCTGGTTGGCACAAGAAAATGAGGGGAAGGAAAAAGGGCAATACCCTGAGATATCGGTAGGATATCTCAGTGGTGAAGATGCTTTTCACTCCGTCTATGGGGGAGGGACTTTAAAAAAAAAGAAATAGAAATACAGAGCTGTATTTTTCTGGCAACATTACCTCTGAATCCTTGCTGCCCAGGTATGCCCGGGAAGCCTTGCTCGCCACGTAAGCCAGGCAGTCCTGGACTCCCCTTTTCTCCAGGGATGCCAGCCGGGCCCGGGGGGCCTGGCAACCCCTTCGGGCCAGGGAGACCTACACCAGGTTCACCCTAGCCAAAGAAACACAACCGATCAACACATCAAAACCAATAATTAATTCACTGACTGTATTTGAATCACTCAGAGCACTATACTGACTTCAGGGGGGAGCTGTAAGCTCTTTAGCATTCATGTTAAACGTTCATCCATTACTCTGTTCCTTTGTGTGCATAGTGGGAAATATAAGATGAAGGACAGTTTGGTCAACTTTTTTTTTAAGAGCAGGATCTTTTCACACATTCCTGTTAACATGGGCAGTTACAGATAACCACGTCAGCAGCTGACACTTACTTTTTGACCTTGTAGACCTGGTACACCTGGCAAACCATCCAGGCCAGGAGTTCCTGGAGTCCCCGGCAGACCAGGTGAGCCAGGCTGACCTTGGAAACCTGTAAACAAAACAAAATTCACATCGTTACTGTCTCTGCCTGTAAATGTCCTCTGCTGTTTCTTCAAGTCTCTAACTGAACTATCCACATCCTCACGGGGATGTGTTTAAAAAGCTCTGTGTAGTCTTTTATGTCAAACTTCTAGGGATGCCAGCACCCAATGTCTCAACAGTTTCAAAAGCTGAGCTTCTTGCAGCATTTGGATTCTGACGAGATACAACAACCCAGAAGACATAAATGCTGAGTGTCTCCTCTTGAATTAATAACTTGTGGGTTCATGTAATTGAGAAACATCCTGTTTGGAAAACTGGGTTCCCAAAGACTTGTTCAGAAAAGGCAGCTTAATGTGCCAGGCATCAGACTGAGGGTTATACAACTAAATCCACCTGTGAATTAACACCTTTTGTTCAGTATCTGTCATGTGACATGTCCTGCACATCCCACTGTGGGTTGCACACAGGAGGTTTCTATGCCACAGCTGGCCCATGCACTGCACCTTGGGAAGGCAGGAAGGAATACATACAACATTCTACAAATCACTTAAAGATAGCACTCACTCAACACCAGCACACACTCAATAAACTGACATGAAGCTCCTCTCCCAGGCAAAGGTCTCAGGGAGTGGGAAATCCAGCTTTTACGCTAAGCCCCAGGAAAGTCATTGGGCAGAGCTGAATTCAAGGAAGGGCCCTTGAAAGAAACTTATTTGATATGTCATTCCTTTCTTGCTGGCATCAAACAGAATACAGCAATCCTTTTTCTGGATGCAAGAGACCTCTTCTGTTCAGGTTCATCCCATGCCAGTCTTGAAGGAACTAGAGGTGGTCACAGGTAAAGATTTACCCTTTCTCCTTGTTAAGTCTTTCTGACCTTTCCAGTTCGTTGGGGTGTGGAAGCGTAATAAATGAAATAATAATGAAGACACACAAGAATTCTGGGGGTTGAGGTGGCTGCTGAAAGACCAACCATCCAGCTCTAAATGAGTAGCAGCACTGTGAAATACATCTCCCAAAAATCCAAAACTAGAATATGAACATTTAGACTCCCTCTAAGCTATGTTCATACCTTGACAATGGCCATGTAGGGAAGACTAAACTTGTGCTGAGTAAGCTGGTATTCTAAGAAAACCACTCTCAGCTGCCTGGGACACAGCAGAGCTGCTAGCTCTGGCCCAAAAATGTTTTGTCAGCGTGTTTTCTGACCAACCGCACACAGTGCTTCATCTCCCAGAAAGTCATCTCATCTCTCAGCAACATCAGTTGCTGTAATGTAAGATGTTGTACTATATCATTTTATATTCTGGCAGTAGCTCTGACACTGTCTGTATCTGCACTACATCACTGCACAAAGCAACCTTCCGCAAGGGAGGTTCTTCAGCTGCACCTCACAAATCTCACGCAGCCATGGCTCCATCCACACTGCAGTTACACCAACATACCTTTGGGTCCTGGAGGTCCAGGGAACCCTATACCTGGCTGCCCAACAGCACCTTTTTCTCCTGGTAGGCCGGGTCTACCTGGAAGCCCAGGATACCCTTTGTCACCTTTGCAAGTGAAAACAAGACAAATGTTAATATAACATCTAGCTTCCGGGGAACAGAGCCATTATGATCATCAGATAAAGATTAACAGGCTACTGTACCTTGGGGTCCAGGGAAACCAGGTGGCCCAGGAAGACCATCCGCTCCAGGAGGTCCAGGGAGTGGTACAGTTCGTCCTGCTTCACCCTTTGCTCCTGTGAATGTAAACATGTATAAAGTACAGGAAGCAATGAAATTATAAAAGGGCATCTCACCCAGTAATATTAGTCTATCCATCCCATTACAACTGACTTGTTATGAAGTTTTTTTGTGGAAGATTCATTGAAAACTAGGATGAACTCCATTTAGGATGAACGTAAATCATCCCATTTGGCCTAACAAACTCTCCAGGTAAACTTGCAATTTTACTGCTGAAAGCAAACACTTATTTAAATTAGGAAGTCTTTTTATTTAAATTTTAAATTTCAGTGATGCTCTTAAGTTGTACCACTTAAAGGGCATGTTTGGTTTTTTTTTAAAGCATACCACAGAATTACCTGGAAGGCCTGGTAAACCTGGGGTTCCAGCAAAGCCTCTGTCTCCTTTGTCACCAGGTAACCCTGCAGTGCCTATCCCAGGAGGGCCAGGAAAACCTCTTTCACCACGTACTCCAGGGAATCCAGGTTGGCCAGGGGGACCACGTTCTCCTTTCAAGCCAGCTGTACCCTAATTTTTGGAAAGTGTAAGTTTACTTCTTGCCCGATTGGCAAGACAGAACACATAGTCTTCACTCTTTGAAAATCTTGTAACTTGGATTTAGCACAAGTATCCGTAATGCTGAAGAAAGTGGAATTTTTATCACCGAGTTCAATGGAAATAGAACTGGGTTCCATGTGGAATAGCCCATGGAAATCCTATCTAGCGTACAATGCAGCTAACTGGACCGTGTAGGCTGTGTTCCCAGTGGTGGCTCTGGGAGCAGATGTGAGCACCGCATTCAGCTCCACACCCATACCAGCTGAACTCTCTGTCAGCGAAAACTTTGAAGCATTAGTTTCCATGAGAAGAGATGTATGCTAGAACAGAGCTGAATCTTGTCTTAACAACCTCTACTTGGATAACTGCGTTCCTTCAATCACCTCCAGACATCAGGTAAATCATCCATGCCAGTTCTCACTATCAAGCTGTGAGAAGGGGAGAAAGGAACAGAACTACTGTCCATGCTCACAACTTTGTGGGGGAAGTAACCTTGCTCTATAGTCCTGAATGCTGACTACATTTGAGTCGGATTGCTTATCTGCATGACACGTAAAAAGAAAGGGTAAAAATCTAACTCTGAAATAGTCTTCTCATTAGTTCCAGGGAAACTGGAATCTTCCTCCAAGGAAGAATAAACTACTCAAGGTAAGGACAAGATGTGGAACAATGAATGAGGCCAATGAACAAAAGCATTCATAAGGGCATAAAAGCATGTGAATTCTCATCTGAAAGGCAGAATGTATAGGACAGTATGCAAACATAAATTAACACACAGTAGGACAACATGTAAAGATAAAGAAATACACATACCGATGCTCCTTTCGGACCCTGGAGGCCTGGCAATCCATCTTTCCCTGGTCTGCCTTCTCTTCCAGGAGTACCTGGTTGTCCTGGGAAACCAGGATCTCCCTTTTCACCTTTCAGGATAGAATCGTAAGAAAAATCTCCTGGTTCTCCTTTTGCCCCAGGGCTGCCCATAAGTCCTGGAGTGCCGGGGGGCCCCTGAAATTTCATAAATTCAGATGTCATCAGTTGCCCTACCAACCCTTCAACTGATACAAAAGGGAACAAATCTTCAGAAGTAAAAGAACAGACTCACATCAAGTAAACCATTAAGTTTTCGATGCAGGAGGTCAAATGAGAATATTTTCCAGGACACAGCAGTGTGAATAAGGAATTAATGCAAATCTTGTCTTGACCATTTGGTCATTTAGCATATCACATGTATATCATTTGAGATGGCACATATAAACTTAACACCACTTACACAAGAACTGCAGACCATGACACCTAAAAACTACTCTGAATTTTTAGTAGACTACCCCCTGGATTTCAGTTGCACCTATTTATACAAAATCGGCATCAAGGAAAATGAGGCTTTTAAAAAACACATTTTCAGAGTTAAACTGTCTGCCCCAACCGTTAAATGCTGAATTCTGTAACACTGTGGAACCTATTTCCCTGATGCAAATGCAACAAAAGTATCTCTGCATTTCCATGATAATTTACAATACCAGCGGAATAATACTAGTACAGGAAAATAACGCTCTTCCAGTATGCAAAACCAAACTCAGCCAAATTTACAGGTCTAAATTGCTTATATAAGCCCCACCCATTATTTTATTTCTTTCAAAACCTTTTAAATCAACTATAATATTCAATATGTAGATTATCTACAAAATTAAATTAATTGTCTTATACAAAACTCAAATGTTATTTGCACAAGAGCTAAGGCTAATTGAAGGCTGAAAGCTTCTCCTTGGGTAGTTTATTTATGACATTTGGCTGATGCAAATACATGTTTCCCTTCATTACTAATGTTCATTTATTTTGTACAATTAACAATCACTGTCAGCTGGTACTATCAGAATACTACACACATGCTCAGAAAGGAGTTCTGTAAGCTCTTCTGGGAATAAATTACCTACCTAATAGTAAACCTATAGGATTTCCAGAATTTAAATTTTTCTCTACGTGTTCTCTAGGACTTGTATGAACTTTTCTCATAGGAACAGTCTCCCTAATTCCAGGTGAATCAGAGGGTAGTAAAGCACAAACTTCATGGGCAATGTTCACTTCTTATGGCTGGTGTGTGCCCTCTGCATAAACCTGAACCAGAAAATGGCAAAAGGGAATCTTTTCATTAGCTTTGGTGGGCCCTGGGTCAGACTGGGATGCTCTGGCATGGCTCTCAGCAATGTGAGCTTGCCTCTATGTAGTTTTTCCAAGCTAAACTATATGCCAGATCACCACCTGGCTGAACTTGGTGGAGCAAAACAAGCTTAAAAGCGTTCAGAATAGCAGCCAGTCCTTGTCTGATGAAAGACATGAACAGAACTTCAGAGGCGATAAAAGGAAAATATATAGGTGTGGCAAAACACCTGCTGAGAACAAATGCCAGGCATGAAAAAAGCTTAAACATGAGACATCTTTTATTTTTCTCCACTGTTTCTTTCATGGATCCCATTGATATTATAGTATTACTCAGGGTCTAAATTTACTATCTTATTTTTCATGGTGGAAATAGAGAACGGACTACATCCCAGCTAACTTTCATTGGCTAAATTCAGGCATCTAGGCTTTATTTATACTCAGGGGAGAGAAATAGATTCCTTGAGTAAGGAATCCATACAGGTAGGTTGGTTTAAATTCCGAAGGTTCCACTCTTTCACTGCTGGTGATAGAGTGAGCTTGCCTAACTCCAATGTGTGTTAGAGCTGGTGCACATGGATGTCACTGAGAAGTTATATTGCCAAAAGTGATCAGCTGGAAGCAGAAAACAGCTTGGGGATAAAAAAGTCTGGGAAGACTCTGATGAACTCAGTCTGCTTACATTAGGAATAGTGTCAAAATCCATGTTATACTACAGGAGCATGTATGCTAAGGTAGGTCTTGACAACATACCACAGTGTACATAGGGACATTCAAGTGAACTCTGCCAAGATCAAATGCAGTTGTGCTAGTACAGTGGGCATCTAGGAGTAATTTGTGTTACAGTTTACATAAGTGTTATACTTATGGCTGTTCTGCTTCCGATATCTGGCCTTACTCACTGAGAGTCATGTTGTGCTGCATCAATATAATACACAAGTGATCATATTATCAGAACACTATCCATTTTCACAGCCTTCCTTTATTTCTTCAAAACTACTAAGCTTTCCTGCTAACTAATTATGTTTTATAGAACATCCTGCACACATTTCCCAAAATTCAGATGAACTGCAGAAGTATACTGCATGCCAACACGTTAGATTGCTTACACTACACTAGATGGCACTATCTCTCTCTCAATACATATGTACACAACAGCAAAGAGTTATTGAAATGATTCACAAGGTCAGGGCAGATCTGCATCTGTTTCCTGCAAAATCCTACTTTTTACCCAGCTCCACTGCTCAGCTTGCTCAGCCAGAAGCGTGTGTCCTGCTGAGCACGTGGTGGGCAAACACAGAAATACAGCCCATTTCTGACAGCTCTTTTTCCCTCTCATAGCTCAACCACACTGCTTCCTCGTTTATTTTGCTACGTATAGTTTCTGAATTTTAAATCACTGTGCTGGTCTGTTTTTAAACAGAACTATTACACAACCACACTGATGGTTACATAGTTTTTGATCGCATGGCTCACAGGACACATAGCATTTGGCAAGGCATTACTTACAGGTACCCCTGGAAGGCCATCAAGTCCAGGTAAGCCTCTGTCACCCTTGAAACCCGATTGTCCTGGGAAACCTTGTCAGAGAGACAAAAATACAATTCTATGTATTACATGCTTTTGAAAATAGCTCATTGTATGTGAATCCTTTGTGATTCTTCTCAAAGTGTCTCATTCCACCCCCAGTTATATCAACAAAACGCTGTTAAAGCCAGTGAAGTTGTCTGGATTCGTGTGCTCATGTGCTCTATGTGTCTGCATTCATCAGCTCAGAAGCTGATGATCCATTTGACTTAGGAATGAATTCACCTTACTATTTAGACCTCTCATATAACGACTACAGTCCTGAAACTAACTAAACTGTATTAATTTTTCTTAACGACCACTAAAACAAACATTAGGCATAATATCATAATATCACTGTTTGTACGTGGCACTTTTCTCATGTGGTACCAGAAAAACAGTAACTTTTTTTGCCCACAGAATTGATGGTAGGATTGGGAACGTGTGTATGAGCACTGCCAAGCCCAGGCACATAGGGCAAATGCTTCCCACGTTATTTTTCACTTTCACAACTTTCTGTTAAAAAATTTGGGGCACAGTTTCCAAAGACCCTCCAATGTGGCAAATTTCTGCTTCCTTGGTAATTCCTGTCGATTGCATCAAAAGTTTGGAAACAGGCCAAAAATAAGAACATTTCATCCTCCTTTCATTAGTTACACAAACAATTTGATTAGTGAGACAAAAAGTAATTAATTTTATCATATATGTTGCATTATTATTTTATCCTATGTAGTTAATTCTCAGGTAGTTAACAAGGTTTACCTGCTGGACCTGGTGGCCCTTGTGGTCCTGGAAGTCCAGGAGGTCCTACTTTATCACATAAGGCACAAGATTCACCTTTGTCACCTGGGGAAAAAAAAAAAAAAAAAAAAAAGAAAATATTTAAGACAACTGCAAGCAGGTGGATTCAGGGGGAAATGTCAATTTAATACACCTCATGTTGAAAGAATAAAAATAAATGTGCTACTTCTAATTACAGGCTTCAACAAGAATTCATCAGCAAACTGATAATCGAAATTCTTTAAAATTTTTAAAGGAATGGCATGAAAATCAACTTAAGTCTTATCCTAACAGAACAGTTAAAAGGGACCAGGCTGAAGAGAATCAAATAGTAAAGAAATTCAGACTGGGTATAGAAGAAATAAAAAGAAGAAAGCAGAAAAAGGAGAACCTCTGCAGTCACTGCAATTGTGCAGTCTTAGAAAAGCAGTGAGCAGAATGAGATTAGGAAGCATCAACCATCGTGTAAATGAGTGCAGCTCATTTTTCATATATCCATTTAGTCAATGCTGCTAAAACACATGGTTGACAATCCTATTTATAGGTGCTACAATTTTAGCTTCAATTATACTCATGGCAATGATTCATAAACCATTTCCATTCCCAGCTCATCTGCCCCTCTCTAATTCTTCATCTCAGAATTCACATTTTAAAATTGCCACGAACAGTTCAATTACACTTAATGGGGCTACACTCAACCCTTTCTTTCTTTCCTTCTTTCCTTCTTCCTTTCCTCCTTTTCCTCCTTCCTCTCCCCCTTTTCCTCCTTCCTTTCCCCCTTTTCCTCCTTCCTTTCTTCCTTTCCCCCTTTTCCTCCTTCCTTTCTTCCTTCCTTCCTTCCTCTCTTTCTTCCTTTCTTTCTTCCTTCCTCTCTCCTTTCCTCCCTCCCTTCCTTCCCTCCTTCCCAGATCCTCTTTCAACCTTGCGCCACCCGTTATCACTTTCCAGCAACATGTAGGCTAAGTGAAACATAAATGAAGTTTGTGTCACACAACTCCATACACCATTTCTTTCTTTTACTCACCAGAGGCTCAAGAAACATCTTCAATGTCCATTTGTTTAACTAACTTCAACTGCACTTTCTCTGGATTCAGCCTAACTTGCTCAGCCTCTTTACATAGCCAGGCTCCAGGGTACAGAGCATTAGAAAGCAATAACTTCAAAATAGTATTACCTTTCTCTCCCATCTCTCCTGGAAATCCATCTCTTCCTGGAAGTCCAGGAGTACCTGGTGCACCAGGTTCTCCCTGCTGGCATTGATCGATTCCGTCTGCAACAGAAATGCAATAAAGAATATTGTTTGACAAGTGCAAGTTTCCATTATAGGGCTGCCTTTATGAATGTCCCAGCTGAATTTATCTACGAAGAGTGATAAGTCAGGATAGCATTTACCTTTTCCATTTGATTTCCTTTGAAAAATTTAACTGGGATTCTGTATTCTGATTCCATATATACTGCTTGAGAAACCCCAAGAATTACAGAGAAAAGATGGGCTCTGCCATAATAAGGTTACAAACAACTTTCACACAAAATCTATTTTTATTGTAAGTTTTGGCTAAGAAAAGTGCTGTGGGTGAAAAACTGCTGGTTTGACTCTGAAGAGAATGGCAAATACTGATGTTCTGAAGAAATTCATTAAGTAGAGTTTTTTGTACCCTGACTTTTGTTTCCAATGTTTTATGAAACTTTCTAGGTTAAGAGCAGCTTGCTAACATCCATTTAACTTCACACTGATCAAGCTTCCTGAAAACAAGAAGGAACATTAGGAACTGAAATAGGTACAGAATGAGAACGCTTAGCAGACTTGATAAGAGAATACAAATTGTGCTTGTTCTGTTTGATGACACGGCATAGGTTCTGACCCAATACAATAAGACATCATTTTGGCCGACGCCAGTAGTCAAAATGTTAATGTGAAGTTTGGCAAACAACAGCTAACTGAAAACAAATTGTTTCCCATTACGCATTTGAAGAGAGCTGAAGAAGTGTCTGGGGAAGGGGCAGAATTAAGCAACGACAGAAAACATGCATGAAAACTAGAATTGTTCTCATTTTTAGGGCAAGGTAAGATTTAGCTATATAATTCCATACTCTAGGTGCTGGATTCTGTACTGCTTCGTTGGCAACCACAGCAACAACTAGGCATCTTCAATTTTTTTTGAACAAAGTATTTTTAGTTTAGCAATTCCATAGAGAATAATGTTCCTTTCAATAGTCTGAGACTACCTAAACTGCCGTAATAGGGATATTATTCCTTTGTTGAAATTACAATTTAACTCACAGTATCAGTATCACCCACAGCAAAAGTTTTCCTTCAATAAAAGATTTAAAGCGTCAGTTGTAAGGAGCTATGAAGCATGGACCACTTTCATATGTACTTTTTTCATTGCTTCATTGTAGAGCAGAATCAAAATATTTTTCTTTTTAAAAAAGCTTTAACAGAAACTAATTATATATAGCTGTATAATGTTGTTGTCATTACTACTAATATTATTATGTACTTGTCACATCATTACTAGCTTTCCTTTTACCTCTATAAAGCATGTGTTGAGCCCATGCTCCTCTAAGATAATTTCATGTTACAATAAAAACTTCTGGCAGACTAGTATCTCAGTCTGCAGTTCTTGCACCTGTTCAATCTGTTACACAGATCAGTACTGCAGACTTGTAAATTGTGATATTGAACAGCTATCTTTTAGCTAAGAACAATATTAGTATCTGGGGTTTTTTTAATTGAAAAACTACAAATATCTCTAGGTGGGCACATTAGGACACAGAGGAAATCAATATGTATTAAGGTCAATTATTTGGTTATATTGTAACAGTCCACAATGAACTTTTGAAGGAATTTTTAAAACATTCATTTAGCAAAGAATCCTTGTCCCAGGAAGGAAATAAGCAGTTTGCTGCATCACGGAACAGCTTTTTTCGGTCCATTAACAACTCAGATGCATTCTGAGTACAGGTTTTATAATCTCATCTCTTTTTCTTTAGGTGCATGCAATGTGCATTATTGAGTCTTCATTGTGAAAAGCAGCCACGTGCTTCACCTACCTGTTACGCCTGGAGGACCTGGTGGGCCAGGCAACCCTGGCGGACCTGGGAAACCGTCTCTTCCAGGGGGTCCGGGTAAAGGGAATCCCGGAGAACCCTTTTCACCTTTTTCACCTCTCTCTCCAGGGACACCAGGTGATCCTACCCTGTCTGGAAGTGGTCGACCTTTGGACAGAGTAAAACGTACATGAAAAAAGTGACAGGTGAAAAGACAGTCACATTATCAACACAATAGCTTCCATCAGGTTTCAGAGAGAAATGAAGAAATGTCAGTGCAAAATAAAAGAGGGACTGTATTTTTAATTTGGTGATCTATACAAAATCAAGATTATGTACTCACTACACCTCAGAGTAATTAATTTCTCTTAGGTCTCTAGACAAACACACTCATTCTGTACTAAGCGCCTTTCTGAGATTTAGTTGAATCAACTTTTGCTGGGTCGTAAATAGTAGCGACACAGGAGGTAATTTGGCAATCTCACTTTGCAACTGTTACACACTTCCTTATCTCATAATAAACCAAATCTTAAACACACTTACAAAGTGACAGCTAAGAACTTCAGTAAATAAGTATTCAACAATGCTAGCAGATTTCAGGAATGCTAAAACCAAAACTGTAGGAATAATAAGCAAACAACAGCCAATAAAGAGAAGCAGTTAAACAGCTAGAAAAAAAATACTTAACATTTCCTTTTAGCTATTTGTACAGTCACACAGGTCTTCATACTTTAATGAGATATTTCAGTTCACAACTAATCACCAGACTTTATCTCTAAACCATTTTGAGCCTTCTGTAACACTGAAGGAAGATATCAAAGTCACACAAATCTCAGTTTCTGTAGGGTAATAACAGACTATGGGCTACCATTCTTCTTGTCTTGTCACACAGAATTCTTTAGGCACTATTACAGCCTGCGGTATACAGTATCTCCTCCCTTAACTGTGAAAAATTTCCTGGAAACTATCTGTCCCTGGCTCACATTGATTTCATATTTAGCTCACTGTCAAGGTAGAAAATGTGAATAAAGGAGGTACTAGTAGCATCACTGCAGGATGTGATAGAGCCAGGTTCCCACCGATTATTTGCTTAATTTTTAAAAAGTGAATATCACGGTTTAGTTCAAACATATGTACATAATACATATATACATAATAGTAGTGTTGTCATGGATGTGAAGATGTTAAAACTATGAAAAAGGCGACATTTGCAGGCAAAAGAAATAACTTTTATGAGATGATGTGACAGTCAGAAAGAAGCAGGAAGCCTTCAGGAATGACTTCAGTGTAATAAATGTTATTATTTCTCCCTACAAAACTTGTTTTGTTATATTTATGCAAACACGTATAGAGCTGAAGTGAGAGCAAAACGAATTATCTGCATATGCGTATACATAAGTAGGTACATATGCACATACCCACACACACATTCACATTTTACAACTCTTGTTGCCCAGTGGAGCCATACTGTCTATCTCCTCTACCTCTGAGGACCTCTGTGCACTACTTCTTCAACTTAAAAGAAAGTTATCGGGGCTCTACACAAAGAGCAAGGCTGGATCACATCAGAGACATGAGAAAAGCAACCTACAGGAAGGGTCTAAGGGATGCTCAGACCCCCGAAGAAGCCACTTCCTGGGTGTTCTGTAAGTCAGGCAGTAACTGGCAGCAGCTAAGGAGAACATCTCTCAGGAATCTTCACCCAAGAAGAACACAGGGAACACATGAACAAAATCAGTGGCCATAAATTCATACCTGGAGGTCCTGGGATTCCTTGTATTCCAGGGAAACCTTCAGAAAGAGAGGTTTTCGGTTAGGCAATGAAGTCAGCAATGTCAACATCAGTGAACTTCTAGCACATTCTATTGAAGTACACATTACAAACTAGCAGGTGGTGAATCAAAGGTTGTTAGATAATCTACAGATATCTGCAAACAATACATTTAGGGAAAAGGCCCTGCTCTGTGCCATCATCTCCACTGAACTTTCCTCAGTAGGGTAAGGTCTGTAAAGGACAAAAGGGGAAAGGGAATGCTTGATTTTCCCTGTTTACTGAAGAATGTTGTAAATTACACAGGACAATTTTCAGGTTAAAATTTAGCTACTGACTTTTTTAAAGGAGTCTCAAGATTCTCTGAATTGTTATCCTCTTTATGCTCATGTTGATTTCCATCTTTCTTAAATAATCTTAAATAATCTCAAATAATCTTAAATAATCTCACTGGATTATTTAACTGCCATCAAAATAGATCCCAGTTTATTCTTTTCCAATCTATAACTGGAAGACAGTCTTATTTATGAGAAGAAGCATGCAACAAACTGCAATAAAATGTAATAATCTGAAAGCAATTAAATAAATAACTGGAACATTTCACTGTCATATAGAGTTCCCAAGCTTATGGGCAGAGCAATTTAAATTTTCTTTAATAAGAAAACTAAAAGCATAACTCAGTGAAAAAGACAAGGCAAAATACATACCTTTTTCACCTTTTTGACCTTTCAGTCCAGGCAAACCTGAAGCTCCAGGCTCTCCTTTTTCTCCTACTGGTCCAGAATCTATAACCTGAATCACGGGACAAAGACTAGGACACTAGACACATATGACTGTGCCCTCATTTGTATCTCCCTCATCTTGACCTGATGGTACAGAGGCCATTTTGGTTTCTGATAAGAATTTTGAGCACTTTTGGTTATATTTGCAATTTCAGCGATATGTAACAACAGCTGCGAGAGGGTTGTAGCTGCTGAGGAATTATCAGAGAAAATAAATATTTCCTATTCTGCTAAAATTCCTTCATATCAGTAGTAGGATTAAATGGAGAGCTTTATAGGACCTTTCTGAAAAAGAATGATGCCAAGAAACCTCAGCGCAGTCTAAGCACTGACCCATTAGGTTGGTATTACCTTTAATTTTAAAATATTCTGTTCTGGCAATTTCTGACTAATCCCATTTTTTATTTGAGTTGTTAAAAAAAATATTGATTGCAAAGCTGTCAGACTTATTCTTTTGAACTCTCTTTTTGATACTTGTATTGATTAACAATGCCTACCATTTTCCTAGTCCAAAATATTTGAAATTCATATTCTTTGAGAGCTCCTTTCCCAAATTTCAAACATACTTGAAAGAACTGTATCCAATTTTTGTTTCCATTAAGAAAAAATGACAACGTGACTGATTAGAATGAGATCAGAACATGCATAGTCCCTTTTTTTTTTCCGCATTGTTTGAGCACTTTGACTTTCACGAAACTTATATTTTTATTTAAGTTTAAAATAAAACAATAATTTATTTTACTTACTCTTCCTGGGGGTCCTGGAAAACCTCGTTCACCTTTGTCACCCTAATCAAAACAAAATTTACATTTTAAATCCAGAACGGATTTTCTTTCCCACAAAACAGGAATTCCTTAGCAAATGAACACTTTCTTACAGATTCATACAACGTCCAAATGATAAGTACCTGGACCATTATAATAAGCAGTAAGTAGTTAGTTTGCAGTCCTGTACTGCTTTACACTATGTAAAGAGAAACTGGGTTTTTTCAGGAAAGTATATTTGTACATATGCTGGCTGGGCAAAGAGCTTGTGAAAATAAAGCCTGTATTTATCAATTCATGTAAGAGATCTAAACCAGGGATACCAGCTACCTTAATTTCGACTTTTCCTAGTCTCTCAGTGATGACTTTACAACTTAGTTAACATTCACTTAACATTGCTTTATGTGCATTCATTGCTTTAACGCCCATCTATGAACATGCCCACACAAGCTCGTAACTCCTCATTCTGTGTGATGGGAAGCAAAGGCTGCGACCACTCACCTTCGCACCAGGTTCCCCGGGTCGTCCTGGAATCCCAAACCCACCAGGCAAACCCTGTGTGTAGAAGACAGCAAAATCAGAAAAGACAAATACATTTGCATCTTAGCTCTGGCAGCCGCGAAGTTTCATATTTTCAAACCAGTCCCTAATTCACCAAAAGCAGCAACTTTACGTAAACAATTCAGAAGGTTAGAAAACTTCAACCATGTATAATACACAGACACTTATTCGTTTTGAATGTAAGAAACAGTACTGGAAAATCAGTAAAATACATACGGCTTCTCCTTTTGGTCCTGGGTCACCATCTTTTCCAGGCTTTCCCTGTAAAACACCAAGTTCCACTCTGCTTAAACAGACAGTCACATACATGTGATTTCTAAATATGGTGGGTTAAACACTAGAAAACAACAATCACTGTTGTAATGCGTTAACCAAAGTGTGCAAACAGGGGAACAAACACAGCTAACAAGGGAACAAAGCAGGCAAACTGTGGCTGCCTAGTGCTTATGTTACTTAACAATTTACAAGCTCCAGAATTAAATAAAATCCTGTAAATATCTTCCCAGATCCAGGAATAACATACGGATTTCCCAGTCAAGGAGGTTTCAAGAAAAAAATATATCAACAGCACAGGAAACTGGAACCGGACCAAGAAACTTTTCCCTTCATAGCAATCCTTTTCTGTATATTCTTCAGCCCTACAAAACCTTTACTCATAGACATTCGGTGGCTCGGTTTCAGTAGAAGGCTTGGAGAGTGGCCCCAGATCAGATCACATGGTAATCTAGTGGTAAAAACCAATTGAAAGCTATAATTTCAAATCACAGGGTGGATGATAACCTAGAATCCAAGACTCCCAACTCCAGAGCAAAATGATTCACTATTAGACCACTGCGTTAACCTGCCAAGGGGAGTAGATTCCCTTGAGGTAATCAACAGGTATGCGATAATTGACTTAGATGGACTAACCTACTTTTCAGCATTCCCTTCTTCCTCCTACAGACTATGAAGGGACTGGCACCAAGGCTTGTAGCCTAATCTACTGGAGGTTGGCTTTTAGTTGGTGTCACGGTCCTCAGATTGTATGCATATCATAATCAATATAAATACATCTCATAAGCCCAAGAAAATGTATATGTTTAATACACAAAGTAACAGTGCATGCAATTCAGTCTAAAAAATAATCCCATCAGTTTTAGGTAAAAAAAATTCTAAAACAATGCAATTGAAGGATAAAAATGATACAACCGACGTGAACAGGCTACCACCACTGAAGTGTGCAGCTATGGTATCTTATAAAGAAGGGTTATGAGTAATTTTTAATGATTAATTAAACATATGACCTGTAAAGTCAGGAGAGTCTTCAGATGTACACTGTGATTGGAATTAATCATTTGGTTTCATTCCATGAAACCAGAATATCAGCTCTTAACATCTGTTCCTCTTTCAAGCCTTATATTAATTTCAGAAGTAGCTATCATTTCCTTGAACAACAACAATTATATATAAAATATCTTAGCAACTTCATTCAGAGAACTCTTCAGAAACTGGAAGCTACACTTTTGAACAATTCGAAGATGCTCTGTTTTCCTCAACAAGTTCTAGGCCAACATTTCCCCATCCTTCCAGCTTTCAAGTACTCATTTAGTGTAAGAGTAAAAATACATGCATGATAGCAAGGATAAACACATCACATATCTTTACTGAAAGGATGACAGAACATTTGACCTTGAAGTATATTAGAGATGAAGATTTTATCTTGTCCAGATTGAAGTAGAATTCAATGCCTGTAGATGTGCTGGGTCTTTTTCCAAGAGCTCATGAAGACCCACAATTTGAGAAACAATGCTTTAGACACATTTTCATGTAGAAAACATATGGTTTTGCCACCAGCTCAGCTATGAAATGTATAGCATGACGTGTACAGAAGCTGTATGTATCAGACTAGGCACATGTAACAGATCTTGTGGCCTCAAGCAGCTACAGTCAGGATAGAAACCAGCAAGCAAATATATCTCAGTCATCTAATTTTTTTCCTCCATTCCTCTTCTTTGTAACAAAAGGTACCTTTAGGCTAAGCAGGCTTATTTTGTAGATTGCACATAGGAGTATTTGAAATAAATTCAACTCATTCCATTTAGCTGAAGTCACCCCTACAGAGTGATTTGTTTTGCTCTGCTTTTCCTTCTGTTCTGGAATGACTTAATCTTGCTCCAGTTGTGATCAATGCGAGTCTTGCTTTTGCCTTCAGCACTGAAAGCTACTCTTAGGTGTCTTTAGTTGTCTGAAAGCACGTTACATACTAACAGTACTGTATGTTATTACTACCTTGACTTATACACCTGTCCTACAGCAAAACTTGCTTTTTTGAAATACACCAAATTTGCTATTTTGCTAATGATTACTAAGTTTAATTAGCTTGTGGAAACAATGAAATTACTGTAATTATGGCATTGATAAAGTTGAGCATACTTACACGTGGACCAGGCTTCCCAGGTTCACCCTTTTCTCCTTTGAAACCAGAACCTGGAAATCCCTAGAAAATAAGTATACACCAGATTAATAATACTGCCAAAATCTAAAGTAAATTCATATTTATCAAATAGCTATAAAGATATTCAGAGCCATTATTATATTATTCACAATTTTTATAGTAATTGAAAAAAAATCTACACAATACTCACTGGGGTTCCCTGTTCACCCTTTTCACCTGGATCACCCTAAAGAAATTATTAAAAAAATGTAGGTTAGTAAGCAAAATCTTAACTGTTATTCATTTAGGTTGTAAAACATTTAATTCTTCACGTCAGAAGAACATTTAAACCTGTCTCCATTTCAAGAACTATGCCTAACAGTATGATGTGCAAGAAATTAGACAAACAGAAAATGTGAATCCATTAAGCTAGCTTATTATATTAGCATATATTGCTTAGAGTGCTTCATTCAATAATTGAAAAAATTCATTAGCCCTCAGATTCCATGAATGTGATTCTGTACATGAAAAGTCCAGTATAAGATACTGAATTCAAATTTTTAGAATATTTGGTGTTTATAGGGCCATGCTTATCAATCCTCCTTCCTCAGAAAGTCCTCTGCTGTATGCATTACTTATTTATGTAATTACTCATGCATTTATCATATATTTTTCAGAGAAACTTCTAGAGAGACAATCAAAATTCATTCATGAAGTAAAATGGAAAAATTTTTGAAAAACTGTTTGTAGGGGACTTAATATTTTCTTTTTCCTGTTTTGCTTTTGTTTGCTAATTCCTATTGATCATATTTTAATGAAGGTACAAGATTAATCATTTAGGGTCTTACCTTTTCTCCCTTTATGATTTCACTCCCTTTTTCTTTCATATGTGGTGCTGGTCCTGGTGGGCCTGGTGGGCCCCTTACTCCTTGTTCTCCCTGTCAACACCAAATCCAGGATAGCTCATTTAAAATAGTACTGACACCGAGAACAAACATTACTAAGACAAATAACATTAATGAGAACTGCCATTCACTTTTGAAAATATAGCTAAAAGCTTTTTTTTTAATTCATACTTCAGCAAAATCAGTCAGAGAAAGGGTTACATCCACAGTTATAGAAGACACAACAGTATAATGAGTGACAGAGACTGCCCTGAAGAAAAATCTCTGAATCTCCTGTTAGGGTGAAGACTGATTAACACTGAATATCAGGAACATATCCAGTTAATTATTGTAATAGTACAAAAGTTCTTTGGTGTCTCCTTTAGGAGGAAGGAGATAAGGAGGAAAGAGGTCAGGTGTAGAAAGTCAATGCCTAAAGGAAAATGTTAGTCAAAGCTTATAGTGTTCCATCAGCTTTACAACTATCCGCAAAGGTCAACTTCAAGACGATAACTGTGGATGACACTTTTTTGGTATGTTTGTGTCCACCCATAGCATGGTCAGAAACTCATCTCCTTACATGATGCAAAAGCACTATCTTTTACAGTAAAACACCTCCAAAAATGCTCGATACATTTCTGTTAAGCATATAAGCATATAAGTAATGCATAGCAATATCATTTATTTTTTGCTGAAGACAAACCTGAGGAGTTCAGGAAATCTCCATATACTTCTATGGTCACCATTTTTCAAGAAATTTTATGATAACAAGTTAATCTCAACTATGTGTCATGTCGCAAAAAATTCCATCCATTACGAATAGTGTGGTTCAAAATAGATAAATAAGGTGGTGGATAAAAACAAAACAAAACAAAAACAAAGCAAAACACCAAACCTAAGTAACATAATTTACTTATACTCCAAAAGGCCTTTGCCAATGACACGAGAAACTTCTGGAGAAGGGCTCAGACCTATTATCAATTTACTGAACAACCTATGACTGCATGCATTTCTGGGCTCCTGAAAACGCAACTTAAGACACTCTCAGCGGGAGACGTAACGCATTAAACATAACACGTTTTACCTCCCATTTGATGCTGCTTGAGAGAATAAATGGAAACCTGGAGCAGACCTTTTGGCTTAGTTTTATTCAAAAGTAAACCAGTCTGTGTGCTCTGAAAATGGCTCCCAGTTGAGCTAAAACACAGTAGAAGCAGACAACTGAAAGATCTGTTTCAAAAGTATACACTACCAATCCAAACTAAGGCAGAGAGGCCCTCAAGAGTCCTGCCACAGTTAATTCTGATAATTCTGGACAGTAAATTAAATCTCATCCCTCTGAGCTAAATCAATTTCAAATAAATCTCATTATGAGTCCTAATACACAGAGTAAATTGTTTCTGCAAAGTAAAGAAGTTGATAGTAGTCACAGCTGAAAAATAGGATAATAACCTAAATAAATGTCAAGTATAACATCATCAATAACAAAGTCTGTAACAGTTCATGACTTTTGTTCCTTTAGGCAAAAAGTTACAGATTTACTCAGGTCTTCCAAAAGTCATGTCATTGTGCTGATTTTCTCCATAGATTCATTCCTACAGTTTATTTATCTAAAACAAAGTACCAAGAATATTTCTGACAATTGTTCTCTAGAAGTTTTCAAAAGAGACTCACCTTTTCACCTTTGGGACCCTGAAAGCCCAAGCCCATGTAGCCCTGAAAATATGAATTACAAACACTTAGCCAACCTTTATCAGCAGTGCATACATGCATACATACATACAAAGGTATTTTGTACACAGCAAAAGTTAAGAGGAAATATAAAAGACAAAATATGTCTTTTAAACGCATGTGTGAAACAAATAAGTAATTACAGCCTAACCTCCCTGGCGTTTTTTTAAGCCCTGCATCACAGCAATTTGTGAAAAAATAGAATGAAATTTGAGAGATAATTTTATTGTCAGCATGCTCTTTTCCACCATTTGACTGAAAATTTTGACATTTTTAGATGAGTTCAAATAATCATAGAATGGTGTAATTACTCCTGACTTGATTAAGTGAGATAACAGATATTAACAAATTTGGAAAAAAAAAAAAAAACAACAAAAAAACCCAAAAAAACACTAAAAAATGCATTAAAAATCTCTCTTTATGATGCCCATTAAGACATAAAACCAGATGCCAAAGTGTAAAAAACCCACTTCTTTAGGACCATTAGTTTCCAGATTTGGGGGAATTAGATATGCCAAATAAACAAATAGACTTAATCTTTATCATAGAAAGAGTCTTACCTTCTCGCCTGGGAGTCCTGGTGGCCCTGGGGGACCCTACAAGACAGTACATTTTACCATATATAGTATGTATATAGTACACTAGGTGGAATAATGCCTTATCCTGTAAGATAGCAATAATGAAAATCTTTCCATTAAGTCAAGATGTAAAGTCTTTTTCTGTTAATGTGCATAACTCACAACTTAGAACAAATAACAAAAACAAACAGAATCTGTCCAAGATATCTCATCAGACCTTGTTTTGCAATTAAACAACTAGACAAGAAAAGTCTATGGTACTGCACTGTAAAACAACTTTATTGCTGACATTTTTTTTTTTACAGTTTTGCATGCTAAATATTAGTCCTCACTTTTCCTTCATGAAGGTTGTTCTTTTTCACAGCAGCAAGTGCAAATGCTGACTAAACTACTACCATTTTCCTTTATAACACTTTCAGTTTTCTTCAGGAGGGTAAGAAATCTCACACAGCTCAATTTAATAGCCAGAAACACTGGGTGGACTTTTACCAGAAGGAAGTTACTGATCCCTGCTAGGGTCACCTGCATTCAGCACAGGAAGAGAAGATACTGGATATCTGTTAGACCTGTCAAAATCTCAAATAGCTGAAATGCCTTAAGCATTTGGCAGTCACCATAATAACAGATAGTTGATGTCCTGCTTTCCACAGTACTGCTTATTGTGGCTGCCCATGAGAATTACCTCAGCAAACATTTTGATTTAGATCTGTCTGATAGGTTTGTGGTTTATTTTCTATCAAGTGGGAGAAGAAGGAAAAAAAATGAATAATTATTAGAACCCCTTCCACACAAAAATACCCTCTAAACTTGCAAGAAGAGAAGATGACTGTAGGAGCAGCTGCTATTGCAAGCTCACGTTATCTAGTCATTCCTGACGTGGTAGAGTCCAGGAGGCTAAACATGAAACCTGGAACCACAGGTTATCTTTCCCAAATCCCAACAAACACTAGCTATGCAAACCTTGTATAACTTTCTTATAATAAAGCTCTGTAAGTAAAGTGCAAATCACCATGAGAGGAAACTTACTGGTTCTCCTGGAGGCCCTTGTGGCCCCATTGCTCCCTGAAATCCTGGAGTTCCAGGTGGACCCTATAAAAAATTAAAATGGCGTAATTAAGAAGGGATATTTATTTGGCAGTTTCATGATACTGATACAATTTTAATTGAAACTCACTGCTATTCAAACATAATTTAGACTTACAGGTAGTCCAGGTTGGCCAGGAAAGCCTTTATCACCTTTTAGCAAACTAGGAGGTAAAAGACCAATCACTTCACCTGGATCTCCCTATAATAAGAAAAGAAAAAGAATACTTGAACACCCATTCAGATACATTCAAAACCACTCCTATTGAGATGAAAGTTTGAGCTATGTGAAGTTCAGAATCATTTGGAAAGTTAACTTTAAAAAGCCACCTTCTTTTAATTCAGCTGAAACATAGCAAGAGATATTAAAAGTTAAGACCCTGATTTCCAAATGTCCTTTAAAGCCACCTGAAGAGATTCCAGTATCAAATCTTCCATCATATTCTGATTTTCTATCCTGTAATGGGCAATTAGAAAGATTTTTCCACCAAATCTATCACTATTACAGTGCCACCACACAACTGGAGCATCCGACCTAGCTGCTGAGAGAAGTGGTAACCTCACAGTCTCTTTTCCAGGCTGAGATTTTCAGTCTTGTATCTAATTTTGATATAACAGCCATTTATGGCTTCCTTTTCTTCAAAAAATGAATCCACTTTGTCTTACTTTAGAAAACTGTTCTGATAATTATCTACTTCTTTTTGTCTTTTTCTGATAGCAAAAGATCCCAAGTTTCCTGTGTTTTTGTACAAAGTTGCAATATTGCAAGCGATTTTATTTCTGGAGTTGTGCACCTATGCATACATGTACTATGCATTCAAGTACTTCAGTGTTTATAAACTAATTCAGTTGTTCCCACGTGAGAGAAAGAGAAAAGGGTATTTTACAGCTTCAAGTAGTCATTTCATTACAAATATGAGTTTACGTGTAGACATATTTAGCTTACAGTTCCAAATTATATCTGTTCATTTTAAAAAGCAAAAGCTCTCTGTTGATATTTAGTATTTCATTCTGCAGCTCACAAAACACACTCAGATACCTAGTAGGTTTGTTTAAATTTTTCTTTATGAGAACTGTTCAGTATGTGTTTGATGCTTCTCATATTGTGGGCATATGACCTTCTTCCACAAACATTATCTATTTGACGCTATTTAGATAAATGAAATGTCAATATGAAAACAAATGTTTGAACCATAAAATCTATCCAAATCTTTATGTGCAATCGAGTGGCCACCATACTACTTTTACATAATTAATGATACATTCTATTTTTTTCTGTTGTAATCCATGTAATACTTACACTTTTAAGACCTTCATGGAACAACACATGTTCCATTGTCGTTAACTGGATGTCACCCCACTGTCTTTATTTAGTGGGACTGAAGAACAGAGTACAAAGTGAAACATGGGGGTACAATCTTTCAGTCCTTAAGTAAAGACTGCTGGTCTTAGAGGGTGTAGAGCTCACCCTAATTCTTATTGTTAGAAGCAGGATATGAAAACACTTAGAGTAAAATGTACCTTCATTCCAGGAGGTCCTGGGGGTCCCTGTGGAAAAAGACGTATTCAAAGTTATTTTTCCTCAGTATTGTATATTTTACATTCTACACTCTGTATCACTTCATATAGTTGTATTTGCATTTCAAGAATTGGGGTTGAAACAAGTGAACCAAGCATAAAGAATCTACTTACTATGCTCCCAGTCAGTCCTGGTAAACCCGGGGGACCTACTGGACCTCTTTCACCCTGAGGGGAACAGACAAATTGATCTTGTTTAGGGAAGGTATGCTTGAGGGATGCTTTTCTTCAACACAGAGATGCTGTTGTGAATATATGTAAATGTCACCTTTGTGCCATTACATCCTGGAATGCCAGGTGGACCAGGAGGGCCATCTTGTCCAGGAATTCCCTACATGAAAAGAAATAAATTAGCAATATTAGCAATAATCCAGGTCAGTTGACACGATTAAAACTTTGATGTTCTTTGTAAAAAAACCATGTACTTCATACATACAGGAAGGCCTGGGTTTCCTGGGAAGCCTGATGCTCCTGGGGGGCCCTGCAATCAACAAAAACAAACTGAAATGACAAGCCCACAAAACAGCAATGATGAGGTGCAGCCTGAGTTGCGTCTCGAGTGGTGAGAGTTAAAAAACAAGCAACGGTTTCTTCTAAACTTTGACAAAATAACTCTAATCTTCAAAACCTCTCAAATATGGCACTTTAGTAATTGATAAGTTAAAGCAACTTTTTCTATTTCTTTAACTTTTTAAGCAGCAACAGGGATTTCCTTTAACAGGAACTGGACCAGAGTCTTACGTGTAGGCAAAAAGGAATGCAGAGGTGCTGTCTTCTCATAACCATCATTCCCAAAATGAGGATTATTGTAGGCACCTCTTTTTAGCAGAAGAGGATGTTAACACACTGTAAAGATGCTTCTCTGTCTTCTATACCCCACACCAGTGTATCAATTCATCCTTATTATTTAAAAAAAAAAAAAGAATGACTGGGTTGGGATAACTCTTTCTCCTTGAACAGCTTTTCAGTGTAATGAATCATGAGTTTGACTTTGCACATCATTTTCATCCTACCAGCCTATTTATTCATGCAGTATTTCCTAATACATGTATTATGAAGCAGAAAAGATGTATGGCAATCCTGTGCTCAGACAGTATATTTGCATCTTCCAAAACTTTATAATTGCTAAAATATAGTCTTCTTGCACCGTAGCACACAAATACATTTGCCAGGAGATGTCAATTTACATTAACACTCAGGATACCCCAGGGTATCATGAACGTCATAAACTGAAATAATGATTTCTTGATCTAGCAGAATACTCTCATTAATAGCTCAGAAACTGCAGTTGTTTCAGTAAATTCTATGTGCTGCAGCAACTGAGATGGTATTTTGAAAATCTGTGGACAAGAGGGTATAGCTGAAAATGTATGCGTCATTATTGGTCAAGTCATTTGAATCTTTCACCACTACATTGCGAAAAGTTAAAATGCTCAGAATGAACTTGGCACCTCACAAAACCTCAGAAGACATGGCCTTGGCTAATATAACGTGCTAAAGTAAGTGTTGTATAAGTGCCACATTAAACAGAAATGACAACAGAAAGGTTACAGGCATATTCAGAGCCTCTTCTAGCAAAGTCAAGAGATCTTTGTCCCTGGCTTTAACTTGGCTCTGCACCTTCTGCACATTTTTAACATGTATGTGCTCATGGGTGTGTCAGCTTCTCTGCTGGTGTGCTTCAAGAAGGTTAGATGGCAAACATAAAGGAGAATTTTGCATGAGGTAATAAGGGTGATTCATATTCAAGCTGGAAAAAAGCTTCTTGGTATGTCAGAAAGATATCAAAGCCATATGAAAACCAGTGCTGTTGATGCAGTGGTAAGTACTAGGTGAAAATGCAAACGAACAAAGGCACCAACTGCCCAATGCAGAAAGAACTTCAAAGGTAAAAGCTAGAATTTTGAAATTATTGTGCAGCACAAGGGGATGTTATTGATTAATTCAAATAAGAGACTAACCTCATCTTGCACTTGAAAGTAGCTACAGAGTTAAAGACACATAAACCCACAGACATCAGAATTGCAAAATGCAAGTTAGAACTCACTCTTGTTCCCTTTGTTCCTGGTAGTCCTGGTTCTCCAGTATCACCCTGCAGAGGAAAAGAGATAGCTTTGTTTTGGCTGGGGACAACAATTTAGTGAAATCTGAGTGTCTTAAATATTAAAGTTTAAGTTCTTACCTTAAGCCCTGGTGACCCAGGTGGACCTTCAGGTCCTTGCATTCCAGGAAACCCAATCACACCCTGTAGTCCCGGCAAGCCTCGTTCTCCCTGTGGAAGAAGAAAACTCATTAGCAACTAAACATCTGAAGCTGCTTCTTCAAGCAACCCACATATCTCCTGTTTCTGTGCTTAAGAAACCTGTTAGGTGGTAAGAAGCTACATGTGACAGCAAACACTTCATGTTGGTATTTGAGAGAAGGATTATTATAAATAAATAAATATTTCTGGTTCAATAATAACGTGGCAGAGGCTGAGTGTGGCATCATAGAAAAGAACTCTTTGAATGTCAATGAAACCTTTTTTTCTGTCTCCTTGGATAGCACTGTTGATAGCATGTTTATACCTCTGGTATCAGGAAGGCCACTTTCCCTCTAATAAGACCTATCGGCATTGCCATAGACATACCACTAATTCCTGCTAGAAAATCTAACACCCCAAATCAGCAATTAAATTCCTGAAAACTGCAAATATCACTGTTCAGTCACTACTGTATGAATGGCCAATACCACCCCTCTTCTTATATATCATTCACAACAGCAGATTTTGGAGACCAAGCTTGTCACATACACTTGAATTTCAGAGTGGTTCAGGGACAGCGTGCTTCAAGACATAGGGTCTTCCCAAGAAGCTAAACATACAGATTGTATGTGTCATCCTTTAGGTTCTTCTTTAATGTTGTATGGGACATCTCTGTTTTCTGTGCTGTCCCTCTCCCTACAACCCCAAATGCATTTAAATCAGATAAATGTAGAGGCAGAAAATTAATCCACGCCCTAGATCAATATTGCAGCAATTACACATGGAGTCCCAGTGGAACCAAGAGGAACACTGAATAAAGGCTGCAAAATCTACACATAGCAGAGAGGGGAAAAATTATGCACATCAAAGTCTGAAAACAGAAAATCAAGCAAACTAAAAGCCAAACATTCCATGTAGGTAGTAACCAGAGTTGTCCATTCAAGCTGTGGTGTGAAACAGAGAGAAACACTTCATACTGCCCCAAAAATGTGGGAATATTGGATGAATAAAATATTAGTGAGCAAGTGCAAAAAGGAAAAGGTATACAAGTTTGGACAGTGGCTCAAAAACATGGCGCCTGTTTTAGAAACTCAAAACACAGACCAATTTTCAAAGGATATCAACAAGAAAATAAAATCAACAAGTTCAAAACACACAAACGGAAGCTACACAAAGACTTAAGTATTTTCATCAAAACGGTGAGAGATGAGACTGCTATTTGTAATTAACAAACAAATTAGTATTTTGATTTTAGGAAGTTGATTAGCAAGAAACCTTTCTCCTGTTTGCTCAGGACAAAAATTCCCAGTAATATGCCAGTAACTTGCAGGGGTCAGCTGATGACTGAACACACAAGAGAAGAACATCTGGGTCTTGCAGAGCTCACTCTTCAAGTAAGTACAACAGGCATCTTGCAAAGAAAAGATTATGATACGAAGGCAGTGGAAACCGAGTGATGACACACAGACATGTTGCCCATTACAGTTTTGGAAGACAGGAAGAACTGGAAGATTTGTGGAGTTACTGGGTCGATGTGGGCTTTTAGCTCCTTGGCCAGGATTTTGTTAAGAAGAAGAAGAGACAAGAGAGGTGATTGACAGGTAAGAAGAGCAGAAGGAAGAAGGGGAGAAAACTATAAATGAGATGATAAGAGCATGAGAAAATCAAATCAAAATAATACTCGTTATTAAAATTTCCTGCCAGGAAAAATTCTCCTGCTTCTCCTCCTCTCTTTCTTCCCACGAAAATAATTTTTTCAATAAAAAGGTACTTTCTGAGGCAAACA
Organism: Caloenas nicobarica; assembly: GCF_036013445.1. Lineage (NCBI taxonomy): Eukaryota > Metazoa > Chordata > Aves > Columbiformes > Columbidae > Caloenas > Caloenas nicobarica. The sequence goes on along the minus strand of NC_088245.1, from coordinate 153,901,655 downwards.
GTCAGTTTTTCCTTGAAGTGCCCAAATGGTATGATCTGCCTTAGTTCTCTCCAGTATTTTTTGTCGCGGTTTGAGAATAAAGTTTGCTAGTAATCTGAGGTAGTGTGTAAGGCTGCAAAACAAAGCAAACAGCAGAACAGTTGAAGAAATATATTTCTAGGTCAGCTGCACGAGGTACAAAGTCCAAGTTCTAAAGTAACTAAAATTGTTTTGAAAAACATTTTAAGGAAGAATGTATCAGGATCCAAGCCTCTGAATAAAAGTTGAAGTAATTAAAAATCTGAAGGCTCTCTGAAATGTTAAACAGATTACTGAGGTTCTTAAACCCACACTTTGGCTGGTTAATTGGCATTGCAGGAACAAGTGTATTTCTGCAAAATCAGAAGTTGTGTCACTTTGGACCAAGATTTCACACTAAACCCTGGGCACTTGCTCTCATGACCTTCTGGGAGATGGACTAAGGACGAAGACACTCAAGTAAATAAAAGAGGGTTTTTCATTGCTGAAGGAAAGCACAACGTGCAAATGAGAAGAAAACAAGATTATTTTGACATCCAGGGAGAAATATGAGCCATATCTAACACAACTAATACCTTCTGCACTCAGGAGTTCTGTCCGTCTGAGGATTTCAACACACTTTGAACCACTGCACCCTGCAACAGAGAAAAATAGCCTTTCCTCCCTTCTTAAGGAAAGATAAAACTGAGGTTTACAGATCAGATTGTCACTTAGTCTAGGGCTCCCTTAAGACTTTTCTGGCACTGTAAAAGGGCCTTAACGTGCCTGTAAATCACTCTCTAAGGTAATGACCACTTCAGCTTGCCAAGGAGGTTAACTCAAGGCTTGAAACAAATAAAAACTTGGGCTTCCAAGGCAACTGCAGTCAATTCTCTCAAGGTTGTCCTCAACCTCCCAGGCTGCCCTGTCTGAGGGGTAAAACAAAGCTGCAGGAGCAGAGCTGAGACCATACCAAGTCATTTCAAGCTAAGATACATCCAGGTTTCCCTAGAAACATTTTATTTTACCAGTTCGAACTGTTAGGCTGACAAGAAAAATAATTGGCTATTCGTCCAGGACTTCTGGACACCCACTCAAGCTACTGCATGTCCCAAGGCCTGGAGAATAGAGCTCCTGAGTATGTGGAAGGCTCGTGCCATCCCAAATACTGCAGGCTCATGGTTTCTCATACTGGAACTGAACTCATCTTTTTGCGTGTGTTTTGCCAGAGGCAACTAAGGAAACATAAAGGTGATTGTGTGTGAGAGAGTTGCTAGATCCGTCTCTGCATGCAACCTGCCACCTTGGCCACATATTTTAACAGGGGAGCATGGACTTACTGTTTACACCTCTTCCCCTACTCTGCCTTCCCATTTGATTTTACTGCAAAGTAAGTTTGGGGTAAGTAGACCAAAGTAATTATTTGGTAAGTAGCCCAAACTTGTGCAGTCTCAGGCTACACAGTTAATGGGACCTTGTTCTTCCATGACATCCACAGAGACTCAAGAGAAGTTAGGGCAACTTATCTCAAGACCCAGTAACGGATCTAGGGATGTCTCCTGGGTTCCAGACCCTTTATTTAGTTCAGGTGTCAGACTGCCTTTTTGTATTAATATAATAGTCTTAGAAAAATTGTGCGCCAAGATTTGCAAGGAAAGAAGCAGCACAAATGAACAAAAGTGTTACTGCAATACTCCTGCTCCAATTAGTACCAACTTTCATAATGAGTTATTTTTGGCACCAGTGAAACTACACTAAATCACAGTAAAACTCTATCAGTCTCAAAGTATCTGCACTGAACACGAGAGTACAGAAACTCTGCCATCTAGAAGCTGTAAAGTCATGTGAGCTCCACTTACCCTAATGCCTCTGTGTAGATGAGCCCTCAGAGATCATTGGGGTAGCAACATTTGTACTGCTGCTTTCCTACTCAAAGTGGCTCATTTGGAACCCCAAGCTCAGATGAAGCTATCACTTATTATGCTGTGCAGTACAGACATAAGCATGTCCGGAAGATGCTTTGCATTGCATGGAAATACTTGAGCAGCATCCTTTCCTTGCTTGCCTGCCCAGTTCCTTTCTTCATTCAGTGTTCCAGCCAAACAGCCCAACAGATAGTGTTTGCACTACATTTGTGGTGCAACTGATTAAGTATCCACACTACATAAATTGGCAGGCACCAGATCACTGCTGCTACCCCACTTACTTTTCGCTCAGCACTGAGATTTCTAGTTGCAATGCATGAAGAGCACAAGACTCCGACTGCAAGGGCTATGTATTGTTCAAGTTCCAATATTCACAGCTGCAAAATCTTGGCAAGTAATATTAAAGAGCTTCTGCTTCTTACAAATCAATTCATGAGACTTAAAAATTAAAACAGATGTAACTAAGTCATCTGTACCTCTGCTGATTCAATGCAAACTGTCAGAAAGCACAAAGGAGAATTCATTACTCAGTTCACAAAAATGAATATCCTGCCACTCAGCTGCTGAAAATGCAGAGGTACTACATAAAAAGACACAAGTGCTCAGTGGCTGTTGCACTCATTTGACAAGCAAGATGCCTGTGTTAGCCCAGCTTTTGTGAAATGCATCCAAATGCCTTTCCATTAGATAGTTCAAATTAAAAGCAATTGAATGGACTTCTAAACAGAGGTCAACCTGTTAAGAGCGTAACTGCATGGGCTGATGTTCTTTCTGGCACTTGCCCTTCCAAATTAGCCATGAAATGCTGTTTGACACATGAAACAACTGCAAATAGCTAAACAAGGGAGTCACATGAAGTAGTTTCAGAAGATTCATCTGTAATAAATGAAGTGCTGAGGGGGAGGAAATAATCACTACCCCATTATAAATTATTTCCGCTATCTTTTTTGTCTAGGGACTGCTGGCCTGGGAGATTTTAGACTTGAGAGACTGGTAACATGAACATAAATCAACTGTTTCCAGAAGTGTGGGCTCACAGGGTGTCTGGGCCTGTACGAATACAATGTTCTCAGGCTCTCCAGAGACTCAGGCATGTGGTGAATTACAATGTGCAGATCTTCCCAAAGCCATTTGAAAGATGCTTCATTTGCCTCTGCCAGCGATCACGCTGCAGCTGAGACGGCAGGACAGACACGTGCCTGCCCTTCAGCTGAAAAGGCATAAAACTCAGTCTTAGGGAAAGATGTCAAAAGGCAGTTGAGCTGTTCTACCCAGCAAAGGTGGCTCTTCTTCTTCTCCTCCTATTAAAGGGATGGTGTCACCTCACCCTTCTTTACACCAGCTGCTATGGTTCCCTCAGCCTCCACCACACAAGTTCAGCTCGCTAAATTTACTCATTTTTCTTTAGGGAATGAGCTTGCTCTGCCCTAAGTGATCCGAGGAGCTCATCAGGTGGCCAGGCGGCTGCCGAAACCGAAGCGAGGAGGACATAGCAATGCAGGACACAGGGCGGAAAGGCAGCGAGAGCAGCTTCTCACAGCAGCGCAATGGGGTTTGTTGGAGTTCATCCACCCAAGCTCCTCAGCTGTGCCTTCACTGCAAGAGGAACTGAGCTGGGAACCAACAAATGCTTGACTTTTTGCCAGAAAAGCCATCTTCAGATCACAGAATCATAGAATGTCCTGAGTTGGAAGGGACCCATAAGGATCATCAAGTTTGACTCGTGTCCCTGCATAGAACGTGTTGCTGCTGATTCCAATGTCATTATAAGCTCAGACTTTCTCTCTCACAAACACACATGCTCTCCTCTTCCCAAAAGCTAATGTTCATTGAACTGAAACACCACCAAGGGCAAGTGTGGCGAAGAAATCCAGCTGCTTCAAGATGAAAATTGAGGATGTGGTTTCCCAAAAGAGGGCCTGATAATTCAGCATTCTTTTCTATTTTTCTCTGATCCTCAGTCTGATTTTAGAAACAGTCTCAAACGTCGCTTTTGAAAGAGATTAGTTTGAGGCCTAGGTGCAACTGTTAACAAGAAAATCCGTCATCCAAAACATTCATCACAGCTTGATGCCCCAGTGTGACCTCGTAAAATCTACAGCGATGCACAACAGCCTTGCAATGCCCTAGATGGTTTCTACCCAGTCTATCCTGAACCACATGAGAGGTGAATGCAGAGTCTGTATTTGTTCCTTCAGCTGATGTAACTGTGAGCACTCAAGTGATCCGGCTTTGAGGTGTTACACCAGTAATTAGGCTGCACAGTGGGAAACACTATTGTGCGATCTGAGTAGCACTCTCAAGTCAGCGTTTCTCTCCACACTCTTTTAAACACGTGTTACAGAATTATAATTGGCTTGGTGTTATATTAATGAAGAAACGGAGGTGGGGAATATCCAATTCTTTATTAAAAGAGTATTTTTAACCACCAGATGGAGCACTGGCCTTGAATATCTTTCAGGATTAAAATAAACATGTACAATAAATATCATCTGTTTGTCCTCAGCTGCACTTACCATTTTCAGTGTTTTATTGAAAGTGTGAAGTCGATATTGGTCAAACAGAATTATTGCTATATGCTCACAGGGCAGGCGTCCTCAAATGCACTAAGGATGCTTAACATTACAGAATTCCCACTGCACATTCTTCAGCACTAGAATCTATTTGCGCTATAGCTATGCAATTCTGGAGCCACAAGAGTAAAGAGTAATTAATTATACAAACATAACCGTGGAGACAAGCAAAGAATCTGTAGGAGCTCTGTAAAGATCTTGGCTCACCCAAAAGTTTTGGGGCTGAGCCCCTGACAGCATGCAGAATGGAAGAAGGGCTTGGGGGGAGGAAAGGGGGATAGTCAGCAAAATCTGGATTCTTGCACTGCCAAGAGGCATCTGAGAAAGCTTACTCACGTGGAAACATGAGTCCAGCATTCTTGGCATGACTAAGAGAAGGAGCAGCCACGACAGTTCTACATCACCTGCACAGCTCCACAGTCAGGCTGGCTGTGGGCTGGATAAGTCCCCTGCACAACTTCCAGTATTACCACGGCTGCTCTGTGTTATACGGAGATACACAGATCGACAAAGAGCCACCCCCACAGCTGCTGGGGAACAGCACTCTCTAGTCATGCCCTCTCTGCCGTCTCCTTCTCCCTTCGCTGCCTCCCCGGTGACTTTCACCTGTGGGACTCCTTCGGTCCCACAGTTAAACCAGCTCTCAGGCTGCTCTGTGAGGTGGGAATGCTGAGAAGCAGCCACTCAGGGTGCAAAAGCCAGTTCATATAGAACCATAGAATCATTTTGGTTGGAAAAGATCTTTAAGATCATCCAGTCCAACTGTTAACCTAAAGGAGGAAACTGCACTCTGATCACCAGATGACGAAAACTCACTCAGCTCTGGTTTTTCACTCCCTGAAAGGATTATCCTTCCTACAATGAAAGTATCTGTTCCTCAGCCTCAGGAATTTACAACACTGGGGGAATCTCTGCAGTTTGATACAAAATGAACCCAAACCTCCAATAGTGAATCTATCAGGATAAACATTTAATTAGAGAGCTGTTCAGGTTTGTGGTTCAGGGCTGAGTCTGTGGCTCTGCCTCCTAAATATGAAAGAATGCTTAGACTGAAGCATATTTCAGTGTCACCTCATGGCTGCACAGAGCATTCCTCAGGAAGCTGCTAAGTGCTTCCCAGGAGTATAAAAATAGAAATAACAATCTTTGATTATCCTTTTCTCTACATATCGGTATGTATGTGCTTAGTTAGTGTGCAAGTAAGTGGGGAGATACACGGTGTGTCTGAATTTGATTTAGAAGCTGAATAAGAAGTAAAGCAAGCTGACCAAAGTAAAATTAACATTCAAAAGTCAGTCGTGGCTACAGACTTAGCCTCCATTTAATTAGTGTCAAGCAACTGGTTGCCTATCACCATCGTACAATCTCACTTAAACCAACTATAAGTAACGGCACATCTCAAATAATTTACCAGCCCTTCTGGATGTTATTTCTCTTCTTGCTCACATTGCAGCTGTTCCTCACTCTACAACTGCTGTACTCAGTTTTTTTAACAGATTTCACTTTTTTTGACTTCTTGAGCCATATACACACTTAACTTAAGCTCTCACTGTTTCCTTACATTAGTGAGTCTTTGGCCAATGTACTTTTTGTATGATGTTTTACTCCAGTGTAGATAAATGGTACAGATCCAGAAGTAGGTAGAATGCTGAGGAGAAATGTATTTGTACTGACAGCAATCTATTATTTAGCAGATTTGCTTGTTTTTGACTCCATTAAGAAAAAAGAAAAAAAGAGGAAAAAAAACCCTCACCAAAGTTTAGTGGGGTACATACACCTTTCAGTCATGCACAAAAAAATAGCATGCAAGACCCCTAGTTTGAACATTATCTAAGCCAGGAGTATTCTACCTCAAAGCATGATTGAGGGCATGGTATATGAAGGACAAAAATATGAAAACAAGACTAACAGAGAGCAGAAGCCAATCGATGGCAAATGAACTTTATTTTCCAACTGTGGAAGCGTGCCTGCACAAAGCTTGGCACCAAGGTATGTGTTTCATTGTCTTTATGTTTAAACTTTTCATGATTTCTGAAAAAAAATAACAACAACAACACCACACACAAACCAACAGAGCTCATGATGTTGGAAGAAGTCACACAAACCTTTTACCAAAGGCGTGCATAGCCTATTTCCAAACTTTTTTTTTTTTTCCCCACATGAGATGTGGGTCAAGGAGCCTCTTCACATCAGTTATGGCCACCCTGGCGAATAGAAGAACCTAAAAGAACCACGAGGGAAGAGGATATTTGAAGGAGAAATACATTTGCCCTGTAAAAAAAAAAGGAAATTCTAGCACCTGGAGACAGGTTGAATCAAAAGGGTGCTATATTTCCCACCCCTTCTAATCATCTGTTGAACTCATTAGGTCTGAGTAACTCTTCCTTTGTTTTATTGCACATTGTACTAAACCACTTCCAGTCTTGAGGGTCCAAGAATATAAGGGGTAAAAATGCTCCACGCCCTTCCTTCTTCATTAGTGAAAATTATTTAGCATTTGTTTGCATTTGGCATTGTTTAAAGGCTCACATTTAAAGATGAAACAGCAGAAAAAAAAAAGGCCTTGAACTTTTCAGGTTTTTTTAATTTATTTTTGTTCAGATCCTAGACCTGGAATGAAATGTGACGTTACATGCAAGTTTTATTCTCTTGCCAAAGGTTTGTCATGGACATATTCACAGAAAATAATCTCTTCCATAAATAGTAAAAACATGGGCAGCTGGTCCTAGACAGCACAGACTGCAATAAAGTTCTCATAATGAAGTAGCTCATATCTTAAAGAGTACATGACAGACAGTACTATTCTAGACAATGCTATTCTAGATGCTTTGTTAGGTTAGGTTTGAAATGGCATTTCAAAAGTTTTAAACATTTTGAAAGTTGCATAGGAGTAAAATATCTTTCCATAAAAGCTAGAAGAAATATTCTGTCTTCTCACTTTTTATCATGAAAATACCACCAGGCAGATAACATGGTGCCTCAAAAGCGTAAATCAGCGTTTCTTCAGTTTAATCTCTAGAATCTCTTCACTCAACTACATCCATTAGAGAACAGGCACTACAATATAATTTCTTTTTGTAGTATCTCCAGGATTGTTCAGCCTAAACCAATTAAGTTAACAAAGATGTAATGATAATTAATAACAACGAAAACAAATATTTTCCTTATTTTAACATTATAGAGGCTATCAGCATTGTTACTTGTCCACGAACTCCAACCAGAAGCTGGCGGTCTACAGCTTAGTAGGTGTCTTCAAGGTTTCCTTTTTGTCAGGAAAAAAAAGAAAAGGCAAGGGTATGTAAACCAGCCCGTCAGAATACACGAACTCTGTGACGTCTGACTGCCACCCAGGGGAAGTGACACAGCTCGGGGACGATGGCGAGAGTGACAGGGGACACTTCTTCCCCACTGGCGCCACCAGCCCTGGCACCACCTGGAAGCTGATGGTCCCCAATGACAGGTAGGGTGTGAAGCCAGCTTTGCTGTCAAAAGTTTGTACTTTGCCTGCATCTGGAGAGTTTCACTTTCCCAAGCACTATCCTTTTCCTTTTTCTTCCAAAATAAACAGTGGTCCTCAGTTCCCATGCCTCGGCATTGATACAAATTAATTACATTTAATATCTAGAACTTCCTAAAGAGAGCCCTTTGGAGAGTTTTACAAGGCTGCGCGTGTCCTTGCTGGATTTCCAGCTTCCATCTCGACATTTTCAGACAGAAGTCAAGTTCAAGTTGAAGATCTGCAATCGTATCCTTAACTCACAAATCTCCTTAAAGGTGCTGCATGCAGCTGGCAGCAGCACTGGCTTCTCTGTTCACCGCTCGCCTGCACAAGCTGTTTGTATTCTTCCCTTTTCTTCACCTAACTCCTGATGTTGGGGTCAGGGGGCACTTCAGAGTGTCCCTCTGTACTACAGCCCCCAACTCCATCACTACTACTTACACCATTTGTTTTGCAGTTCTACAGAATCTCTCAGCCTTTGCTTGGCAGGCAAGGAAACTGTTCTAACAAAACTAAGGGTCACGAATCCCCCAAAAAGCTCTTAGTATTCCGCTAACTAGACATTAAATACTTTTGTTGCATCAGCTTACAGTCAGTGAGAGTGTCAAATGAGGAAAGAGCGAGAGGACATCCGATCTGACGCCAGCGTCTGCATTCACTCACTCACTCACCTCAGTATTTACTTTAACTGTGCGCACTGATCTTTGACACAAGCCTTGGTGAGAATTATTTTTGTTGGCATATCAAAACACTTAAAAAATGTTCCAGCTGAACTTCACTGGAAGCTGTCAGGTCCTTTCTTTAAGAGCTACAAAATTTATGGGTATTTTTTTGCCATTCTAGTTACTGTTAAATATTCTAAGGGACAGAAAAGTGATCTTCCAGACAGAAGTCTAAGTTGCTTTTCTCTTGGCTTTATCTTACTTTTGCTTTTCTTCTGTTGTTAAAGATGATATAGAAGAAGATTTTGCCTGTTACTGAAAGCCAATAATTATTTTCATCATTTGGGTTAACTTTCTTTGCTATGTTGTCTACAACTCAATTTACTTACTGTTGTGTAGAACTTTCTCAGGTGTTATACTTACCTAAAAGGAAATGTAAATCCTTTTTAACATCTCTTAAAAATGCTTTTGCAGCTGTTCCTCCTTCTGTGATACTAAGCTTCTTTCTTGGCTAAACTAAAGAGGTTCTCCAGCTGGTTTAAGAACTTGCTGTGTGATAAAGTATTCCACTATAACTTTTTTTTACCAGCTAATTCAGGTTTCATCTTTGAAAATCCCACTTTGATACTGCTTCTTTCTTACTGTTCTGTCTCCTTCCAGGCATATACGGTTAGAAGTTTTGCTATTGCTTCTGCTGGAAGTGTTTTGGAGAATTTTGTATTAAATTTGGCTTTTTACCCTTTCTTAATGAAATCCAAACTTTAAGAGAATTCAGATCTGCTTTTCTGAAAGCCAATATTATATGGCCAGATGCTTTCAATGACTGATGTAAGTTATGACCTCTCACTGAAAACATAGGTCTAAAATCTGAAATAGGAGGTAGCTGAGCAAAGAGAAGCAAACAACTAACTACCACTAGTATTAGATAAACAAACCAAAACCAAATCCCCAAACCACTTTTTGCTCTTGGCTAGAAAGACTAGAAAGTGATTTAAGGAGATTACCACATTACTGTGGTTCCCTAGTAACAATTATATATGCTCAGGTTACTTTTTTGTGGATACTACTACAGAGAAAATGTAGGCAGAGACTGATTATTAAATGCATCAAGTATTATTGTGTGGGAACTGAAATATCACAGAACCTTCAATTAGAATGGCTGGCTTGGTCTAAGATCCCCAGCAAACACAATATAAATTGAATGGCAGAATGATTTAAAGAAGCCTGAGGGGTAAACTACAAAACGTAGCTACAGCTGTAACCCAGACATTTGCTGTCCCAGACCTGTAATCTACACCCACAAACCCCCGTCAGCATCACAGAGTATCAGTGGGCAATAAGATGAACATACAGAAAGCAGCAGCAGACTGCAGGTGCTGTCACACATATGACCAGACACTAAAAAAACTACACACTGGGACATGAGTTTTAAAATCACTGTGTAGTCAGTAGATACTAGAAGCGTGACTCTGTTAGCATGGACAAAATTTTAAATTTGGGAAGATGCCAAACTATGCATTGGTATTATACAGGTACTGGGTGCTCCACTTCCCAAGCCTGCAACTTTCAGAGGAGTGGAGATCTAATAGTTTTTTTTCTCATCTTACTTTGATCTGACATTTGGGAAACTTTACTGACTTCACTGGGGGCTCAAATGCTTCAGATCAAAATAAGGCCCTGTGATCCTTCGAGAAACCATAATGAAGACATACACTAACAGCAGTTGTACAAATGTAAAATACAACTCTGTGAGGCTAGAGAGCGTGTTTTACTCCATAAAGAAATGCTTAAGCCTATACCAACACCCTTACAAGCTGCTTAAAAGGTCGCATTATGCCAACTGAAATACTACTTTGTGAAAACCTTTAGAAATCAGCTCTGAAAACTAAATATGAGCATACCCCATCACATAGTATTTCTGGGCTATCTGCTTTTAGAGCACTTTTTCCATAGAGATAAATTCATCAGTTGAATCCGCTAGTTTGTGTTAATCAAAGATACATGCTGTACTGAGTGCAAAAATACATTTTAACATAAAAAACGTTGCCAGAGACATTCAGTCCCATCTGGGCAAACAGGAAAAATGGTTCCAATGACTATTTTAAAGTAAGAAAGTCTGATGGCTCCAGATGCCACTTAGCTGTTTGGTTTGACAGTTCGGAAACTGTAGAAAACTTTCAATAGTCAGCATATCCCGATCAATATTATTCAAAGTCTTTTGACATGTCATTCTTTTCCAAGAATAGCAGCTTTGTTTGTGTGCTCCCTTTATGAAACATAGATGTTCTTTTTTCCTGATTAGAATTAAAGAGATTGTTTTCCTCTGAGTGAAGGGAAAAATCAATAAAAATATACCACTGTCACCGCAGGATTGACACAAACATTGTGACAATGGTCTGAGTTTCAAAAACATTTCTGAACCACAAGTTTCCTTGTAGAATATCAGATCTGCAGCTGGTCAACATCTTTGCTTATTTTATTATGGTCTTCTGATTTCCTCCTTTGAGGAATGATTAGATGATTTCATGTTATTATTATCCCTTTCCAGACTGCAAACACCACGTTTCCTCTCACATTGCCTGTCACCGCTCTTGTCAACTTTATGGCCCTCTACAGGGTATATTATTTAGCTGCGGTTTTCTTAGTCTTCTCAGTTTTTAGTCTTTCCACCTCAGGCATGAACAGGTGCTGGACACAAGGTAAGTTCCTACAGCAGCCACTTAAATAGAAACACTGAGCAAAACTGTGAAATAACTTATTAAAACCAAATAGTGCCAACGAAAAGTGTAAAAAATGAACATTCTTGATTTAAAAAAAAAAGAGTCTTGATGGTGCTAATATAGGTTGAATATGAAAAGCACAGATCTAGTGATTACTGATTTGCTCCACTAAAGGAACCGATTTGTTGCCCTCTGCTATATTGTAAAGGGAAGTCAGAAGTATTTAATAGTGACCTTCCCACTGACTGACAGAGCTTCACTCCAACAAGGGGTTTTATATTGTTTTAAGTCATCACAAATAATTTTGCTCTACCTTTTGATACCTAAAATGACAGGAGAAGCCTTGAAGGCCCTCCCAACTCTTCATTACACAGAGAAAACGAAGTCCAGTCACCTGCAGACAGCAAAACCATGTGTAACTTTTAAGCCTGCAGGAATGTGTAAGACAGAAAAGACTGATCACTGCTCCTGTTGAGAGAGGACCACAAAGATGTTCCAGTGACCATCAGCCTAAGCCAGTAACAGAGCTACCTGGCTTCCAGAACCAAAATACCTCAAGCAAAGCCAGCTTGTGTACTTCTGCAGCATGGTCAATCCACAAGGGGACAATGAGCCATCAAGGGAAACAGGGAAGTAGTTTTTATGTAGGTATAATAATATGGACAGGGTCTCAGAATTAAGCTAACAAAAATATGCCAACATAAAATGATTTGTTCAAGTTTTCTTACATCTCAAACAAAAAAAGGTCAAAAGAAGCAGCCACATGAGAGTTAATTCTATTCTTATTTTCTATTTTCTTTCAGAATATCCTAGCAGAATTTTTATTTTTTTTAAACTGCAATACTTAATGTGCAGTGACTTCACCTTTCAGTGGGTAATGCCGAGACGTGGGAATCATCATAAGTTATTTATACTAAAGAATTAGGATTTATACTTCAATGCATTCTAACCGATCAGTGTCAGAAGATCAATCATTCTGTATTAATTACAGCAAAGTTCCAGTGTTGCCTCCATTTATACATGTTTCCGATGTGGAGTAAAATGAGTACGAATGGTCATGAATGAAAGAATGAACATTCTTGGAAAAAGTCAGTGCATGGAGAATTTTACTCAGCTCTATAACATCTTTGTTCTAAATGGTGAGTAAATGCTTAGCATGCTTTTTCTATACACATTAATGGCTAGCACATCTTATTTCCACAGCTGCTTGAAATCGTTCTCAAAATCTAGGTAGGCATAAAAGAGAAAGCATAGCTTCTGTCTGCTTCTGAGTAATCCCATAAAATGTTTGAAGGCATTCAAAACTGTAATCAGTTTAAACAGATCTCACACTTCAGTGCGTTTAGAAAGAACAGTCAGTTACTATGCAGAAAACCAAATAAAAAGTGTAAGAGGAAACAAATGAAGATGGCTTAGGCTAATATATCTAATGGAAAACAGCAAGGTGTTATTTATTATTTTAGCTATATTGTGTTTTTCTAAAATTTCTGCACTTTTCATTCGGCAAATACATGATACTTAACATTATATAGCTTAAAATAACAGCCTGATGTTCAGTGTAATAATAAAGGCTTTATAGGATAAGAGCCATCTGTTGCAATTACACTCACTTTCTGAAAATTTCTGAAAGGAATGAAAACCCTTAGACTTTGCCAATTACATGCCCTTGATAAAGTATGAGTCATCTTAAAATGGTTTGGCATAGAGATGCAATTTTCATGGAAACAGTCTAATGAGAGAACATATTGAATGTATTCTAAATATGGACATCCAAATGGTCATATTGATGAAATGATTCTCAAATGAGAGAGAAAAATATGGCAATGTAATTTACTCTTCCATGTCTGAAATGCTGTTGGGTAATATTTCTTGGACATTTCACAGCTTTTAAGTCAAATACTATTTTCAGCATTTCTTCTGGTGAGATTATTAATATGATTATTTGGCCAAATGTATTTTAATTAAACCCCACCCCCAAATCGTAGGGTCTGGAACTTCTTCCCACACTATGGTAGGAAATCTATCTCCAGATGTTAATAATTAAGGCATTAAAGGGTGAAGCCAGTACCCACTTCCGCAGTTCCCGAGGCTCCCACGGCAGTAAACTGGTGTGGTTACATTGCCGATGAGTGTGGGTGGACTGGAAAAGGCCCTTCAGTGTTTGTGCACTTCTGCACAACATGGGAGCCAGATCAAAAGGGTTTCCAGTGCAGGCAACATGTTGGCTGGGGATGGTACAGGGCAGAACGGGCACGTACTTCCCTTGCAAGTGGCTACGTGAGAAGTGGAGAGCAGATGTTCTCTAACATGATGTCCTGGGGTACCACAAGAGCTCGCTACGGAATTCCTCTTCTGGCCTGGGTCTTTCTAATCTGTCCTTCTCTGATTAAACAACATTCACGCAGAACTCTGAGGTAACAGGTACCACTACTGACGTGTGCATTAATGGGAACCATGTTTAGCAGAGACGTTGCAAATTCAAATGCATCAGTTGGAAAGACCATTTCTAGAATGGAGCGGAAGCCATATGACGAGTGGCTGAAGTCACTTGGTCTGTTCAGCCTGGAGAAGAGGAGACTGAGGGGAGACCTCATGGCAGCTACAGCCCCTCACAAGGGGAGGAGGAGGGACAGGCACCAAACTCTTCTCTTTAGTGACCGGTGACAGAACCCAAGGAAATGGCAGGAAGATGTGCCAGGGGAGGTTCAGGTTGGACATGAGGAAAAGGTTCTTCCCCCAGAGGGTGGTGGACACTGGAACAGGCTCCCCAGGGAGGTGTCACGGCCCCAAGCCTGACAGTGTTCAAGCAGAGACTGGACAAGCCCTCAGACACATGGTGTGACCTGTGGGGTTGTCCTGTGCAGGGACAGGAGTTGGACTCGATGATCCTTGTGGGTCCCTTCCAACTCAGGACATTCTATGATTCTAGAAATATTACAAAGGCAAGCAGGAAGGATGCTTCCCTTTCTTTTTCCCTCACCACCTTCTCTCTTCAGGCCTGGGACTGGGTAGCAGGCTGTCCTTATTCCAGACAAGCATTAAATGTAAAGAATCAGGATGAAAAACTGCACTAGGCTGAAACAAGGCAGGGGGAAAGGAGCAGATGTTTTTAAGCAAAACTCAGTTTTCTGTTCAAAATCCTAAGTACACATTTGAAAGTCTCAGAGTGTTAACATAATAAGCAAGCATTGATTATTGATCTCAATCAAGTTACTTCTAAATGCGTTCTAAAATACCTTCAAACGCCTTTCTTGGATATTGTTTTCTAGGTATAACTGTTCATTCACCTGTCTAGATGTCTCTAATGTCGATAATTAAATTTCCTACACAATCTAAAAATATGTAAATATTTCACTAGACACACGTTAAGTCAGAGAAGTTTGTGATGGAACCCATTAGGAAGAGTGCAGAGTACAATGACTTGCTGGACAAGTTCGCATGAGTTCTGGAATTTACCATGACTTCTGTTGCTCTGGACTGATATTTTTTTCTCTGCTACATTTTTAAATAACCTACCTTAATTTGAGATAGTTTTGGCTTTTAGCATATCAGACAAGCATCTATTTCTTTCGGAGATAACTTTTTGAGACTGCAGACTATGCAAATGAAAAATGCCAGCAAGAGCTCCAGCAAATAGAGTCAGGATTGCAGCTGGAAATAAATGAAGCATAAGGTTTAATACAATTTATTTTCCCAAATGATAATTTTTTAAAGCTATCTAGCTACAAGATGCTGGCATACTCTATGAACTGAAAACTAATGGCTTGCAATAAGAGAGTTATAATGTAATATCTCTCTCATTCTACAATGATTCATTTGCACTTGTTACTGAAAAATAAAATCAAGGTATCAATAAATAAATCCAGGGTTCCAAACCTTTCCCAAATCTTTGCTTTATTTGGTTTTAATATATAGCTGACTTTTATTAAAGAGATATTAATGGGCCATTAAAAAAAGGAGACTCTATCTAAAAGATGTTTTGAACCTTGACACTTTTCATCTGCCTAGCAAATTAATCTAGGTACAGCTGCAAATAAAATTATCTTTGCTTGGGTCTCCAATTAAATAATTTACATTCCTTGTTCTAGAAAACACTAAAGAAAAGCTGCCAACAAATATTCTTAAAACCATCATCTGTAAATATACAGCTATCACATGTGAGACAATGTAGAACACCGGCCGTATATTTATTTAAAAAAACAAACCCCCAAAACAAAGAAAACCAAACAAAATCCTGACTTCTTCTAAGCACTCCTTTGGGTGACCTAAACAGCTTATCTTGAAAAATGTTCCCACTGCAATCACAGGATGATAAAACCTTTAGTTTACACTCATTTATAGTGGTAGATATACAGCACATGTGCATGCACAACAGAACACACTGTAGATTAAAATCTCTACAGCAAAACTGGAAAAGATAAGGAGAGTGATTGAATGTCTACAATATTTACAAAAGCAGGTAATTTACAGGGGGAATTCATGGAATGTTACAGTACGCTGTATTTTTTCTTCACTGTTACTGCTTTAAAATAAGCCTTTCAAGTGCCTTTTCTGTTTCATGCACAGGAAGTTTGGATAGCTGAATGGGAACTTTAAAACTCATTTGCAAGGTTCTGTGAAAAAGTTTTAAATATTTATTTTTTTTTCTTGACCTGCAACACTTTTCTCTATTTAAGCTGATTATTAACCTCCTTCTTCCTATCACAGGCCATTGCCTCCCAGGGCTGACCCTGGCCAGGGTACCGTTGCTTATGGCGCATCACAGCCTTCCTGGAGAGCAACTTGCACAGCATGCTGAGGGGAGCGTTTCTGAACCGAACCGCTCACATCACTTCCAGAGGTGGTCAGGATGCCAAACCTCCCACCCTCTGAAAAGAATGGAGGTTTAGGAAAGGCGAGAGTGCCGGTTCAGCATCCCGCTCAATGGGGAAGGAGGGAAGGCATGGCCGAGCACCAGGCGAGGGGCTTCACCCCGCAGTGGGGCATTTGGCTGTTCCCACCCCTGGCCCTCTTGCTCCCAGCTGCTGTGGGCACTGTGCTGGCTGCTTTTCGGAAACTGCTGAAGGGCACGGGGCCTGGCCTTGGCAATGCCCCATGGCTGTGCAAGGGCCCACTAAACCAGGAGCTCACCTGCCTCCCAGTAGATCACACACCGTGTGGTTTAAATAAGCAAGATAATGAAGCGGAGAGAGCTGACACTCACCTTTTGCCCTTTTACTCCACTGCAGTCACATTTTCCACAACCCGAACAACCCTGAAAATAAAAGAGAAATTGAGAATTAATTGTCTGAACTGGGTGACAGGCAGAACACAGCGCAACGAGCCGGGGATGTCAGCAGTACCACCCTGACTGCAAGGCTGGTCAGCATGGGGAATCCTCACTTAAGCCCAACGCAATACTCTGTTTTCTTTATATAGATGTACACTTCTGGTCTCAGTCACAGTCCAATAAAAAATGCCTTTGTAAAAGACAAAAAAACCCCAAACCTGCTATAGTTTTTAATCATAAAAATTGTTATATTACTTCTAAATCATTGGGTTTTGGGCCCCCATGTAAAAAATAACTCATTTTTATAGAATACACACATACACTCCATCTGGCAATATGAATGTCTCAATTTAAAACAAGTGGATCCTCCTCTTGGATTCTATAGCCACACATTCACCCAACAGAATATTTAAAACAAAATCAATCCAGTTGTAGAAGCACCTCTTTAATATCGGTTTGTTAATAAATGGCTTGCATTCTGCTTAAATACTCAATTTCTATAAATCTGTGCCATTGCTTTGAGGAGAAAGGGATGGTGAAACCACAGTTCATGATCTGTCTTCTATACTTAAAGAGAAAAATACCAGACCTGAAGAATATGGTTTTTTTTTTCCTTTCTGAACACAAAAAATATTCTCCCTTTGGGTGTTTACCATGAGATCTCTTAATAATGATTTACTAATTTTTTTTTAATCAGTAATTGGCAATCTTCAGATAGCAAGAGAATAGTTTTTAAGGGAAGTTAAACATCAGTATAATTACCACAGGAAACTATATCAAGAAGTATGTCTGGACAAACTGTGTGAAATCAAGTCAAATCGCAGCTTCTCAGAAAGCAAACTGCTCCTAATGTTCCATATTAGATATGGAGGCAATTGTTAATGTTTGCCGGCCAAGCAATGTCTAGCTCCAGGGTTCTGGTCCTGTTTCTTAAATCTAACACATTTCAAGTGATCTTTCTTTCTTGCTCTCTATAATGCCTAACTGTAATTGTCATTATGACAGGAAACCTTCCACTCAGTAAAAGCAAATTCATTGCAGCAGGATAATGCATAGAAAACATGTCTAAAAATATAATTGGTCCAAATTACTTTCCAGAAGATACTACAGAGATCCTTGTTTTCTGAAAGACATTCCATAGGACAGCACCACCTCATGGGGTTTGCACACCTTGTAAAATAAAGTCAAAGTACAGCAAACTTGAACCTCCAGAAAACAATGGTACTTCAGGAAAGATGTTGACAGACTTCCAAGTCTACCTGGATTCTGCGAGGTGAAATTCTAGAGGGCAAGTGGATGGAAGGATTTGGAAGAAGGGTGTTTTCATCTTGGGAAGGAAGGAAGGTGCACTGCAGAGCTGCCCTTGCCAGGCCTGGCAGCTGATCTCCTCACATGAGATACTCCTCAGTGCCACTTCCCTCAGAAGCGAAGAAAAGAAGATCTTGATTTAGGTGTTTGAGGAAGGGAGCTTAATATGAATAAATGCTACTGAAAGCTTTCATGCCTTTGTTCACATAAGCCATAAGATGGAGACTTGAGAGATTTGGGGGTTGGTTTGTTTGGATTGAGTCAGTGGCAACCAGAAGACTGGGATTTCTACAACATAATCATAGTCACTCACTGTTTTGCAAAACATGAAAGGTGACAACATATGAGATACTGATGCACAGGTAAAAGCTTATGGTTGCTTTGTGTTACCAAAGTATTTCTGTGCACTCAAGTGCATCTGGGCTTCTCCCCACCTTTCCTCCTCATAGTCTTGAAGCAACCAGCGCGTAACTCCACAGTCTATGGCTTTTACTGTTGTCATGCCCCTCAGAAACAAACCAGGAGGAAAACAAGTAAAACATTTGGATTACTGAATACCCCACCAAGGCACAGGAGATCCTTCAGCAGCCCTGTTAAGCTGTTAGCAGGAATCAATCAGGGACGGTACCTCTCCAGAGCCAGCCCTCAGCGCGGGTGCTGGGACCCCGTCCCTCCGCACCTGTGGGCTCTGTGGGGACCTCATTATTTCCAGGAAGTAAAAACAAATGTACCTAATCCATTTTGAATTTGGAAGGCCTCCAACAATACCAACAAACATCATCGCTCTAGAAAGTTAAATAATACAGGACCATTTTTACTTGGTATAGTATATATATATATATATACTTGGTATAGTGTGTGTATATATATATATATATACTTGATATAGACATTTGCTTTTAAAGTAAAGCATCAAAGACAAATGGGGGTTTGATACTAAGGATAAAATTATTAAAGGCTGCCCAATAAAATTGTAATACAGCTCCTGAAGTACAGGGTGTTTCAAAAAGATGGACCCTATTTCAAAGATGCAGCGATTTCAAATTAGGTCCATCTTTTTGAAAGACCCTGTGTTTGTTGCTTTCGTTGGGATCTTATTTTTCATGTGTAGATCTACTGAATTTGTTGAAGTCAAACTTTCTCCATATCCACATAAAGCAAAAATATTCCCATTTTTTTCACGTTATTACAGCATTTTACCATGCTAGATTATAAATGCACAGAAAGATGAAAATTAACACTGATTAGAATGGGTATTAATCCTATACTGCAGAAAGAGGATTATATCCAAAAAAACATGCCAACGCATGTTACAACACCAGCTGAGTACTGACCAGGAGGGAAAAGTGCCACTCACTGAATAATCTGCTTTATTCCTTGTGGTACATGGTTATGCCTGGAAAAACGTTGGGCGTCCCACTTCAAGAACCCAATGTGACCTCTCTTAGTTTTTCAGACCGATGAGATCACAGCTGGAGGACGCATGCTTGCAGCTCATACTTCCTTCTCCAGCATCATGTAGAATGTTATCAGTTTTATCAACACATCCCCTAAATTCAGAAGAAGCCTGTTTTAATTGCATCTGTTAAAGTAATTAAAATACCTCATTGAATCATTATAAACATCTGTTTTCAAGTTAATCTCCGCATATTTCCTTCAGCCTGTTGTTTAACATGCACCATTTTAGAAAAAATAAAAGTATGTTGTTATTTATTTTTCAGGTGGGATTTGTTCTTATATTTAGCATGGCCAGAAGAATGGACTTGCGCTTTTGGGTCTCTTCTTGTGCTCCCCAAAATGATGCCATTATATTCAATTTGTCCTGTTTCTTAAACTTCAGATTTCTTAAGACTCAGAATAACCAAAGGCAATGCAGGTAAGATGGTATTGAGCATCAGGGAGCACATAAGCTGCGTAAGGTCTTATTTTCAGACAAGTGCCGTAGCCTCTTGTGTCAGAACAGGCCACCTGCCCCACAAAACTCTGAGCTTATTTTACAGTAGCATCATCTCCTACTATCCCTGACTATAACCTTTGCAGGTGGATGAAAGGTTGGCCAACAATGACAGCTGCTACTGGACAGTATTATCCTCAGTGACTAAGTTTGAATCTGAGGGATGTGATAACATTCTGCATATACTAGGAGGAAGTATGAGCTTTTTCCTCCTCGTCCTCTGGGAAGATGGGAGGGCCAGCCTGAAAAAAGCTTATGGATCAAAGGTCAATTTAAGGAGGTCAAAGGGGCACTTAAGTAATGAGATACTGGGAGAGACGAAGGTGGTTACAGGAGGTACAGGAATCAGCGTCTGGGTTCACCAAAGCCAGTGCAGGTACAAACATCTCTACTAGTCACTGCGGTCTCCCTTTATTCAATGGCAAGAAACAGGCACTTCTATGCTGGATCCATCTCACCTATTTTGGGTGTTTGCTTTCAGTGGAGATGAAGCTCACCTTGGAGGACTAAGCAATAGAGACCAAAATGGACAGAAAGGAGCATGGGCTGTGTATGAGAACAAGGGGAAAAATGGAGAGAGAAGTGGATATGGAGGATCAAAGAGAGGGCTAGAGGTTACAGACAGAATGGGACAGGGAATAACAATGGCTCTTCATTCCTGAGAAATTGTTAGAAATTTCATTGAGTGTCTTTCGAACTGTGAACAGGGAGATCTGCATTTCTAGTACTCATTTAGGAATTACTTAAGAACCTTACACAATGAAGTCCTAAGTGGGAAACTTTACCCTGAAGGAATAATCATCACAAGGTAAATAAGCTGAAACTATGCAAATTATTGCTTATTTCTAAACGTGTATGATGTTAAATCAGTCTCATGATATGAAGAATTCAGTTTGTCACTTCCCACCACACATGACTAGAGGTAATGAGACAAATGAGAGCAAAAGTTTTGCCCTATCTCTCAGACATCCTCTTTGAAACAAAGCCTTCCCCAGAAACAGCATGGAGCTTGGAGCAATCATGCTGTCCTCCAAGTGCCAAAACAGAGAAGGAATGGTGCTGGGCAGGAAGCAGAATCTGCAGGGGGAAAGAAAAGGCAGGCTCTTTATCCCTTGTCTAGGAGCCAATTACAGACTAATCCAAAGATTTTGGCCAGGCGCACTGTGATACCTCACCTACTTGCATGGTAGCCTAACAGTTTTCAAATAGCCATAGCTTCCTTGCACCATCAGGCCAGCCTCTCAGATAATATTTGAAGACAACTTATCTTACTCCTCCCACAAAACATCAGTCAGCCTAGAAGCAGAAGCTCATTTTAGCGACACAAATTGCTTCATTTTTTGACAGGCATTTCCGTTCCTTTTCATTGTCCCAGACTGTCTGCGGCTGATAAGCTTAGTGAATCACACTAGCAAATCAGTATTGAACAATAAAAAGATTACGTCCCTTCAACATCACACACATGCAGACTGAGTGTTTGCCTGAAGGATGGCAATTCATTTACTATCATATTAACATATAGTTCAGAAAAAGTGCTGTTAACGAATGTGTCCCCCAACCTGAACCTCTAAGTTCCATGAATCACGTACCAAGACTCAGGAGTACCAAGCCCTGGCAGTGACAGAGCTGAGAAGGCTGCCAAAAGTTCCTGCAGCAGACGGGAGAAACTCTGTTTGCAGTGCAGCCTGTAAGACATCTGTCAGATCGCAGCCACAGACTTTTGTTACGTTTTGCCCTGTTTTTTTTTCCACATCCAGCTACTTTCCTGGCATTTGAGAACTATTGCTTGGAACTCACACAGGAACGAAGAAAAGAGCCAGATGAGCAGCCTAGGAGGGTGACGACTGCCATATTTGGACCTGCACCATTTCTGGAGGCTACAAAGATCTCCTAAAAAACACAAAGGCTGAAACAGTTCCTGGACACTCCACTCTCTTGCAGGAGTGCATTTTTCAAGACAAAACATAGTTCTCTTTCCCACAACATCGGTTCAGACTCTGCTTGTCGAGTTTCAGCTGCTGAGCTGGCTACCAGCTTAGGCTAATTGCATAGGTACCAATCAAGTTCAAATCTTACCCTGTAAAGCACACGTGTAAGGTAGAAATTTAATAAAATTCTTACTGCTTACTTAACTCTGTTCATGTTGAAAATCTCATTCCAGGGAATGTAGTCACTTCTCCTACCCAAAATACAATGTCTTTCAAATCACTGAAAATCTTGTGAACAGGTGGCTAGTGAGACTAGCACAGATACCAAAATTCTCTGACTATTCACAATGTTTCTAATTCAGAGCTGAAATGCTCCAAAAAATAAAAATAATCATAATTCTTTCATCTCATGATTCATTCATTATAAAATGACATTTTCTGTTTAGACATGACACTTAAACTGATGATGTTTTCTGATGAAAAACAGTGTAGATTTCCCACTCTACGCTGCTTTAGGTCAAACCCCAATCTGAGCTGAATTTCAACACCAGTTTCAAGTTGAAACACCAAGAACAGCTATGCCAATGGGACAGCTGTTTGGTGGCGACAGCTTTAAGTCTGAATCTCTTCCCTCCACACAATTCACCCCCTTCCAACCCATGCTAACCCAGTCACAATGGGGAAGGCCAAGGGAGACTCATCCCTACGTAGCAGACGCTGCACTTCTTCCTAAGCACACGTATCTACAACTCATGTCGGTGACACGAGAGCTGGATCAATAATGGCTTCAGTTTCACATCCCACCAAATACAGAAATAGGGAGGTGATGTCAACTGCAGGACACTTATCTTGCATTCCTCTCATATTTTCTTCTCTCTTCAGAATGTTAAAATAGCTCCCTGGCTGTATTACTGTTCTTGTCTTTACCCTTTAGATATAACTGTATTGAATCAGCCAAACTCGTTTTTTGTGTGTGTGAAGTACCATTAGAGGAAATCATTGTTATATTCCAGTTAACCTTAATTTTTTCTTAACTGATATTGCAGTCAATTAACAGCTTAAAAAAAAAATTGCTAAAACTTCTGATTTACACTTAGCTAGAACGAAGAGAATAGCAAAAAATCCAGACTGTCTCAGCAAATTAGCAAAATTTAGTTATTTGCCTCTGTACTATTAGATTTACTTTAGATTATGGACACAGATGGATCCACTTGAACAATATAAAGTCCTCTTTTTTTTTTCTCAGATAAACTTTCCAGGATGGAAAGGTTCATTGTTTCTATATCTGACCATATTGTATTTTAACAAAATAATAAAAATTGTGATTTGCAAGAAACAACAACTCTCACCTATTAAAAAACCCCAAATGACAAGCTTACAAAGTTCTAGTTCTGCTTAGCCAACAGTAACAAGGTATATGGATTAGTATTAACATACGTAGTAGCTACAAGTACATGTTGAAACATTATTTCTGAAAGGTTAAGTTCCACATTGATATACTGGTTGACAGGAACTCTGTGGAGAAAAATTAAAGTTGTCATGCCTAATCTAGGGCTTAAAAACATATTTGTAAAAATGTTGGCAAAGCAAATAGATTCCCCAGTGTAAATACATCATTCTTCTTTGCCATAATTAAAAAAACAACTTGACCACAAAACCTCAAAGTCACTCTCCTTCAAAACACAGCTTTGCATTAAGTGTTTGATCCAGACTTAGGGTTGTTCTCTCATACACTACGTTCTGCCTCAGAGGCCCTGCGCTCACTGCTCTCAGAAGAGGAGGAAACCTGGTGTGCTGTGGAGCATTTCAAAGGCAAGACTTCCTCTCTCCCATTGAAAGAATTACATTTCACACAGCACGCTGAAATCTTGTTAAATCAGAGGTGGGAACCTGAGCATCTTCTTTGCTTAATGACAGTCCAAAGCACTGGAATATAAAGGTATTTCCACATGCTCTCATCCTGCCTCCACCAGAGCTGGGTATCTGGGCATGGAACTGCCCTACCCATGTGTGACAGCAAATCTCCCAAGCACCAACTGGTAAACAGGTTCTCATCCACGAGCTGAAGAGTGGATGCAAAGCCCCTCACTGCACTGAACATGGGCATCTTCAAAATTAAAGGAAGCGGCCATCAGGAAAAAGCAACTCCTTTGTGAGTCCAGGTTTTTATTTCCTTTGCTCATGACAAACGAGGAAAAAATCAGAAAAGTCGAAGTGTACTATTAAACCATTCCTGAAAAATGTCTCTGATTTTTTAAAATAATTTTGTTAGTCTTAGTATTTTATCTTTGAATATTTTGTTCATAGAATGTGGTTAAAATATTCTTTTGGCAATTCGGAAGTAATATATTCCATCAAATCACTAACTTATCGGCAAACCCATTTCTGACCAAAATGTACCAGCTAATAATTTTTGAAGTTTATACTCTGCCTCCATTAGTGTTTGAATTGGTATTTGAACCTGAACTGGAATTTAGGTCAAATTGACATTTGAACTAAAGCAATGTGGAGAGGTATATTGTCACTGTTCTCATCTGAAAACGCAATTGGTTTAAGCACAGTGCCCAAAAAGAAAACTACTTTGAAATTAATAAACTACTAAGGCTAGCTGGAGTCACAGAGACTATTACTATTTATGACAGGTAGCATTAATTGGCAGCTGGAATGCAAAACTCAGTGTGAGCGCTCACACAGAGGGGCTTCAGCGGGGCTGCCAGCTTCCCGACGGTCAGAAAGGAGAAGAGAGGGTCTTGGTGCACTGCTCCTCAACCTCGGTCACCCCTTATCCTCTGCCATGATGAGGGTCACTGCTGCTTAGTGACACCTGTGCCAAAGGACTGGCCTTGGTCAAATGCCTGGAGAGTGGGAAGTCTGTCCCTTACAGGAGCTGATATCTCAGAGCCAGTTGTCCCAGATTGATGATTTGAACTTCAGCCCTCAAAAAGGCTTAGGAAAAGGAACATCTGCCATGCCTTCATTTTCAGGACTTAAAGTAGAAAAGAGAAATTTAACACAGTTCTCATTTCATCTATAAACCTATCCATTTTGGATGTCTATGTACAGATAAATAATAGACAAAGGGAACATTTTAGTCGCCATTCCTGGAGGTCTTTAACAGAGGTGTACATGAGGTTCTTAGGGACATGATTTAGAGGTGGACTTGACAGTGCTAAGTTAACAGTTGGTCTCAATGATCTTAAAGGTCTTTTCTCACCAAAATGATTATATGATTCTATGATGTTACAATGTCAGCAAGCTCCAGTCTTTCCTCCTCTCTCAAGTCCTTTTTCTCCCACATCAACAACGAAAAAAAAGTTGGCAGCTTATCTTCATGTCCTTTTTTTTTTTCTTTTTCCCAGCAAATCATGAGTAGACTTCAACTATGACTATTCAGGGAATTCCCTGAACCAAGGGACAGCTTATTGGTTTTACAGCTTTTACCTTCTAGGTCACCAAATTAAATTTAGCTCCAGTCAGCAATCACTGGAAGTCTTTGTCATGTAGTAGGCTACTTAAAGTTCTTGTTTGTGTCATTTCCATTTTCTGTAGATCCGGTATTCACAGAGCACAGAAGAACAGTGTCGTGTCGTTCAAGATGTCCTGTAGGACACCACCTGCCTCCAGCTGCCGGGCCAGGTGGGAACAGCTCTCCCCTAGGTCCTGGGTCATAACTGCCATACTTGTGTAAATATTCATATCTGAAATGGCACCAGATGCCTATGTTTAAGCAACAGAAGTGCAACCCAATAATCTCCAAAGGCTCATTAAAGCATAGGTAAGAAAAAATAAAATACTCATGCTCCCAAACACCTCCTTTGGCTGCAGGTTGATGTACATGAGTAGGACAGAAGGAAGCAAAAGTAGTCCCCACTCATTTCTCTGTCAATGCAGAGCCGTTCTCCTAATAAATCTTCTAAGGATAGCTTTAGATCAGATGAAAAATCTCCTGGAACAAAGCTGCACAGCGAACAAATGTAGCACTTCATGGTTACTAGTGTGTCAGTGCATCAACTAAGTATCCCTGTCAGTCTAAGGCAAACTTTAAGCAAGTCCCAAATTAACACATAGACAATATCTGAAAGAAATGGCAAGTTGCTCTCTGAAATACCACTGTGGATGATGAAAATTGAACTAATCACAATTCAGTTCTGGTTTTATTTAAAAGCCTTGTAAAATTTTCAGAAAATAAACTGATTTTAAGGAAAGCTTTACAGAATATAATCGGAAAAAATTCATTATGGCTCTTGGGACATAGGGGGCTGTTTGTAGTTTTTGGCAAGGTATTTTCTGTTTGGCTGAGGGGAAGAGTTGTTTTGTTGTTGTTGTTTTTAGTATTACCAGAATCCTACAGGATGTTCATACAAAAATTGCAGACAGACCACAGATTCTTATCAGAGATCTCCAGTGAATTTTAACCACTCAAGGGAATATTAGTTAATTTTTAAATGCTTAGTATTAATTATTTCAGAAAATATTTATTTTGTAAATTAGCATCAATTGGAAGTACTTCACTAAAAAGATGCTTTAAAAAAAAAAAAAGTCACATCTTCTTAGTCAAAAGAATACTGGATTTCTGAAGCTGAAATGTTTTGTTACTGGGACCTCATTTTTGACATTCTTTTCCAAATTCCCCAGAGGCCTGTCCTGGAGGTAGGGTCATGGGAGTCCCCTGAAAGCTTCTCTGTGAACGTGAGTTTCCTGTTGGTGATGTGAACATCATTTTCAAAAAGCGATGAAAATCCAAGGGGCTTCCAGTCAGTTCACAGGAAATATAAAGTTATTCCTGTTGTTCCATATTTGGACAAAAAAGACATTTAAAACAACTGTTTCCTCTAAGTACATTCTTTTACAGGAAGCTCTGTCAACAATCAATATATCTGCTTACTTAGTGAAATTTTCAGAATATCACATTATACCCCTCAGTTCTGCGCAACTCGAAGCAGATAACTCATTTGTGAATAGTAACTAATGGCATTATCATAAAAATATAAAGCTTCCCATCAGCATTATCTACAAGCAGGTCTCTTTCCACAGCCTGACAGATACTGCTTAGCCTCTAGCAAGCAGAGAACACTGTATTTACCAAGTGAGTATCGGTCCCTTCAGTTTTGTACCTTTTCCTATTTAAGAACTTCACTTTCAGTAGTCTTTCCAAAGAACTGAAAAAAATTCCAGGTGCCAGTAGGATCCTCTGGTGTTGTGGTCACTGGTGTTACTTCACTGATAGCTGAGGATTAGAGAATACACCAGGACTTTCTGACATCCAGTGACAAGCGCTTTCAGGAATACATTTCAAAGTGTATGACCCTTCCTAAATTTGATGATGGTAATCATTGCCAATAATCCCCACCCTACTCTTCTACTTTGTGAGTGGGCAAACTGGAGGCAGGTGATAGACGTGAGAAGCTCCCATTCCTCAACTTGCTAGCTTAAAAAAATCTGAGAGGACAGGAACACCTGTTGCAGAATGACCATGGCTGTTGCAGGGCTTTCCATCTGCCTCATATGCAACTACTCTGGAGCATTCAAAGCAAACTACTCCTTGTCCTGAACAACACAGATCCAAACACTCTGCCTTCTAACTCGCCTTTTTGGTGTAACTAGCACTAGCAGTTACTAGGCATATAAAATGAAGGGAAACCAAACATCAAACTTCATTCACATTCATGAGGCAAAGCGATTGCAGTTTCTGAAACATTGTGTGAGTTCGTTTTTCTTGCTGCCTTCCAGGATGGATCTGCACAACTGTTTCCATCACCTGCTAGAGGTACAAGGCTGGACCCAGCCATAACCTGGCAAGATGGAAACAGCGTCATTGCAGCGGTGTCCTGTACCTGCTGCCCCTGTCAGTGGTGGCCAGCGATGCTGGGGGGACAGACAGCAGTCTCCTTGCCGTTCTCTCAGCAAACCCACACCCGCAGGGCTGAACTGCTTCCTAGAAATGCCTTGGAGCTTCTCCAGCCTCTGTGCCTTTGGTGTTCAGTGCATGGCTCCATTTCCACAAGCACAAGGGTACCCGTCATAAGTCTGAGTATGAGTGCTCAGTTTGGTTGAAAGCCCGCCCCCAAAACGGCTCTGGCAGGTAGGCAAAATGCACCATCACCAAACCCAGGCAGAGGCTGAGGGAGAGGCAGCCAGCCCGGCTTTGATGGAGCCCCCCCCCAGCTACCCTCCACCTCCCAGTGCTACCCTGGCCCAGGCCGGAGGCGGAACCAGGCTGAGACGAAACTGCCGTGGAGGACACCCGCCTCCCCTCCTCTCACAGCAGCTCTGAGGAACGCCACCCGAGCAACCCTCATGCCCGCAGCCTGGACCTCCGGCCCGTCAGCAGGAGGACAAACCGCAGCGGCACAACCACAGGCCGAGCCCTTTTGCTGCGGGGACAATCTGTCAAGAAAAATATCCCTCTTAATGGCCATGTAACCACTCTGCTGCCTCGCTTACACTTTCATTTACCACGGTGGTTAGCAGGACATGAATGCGTTTTTGTAAACCAACTGCAAAGGAGACGCCTCAGGAGGGATACGCAGGAAGCCAGTGAAGCCATTTTGCAAATGTTTACAGCAAGTCCATGAGCGGTGCTTTCCCTTCCGTTAGCTGATAAACATGAACGTCAACATAAACAAATACATTTAAAAGTAACAGTTTTAAAACAGCACAGCACTGGGAAGCTGAGGACTTCTTCCTTGGCCATCCTTGCCTAGACTAAATAAACACAGAGGCGAAATCCTCTTGGTTGGGACGCACACCAAAGAATGTGAGAAAAGCACAGGAAGATAAACCGGACTTCTAGGCTTGCGCCCAAAGAAACCCAGGTGACATACAATCCTGCACAGGTACAGCCTGCTGTCTTTTGAACTCACTGCCTGAGCATGGCTTTCCTCTGCATGGGCTCTGAGCACGGCATTATCGCTTATGCAGCTCCTAATTTCCTGTTAACACTCTCCCACAACGTGATTCATCACCAGCTGAGAAGGTTGTGTGCACATGCAGGTAACACCATCACCCTGGGCTGGATCTTGTCCAGGAGACCTCCTGCCTCCATGTCACACATGCTGCATGAGTGGTGTCTGTTTGCTCCACGTTATTCCTCTGCTCTCCATCACCAGTTCCTTACCCTTCAGCCCTCTCGGAATCCAATTTTGCATGATGTACAAAATGAAGTAGCTTTACGTGGGTACGCGGTACCTGCAGCAAGGGCTCTGCATGTGCACTGGCAGCAGTTCCTCATCACAGACAGACTGACACTGTAGAGTCACTCCCTAAAACTGTGGCTATACCTGCACGGCACCAACATCCCCAGCACACAGCTTCATCTCACAAAGAGGGGCAGCATACTGTTACTATGAAGATTAGCCTCTACATGTGAAATGCTGCAGCTTCTGCAAGGAAAACCTTAGGGGAAGTCCCTCCTGACCTCCATGGCGTATTGCAGATGTATATGACTTGTCATTAAGATCCTTCCAGGAGGACTCTGTCATCCAGAGTATTTAGATGCTGTCAAATTTTACTCGACTGTATGCAATTTTTATTGCATGAATTTATCAGAACTGTCTAAAGAATTTCTTAATTAAAACAATGCTCGTTTCATGTGGTCTTTTCTTCTAAAAGGAACCTAAACCTTTTCAAAAATTCTGACAATGAAATACAAATTAAAAATAATTAATATAAACAATTTAAAACACGCTTATACTTCACAACACTAGATAGGAGGACAGCTCACTAATCTCCCCAATAACACTGGATGAGAAGACAGATAAAATAGTGATAGCCTTACTCTGGTCAGCAGACTCAACAGAGTCATAAGATGGTTAATGAGCAATTAATATATTTTAAGAACTTTATGGTATTCTGGAAACAGCAGTAGCAACCACAGCAGTTCAACATCCTTGTCAAACACTGGATTTAAAAAGCATGCAGCATGTTTAGTCTACTTAGCAGCCAGCCAAAATATACACAAAATTTCATTTTATAAACCCACTTTTCTTCCCCACAGATCTCAAAGTTCTTCCAAACAGGTTCATCATATGGCAATACCAATGCTACAGTAAAAAGAGCTGCATTTAATTGCTCTAGTGAAAGATTTCAGCCAGTTGTTGCAGACAGCCAGTTCTAAAAACTGCAGCATCAAAGGCAGGCCTAAAATTTCAAGAGTATTTCCTAAAGTGAAATCTGTTTTAGGAGTATTTGCATTATAAACCTACCACAAATTTTGGACTGGAAGCAATACCAAAAGTTTAGCCAATGCATTTTTCTCAAATATTTTTTAAAATTGCCAGTCAACAATCTACCTGGCCATCTTCCCTTAAGCTCGAAGTTACAACTTTGGTTCAGTTAAACTAATCATTTTTTTGCAACAATTGTCAGTCATTTATCTGTTTGGACTCCTAAAAAGCTATAAGGGGAACCATTGCTTCCTCTGCTCTTTAACAGGCTGGAGAATTCTAGCTTTTGCCTCTGTCAAGGATGTCAGGGATGGACAAGCTGCTTTCTCTTCAGGACACACCAGTATCTTTTCTCCTCAAGACTCTGCACACTCCAGAAACACTTCACTCAGTTCTAGTTACATTTCAAAGGACACTACTACATATTTAAACACCCCAGATCGATAAGGTCATGGCTTTTGAAGAGTCCCATCTTCCAAGAGATATTTATCTTAAAAGCAAAGCTCACGGTTTTACAAAAGTCCTCGCTCAGTAAAGAAGTGAAGACTCAACTACTGCTCAGAAGCACGAAGAAGACTAACCAAAGGGAAAAAAAGTGCTTTTTCTTTCCTTTTCTATTGCAAACAAATGATCCCAAAGGCCTCTTTAATCCTCTCTGAGAAGCACTAGCTAAGTGGTAATACACAGGGGCTTGTCCAATTGGTGTTGTCCTTTAAGAAAGGGCCTAGAGATTAGAAAACAAGCAGGGAAAAAAAAAAAAAAGCTAGCAATGTCTTGCATGACTTGTGAGCACTCAGGGCACTTGTGTGTGTTAGGCTTATCAGGAACGGATGGATCAGGCCGCTTTCAGAATGTTGCTGTCTTCCTCATTCATCTGATGAACAGCAAACTTACAGGGGAAGGAGAGGGGACCTAGGTGGACATTAGGTGGTCTAAATCTCATACTTCGTCCCATTAAATTCCATACTTGAGGTGGTTACACCTCCTGTTGGATCAAGTTCTTCGTTAAGAGCCCGAGGGCACAGAGGACTTCAGAGAATGGCAATGCAAAATATCAGTGTAGCTTTTGTTGCCCTAAAGTCCTAGAGCTCTAATCCTCTAACTTGCTCTGAACTCAGTCCTTACATAAATAATCACATGTTCATACCGGTATAGACTATAATGCCAGCTCTTCCTATACAAATCAGCTCTTTATTCCAGAAAACATTTAAACTTGCAATTGGATTGCCAGATGCACAATGCACTGCAAATGAACATATCTATCAAAGAGAAATTTGTCTCAAAATCAGACTAACCTAGGTTGATTGTCTAACAGCTTATTTTTTCCTCTTTTAGCTGTGGAACCCTAATTTAGTAATGTGGCTGGTCAACCGGATTCTTTTGGCATTTTTGAAACCTAGTCACAAGGAAAAATCAGTACTATCCACATGTAATCTAATTTACTTGTCTGGCCCAAATGAAAAACAGATACAATTTTCTCAAATCCACATTTCTTAAAATTGACATTTGAAAATCCAGTTTTAATAAAAATTTAAATGTTGGAACATGACCGCGGTACAGCAGAATAGCGACAGGAAATATTATTTTAGTGTGCAACATTTGCCAGACGCAAAAGGAAACAAACTTGTCAGTCCTCTCTTTCTTTTAAGTTTCTTTGTTGACTAGACAGGAAGCTGACAAAAATTGACTTTTTTCCTCTGGTAAAGCATACAATGTAATTTTTATTGTACCACTTCTGTTGCTGACTGCATTTAGTAAATAAAAACGTACTTCATGAGCATCCAGGGACGCGTTTAGTATCTGACAGTTTACAAAAATGCTGTACTAATTAAATACAAAAAGAAAAGTAAATAGCTTTCATTGCAGAAACGGAAATAACGTGATTTAGAAGAGAAGCTAAAATTCCATTCTTTCCTATGGCTACTTCCTGAATGATGGAAAAGCTATAGTCAAGTAAAATTAAACATTGCCTAACCTGCATTCCACATGTAGAGGTCAGCAGAAGTGCAAGCATTGATGAACATTGAGATCTAGCTGTAAATATTTTGGGGGCAGTTTATTTAAAAACAGTAAGAAGCAGCCAGATAATACTCAGCTATAAGATTTCTTCCACTTTTATTAGTAACAAGCAAGCAGACACAAATAGGCTTCAACACTCTTGCTTGCTAGTTAGAATTAAATACAAAATAGATCAGAATAAGCTCATCCATCCAGTAAAAGCTAATACTAAAGATCTCACTGTTTGTAAAAAAAAAAAAAGAAAATCTGAAATCAATAAACATGGATTATTATAAAAAAGGGCTGAGTATCAATTTCAGAGCTCTTACAAGAGATATCCTGCAATAAGAGGCTCAGGGCACCCAAGGTGCAGGATGAAGGACACAATGAAGCCATTCCTCCTGTCACTCATAGAAGGGCTGGTTCACAACAGGCAAAAGCCACAGAGCTCACTCTTGGTGGGACCTGCCACACGTTTGTCCTCTCCCTTGTGCAGCCCTAGCCCTACTCTTCTGCTGCCACTGGCACACATCAAACCCATCCTGGGATTAAACTGTGTG
The DNA here is from genome assembly GCF_036013445.1 of Caloenas nicobarica. Classification (NCBI taxonomy): domain Eukaryota; kingdom Metazoa; phylum Chordata; class Aves; order Columbiformes; family Columbidae; genus Caloenas; species Caloenas nicobarica. The sequence goes on along the minus strand of NC_088245.1, from coordinate 153,869,097 downwards.
AGGACTAAATACAGTGACTTTTCTTCCTCATTTTTTTTACTGGCCCATTTTAGCTAATCAAACTACCTTCATGCAAACTACCTTCAAAAAAGTAGGGGCAAGATGATGCAAGCAGGACCACAGCTTGAACTGTCTAGGAACAGTCTGATGTGAGGAGTTTCAGATTGACAGAGGCTTCACAAGAACCTTAATTATCAAAGGCACTTACCATTTTATCAAGCACTAAGATAAATGCGTAAATTGATAATTTATGAACTACTGCATGCTATTGTGCCAGAAAAAGATGGAGATTCCCCAGAGTTTACCTTTAAAATGAAATATAACTTATCATATTCATTTCTCCAATAGTGTAACTTCCACTCACTAGCAAAGATACTCTCATTTTTATGGGTAGTAGTGAAAGGAGGTTCAAAGTATCTCTGAAGTTATGCTGGTCTAAATTATTCAATAAATTTGATAGATACTTTCCATTTTCTATACCTGTATGACTCTGTTTAATAACATCATTCCATATTGGTTTGTAAGATAGTGTGTCCTCCTTTTTTTCAGAATAGACTGACCAGCTTCATGTCATTATGTATGTTAGCTGAATTCACAATAGCAATTAATTGTAATGTGACTGCTAGCTTAGCTAGGCTTCTTATTTGTCAAAAATGACCATATATCATGGCACTACCAATGTGGCTTCATGCTATAAGTTGCAAATTTCAGGGAACTCAGGTGTTGAAAAGGAGCTTCCCAATGCTCTTTCCTAGGGCCTTCCCAGCCTGGGAACAACTCTGGAAGACGTGTCATCCAGAGTACATGTAGCAGTATGCAGTTTGTAAGTTTGCTAAAGAAATTTAAAATAATCCTGCATCCTTAATATACATCCTTGCAATCTGCAGTATGTTCCCAACACTAACATACAAGCATAAATCTAAGAAAATTATCCTGACACAATGAAAAATTACCTCAAGTCATGTACAAAAGAAATATGAACACTCACACAGTCCTAACTCACAAGCATTTCACTAGAATTAAAGTTGTTTGCAAACTATAAATTAGTCTAACTGTTTCAGAACATTCTGAGTTGATTCAGGAATGAAAAAATGTTCAGCTTAACAATTTCGCTACAACAAGAAATGCAAATATTGACGATTTTGAGTAACAAGTGTCCTCAAAAAAACAGGAATAAAAGTGATAAATGTAAGCAAAACCACCCAAAGTCACATCACGAGACCGCCTTTCAATGCCAGCACATCTGCAAAAGTCGTATTAAAACTCAAAGTTCAGAACATGTCATTCTCATGGCAACATCCTTAATGCGCCAGATGTATTCCCAAATTGCTCCCGAGAACAGACCACACTTTTAACCACACATCTAAATAACACTGTCTTTGGAAAATCTCATATATACACTGCATGTAAAGTTAAAGAAAACTGAAATGATCAAAATCACCACATCTACTTATTAGAAGTAGCTCGTTAACCAAAAGGGGATCAATGCTGCCTACATACAGCCTTCAACTTGAGACTACCACCTTATAGATGTGCTGAAAGTATTCATGACTACCAGGGGTCCTTTCATTTTTGGCACTCTGCTTTATATAGGAGTTATGTGAGTTTATGAAAAATTTCTAGGTTTTTTTTTTTTTACTTAAAAAGTCTTATCTCTTGGCCGTGTCATAGATCAGAAATCTGCACACTAAAGATCAAAAATAGTAGATAAATGTCAAAGAAACCAAAAGGTAACTGTTAAAAACCATTATTTTTAAGCCAAATTCTCACTTGCTTTGGTCCCATCTCACATTTCTTGCACAGGGATAACGGTAACTCCATTTGGATTTGCTCATGGATCATTTTCGTAGTCGACGTAATTCAGATGTTGATTAAAAAAAAGTCAAATATTAAATAATTCAAGGGTAGATTCAGTCAGCTTGATTTACTATTAGCATATTTTAACCAGACGTAATGTAAGCAAAAGTTTTACAAGGGTATTAGCCCCCTACTTTCACTCAACCTCACTTTAAAGAAGATATTTATTTATATTACTTTTTTACAATATTTATTGTTCCCTGTCTCTAACAGTTTATTTGATCTTCAAGTAAAATAATTTGAGTTTGTCAGTACCCTATTAAGATAAAGCTAAAACATTTAATCAAAGATATATATAGTGCTAGAAAGAAACAGAAGCTACTTTATTTAAAAGTAATAATTAAACTATGCAATTTTCAATAGTTCTCAGAGCCATCAAAAACGGAAGAGTTTACACGCCTGTCATCACAAAGGAACAAAACTGGAAGCCCAGGAAACGTGTGGAGCAAAAGCGCTCTCACCTACAGAAAACCAGCCAGGTAAGCTCAGCCTGTTTTCCCAGAAGTCCACACCCCAAAACCAGCCTGACAGACTCTTGTATTTAACCCTTCCTCTACGTCTTCATAAAGCATGAACTCTTGAGCGTCAGTCGAGGCTGGCACTACTCAGAGCACCCAGAGTGGAGAAAGGAAAGCAGGAAAAGGCACTGAGATATGGGATTAGGAGTTCTGGTTGACAAATATAGGGGCATGAAGAAGAGCAGCAGGTTGTCCCAAGAGGGAAGAGGAGGAGGAGATATTTGGATTCCAGAACTTGCAGGCATCTCCACAGGAGCACAGCTAAGGTCATACATTGCAATTTTATTCTATCTGGCTTTCCTTTCAACTCCAACTAAAAAGGAGGGGAGATTCAGGCTAGACAGGAGGAAGGAATTTTTTACAATGAAGGTGGTGAAACACTGTCCCAGGTTGCCCAGAGAAGTGGTAGATGCCCCATCCCTGGAGACATCCCAGCCCAGGCTGGACGGGGCTCTGAGCAACCTGATCTAGTTGCAGATGTCCCTGCTTGTTGCAGGGGGTTGGACTAGATGACCTTTGGAGGTCCCTTCCAACCTAAACTATTCTACAATTACGTGATTCAACAGAATTCAGAAACCAAGCATCTGTAGTCACAAACATGATTGTGCCACAGCATGTCCCAGAAGGAACATACTCCACAGCGATTTACAAAGCGTACACAGCAGTAGAATGGCCATTAGGATGGATACTGTTTGCCAAAAGAGAAAATGCACCCAGACTGAAAGCAGAGATGGTTGGTTTCTTTCTTTGATACGTACCCACAGTATCTGACTGCTTTTCACAATTTCTTCAAAGAAGATACAAAAGCGATGCCAAATAGGCCATGTGAGTCAAAAGGCCTTCAAGAGACTCTGAACGTCCAACAAGTTTTGAGCAACTGAATGAGAATATTGCTGGAAAGGGCAACACTTAAAGCATTGAAGTTTAAAAAATAAAAGTCATGAGAAACAGTACTGGAAAAGAGAAAAACACCTGCAAAGCTTAGCTTAGCAAGAGCATTAACATTAGTATTATTTCCTCTGTACAAATCAAAATAAGCTTCATAATTTTCAAAATTGCAGAGCCCTACGCAGATCTGAACCATCGCAGTAGATTCTTTCAAAAGACTGGAGAACCCACAACATCACCTAATGCTATGATCAGAAACTCCAGATTACCCAGTGATTTTTAAAAATCTTGCTACTCATTTAGATTCGGCTATACGAGCATAACTTTGGGCACCCACCTATTTAGTAAATATCGTTAGATTTTGTCTAATTTCCAAGTCAAAGAGCTTTAAAAATTGAAGAGGCACTCCCACTGGCCAAAATAAAAAAAGACCACAATGAATTCTCTAATGTTTGGTGTAGGATTCTGTCTTCATCACTATTTATTCCTAAGGTATATGCATTTGACATAGCAGTTTTATGTCTCACATGAAAAATTTTACATTCTCTCTTAAAACCAGCACGTTATGAAGTCATCTCATGTCTCCACACTTGCCAGATTTTCTGAAAAGATCCAAAAAATCACAACCAAAGTTAAGAGTTGCTTTGGCAAAGACAGTAGATTTAATGGAAAAAAAAAATCTGTTTTTAGCTCAGAAGCAGGCCATCACAGAATGTATTGAAATAGTCTTCTTGAAACCTCCACATATCAAAAATATGAATGCTTTTACACTACTCAAATCAAGACCTGATGCAACAGTAACTTGTATCACTTTTTAGATCATGGAATCACCAGTTCATCCCTTGGAAAAACTCTATACAAAAATAGCATCTGTGGGAAGATGGAAACATCAGGCAATTAGTACCACAGAAGATTCTGCTATACTCATTAGGACAGAAGCCTTCTTCCTTTGCTCTCATTTTTCACATCCTTCCTTTCTTTTAGATGGTTATGTGTCACCATTTTGTAGAGAAGGAAGCATCTGAATTTTATCTTTGCAAAACCTCAGAAGCATTATTTCCAGAATTTTTAAATCATTGTGGAGGAGTAATGGAACATAAAAAATTATAGGTATTGCAATATTTCATTACTGTCCAGAAAAATGTGTATTTCTTTAACAAAAAACAAAACACAAATTAAAACCACTTTGTTTTCTCTTAACAATGGTGACTAATTTCAAATACCGCATGAAAGCATCCATTCTAATGCACAAGTCAGAAGGAACCTCGACTTACGTACTTTTTTCCCCTCCTCCTAAGCTTCTCGTCTTTTCCATTTTGAGTGCTACTTCTAATATCTGTACAACCTGTCCTGAAACATCTTAAATACTTGAAACACAAGCAAACTTCAAAAAGGCTCTAACAAACAAGTGTAAAGGCACAGAAAGCTTTTGGTTATCTCTGACCAGAAGACACCACTGACAGTGAAAAGCTCGAGGAGAAACCAAATTGGCCTCCAAATGCTCAAGTTGCACTTTCCTGAAGATCTCTTAGGTTAGCTTATTTTACGTGCCCACAGTGCTGGACAGACACACACCTGGGCTGACAGACACACTGCCAGCTCACATCCTAACCCGGCTCTTGGCAATTTGTGGTGCGCCCTGACTACGCACATCCCGTATGGGTACTTTCACATCAGAAACAAGTCCCTGGAGACTTGATTTTATCTTATAGCTTACTTGTACAATAATACGGCAGATTTGTTACACCTTGTAACAGCATGCAGCATCCTGAGCATTTGCTATTTCACACTATTTACCTGTGTGCCACAAGATTTGGACTTGGATGACCATGGAGTGTCAAGAGCTGGTCTAAGAAGGCAAATGCAAGGCTGGTAACCTGGATAATGTGCAGGGAATTCCAGAGCCTACTACTTAGTTTGGATGACCATTCTTAAAGCAAATTAACTTGCAGTATGAGCTATAATGTATCAATACATCTCATAGATGGGATTTATAAATCAGTGGATCAGTTGCACAGTCATAAGATTTCAGACAGCAGAGCTGCTGTATCATAAACCTCAGTTTCAAAAACTGCCTTTCAAAAAAAGAAGTGGAGAAAAATCCATGTGCGGAAATTATTTCTGAAGAAAAGAGTTTCACCTCCCTCTTTCAGAAAAATGACTAGAAACATCTGAGATGATTGACAGAAGTGACAATTACATTGAACAAATATACATACAACGTATGCAGCGTGCTTCTAGAAAGGGAATCCCTATTTCCTACAGCAGGCACAGCTGCGGGAAAACCCTTTTAGTGCACAGATTTTTTGTTTGTTTGTTTGTATTTCTCCTTACAGTAACAGAGACTTTGTTTAAATCTAGCTCTGGAACAGACTGTACCATCTTTCACCTGAAAGAACAAACTGTGACCATGAGACCTCACTCCTAAACATCTGAAACACATATTATGTGCAATTGTTTCCTCTTAACAACAGTTCATCTTTCTCTGATATGATCTGTACTTTACTTTGTCCCCGCCTATGTTAACACTACATGTATTAGTGACAAGGTATGACAATCCTGACTTCTTCATACACGGGTGACACTCAAATGGAAGGCACAATCGTATCTGCATTGGGTGATGCAGATCAGTTCTATGCAGGGTCTCACTGAGATTAGGATGTGGGCTAGATCCAGCCTGAGGATGCTTAACTCTGAAAAGAAAGGTGATCCTCGAGAGGTGGGGGAAGTTAGCTGGAAGAGACTGTACAAGTAGTATCATCTGTATAACCCTTTCGTGTATGAAAACTAGAGTGATAGAGTGGGGAAATGTATGCTTTACAGATTACGCCAGTTTTCTGGAGACTAATAAAACTTTCAGGCACTGAAGGATTGGTTTAAAAACATGGTTTAAAAACAACAACAATAAAAAGACAAAAAAAAAAGATTTTCAGTTGTCTCAGTACAGCTCAAATTCTCACTGAAGCTTTTCCTGTAGTTAGAGCATTTATAACCTATCTCATATCTAAGAGGGGAATGACCACAATCACTTTTTCCTCAGTGAAGTCATTAATAGGGTCTTGCACAACACAAAAATGTCTCAAGACCTCTACCCTGGTGTCAGCTTAGGTTCACACCAATGAACGTACAAAGTTTTAGGAATAGGGAAACAGGTTTTGTGGGGAAACAGAGAGAAATTAATAATTTAGTCTTGTGTCTTCGCTCATTTTGTGCCCTGCATATATGATCCATTTCATCCCTCTCCAATTGTGTGCCTGATTTTCAACAAACTCCTGAATGGTTTGAGCTTCACTCCAAGAGGGAAGGAAGAGCAGAAGGAGCCACTGAGACTGTCCCCCAACAGCTCCTTCCCCAGGCAGGCTTTTGCAGGAGCAACATTTCAAACCACTTTCTCAGGCAAAAAATATTTCAGTTTTCAAGATTAGCCACCTTCAAAATACAAGATTTAGTAAATTAATTTCAAATGTCTATCAAGTAGAGCAAAGGTACCCTTTGACAGGGATATGATGAGGTATAAAAAGCAGAGTAAGAATAAGTTAGAACAGCAGCTTCACACATACTTAAGGAGAGTCATATGTAGCTCTAATGAAGGATTATCAGATTCAATTTTGAATATTATCTGTTTATCCTGAATTAATGGTGACACTAGGTTAGCCATTTGGGCATCAAATATCTTATTTCACTTACAATAACTCCTAGAAGTGCATATCCCATTATAATACAGCTATAAAAATAAAGTTTACAGGCACTAGCTTAAGAATTCTCGAAAAATACTTTCAGAATTTAGAGAAGTGATACTTACTGTATTAGAAAAGCGGATTATAGAAATGGACTATTACAGAAATTGATTTTCTACAAAGTCTTTGCCTTTAGCTAGGAAAAATAATATTTGAGATGTATGTATTGAACAACTGCTTTTCAATGACTACACTCAATGCTGTAATATTTGTCATCCTATTCGACTTCAAAATAGAAGCCTACTCCATTTTATATTTTCACTTCCAAGCAAAACCAGCTGACTCTTCACGTACTTTCAGTTTTCAAAAATTATTCCCTGGCAATGATTTAATCTCCCCTCCAAACCAAAAGAGATTAGATTACAATTACAAAGCACTGAAAACAGGAAATGTTGTAAACTCCGACACAGTATTAACTATGCCGGTTCAAATGACGCTGTGAAATTTTCTTAAATGTGGTCAGTCACCACTTGTCTACATGGTTTTTGACCCCTGACTTCTAGGAGAGCTGCATGAGAAACAGCTTCTTTTAACAGCGAAGTCATCACCAGGCCATATGGATCAAGTAGGGATATTTATGATACTTCTCAACCACAGCACGTTTGTATTTCATTCCTGATGGAATTACAGTAACAAATCCAGAAATAAAAGATAGAAAAATAATTCTTTACTCTCTCTATTGACAATGCTGGACTTCAGTTGGCCAGCTGCATAGTCATGCCAATGGAGGCAAAAATTTGTACTTATTGTGTGGATCTTCATAATACATACATTTAATTTCAATTAATTCCCCCAAAGACACAAATCAGATAAGCTTCCACTACCAGCATCCATTAGACAAATGGCCAATTTGGCTGCACTGTTGCCAATTTGCTGAAATAGTACTCAGAGCACAGCACTCTCCAGAAAGTTCCTTTTACATAGAGTCATAGAATAGTTTGGGTTGGAAGGGACCTTCAAAGGTCATCTAGTCCACCCCCTCTGCAATGAGCAGGGACATCTGCAACCAGATCAGGTTGCTCAGAGCCCCGTCCAGCCCGGCCTGGAATGTCTCCAGGGATGGGGCATCTACCACCTCTCTGGGCAACCCAGACCAGTGTTTCACCGCCCTCATTCTGAAAAATTTCTTCCTCATCTCTAGCATGAATCTCCCCTCTTCTAGTTTAAAACCATTACCCCTTATCCTATCACAACATGCCCTTCTAAAAAGTCTGTCCCCATCATAGTTTACTAAGAGAAAATATTTCTAAGAAATATTTCTTTAGAACAGCAGCTTCAACGGCAGGTTTGGGATGAGCTACTTCACCAACTGGGATGAGCTTTGTTCTCAGCCTATCATCACACATCCAGTATTTAACCAAACAATTAATTAAAAAAAAATTAAATATACATACATTGCAAGTACTAATATAAGTCAATGACATGCAAATCAGCGCAGGCAAAAATAAAAAAGCCCTTTAACTGTGATTAACTGGATCAGCAGACGAAAAGAAGCACCCTGCCTGGCGTAGCCCAGACTGGGCAGCACAGCAAAGGAGGAGCCTCGGGATGAGCAGGACGGGAGATGCACTCACAGGCAGCTTCAGAACTGGGCAGGACTGACGGAGAAGAGTAGCAGCAACCAAAACCCTGGGGAGGCTCTCCATACTGGGAGACTGAGAGGATGGAAATTGCACAAAGCCAGAGAGAAATAGATTTGCTTCTGTGAAAAAAGGGCCAGATAAGAGGACGGACTACAGGAAGGTGAAGATGTCGTTATGAGCTGTAACCCAGGGCAGATGGAGCAAGGGTGGCTTCGGCAAGGGAACTGGGAGAGTCTCCTGCTGTTGAGGCAGCAGAGGTTTAGGACCAGATATGGAGAACTGGAGAATATGAAGGAGTTTGACTCATAGGGCAAGAGTGGTGAGCATGAGATGTCAGGATGAAAGAAGAGCTGGGAGAACAGAGGAGTCCCCCAGACAGGCCAGAGATGAGCAGAAAATTGAGACTGGGTCAAGACTGTGGACTAAAAGGAGAGGGAATACCATAGGGAGATCTTCCTCTCCGTCCCTGGCCCTTGTAGTCTGGGTGTATGGACAGACACATAGGGCTGCTGCCCAACTCTACCCTCACTTCATTTTTTTGCTTTGCTGTCCAAAATCCTTCTCAGTTTAGCTTACTTCCATGAATCAGCATCTCTGTAAATCATATGGACAGAGTGAATACAGGCTAAGTTTTTATCTTTTTTTTTTGGCTTCCAAACAATAAGAAAAACCACTAAAAAAACGAAATAATTGTTTGCACCCTTCTACTGAACTGTGTTTGCCTGCCGTTTGGCATATCAAAGAGCTGGTTTTTTACTATTATAATTACACACACGAAGTCTAAGCTCTGAAAAGAAATAAGTCATCTCATATTACAAAGACATGTCACTGTAACAATACAGTCTTCCTTTTCCCACTAGGGGAAGCATTATCTTTCTAACAAATACACTGCTTACAAAAACTCCCTGAAATACTAAATGCACGGCTCATGTAATTTAATGTAAGCTGCAGATATGTGCAAGGTCATATGCTAAGTAAATTAAGAGAACAATATATTGGCTCTGTCTTCTTGCTTAGCTGCCCCAATACGTATGTTTTCTGTAAAATTTAAGTGGTGCTGAGAAGCTGCTCTACGTGGGAGGGCAAGCCAGAGGGGTGAGAAAAGGGCCCTTCAAAAGACACCGGAGTTTTCTTCGACATTGACTGACACGTTGGCAGGACATATCCCTTGCCTTGAAAAACGTTAAAACTCCTCTCTGCTTCTAAACAGGTCCTCACTCGGTTCAGCCACATTCGCTGAAGTTTTTCAAAAGTTCCTCATAACTCCCATGCGAATTCAGTCTCACAGCTATGTGAAGGATCTGGAAGAATGGCAAATTTAGCTACAAAGAAAGAGCAGCATCAGATGGAGGTAAGGCCTTTCTGTGAAGCACTTTTTAAAAACTTCCTGCTTGTCTGATGAAAGAAAATCTCTGCTAACGTTTCTTCCTTAATTAAAAATCTATTTTTTCTTGTGCTTTTCTCTGCTGAGATTTGAAAAAAAAAGTAAACCAAAGGTCAGGAGGAACAGGCAGCTGCGCTCTCCATCTGGTGCACAACCCTAAAAGAAGAGATAAAGATCTTCTAAACCTTTTGTATGTTTAATTTTCAATCAGTTTGAGGTGCACTCATACAAAGCTATTTTGCGTACAACAATCTCCATAGACTCTTCCTTTTAAACAAAAAATGAATTTTTGAAAAGGACTTCCCTCTTTCATCCTACAAAGGGGGAGATGGGGAGCAAAGAAACATGAATATAACATATGAATAGGTTTGATTAGTTTTCCAAGTGTTCACTGATGCACATTGAAACTGAGTTTAATTGCCAGTGTTTGAGACAACTACAGGACATCATATATTGCCTAGCAGTCTTTCAGTGCCTCTGAAGCAAAATTAATTTCTCTGAGGGCATCTTGTAGCTCAGTGTCTACATGCTGAATTTCTGCTGGTGTATATTAGCAGTTAAGCACCATATTTCCTCTTTCAGTTAAAAAAAAAACCAACCTAGAAAACAGTATCTGAAAATAGAACCCAAGAAGCTACTAAGCCTGCTGTCTTGAGGACACCTGTTCCTCATAGTGCTTGTCTGGTCTTTCTCAAAACTTGCCAATTTAATGACCAATCTGAAGCCTTCTAGCAATGTAATGATTCTTTTCTTACCTGCAGAACAGAGAGACTTTACCCTTACCCACTTCTCAGCAATTTTTTGTGTAGCTCAAGACCTGTGCCTTCTGTCTTTCCTCTCATTTCAGAGGAACAATGCCCATCCGTTTCTCCAGACAGGACACACAGGCCTCCCATGGAGGACTGTATGCTACTGCCTCCCTCCATCTTTTGACCAGAAATTTGTACACGACGTTTGCATGACAAAGCAGATGAGACATGTTAAAATCATTCCTGAATTCACTGTGATCTGCTGCTTTGCCACTCACCCTTTGTTACTGTGTTTCAGAGCCAGTGAACTGAGTTAATACAGCTGGTGCCATCATGAGCTGTGTGGTGTTTATTTACATGGGTGCTTCCAGTCTATTTAGTCAGGCAGTGATCTTTCTGGGAAACTTGAGAAAAACTGATTAGTCCGTATTAGTTCACAAGTATTCTTTCCCCACTTTTTAAAGAAAAGCAAACCAAAGCTGGTATTACAGCTACTCTGTCCAGACTCCTACGTCACACCACTTCTCAAAGGTAATTGCTAAAGACTCTAATATTGCAAGAGGCTACTTGCCAAAGTTGAAGCTGAGTCTATCTCAGTCAGTCTCAGCCACTGCTGTCACTAGGAATCATCCTGCTCCTCACAAAAAACCAAAACAAACAAAACAAACCAACACAAAAACTATTTTAAGAGAATAATTCTCTTTTTTTTTCCCCCCCAGGCTAGTGAGCTGAACTGGCTTAGAGTAGGACAAGCAATGATGGCAACAAGAGAAGTTATGAGTGTGCACTGCAAGGAGTAAGAAGCTAGAGCTGATCAGATCAAGTGTAACATAAAACTACACCTCCGTAGTTCTTATGGACTGGAAGTTCACGCTTAAGTCCATGAGGCAACACTGTAGGTCCACCAACACTTGATGTCAGCACAGCCACCAAAAGCAGACCTCTCACTGATCCCCTCCTACCGGCACCACAAGCGTGCTGTGGACTGGGTTGGTGAAAGGCATTTTCCAAAAACTAACAGGGCAAAGGATTTTTAAAACATCAGCGTTTTTGAACCAAATCAACTCCCTGCCCTGCTCTACCTCGTAACTGGATGAATTCCCGTGGCAGCACAAGAAGGGGCAGAGTTCAGGAGTGGGAGTAAGCTCCTGGGAGTGGGCAGGGGCAGGAGAGAGAGACTGCTTCGTCTGATGGCTCTGCAGCTTAAAAAAACTAGACTGTGAGTGCTGCCATGAGTCTGAGTCATGAGGGTCAAACGATCTTAAAATATCCATCTACTTTAAGTACGTTCTAGCCTCCTCCTTCCCCAAGATACCTCAGATTCCTGGTGATGCATGCATTAACCATCTGAATATAAAAGCTCGCCATCTCCAGTTATTAAGACCCAACTTCTTGCCTTTGGTTTTCTCTTACTGTTTGCAAGCACATGGAGTATTCTCTCTTTATCATGCCCCCTGTTCACTTTTTCTCAGTCTGACCTTTCCAATTATGTCCCTACATGCCCATGGTACTTATTTATAACATTTCCTAGTAATTTGGTCTCACTGCCATTTTCTGTGTAATGTGCTCCAGCTCACTCAGTCTCTTTGGTGAAGCTCTCAATTAGTTTCCTGTTATGCTTTCTGTTTTTACCATTGCAGGTATATAGTTTATGCTGCTTAAAGGTACAACACTAATTGTCTAGTCTTGCTGCCAACAGGATCCTACCAAAGCATCACTGAGTCTATTGAAGAGAATCTATTTCATCTTTATTCTTTCAATTATTTTCCACTTCTTCACCTTTCAGAAATTATGAAAACTGTAACTCACAGTCATCACCAACCATAATTCACAATTCATCACCATTTTCATCATCTCTAAAAGCTCCTCTCAACAAGTGAAAATCAGATCTAAAGGACCAACACCCCTAAAATACTTCCTAGGTGTTTATTCCATTTTCAGATTAAAATGTTACTATGAATCTCCCATTTTCCTGTGACAAATGGTTTATCTTTATGTTAGGGCTCGTTTTTGTAGGATGTATGTTAATAAACAAGATATTAAGTAACAAAAACTGTAAGACAAGAACACAGACTAGGAAAATATGCATGCACAAAAAACACCATTATGAAACTTCACTAAAATTGTGGTATGAATGAAAGAGCATTTTATTGTCTGCCCATTCTGATTTCTCTGCCACCCCCACAAATATCCCTGGACAGCAGACACATTATCCCTCTTATTCTAAGGACGTGTATCTAATCCATTACAAGGCATGCTAAGTTCCACAGCGCAAGCTGTAGTAAGCTGTTAGGTTAGCACCAAGCCAAACATTAACTCTCAAAGAAAAAGAATCCAAGATGCTGGTGGGGGTAAGCGGGTGGGTGAGAAATGTTTGCTGCATTACACAGTGCACTGGGTAATAACACTACTTAAAGCGTGTGAGGGAAAGAACCTGGGAGATGTACCTTGTCCTAGATATACTTCTACCTGCCCTTCAAGACTAGGTGTGGAGTTTTGATTTTTCCCTTACCATCTTTCATCCAAATGAACAGGGGGTAGCCTCAAGCACCACTCGCAATAAATGCACGATCCCTATTAACCACTAATTAATAATGTAAATAACTCAATTCAAAACATGGAAGCAGACATGTTTGCTCCAGACTCAGTTTGCCAACCAAAAAAAGCCCCATTCCTTTGATGCAAGATCAGAGAATGCTGGTTAGTCAAGGAGGCTGTATGATCTCAAAGCTTATTTAGCTTGTAAATTCTCAGGCAGTCATCATTTGTTCCACAGTAAAGACCCACTTAGTGAAGGGAAAAAAAAAAAAAAGACCCAATGGGAACTTACTTGCCTGTTTTTGGTTATTGAGAAGACCTTCATTGATATTCCTGGCTTGGTATATTTTTTCCACTGTACACAAAGATGACAAAGGTCATGCAATACAGCATTTAAAATTTCTCACAGAAAATAAATGAACCATGACTCATACATGGGTACAGCACGTTCTTTACTTTTTCCCTAAAGTAAGAGATAGTACCAAGTTTTTGTGTGCAGCTGGACAAATGGAATATGAAGGATATATATTCCTAAACATATATTTCTAAAATTCACAGTGGAACAACTGTGCCGAAGTCTTCAACACTGAGCATACACAATGCAGTCTGGAAGAACATCAGTAATCTTCAACAGTAAACATCTAGTGACGCACATCTCCAGTGTTGCAATATAGGAGATTAAGACAAAAGCCATCTTCAATTAACAGATTGGTGATGGCATCTGACCATTAGTCTTCCAAGTATTAGTCACATTTGGTCAGCATGACAGAGCTGCAAATATTAGGACTCCCATATGTTATGTCTTCACTTTCCCCTTATCCTCCTGTCTAGGTAGATCTCTGATAATCACAGACTATTTTTTAAAAGCCTCTAGAAACAAGAAGTGGGCCTTGGGGAGAAGTAGAAGAATCAGTGTGAAGCTTGGCCAGCACAGCAGCTGATGAGGGGGCAGGGGAGCTGGTGAGGAGGAGAAGGGCTAGCTCTCAGGTGGGAGCGTCTGGGGACAGGAAGGTTTGAGTGACATCTCTCTCTGTGTTACAAAGATGTGCAGAAGTTCTGTTTCTGGGTGCACAAAGGCAGAAAAGATAATGGAGGGGTTGAACCTGGAGCAGAAGGGCTAAAAGTTGGGTTGTGGGACCACTGCCATTGCAGTCACCTTCCCCTCCCTCCTCTGTGACACCGCTGTTGCCATCCTCCTCACTGCAGCAACAGGGTCCTCTCTAAAGGAACAAGGGGACACAACAGATACTTACTTCTGTCCCCTGCTGTGCTTTGTTAGATGCACACAGCAGCCCTCTGAACAGAAACGGGTTTATCCTGGGCAGATAGGAGCCCCATGCCTCCCACTAGCCTTAAGCTAAAGCAACATAGTGGGGGGAGAACACAGCACCCAGCACCAAGGGCATCCAGACTCCCGTAAGCTCCATCATCATGGCCGTCAGCCACCCGGGCACCACTGCTTCCTCTCTAATCTCTGTTTCAAGTGGTTTAAGATAAAATTTTTCACATGTGAAGTTCTCTGCTGTTAAGTCCATTAGCCTTAAACTTCAGGGATAATCATGGTCCACCTGATTTTGATGCTCCTGCCTCATCAAACATACTCAGATGTACAGAATTTCACTTATTGCAGCCTATACTGAGTTCAGTAACTAATATACTACCTTATTAACTGTAGAAAAAAAAAAAATCAAGGCAATGAAATATCTTACATCTACAAGCTTAGGTGGCTTTCACTTGCTGAAGCAATTTTGTGCTTCATAAATCAAGTTGTATATTTAACTAGTTCAGGTTAATATGTATCAGGGAGCACAGCAGAGGCAGGGGGTGTGCATTTTGGCCAACCTTATAATCAACTCCTCAGCCTCAACTATTCAATCTCCTGCCTTTCAACCCACGCTGAGGGTCATCCTACTGTCATCAGGCTGGCAGAAAGTTACAGTATTACGAAAGAGCCAAAGCAATGCAAGCTCATTTCTATTATATCATGTAAAGTTTTGTTTAGTACAGATATGAATTAAATTGGCAGATTAATTTAATAGCACAGAACACAAGAGTGAAATGCACAACGGCTTGCATTCCATTTCTGTGTGACACAGAGCTGCCCCTATTAACTTCAAATTATCTCCTTTTATGGACTGCAAGCTTTTTTTATTTTTCACAACTGTAACGGGATGACGGGTTAAATACTCGGAAGAACGCAAGAATGTTGGGGTTTTTTTGTGCAGCCAACACAGAGAGGGGAATCGCTGAACTCACTGCTTCTACGGAACAGGAAACTGTATTTTGGGTGCATTTGATTCACACCGCTTCCCACCACCACCCTTTGCAGACAGTTTGGTTGCCCTGTCATGGGTGGAACAGGAAGCTCAGTCAATGTTGTTGGCTCCAATTTTCCACCTGGTTATTCTAACACAGGTGTACCTAGTTAAAAGTAAAGAACCTTCCCCAAATTCATATGACTGTGGTTTGAAACAGGTTGGTGAGAATTTTCTTCCTTACACATACATTCCCCCTTCCACTTTCCCATAAGCCAAAAGCAGACTGAAAATCCGCACAGAAGCACTTCAACATCTTTCCAAAATCAAAATATCACTGGCCATTGGACAAAAACAGGCTTGTTAGTTCAAGCCTGCAGGACAAACAGACAGGACAAACACCTCTTTCTGCATCCTTACCAGCAAAGAGCAGAAGCGGTGCCCAGTCCAACTTGCGTAGCATAAACAGCAGCCACGCTGGATGATGTTCTTTCCATCTATCACTATCATTGCTGAGAAGGATACCTCCCTTGTTTCTACATTTGATAAAATCAAAGGCAGGGAGAGAGCAGGGAATTAATTCCCTTCACAACACCAAAGTCCAGCACTGGGAGCAGGAATACAGAAAGCTCATTAAAGCCCAAGAGTGCATCCACAAAACAAATAGTCAGAGGAAAGCCTACACAAAGGCATCTTCTTTTCTCTCCTCATCTGCTGGAGCCATCTCTCACCTACAAAAGCAGCTCTGCAGGCACTATTGCAGCCTGCAAGTTTTAACTTTCTCTGCAATTCTTTGATCTAAATACAAAGAGGGGCTCCAACTACAGAGGTGAAGAGGTTCAGTGAAACAAAGAAATCATTTGCATTTAACTTGGACCATTCAGAGCTCAGGCCTCTCAAATAGTTTTAGAAGCAGCTGCTCTTCAAAAGGCCTTGCTTCTGTAAAATCCCTTTCAGGCCCAAATGACCTGTTTCTCAGTGAAATTAGGCCTGTGCAAGATTCAGATTCTGACTTAAATTTGTAAAAATTTTAACTGAGCGATGATCCATTTAAACACTGAAACTCATTTATAACTTTCCTGAAAAAGCAAATGCACTGCACTTCAGTACTGAGGTGCCATACTCCGCCCTCGGGATACACTGCACCCCATACTTGGGATTCTAAGTAACAGTTTATAGGAGGGTGATTAACACTTTCTCTGCATAATACTTTTTCTTGACTTTTCCCCCAAACTATGCAGGTCCAGCAGAGAGGAGGTGATGCAGGAGAAGGGGGTTGGCAAGTTTTGTCGTCCTTGCTGGTGCATCTAAACCAAGCGCCTGAAAATGGAAGCTGATGTTTCAACACCACTTTGACCAACTTTGTATGTATGGTAAATGACCAGACACAACATCTGCATTTCCTTCTTGTGGCACACATTACTCAAGCAAAACTAAACAGGCCCATCCACAGCCCTGGGAGGGGCAGGGACCTCCGGCACTGCTCATCCCTGTACATCTCTTCTGGGACATGTGGGATCACACAGGACAGTGCTCACGACTGCTGAGTAAAACCTTGGTAACCCCTCAGAGGCACATCCCATTGCTGGAAAGCTGGACAAACCAGCTGGCAAAGGTCCACAGCCTGCTCCATCTGATCAGCTCTGCACTTCAAAAAGGTTGGTTCGCAGCCAGGAATTAATTTCTACATATTACAGAGTATCACAATAAATCTCTTCATCTTTTGCTTCCACTGTATGGCATTTTTTAAAATTTTGCCTTCTCTAACATATAAAGTCCATTTATAGCACATTTACTTTATTTAAAAAAATTAAAGCCACACAAAACTATTGCACATACAGTCCCTTGAGGAAAAGCTGAAAGAATTAACATGTTACAAACATCATAATAACAGGAAGACACAGTTTAAAATTATGTATTGCAGAAACCATAATCTAGGCATCTATTTCCTATTAGCTACAATCAGAACTGTTCTACTGTGAAAATTAGACATACCTGCTAACAAATCCATGTACTAACTCATGTGGCAGGCACCCCAGACTTTGAAAGAAATAAAGCCTGGCCCTCAGCACACATGTACACACACAGGCATCCCTACTGTTATGAAATTATGAATGGAAAATTAGAAGCAAAGGAGCTAAAGGCAGAGCTAATAAGGCAAATGTGCATTAGCAGTTTGAGTCTAAGGATGTAAACCTATTTAGGGTGAGAACAAGATTGGCATTATATTGGCATTACTTCATTTTAGTACTGTTGCTTAATCTGTATATCTAATTCTCCACATAAAGCTTGACTTTGTGCTAAATAAGAAATGCCTTTACACTCCACCAGCTGGGTCTGTCCCTTCTACAAAAAGCGAACATCCATTTACTTCATCTAAAGGTCAAGAGTGAAATGCCTTTGGGAGATCCCATGCAACCTTAAAATAAAAGTCACATTCCTAAATTCCGAACTATCTAGAATGCAACACAATGTCATTATTATTCCTTTGAAAATGTAAAACAATTACTCACTTATATTAAAGGCAAAACTCTTTAAAAGAGAAGGTCCTAAAAACCAATGAAATACCAACAGTGAGAATTCAAAATCTTGCTGTTCAAAAACCATATTTTTTTCCTTGCAATTTTATGCATTATGGAAGTCATGACACCCATAAATGTTTAAAAGACATGTGATGTAACTCTAATATTTGTTCACTTTGAATTAAGAGAAAATAGTTCTTATTCAAACACCAACGGTAGCCAAAGCAGCCACCCCCATCATTCCTCAACCTTTCTAGTCATTCTTACTTAACTGTATGTTTATGCCATAATACCTACCTGCAATTATTCATCAATATTTACTGATCCCATTTAGCAAAATCAGAACACAGAACGCTGATGGAGCATGGGCTTTTGGCTGCCAGGTTTCTTCTGGTCCCTTCCTCATTTCTTAGTCTTAGCCCTAAGACCAATGTTCAAGATCTAAACTAAAGCTCACTGAAACCATGGGGAGTTTTCTAGTTTTTATAAGCTTTGAAATTGTTGCATGTACAAGCTATAAAACACCTGCTATAATATTACACTCAACACTCCTAATTTTCCCCTTTTACTGTATTTCTGCTCAGCCTATTAGTAGATTGAAAACTGTGTATTTCTTTTTGTCCTAAGGGCTACATAAAATTACAACACATTGCTTATCCAACTTCACAGTGTCAAATTACTTTATTCAGGAAAGGCATATAATGATGCTTTTGGGCAACTAAGACTTTTTTTGTTGTTTTAATTAATTACTACTTTAAACAGATAATTAGAAAAATCTCACTATACACTCTGTCTGTTTAATACATCTACAATGTGCACCAGCCTTACAATTAGTTTTGAGGTGCTCACTACTATCAGTAGACAGCTGGGGCTACCTGCTACCAACAGTGCATAGAAGGCATCATGTGTAGATGGACATGTCTTGTCACAGTGCCAACACTTATCTTCTGAAAGATACTCTCCAAGGAGAAACGTGCTTAGGAGAACTTCAAGTTTTACGCATTTAATAGTAACATACAAATTTTTATTACCACGGATAATTCAAAACAGGTTGCAAAAACCTGCATCTGTCTACATAAAGCCTAAAAATAACTGTGTTGCAGTTTTACTATTGCTCATAGATTTTATCATTCTCCAGTTGCTTCAACAAAGCTTCTAGCCAGGTTTAAAAGCTTCATATTTGTGAGATGGAAAGCAGGTTTGCAAGGAAGTCCTGCAGCATCCGACCTTTCCATTTTCTCATGGTGATTTTAAGCGTTGGAGGGGACAGCGATAAACACAACACAGAATTCTGCCAGAGCAAAAAACCACTGAACATTTTCCAGGGAAAAAGAAAAACAATTGTTCCATCAACTCTTCCATGTTTTCAGACATACGAGTTATATCTGGCAATAGCTCAACAGAAAGACAGGAACACCAAAAGGGGAGCACAGACTAAGCATTGATGCTGTAACGGGTACATCAGACAGATAAGAAGGTTCTAAACTTGGAACTGCCTGCTCATCAGCAGTTAAAAGGCAAAATACTCAAGTATATACAATGCTAGCATCAAAACCTGTGGTTTGCTGCATATGCTTTTCTTCCTTATTACAGGCAAAGCTAGTAGCCTTGGCAATACATGTAAGGTCAACTGCGTTCATGTGGAGAGGGAAGGGTAAGACTAAAATGATAGTCAAACACACAGGAACTGGACTATCAGGGCAAAGGAGTGAGGAGAAAAAGGATGATGGGTAAGGTAAATAGAGAATGTAAAAGGAAACTATATAGTTAGGGGAAAGACACTGGGCGGAAAAAAATAAGAAGAATAAAGAAAAGAGTGCAGTCTCTTTACTGGAGCAAAACGATAGTCTGGATGAGACATGGAAAAATGAATTTCCATTTCGCCACTGCTTTACGTAAGTAATTATGAAGCCTTTCAGAAAGGATTTTAAATACCACACCTTCCTCCCACACTGAGAAAATGATGGGATAACTGAGAGCAGCAGGGAACTTGCACGGCTCATCACAATCTCTGTGCTGGAGCTAAACTTAACAATCTTCCTTTTTTTTTTTTTTTTTTGTTCTATTTACTAAGTTCTTTCAATTATTTTTGAAGGTTGTAGATTTACAACCTTCTCCTTCCGTGCTAAGGCAAGTTAGGAAACGCAAAATTAAGGTGCTCTGCGAGAGCTGCATACAAGCCCTGGGGTTCCTTTCTTCCCGAGCAGCTCTCTTGCTCTCCTTGCACAAGCTGAATTCGCTGAATTACTATTGCTCTGAAGCAACCCAAGTCCTCCACATAAGCCTGGCCTGGCCAGGCTGGCATTACCATGTCTCGCTTGCAGCTTTGCTGCCTAGCAAGGGAAAATGCTTTTCTTTTCGGAAAATAAGCATGAGCTGTGGGAGAGCACAGCCATCTCTGTCAGTGCCAGACCCACTCGGGTCAGTTTAAAGAGAACATGGAATCTCAGCATTAGGCTCTGCTATCACGGGGCAGGCTGCTTCCATGATTGTTCCTTGGTTGCTCCAGGTACCAGAGGATGGATGGAGATCTGAAGCAGACAACTGCAAAGACATTTCCTGGTTAAGGCAGTTGAGTGCTGCCCTGGAGAATGGGATCCAGTCTCTGCCTCTACCATGAAATCCCTTGAAAATGTTGCACAAATCCTTTTCACAGGCAGTTACTAATTACACATCCTCCGTTTTCTACGTGTTTGGTGTTGGATCTTTTCTCAGACCAAAGATCTCAAAGACCTGGCTTCAGCTAAAGTTACTGTGCTAAAAGCCAATGCTACGGAATGCTAATTAGGAGGTACTTCTGACATTACCTTCTCTATGCTTCCTCTCCCATATGGTTAGCAAATAGCTATGAAACCTTTAGGAAAGGTTCAAGCACCACTCTGGCTCATACAAAAAGAATGGGGTGAAGAGCTGAATGGGAGGTAAGCCTCTAAAAAATCAGTGCATGCTTTTTTGAAGCATTCAGATATTATTGTGATAAAAGCCAGGAGAAGCTCATAAGAAGCTGAAGACAGTTATTCTGCCTTCAAAGCACGACTTCATTATGAGATCTTAAATAAGAAACAAGCCCAAAAAGTGAAGAGTAAGGCAAAAAACTCCCTGCTCGCTCAGTGAGCACAGTCTGTTCTGTGTACTGAGTAAGGTGGGATCCTGTGAAATCCATCAAGCAATTAAAGGCTAGGATGATGAGAAAGGGGCCCATATTTAGGTTGTATGGAGCTTGACTATGAAAACAGAATATCCTTTAAGCATTTTCTCTGTATGAAATGTATTAGCATTATGTCAGCATATGGACAGCGGTAAGAGGGAAGTGCACTTGGCGATACATCATGCAAACACACTTAACGGCCACCGCCGCTCCAAATGCAAACACACAAGAGAGGGAGCAAGGCTGTAATTAAGGGAAGGCAACTAATAGCTGGCTGAGACCAAAAGGTCAGCCCCACTCATCCTCTACCCCTCCTCCTAGGTCAGTCCAGCTCTGATGTGAAACCACACCTTGAAGCTGCGGTTAACACAGCTCCTGCAGCACAGCCCAAATCCCCGCTGCTGTTAACAGCTGTGGTCTGGCCCCGCTCCTGCTCCCTCTCCCGTGCTAACACCGACCATCACACAGCCAGATGTACCAGGAGCCAACACTGGGAATCAGCAGGGCCAAAATGGGCTCTGGCTTACAGCAAAACAAACACACATGAGGAAAAGGAGTGGAAATGTCTCTTTTGGCTGCCCTGCGGGATACAGCCACTTTAGCATCAGACAGCAAGTCAGTCCCTATCCTGACCAGCCCTGTTAAATTAATCATACAGCATTTACAACAGAGACCAAGTCTCTTGACTCCCAGTATCTTGCCAGTGTGGTCAACCATACAACCATAGAATAGTTTGGGTTGGAAGGGACCTCCAAAGGTCATCTTGTCCAACCACCCTGCAATGAGCAGGGACATCTAGACCAGGTTGCTCAGAGCCCCGTCCAGCCTGGCCTGGAATGTCTCCAGGGATGGGGCATCCACCACCTCTCTGGGCAACCTGGGCCAGTGTTTCACCACCCTCACTGTAAAAAATTTTTGCCTCATGTCTAACATGAATCTCCCCTCTATTAGTTTAAAATAAGCTAAACTAATCTATTCTCCTAATCCTACTATGACAGCTGAATGCAGGTTTGCTCAGAAGGCTGCCTTTTCTTATTACTCTTACTACTCTTTTAGAAAAAGCAGCAAATCTATTTCCCCACCAATCAATATCTACTTCACTGCTACCTGGGGCAAGGAGCTGGCAGCGGCCGGGAGCTCTCTTACTCGGAACTCAACAAAGAAAATTGTCTACGAGCAAAAAAATAGTGCTTGCAAAGGTAAGATTACATCCACCTGTCACTCTAAAGCCGTGTTTAAATTTCGGTGTTTATTCTGAATATTTCAAATATATTGCACTTCCAAGGGAAAAAGAGAGCAAAGGAAACTGACAGGATGCTTGCTTTGTATTTTCATCTCCATTTCTGTATTTCAGCCTCTGAATGCAGAAAAAATTACTTTTGTAATGATGCTACAATGATTTAGTACGTGTAAGTATATTGAAGAAGGGTAAAATATTTAGGTGCCCCCCAGAAACTACAAGTAGTGAGGAGCATAAAGAACATAAGCTATTTGCTGTACTTCCTAAAACAGATGGACATAGCTTTTCTAAACAGAAAACAGGTAGAGGTGCCTAAATTTTATCAGATGAGGTGTAGTTTCATGCCTTTTATTTTGGAACTCTACATTTATCTCACACATACTTCAACTGGTGGAGTGTACATCAAGTATCCCTGAGAGACAAAGTACTACAGTATACAGATGTGCCTAATTTGGAAGTGGGTGGATCACTTTTCCCTGCGAGGTCAGGGTTTTCAGACCAAAAGAATAGCTCTACTGTTTGCTATCCAGCTGAGAACAGCTTGGATTCCCTATCTTGTTCAATGCTGTAAAATTAATTGTAAATAATTAAATCACTCTCCTCCTATTTTCAGTTAGAAGTGAGGGAAGAGGAGAGCAGGTAGCATACTCTCACATTATGACACTGAACTTTTTATAGCTGTTTAAAACAATTCAAAGCCTATCATTTGTTGGCAAGCCTTTCCTTTATTAATTTGCTTCATTTCCCTTTCTTTCACTGGAAAGGAACTTCACATTAAAGAAACTGAAAAAAAAAAATTACGTTTCCATTTCCAAAAGAAAAATATTTTTCTGTTTTGGGGTCCTAAGCAGAAACAATTTAGAAACTGTTCTTATGTTTAATTACAGTATATTTAAGAGCATATCTTCTAAATTGTTTCTGCTTAGGACCCCGAAACAGATTTTTTTTTCTTTTTCTTTTTTTTCCTACGAGAAAAAGCAAGTATTCACAGATACCCAGTGTGGAGGGGGAAAATAAAAGTAATCAGACAGAATAGCTTTAAACCCTCTAAGACGGTCACAAAGAAGTAGCCAAAATAAGAGATTCAGATGGAAATCCCCAGCTAATCTGGTGCACCATCCTATACCCTTAGACAATATTCCCCTCAATCATCCACCTTTTTTCTCATTCTGATACTCAGCCTGTTTATTTAAAGTTTTTGTCTCTGTGGTTACTGCAGACACACCTAAAAATGAGAACAGCAAAGGCCAATACAGGAAAAAGCTAGACGACCCAGAGTTACATGTTAAGTGATGGGTTCAACCGCACTGCCAACTTCTGGGACACGTGCATTCCTTCTATTCCTGAAGCTGGTGATACTGAAAAAAATAACATTCAAACTCAGCCAAATGAGATTTTATTTTACACTTTCAGGCTTTGTACAATCCCTGCCATGGAATATCACAAAACCGACATACATCCCGTTTTGAAGATCAGTAAATTTTGTTATCCTTACTTCACCTTTGAGAAAGGGAGATAGAGGGAAGCTAAAAATACTTCCCAGGGCTGCCAAAGCAGCTTGTGGCAAAAGAGAGAATGCATTTCTGCTCCTGCACACACAGCCAGCCACGGTCACCTGCAACACCTTCCTCAGTCCACCAGGTCAGGGACAAACTCACCTTATCCCAGAAGGGCAACCAGAGGAGGAGCTGATCAGCTTTATGGAGCTCAAGAGCCACGTTATTTGCTTGGGAAGGGTATCCCAGCAGCCAGATGGAGCTGCTCAGGGACAACAGCTCCTTGGAGACAACAAATGAAGAAGGGAAAGGTACCAAGAAAGCCTGCGTGAGCTCTTCACACCTTGCAAGGGCCTTAGCAGGACTTCCTGGTGCTGTAGCACATCTGCAGTAGCTACTCCAGCGCCCAGCTAGGGAAAAGCTCCTTAGAAATCAGCAGGATCCATCACTTCAGGCTGCAGAACCTGAACCGACTTGCAATCCTGCTTGTAGCTGAGGCAGCAGGTGGATGTGCAAGGGGAGGGGAACCACCGGAGATGCAACAGGATCGCATTGGATCCTTCAGAGAAAAAAGTGACAGCCCTCAAGGGGTTTGTGGCATGGCAGTGTGTGTCCAGAGACAACATTACAGGTTTATTTCTGCAATAGACACTCTTCCTTTGGACAGGATGCAACGTCCATAGCATCATGTCTAAAAAGGTTTGATGAGAGTGCCACAGAATAAAGCAAATGGGAAAAATAAAACCTTAGACTGCAGTGTGTGAGTTCACAATTTAAACCAAAAGAAGAGAAAAAGAATATTTTATTTTTATCATGGAGTCAGAATCTTGGCTACGCTGGGTTTATCGGCAAGGGAAAAGAAAGCCACTGGAACCTGTTATTCTTTCTTGATTAACCATCTAGATCCATGGTCCTGACTAACATGTGAGAAGTTCTCACAGGTTTTAAAGGTGTTGGGCAGGGGCAGAAATGTCTCACATTTCCTGAGGAAAAATGAAAGGGAATGAGAGGAAGGAAGAAACCTATCTGCAACAGATACTTGCTTACCAAAATGAGGTTTTACCTTCTACATCATGCATGATGCATCTCAGTCTTCAAAGTAGTGAGCAGTGCTAAATATGTTGTCATGAAATGAAGTATAAAATATTTTTGAATACTACATGTAATATTGAGGGAGTCCTATTGCCAGATACTTCTGTTAGTAGGCACCAATGACATGGGCCTAGAATAGAGAAAATGTTGAAAGAAATAAAGTGTTCAGTATCACTAACTTGTAAACAAAAATGAAGATTTCAGAAACAAGTATGTGCACAGGTACCTCATTCAACAACAAAAATAAAGGAGATGCTTCTGGTGAAAAAATCTGAGTCAAGAAACATCATAAGCCAATGTCCAGACACAATAGTGGACTTTGCACAGGACTGAGAATAGTACACAATGCACCTTGCAGCGCAAAGGAATTGTGTTTGGCTCATACTGCAGTTTCTAAAATGAAGTTGTTTATCCAAACTGTTTATAATTTTAGAAAGTATTCTGATAAACAGAAGCACAGCAGTAACATTTTTATCATTATGCTAGCAATTATTTTACTTGCTATTCTGAGACGAAAATACATAATGTAAATTTCTTTTGATTTTTTTCTCCAAAATTTTCCTTTCCAGCATTTCTCAATAGGCCCTGGAAAAAAGAAACAAAACTAGAAAAATTAAAGTGATCTTTTATTCCTAAACATTTTGGACTGTTTTTTCCCCAAAACCACATGTATTTCCTGCATTTCATAGGGCTTGTAGATGCTGTGATCTATACCAGTTGTCAGTACGATACACCAGCTGGACATGGCCAGAAAACTTTATGGGTTTCAGTCAACCTCCAATTCTTAGTATCTCTTGTCGTAAAACAACTCTGGACTAAAACACTACCAGAAGATCCCACACAGTAGCCTGTGCCCTTTGCACTGTTAGACTTACAAGGAAGAGAAAAACTGGTACCAAGAAATACATCCATGGCTGGTTTGAAGTGTTCACTAAACAGTGGGAAATATTAAAACAAACCCTGTAGAGAAAGTTGCCTTGTACTCTACTGATAACATTTTGGTAGATGTCTCTTTATTAATGTCTTTATTATTTAGGGTGAATATCTACTTGATCACTCAGCCTAGAGCCTCAGGAGGTATTTTTCCCCTGCCAATTTACCTTCAGCACAAGCTACCTACCTGCACCTAGGTAGTTTCTCAGCTGAGAGAGGTTTTTAACATTAGACAATAACATATGCTTTCACCTGTTCTGTTATATTTTAATTGACTAAATTTTGAGGGAGCTATCAGCCCATCATCACTAAGATTCAACATCTAAACCAACATATATGAAAAAAATAAAGCAGTTACAGACACGATATCGGACTTTCAGTCTAGGGAACAGGGTAAAGCTGGTTGTAAGGAAAGAAAACAGGCACAGGACATCTGACCACCCTCTGTTTTTCTCCCTGTAAATCTGCTAATTTCAAGTAACCTTCAGACGACCAAGCTCATGAAACCTGTTTTTGCTTTTCTGACCCAGACCGCTAGCCTACTTCTCTGCAGGTAATAATTCTTCAGTGACAGAAGTAATTTCTCATGCCATAAACAAATCCCTGAAACACCCTCAGAGTAAGAAAAGACACATAGATCTTACTGACATTTTCTGGCCTTTTTACAGCTTGTTCCCTCCCCTTTCTCATCGCCTGTAGGTTTTGAAGGGGATGCAACAGGCATTGCTCTTGCTCCTTACTGCAGTCAGATGAAGAGTTCAGCTTTGATTCCAGGCAGGGTTGAAGCAGCGCTACCACTTCAGGCTCTGCTGGAGATTAAACCTCTGCGGTCCTGGCAGGACAAGCTAAGGATTTACTGGAGAGAGTTAAGAAGGGCAACGAAGCTGGTGAGGGGTCTGGAGCACAAGTCTGATGAGGAGCGGCTGAGGGAACTGGGGCTGTTCAGCCTGGAGAAAAGGAGGCTGAGGGGAGACCTGATCGCTGTCTGCAACCACCTGAAAGGAGGTTGTAACATGGAGGGGGTTGGTCTCTTCTCCCAAGTGGCAAGTGACAGGATGAGAGGAAATGGCCTCAATTTGCATCAGGCGAGATTTAGGTTGGATATTAGGAAAA
Source organism: Caloenas nicobarica (assembly GCF_036013445.1). Taxonomy (NCBI): domain Eukaryota; kingdom Metazoa; phylum Chordata; class Aves; order Columbiformes; family Columbidae; genus Caloenas; species Caloenas nicobarica. The sequence goes on along the minus strand of NC_088245.1, from coordinate 153,842,044 downwards.
ATTTCTTCACAGAAAGGGTTGTCAGGCATTGGAACAGGCTGCCCAGGGAAGTGGCTGAGTCACCATCTTTGGAGGTATCTAAAAAATGCATAGATGAGGTTCTTACAGACATGGTTTAGTCCCAGTGTTAGGTTAATGGTTAGACTCAATGATCTTGAGGGTCTCTTCCAATCTATGACTCTACGATGTGGGATCCTTGGGTTCACAGGAAGCAGGTGCGACCACAAAGTGTTTGACTTGGGATGTGCAGCCCACGCTCCCCTGCCTCTCCCGTGGGATGGAGGGCTGGGGGTGCTGCTATGGTCCCACAGGAGCACATCCCCGCTGCCGGCCAGCCCAAACCTCGGTCCCACTCCTGCTTCAGACACAGGTGCTGGCAGCCAGCAAAAGGCAAATGGTGCTGAGTCACCTTCAAGGCTTTATGCGCAGGGGGCAATAGCCAGGCAAGAAAAAGCCGGCATGCCTTCTTACACCGCAGTAAAGTTCCCTTAGGCCACCTGTCCCAAAGGGAGCATACACACACGGTGGGGACAACTAAGTCTGGCCATTGGTCTTACCCAGCCAATATACATAGAAATTATTTCTCCGCCCAGCTGATACCTCGGTATTTCACCACAACCAAAGTGCTGGGACTCTTTTACAGTCCCATCCCTTTTCTGCCCCCACAAACAAAGGCAGGCGAATAACCAGTCTGAAGAAGTGGACACCTGTGTAAGGTCAGACTTCTCCATGACAGACCCAGTTTTACACAACTAAATAGTTCCTGCAACCAGTCAGATACTGAAGCATCAGCAACAAAATTCTGTCAAATGACTAAATCCTATGAATTATCTCACTTGATACTGCGCTATTGGATTGATAATTGGTACCGAGGGAAACATACAGATCGCTGCCCACCACCAGCAACAACTATGAGATTGGTCAATTATGAAGATACATCATAATTCTGCCTTTAGCATCATGTGATTCAGATTTTAAAAATGCTTTCTTGGCAGCTTCCATCTAATACTATAAATCTAAGCACAGGAATTCTGCACTTCACACTTTCTAACACAGCAAGCAATAGTGACAAGAAACAGATCACTTTACATGCAACATTATGAATTCTGGTTTAAATAGTGGTGGTGTACCCAAGCTTTACATTTTACCTAACATTCCAGAAATTCAATAGTCGTCTTCAGGTACAGAAAAACTCATATAATAGGCTCACATTATAAGTACATCACAACATCAATTCTTTTCAGCAATACTTCATCCAGTAATACATGCAACTTTGCAGAGAACTCATTCTCCATCTTCATGACTGATTTGATATAATTTATTTATCTTTGGATTTAGAACTGTGAAATAATTTTCTAGACAGCTGAACCACATTTATCAGAAACGTAGCAGTGTTATCAAAAACAACACAAGACATGACATAATCACATATGCACCTTCCCATGTCAATTGATTTCATACATTTTCCTTGGACAATATGGATACACAATGCACCATGTGCAAACCCATCCCGTGTAATTGTCCATTACCATCGCAGTGATGGCACGCATCTGAGGAGAGATGCAGAGAGAAATGCAGAACCTTTCACGTTTCATTCATGAAATGTTCAGACTTTAATCTACGATAATGAACGGGGATTTACAAAAACAAAGAATTGCTTGTGGACCCCATGGCACAGGGTAACAGTCCAGCTAAAATAAACTTGAGCTCAACAGAAGATACTCAGTACACAGACTGCTTTGGTACTGTGTTAAGTTATGCATGCTATTCTCTTTTATACACTATAATGATTCATTTAATTTTAACCAACAGGAGACTATTAAAATAAATTATATTGATATATTGACATCAAACAAATATGTCTCCTGGTGAAAAGGAACCCAGACTTACAGGTCTATCAATGTATAAAGATATGTCTCATACTGTGTGAGTGACTGAAATTGTACACAAAATTGGTAATTTGCAAACTCTGGACCAAAATCATGTTATGCTGGCTCTCATTTCAAGTTGCACAGGGACCATATAGATGTCACCTCATGCCTTAACACAGGTTCAGTTAGTCTGGATAATATCCTATATGTGTTTTGTACCATTGCACTTTCTATGGGCCTGGTAGTATCCAGGAATAGTGTATGTACAAGATCACACAGCCTCTTGCTCTCACATTGCCAAGTCCATTCTGTCACCAGCAGCTCCTGTGGTATCAGTGAGAAAGAGTTTTGGAATGTGAGGAAGCTGTTTAGAATAAACACCTTTTAACAGGTATGTATGTTACCTTTGCAAAGACTGTGGTGCCACAAATGGGTATAAGGCAATCGCTTGCTATGGTTATTCCTTTGAGGATTTTATTTGGAGACACTAAGAAAAAAGCATTATTCTGGTAATGACAGCACACAGAAGCATCCTCACCAAAAAACCTTCCTCATTTTTGATCTATGCAGTTTTCTGGCCGTGTCCTGTCACCATCATCTTCTTTGGTCTCCTTGATGCTCTAGGAAAAACCCTTCCACATCCTTAGCACCTTCGACTACTCTAAAAATGAATTAAATGGAAGCGGAAATCATTAGCAACTTTTGGGAGATGACCCTGCACCTGACAGGACAGAGGGCACTGAGGTGAAATCACTGAGGCTGGGGGTTGCCTGCCTGCACGTCTCAGGGGCTGCCATTCAAAGATTTTCTATGCTCATGACACATTCAGTCCATGCAAAACCACAAGCTCTGTCCCAACCAAGCACATCATTCCTGGAAAATACATCCAAAATCAGCATCCACTGTTTGTCTGACCAGTGTGAATCAGAGCACATTTTCAAAGGCATGTCCCCAGCAAGATGGATTTGGTTTTCCGCATGACTTGAACTATTATTTTGCCATTCTCAAGGGCATGAGCTGAGACATTATTTAACCCAAAGTCTTTCAGCACTGGTACAACATTTGCTATATCTCCAAGGTCCATAATGGGAAGTAAGTTTTAAAATAGCAATGGGAAAAGTCACAGACAGTAGGATTATGTTGCATAAGAATTAACATCACCAGAACCCACGTCTGAGTCTTCCCCCAGCTGGGACGTACCAGTAAGGATCAGACGAACAACCCCTCCCAGGCTGGGACTGCCAGCTGGGGCATCCTCACAGCTGGTGGCAGGGGCCAGGAGCCAGAGGCAGCTCCCACAGTTGTTCTACACCTAAGCAAAACTGTAAGTGCAGGGCTCTAGCATCTAGTCCTTTCCCTCTTTCCTGACTTTTTATTTTGGTAATACTAGTTTTTGACAATCTCTTATCCCTGGATTCCAGGGTGCTTCTTGCTCTGTTTCTACTCTGGCCCTTTAGGATGAGTCACACAGCCTTGACATCTCAGAATCACCGTACCACTTTAAAAAAAAAAAAAAAAAAAAAAAAAAGATAAAAACATAGACATCCTAGGAAAAATACCTCTTGTTATTCCCCATTTTTCTCTAAATATTTCCATGTTGATTCCAAAAATGCAACTGTTCTTAACAAAGATACAGCTTCAGTCAATAGACTTCAGCAAAAAATAAAAAGATAGTTTCAATTAAAAAAAACTCCTCAGAATTACATCAAGCAAAGCCGTAATATTATAAGTATTTATGTAGTTTTCATCTTCCTTGCCTGTTCTTACAAATTGTTAAAAACACACATGTATCTACAGCTCAAAAAATGAGTTTTGGCCCTGAACACTGCTTGCACATGTATCTTGGCTTTATGGCAGACAGAATTTATCCTTTTTTATTCTGCTAGCAGATAACTGACTTACCATTGCCATAAAAGGGACAGAGCTTCAAGCACAATATGAAAATTCCAGGAATGTTTGAGTCTACCCTCACTTAGCTGATTTTTCCCTTAATATGTGCACTATGAATACAAAGCATTAATGTACTAATTTTTCTTCAAAGTTCTGTTCTAATTCTTTACCCTCCTATAAATCCACAGCAGTGTAATTTTTCAGCCTTATTTGGATTTCATTGCAATCTTAGGATTTGTTTCAATGGTTTTAGATTATCAGATATTTCAACAGAAGTCTTCAGTAGACTAGAAAACAAGTTTTCTTCCACTAGATAAACAACTCGACTAATAAGACTGAAAGACTTACAATATCCAGTCAGCACATAGCTATCCAGTGAAAATGGGCTAATTTGTTTTATCCCTTAGCTACAACTGAAATATTTGTCATGACCAAAAAAAAAAAAAGTCTTCTTCATTCTGGTATCTGTATACTAAACTAAGGATCCCATAAATTATCTATTAAAATAGAACCAGCTAATAAAACTATACATTTTCCCCTAAGTTAGTGATATTTGCATGAAAGATTACATACTTCACTGTGAATTTCCAACAAGAATATCTACAGAAAGAATCCTTAGGTAGGAATGGCATCTGATGAATTACAACACTTTCATCCACTAAGTCATTTAGAAATACTCTACCAGGTTCATGCCCCAGTGTTAAGACAATATCCTTAGGTAAAGAAGACCTATGAGAGGCAACCTTGGCTAGAAGGAAGGTTGAGCATCTTGGTGAAACCATGGACCTCCCAGGTAGCCAGAGAGATTATAAATCCCGGAACAGCTGAGACAAATATGGGCAGAGAAAAGGGTGGACACTGGGTTTTAAAGCTGGTAAAGGAGATGCAATGTTATTATAGTTGCCTCAAGTAATTTTCTTCTAGCAAACGCTAGAGAATACCAGCAGACATCTGTCAGCTTTTAAAAAAAGTTCAACACCAAGACTGATTTGTGGCTTTCATCATATTTCAAATCAGAGATGAAGCATGGAGCCTGCAAACTCGAGCTCTTCGGCACATTTCTTCTGCACCCACTTTAACAGCTGGGCAAAGCTCTCCGCTGGGGTGACAAAACTTTACCCAAAAAAGTATTTCTGCTTCCCAGTTGTAGCATTTGAAATGTTCTTTAAGGTATACATTGTTACCTACAGACAGGACAATGGATAGTTTGTCCCATGCTTAATCTATAAAAGGGCTACATCTCTGCTGAATGCAAAAGACCTAACTCACTAGGTTTAAATTAAAATATTCCAGTTCCTCATACTAATCCTTGTGTATTAAACTAATTCTTGTATTTATTTTATTACTTTGATAATTTCTTCCGCCAGTTCCCTCTCAGCCGTGTTGAAAACCTTCATCTCAGAACGCTGCCTCTGTCACTGCTACCAGAGGATGAAAGCCACAAAAAGATGAAAGAAAATGAATTATTACTTTGCAATTTGTTTAATCTGCACACTTGACAGAAGCACTTTGTGTTTTGTCCTTTACATTGTTCTGTTGAAGATGCACACCCTTCCTCAGACCCTGCAAAAGGCTGTTTGCCAGCAGCAGTAAAGGTGAAGGCAGCACCAGCGTGTACACAGAGAAAAGGCAGAGGAAAGGAGGGGAACAGAGGATGTTTAATAGTTCTTCTCTTGGATCCACCCCAAAAAAACCCCTAACCGGCATAAAATTCCATAAAAGTAGCTGAATAACTTTGCTGAAGACACAGTTACATTTTCTACTAATTAGGCTGGCATAATGTTAATCAGGTTGGCACAATGGCAGAGGCCTTATCCAGGCCTTTCAGTACTTGAAAGGGGCCTATAAGAAGGGTGGGGACAGACTTCTTAGCAGGGTCTGTTACAACAGGACAAGGGGTAATGGTTTTAAACAAAAAGAGGGGAGATTCAGGCTGGACATGAGGAAGAAATTTTTTACAGTGAGGGTGGTGAAACACTGGCCCAGGTTGCCCAGAGAGGTGGTAGATGCCCCATCCCTGGAGATATCCCAGGCCAGGCTGGACGGGGCTCTGAGCAACCTGATCTAGTTGCAGATGTCCCTGCTCGTGGCAGGGGTTGGACTAGATGACCTCTGAAGGCCCCTTCCAACCCAAACTGTTCTATGATAATGTTGGAAAATCTTGTGCCATTTATTTCAGAACACATGTGAGGACAGCATCCTTTTGATATGTTAGATGAAGGTAACATAAGAAAAAATAAAGTTAAAAAAAAAAAAAAAAAAGAAACCACATCTTTTTCCAACTCTTCTCTGGCTTCTTTCATTTCACCTTTGGCCATGCCTTTTTTATTATCTTGCTCTAATGTAATTCGGGCCAAAAAAAATGAGGGTTTTTTGCAGGCTGTGAGGCAAGGCTGACTCATCTCCACCCCGGCGCATTCCCAGGCTCCCGGCTCCCGCGGCACCTGCTGCCGGCTCCTGCACCACAGCATCTTGCACCTCTGCCTGCACCCCTGGCAACATCCCAGCATGGGGATAAAAGCAGGGCTACAATTCTCATTGGAACCCATAAGTACAAGTTTTCAGATGCTTGATGACTTGGCAAATCAGAGTTGAAAAGGGGTATCTCCTACCACCACCACACACTCAGCGAAGAAGAGTTAATACAACCTTCAGGCTTACAATGATTTTTGCTCATGTTGGAAATTAAGAGGTTTCCTAAAAAATACATATTTGAGATATTGGATCAATCAAAGTGGTAATAAGTGAATCCAGAGCTCAACACAGTATAGCAGAAGTACATGGGACTGGAAGCTGAAGTGCTTTTAAATATGTGCAACTCTAGAGGAGGGGTTTGTTGTTGTTGTTTTCCAATTTAGAAAGTTTACCCAAGCTCCTCTTTCTGTAAGAGAATATGTCAAAGTAAAGGAAGATTAAACAGACAGTGTTTTGATCTTTGAAACATTTACTCAAACCTGCTTACTTATATACATAAATTTTTCTCAATTCTAAATAGAAACTTAGAGCTAAAACGGACACAATTTTTTTCTGATTAAATCTTTGATCATTCTTTGCCTGCTTATACATGCCAGAGAGTAACAACAGACAGTGCTTTTTTGCACTATCTAGTTATACTCTTTATGAAGAATACATTTGCCTTCTTTACTGCAAGTCACTTCAGATTAGAATGGCATAATGATAGACATTGGCATATTGATCTTTTAACTTGTTCTGTATTTTACTTCTACATTGTCCAAGATACTACTATATAAAGGCTTTTGGAGGGCTAATGCCACATACTTCTCTGATGTATTAAATCACCAAGAATCATTCCAGCCAGTCACAACCCAGAGAAGTGAAAAATTTGTCTTCCCACAAACACTGTTAAACTGCAGCAGTACTTCACATTTTCAGCTGCTCGCTAGAGGCACAGGTTGCTATCCCAGTCACGTCACAGCCCATGCCCAAATTCTTCCCTTTAACCAAATTTTGCAAGGTGTTAAGGGCCTTTGTGATGGTAAAATCAACGGAAATTCTGGGAAGGGAGCACTATGTAACTTTTAAACACTGATGAAGTAAGTCAATTTATTCTCATGTTGAGGTTGTTGAATCTTCCTTTGTTTAGTCTAGTTCTATAAAAAGAACAATATTCATAAGCCTATCCCTAGAGATGGTTTCTGACATTTTTAAACAATTGTCTTAGCTGCCTGCAGCAGCTATCCTACATTTCTCTATGTGAACAAGGTAACTGACGGTATATACATCCAGCATAACCTCAGGCATTACTTATTCAGGATTTTATACGCCAAACAGTCCAGCTGCAAGGAAACACCACAGTAGTCCTGCAGGCATCTGATACACACAAACGCTCAGAAGCGAAAACTGTGCTACTTGGCATGACGGTCCAGGAACGCACTTGCGTGTGCTGATGCTCAGCAGCTGGCCGCAGGAACGAAGTTCACCGAGATGAGTCAGGGATGACTACTCAGAGAGGCTCAGGGACAGTGTTTTCCAACACAGCCGGCAGCAAACAGGTATGTGTTCCCAAAACAGCCCGCCCTTCTCTCCTGACTCCAGCACCCTGTGCCATGATGCTGTAGAAGAGGCGGTCAGAGGGAGAGACAGGGAAAGCAGGCAGGAAGGACAGCAGGATGAGATTCTGGGAGCAAAGAGCCATCAGGCTTGTCCCCTTTCCTCCCAGACGTGCCCATGCATTTTCCTCTGTATATATCTTGAACAAATGACTCCCCACTTGTACGGGTGGACAGGCAAACCCACGACTGCTGCTTCCCCTGTAAGTGCTCCTCACCTTGGACTGGAAGGCCACCTTCCTGCCCACGGTCTCAGGGCCCTCTGTGGTGCACCCTTGGCCATCCCACGTTCTCATACCCCTTTCTGCCAAGCTACCTCTCTCCAAAAGGAAGAAAAGAGTGCTGTACTCTTCTTCAAACCCTCTTGCACCCCACCATAGTCTGGCAGGGGAAACCAAACTCCATCTCCTATTTCCCCGTGAAATCTTCTAGCCCAAGAGGTGCTTAACTTATTGGAAGTCATTTGGGTCTCTCCTTCTGGCCACATTTTCTGAACTGAAGTGACCATATTTCCATCCTGAACTAAAACCCGTCACGGTTTGTTAGATGTGCTCTTGGTATTGACAAGTCCTTGAGGACATTCCCGGACAAGGATGTCCAATAGCCTTAGGGGACAGGTCTCTCAGCATCTAAGACAGTGGCAGCCCTAGACACAAATGGCTGCAGAAGGCAGGTGCACAACCCAGCCTGACTTCATTAGTAAAAGCACACAAAGTGAACCGCTGCCAGTCATCCAGACTCAGTCATATGACCTCTTTTCAGTGACACACCAAAAGCCCAAGTAATTTCTTTTATCTGCTCTAGGTTTATCTGCCCTGTACTTATTCATCTCAATAAACTATGTTTTTTAATGAAAAAGGAACAGCAAATCTGTTCACGCTAGTTGGAAGCAATTTATTTTTTTGCTTTTGGCCTAGACTCACATGTCTCACACTGCAACCCCAAATACAATTTAAAAATAGGATGGGTGACACAGGGAAGGTGTGAAGGTGATACAGCAGAGCTGCCTTTGCCCAGACATGGATGCGGCACCAATACCCAGCCAGGGCTACCCAGGGACAGGAACCTCCTGGCCTTCCACCAGCGCGTCCCCAGCTGCCACCACACGCTCAGCTCAAACAGCACTGGTGGAATCAACATTGTGGAAAAAATTATGCATGCTTTTATCACTGTTTTGGCCTGCCTTCTCCTAGTAGCTGGATAGAGTTTGCCTTTAGCTTTGGCCTGGCTCCTGTTTTGGCAACACTAAAAGGGGAACAGGACATGGCTTGGGATCTTGGAGACACCACTAAGCCCACCACCCAGCAGCAGTAGACAGGGCATTTCCTCCATTCCCATGGCATTACATGGCAGCCAGCGCACTCGTGTCAAAGGCACCTTGCCCTGGGGCTCAAGCACAGCGAGAAGATCTTGCTCTGTTGCAGAAAGCACAGGGACCAGCACTGCAGAGGCAACCACAAGGTACCGAAACATGAAACCAGGATTTCCATGGCATTGTCATCTCCCAACCAAGCAGTACTAATGTTAGGAAATGGACTTTCTTCAAAGGAAATGGCAGCCTGAAGAGTGTCAGAAATGAGAGCCCCTGCAGAGAACCATCAAAATAAGCTTCTCCTGCAACTGTCTCGTGGGAGCAGTCTCTCAAGCCTGACCTGGAAACTTCTTAATCTACTGCCCTGTCTTCCACTCTGCTCTCCTTACAATTTGAAAATTAGTCTCCTGACAAGAACATGGAACAGTACAAAAGCCTAGATTAGCTATAATTAACATTTTAATTATAATTAGTTGATGTAAAAAACACTGAGCTTCCAGTGCAACATCTGGATGCATTTTATAGGTGTCACATTACAACCTGTGGGAGCTGCCATGGAGCAGCTCCCTTTTCTGTACCGAGGCACATGATCCTGACAGTAGCTGGCTCAAGTCTGGCTTTCCTACGTCAAATGCCTCTGTGAGAGCAGTCCTTCCAAATCTCCTTGTATGTATTTAATCACAGATATGTCGGTGATAAAAACAATTTTTTCACTCTGCCAGCCCTGTTACACTGCAGAACCACCACTCCCAACACGGCATGAGCTGCTTCTGCTACGTTTGCATTCACAGGCACGGTCTCAAGTACCTGCACAACCACAATGCACATATGAAGAAACATTTTTTTTTTCCTGTGAGGGTGGCCAAACACCTGCACAAGTTGCCCAGAGAGACTGAAGAGTCTGTGTCCTTGGAGACGTTAAAAAACTGGCTGGACACAGTTTTGAGCAGCCTGCTGCAGTTGGCCCTGGTCTGTGCATGGCGTTGGACCAGATGCTCTCCAAGGCACCCTCCAGCATCAGCGATTCTGTGATGAAGGCCACAGGACAGTTAAAAATACGAAAAGACTGTGGCTGCACAAATAATATATATATTTTATTTAATCTACCTGATATAAGCTGTTTTGGGGAAGGAAAGAACCAGCATCATGTTTTGCAGAACAGCAGTTGCTCCATTCAGCCTATGGCAAACAGTACTGCACAGAACCTTGCCTACCATGCAGTCTTCTGCTAACACAACTCCTCTTTAAATGTAAACAGTGCGAATGAATTCGTTTGATGACAATGTAAGCACTGGGCCAGCTCTGCCAGCTCTCCAAAAGCAGAAGAGGTCTTGCCTAGGTGTACAGTCGATCACACCACCCACCCATGATCACTCAGAGGCATCAGCCTGGCTCAAGGACCTCCAAAAAGAAGCTCCTCAACCACCATCCGCTCCTGGTACACTGCAGGCCAACAGCAGCCTCCATCGCCTTTTGGGAAGTTGCTAGTGACAGGCAACAGCGTGGAGCTGGGGACAATGCCAGCAGAACTGAACTGACTGAAAGGCCACCCATGTACGGCTGAAAGTTTATCTAAGGCAACAAAACTGCAAGGAGTTCATACTTGTGTTTCCCAGTGGCGCTGAAGAGGAACTGTAAATCTGCAGTCAGCATAGCATAGAATGGTTAATCATGAAGATAACTTCATAATATAATTAACAGCTCCAGAAATCTTGATTTTAATAAAACAATTTATCCAGTACATTAAAGACGCTTCCAAAATAGAGCCTCTTCAGAGTTGCTACAGAAGACCTTAAATTGTGTAACTGATACTAAAATTTATATCTTCTTTTGATAAGCATATCTTCCCTATGTAGTTTTCTGTCTTTGACATGACTGTCATGATTTTACCCAATTACTTTACAGTGCAAGACAAAAGCACATCTCACAAACTGACACTTATACTTCCAGGAATACCAAATTCAGAACTCAAACATGAATCATTTACTTCAAAAGATTTTAATTAATTAAAATTAATTATATCCTGAAAGGAATACAGTTTAATCAGCTTAATGCCACATGATGAGTGAATCGCCTAAGAGGTGCATCACCAAGTGATTTACAGCAGTCACAGTAAGCCTGATATTATCAGCCTAGGAGCAACAGATAAGACACCAGAAGTTCAGTGCATTTCTTACTTCAGCTGATTCAAGGCAAACGTACTATCCCCATGGTCACACTATGATACCATAATTCATTATAAAAATTCCATCTGAAACTGCAGAAAAAAGAGTTTAAAATAACCATTTCTCATACTTCCTTTACTGATTAAAATGATAATACAAGATCTTACATTTATAGCAGGAAGCACGACTAAAATCCATCTGCCAGTGCCTACTGAAGAGTATTCTGCACCCCTGAATTTCACTGCTCCAATATCAATCTAACCAAATGCAAGAAACCAAGGAGACACGAAAAGATGATCTATTTCAAACTATTGTGTCAACTGGCCTTTACTTAGAGGTACAGAGGGAACTGCACAAATACTTCAGGAGCGCCAGGAAAAAGTCCTTTAACTTAAGGACAGCGGATAGCTAATATCTCAGTGATAAAATTAGCTCCCTGAGCAAAACTTTCAGACTGCTTGCATACTTTCGATTTTAAATGTCTGTGGCTGAATCTGGCTCCATCGGGAGAGGTGCCAGCACTCAGCTTTAACTAACCATTATCATCGGGATCCTTCCTGCTCTCCAGCCTACTGCCCATCGTGGGGGTCAAAGGCAGCGAGCACCCACTTGGAGTCCAAGCAACCAACCACTTTTTTTTTTTTTTCCCTTTCCCTTTTTTTTTTTTTCCTTTCCTTTATTTTTATTCCTAGGAAAGCTCACCTCTCACCTTTTTTTTTCTTTTTTTTCTTTTTTTTTTTTTTTACAGTGGAAACACAACTTGCAACTTCCAGATCCCGGGCGGGTGCGTGTTTTATATTCCCTCCCCAGCCAGCGGCGCTCCTGGCCGACCCGTGGGAGAGCGAAGGGCGGCGGGGCCCTTCTCCCGGCGCTAACCCGCACCCCGCCGCCAGCCCGTGGGGAGGCCGGGGGCCCACGCGCGATGCCGGCCGCGCCGCCCCGCACCCGCGGAGGGCCGGCGAGCGGACGCGGCCCCGCAGCCGGGCATCCCCGCATCCCCGCCAAGCCCACCTGGCCGCTCCACCCTTCCGAGAGCGGAGGCCCCGTGCGATTCAGGCACGGGCAGAGAATAGGGATGGGGGCTCACCGAGCCGACCCCCGAGGGCACCCCGTCCCCTCCCCGCGCGTCCCCGGGTGAGGGTCCCGCGTGGGCACCCCGTCGCGCAGCCCGGGGGAGCCGCCCCCCGCGTACTCACCGCGGCAGACACGGCGCTGAGCTCGGCGCTCAGCAGCAGCCCGAAGCCCAGCCAGAGCCGCATGCTGCCGTGCACCGCACCGCGCCGTCGGTCCCTGGGCGGCGGGGCGCCGGCGGCTCAGTGTGGGGCTCCGCGGGGCCGGCCCCACATGCGCGCCTCTCCCCTCCGTGGCGGCCGCGGCGCCTGCAATGCCTCGGGGGCGAGGGACTAGCCGCGCCGTAAACTATGGGCGGCGGCAGCCCCCTCTCCTCCCCCCGGGCGGGGACCCTGGGAGGGCGCAACCTCGCCCGCTCCCCGCCGGCCGCAGTTCCTCCTCCTCCTCCCCGCCGCGGGTGGGTGGCGGGCCGGCGGCGGGGGGGTGTGGGCGGAGGGGGGGAGGCGCGCCGCTTCCTCGCCCCAAACTGCCGCTGCCGCCCGGAGGGCACGGCAGCGCGGCGCGGCGCGCAACGGTGCGGAGCGGGCGCGGAAGGGGCCGGGGGCGCTGTCTCCGCCCGGCCCGTCGGGGTCCGCGCCCCCGCGGGTAGGTGCGCGCCGGAGGGACGCCGCTCTGCGCGACGCGGGAAGCGGCGCCACCTCTCCCCCTTCCCCGTCCCGGGATCGGCCCGGCCGGAGGGGCCGCTCCCCGCTCCGCCGAGCCCGGAGACCTCCGCCGAGGGGACCGGAGTCACACGCGGGCTCTTCTCTGCCTTGCAGGGGCGGCCGTCCGGCGGGAGGAAACCCTGAGCCGAGCCCACGGGCAGGGAAGGAGCGAAAATGGACATCTCGCAGCTTCCCAGCGCACGTATCTTTGTTTGTCAGTAAGTAATTCCGCTCGGCAGGCTTTTGGAAATAACTTCTTTAAAGTGGTATTGTCACCTTTAACTGCAGAGTTTCATCACGTGCTTGTTTTGTGCTGGCTTAAAACAATCTCGTGCTTATTCACCTTTCCCTGCAGGGATCTGGGGCTTCTGCTGATCCTGATGGAAGTCGTGCTGTCAGCCGTCAAAGTGGATGCTGTAAGTAAAATGCCTTGGGACTTTTACTGAGGAGAGAGGAGGAAAAAGCAGTTTCCTTGGTACCAGAAAGTGAGGAACTGCTTTTTCCTTTGCTGGATGGCTTATCTATCATTCGCTAAAAGAAACAACCAACAAATCATCTCTGCAAGCTTTACAGATTACTGCCTTCAACAAAATGACGTTTAGCAGAGAAGCATAAGGCTTCAGTGTCAGGCTGTTGGAAGTATTCCTGTACTACTTTTGCACAGATTGGGTAATTTGTTAAAGCAATAGCAAAGCAAGCCCCCCAGCTTCTTCATTTTCATAAGAAAAGCACCAAAAATACAGTACTACAGGTACCAGAGACTACTTTGGAGAAGTTAACCTGCAGATGAAGTATCTTCAGTTAAGTACAGACCTCATCTGAGGACTGAAAAGTTGAAGCTATGGCTTATTTTTACAAACCAGAGGCATGTTTATAAATAATTTGTTGTTAAATTGTTAAATCAAAAAATAGGTAAGTTAGGTACTATATGGGTGGCTGCGACTATCCGCTTGAGGTGTTGATGTAAACAGAAGTTATTAAACTCTTGGGTCATTGTCCCAAGGATGTGAAGGAAGTGAGAGATAACATATAGGAGAGTGCAACATTTGGGTGTTACAAAGCTTGCTGAATGTAACGGAAACATTGTCATTCACATCAATAGGCTCTTGATCAGGCCCAAATACAGCAGACTGACAGGTTGCTCAGACGTGGTTTGTGGCTGCATTTGTCAGCCACCGAGTGTGGGCAACATGGTCACGTGCAAGTGGGACTATTATTACATTTTTTTCAAAAGCTATCCTACTCATATTTTAATCCTACTGTCTGCAACTCTCACCCCTTTTTTATGACTTTGTACTCCTCATAGATATCTGATGTGGTTACATCTTTGTGGTGAGATGGCGTAATATGTTAAGGAATGGGAAGTACTAGGGCTTTTGCAGCAGGAGTTGTGACACACGACAATTCTGCACTCAAGCTGCAGCTGGCAGGGGGAGTTTGCCTGTGGGTCTGCATGGCTGGTTGGTCTCTTCACATTCTGGCTGAGCAAGAGGTGGTGGGCTGAGGATCCACAGCCCCATGGGAAGGGACACAAGCGAGGACCTCGGGTGTCATGTGCTACATTTCTTTGCCATGTTTTCATAGACACATCATTCTGCTGAGTAACACTAAATGGATGGTGATATGACCATGTGCTATTGAAACCAGAGCAGGCTGGTGATAACGCGAGTGTTCTAGGCCAAGTAATGACATCACTGGGATCGGTTGACATTAAAAGGCGGCATTTTTGGTATGACTCTTCTTTTTAAGAAGTTGTGCTGTAGCGTGCGTAGCATGATACCTGAGCTTCAGCTATAGCATGAGCTAATTCATTCTCCTTCATGTTCTTGCTTGTAGACTGCAGGCTGTGGTGTTAATGCAGAGCTATACTGAAGAGGTGTTCGAGCTGCCTCAGTTAGTGGATGCAGTCTGGTCATGGCTGCTTGAATTGCCACATGTTGGTTTTCCCAGAGTACCTTGGAAGAGTAAACTGGCCTGCTTGGAGGTCTGATTTCCCTGATTTAACAGTTCCTAAGGTGGAGGCTGCATAGGAGATGAAACACCGCAGTGAATGCGAGTGAGGAAGTTTGGTCACATTTCCATGAAAAATTAGAGCTGCATTGCCACCAAAATATTTATCCCATTTTCCATCCATGTGCCACTCCCTTCCCTTGGCCAGCACACATCTTTCTGTAGTCGTGTGGTGAACTGAACTGGAAAATTACTTGTTTAAACTAAGCAGTCCCAAGTAGAGAAGAGGGGTGAGAGCTAACTTGAGCCTGGATCAGATCACCACTTGTATTCATAGAAACTTGGGCTGGCACAGGGCTAGGAGCAGGCAGCTGAGGGTGGGAGAAGCAGCGGGCTTGCTCCTTGTGGTGACAGCTCTAGTCGAGTGTGTTTGCGAAGTGACAAAGTAGGTGTGCATGGGAAGCAGCAGCACCTGAGTAATGGCAGGTGCAGTCGTATTCTTTATATTGTAATCCTGTTTGTCATGTTGAACCTTCTGTTACACAGATAAATGTGCTTATGTTATGAAGTGTTTTATTAGCTTCGATTTAAAAAATACGGTGAATGAGTGAAGTCTATGGGACCAGATCTTAAAAGTTGTGGTTCTGCCTGTAATGAGACAAGCAGAGCAGCTGAGCTTGACAGCCATATATACATGAATGACTAACAGCTGCTGAAGATAAGTGGTGTTCTATGAGTGAAAATGCACATAGGAAGAAACTGGGATGAGATTCAGGAGAAAGCCAGGAAGGAGAAAGCAAGAGGGGAACTCAGAGCATTTGAATGGATGTCTTGCCTGGCAGGCTGCTGTGAGCTGTTAGGGAGACAGATGTTTCTCAGCAGAGAAAGAAGCGAGAGGAAGAAAAAGGAGAATGTTGAGGTTATCTGAGGATTGGGGAAGAAGAAATGTTGCCTTTGGGGAGAGGGGAGGATGCTGGTTGCAGGCGTGAAGAGTGCTAAGGAAGAGTCACTGGATGGAGAGGCAAGGAGAGACAGCCAGATGGAGTGGATCAGGCTCCAGTTATCTTTAGCGCTTTTTGGCATACGCTGGCAATGTTAAAGCCCCCAAATAATTTTGGAACTATTCTAAATTGTAGATTTAAATCTTCATCTGGCTTAAATAAAATTAAGTTGTGTTAACTACCCAAAGTTTAGCCAAGTTTGCAGATTTCTTCTCTCTCTTTCTCTCTCTGCAAATATATTGCATCCAAAATATAATTCTAGGATTTGGGTTTTTTTCTTTTCAGAGAGGATATATCATTTGATAATGCTGATTTTTTTTTTCCTTTTGTTTTTCCCAAAGCACACTTCTTCCGAAGTAGTTTTGTGGCATTTTATAACTTTATTGATGCCCCCTTAGTAAATACTTTAAACTGTCCCTAAGGAAAATAACTTTTTTAAAAGAGTTATGTTCTGATGGGAGCAATGGAGTCCCAGAAAAGAAGAGAACAATTGTCAGATAAAAGAAAGAAAGAAAAGTGAGAGAGAACAAGTTAGAATAACATTTGCAAAAATACCTACAAGTAAGAGATGATAGTTGACGTATAAAAATGAGAACATACATAGATACATAGAGAGGTTTATATAGAAAGAAAATAGAATCAAAGTAATGCATGAGATAAAATTCTCATGGCTTCTGTGACATTGTAAGGGATGTATTAGGGGGAATGTCATCAAAGGCGAAGAAGCAGCAGTTCTTAAAAGAAGAGGATAAACCCAACAATACTATGTACTTCTTTCTATAGACTTCATCGTGAAATCAGATCGCTGACATGGGTGCCTGAGTTATTGCTTGAAGTTAAAATGTGTCAATGCTCTGTGACTATCTTACATCCAGGTTTTCCCATATGTAGCCTGTTTTATTCCATCTGGGAAATTTTGTCTGGTTGAAACAGGAGGACTTTTTACAAGATGAAAGAAGCCAGCGTGGAGTAATCACCTGCTGAGCATGTCCGCTGTGAACACATGCACTAAGATTGCAGTGTGCAAAACAAGATAGTTACGGCATGCGTGCTGCCCAGGTGATCTAGGAATGAGTCGTCAATCTGACATATTGATTTCTTCTGCTGGATTACTTAGTGCATGAAAAGTAAATGTCTCTTCCTGGAAATACCAGACCCCCTACCTGCGCGCTGCTTCAGAAGGGATAGGTGAGGAAGGAGAGGAGGTGGAGTAGCCATGTATGTTAGGGAGGGTTTTGATTTTCTGGAACTTGAGGAGGGTGATGATAGGGTTGAGTGTCTATGGGCGAGAATCAAGGGGAAGGGCAACAAGGCGGACATCCTAGTGGGGGTCTGTTACAGGATGAAAAGGCAGATGAAATATTTTGCAGGCAGCTGGGAGAAGTCTCCCGATCACTAGCCCTTGCTCTTATGGGGGACTTCAACTTACCAGATGTCTGCTGGAAGTACAACACAGCAGAGAGGAAGCAGAGCAGTCTAGGAGGCCCCTGAAGTGTATGGAAGACAACTTCCTAACACAGCTGCTTAGTGAGCCTACCAGGGAAGGAGCCACCCTGGATCTGTTGTTTGTAAGTAGAGAAGGGCTCGTGGGCAACATGTCGTTTGGAGATCGTCAGGCATTGGAACAGGCTGCCCAGGGAAGTGGTGGAGTCACCATCCCTGGAGGTGTTTAAAAGGCGTTTAGACGAGGTTCTTAGGGACATGGTTTAGTGCTACAGTTAGGCTAGGTTAGGTTATGGTTGGACTCAACAATCCTGAGGGTCTCTTCCAATCAAAATTATTCTATGATTCTATGAAATAGCTCTACCTAGGAGATCTCCCAAAAAGAAATGTCACAATCCTATTCTAGAACACCTTGATATGAGACATTTCTCCACTTGCAGACATGGCTTATTTATGTCTGTTTAAATAAGTGTACAGTTTGATTTATCTTTGAGTCAGAATTGTGATCTGTGAGGAAATGGGACAGAATAATGATACCTTGCGAAAAAACAGTATGTTGAGGAGCCTCCTAGGATATCTCGTCACTTTATACAAAATTTCTGTGAACCCTGAAAGAATTTGGGTAGTGCAGAGAGGCCTCTTTCTACCTTTAGTCATGGAGCTGTGAAGAAGGGGCAGTTCAGTTAAAGAACTATGAGAAGTCCGGAGTGAAGGAGGTAGCATCCAGGCAGCTACATAAGGCAAAACCCCTTGGTTTCACCGACACCAACAGCCATGCCTTGATCTACCGTGATGAGGATCATGGTGTGCATCATGCTGCAGATGGGCGGTAAGACAGGATTTTTGATTTTTCTTTTATCAGAACCAGGATTTCACCTGCTAGGATCGTACAATGTAAGGCAGACTAACATACTCACTGCAAGTATTGCATACATGGAAATGTAGTCATGGTCCATAGATTTAAATTCCTTATTTCTCGTCCTTTCTTTCTTGTATGCTGTCTGCTCCACTCATCAATAAGAGTTTCCTTAAATGTCTCTTTCCCTTGTTATTCCTCAAATTCTTCCTTGAAATTCTTTTTTGCTGCCATGCCTATGAAACCAATATGCTTCTTAACTTCTTATTAATTAATCACTATTCCTAGGATGATTTCTGTAAGAGTAATTTCTACTATGTCTGGTGGATTAGAGACACTTTTGTTTATAAACAGCCATATCCTAACACTGATCCAAGCTGTTCATTCAAGAACTAGAGACAGGTTACACCAAAAGCAATATATTGTGTCTCCCTGGAATCAGTAGTGAGGAGGAAGAGGTTCTTATGTGTGTCCATGTTCTTTATTCTCTCAGTGCAAAGCCACACAGATTTGTTACACGCTCTTCCTTGTAAGGAGGTCAGAAGCATGCTCAATGAATGTCTGCAATAATATATTCAGAGGAATATTCTTAGAGTTGTTCTTAGAGTTATTAAATGGCATATCATATAGTCTTGTTGCATTTGACAGAAGAAGAGATGGAGTTCTGTCAGCTTCCCATATTTCTTAGAGGCTAAAATGTTGATACTGAGAGACAAGGTAAACGATCATGTAACAAAATGATCTTGTTATTTTTGTCACTTTACTCTGAAAGTAGCTGAAGCAGTTTCAAAAATTCAGCATCACTTTTCCTTGAGCTTTCAAAGTAGCACATCTGGGTTTTATTGTGTAGTAATCGCACCACAGGAAGTCTTTATGCATTATGGTACTAAACCTACCATGTATTTTTTTAAATTTCGTGCAAAAAAATTATTTATAAGCCCAAACAGATTTGCCTTACCGAAAATGTAAAGCTGTGTTGTGGCTTATTCAGTTATACTATAAGCAAACACATTTGTTGTAAACATTTTAATTCAGTAGTTAAGATCACAGTTTGTATTAGCGGCTCTTTTTTTTTTTCCTTTTTGCAGTAATGAGTTTCTTGTTTGGGACCAAACTATTCTTTATTAGTTCATTGCTTTTGTTTTTCCAAGCCAAAAACTGGTCAAGGAGTGGAACATTCTTTGTATTGTATTATACCAATCCAAGATCTTAGTAGCGTTCAAAGTTAATTTAGTAGCTTACAGTTAAGATATCTTTGCTTGCCAAAGAAGGCAGCTTTTCTTCTCTAACCCCCTCTCCCTTAGGAAACTAATGCCTTGCCCTATTCACAGTACCTTGTTTGCTCCTAAGGAGCAAAAAGCACAGTGAAATTTGCGGTATTTCCTGATGTTTATCAACAGTTACTTTTGTTAAAATGGCAGCAGCTAGTTGGCAGCAGCAGTTGACTCAGCTCGAAGTGAAAGTATGTGATTTTTATCATGCAAAAATTTCTGAGTGACTAAGGACCAACATTGTTGATTTTCATGTGCCCTCTTTTGTCTATTTGGAAGCTGAATGTGCTGGTGTGAATCATGGCCGTGCAAGGCTAGCTCCTTGTTTTCAGGCCCTAGAAATGATGTGTAGCAAGGGAAAAGCTCTTGCAGAGAAGTTAATGAGCAAACTTGCCATTGCATGAGTAATTGCACATAGTTCAGCTGGATCATGTTTTTGCAGCACAGTTTGATCTCTTCAATAGTTATGGTATTTGACCAGGCTACTGCATCTTCCAAACACATGTGGTTTTGCACCATCTTTCAGTTTCTGCTTTTGCACATCCCAGGAAGGAGGTGCAGATGCTGTTGATTCAGCAGCAGTGCAGGAGGCAGGAGATGGAGGCTGGGGTGGAGAGGCAGGTAGGGTCTTTGACCTCCTGGCACATCCCTGCAGCAGCAGTGGGTCCAGGGCTGGTCACTGAGGCCAGACACAGCCCTGGAGAGCTGGGCAGGGCCATAGGGATGGACAGACCAAGGCCAGGCTGGGATGTTGGCCCACAGGTGGGGTCAGGGAGGCCCATGGCAAGGTACAGGCATAAAATCGTAGAACAGAATCATAGAATTGTTTTGGCTGGAAGAGAGCTTTAAGAACATCGAGTCCAACTATTAACCTAGCACTGCCAAGTCCACCAGTGAACCACGTCCCTAAGAACCTCATCTATACATCTTTTAAACCCTTCCAGGGATGGTGACTCCACCACTTCCCTGGGCAGCCTGTTCCAATGCCTGACAACCCTTTCCATGACGAAATTTTTCCTAATACCCAATCTAAACCTCTCTGGTGCAACTTGAGGCCATTTCCTCCTGTCCTGTCACTTGCTACGTGGGAGAAGAGACCAACCCCCTCCATGCTACAACCTCCTTTCAGGTGGCTGCAGAGAGCGATCAGGTCTCCCCTCAGCCTCCTTTTCTCCAGGCTGAACAGCCCCAGTTCCCTCAGCCGCTCCTCATCAGACTTGTGCTCCAGACCCCTCACCAGCTTCGTTGCCCTTCTCTGAATTCGCTCCAGCACCTCAATGTCTTTCTTGTAGTGAAAAGCCCAAAACCGAATGAAGGATTTGAGGTGCGACCTCCCCAGCGCCGAGTACAGGGGGACGGCCACTTCCCTATTCCCGCTGGCCACACTATGTCTGATACAAGCCAGGATGCCCAGAGTTTGGCCCGAGCTCAGACGCTGCTGGCGTGCCGAGGGGGAAGCCCTACTTCTCACGGCTGTTTTCCCACACAGCTCGATTCTCACCCCTCTGCGAGGAGCGGCCGCGCAGCTGCACCACGGGCTGGCCCTGCGCCCGGGCAGCCGGTCCCGGGGCTCCCCTGCGGCAGACAGGGAGTGGGGCCTGAGGCGGCCGATGGGTCCTGGTGCAGCCCAGCCAGCCCGGGGGTGGCCATGGGGCAGGAAACAGGCACACTGGAAAAGCAGATGTGCAGGTTTAAAATTCGGTGGAGATTTTGGGAAATCAGCATTTTTTTAGAAGGGCTGGGGCAGAATTTCAAAATTGACCGCAGCCTTCCATATAAATTGAAAGGGTGGTGTTATTTGGCTTATTTTTCTCCTGACAGAGCAGACATTCCTCAAAAAAGGACTTTTTGTCAAGAAAAAAAAGTTTCAATGTAAATTTACCAATGACTTCTATTTTGATTCTAGACATGCAAGATCAGAAGAACATTTAGATCATATCGGTTATTAAGGATGTATGCTTACTGGGATATTTCAGGCATCCTTTTTTTTCTGAAATGATCCCAACCTTTGTTTTGAAGGAGCTTTCTGAAGTCAGCAAGTAAAGATCATTCAGATAAATAGGGCTTGGCTTAATTTTGGCAGGTCTTAGCTGCAGATCATGCCCACACCTCCTCTTACCATTGGCTGATGGAGCCAAGTAATAAATTCTTTATTCTGACCATACTTTTCCTTTACATTTCGCAAGGTTTTTAAAGGTTCTTTGCTGGTCAAAATTACCTTCTGACTCTATAATCAGGCTGGGATGTCAGGCAAAATGAAATGTTTTGGATACGGATACATCACAAACCCTTCCATTCGTCTTGTCATACAAGTGGGTGGTTTGTTTTTGTAATTTTTTTTTTTTTTTTTGCTTGTGTCATTAGAAAACAACTAATTGCCTCAGGTTTAAGCTTTGTCTCAAACCGCAGCTCTGAGCTTGTGAGCGTTTACACCCAACACAGTTCCTGGAGCTTGCACACTGCTGTCGGTGCCAGGTGCGGCGGGCAGAGCGGCGTGACTGCCCCTCTGTCCTTCTGTCCGTCCTCACGAGGCCATGGCTCCTGGCTCAGCAGGAAGCTGACCGCCTCGCTGCACGCCCCAGCCTCCTGCGGAAACGCAAGCTTGGAAACAAACCTGCTCTTCATCGGGGATTAAAAAAAAAAAAACGTAAAGGAAAGGAAAGGAAAGAAGGAAAGGGAAAAAAGAAAAGAAAAAGAGAAGCATCTGTACAAATTGGCGATTTGCTGTCTGTACCGTGGGAGTCTCTGTTGTCAGGTCCTGCCCTTGCAGCTGTGGGGAGCAGAATCGTTTCTTAAGGTAGAGGCTGGAAACTGGGAAAGCTTAGGAGGCTTTTGCCATTGCGCTCGTGTGCGCATCACTCTCAGCACAGTGTTGGCCCCTACTGCCCTGCCTGTGCAATCCCTGGACTTGCTGCAAACAGATGAGGAAAGGCATTTTCACATTCAAGTTGCAGCCTCGCCAGCCTCACGTAATTGATGTTCAGCCAGCTGGTCCGAGTCTCCCAGCACCCTGAACATGTGTGTGGAGACCCTGGGGAGCGACTCCGGGAGGACAGCAGAGCCGCTCACTGGGGCTGCCGGCGTGTCTCGGTGGCGAAGGGAGTGGGCAGAAAGGAATGCCGCTCCCGCGCAGGGCTGGGAATAGCCGCTGGGGCCGCAGAGCATGGGAAGCCTGCATATCTCCCCGAGCCGGCAGCCAGGGAAACAGTCTGCTGGAAACGGCCCAAACGTCTCTGCGTGACACTTGGAAAATCTTGAGTGACGCTGGCTGGAAGAAGGAAGTGAATGGGGAAACTTAAGCGTTTCCCTTGTGGTGTGGGGCTGAAGCTGGGCTTTCCCCAGGTGCTTTGCAGGTGTGTGGTGAGAGTAGGTAAAAAGAAGTAGAAAGTTGCCCAAATCTTCTGTCCTCTGTCCATACCCACAAGGCAGCCAGCACATCTGTTATCTCTTAACTCACTAGAGCCCACAGGCTGCTTCCTCTCTGGCTGCGTCCCTTACGGTAAACCACAGAGTCCCAGGTGTATTCTCTGCCCTTGTGGCAATTGGCACAGTCTGTCCATGTCCATAGCAACCATTAGCCTTGGTAATTAGCCTCCTTAGCTTCCAAAACAGGGTGGCCCCTTAGAGACTGCCTGTGGTCCTTACATTATGCTGACTCCAGCGCCATGCCCAAAAGTATCATGAGGGAGTGCTGAAGCAAAGCAAGCGAAAACTTCCAAGCCCAAGCAATAAGAATGCACGGGACCTTTCTGACACCGAAATGGTACAGGAGGTCAAGCTGCGAGGCACGGGGCTACTTAACATGTTAACGTAGACATGGAGCATATGTGCCTCAGACTGTGACAGATTAATTGGCTGGAAGTTGGGGTCCACGCTCATTTCTCTTATGCATCAGTGTATTGGGTAGTTTTATCTGAGTAAGGATGAAATATAAGAACTGAGCTGTTTCATGGTGAGGTGCAGAAAATGTCAGCATTCCTAACGCTTAAAGCTTGTTTTGCAATGGTGTTTCTATGTCACTCACTCGAATAGGAAATTTATGCCAAGGAAAACCAAAACTCCTCCTGATAATTTGTTGTTTCGTGGCATTATCATGCCCTATTTGTTGATATCTACATCATGTAAGTAAAATGAAGTACAAAAATAAGCATGTAAATAGATGTAAATGGCAATAGGCCGCAAATCAAACTGCAAAAGCAGAGGCATCAAGAAAACATTCACTAGTTCTCTTTGTCATGCCTAAGTGTTAGGAAAAATAGTCCTTCCCAAGGAAAGGACAGTGACTAGAGTATATAGCACTTGGCTACGTGCTGGTTTTCTGGTGGCTCATGCTGCTTTCCCCAACTGTGCTTTGATCTGTTCTTGGAGAGCACGAACACTGCAGTGCATCTCCTTCAGCTACCTCCCTCTTCTAAGAGACTTCTCATCTACATGGAGTGGTCAGATGAAGGGAATGGCAAAAATGTGATCTCGTGCCTTCTGGGTTTAGAATAAAGTCACGGATGGGTGAGTAGTAGAAGGCAGGGGGCATTTCCAATGAGTAAATAGACTTAATCAGACTCATAGGCTGCGAAATATGGTACTATTTCCACACATCAAGCTATCTGTTACTGAATCCCTTCCAAGATGTTATTATCTAGGTAAATTTATATGGCTTATGGACTGGGGAGCAATCTGGAAAAAAATAGATTTCTCTTCAACATTTATTTCCTTTTATGAATTTATGCCATCAAATTAAGATCCAAACATTTTACACCATCCATCTAACGCAGGCTCTGACCAATACTGATCTGATTATTTTTCTGTTGAAGATGGGAAACATTAAACTCTCTTTGTTGTTTCTTGTTCATAACAATCCTGTTTGTGCCTTCAAGGGAATAAGATAGTAGCCATTCCTGATAAGGCATGTTCTATAGTCTAAGATGTTAGAGAACTTCAAGAAGATGTTACCTCTGCTTTCACAACTCTAATCTTTTGCTTGAGGTTTGTACGGTACCTTAGGGACACAGTACTACGTAGGGTCACAATTGAGTAGATGTGTGATTAGTAAGGCAGCTTGAGGCTGGACGATAAATCACTTTGAAGACTGGGAGTGTAGTCTTGAATTTGTCTAAGGAATCCCTATGAGCCCTACAGCAACATGCTTGCGTGATCCTGTGCTGCTTAGTAGGTATGCAGGCCTTCATGCTTTGAACCAACTGGTTTGTTGGTTTTTTTCCCCAAGGAAAAACATACAGCAGTTACTGTGACCAAACCAGAGGCAGTCAGAAACATCGTACTGGCATGTTGGGAGCTGTTTGTGTATAGAATCCCATTTCCATGAGGTGGACTCCTGGCTTGTCAGCTGCTTCATTGGAAGTATACCATCACAGATTAAGGATGATCTAATTTTTACTACTTCTTCAAGGTATTTCATTTAATGCGATTTCCATGTTAGTCATGTATCATACGCTGTCTTCCATAAAGCCAGTAACAAGTGTAAACAAGGAGAGAGGAACTGAAGTACAGCCATCATTCATTATTAATGAGAGGTAGACTGAGATCCACCCCAGCCATGTACTCTTAGCCTTGAGGCTACCAATCTTTCATTAGGCTTTTAAAAAATGTTCTATTAAGACGAGCACACATAACTTCATAGAAGAGCATAATTAATTTGGAGAGATTAAAGCTCGTCCTTCTGAGGAGATAAAGGGATATGGAAATGCACAGGCCAGGTAGTTTCACTACTTACCCCGCAGACAGAGTCTGTAGAGGGGTTACCGTGCTGCATGCAGGTAATGGGCAACCCCACGGTAATCCATTCATCTACGCAGAAATGTCAACTCGCCAAGCCCATTTATATACATACAGAAGAAACCGGATTTTTTTTTTTAATTTAAAATGGGAAAGGAACCCACCTAAGACTAATCAACTCTTATCTCAAGATCCCCCATTGTTTGCAGCTTTTCTGTAAACATAAATTTACTCTTTTCTTTGAGGAAAGTACCCTTCCCCAATAGCTGAGAAGCCAGGCCTGGGACCATTCTGTTGTCTTGTGTGGCCTAATTGCCCTGAAGTTGTTTCAACTGCAGAAGTCTTGCTGTTCAATCTCAGAATTTCTACTGTATCTTCCTACTTCCAAGTTTGCCTACTGTCAAAAAAGAGTACTCTTTTCCAATGAAAGGGCATGGGAAATATTGAATTAAAATAAAAGTGCAAGGTTGTTGCTTGGGGTATTTTCTTTTCTTTTTTGGATGAAAGACCAACTCAGTTTTGCCATAGCTTGAAAAAATTTCCTTTTTTTCTGGCACTTCAGAACCAAATGTAGTTTTAAATAGTCTGGTTAGCCTTTGCAGAAAGTCTGGTTAGTAACATCAGCTGTCCCTTGTGTTCTTCAGATGAGCAATGTACACAAAGCCTCTGCTCCAGAACACAAGCAGGAAAGGCTTCTGACCTTTTGATCTGATGATCTGTTCCCAAAATCTCTGCATGTCCAAAAGCAGCAAGACAAATACCAGAAAACTTGGGAGACCTGAGCAAAGGGGAAGCTTCAGCATTTCACAGGCAGAAGCAGAGAGCAGCTCCCTAAGGGGTCCAGCTGCAAGACAGAGAATCATAGAATGTCCTGAGTTGGAAGGGACCCACATGGATCACCAAGTCCAACTCCTGTCCCTGCACAGGACAACCCCACAGTTAACACCATGTGTCTGAGGGTCTTCTTGAACACTGTCAGGCTTGGGGCCGTGACACCTCCCTGGGGAACCTGTTCCGGTGCTTCAGCACCCTCTGGGGGAAGAACCTTTTCTTCATGTCCAACCTAAACCTCCTGTGGGAGACCTGGAAATGCTGGCCACTGAAAAGTCACACAGCTCTCCTCCTTCAAGCATGAGTGTCAAACTGCCCATCAGCCTCCACAGCAGCAGAGCCACACGGACTGTGTTAAAGCATAAGCCCAAGATGAGAGCCGTAATTGACTAACTAGGGAGCATGAGCAAGATGGGACTTACTGCCTGTCCATCCCTGTGGTGTTGATCTTCCTGCAGCCATGGTGCAGGTGGGCCGTGCCCCAATCTACGTGATGAGAAGATGCACATTGCTTGGCCAAAATATGGGGGAGAGGAAGCTCATTCTCCCTGTTAGCGTATAAGTGGGCTGTTAACTACAGGGTGTTTCAAAAAGGTGGACCCAATTTCAAAGAGATAGTGATTTCGAATCGAGTCCATCTCTTTGAAACACCCTGTATTTTCTCCTCCTTGGCATTCAGTACACACATCCATGCCACAGTTGCATTACATTATCTGTGACACTTCTCAACTTTGAAAAGAACAGGGAAAGAAATGTTTTATCCTTCCACACAGTAGCATGCTATTGCCTGCTGATTTCCATCACTGCAGGCTACTGAGCTGGCTGTCTTGCCACGATAAAAGTTACTTTCAGTAAGCCTGGTGTTTCTGCAGCTATAACTTTGCTAATGAATTCCTCCAACAGGTTGTACAAATACACTGCAACCCATACCATTCAAGTCAGATGCAGTACCTAAGGTGGGTCGTTTGAAACCAGGTGTTTGAATCTCTATGCTGTATCGCTATGTGCTGCATTAGATATGCCCCAAAAGGTCACATGTTTCCCAAGAGTATATTCAGCATGCTTTGTAAAAACTTTGCTGTGTGAGATCTTGGCATATTATCTCATAGATTCTGTCTAATTATTAAGGACATGTGACCAGTTGCTTTGAGTCTAAATAACGGAGGCTGAAGAACACAGGACTTTCCTGGCTTAACTGTTTTGTAATAATTAACTGCAGTGTTACGAGAGCCATTTCGTGCCACCAGCTTTTAAGCAGAACAGCATGTTGTCTTCAACAGAAAATTCTAATTTAAATTGGTGCTATCAAATGGTCTAATGTTTTCAGCCAGTTTCTAAAGTGAGATTGCAGCATACTTGTAGAAACCCCCTTTAAATCAATGGATTTGAGCATACTTTGGATCAGGCTGTAAGCGTTTGACTTTTTCTGTTGGTTGCTGGGGGATGCAACAGAACACAATAGGATTGACTTAATTTAATGTTCAGGGTAACAATTAATAGAAATGCCGCCTGTGTGTGCTGACAGTGGGGTTTCATGTTAATCGTTACTGAAGTTCTGCTTTCTGGATCTCCCTCAGGTAATAATGAGTGACTTAACATTACATATGTCTTTTGGCTTTCCTGGTTTTGTAGTTCTATGCCATATCTCTCTGTCTGAGCTGAGAAATATTTTACTATAAGCAGGTTCAATTTTTGATTTCTAGGAACCAGAAGTTCAGAATAGGGTCCTGGAAGAGTGAGTCAGAATATGTCCCCGAACTGGTCACCTACATTTGTTACCAATCAGTGAAGTTATGTCTGGGGTTTGACTTAAATAATGATCATCGAAGCAGCCAGCTGGAAATGTTATTAATTTAAATCCTATGATACCCCACCACATTACACTTTCTTATGTAAGACTTACAGCACTAAACTGTCAGGTCTTTTATCTCTAATCTGCAATCCTCGCCTATCATCAGTTGAAAGTGCAGACTCATGATAGAGTACACTTGTTTCATGTGGTGTATTGGCATAAAGGAAAACAGAGAATGTATAAAACAAGACTAATATTTATAATGTAGGATGTGTAAATTTCCTGAATTTAATCCATGTTTGAATTACGGTGCTGTTTTTTGAGAAACGTCCTGTCTGTATTTTTTTGTTTTTCTGATGTCTGAGAGTCTATCACAGCCCTTGCTAAGTTGTTCCAGTAGTTGCTTACTCTTAAAATAAACAAACACAGATGTTAGACCACATTGATCCAACTTTAAAATCTGTCATTGAGCTTTTGTTCTACCTTCGTGATGTAGATGAAAGAGCTCAGCATTATTAGTTGCATTATGTAGATACTTTTATATGTGTATATATATACATATATGTATGTGTGTGTGGCTTGTAGTGTTTAACCCATTTGGAGCATTACGAGGCTGGATGTGGAACTGGGAGAATGACATGTCCATGATGTCTACCACCATTACTGATGACTCATATCTAAAACAATTTAAAACAATTGTTTTAAACACTTATTCTCACTTTCTTCTTATGAAGCTACATAGATTAGCCTCCTGCCATTTGTCACTAAAGAAGCCCTTTTTTCAAGTCTTTGACCATTCCCTATGGCTTTTCTCCAAGTCCTCTTCCATTCATTCTTGAAATTGTCAGTCACAACTGGACCAAGCATTTCAATAGTCTTAACTAAGAAAATCACATACCCTCCTTATTTCTATTCAGTACTACTCAGTTTATACAGCTAGATGTTGTATTATATCTTTTCACTGACGCGTAGTACTGGGACTTCATGTTGAACTGACAAATTATCAAGACCCTGGTACGCCTCTCGTCAGAGAACCAGATACCCCAAAAAGAGTCCCTCTTACTCTGTGCCCCAAGTTTCTTTGTTTAAGGATAAGAATTTACAATGAGCAGTACTAAAATGTATTTTCATGGCTCCCATTTTAGCATTTAATCTAGATTGTCCTTTATTTTATAGTGACGCATCTTCATGGCGTCAGTTAACTTTGTCAGTGAAAATGTTGCACTTTCTTCCGTGTAACTTACACAACTGCTAAACAGCACTGGGTGAAGAATCAATCATTATGGGGTGTCACCAAAACCCCACCCCACATCTCTTTAACTGAAATTTCATCTGACACTTAGCAAAATAGCTATTTAAAACCCATTTAAGATATATCATGTTGATTTTGTTGGACGGTAATTTCTTACATGATTCATAATCAATATCAAGCAGCATCAAGTCATAGAGTAATGGCAGTGAAATTGTTCTTTGTTACTCCATGAAAACAGTTTCAAGAATAGATTTTCTCATAGTTCCTAGGTATTATTTAATTGTATAAAATTATAAGTGAATATGAGAAATTTGCAAAGTACAGCAAATCAGAAAAATGAACCTAGTGTTTAAATAACAGCCTAATAAGGAAAAAGAACCCTTCCTTTCTCATTTCTTGCATACTTTCCATAAAACCCGTGGACCAGGTTATCCTATCACTGATGCTGTGTAATTCCCCTAGGGATGGTTATCAGATTTTGGAGATGTAACTGAAAGGCAAATGTGGCCCTGTACGTATGTTGGTATGCAAAGACCATCAGAAGCACTCTTGCCTTCAGGATAATTACAAAATTGCTTCCTTTTTTATCATCCACCCATGATGCCATCTAATTTTATGTTCCTTGGCTGCTAGCTGTTAGCCTCATTAACCTTACTTGATAGAGCGTTCCAACATTTATGATTC
The DNA here is from genome assembly GCF_036013445.1 of Caloenas nicobarica. Taxonomy (NCBI): domain Eukaryota; kingdom Metazoa; phylum Chordata; class Aves; order Columbiformes; family Columbidae; genus Caloenas; species Caloenas nicobarica. The sequence goes on along the minus strand of NC_088245.1, from coordinate 153,812,148 downwards.
TCATGTGAAAAATCCTTCCTGATGGCTGGAATTTGTTTTTCTTTAATTTCTACCTTTGCCCTCTTGTTCTATTATGTATATACTAGGCTGAAAATAGTAACTTGAGATTGGTGTGCCTACTCCTTACAGTGTAATGAATTCCAGTTAATTCTCTTGCCTTTTCTTTCTCTTAAGATAGTTGTGGTGATTTGAAATTATTTAACTAATGATCCTACTTATTTTCACTTAGGTTCCTTGTGTTTTTACATTTAATAAGAAATTCTTCTGTGGAAGAAAATGAGGAAATTCAGACACGTATCATTCTTCAGTTGGCCTGTTTCCACAAGTGTAACGTTACCCTCATGGTCTTAACTTCATTGTGTTATTTGGCATGTGGAGTGGGGCCAAGATGCTGTTACTGTGCATGGTATAACTTCACATTTTAATGGCTAAAATTTCATCAGTCAGTGCGATTTTATTCTACAGTGTCAAAATCCTAAATCTTGAACCTAAATCTAGTTCAGCTAGCCGTGATGATCATTGTCAAATTTACAATGGTGGGAAGTATTAATTTAATCCTTGTTCATAAATCAAAGGGTTTTATTCCCATTTTGGGAGTCATGCAGTGACTCCTGTATACATAGAGGGCACATCTTTCCATCCAGGGCAGGGCAGCACTAGAAGTACCATTGCAAAGGCAGGCAGTAGCTCCACAGGAACAGAAGCAGATGTCTCTATTTTTGTTAAATTTTCTTTATAGTTTTGACATTATAAAAAGGTTGGATATAGGTCTGTTAAGACCTACTAATACAACTTAAGGATTCATCCATAATTCAGCATCTTTTGTTTATATGGATGCAGATTCATTTGAAATTTTATGTGCTTTTGGGACAGAGTTCATTGTACTCTGGGAAGCCTGCAATATTTTCTTAAGACTAATCAGAAAACCTACTACACTATTTCAATTAACTTCTTTAAGATTATGTTAAGTTCTTTAAATTAAGCTGGTCCAGAGCTTGGTGGATTTCTCTCTTTTCTTTCAATTGTTTACTTTGTTGTTTCCTGATATGGGCCTCACAGGGTGAAGGAAGAAACTCAAACTGTGATACTTGATACCTAGGAAAAGAGGTCATCCGATTGACAAAGATAATTGTTTACAATTGTTTACAAACAATTCTCTCCAGTTAGGCTTTTAAATTAAGTTTATAAAGGATGACAATGGGAATAGGAAGAGGAGATTGTATGCTACCTAGCTGGGATGTTTGTGATAAAATAATGCAAAGAAACAAACAATGTGCTTAGAAAGTGCAGCCATTCTTGGCCTGAAAACGTGAAATTACTGTTACCATGCACTGGCAGGTATTATGTTGTAAAGTCCATCTCTCTGGATACAATTTGTTTGAGGGCTCTTTCCTCATTTTGAGTTTACTCTTTTCAAAAGCAAGAGTTTGTTTGATGGCCTCCACCCTGTAAGAGTATCATGCAACCAAGAATTTGCTTCTTTGGAAATGGTTATTTTAGCATATACTGGCATATGTACACCTTTGTCTGAACTCATGAACAGTAAAGGCAATTTTGGCTTGACTGACTTTTTAAAACCTGTTCCTAAGAGTCCACCTTTTGGCTGAGGTCCTACTTTCTGTATAGAGAAGGTGTTTTCTAAAAGGTTATCTTGCTAGCAAGATAAGTTGTTGGGCTGCTTGCAAAGTTAGTGGGTTAATCAAACTGTGAGTTTTCCCGATCTGTACATGCTTGTATAATATATGTCATTCATCCTACATGGCAAATGAGCCCTTCTGGGAATTTCTTTAAATACTCTAATAACTCACAAAATTTAGTATCTTTCAAAGTCTCATTTTAGGGAAAGTAATTTTTTTCAGCCTGTTAAAGAATACCATGCAGATAGATAATTCCAATTTTCTTGTTTTGCAAAAATAACCATAGGTCAAGCATTTGCTGGAAAGAAGGTTATACTACCAAAAATAAGTATTTACTGAGTCAAGCATTCCAATGCCAGGTTCTCCTGGGAGGTGTCCCAAGAAACAGAAGGAAGCCTTCCTTCACGTACTGTAAATTTAATAGTTATGATATAATAATAAGATCTCCTGAAAACTCGGTTATATAAACTAATTCAACATTTAGGACAGTAAAAGGAAGTTTTTCAAATAAATTGAAACATACCTTTCTAATTGTTGCATTTCTTTTCATACTTCTGAATGTATGCCACAGACATCCGTCACTCCTTTTGCTTGCAGCTTAATCCAATAATTTCTCCATATCGCCTGGAAAAGTGCACAAAAGATACACTGCAGCTGAAACCTTTGTTCCCTACTTGCATGATGTAAATTGTTCAACCTGATAAGCTCATTAATACAAGATTTTCCTCTTTATAATAGTCAAAGTAGGTTGTGGAGTCTCCTTCTCTGGAGACATTCAAAACCCGCCTGGACACCTTCCTGTGTAACCTCATCTAGGTGTTCCTGCTCCGACGGGTGGATTGGACTAGATGATCTTTCGAGGTCCCTTCCAACCCCTAACATTCTGTAATTCTGTGAAAGTACTGCCAAGAGTAAATGTCCCATGTGAGATGCTGAAGAGAACTCAGGTTTTTGAGAGGCTTGGCTTCCCGTCCGCCAGCATCAGCTGTGGAGAGGCTCCATGGTGGGTCTGGGCTGACTGCCGGGGAGGAGGTACCCCCGGCCACGGCAGAGCCTGTTGCCTGGTGGGTGCCTAGAGAGGCACAACAGCTGGAGCTGGTTGTCCTCTGGAGATGTCTGGGCCTCTTCCGTAGTTGCACAGGCACAACGAGTGTCAAACAGGGTCTTCTGAGGTGTCTGAGCAGCACACCTGGTCTTCCAGGTATTTGTAGTCATTTGTGGTTTAGAAAACACTGCTGGTTTGTGCATGTTAGCATGGACTCAAGCCTTTCCCTCCGAGCTTGTTAAATCACCAGGCACTTTTATTTATCCCTGTGAGGCTTTTGTTTGTAATGAATCACAGAATCACAGAATCACAGAATGTTAGGGATTGGAAGGGACCTCGAAAGATCATCTAGTCCAACCCCCCTGCCAGAGCAGGAACACCTAGGTGAGGTTACACAGGAAGGCGTCCAGGCAGGTTTTGAATGTCTCCAGAGAAGGAGAATCCACAACCCCCCTGGGCAGCCTGTTCCAGTGTTCCGTCACCCTCACTGAGAAGAAGTTTCTTCTCAAATTTAAGTGGAACCTCTTGTGTTCCAGCTTGAACCCATTACCCCTTGTCTTACTGTTGGTTGTCACCGAGAAGAGCCTGGCTCCATCCTCGTGACACCCACCCTTTATATATTTATAAACATTGATGAGGTCACCCCTCAGTCTCCTCTTCTCCAAGCTAAAGAGACCCAGCTCCCTCAGCCTTTCCTCATAAGGGAGATGCTCCACTCCCTTCATCATCTTTGTGGCCCTGCGCTGGACTCTCTCCAGCAGTTCCCTGTCCTTCTTGAACTGAGGGGCCCAGAACTGGACACAATATTCCAGATGAGGTCTCACCAGGGCAGAGTAGAGGGGAAGGAGAACCTCTCTCGACCTACTAACCACTCCCCTTCTAATACACCCCAGGATGCCATTGGCCTTCTTGGCCACAAGGGCACAGTGCTGGCTCATGGTCATCCTGCTGTCCACCAGGACCCCCAGGTCCCTTTCCCCTACACTGCTCTCTAATAGGTCATTCCCCAACCTGTACTGGAACCTGGGGTTGTTCCTGCCCAGATGCAAGACTCTACATTTTCCCTTGTTATATTTCATTAAATTTTTCCCCGCCCAACTCTCTAGCCTGTCCAGATCTCGTTGGATGGCAGCACAGCCCTCAATGAACCTGCAGGGCACAACTTAGCAGAGTTTCGTTGCAATCATGTGCCTCTAATGAGAAACATCCTTCACCTTCTCACCTTTTTGAATGCATTTTTCTGGGGAGAGCTGCTACCAGCATCTGCCGTGGCCTCTCCAGAGGTGGGTTTGGCTCAGCCCTCGCCTGCTGCCAGGGGACAGGTAGCTGGGGGTTCCCCAAGGGACATGTGACACCCCTGCTTCACTCTCTGCAGTGATCCAGGGTCAAGTGGAGGAAGCCGCTCAAGTGAAGTGCTCCATGCCACATGTCGGCAACCTGGCCCGACAGCCCGGTGCACAGTCAGCAGGGAGGCTGGGAGGCGCCGCCCCACAAAGGGACACTTGGGAGGATAAGTACAGTGGGGTTCTTTTAATCATTTTTAAGCCTGAGTGCATCTCAACATGGTATTCTTTTGCTAAAGAAAGGAGACGGGAAGATTAAAGAAATCGAGTTAAAAAATAAAATAAAAAAACACTGAGAAAATGAATTATTAAAGAAAAAAAACCAGCAACAGACAAAATAATAGTGCTTTGTTTGTTCTTTCCCTTTGAGCTTTCTGAACATATAATAAGTTTCCACTTCTTGGTCCTACTTTTTTCCTTCTCCTTTGCCCACTGTCTTGCTTCATTTTTTGCTGTGACCATTAGCACTGTGGGAACCTACCACCCACAGTGTCCATTCATTGCCTCTCCAAAGAAGCCCGAGGGCACAGCCACCCCGCGTAGACAAACCTGAACTCAAAGGGCAGCACAATGTTGTAGCCTGAAGCCAGTTACTATTTGTATAACAACATGACAGTGCAGGAAAAGAGTTCAGTCATGCTCAATTTTGCTTCTGGTATTGCAAAAGCAGCACATCAGTGGTGGAGTTGTGCAGATTGCATGGAACTAATTATATCAAATTGCTCCGTAGGAACTTTTTAAAGCGTGTTACATGTAGAAGAGCAGGCTTTTTGACAAGAAGTTGATTCATATGAGACTTCATGGAACATTTATTTTGTCTTTAAGAGTTCAGGTCACCTTCGTCCTTGAGAAAACTGAAGGAAGGAAATCTTTACAAAATTCCCTGTAGAATTTCCTCACCATTTCTTCCTCTGGGCATTTTCCTTCCTCAGCCTGGAAGAAACAAGCTGCACGGGTAGCATGAAATGTGCAGAAAGCCCAATTCCTTCTCCCTCCCTGCCCTGCTGTGTCCCCTGTGACTTTCTTCACTAGTTTAGTTAAGAAGAACTCTTCTGTAGGATAATTTTTTTCCATCTTAAAGGTCCAAGGACCCCAGCCTTTCATTCTTAGTTTCTAGTTGGGTGAGAGGCAATTTCTTTTGCCAGATATTTTATTTTCCAGATACATAGCAAGTGTTCCTTGAACCTAATACTGAACACTGCTGAATAACTGATCAAGGCTTGTTGTAACGTGAAGGTATATGAGGCAATACTTGTGCTTCCCTGACCATTCGGTCCAACTTGTTTTCCTCAGTCTTAGATTTTACTGAGACCACCAGAGAACTCCTGCTCAGGACAGGCAGTTATCTTTCTTCATCACTAACAATGACAACTGGGTTCCTAGTGTCACAACACTGTTATTTATTTTTCCCTGCTGGAGCTTCATCATGCTTTTAACCAACTCTAATTAAAAACATCTGCTAGACAAATGCCTCTGGAAAATTCCATATACAGCAAGCATAGAGATAAGAGATAAGTTTAAAGCTACTTTGCATACTTCTGCTTAAGAAAAAGCAACAGCACAGAAGTTAGTTTATGTGATTTTTGTGTAGTGCAGTCAGAAAATCCAGAGTAGCAGTCAAATGATATTTCTTTTTTTCTGAATGTGTTTCTTTAGATTTTAGGTTTCTGAATTCTCCTTTTGGCAAGTCATCACATTTTTCTCTCCAACCTAGTCCTGCCATTACAGCTACTTCTGCTTTACAGTGGTTATATAGCATGAATATTCTAAATTATCTGATTAATTGCTGTGGCCCTCCCATACACCTGTGTCAGGATTAGCACTGGTGAACATTTTCTCTTCATGGTCCAACACAAGTAAGGGGACTCCAGATCTCTAATACCAAAGCTCAGCCTGCAGTCAGGCTGGTTTGACCGCTGCTTTGTGATTTGGGCTGCATTAAGGAGCCAAATGTTTCTGAGTGTTGTCCAAGTGGACATAACTTCTATTTTCTTTCTACTGCAGTCTCCCGCACGATTCCCAGACTACTTATTTTACAAAATAGCCATATAGGCACACTGTTTGAAAGTGGTGTGTGTGTGCCAGCCAGAGGTGGTGGCTTCCAGCTCTGTTCCCTTGAGTCGCCGTTTTGCATGTAGGCAAAATCCCAAGTACCCATTTCTACTGCTGTCCCGTGGCACAGACGTACTGCAGAGAAGCCCATCAGATGTCTGCAGCTCTGGCTGAGGATGCTGGAGCTAGGGTGTTATGGGAGCAAGTGTATATAAAAAGAGGATGAAAGAAGTGATTGCACGGGTTTGAATTTGTGAATTCAAATTAATTTGTGAATTCAAATTAATTTATGAATTCAAATTAATTTGTGAATTCAAAGAATAAATACACCTACTCATGAAGGCAAGAGTTGTTGTCATCATTCAAGCAAGTCTGGAAACCCCTCTATGTAATGTTACTTTAACACTGGAGTCACTTGTCTTTTTTTCTTTTTTTTTTTTTAACTTGGATGTAACTCAGCTCCCTGTTTCTTAACTACAACTCTCTCTCCATCTACCTGCTGACAGATATTTAAGAGAACAGGAAGAATGGAGGGAGCCATTCTTCCTGTTAGTTAAATTAGAAAACTAAATCCCAGAAGTCTTTCTGCAGTCTTTGCTTTTCTAATTTTAGAATATGCTGCACTTATAGAGAAGATATTTAGCTTTCCTGGTTTTGAGAAATGGAAGAAAATAATGTTATGTCCCTACATACCCCTTGTGTCTGCTTGCATTTATCAAGTAAAGAATGACGAATATGCTAACTCATTTTGTCATAACAAGATAAGTGGTAATGGTGCTGTTCTCTAGTCCAGGCAACCCACATTTGTTTGATATTCAGCCACCCTGGAAAGTTCATTTTGCTGCCGGCTGTTCACCAAGGATCAGTCACAGAGATAACAGAGGCTTGGGAGCTCTCAGCAGTATTCACTCTTTTGCAAATGAGCAAGCAAGCAAAGAATGTTCTTTTTCTTCACTGCTAGACAGAGCCTGCTCCACACACCGCCTATGGTGCCTCCTGTTTTCCTCATGCAGTAGGTGTTGCCACGTCCTAAAGAAAGGGAGCACTTGAATGCCAGGAGAAAAAAAGCTTCAGCGTGGAAGGAGATTTTAGTGAAACAAGACAGAAGTCCTCCATGGAAAGGCTACAGCCTCAGTGAGGTCAGATAGCAAAGTGACACCAAAACCGCCTGTCGTATTCCATGGGTGCTCCTCTCCTTTGGACTAGTGACCTGATGCAGAAGCCTGTGCTGCAGCAGCAGCATCTCCAGGCTCCAGCTGTACTTGGGGAGAAAGCTGGGACAGCCCGGCTGGTCTTCATGGCCTGCAGTCCTATCAGTCCAACACAAAGCCTTATCAGATCTCCCCAGCAAAGCATTGCTGGGGAAGCCTCCCTGAGGCAGAGGTGTCTCAGAGCACGGACGCCTTGAGTCTGGATGGAGGCATGGAAAAGAAAGCTGCCTGACCTTTCTATTACTGCTGTTTTCCTGAAGGTGTGTGCTACTTTTAATCTAAAAGAAACATTTAATAAATGTCATGGAAAAATATCTGAAAAACATTTTTTTCCCACTCAGAAAGAAGAAATGTGTAACTCAAGTGACCTGTCATTTTGATACTGAAGTTTTCTATGCTTTGTATTTACATAGAAAGTATATTGAATTCATGTAACTTTTTCTGACCTGACTGTATAGAGCTAAAACGTGTAGTCAAAGTTGGGAAAAACGTTCTTTGTAATCAACTTTACATTTTTATTTGAAGGAAAAATAACACCAGTATAAATGATCTTTCCCAGCTTTGCCTTGGCGAATTAAAGATTTTTATGTGTTTTGATACTATTGTTGCTGTCTCCTGCCACACACAATTAATTTTTGCTATTTTTGAACCCAAGGATTACAAAAAAAGCAGCAGCAGAAATAATATAAATTTATTTTTATGCATTATATTGAACTTTCAGCTTAAGAATTACTAGAAGAATTACTAGAAGAAGCAAGTAAATGCAAAGTACATCCTGAGCTCTGAGACTGAACCACACCACAAAATACATGCCACAGGTACTACGTTATGGAAACACAGCTTCTCTAGGACGAAACAAAGTGCCTGACATACTAACACAGTTTCAGCACGGCAGAATAGAAATAATTAATGCTTTTGGAGCTACTGTAGAAATATGGGCAAGGAGGATGCTTTTATTGAAGCTGGAACGTGATGTCCAGGCTGCAAACGGGGGACAAGGTGCAGTGGGATGGTGGGGGTCAGTAACAGTTCAGCACATGGATTCTTCACCTCCCATGGCATGCCAAGCACTCTTTGCCCAGTTTTTGAAAGCCATCCAAGCAGCACCCTTACTCAGCTATTGCAAAGTCCTGGAGTCAGAATGCAGATGGTATGAAAAGCACTGCCAATGTCTTTCCTAGAAGATAAATATTTTATTAGTGTGTTCTGGACTTGGAGGAATGGATAGTTCTGGTGTTAGAGGCAAAGGAAGTTTTATTATGGGAAAGCAGAAAATTCTGCATGTTTTCACAGCTAGCTCTCCAAAAAGAATAAATTCCTTTGAATTTCACTTTTCACTGGAGCTTCTTTCCAAAAAGAAAATCGAGAAATGATTTTTGAAAAAGCAATATATCTGAATTCATATGGGAAAAAAATAGCATAGTTCATATTATGTCTTGCAAAACCAAAAACTCAATCAAAACCATATAATATCTAAGCATGTACTTGAATAGTATGGCATTTAATATTTGCAAGTAAGCTTATTACTATGGACAGCATTGTGTTGTGCCATCTCAGTTGCATCCTTTTAGTCACCTAACTAAATGTAAGGGCCTATTTACGCAATCTTGAGCCAGGTCTGCAATCCAGCCATCCGTGGGTACATATACATGTTTTGCTGACAAAAGCTTTTATTATAGAGAAAGCCAGTGAGGCAAAGCCTGTGCTGTTTTCAATTAGTATTTTTTGCCTAGAGGTACTCTGCTGGCAGAAGTGTAATTTGACAACGTGATTGCAGTAGCAGCATTTCCTGGCTGAGCTGTCCAAGTCATAAATTATACTTCATGATGTCCATCTATGTACAAGGTAGTGATGCTACTAGATTTGATACCCGCTTGTATATGGTGGTTCTTTAGAGGTCCATATCTGCCAACATCATTCAGATAGACTGATGTCTAACCCAACGGGGGATTCAACATGAGAGAGACTTTTCTGGCAAGAAGCAGTACAGGTCAGAATCAATTTTAGCTCTCCTTACCAAAAAAAAAAAAAAAAAAAAAAGCAACCCACCTCACAGAGCCAAACAAACTGCACCAGTTTGAGCCCCCACCCAGAAATCCGGCAATCTAAATTACGCTCTCTTACTGAGCAGTACTTCCCTCCGCAGGAACAATGAATCAAACGAAAGGGCCTAGGTAAATAAATCTTTACACTTCCCTGTTCTTTCTACCTCCCAATAAATCATACGTCATTTGGGAAAACCTGAGTAATCCACAGCAGGAGGCAAAACCACCATTGTGCAGTACACTGGCAGCGTCATACCATCCTCCAGGATCTGGGGGTGACAGCTGAGGTGGCTTGCTGTCCCCCCTGTCCCCTCACACTGCAGGAGCAGGGTGCCCAGGTCACGCAGGGGGTGGCCACTGTCTGCAGCCAAACCTGCTCCGGCCCTAATCCCCACTCATGTTCTGCCGCAGCGAGCTCCGCTGCTGGTTTGGCCATTAGTCACTGGTGCTGCTGGTTTGGCCATTAGTCACTGGTGCTGCTGGTGGCCAACGTCCTGACAGCTCCTGTCTCTGGTCTTGGTCTCCCTGACGGAGTTCTGGTCCTCGACAGAAAGTGCAGTGCTGCAGGGATCCATGCAGAGCCCCAGCCACACAGAACGGGCTTACTGAATTAAGTTGTCAGAGAAAAGAGAGAGAGAGAGAGAGAGAGACAGAGAAAGAAAGAGAGAAAGGGAAAGAGAGAAAGGGAAAGAAAGAAAGAAGGAAGGAAGGAAAGACGGAAAGAAGGAAAGACGGAAAGAAAGACAGAAAGAAAGAAAGAGAGAAAGGCAAAGAGAGAAAGAGAGAGGGAAAGAAGGAAAGAAGGAAAGAGGGAAAGAAGGAAAGACGGAAAGAAGGAAAGACGGAAAGAAGGAAAGAGGAAAAGAAGGAAAGACGGAAAGAAGGAAAGAAAGAAAGACAGAAAGAAAGAAAGAGAGAAAGGGAAAGAGAAAGAGAGAAAGGGAAAGAGAGAAAGGGAAAGAGAGAAAGAGAAAGGGAAAGAAGGAAGGAAAGAAGGAAGGAAAGAAGGAAAGATGGAAAGACAGAAAGGCGGAAGGAAGGAAGGAAAAGAAAGAAAGAAAGAGAAAGAAAGAAAGAAAGAAAGAAAGAAAGAAGGAAAGAAGGAAAGAAGGAAAGAAAGAAGGAGAAAAAAGAAAGAATCTGCTTGCATTCTTTTTCCCCACATAGACATTTCTCCAGTTCTCTGAACCATGCAGTTTATTAGGACTACTGTTTATGCCGGGGATGTTACCCAAGTTTTTGCAAACGTGTTTGTGCATATAATTTTCTACACTTTTTACCTTAGCTGTTTTTAACATAGAGGCCCAAAATACTAGAAAATAAATGTTCAGTTAAGCCTGATAAAGCCTGGTCTATCGTTCGCTTTCCTCGCTAACAGATGCCAAGAGCTGATGTTCCCTCTCTAGGCTGTGGAGAAGACACTTCCTGAGGAAGGGCTGCTTTTCAGACCATGCACTTTCATAGGAGTAACTGGCTGAGTTTTTCCAAGCTTCTGTTGCTGCATGAGGAATTCTGAGTTCTGAAATTCCTGGTTAGCGCTTCCGTGACAGGAGTTTCTTAAGTTACTGGTTTTCATGTTCTCATGCCATGCTCTCAATGTTGCGCAAGGTCCAGACATGAGGAATTGCCACCAAACAGATCAAGTTTCTAGCCTGAAAGGAAGTTCTGAAATTACCACAGAAGGCCTGCTGGTACAGGATTTCTGGTACACTTTTGCAGAGCATCAAATAGTCCAGATAAGTACTCTCAGTTTTGGGTGCTTATCTTTAATTCCAGATCTTTTGAAGCTAGCTACTCATGTATTTCAAGCCTGTGTCCTTTAAACAGAGATTCTCCCAAATGGGATAATCAAATTTCTTTGTGTCTTCTCAGAGAACCCATGTATTCATTTATGATCCCCAGTGGGAAGGCTAAATTAACCATGCTGTCATTCACTGAAGTATTACTGGATGACAATATTTATACAAGATTTAGCCATAAGTCCATATTTCCAAGGGCAGTGTGTCCTAGAATAGTGCAAAAAGGATGTTTTTCTTTCCTTTCTATCTTTGAGGCATGAATTATGTAAGCAGATACATATTTTCTTTAGGATCTCAGAGGACAATCACTATTGACAAGGAGTCTGCAGGCTAAAATAATGTAAGGGTGTTTATTTAAATGTCTTTCTAAAAAGGATAAAGAGCAGAAAGCAGATCAAAGATGTCCTTTACACAAAAAAGTTTTATTTTTTCTATCTGTGGAGGTTTTCTAGCTCATCATTACCTACAGCATTCTTGTCCCCACTGCCACAAAGCACCCCACCCTTCTCCTGGTACGTAGACAGCAGTTCCCTCCAATGCTCTGAAACATAGAGGTCTCTCTGTCTTTTCTCTGATTTCCTTCCTTCAAACTCTCCCTTCACATTTCAGTGATGTGAAACAGCCAAGATAAGAAATAGCCATCTCTTCCCAGGAGGAGATGGGGCGGATGTGCAATTCAGAACAACAATTCCTTTCTTCCTACTGCCTTCCTGGGATGGGGGGCAGGGGAGAAGTGAGGATTAGGTTAACCTCCCTTTTGCCAGCTGTGCCAGTGGTTCCTAGCAAAACAGGGACAGCAAAGCGTGTCAGCACTGTACTGCTCCCCCCCTGAAAGCACAGAACTGTTAAAAAAGGGTAAGATAGGAAATAGGGGCAGCTAGTAACTTGTATTTTTGGTCACAACACAAGACCCAAAATCTGTTTGTGTAATGCATCCCATTACTCTTTTAGCATCTGGCATAAAGAAATATCTTCAGTCATGTAAGTCATGTTTCATCTAAGTCCCCTGTTGCTAGAGAAAGATGTTGGGAGAGTTAGTGGTAATAGTCACATTTGTTGTGGTTTTGTACAAAGAATAGCATACTGAGATTTGGGTCTATAGGAGTTAAATAAGTAAATTTGTGTGGTGGTTAAGGGTTTCTGCTATTGTGAGATGGTAAGAGTAGCTTTTCACATGGTTTTTGTATTATTGCTGTGGCTTAATGAGGAAAACACAAGAACTACTGTTTTCTTAGTTACCTAAAGATAATAAAAAACAGCAGAAGCAGAAAAACCTTTCTTATTTGCCATGGGATCCTAGCTCACATACTAGCAGGAACTCACAGCCAAGAACATCGCACTTTATGATGGCGATGAAGTTCTCTAGTATGCAACAAGAGGCTCAGTTTCTGTGATTAAGGGATACGGTTATATTTAGTGTGACAACCGAGTTCGGACTTACTGGCCATTTGTACTGGGAGATAGCTTTCGGGGATGAAAAGAAACAGGGTATCGGAAAAGTCACAAGAGTTCCTGGGAAATTTGCTACTGTGGGTACTCTTTCTCTTGCTCAGTAAACAGGAGAAGGGAAATCCATGAGGGGGCTTTATTATTACCATACCAAGGTCTTCAAGTATTGCTTATATTCTTAGTATCTTGCCTGTCTGCATCAGTGGTGACCTAGACTCCAAAGTCCGGCCACATATAATGCAGAAGCACAGAAACACCAGTAGGAAGAAGCACTTTCCTAAGCTACTAAAGCCAGTGTTCTGCAGAAGAGTGGACCACAGGAACTGCTAATGCCCCAAAATAAGGGTTAATGTTACTGTCCCTGTAATCTACTTCAGGGAGTTCTCCAAATGATCTGGTGACCTCTGTGTTGCACAGAGAGAAGGAAAGAGCACACACATGCGTAAGGAGGGTAATGGCAGCTGTCAAAAAAGTCTGGTTAAATTGAAATATTATGCTTGGGTTATCAAAAATATGAAATTCAGGGTAAATATTCTGAATTGACTGTGTAAACAGTTGGCTCCATGAGAACTGGGAGCTGTAGAGAAAAATGGTCCAACTATGCTAAAAGAGTGTACTTCAGCAGCAAAATTGAAACTGAAACAATGGTAGCAGCTGATCCGGGATCTCCTGCTACTGAGAAGCAGTTGCCTGAGTGGAACCCAAGAATGTGTTCATCAGAAAAAGCAGAAAAGTAGGGAAAAAGAGCCAGAAGAAAAACTATTATACTTCACAGCTGGAAAATGAATTACACTTGCATGTGTGTAAGTACACACTAAGGAAATAAAGAGGATGAGGTTTGGAGTAAGTGCCTCCAAGACTTATGTTAGCATCTTTCCAGTTCAATTAAACAGGTTGCAGGATCTAACAGCTAGGGAAACCCTTTTATTACCTTTCAGGATACAAAAGGGAAGAGATTCCAAACTAAGCAGTATAAACAGAGTGGGAATTTTCTAGGGACCATCGCTCATCTCATTAGATGGAGAAACGAGGTTCTAGTTACGCAGCCTGCAGACACCGTACAGTCATTTTTCAGCACCTCAAATGTGTGCTTTGTGAGATCCGTCTGTGAACAACAGCTGTGGCTGACGAAGTGTGATGGAACTCAAAACCTCATTACTGATCCAGCATCTGACAGTACCAATACCCATCCATGAAAAAGGCCTGCCTTTCAAAAATCAACTGGAATAATTTATTAAAATCAGGGCGGGGAGGGGGGGAAGAACACAGAAAGATCTAGTGAAAATGCAGCAATTAAGCTATTCTACCATGCTTTCAGCAGTTCAAGCATTGAGTCTCTTTTATAAAATTAAATGGTGAGAGAGGATTCTGCTAGGAAGAGAAATGTAGCTGAGTTCTTCCAGAAACATATTGCATTTAAGATCTACCCTGCTCATAAAATATGGTGTAGAAATTGACTTTTCTATGACCAGGGAAAAGAAAGACAAGACAAATATGTGCTTTTTCTGTTACCTTCTGATGCTTGAAAAAGGAGCTGTGGCTTTGCGTGGGAGAGCAAAGGGCCCCTGGAGAACAGTCTTGACAGTGTTTGAGCCATACCTATGGTAATGATTCACAGGAGCCCTCATTCCTTAGCCTACATGTGGAGAGCTGTTTTCCTCTACCAGGCTTTGGAGTTTAGCAGTCTTGCACCTTATGTCAGGTAAAAGCCATTGGGTCATTGTGATTTGGAGCTTAGAGAGGCCTTACTGCTGCCCTAATAAGGTGGTACCTGTGCAAGACATCACAAGTCTCATTACTGGTCTATAATCTGAAGATTAGAATTCCAAGCAGAGGCATGAGATACGATCTGCGAAGTGTCAGGGAGACAAGCAAGGAGATAGATCTTAGGGGTTTTTTTTGTTTTTAAGCAATATTGTGACCCTTTAACATGATCATTGCAGTCCTAGGTTATTTCCACAACATTGCTGATAAAGTATTTCTAAGATCCATTCTTGTGCTTTGGGTGTTCTGGCTCAAAATCAACATTTTGATCTGACATCACCTGTGAGGAGTTTCATAGAAAGCTGCTTATGGCAAAGCTGAATATGTACATCCAGTCTGCTGGTTGCCTCTGCTGAGTTTCTAATTCTGAATTATTCTTCCTGAGTTAGGAGGAGTGTACAGCTTATACAGGAAACATGTTCTGAATAAAGCATCACTTGCCAGTTGCTAAGATCTTTGAGCTTGATGAGCATTGTGGGGTCTGTTCTACCTCTTTTAAGAGTCAAGCCCATCTCATTTCTCATACAGTGAGCTATAGGTGTATTCCTTATTTTCCTCCTGTCTAGTTTCTACTCCTTACTTCCAAGGCATGGACATTTCTAGATTTTTGTAGATCTATTTGCAAAAAGACAAGCATATGAAAAAGGATGTGAAAGAGAAGCCAAATGACATTACTTAAGTCAGTTTAAAGAAGCTCGATATTTGGTTGTTTATAATCTCAGCATGTTAGTTGTTTGTACTGTTGATAAGAGCATTTTTGGTGTGGAGACTGAGCCACAAGACTTACTGCAGCAACGCAGACAGTGTCTGTCTGTTGGTTGGGGGAATGGACTGGAAGGCAGGAAGGTCTTGGGTCCTGGTCCAAGCTGAACCAGTGACTCATCATGCGACTCTGGGAAAGTGTGTTCAACTCAGTTCTGCTGCACTGCAGAAATCAGCCCAGCTGCTGAACTGAACTTGCAGGTTGCAAGTCAAAAGTCAGTGGTACATATGGGAAAGATGAGCCCTTTTTCTTATTCTGGGTAAATATACATTCTACGTTATCTTTTCCTGACCCAACATTTCATGGTGCAGCTGTGGTAATATTCTTAAATAGTCAATTGGATATTTTGAAAGAAATTGAACCTCCCCTTCCAAAAAAACATTCCCACCCCTCCCATGAAATTTCTGTATAAGTGACCATGAAGGATGAAAAAATATCCAAAGAAAAAAATGACTGTTATTTATATTTTATTATCAAGAATAAAATGATTTGGCCTTTCCAGTTTTCAGATTTTGACATCTACAGATTACAAATACACAACATAAGCATTATGTTGAATTACAGATTTTGTCACCTGAGTAGGTAAGCAATTAAACAGTTTTTTGGTAGAAGTAGGAACTGAAATACATCAAGTAAATTTTAAGAGCAGGGATTATAATGCTTCTCCTGTTTGAACGTTTCAGGTGTTTCTTATGCATGTTGGGACATCTTTTTTGCAAAAGAAATTTTTTAAAAATGAAGGATCTTTTGTAGGTCCCTTCTTTTCTCTTTTGAGAAAATACATTAAGACATTTTGCTAATCAAAAGTACATGAGTGAGAAGGAGATTGTCACTAGTGGTTGACTATTAGTTTTTATATCCACAAGGAAGAGATCCATCTTTTTTTCTGAGCACCTTTTTCTGTATTGTAGATTACCTGCCTTGAATCCATTGCTAATAGCAAAACTTACGCAGAGTTCTACATATAATCCTGATATGTCAGATCCTCTAATATGTCTTCTTTATGTGGTATACCCCCTATAGCAGTCTGCTTTGCCCAGGGCTTTTACCTTTGGCAACACTGATCAACTCAGAGCAGAGAGCAGAAAACTCAGGGAGGACGTTAAGTTTTGAAATCTAAACTGAAAACCGAAATGGGTCAGTAGGAAAGCTTGTTCTCATGGGCTTTTTCTTGACTGAAATAGAAAGGAAATGGTGGGTGTTGCATCTGTCCAGTTAGCAGTAAACACTTCCATCATCAAATGTAGTTCTTTTTCCAGTTTGCAAAATCTCTTATGCATTCCTCTTACTTTTAAGGAAATACCAGTCCAGTCCCGAGAAGTAGTTCTGAAAAATTACATAGCAAATTTCCACGTTTAATATTTCCAGTCCAGTCATTTGTCTAACAGCCAACTCTGAAAACTGAGCCAGGGCTGTAAGAGTTATACTGGACTAGACTTACCCATCAGCATGTATGATAAAAGCAGTGTCAGTCCATCTGTGCCATCACCAATAAACTCATGCAAATCATCCCTTTTGAATCATGCTCTCGGTGATACCCTGTTTCCTGGAAAATAAGACAGAGTCTCATACAATTTTTGCTTCAAAAGATGGTAACTTTTTCACAGGTATAGATGCCTGGACACTATTTAAATTGACTTTTTTAATGAACTTTAACTAGGGCTGATTTTTGGAGTAGGGCTTATATTTTGAGCATCCTCAAAAATCCTGAAAAAAATCATGCTAGGGCTTATTTTCAGGGTAGGTCTTATTTTCGGGGAAACAGGGTAGCTCCATACTTCCAGTTCTTGGTGTATGTTTTTAATTGCAATTCAGTAAATAATTCCGCAGGAAGGACTTAACTCAGCTGTCCTTCTCTCTCTGCTATATTTGATTCTGCAGGCACAACAGGATTAAAAAAGCCCATTAAAAGCTGTCCCAAGGCTAAAAAAAATTAGCCTCTCTGAAGGCATAGGAACTGAGTCAGCAGGTTAGAGCTGTAAACAGCTATTCTTTAGAGGAAAACTAACTAACTAATTTGGTTTATATATGCAGTTCATATACCATCAGGCATCTTTAGGTAAGTGCAGAAATCATGAAACTGGAATAAAATCTCGGTGGTTATGCTTACATTTCGGGAAACCCTGGCACCGTTGCACCGTGCTGAACAAACACAGACGCTACAGCCGTGCAAACAGCTGTACGGCTGGTTTCTGTCAGCCCCCTCCCCATCAGCGCGGCTAATGCAATTGCATCGCTGCTGCTTCAAATGCCAAAATGTTCCCTATGTTGGCAGGTTGGTTTGTTCTTAGAGTAGCAAGTGCAGATGAGCGTTCAGAAATACTGGATGCATATCTGGAGTATAATTTAGCAACTTTTAAAGTTTACCAATCACTAAGAATAATATGTTCTTAAGTAAGTTTCCTGAGTCTGCCAATTTACGTAGGTGAGTAAACTAGACAGGTCAAATAACTGGCGTGGTTTATAAATAGACTAAAAAAAATCTCCATATATAGAATAGCATCCAGACTTTCTATTGTTTGAAGCAAATGATATCATTATTTGGATGTCTTTCCAGAACTGAAAATGACTAGACTTCGGAAAAGTAGTTAAATATAGAAATTGCTACTTTAATGAGTGGACGCTGTGTTTCATTATTATGCTACTAGTATGTGAACAAATGCCGTTCTGTTCTTAGGGATGGGAAGGGGGATTTTATTCTTGTAATATAAGATATTGGACAAAAGCCAAATTCAGATTAAGGGCTGACAGTGTCTTTACCCTCATTACTTTATGGAAAATATTTTTGATCCACTGTACAGTGTAACTGCACATATGAGGTGATTACACTGTCCACTAACTTGTGCCTTGCATAAGCCTTTGCACTTGTGCAGATCAAATACAAAATGCACAGTGGTTTGCACAAAATAAAATAATAGAATAAAAATTAGAAGAGAAACAAACTGTGCCTTTCAGTCTGGCTTGCCATCACAGACTTGCTAACAAGTGATTATGTCTGCTTTGCCAAGTCAGAGAGCTTTCTTCATCAATAATAACTAGAAAACACTCTTCTTACTCCTGCAGTACTACTTTTTAAAACCACCTAAGTAGCTTCTATGCAGATACACTTAATTTCTAGGGATGTGGTGTTGGGAAGAAGGGCTCATGTTAAGATGTCCCAGCACTCTTACTCCAAAGACCACCATCCTTTTAGATGAGGAATGCTGTGTTGGATGCTAGATGAGAGTCTGTTGTCTCGTAAGAAAAGATAATAGACTAAAATAATATGCATCCCTATGCATTTACAAAGATGGAATCAAGTTTAATATGATCACAGAATCACAGAATGGTTGGAGTTGGAAGGGACCTCTGGAGATCATGTAGTCTAAGATATCACAAGAAATTTTAACTTACCAATACAGATTTTCCTTCCACTGTTTTGCACCTTCTACCTTTCTATCAACTTTCGTTAAAAATTGCCATTTTGAACACAGGGTCAGTTGGTATGAGTCACCTAAATTTAGGCATCTACATATTCACAAGGTGTCTGATTTCTCATTATACTCAGAGAAGCCAATGGGCTTGCCTTAACTAATAATAATGAAGTATGTATGTACCTTTTCTTACCTTTATTAACACGTTTCCAGCTTCAAACTCTTACTGGACTCATATCTGTGGGGGTTTTTTTCTGCAAGCAAACCTGATTCTTAAGTTGGTGAAACTGAAAATGAAGTGCTTATGAGCAACACTTTTATTTTCCTTCTGTAACCACTGTGGGCCATAGGTGCCAGTTGATGACCGTGTAACGTTGTCCCCTTTCTAAGATGTAAGAGAGATCTTCAGCCATGGCTGCACACTCTTCAAAGAGCTTAGTTTGCCTGCAGGATCACCTCTCTTTTGCTAGCACGTGTTCAAGCCTAAGTTGATGATTAAGACAAAAATTGTCATTCCTTTAGGCAACTAAGTCACCTGTCTCAAGTAGGGAAGTGCCAGAGAACATTGTTCTTCCTCCTGTGGATGTGATTTTGTTCCAGGAAAACCCTTCTGCATCTTAACCCTCCTTCATTAGCTCCTAAGAGCTGGAGCACATTCATGCAGGGACTCACGGCTGTTTTTTAGGATTCCCTTTCCCACGGCATTACAGGTTCTTCAAAAATAAGCAGCAGTGATGAAATTTTGTATAGTGGTGACTATTTTTTATTGTTTGACATTTTAACATGTTTTAACTAGATTTTCCCACCTTTTATTCTAGTCCCTTTCTTAGGATAACGTATAATCATCTCTGTAAAGGAAAAAAAAGGCAAAATGCAGCTGAATCCAACTTCATTACCTGTAAAATATGAGACCTCCATACACTGACTTCTTGACTGAAAACTATGTCACACCACACGCTGATTGCTTGGAAGTGCACTGTTTGCAAACAACCTCATGTTGGGAGAGTGGGCAAGACCCCTGGACAGTTATTCAAATATCTGTACTGTATATTTAGACAGCTTTTAAGATTTACTCTCTAACTGAGCCTCTAAAAGACCTTCCTTTTTTTTTTTTTTGGTAATGCCTATTATATCATAGCAGTCCCTTCTGGATTCCATCTGGTTTGCTGGGTAAATATGTGTTTGGATGAAAGCCACAAAATTAGAAATGCTTTTATGAAAATGTGATGGGTAGGTTCACACTGTATCATGTCTGGCTTCTGCAGTTGTTACAAGGCAGTGTCTTGAGGCTGCGACAAGAGAACTTTTTAATTTGAAAGGGGGATGGTAAATAGCACCTCAAATAAAGGGAACATATGGAGCTGTGAAGTTTCACTTTGAAATGAAACTATGCAGCCCTCAAATCAAGGCCGCGTGCCAGAAAGTTCATATAATCAAGAGCCACAAGCCAGCCCATAAGAGGAAAGTCTTTTACAGCTTCACGTCTGAGAGGTACAGAATTCATGTTTCCCGTTGCTGACTTCGACATATTTGCTGAGACGCACTCAAGAAGACAAGCTTCCATCTGTTGGGGTTCTTCTCAGCATCAGAGACTTTCTATACTCTTGCCCTTCCTTCCCTCACCCTGAACATCAAGCACAGGCATCCCAGTCCCTGGGAGCAGTGCTGCTTTTGGATACTCCTCCTCTGCTGATGTTCCCATGCTTGTCAGGGCTCAGAACCTAAGCAAGCTGCTTGCTTGCTGGGTGACCTGCCTCCCAGTTTTCTCTGTTGTAAGAGGGAGGTGGCATTTGAAACTCCGCACCAATCGATAATTCATAATTGATGGCCACCAGCATTGCTATTCGCATTGCATCAGGAAGACTGCACTAGGCAGTTGAGACCAGCTTTTTCTTACCATGTGGCTGGTGGTGACGTCTCTTCATGTTCCTCCTGGGACCAGTTTCCTCCTCCAGGTTTTTTCTCATTGAAGGATGGCTCTCCCTACTTTTGGTGGGAAGTGTAAACATTCATATGATTTTGAGGTCACGCACAGACTTAATCCAATTGCCATGCATCCAGTCTAGAAAAGGTTCTGGCTCCTATTCAAATATGAAAGAAAGAATTATTTCTTAGCGAAATAATTCTCTGAACAGTTGGAGGGAGGATCCACACCCACATCTTTTCCTTCCTCTCTGAATGTGCCAATTTATCTCTCCCTTTCCCCCGCCAATTAAGGTCTTCACAGTGGTCCCACTGTCCGGTGCACTGGTAGCTACTGGGTTGTGAGCAGACGGTTTCAGATGGCTGGTTTCTTCTTTGGCACAGTAACTCTGGGACAGAGCATTTTCCAGACCAAGCCTGATGCTGGGCAATCCAGGCCTCCCTGCTGACAGTGTTCTCCACACTTGTTTTGAATGGTTGTTTATAGATGTTTCTAGAGAAATAAGTTCGGCATCCAGGCAACAAATGTTTTTGTCTCTTTAAGGAGTAAAATGCTGCTTTTGAGCAAAGACAACTGTGTGGTTACATTTGAAACCAAAAAAGTTCTTCTCTATCTGCTTCATCAACAGCAGAAGTACCCTGTCATACTCCCACTTCATTTATTTTTTGTTTCTTTCGGAGGAAGCAGAAAATTGATGTTTCTAAGGCAGGACCTTATGAAATGAATGTGAGTTTTGGCAGCTGATGGTCAAACATGGAAATGGAGGTCCATGCTGGAGGTCTCCGTGGCAGTGACATGGGAGGCTGCCTCGCAGGTGTGCCAGGGATACCCGCGGGACTTCCAGCCTGAAGTCTCACATCAAGCACCCAAACGTGCTGCTCGTCACCACGCTGCAGATGTATGTGGTATGTCGGCACCCCCCGTCATAGCTTTTCAGCAAGCTCCCAGACCTTCTGAAACCTCTCGGTGAAACTTAGCTGGCTCGGAGGGGCTGCTGCAATCAATGGAGAGAACAGAATGGGGCTTGTCAGGATGGAAGTTAATGCACAACTGCAACCTGTAAAACTCTATCAAAGAAAATGTTGATGTGCAGAATCTTTTGATTCCAGGTTGCAATATTTTTATTATAATTTCCGTAATTTTTTTTTGAGCTGCATGTAAGGAAATGGCTTATATTTCCTGGTCTTTCTGTACTCATAGAATTGTACTTTGAGGTCTGTCCTCTGGTTGCCTTTGTTCTTTGTCAGAATACCAACCCTTGAAGTGAAGGTACTTGAATGGTCACGCAGAGATAACAATTATATAAACGTGGCCAGGATTAGTAATAAATAAATCATTAATGTGTGGAAAAGTTTAAAGAGACCTGCGGTTATGTTTCTGTGGTTTTTAAAGAGTTTGGCTGAAGGAATTGCATTTAAGTTGTCTTTTGTTGACTGAACATGTATAAGTACATAAGTAACATTGGTTTGGGACAAAAAAATATTATGAGAAAGCAAGAGGGCCAAAAATGTTTTTGCGTTGGCACACCCACATTTTATACTTGCTATTTCACATACATAAAAATGAGGTGTTTACACTAGGCAAATACACAAGCTTTGCAAACATATATGGCACGCACTTACATGTTTTCTCCTGCTTGTGTTTAAGTAGGGTTCATGTTCCTCGAACCATCAATCTTAGATGCATTCCAGCACAGTGACCCAATGATACTAAAAGGAGAGCTGAAAGAGTCCCTCTTGTCCCTTTCCATTCATTGCTTTCCTCATTCCTTTTTCCATCCATTCCAGCCTCATTCGCAGCCTGCTGGTTAAAGCTTTCCCAGGGGTAAGCACATTTGATTTTCTCCATCAGAGAACTGCAACTAGGTCTCCCATTTCCTAAGAGACTGGTCTGACTGCTGTGCTATTGTGTGCCATGGATGCAACATAGTAAAGCTGCTCCACTCAGTCCTCCTCTACCTCATCATCTTCTCCAGCTCTATTTTAAAAATAAAGGAGCCATAACCACATTTCCCAGTAGGTCAGACTCTGTGAGCTACACGTACTCATATGGCCCCCTGTGGAGATAGCTAAGGTGGTAAATAAAAGAGGCCAGAGAGTGAACTGCAGATATTCATCTGTTCTGGACTGCTCTGTCCTGGTCTCTGCAAGGTAAGTCTGCTCTAGAGATGCTAAGCTCTGAGCACTGTGGACATAAACAACTCCGTGCCACTTGCCCACAGAGCTGGGGGTCTGTCTTGAGCCCTTCGTGCGTGGTAGTTTCTGCCTGGTTCTCACATCCCATGGCAAGTCAGTTGGAACGCACATGGCTGGGCTGGCACAGGCTGGTATGCATGACCAGAAGCACTCAGGGAAGCGGTTGAGTCACCGTCCCTGGAGGTGTTTAAAAGACGCACAGATGAGGTTCTTAGGCTAGGGTTTAAAGACGGACTTGGCAGTGCTGGGTTAATGGTTGGACACTCAGTGATCTCAGAGGTCTTTTCCAACCAAAACGATTCTGTGATTGTGTGACAGGGAGTTTTATTGCCCCCAGGATGAAGTGGAAGCTTTGTAGCGGGTTCTTGCTCTGTGAATCCAACTTTCTCCCAGTAGACTGGAGTTGTCAGATGTAACTTATGATATATGCTGATTAAAGAACACATCTCTAAGAACATAATAGTACTTTCGTTGGCTAAGTAACACGCCGCTGTTACTAGTAGTATTAATTCACAATCACTGAATAAAACACTGAATTACAATTCTATTGCTTATTGTTATTATTAGTATTCATACAAAACGTCTATAAAGAAACCTTATAAATCACACAAAAGGGCTACTGAGTTGCAATTCTATTGCCTTTCCTCCTGCAACTGGTATTCAGATGTAGGTCTATCCTTCCTTACAAATTTATCCCTTCTTACTCCACCCTCCCACAGCAAGTCTTTCAGGGACATGCCTGATGGAGAGACCTGTGGGCTCACCCATGGGGGACTCCCAGTGGGCTAGTGCCCTCAGGTCAGCATCACCTCTGCCTGCAGATATCCCTGATCTTGCTGTTAGCATATCCTCATCATCTTCATTCTTCACGTAATTGGATACCCTATTCCTCTTTTTTCCTTTTTCACCTTTTTACCAACTTGGCACCTCCTTTTCTCTGCCTGTACTCTTCCCAAATAAGCAGCCTGATCTTAGTTACTTTTTCTTTATCAGTCCAAATTTTGTTATACTCAGAAGTTGGTGTTTCTGACACTATCACCTAGGCAATTTTACCATTACAGTTGGCTGAATGAGACAGCCTTGCCCTCAAAGGCTGCCTCCTGACCCTGCGGTTCATGTTGGTTACATTTCATTTATATTACATATTTTTGGACAAAAATGTCACACTTTAGGCATGTCTCCCCAGCCTGTTATAATTCTAATTAAGCCATACCTCACCTTATGCACAGAGAGCTTGCATACCAGTGCAATGGTATAACCTGCTTTGTGTTTGCACCATATGTCTGCTCTTAAATAGTTTTCCTCACACTTGGTGTTCCCATCAGAGGCCACAGCTAGCTTTCAGAATGAGATCTGGACACTTAGCGTAGGATTCATCTCACCTGAAACTGGACACCTGCGCTGTAGTCAAATCTCAACTAGTTGTCCTTGGCTACCTTTCTAATCCCTTCACCCTTCTAGGATGAGATTTAGTTCAGAGTCTGAAGTAGTTCTGATGAGATTCTCTGAATAGTCTATAACAGCGGGCCACGTATTCTGCCTATATAATGGAAATCTTAAATTAGGTTATACAGATCCCATTTCTAGATTATGTAAAGCCATTCTGCCTAGACTCTGGACTTCTTAGTGATTAGTGGAATTTGGGATCATCCAAAACATAAGCAAGACCTGGAACCGAAGGTTTTCTCTGCAGATAACTTGAGAGTTGGGGCTGTTGCTGCTCTTCCAGTTTGGTTGCACAGATCCTAGAATGTCATTGTGCTGCAAACACAGTTTTCACTATTTAACTGCATACTGAGCAAATCAGGAGATTCATCTTCCTGTCCTTAGACTTCTACAGTGGGTGGATGTCTCCATGTAAGCTAGTGACTTCCACCCACCTTTACAGTTAAAAGAGAGCAGTAGGCACTTTCTGAGAGAGATGCAGCTGATCCGTTTAGATGCCAGTATCAGCATGGGGTGAGCTGTATCCTAGGACAGACTGTTCTCATCGACCAAAAAGGTATACCAGGCACCAGTCTCAGATCGAGACAACTGCATTTGGATGTCACCATTGGTATTATTTTTCCAGAAATGTATTTTCCTCAGGAAATAAATACTTGTGGTACTGTAAAACTACATTGTCCATTGCTAAATTTTAAACTAGGCTTTTTGCATATAATTACTGACACTTGTTCATTTGTTTTCCCTTCATCTCAATTGTGTGTCAATGTGTATAATTGTTTTTGACAAAGTTTTACAAGGTCCCTTAACAGATTTATTTCTTAATATTAAAAAGCTTTTAAACCGTAACATTTTATACTACACTTCCCAATGATGTCAGATTAAACGACAGTGCAATGATCTGCCTTCAAGAAATTGTAAACATTCATAGATAATAAAGTACAAAATGCTACATGCGACTACAAGCTTCCAGAGTCATCCCACTAGCAGTCAAAAAGTGAAGAAGTGGAAATTAAGCAATGAGGAGAGGCCAAGTGTAATCTAGAAGAGGTATTTTAATGCTGATCTCAAGTGTTTTCCCCTTGTGTTACTTGCCCTTGGAGAATTTTTCCAGATTTTTCTCTTCATTATCTGAAGAATCTATGTGCATAAAAGGACATAAAATGAGAAAATTAAAGTTTCCCAAAATTGTGGAAGAAAACAATTGTGTCTCTACATTAGCTGCCGGTATTGTTACAGCATGCAAATTAAAATGTTGGATGGTGGATAGCACACAAACAATAGACCTTGAACTTCTTCCAGTTGAAATAAGTATTAGCAGCTTCCTTTTTTTTTTTTACAAGTGCACAAATATCTTGCCATCGTTCTGATTCATACTCTATTTTCTCCTTAGCAACATTTTACCAAATTTAGAGTCACTCTTCTAATTAAGAAAGAAATAAACTTATTGTTCTCCTTGTTGTTTTCTCAGTAGGCATAATTGAAAATTCACATGATCAAATTACTGGATCTGTCAGTCTGTTAGTGTTAGGCTGGGATGTAACGTTATTTACAGCTCCAACCAAAACAGCTCTCTAAAATCTGAGAGTTAATTCTTATTGATGGCTGTACTACTTAGTATACTGCTCCTTAATGAAGACCTGCATCCTGCAGAGGAATATGTTCACACAGGTTGTACATCTGTGTGGCATCCATAAAAAGGAATAGAACTATTCTTAATTTCCAAAAAGGGGTTGAGGGGGGAAAGTGTGAAATGAAGAACACTGAGACAGAGATGAACATTTCACCTGCAAATAGCTTAATGGGAAAAAAAAAAGCCAACCCCACCAAACATAGAGATAGTGAGCTTGTGACCATCAAATGTATAACTAAAAGTTGGACCAACCTGAGCAGGCTGGTGGAGTCTATAAAACTGGTTTGGCTTTTTATTTCCTCTAAACAATAGCCTAGACATAAAGCTGAGTTCAGAACATGACGTGGAGCACTGTTATGTCCATGAAATAACTTCCTGAATCAAACACCTGACCTTTAAGTAGCTCAGGACATGGTTTCAGTTCTGTGGACCTGTTTTATCAGCATGAAAAGCCTATTTGTTTCATAGAATGTGAGAATTAAATAGAAAGCTGAAACAAAATTACTTTAATATATAAAAATAGTTACAATACAGACATAAACCCTCTCATTACAAGCATAAGAACTCGTTTTGGGAACATTGTATTATTACTTGCCATATGATTGAGAGCCTGTAGTACAAATATGACCAAAGGACGACTTAGGCAATGCTCCATACCTTTGATTCATTTGGCTCCCAGGGAGGAATCCAATGCCTGGAGCTCTGTTTTCAGGTTCTTGGTAGTGCAATGGCAGGAGTGGATGCCTGAGAAAGGTGACCCAACAATCCCAAGCGTTGAGTAGTGGATTGCTTAGAGCTACATGAAAAATGCTAAGCCTGGCAGTGTTGGTCCCTTTCTCTGTGTCTTAACTCCCTGAGTCAGGGCTTGAGGCAGGAACAACAGCATCACTGCCTTTTTAAGCCACAGCAGAGCAGTTCAGAGCACCCTTCTTGTTTTGGAGGCTTGTTTATACCCATCTCATCCCGCTTTTAAGAGATGACGTGCTCAAGCTATGAAGGAGGCAGGAAAGGTGAAGGGATGATTTGCCCCTGCCACAGTGCAGTGAGGGATTCAGGGTTCTTCCAGCCATGAGGGGAGCAAGCGACGTGGAGCCTGACTCTGTACCCTACAGCTGGGGTGCTTTGAGATTTTATATCCAAGGAGCAGTGCACCTGAAAATCAGCAGCTACCCTGAATGAGGGGCTGTGGCTTCAAGATGTCCTCCTTGTAGACACTAGACTTCCGTCCTTCTCTCTTTTTCTTCTGGCTCTATTAATTATTTACTGTGTGGCAAACTAGGTTCAGAAATATTGACAAGAAATCCCTTCCTCCTTCCCCAGATTACTTACTAGGCTGCTGGGGTACTTTCAGGGATTCAAAACCTTGGGTTTAGGTGGGCCACAGGCTGGTCTTCACAGTATGCCTAATAGTTATAAAAGTCACACCACAGCATGCACAGCATCTCTGCTGTTCAGGTTTCTGAACAAGAGTGACTGTGGCTGCTGCATTTCGTGCAGGCAATGTGTGCTAGAGTGTAATCTGAGCTGGCCTGACTGTTGAAGTCCATCCAAGGATTTGCATGGAGTGGTACGTATTTTGTGATCTGTGTGCTTGCAGCCCAGGTGAAGGTGGTTCTGGACAGGCAGGAGAGATGTAACTGCAGCTGTCTGCTTAGGGTAGGTCTGTCTTCTAGGTCACAGTAGTTGGTTGCTAGCAAGTTTTGGGTGCCTTCAGAATAGGCAGCTATTGAAGAGGAGAGGGCAGGAGTTTGGCTTATGATTTTGAACATGATATCTACATCTTCCTTTATGTCCACCCATAAATATTTTAAAGCATAGCAACAATTTAGAGCACGCATAGAAGGATGTGCTGCATTGTGACCTAGGACTTAGTCCATGTCCCTGAAGAATCCAAGCAGCTGCGCTTCTGTGATATGATATCTGTTGTATGTGTCAAAAAGATGTGTGAGATACTGCTCAGCATGGAGCTCCAATGTTTAGAAAACGTGGGCGGAAATTAATAGAGTAACATTATATTTCTTGGTGCTGATCTCCAAGAACTGGAAAACCATTCACGAGTGTTTCTAAGCACAGATTAGACACGTTTCAACTGGAAGTCATAGATCTGATACTAATCTTTGCTTAGGCAAGTTCCCAGTGAGTTTGCTAATCAAAGCTAATTGTGCTATGCCAGGTATTGTAGCTGATTTCTTTTAATGATTTGTTTTATGTGTGTTCTTGTTTGCAGGGTGGAAAGACTTACACGGGACCATGTGGAGGCAGAGACTGCAGTGGAGGATGTCAGTGTTTCCCTGAAAAAGGAAGCCGTGTAAGTAGTATTTTTTCCTGTAAAATGTTCTTGCTGATACCAGTTCGATGCCATTTGCTATAGGTGGACTTGCATCAGACTGCTGAGTGTATTCAAACAATTATTCTTTTTCAGGAAATAGTTGTTTCATCTTACTTCCTCAAGAGCTTCTAGATTTGAAGAAATACTTCGTTATTAAATATAGCACGTTCTTCTCTCAAATGCCAGGGCCAAGGGACCTGACAGCAATGATGAGCTGATTGGATCAGAATTTTAGGGATGCTACGTACTAGAGCATCACTGGATTGTGTGACAGTGCTAAATGAATATGGACAAAATCACTCAGTAATGTTCTTGAAGACTTTTAAATGAAATCATATCTGATTAAGAGATACCCCATACACATGATTTCCATTAAATCAAAAGGGAACCAGGCCTGCAAAGCCTGGAATCCCTGCTGAAAGGGAACCACTTGGGATTTCTGGTGTTAGGTTGTCACTGACAGTCTGTTCTTTCTTTAGGGGAGTAGTGCAGAATGAGGCAGAGGAAGGGAGACAGGGTGGAGGGGATTAGCCACCTGCTGCAAAGAGCTCCAAGAAATAGGGCAGTTCCTATCCTGTATGGCTTGGAGCCCTGGCTGGCAGGCTTCTTCTGTACAGCTTGGTCTTCTGCAGCTGAGACAGTGACTCAGCCTTTTCCATCCACCCTTCTCTAAGAATAGGTCAGGCAAGAGATGCCGTGGCAGGTCATGTGCTCTTTATGCTATCACAAACCTCACAAGATTTTTCAGTTCTCTGCCTCCCCTCCATGCAGCAGCCCATCAGTTCCCATTCCCATTGCATTCCTCAAGCTTGACTCCACGTCTGAGTGGAGGAAGAGGTGGTAGGAAAGTCATGGTGTAGGTGGGAGGCAAGGAACACTCTTGTTTACAGCAGAAGTCCCGATGTCTCCGTGGAAGTCAGATGATCCTGGGCTTACCATGCCATGAGGACTGTAATGGTTATACTACCATCCCCTGACCATGATCTCTTCACGGTCTGCTTTCCATTACAATAACCTAATGGTAAACTAATGAAGCTGAAGACAAACAAGCCCTCCCCTGAGACACAGCTTCTGCTGGGGCCCCCTCCAGCTGTTACAGCCTTATCCTCATCATCCAGCACATGAGGTTTGGCAAGTGCCTCCTGCCACTTCCCTCCAAAGGCACTGAAAGTCGAAAACTCATGCCCTATGAAATGGCTTCAAGTATCAAGTGTGATTTTATGATTCTATGATACTACTGTGTCTTTTTCCAGTGTCATATGTTTTGGTTCTAAAAGCAAAGTGTCGATGTACTTGTTCTCCACTAGCATCTGTGAAAATAGAGATCTATCAAAAAACTGCCACCTTCTGTGACTGAAATATTTTTCTTGTTCTTTATTGACTGAATAACCTGTAATTTCAAGTTGCCAAGTCTGCAGCAGAAAAGAGGTAGCTAAACAAAAGTAATTGCATGGGTTAGAAAAGCTGAAAATGTTAAATTACCGAAGTAGAGAAACAGGTGCCATTGATGAGAAGGTCCCTGCGAGTTGCTCAGTGTCTACATTGGGAGATAAGGGCAGATTTTATGCACCCGATCACCACTCTCACTCTTTGATTTATCTCGGGGAAATAAGTCACCCCAGTAACTAATCACACTGGCCTCCCTTTAAATAAACAAAAAAAAAAAGAGAAAAGAAGGGTGTTACAAAACATAAATTGTATTTTGCTAGTGTGGTCAATTGTGTAAGATGAGAAGAAGTATCGGGGAAAGTGATTTAAAGAATTTTATAACAGTTCAAAAATGGTATTTTAACTCTCTGAAATGATATGCCTCATTCTGAGTCAGCATACACAGCATGTATTTTGTGTCTGCTGGTCTCTTCAGATGTCACAACCTCTGTTAAACATCTGGTTTAAGGAACAAGATTGGCCTTTAGAGACTAGTCAAATTTGGCATAGTTTCTGGTCTCATGCTAATCCTCAATGGGAATATTTATTTTCACAAAACCTCTGTATAATCTGGCACGACACACTTTTTGTGTTTGAGGTGACTCATTACATGCACAATAGACATATTGCGTGTTTGCACTTGTGAGAGTGCTTGAAACAGTCAGTCTGTCAGAGCCGGCTGCTGCGGTGACTCTCCGTCCCGGGTGCCACAGAGCTGTCACTTGCGGGGCACCTGGAACTCAGGTGGGAACGGCGCTGCGGGGGTCTGCAGCCAGCTGTCCGCCCTACTGTCCCTTGAAAAGTCACCTTCTCTTCTCTCAAAACCTCTCTCTCAAAACCTCTTCTCTCAAAACCACGCCTCTCAAAACCAGGCAAACGAAAGCACTTTCTTGGGGTAGCTGCCACTGAATGCATATCAGGAGCTGTTGAAAGGCATAAATTTGTTGGGGTGGTGAAAGTAGAAAAGGTCTGAAGAAATGCCTACTTTTCCTTTATATGTCCTTGATTTTCTGCCGTTGCTTCAGTTACAGTCGTAAGGTACAGCACTTAAATAAAGATGATTCACTTTATTTGTTGTCTTAATCCAATGGCTCTTGTTTTTTAAAAAGTGGTTTTTACAAGATATGCCCACTGACATCTTCTGGGAGCTCTGTGCTGGAGGCAGAGAGACACTGTCTAGATGTATGAGGATTCAGCCAGGCTTTGGTGATTTCTGCCAGGTCTCCGCATACGTGGCAGCTGGAAGCCCTGCGCTGCTGTCTACACTGCTTTTGGTTCGGGACTGATAAGGTTGGGCACAAAGGCACAGGAAAGCTCAATCATGTTTCATATAGGCAGTTTCTACGGACAAAAAGCCACCTAGCACAAATTAGCGCTTGCACCTAGCAGGCCTGCTGGAAATAGGTGTGGTTTTAGTTTTTCCTCCACACTTTTTTGTCTGGGCTCAGCCCTGCACCGTTCCCTGGGCTCAGGCACAGCTCGACAAAATCCAGTGGAGAGAGGAAAATGAGGCAGCAGAAGCTTCATCTCCCACAGTGATGGTGGGGGAGCTGCTGCAGCAAGGCAAAGGCAGTGGCTAACCTGCAACCTCCCGCTGCTCATCAGAGCTGTTCGGACACCTGCCAAAGGCACTTTCTGCCGCATCCCCAGGAGGAAAACAGGTCAAATTCAAGGGTTCCGAGAATCATAGGACATTGCTGATCACCATGTTTGCAGTTCACAGCAAATGCAGAGCTGTTGCTTGGAGAAGTAGACGAAGTGTAGATGAGGTTCTTAGGGACATGGTTTAGAGGTGGACTTGACAGTATTAGGTTAACAGGTTATTAGGTTAACTCAATGGTCTTGGAGGTCTTTTCCAACCAAAGTGATTCTGTGATTCTAAAAGAACATCTTTCTTGGGCCACACATGATCCCTTTGGAGTTCCCACCTCCTGTCTCACTCTTGAGTTCACACCTTCAGAGGAAAAAGTGTAGATGGAACTTCTGTAAGCTGGGTTTTTTCTAGTGTCCAATGACACTCTAGTAGTCTTTGTTATTTTTCACTGCAGCCTAGTTATGTTTACTTTAACCTAGGTGCATATTTACTGTTATTATAGCTGGATGCAAATATCCATTCTATCTAACCATACCTTGCAACTAGGGAGAGGGTTGGAGCTGGGGCTGCAGCAGCCAAGCTCAGGGACCAGCCTCACCCTCATTTCTCCTTCTCACAGCTGGCAAAAAGCTCAGCCAAGTGCCAGCAAACATTGAAGCTCCTGCAGGAGTGTCCAAATCCACACGAAAAGAAACGACGGTATACGCCTCAGAGGAGGGCACAGGGTGAAAAGGGAGAGGAAAGACAACAGACTCATCTTCTCCCAAAGATGAGACAGGCTCATCTTCTCATTTTCTCCTAAGTTGTTCTCCTAAGACAACAGACTCATCCTGTCCCTAAGCTACATGTAGACAAAATACTGTAAGGAGTACCCAGGTGCCTGGATAAGAGGGAAAGGAGAAAAGGGCAGCACCGATGCACTGATATGGTGTTGAAATTATGTTTTGAATGAAATGGAAACCCTGGACTAAAGGAAAAAACAACAACAAAAACTTCTGGTTTCTTTTTTTTTGTCCTCTAGATTTTGATCGCAACTCCTAAAATGTTGAGATTTATAGTTCTTTGCAAACCATATATTGAGTAGAGTACAATATGCACCTTTAAAGCTTGTTAAACATTAATGCACTTATGTAGGAAACGATAACTCCTTTCAGTACAATGGCCAACTGTTTGACCTATTGAAGTTCAGAATCAACCTCACTTCATCATCATCCTAGAAAGCTTTGTAGAAAGTGGAAGTGAGTAGAAATCTTTTTGATCTTTCTATAGAGTGAGAAAATGCACTCTATTAAAATCTCACTTTGTACTTTCTGTCTGAGCCAAGCATCCAACAGTGCTCAAGCATTTAGTCATTGTTTTTGCAAGAGGCTGGAATAATGGAAACTGTGAAATAAAAGACAGCTCCATGTCCACTTATAAATGCCACTTTTTGGGAATGCCTAAACATTCCTTTTTAACCAAGTTTGATATGAGAGTTCACTGCAACTCATGTATGGATATCTCTTATATTGCTTTCACTAATGGAATGGCCAAGGATAAGCTATTCCCAGTTCACCTGTAATAATTCCTGTCTGCTTTTAGGTCCTATACAATTGTGAAATCTAGTGTCTGATCTTTACGTACAAACATTTTCCATACAAGTTTAAATCTTAACACATGGACTAGATCTAACAGATGTTTTTCACCGTCGTTTTTTAAAAAATCAACAAAATAAAACATTTAAGTAATCTAAAGTCAATTCCGTTCTTATATCTTAGGGAAATGTTTAAATCAAATACTATCATTTTATTAACTGTTACTGTAATTTTTTAGCATCACAATTAACTGGCTTCTGAGCTGGTATAATGGCAGTAGCTCCTTTGTAACTCTTGATGAGTGCAAGTTGATATATCTGATGAAATCTGATATTTTATTCTATTTTTACAAAATAAGAACATCAGAAGTGTCTTCTCAAATTAGACCAGTAATTAATTAGCCCTCTACTCTGTCTCCAACAGTGGCAGCAGGAGATGCTATTTACAGGGAGCACAGAGGTCTGGCAACTTTCTGCAGTCCATTTCCCTTGTACCCTGGATCACTCTATTTATATGTTCCTTTGGTATTTGTGCTTCTCCGTGAATTTGTCTAATCCTTTTTTGAAGCTCCTGTAACTGAGTGTCTTCACACCCTCCAGTGGCACCAAGGAGTTCACTATACAAATGTTACTGTCCGATCTGTTGTAAGCCAGTCTCCCTCTGGTTTCATCAAGTACACACTATTTCTAGTGCTGTATGATTTGGGAAGGAGCAGTTCTGCATTTACCTTTTTCAGTGCTTCCCTAATTTTGTAAACCTTGGTCATATTCCCTCTCAGCTTTCTCCTGTCCAAAAGGAAAGGTCGCAGCCTTTTTAGGTTCTCTTTTGAAGCCAGTGCTCCAACCCATAGTCCCTTTATTCTTCTCTCTCTTTTGTAAGAGACCAGAACTGTACACAGCATACAGGATTATGAGTGCACCCTTATTTAGCAGCAAATTGACACTCTCTGTTTTCTTCTCAATACCATTCCTGATGCCCCCCAACACTGAAACTTATCTGTCTGTCCAGGGTGATGGGGTCCTTCTGGATCTCCCAGCGTGGAAGATCACCAGATCGCCCCATCCCTCATTACTAGAATGGCATTTAACAACCTGAGAGAGCTTAGTGTCATCTGTAGACTTGGATGTTTCGCAGTTCGGTCCCTTCTCTAGATCACTGATGAAGTCTTTACTAAAACCAGTTCCAGCATCCGTGCCTGAGAGGACCCACTGCTGTTGCATCTCCATTTTGAAATGTGACCATCAAGCACTATTGTTTTCTTCCAGTCCTTTAACAGCCTTCAGTCCATAAGAGCACCTTTTTTCCCAACCCCAAGGGAGTCTGTGTTTAAAAGATTTGGTGAAGTATTTTTGAAAAGCTATTTTGAAAATCCAAATATATTAAGGTCCCTAGGGCCTGCTTTACCATGATTATCTTTATGGTCAGTTACTGTATTCTTTGAGGTGGACTGCTGCCTGGCCAAGCAGGCAAGTCAGACAAATTGGCCCACAGTTCACGCGATTCCCTCTTGAGCCTCTTTGCCGCATGGGAGCTTGGTTGGCACCAGCCCGCTGGTGCAGTGGTCGTTTGTAATGACGGGTTACACACCTTGGCCAACAGTTCCACAATTTCATACTTGAGTTCCTTCGGAAGTCCCAGGTGAATTGTCACCCACTCCTGGTCACATAGTAATGCCTGCCTTATCTGTTTTATCTACAACTTCCTTTATATTTACCTGAAATTAATCTGGCTCGAAGAATAGCTTGGATTTGGGACCTTCTCAAGCACTTTCAGCAGTAAAGACCTATGCAAACAAGTCACTAGGTTTCTCTGCTATGGCCTTATTGTCCCCGAGTGCCCCTTTGCCTTTGGCACCATGTAGTACTGCTATTTCCTTTGATGGCTGCTTTTCTTTAAACAACTTTTTACTATCAGATTGACGATCTTCTGCAAAATATTCACATTCTTTTTTAGCCATCCTGGTTGCCATTTACACTTGATCTGGTTTTTATGGGCTTTCCTGTTCACTTCAGCAATTTTTTAAATGCCAGCCTTTTTCCCTACAATAGCCTCCTTAGCTTTTTTATGAGCTATGCAGGGCTTTTATTGAGCTGTTTTACTTTCTTTTTGATATGTGACACATAGTTTACCAGGGCTTTTAATACAGTGTTTGAAAAGCCTCCAGATTGCTTTAGGCTTCTTGCCTTTTTGACTGCTTTTTAAGGCTTTTACTATTTTTGTGATTTTTATGTATTTCCCCTTCTTGAAATTGGATATCTGTGTGACATATTTGTTTGGCTTACTCCATCCTACTACAGCATTAAATTCAGTTATATCGTGAAGATCTGACAGAGCAGTTCTCCCACTAGTACTTCTTGAAGCACGCCCTGTGCAGCACTCGAGACTAAACCCAGAGCAGCATCCTTTCCTATGGGTCCCAGGGCTCACTGCAAGGAGCGGTCCATTGCTGTGTCCAGAAATTTTATCTCCCTCTCTTATCTAGACAAGGCCTTGTGCCTGACAGTACGTTGGTAGCTAGAATTTGCCAATATTGCTATCTGACCTAGTTTCGCAGCTTCTCTAATTTCGCTGAGTATTTTGTGATCTGTGTCTTTAATAAGGGAGTCTTAAATACAAACCTTTCTGTTATTTCCACCCACAAATATTCCCTAATGCTCCCCTCTACCCTCAGTATTTTTTTTATGTTACACTGTGTTTTACCCTTCATATGCTGTGCCACTATGCAGTTAGCCACCAAAGGCAGGCAGGGTACAAGTTTCCTTGGTAGAACTTGAACTTGAGTGAGTCTGAAACTTAATGCCCAGTTTATGACTTAATGCTTTATTTAGGGAAAATTGCTTAACCTGGGCCACAGTGACTATCAATCAACCGCATAGCCAGGTACTTATGTTGGTTGCTAATTGCTGTTCTTTAGTACATTTGTCCTGACATTTTTTTGTGCATTTTTGCTTTTTTTTTTTTTTTTTTTTTTTTTAGCTCTGTTTATTCATGTTTAATCAACATGAGAGGTCTTTTTGAACTGGTGGACGGAGGTTAGATAACTTTCCCATGAGCAAGAAGCAGTGAATCCTCCTTCCATATATGCATTCTACACAAAATCTGGGATTTGGGAACAGTCAATGAAAGGTTTTCCTAAGAATTTGTTTCAACAAAAAATGCAAAATACGTAAGAAAAAGCACGGTGTTATGTTTCAATATATGCATGAACACAATTAAATGTTCACACCAAAATCATGTTTTCATTTTTAAATGTTCAGAATGTTTAAAAGATAAACTCAAATAGAGTCTTTCTTTCAAATCAAACAAAATATGCACAATGACCAAAATGGATTTTTTCCGTCCTTTGTATTCATTTGTTCTTTTGCAGAGCATTTCTGTTTCAACCAGCTGTGAAACTTTGTTTTATTCCATAAATAAACTTTAAAAATAATATATGTTTGTAATCGACAGAATTGCAGCACTGCTAAATCCATCCCAAGCTAACAAGTTGCACACCTTGTCTTTTGGTTCAGCCCTGAAAGCAGAATTCCACTAAAATCTTTTCAAATCAACTATATGGGAGAAAAAGAATGATACTTGAGTGAAAGATAGTAAAAGGACACATCTGCCTTTTTACTTCCATTTTCAGCTTCATCTCTGAAGTCCGTTGACCTAGGTTAGATCTATGAAGGCGCTCCTATGAGCTTGTGTCAAAAACCTTTGCAGTCTCAGCTGGTGTGATGAGAGAACAATTCAGCAGCGTTGGATGAAGCTCAAGAATTAGTGTAATCAATCAAAATGAATACCAAGGTTGTAGTTTACACAAAATTATGACTGAAGTAAATGTGCTGGATTAACTCTATTTGTAATGCGGATTCAACTCCTGTGTTTGAAATGACACCGTTTGATGTCTTTTGCGTTAGCTATATAGTCCATTGATTTATAGGCTTTTTACACTCAAATGAGAAAACAAATCTTACGGCAGTTTGCTAATAAATTGAGAAGATATTTCACTGGTATTTTAGGAATCTTTTTTGAGGGCAGCATTTTTAAGAGTATATTTGGCCATGTGCATATCACAAATTTGAATAAGAGATGGGGAAGAAAAGCAAGACAATGTACAGTAAGGAACTGAGAACCATTTTATTGCAGAAGATAAAAAAGACTTAAAATTTAACTGTAGAAAATTTGACTCTAGTGAAAAAATAATAGAAAAGAAACTTTTAAAAAGCTACCTGTCTTGTTGGAGATGAGTAGTGGAAGGCTAACTTTGGTTGCAATAGCTGACACTGAGATGAGAACCCTTTGGATGTAATTCACAATCATTTAAAAATAGTACCATACCTTTTTACTCAATGTTAAAAAGCAATATTCTTTTCCTTCCTGTCTTTCCATGAAATACTGAAAGTACCTGAAGTTACGCAATTTCATGACTATTTACTCCTGTGTAATCTTTCCACTCATTCTGATCAATAGTGTCTGCACAGCACAGAAACGTTCTCATGCATCATTGATATTTTTGTCTGGTTTTCATATATGTATTGCACTTTGTTACAGAAACGAAACATGCTGTCAGGATTGTTTTAGGACAAATGTGCTGTCCATTTGGTTAGACCTTTAGGCTTCAACTTCTGACAGTCAGACAATGCAACTACTGCACAAAAATACTCTTTGTGCTTTTGGCCAAGTTTTGCAATTTCTGCTTACTGTGAGCAGGAGTCGAAAGAATGTACAGCGGGAGAATGATAGCCTTGCTCTGTGACTGGGTAGCTCACACAGGCGTCCAAGGGGGATAATCCAGGTCATTTTTTAGCACTTAAATTACACTCTGGAGAGTGTAAATGGGTTCTCATGACATGTATCCAAGGCTTTACAAGTTTCTCAAATGGTACTTGTTTCTATTTTCTGTATTTTTGTCACATGGGAGCAAGTAACATTGACCCATTTTCCTTTTGTCTGCTTTGGTAAGTACCAAACTATTAGTGGAATCCTTTGAGTCTGACCTGGAGAGACCAGGAATGTGGGAATGGGCAGGCTGTCATCACGAACAGTAACTGCTGAGGCAGATCAAGCCTGTTCTCAGCATTTTCTTACTGACTCTTAAGAGAATAAACGTTCCTTACTTACCTCAGTTTGTACATAAAGTTTCCAAATACTTTTCAGTGTCTTTGTAAAATGAATGGGGCTATTGAATTACATGTAAGTGCTTCCATTACCTTGATCTGGAAAAGGACGACAAGTGTTAAAATATCTTACGATTAGATATTCACTTTAGGAGCATGCAGAAAGAAGATCTTGAAGGATAGAAGTCTGTGTTGTGAGTGTGGAGAATGGCTCTAGACAATGAATAAGCTGCAAGCCCGAACAAATAAAACATCCATGCAGCATTTTTTCTCCCACAGGCTAAAATAATTTTTCTATGAAAAGATTATATTAGTCTGTTGGATTCCTTTCTCTCTAGTACTGTCACAGACTCTCAGCAAAGAAAAGCTGTATGGGGTTTTTTGTGGGTTGCATTTTTGTTGTTGTTTGGCTTGGTTTGGTTTGGGGTTTGTTTGGTTGGTTGGTTTTGGTGGGTTTTTGTTGTTTGTTTTTTGGTTTGGTTTGGTGTGGGTCATGGTTGTTTGATGAAATTCTGTGTCTAACTGTTGCTTATTTTATTAGTTAGCAAAACTGATTTTTTAAACGTAGTATCACTCGTTAAAGAGATATTATCAAGCTCTATAACTTGTTTAAAAGCAGACTTATTTGCCCCCAAGGTTGTTGGCAAAGCATAGTATCAGAGTAAGAGCAAAAAAAGAAAGTTCCTGTGCTCACTATCCTCCCCAGTACACATAGTGCTTCACTCCATTCAGGGTACAGCAGCCAATATAATCTTTCTGTCTAGTCTAATAAGAACTTGGATATGTCTGTATTATTCTCTTCTGATCCAAATACTCTGTTTGTTTGTTCGTTTGTTGTTTGGGGTGGGGGGGGGGTGGTGTTTGTTTTCCTATAAACCACCTCTTGCTTTTGGCTGTTCCTCATTTTCTGCATCCTCTACTTCTGTATTATTTTTATGACTTTTCTGTCATCTACTCCCAAGCACGCAACATCTTTTCCTTTGCCACTTCACCAGCCTTTTTGTGTTAAAGGCTTCCCATAAGAGATTTCCCTTCTTGGTAGCCTGGCAGAGGAATGAGATAAACCGGGTTTATGAGATGAACCCTTCCTCCTGCAATGTGAGGTGCTGTGGTCTTCACAGCTGCCTGTGCTGGGCTGTGTGGGGATGTCAGCTCTTTCGGGCAGGAGCTGTTTGTGGGCAGCTCTTTGTACAGTGCCAAAAGCACTGCTGGAACTTCCATGGTAGTGGCAGAGGTAGCAGCACGCAGAGGGGCACAGTGACAGCTTCAAAGAATCACAGAATCATAGAATGGTATGGGTTGGGAGGGACCTTAAAGTTCTAATTCCAACACCCTGCCATGGACAGGGATACCTTCCACTAGACCGCGTTATTCAAAGCCACATCCAACCTGACCTTGAGCATTCCCCGGGATGGGGCAGCCACAACTTCTCTGGGCAGCTTGTTCCAGTGCCTCATCGCCTGCATGATGAACAACTTCTTCCTTATATCTAATCTAAATCTATCCTCTTGCAGTTTAAAGCTGTTATCCCTTGTCCTGTCACCACATGCCATTGTAAAAAGTCCCTCTCCAGCTTTCTTGTAGGCCCCATTTAGGTACTGGAAGGCTGCTATAAGGTCTCCCTGGAGCCTTCTCTTCTCCAGGCTGAACAACACCAGCCTGTCTTCAAATCAATTTTTTTTAATTCAAAATAAAATTCATTCCAAGGGACAGGGACTCCAGAAGCACAGGGCCCAAAGGAACCACACCACGCTGTGGGTGTTGGACCCATGTATGTTCATTACTCTGGTATTTAATAAGGGCATGCATTGGCATGCGGGTTTATGGATAGGACATATTTTCCACAGGAAACACTTCAGCTCAAATATGACTGTGCTGCAGAGTATCCCTTACCACCGTGAGACTAACTCCCTTTCCCTGATGGAGCATGCCCCTGCATGTGTGGTGTGACACCATCTGGCACCCTTGTCCACAGCTTTTATTTTACTTTGTTTATATTTGCTAGGGACTTTGCATAGTGGCAGAGGCTGTAGGGACCATTCCCTCACCATCAGTGTTCCCTGCAGATGGGACAGGCCTAATTGCAGGAGCCTAACCTTGTCCTTCTTCAACTTCTCCATACAGAGTGAGACTGCAGGGTAGGTGAGGGGTGGGCTCCCGCTGTGTGACAAGGGACAGCTTCTGCTTCTGTCCCCTGCCGCCCCTCCAGCTTAGCCCCTGCCATCAGAGCAGAGCCAGAGGTAAACATGCAGGCTGAGGACAGATCCATTTGTTTTTCTTGTTGTCACGAAGCCTCGCAAACCCAGCTGGGGAGTTTGCACTCCACTAGCTCATACCTGGTGCTGCCAGCGAGGTCTTGGCTGCCCTGAATGGCTGCAGGCGTGTAAAATCGCCCAGGATTGCCTGAGCCACAGCTCCCCATGCAGGTCCTCTCTCTCCCTCTTAGCCAGCTTCTTTCTTTCAAACAGTTGCAGAGTTGGTTTTGCTAAATGACATAAGGTTATAATAAATCAAGTGAGAAGATTGGTGCTGTGCTTCCTACTGTATGGGAGAGGTCCATATAGTTTAATTGCTTCCTCTGTACGTCAGATATATGTGTATAAAATCTCTGAAGTCATGTGTAACTGCCAAAATCCTATGGTGTGGTTTGAAACATTCATGCAGTGAACTCTTAAATGCTGCAGATGTGCTGTGAAATATAAATGGAAAATGGAAGAAGTCAGTTTATCCAATTAAATAACAGCATTAAAATTAGATAAGTCAATGGAGACATGCAGAGCTCAGGAGAAAGGGGGAAGGACCAGAAAGCTTTCTCAAGGGGGAGTTTTATCATCAAAGGATAAGGCAGAAAAACATTACTCCCCCCAAGAAAACAGCAGAGTAGCCTGAGGAGAGGAAGCATGTCTAAGAAAACCACTTGGTGAATTGTGAAGCCTTCTGAAAAATGGCATCATAAAATACATCTGCTGCTAACCTCAGACCTTGGGCCACCATTGAACATTCTGCTTAAAAAACGAGCTGTTCCTGTTCCTGCAGGCAAAAATGCAGAGGAGGGCAAGTAGACCACATAGACCCAGGATCATGGATGGGTCCATGTGCAACGCAAGGAGCAGGAGGCCACTGAGCCCTGGTTCTTCCTCCTGTCCCCGGCAGGTAGCAAGGGTGCTGGGGCAGCAGCAGCAGCCCTCAACTCCCTCCCCTTCTCTTTTATCCTCAGACCCCACGTACTGCCCAGCACAGCTCATCTGGGGTGGGAAGTGTCAGGATCTTCTCTAGACAGAAAGAGGAGGGGGAAAAGGAAACATGATGGTGGTTTCCCAGGATGGTACCTAGCTCTTGCCGCTCCATGGCCATCAGAGGCATAGCCCTCCGCCTGCCCCTGGCCTCGGCACTGCCCTGGTCAGCATCTCAGCAGGGCACCTGCAGAGCTGTTTTCTCGGGGCCTGGCAGGCATGTAGTGGCATATTTTCTATCTGGCACAACGGCTTGAGCATCTCTTGAGAAGGGGAACGGAATGTGTTGGAGTGATGTTGTTAAAGACGCAGGGCACCTCTGCGAGATCAAGCACCTTTGGGGCCTGATCTGCAGTGGTAACCTCAGTCAAGTGTGCTAGAGAATGGGCCTGTTTCTTCTGCTGCCTGGGCCACCATCCTCCCGCACCGTGCCTCTGAAGGTGCCTGAACTAGTCCAGATACATGGAAGTGTAGAACAGGGCTGTTCGGGTTGGTCTGGATCTGTGGCTACCACCAAGGCCAAGGAGGAGCGTGGTGCTTCATCAGAAAGCATCCATGGGAAGGATCCGGGTGCCCCCAGACCACCCCCTTGGGCAGTAACACAAAGTGACCCCGATACTGCCCCAAGGGGCTAACACTGACAACTTAGCGGGGCACTTCAGCCCCTGCCCCACCATGGTACGTGGCATGCAGAATGAGAAACGTGCAGAGGGATGGGAGTCCTCCCATGGGAGGAAGGAGACCTTCCTGTCCCCTGCATCTCCCT
The DNA here is from genome assembly GCF_036013445.1 of Caloenas nicobarica. Taxonomy (NCBI): domain Eukaryota; kingdom Metazoa; phylum Chordata; class Aves; order Columbiformes; family Columbidae; genus Caloenas; species Caloenas nicobarica. The sequence goes on along the minus strand of NC_088245.1, from coordinate 153,770,406 downwards.
CCTCAGCGTGTCCAGCCCTTGCTGGAGGGACGCACAACTCTGCTACCACAAGAGTACTCTCCTCTCTAGTAAAGTACATATATAGCCATCAAAGATACACATTGCTGTGACATTTATAGCTTTATTAAGGAAAGTGATACTTTCTGCTAGCCAGTGCTGATTGTATCCATCATATATACATTTAATCATCAAAAATCCTCTGAATAACTTTAGCGTATCATGCCTAAGTATGACAGTTTGTCCCCTCATGTTTACCAAAACTAAATAAATGCTAAATACCATTCTCAGTAAATACACTTTAAAAAAGATTATTTTTATCTGCTTGAAAAGCCCCAACACTCTGGTATAAATATACACATCACATTGTCTGCTGAGTCTGTGGGCTCAGTGCATTTACACAGCTGCAGTATGGGTTGCTGTTTACTCTCCGCCTCACAGACATTGTGTTCTGCCTTTTCCCTGTAAGGATTTTCCTTCTCTATCTATTCTTAGGCCTAGGCAGAGACCTATCCTGACTTATATATGTTGTATAACTTAACTGACTTCAAAGATGTTTTGTGTGGTGTAAATCAGGACACTGACTGGCTGAATAAGCCCTCCTGCAATGAGGCATAATTGTAAAGCTAAATGCATTCCTGCCTCTGTGTACTAAATCAACAGGAATCCTTTTCATTTTTGTGGGATAAACATACTTCTCTGCCATGTATTTACTATTGCTGGAACACTCTTGCAGCCACTTGTGAATCCTTTGCTTCAAGAGGAGATCTTTGATGTAGAGATCTTTCATACTGTAAAATCTCTTTCATATTCCTAATTCTCTAAACCAAATTCTGTTGACGATCCTGGGAAGTGTATGCAGTTAGAGGCTGCATAGCTGTTATCCATGCCTGGTGGAGTACGATTTCTTTTTCAATTCAGTTAAAAGCATTCCCATAATGAAATTCAATACCTAGTATTAGTTTATAATTGTTCATCTATTCTTGCAGTTTATTTATTCAAACATCTACGGAGTTTTCAGAAAGAAGATTGATCAGCCTGTGTTTTCTCATGTGTTATAATCTGTTCTTATAATAAATTGAAATATAATTCAAACTTAGGCTTACTGCTTAAATAGCCATTTAGTTCAAGGAAGAACTTTCTCAAAATTCACTCGTTAGGAAAGCAAGTTGGTTCTAGGGTCCTATAACATCTATGAGTTAACCAGCCTCTTTAAGTGAGTACTTGAGCATGTGTTGCAAATGAACCCCTTTAGCTGCAGGCACATATAAAAAGTTGCAGGAGGTTTCCCACCCCTACTGTATGTTGCTGAACAGATCACAGCAATTTCCACCACACAATTTGGTTGTAGCCCTTGCAAGGAGGGTGTTTCTAGTTTGGTCATTTGTTATTGTGGCTGCTGGTCTGATTAGCTTTCAGAACTGAAATTTGGCGAGAAATAAGGTTTAGCTTTTTAAGAGCTAACTAAGCTTCTAAGAATTCATGAGAGGCGCAGAGTGTGTTTCGTAAGAAAGGAGAAACATCACAGGCAGATTTTATTGTGTTTGACCAGGGAAAGACACAGGTGTTTTAAATCAAAGCTACAACAGTAACGAAGACATTCCAAAGGGTCCAGGAGGGAAATGCTTAAGCTTCCAGCTTACCCTTCTGTGAGAACTCTTCAGCTTCTTGTAAAGGAAATTGGAAATAGCCATCTTTGCCTAAATTTGACTTTCAGGGAAGAATTATGATAAAATCATCCGGAGATATTAATCTACTACTCTCCAAAGCAAAATAGTGTTAAGATTTCCTTCTTAGAAGTGTCTCCTTCCATGGGCACAAAGCTTTCGGTGTAATTATAGAACAAGCAGAAGTTTCTGTGTGTTGTTTAGGTTGGGCTGGAAGGAGGAGAGGGTGGTAGTCAGAAAGAAAAATTGTAGAAGTGTACATCATGGTATGTAAACCAAGGAAAAGGCAAGTCTTTCAAACAAGCCAATAATATTTAGATGCTGAAGTGTCATGAGGTAAGCAGAGACAAAGCAAAGAAAGCCTCAACTGTTATATAGTACCAATGATTGAAAAAAAACATTTTGACTTGTAACAAGGATTTTTTTTCCCTGGGAGAGGAAGTGTTGCACAACCCATAAACACTCCAGGATGCGAGAGCATCGGCCAGCTGATGACTGATGAATTTCATTTACTTCCTATCTGACTTCTGAATATCTGGGCAGATAACTATGCTAAGAATAAATTCTGATGGGGGCTGTGAAACAATTCCCTGCTTTGTTTATGACCCTGAAACTTAGGCCAGTTTAGTCTATGTCCAGTGCAGATGCCTTTGTACAATGCTGTGGTGCTTGTAATGTTCTGTTGGCTCTTACCAGCTTTTAGCCTGACATTTGTGCTTCTCTGGATTCTCTTATAGCCACAGTCAGATGTGTCCCTGAAATGACGGAATCTCCTCTGTTGCTGTTAGTGTGATATGTATCTTTACTGCTCTGTGGATGTGGAGCCTGAGTAGTATGAACTGCACATTTCCTTTCCATTATATGCTACTACATGTGTTCCTCTAACCAATTCAGGATGCTGTTACTTCTATTACTATATTACAAAATCAGTTTCTGTGTTCTGCCTCTCTCATTTAGGTTGTAGCGTTATATATCTCAGGTAGATGAGATACCTAGGAATAGCCCCCTTGCGCTTTTTCCTCTGCGTCTTTAACCTAAAGCTTTAAGGTGCAAAATAGGTGTCTGTTGATATGCAAAGTGGTTGAGCTATGGGTTACCTGAGCTGTTGTCAGGGCTCTTTCGGTGGAGAACTCTGAATAACGTTTCTTCCTTGGGTGAAAGCTAACCAAACACAGGAATTAGCAATTTGAACAGAGCATTCATGAAAGCTTCTCAAGGGGCATTTATCTCATCTGACTCCTCTGATTTGATTTACTGAGTATCTTTCAACTAAGGTGGCAGTCACTATCTATTCCTCAACTGCTCTCCACATTTTCCACAGAAGGGGGGGCAGTCAGCAGCAACCCTGATACTGCTGAATAGGTCCTAGATAGAAACACAAATTCAGGTACAAAATCCTGACCTGCTTGTCAGTCATTAATCCCGTGTAATACATCCCTTGTGTAATCCAGTGTCGTGTATTAAAAAAGCTTAAAATTGCAACTACGACAACTGTCTTTCCCTTTATGCATTATCCTGTACTTCTACTACAGCCACCTGCATCCCCATTTGACCATGAAGTCCCTCTTTCACCAGTTGCCCATCCTTTTTTCAAAAAATTCAGCCTCTTGCGCTGATACTCTCTGTCCTAATCCTACTGCGCCACCAGGACCCCTCTGGCTCCCATTAACCGATCTTCACAACCTTGCTTCTGGTTTCTCGGACACCTCTAGCTGGCAGCCTACACCCACGTCTTCATCCAGCCTGGCATCTCCCTGGGCATGCTCCACGCTGCCCGAATGCTGACTGAGAAGGAACAGGAGACCCGCTCTCAGTTTTCATATCTATCCCAAGCTGGTGCGGAAGAGAAGCTATAGGAGTTATTCTCCCAGAGTTCCTAAGCGTTGTGGTGGGCGCCCACCCAGGCCTCTGCGAGGCTGACGCCACTCCACACAAGTGGTTGATAGGGAAACACAACATAGGGTGCACCATCTTCACAGAGTTTGGTCCTACCCAGGAGCTGTGAGGGTCTGGACACACTCCAAAGCAGTGGGATCATCCCATCTTTCAACTGCTGAAAGTAATAAGCTTTGCTGAGTGCATGCAGCTTTACAAAGGTTTGTAACTTGCCTAAGTTTCAGAGGTCAAAAGTTGCTTCCCTGACAAAAAATCCTTTTTCTTAATGGACCATAGGGAGGGAAAAGAGTCCTTCAAAGAAAGAGATCGCCAAGGAGATGCGCCCAGAGACCAGGGCAGACCTATATACCCTGACCCAGCACCAACAGTGTAGGCAGTGCAGGAGGGTTAAAAAGCACATCAATTCTTCAGGTTTCTGTGTTTGCCTTCATGTTAGAAAATGTAACAGGAGCTCGTCTCATTTAAAACTGGTAGCTGATGACATGCACCAGGTTGCTGATTGTTTTCTGAAAGGCGTGTTATACAGTAGAGGCAGATCAAGTGGACTAACAGATAATAACAATTTACAGTTTTCAGAGTTTGAGATTGTCACGTTTAATTCCATGCACCACACCTTCTTTTTCAGATACTACCACTCCAATACATTCTTTCCTCATTAGATTTGAAAGATTAAAGGGAAGAAATAGCAGGATCCATGTTCTGGATAGTACATACTGGTTTTGTGCATTAGTTTCTCTGGAAAGAAGGGATGTGAATCATATGCATTGTGAACAAATGAGCAATCCAAACAGGTGCCGCGTTTGAAAACTATATGCAAAGAAAAAACCAAATCACTTCTCTTCAATATTTTGTCCTTTTACATTTTTAGCCAGATGTCATGGAAGTTACTTTGGTATTGCTTTCATGAGCGCGCTGTTGAAGTGTTCCACAAAGCTGAGAAATGGAAAGACTATAAATGTACGTGCATTTCCCAGATGAACTGTGTTTGCCAACCAGCGCATAGGAACAAAGTGAGTTAAAAGTCAAAGCAGAGAAATTCCTCTGAGCACTTTGATTATGAGAAGATTTGTTGGGCTTTACTGTAATAACTATAAAATACTTCAAACTGGTTTCTTAATGTCATAACATTATTTGTTCTCAGAGCAAAGTTCAGAAAATTTTGAATGGTTGTATATAATTTTTTTAATGTGCTGTGGCTCCTTCAAATATACGTATGTATACTACTTTTTTTCAGAAGTGATAGATTGCCAAGTTGTCTGACCTCTCAAGAGAGGAAGTTGGGAGGACAGTTTAGTAACATTTTCTTTCATTCCCAATGTGGAATAAGATCAAAAAAATATGTATTTTAAATTCCGTTAATAGCCTTATCTTTTCTAAACCATAAGGTACTGGCAAAATAACAGCACAAGTAAACATGGCTCTTGATGCACCACATTAAAAAAAATGACTTTTGTTTATGAAAACTTTTTTTGTTGTAGAAACTTGTGGGAATAACGTCGTATTAATGGTAGGATGTTGACCTTTTCCAGCTATGGAAGCTAGTCTCAGAACAGGATCCAGGAAAAACAAACATGGAAACTACTTAACTCCTTAGTTGTGTGCCTGAAACTTTGTGAGGCAGCATTATTTAAACTTAGGCTATTGTACTTACAGATCGTGTCATTACATTGAAGTGCCACACACACAACCATTTTCACTAAGCACAAGAGCTTAGGGGAACAAATAACTTCTGTGCAGAAGAATATTGCTATAATTTCGTGTAATATATGTAAAAATATGCAGCCGTCTGCTATTGTCTGTATTTTGTCTACATTTATTTATAGTCTCCCAGGTCAAAAGTAGGCCAGATTTTCTCCAGATTTTAGGGTACACAGTGTAGCACTGCTGAACAAGACATTATACTGAGAAAAAGTGAAAACAAACATGTTCCCTGTTACTTTGGACTTGAACTCATGGTTCTCTTGTAGGCTAAAACTGTCCCCTCTGCTTTCTTAAGTGAAAAAAAAGTAAAGACTAAGATGAACTCTGCAGAGCCTGTGTGTGTGACCTTTGCTGTAGAGTCCTTTTTCACCTCTGCCAAATTCACTCCTGAACTGAGGCCTAGGCACAAAATTAAGGGCTACTGACGTCCACTCAGGATATTGAAATGATGTTTGGGAGGTGTACAGATGACTCCTGGTATTATAGTTTCTCTGGAGAGAAACCAGTGAAAGTCTGTGGTGGGTGAAGAAGAAGAATACTCTCTGATCTGTCTGTGCATTATGTCTTCCTCTTTTTGGACCAGTTGTAGTCAGATGCCCTGTAGGCAATTTCTCTTCCATCCCTATTCCTTTGCCCACACATGTTTCTTCTAAAACCTCTGTCATGTAAGTAGATAATAGGTAAAAGTATCTGTCAGATCTTCTTACATGACAGTTACTGAATATCAGCATGAGCTTCAAGAAGAAAATGGAGCTACCCAAGTTCATATCAGCTGGGCCTCTCGCTCATAGTCTTCACTTGGCCTCATTCTCCATTCTTGTCAATGAGATTGTATTTGCCATTATGAACAAAAAAGGCAGAATTTATTAATATCAAGCTCTTCTAACCTTTTCAATAAACTGTATAAATCAAGAATACACAGGGTGAAATTAGGCACTACTACAGTGTACCAGTTCACCTTTTAGAGAGATACATGCACAGCAAACAAACAAAATCAGAAACGCTGTTTTCAAAATAGGTTTTTTGCCCCGAAGAGATTAGATTTCTGTATTGTCTTTAGCCAATAGGTAAGTACTACCTTTTAATTACCAGAAGTGCACTTTTTACCATTCTGGGGCTCCCAGGCCTGTTGAGACACAAGGTACTTCAGTACACGTATTGTTTGTCGGTAGAGAACCTCAGTATCAGCAGTGCATAACAGAAGAATATGTGAGAAGTTACTACCAAAAAAAAAAGGAAGCAAAAAGCATTTCCCTCTTATATATAATATATTTTTGTCCCTGTTCCTGAGGTGGATTGGCAGCTATTGGCAGCTATTCCCGCTCATGAAGCAGCAGCCGATCCTACACCTCGCAGTTCACCCTAGTGCAGTGAATCACGCTGATTTTGGCCTGGCTGTGTGTATTTCTGATAGTTCAGTAATTACTGCATGTGCATCTGAGTCGTGCCTGCAGAAATGAGGTGCAGGAGTTGCTGCAACTTCCAGGCGAGCTATCCTGCTCGTAGCCTTGGGCCCTCAGGAAACATTGCTTCCCTTCTTGTCTTAGCCACAGACTCCTGCTCTGTTGGAAGGGAAGTCATATAACGTGAATCTCTCAAGAGCTCAGTTCTCTTTAGTTACCGAAGTAGAATGGATTTTTGAAAGCGTTCAACAACATCTTATGTCTGTTGTGTGTTGATTTTTGGTCATCATATTTATTTACTGAGAAGGAACTAACTGGGAGTTGAGGGCCCCTTAGGGAATATGGAGCCAGGGTTTGGTACTGAGTATATTTAGAAACCAGGTTCTTGTCTTTTGGTTAATACTACTGTGGCTGAGGTTCTCAACCTTATTAAAGAAAATATCAACAATTGCCTCCTTCAGCCCTCTCGTTTGTTTACAGTGAAAGCTCTCTAAACTGTTATTCAATGCGCATATAGAGTGCTGCTCACAGGGGGGCCTTGATCTCTTTGAGACACTGTAGATAGTACAACTAATAAGCACTTACTACATTTGACAGGATTTGTTTATTGTTTATGTCCTAATAAACTGTAAGGTACACCATCTCTGCTACTGTTGCCAACAGAGATATGTCTAACTTTGTCCTAAAGACCTGCAATGATGGAGGCTCCACAGTCTACCCCAGCAAGCTTGTCAACATATCTGAAGTGCATGTGCTGATATCTTTGTTATTAATATTATGCCCCTTAGTCTTTGCTACTGCAGTCTAGGGAGAGCTAACTCATTCATTACTTGTAGGTGAAGTTTCTTGTATCACTGATAATTCTTTTTGTTTTCCTCTTGACTCTTGAAATGCTGTGTCCAGAACTAAACTTAGTCTATCTGACCAAGAGTTTATCAGTAGTGAGAAGGGCAAAGGGATTACTTCATGTGTCTTATGTGGCATATAAGCCTGTCTACAGTGTTCAAAAACTCAGAAGTGAGAAAGGTCATTAGATGAGACAATTATCATTTCCATCTTGGATTATATTGTTGCTGTGGTATCTCTTCAGATTTGAATCTAGTATTGGACAATTATGTATGTATCTGAATATTGCAGTTCAATATTTAGTGCAACTTTTATTGCCAAGTAATTCCTGATAGTGGAAGCTATACCTAAAGAATTTAAGTCTGAGGAGGTGGAGAATTATTCCGTGGACTATAGAACAGACTATTTCAGTTGGAAAGGACCTACAATGACCACCTAGTCCAACTGCCTGACCAGTTCAGGGCTGACTAGAAGTTAAAGCATGTTGTTAAGGGCATTGACCACCTCTCTAGGAAGCCTGTTCCAGTGTTTGACCACTCTCTTGGTAAATAAATGCTTCCTCATGTCCATTGTAAACCTCCTTTAAAGCTTTGAACCATTCCCATGCATACTATCACTGGTACCAAGAAGAAGAAACCAGCACCTCCCTCTCCACTTCTCCTCAGGAAGCTGTAGAGAGCAATGAGATCACCCCTCAGCTTCCTCCTCTACAAACTAGACAGGCCCAAAGTCCTCAGCCACTATCCATAGGGCATTCTAGCCCTTTCACCACCTTTATTGCCCTCCTCTGGACACATTCAAGGACTGTCACATCCTTCTTCAATTGTGTGGCCCAGAACTGCACACAGTGCTCCAGGTGAGGCTGCACCAATGCTGAATACAGCAGGTTAATCAGCTCTTTTGACTGTCTGATGATGCACCCCAGGATGGGGTTTGTCCTCTTGGCTGCCAGGGCACACAGTGCTGACTCATATTGAGCTGCTGCTGACCAGCACCCCAGATCCCTTTCTGCAGGGCTGCTCTCCAGCCTCTCCTCTCCCAGTTTATACTTCTCCCTAGTGTTACTCTGCCTTAGGTGCAGAATCCGACATTTGGACTGGCTACATTTCATCCCATTAATCATACTCCAATCATAGCCCAATCATAGCCCCATGCTCCAATCTATCTAGACCTCCTGTCCCTCTAGAGAGTCAACAGCACCTCCCAGTTTGATATCATCAGCAAACCTGATAATGGTGCATTCAACTCCTGCACCCAGATCGTTGCTAAATATATTGAACAGAACTGGCCCTAGAATTGAAACCTGAGGAACACTATTCAACTCTCTCTGCAAAAAATAGTTTAAGAATTGTCAGTCAGTAGCACAATTATCTTCTCCTTTCACTAGAAGGTTTTTCCTGTCCCCAGTCAGAACCTCACACCATCCAGGAGGCTCTGAATTTTTTCTAGGAAGGTGCCAGAAACCGTGGTCTCTAGTTGTGAAAAAGTGAGGAGAATGAGAAGCATCTGACATTCACTGGGAGTTGTGGAAATCTGTGTCTACGTCTTTGGATTTTCATATCATTTCCCATATCAAAGTTTGGAAGGAATGCTTGCACAAGAGTACATCTTGTTTTAATAGCTGGGTAGTAAATCAGAGTGAGGAGGTATTCTTGTAGAAGTGGTAGCCTGTAATTGCACAGCACTGCGTGGCCACACAGTATTTTCTACACATGCACTGTGCTATCTCCTTGATTCCCTAAGATTTCAGAAAGTGAGAAAAGCCTGTTTAGGACTGCCTTTTCAGAGCCAGTCAAAACAAAGTAAAAATAACAGGGATCTTAATCAACCCCTGCCAATTGGCCAGAATGACTGGGCACGCTTGCTCAGGTCAAAATTTTGCTGGAACATGTCAGTAAGTAAGAAGTTCATTTGCAATGTAGCTGTGCCAATAAATAGCCAAAACATAACACTTGGAAAACTCAGTAGACGGACAGCTCTCCCATTTGTCAGCAGATACTTTTCCAATGCACTGAGAACTGTGGGTGGTGTTGGGGGGGGTGTGGGAAGGTTTTTGGGGTAGGGGGTTGATTGGAATAGTTTTAGTATGATGAGGACTGTCTTTTAGCTTATCAGTTGTATGAGTGGAATTTTATCTCTACTGGGAGGTGAGCTCATTCGCCTTTATTGACCTCAAATACATGTTTAGAAAAGAAAATCAAAGTGGGATACATTCTTCTTCTTGATGGCTTATTCTTACAAAACACAACAGCTTCTTACCACCCAGTGTCTCCTGAAAATTAGCTGTGTTTTGATTTCGGTCTGTTTTGTACTTTCTTCTGCTGAAACAAAAAATGCAAGCCCTCAGATTAGCTCTTGGTATTTCTGGCTGATTTTCAGTGACGGATTTTAGAGCATCTCACAGACCATAAAAAAAATTATCAAAGTATTCCAGCCACTTTCTTCTCATTGTCGTTTTCTTTCTTCCTCTCTTTTAAGACTGGGTTAGAGTAGAGGTAAGGTGGGGTGTTCTATTCACTCTAAGGTTGACCAGAACCAAGTTGGCGATCCATGCTACCAGGCAAGGAACCTCCCAAGTCTGTGTAGTGCTTTCCTACCCTGCTTTCATTGCTATTTGTTTTTCTTTTTCTCCCTGGCTATCGCTATGCCAACCCCACCCTTCTCTTATAGCTGGTGCTTTTCTCTCCAGGAATGTGCACCTGATGAACCCAAAGATGCTCTCCTTGCCAAGTGGCTATTTGGCAAAGAGATTTTGGGAGGGTGTGGGAGCGGACGGTGAAGGAGACAGAAGGAGGAAGATTGTGGGTGTCATTCATCTAGGAACTGGCAGCAGATGGCTGGGACTAAGACCAGAAGAGGAGATGAGCAGTGGGGAGCAGGAAGAAACAGTGAGCTGGTTAGTAGAGGAAAGTGGCTGAGACACAGCAGGGCTCAGGGTTGCACAAGGGAAAGATAACGTTAAGTCCTTTCTGTGTAAATGGTTATGCAGTGGAAATGATCCTTGACAAACTGTCATGGAGCAGAAGTTGGTGTGTTTGTGTTCCCCTGCCTGTTTGGATAAAGTTGGTGGAAAGAGAGGGAATTGGGGTCTTGTCAGTGTAATGTTTTGTTTGCCTGAGGGCCAGGTTAGGCGATGGGGTGGGCAGCCAGCGTGCTGTTGAAATAAATGGCTCAGTGCCATCTCAGCCACTCTTGCCATGGGCTCGGAGCACCCAGCCGTCTCTCGATGGCATCGGTGAGGGAATGAGGGGGTCCTTCCTGCCACGTTGCTTCAGGGGAGAAGGCAGAGGAGTCGAGGTGAAGGGGCACAAGGATTATTTAACCATGTCATGAGTTTGGCCAGTCAACAGCAAATTGCTTGTTACATACTTGATTAAAAGCCATTTCTGCTAAGTTAAAATGAATTTGGTTCCCAAGTCAACCTTTGGAAGAATTTCAAGAAACCACTTAAAAATGCAGTGAGGACTTAGAGATACAAATCTTATTTTAGTAAATAAATTGAATCACCATTTTCCAAAGCCATTCTAGGAGTGGGTTTTATGAGGCTTCCTGGGTGACAAGAGAGAGGAACAGCCATGTGCACCGGGATCCAGGGGTCTCTTCTTCTATTTTCCCAGGCTTCAGGAAGGCTGCCGGCTCTGGATGGGCTGAGGATGGAAGTGCGTGCTTCTGTGCGATGGAAAAAGTGACTCATCCATCCTCCTCCTTAAATACTGCCGAGGAAGGACAGCACAGGCTGGAATTCTGTGCCTGTCCTTTGCTATAGAGACCTTTCTGTAAAGGAAGTGTGGCTGGAGGAAAAGGGAGGGGGTGAGAAGAGCCGGATCTCAGTCTCGGCTGCTCAAGAAGCTTCTGTATAGCCAGGGGCGAGCCCCATGGTTTGCCCCACAGAAAGGCTGCCTGTCCTACCGACTCCATGAAAGGGAAGTTCCTTACGCAAGTATTTGCAAACTTCTCCCTTCCGAGTTGGTCACCTATAGCTCTCCCAGCTGTCACACTGAAGGATCTGCTCCAGGCTTGTCCCACACTTAAGACATCAGAAATAAAAGTGATGAGGAGAAGGATTTCTTAAGCAGGTAACAGAATTGATGTTATATTTTGTTGGCGTTTCAGAGAGAACCAATACATACTGGAAGCACCAACAAAACGAAGAAATTCAAAACTAACAGTACTGTTACTCTGTAAGATACACTGTAGATTTTACTCCAGCAGTTTAGTTTTCTTTTTTAATTAGGCAATTGTCAGTAAGAGGCTCAAATTTGCAATTAAATTGAAGTTTGTAGAAATATTCATTACCAAGAATTGCTAAACCTCTTCAACTTAACACACATTAAGATAATAATCCAGTTTGTTCTAAAAGAGCACAATGAAGGAATTCAGTGAATGGGAATTACATAAACTCTTCCATTGGTGTTGAAGGACATGATCTATAAATTAGGAGATTGAGAGTAAACAGGAAATTCCACAGAACAATTTCAGGATAAAGAAACTATAGCAGCAGATGGAAAGATGTTTCTGTTGGAAGATTTTAGAAGTTAGTTTTGATAATATCTACCTTTTCAAAAAAGAAACAACCACTCCATCTCCATGTTTTAGTTGTGAATTTCAGCTCTGAGGTAGCAGAGCAGTGGTAGAGCCAGCTAGAGCAAAACGCTGCACAAGACTTGGTCAAAAGTTATTGTTCCCAATACAGGTCACACTTTTTTTGTCTCTCTGCTTCTAGTTACATTGGCAAATCTGTGGGCCTGATATGTCTAAAAAGTTTCCTAAATATGTCAACATATGGACAAGCATGTTCGAATATGTTTAGTTTTTCGTTAGAGCTAGAGCAAAAGAAAACAGATAAATGGATTTTTTTTTTGCAATGTAAAATAATTGAAGCCTTTATGCCTGATGTGTCTTATATAACATGAAACAGATGGAAGTTTATTTTCTACTCATTTTAATAGTATGGATGAGGCCTTAGTGATAACTCCTGGTAGCAGTTAGTCACAAAAAGACTTACTCAGTCTTTTTATTTCTCCAGCTTTTCAGACAACCTCACAACAAAATTCAGCCTGCTTTCTACAAAGATATTCCCAGAGATATATTAGCATTCCTACTCAATAAAAATAGGACCTTTCAATATTAAAAAATGGACAGAAATGTTCACGTCCACAAGTTATTATTTTCAAAGCAAATATTTTGTAAAACAAAAAGAAAAAAAAAGGCACCAAAAAAAACCTAGAAGAGAGACTCATTAGCAAATTGTTTGAATGCTTGAGATAAGGAATCATAATGGCTAGTAGGAAAGAAGAAACCTCACGTTTAAGATACTTTCTCAGCAAGCTGCATAATAGTGTCCAAACATACTTCCTTTTGGCACATGTCATTGTACACAGACAAAGAAACAGGAAAGTAATTTTTTTTAGTTCCCTGTGTCAAAAGCATACACTGATGGAGAACTCAGCCATAAAAGTACATTAGCCTTACTAAAGAGAAAAAAACAGCCTTGGTTTTATAAGTGAAGCGCTGTATTACAGTTGGAGCAGTGCAACTCTGAACAGGATGCTTTGGTGGATCAGGTTCTGGTTTTCATCTATACACTCTCTTGGCTCAGTATTACTGATGTGCTCTCCAAATGCCAATGGAGTATAAGCCAACTCGTAGTTGATAAAGAAACATGGCCCTTTGCTATGCAGGGCATGAATTTCCAAGGCTGCTGTAGACATGGCAATAGACGGAAAAGCTGCTCAGTGCAGCCAACGTTGGGCTTCTCAGTTGTTCTCGGATCTAAATATAGAAAGCTGCCCATATCACATTTCTCTCCCCGGAGGTGGACCTCCAGAGAGTGCAGGTCAGCAGGCACACAATAAGGATGGTGAGCAAATGTGAAAGAATTGTGGTTCCCCTCCTCCACAAAAATGGACACCAGCATGCTAGGCACAAAGAGGTTTCCGTGTTCATGAGGACACGTGTGTGTGTGTGTGTGTGTGTGCAAGACTGCTTACTCATGCTTTTACTGAACAAATCACTCGCACAATTCATATGAGTTTACTGTGAGAAAGATTCATGCAAATAATTTTAGTGAAGTTTTCTTTGTAATATGAAATAACATGGACTTCTTTAATGAACACTTCCAAATTAGTACAACAGACTGAGTTATAGCTATTCCACTGTCACTATTATTCACACAGAAATTTGGTCCTAATATGAAAAGAGGGCTTTAGTCACTAAAGTGATACGAACAATGAGAAAAAGGTACAGTTTTGCCACTGTAGAAGATGCTGTCTATTGAAGCAACACAGAGAGAGACTTGAAGAAAGGAGCTCTACAGCTGTAGGAGCTTTGCCAGTGTTAAGAGAAACCATGATGGAGCTGAGAATTAAACTCCTCAGGTCTGCAGGGTGTTAACGCGGTATCTTAGCCACGAAATCATGATAGCGTTCTTCATTTCTGCTTGTTGTCTCCATGCGACTGTTTGGTACCAACTGTTTCATTCGAGTGGTGTTTCAGTTGAAGTGCACCGAAGGTCCTCTTGCAGCCAGCCCTGCAGTGCCAGTGCTCCTGCAACCTCTATTCCTCCATCTTCATGAGCATCGTACTTTTCCAGTAGAGTACAGGGCAGACGAAGGGCAAGGAGCAGGCAAGGAGCACCTGTGTCTCATCCTGATATACAGGAAGGAAATGGGTGGAATAAGCATCTGGATCTAGGAGCTGGGAAGCTGTGCTGGGTCCCTCTCTTTATGTGTAGCCCAAACTGAAAAGGAGGAGCCAAATTCTGTCCTGCATATATAAGGACCTCTTTTGAAGACTAACAGCAATCGAGGCCTCCCCACTCCTCTGTGAAAATTCCAGAGCATTCAATGCGAAAAATCTGATTTCTTGCCTTGTTGAGATGTGTTTTGAATAGCCTAGCTGGATTGCTCTGCAGGGATGCTGACGCCACTCTAAATAAAAGTACGCAAGCAGTCGGGCTGTGATGCCACATCAATCTCAAACAAGCATATTCTTCAAGTGTAGCTGAATATTAAACCTATCGCAAGAGCTCGTGTAGGAGGAGATGATTATGCAGTAGCCACTTTGTTTAACATTTCTTCACGTCTGTGGCTAAGGATGAGTTCTTGAGCGCGCTAGACACTACTAGAAAAGGGAAGGATTTTGCAGCTCCTGGCACTGCGTATTATATACCAGCAGTAAAAGCAAAGATTTATTTTTACTTGCTGAATGAGAGAGAGAATGAAGTGCTGAGAGCTCTGTAACATTTCATACTCTCTTAGATGCAAAGAGCCAGATGAATGTTGTTGGAAAGAATGTGTTTATACAAGAATCATATTTATCTCAGGAGCTGGGGTCCTAACATTAGATGAGGCATGGGGTGAAAAAGCTGAGCATGTAATAACTCAGCAAAATTCCTGCTTCTGCCATGTATTTGAGTCAGCTTCCATCACTTATTTTTAGGGAGTTGTTTTCAGAACAGCTCACACACAGTTTGCAACAAACATTTGCATATAAATTATGAGAAAATATGTTCATTAAGAAAGCATTGTTTTCCAACTTTGCTTAACTTTCTTGAGACAAACAGTCACAAATGCACGCATTTGAGGCTTTCAAAAAATAATCACCCAGCGTTTGGACAAAGTATCGGGCTCGGTCTCAACCTTGCAGTACATTGCAGGTTGTTGATAGCACAATCTGGATGGATTCTTCTGGGATCTCAGAGCACATTCCCATGCTCTTTGGCTTCATTGATTTAATGGTAAATGGCACATTCTTGGAATGCTTTGAGCGGAAGTATTCTATATAATACGGATAGGAATAAGCATGTGAAATAGTTTGTATTTTAAGCAGAGCTGTTATTCCCTCTTGTTATATTACTGTGGTTTCTTTCATTCCCATGTTATTGCTAAAGCTTGTTACTGTGAGAGATTCTGAGCTATGAGAAACCAGAGTTAAACTAGCTTTTACTCTAAACTGCTTTCTAAGAAAAAAAGGAGAGACATTGGAAATTTTCCCATCGCACATCTGTTAGATGTTAGACCCAAACTTGTTCCCAGTTCAGCTGCACTGGTCTAGTACTGGAGTGGTGTAATTGAACTCTGTGGAGTTAATCAGAGATGACAAGGCAATAGAGTTTATTGCAACATGCTTACTGTTTAAATAGTAGTGATGGCTGTGTACTGAAAGATAAAATAATCACAAATAAAGAGAATCTTACAGTGAAAGGCAGAGAAATCTATAAATCATAGATTTTAACATACAGAAACTGTAAATAGCCAGAAGTTGACCCAGAGGGAACCTTATTCTAACAGACTTCCACCATCGATCTCTCTCTGCAGTGGGAACCTTTTCTGCATCTACTGTTGCAAGCCAGTGAATGTCCTATTCCAGCACTACATTCAGTCTGTACTACCTTTTGAATACCATTTCCTTTGTCACTAATTCTTTCAGAAAAAAAAAAAAATCTAAATCTGAGTTCTGATTTGCAGCATGTACACTCACATTTCAGTTCACATGAAGAATAAAAGTTAAATGACAATAAAAGCCCATTTTATTATGAGTGTGCAAGCTGTTAGCTCCTTCACTTTAGTTATCAAAGCCATATTAGTCAGAAGCTACACTGTTGGGAAAGAGGTGAAAAATAAGGAAGACTAAATTTCTGCTCAGTCCCCTTTTGGAAAACTACAGCAGAAGAAAGGGAAATTAAAGCTGCTATGTAGAAGCAGCTGAAGATGTTCCCTTGAACATGAGGAAAGCTTAGGCTGGAATAAGGCCAGGAGAGCCAGCCTGGTGACATTGATTCCATTCACAGCATAGCAGGTGGGAAAGGCAGGAGACAGCAAGATCCAAACATGCTGTTCTCCGGCATAAAAGCAAGGAGACTGCTCTTGGCAGAACAACTGTTAAGCGCTGATTTTGCTGACCTGCAATATTTTCAAGACTTGTGATATTTTATTCCTAAATAAGGTAAAACTGGGATTTTTTTTTTTAAAAAAAAAGGACTGAGATGGAAAACCAGATTTAGAAAAAGAAATGCAGACATAGCAATATAGCTGTGCTCTAGACTTGAACCTGAACTTCCCACATCTTTAGCAATGGCTGTAGCCATTCTTTAGCGCAAGAGTTTGCACCTTCTCTAGTTTTGACCAAAATTCCCGTTTTGGAATTGGGAATTCTGTCACATTTCCTCCCCTCCCCCCAGAGTCTTCTAAACCGATCCATTCAAAGAATTCAAGAATCCTTTCTGACAGATTGGTGTTTTCTGATAAGAAAACATTCAGCACGCTAATCCTGAACATCTCTGGGTTTAAGGCTGCTTAAGTCCAGCACTAAACTCTCTTTGTACTGCCTGCAGAATGGGTGGCTTGTGTGGCTTTATGTCCCCAGCTTTGTTTAGCCCTGCAGATCCAGAAAAGCTGCAAGTATGCAGTGGTTGAGCTTGTGCTTCACTTTGCTTTTTCACAGCAAGAAGACTGATAAGCTCTTATATGGCCTCCTTGGGATCTGTAGAACTAGTAGCACTTAATTGTACAGATTTTTTGGCATTCGTGTCCAGACTTCAAACACAGTGCTTCATGACCAGGACTAGCTGCAGCTTATTCATTGCTTTACCATCCATGGGCATAGCATTTCGCTCAGAGTAGTGCTGCTGAGAGTACACTGTATTCCTGTTAATATTAGAGGACAGCTTGAGAGTTTTTGGAAACCTCCTCTCTCAGACTGTTTATCCATCTACTTTGATATTTGTCTAGAGATATGTTTTACAGTCCGTTTACTTAGAAATGTGTCAGAAAATTGCATACCAATAAAATGTGAATAAAAATGTTTAGTATGTGTGTATCAGTTGCCAGTCAATTTGTTAGCCATAATTTTTAAATGTTAAAGATATATAATACTCCAAAAATTAATACATTTCAAGGATGAAAGGTATGTCGTTTACTGTCAGTTTATTCTGGCTACCCCATAATCAAAATAAACTGACAGAAAACTCTTATTTTCTCCATTCAAACCAATAGGCTGCACCATTTGGACCTCATTTCCAGAATCTTTTCTCACGGGAATTTCCCACTCATGTCGTGGATAGTCTGTCTGAGCAACAGCTGAAAGAGCAGGCAAAACCACAATGATTGTTGCAGGCATCTGATTATAATTACTAGTAGAAGTTCTAATCCTTATTTCCTCAGCTATAGCTCCAAACATTTAATTAATGGCACCACATACAAACATTATGATGGTTATTTTGGTGGCTTTAGGTACTGAGCAACACAGACACATTTTGGAGCAAGTTCATGAGAGTGAGTCAAAAACTCTTTGACGTGACTGCAGCTTGTGAGCAATTTTGCAGAAGACAGAACAGAGCATGTGAACAGCAATGGAAAATTATTTGAACTAATCAAACCAACTTATCATGAATGAATAGTCTTTCTGTGGAGATAATGAGGAGGGAGTTGACTGGAATGGTGTAGGAGAACTTAAACAAGGAACTCTGTATTTCATGCTTGTGATACTAAGTGGCCTTGGGACATTCATTTTTCATAGTATTTATGCTCATTTTTAGTGTCATGGTCTTCATGCAGTGCATTAAAATGGCTCTCTCCAATTGTTACGTGAATTTTATGGGACTTTGTGAAGAAAACTGACTACTGTACATGAGCTGTTTATTTTTTATGTTTGTAGAACCTATTGCAGATCAATAGCATGGAGATAGAAAGTTGTCTTTACTCAAGGAAGATGAGCAACACTGACCAGATTTGTAGGGGTACAAGTACTCGCTGCTACCCCATTCCTCTCAGTCCACATGATGACCAATGAAAGGAAGATCTGACAGTATAGGGTGGCACCAAAGAGTCCCTTAGGCGAGGCAGATCAACAGCCCCTACAGAGGAAGATGTCCTATGTTCACCCCTTCCCACCACCCTTCCAAAAGGAAATCCACTCAGAAGAAGGTGGTACGGAGATAGCTGTGTTGTATGCCTTGTTTCTGCCTCCTAAAGAAAGCTGAAGAAACATTTCTGGCAGATGCTGTGAGGAGCAGCTAACAGTTTGGGACAAGTTCATTTGAGCAGTCCCCTTAAATAGGCACCACCAAAAATCACTGGTCTCTTTTTTAGAGTTTGACCCTCCTGTTGGGTTCTCCTGGTCCTTAGGAAGAAGAGCAAGGAGAGCAGCCATTCTGCACAGCCTCCATCTATCCCCGAAAGGAGCTGATGGGCTTCAGCCAAGAAATTAGCCTAGGCTTAATTTAAACAGAAGTAACTCATACTCATACTTTGGCATATTTTAGGCCAAAGTAGCAGGGCAGTGAGGTGTAGCCAGTGGTTTCCTGGCCTACAGGGCAGCAGTCCCGCCAGGAATGCCCACTGATGGCTCTTCTCCCATGTGCTGCTGCCCGTCAGGGATATTCATTGGTGTAGTGGTGGTGCAAGGGCCTCTGCAAAACAAAATTTCATCTTTGAAGGAAAGAATCAGTAAGTACAATTTTTGGAAGTGTTCATACTACAACTTTATTCCAAATATTTATTCAGTGTTGTACCATTTAAGTCTCTTAAAGGATATATAGGAGCATTTAAAAAGAGGAAGTTTTAAGTACTTGAAATGTCTTCATAGATTTTCTCATGGACCTCCGACACCCCTCAACCATTGCTTGCAAAAAAATGTGTGGCTGCAAAGACAGCTGGCTTTGAGTGAGGCTTTGACAATTATATCATATAATCTCTGTAATACAGTATTAAATTTGCTTGAAAAAATAGTCATGTTTTGGGCTGAATCTTGAAGGTCATGACATTTCCATTTTTCAAGTCTCAGTCCATTCAGGGGCTTCTTGTGTACCCATGGACTGTAAGTTGCAGATAGTCAGCTTTGCTTTCAGGACATGCTGGAGTAATTCTTGGATTTCTTTGACTTGTGTCCATCCAGAATGGCCTGCAAGGTACCCTTTGGATAGTCATGTCTGCTTAGAGCATCATGCTTCAAGCCCTGCCATCTAAAACACCTGATGTGGAATAAGGTGTATTGTTTACAGTTAGAATCTAGTCTTTTCAAAGTTTTTTAACTAATTTCCCAAAATTTAAGATCAAATATGTCATCATTTTTTTAAAATCTGGAACTGATACTGATGCATTTTACTGAAAACATGCATATTCCATTAGATTTAGAAAAAAAGTGATTAATGATGTAAAAGCATTTTAAATGGATGCTTGGATATTTTCTATTTAATCACAGAGATTTAACTGATTTTTTTTTCACTACACATCTTTGGGACAGTGCAAGAAGTCCCACTGCTGTGTGGCTTCAGTTGTTTTAAATTTCTGGATGTTTTTTTAATTATGAGGGTAGAAGCATGCTTTAGCTAGCACGTGACTGAACAAGGCTTAAATTAAGTCACTGCCTGGCTTTTCGTGTTTACATTTTTGTCACTGTATTATTATCTCAACACACATCTTTTGCATTTCTTCTATGACGTTGTTAACAGCTGCACAAAAACTGTCTTCTGAAATGTTCTTCCAAGCCTCTTCCTTAGTTTTCTCCATAAATAAAAGAAGTCCTGTTTATCTCTGTGTTAAAGAATTGCTGCTGGTGCTTGTCCTGGTTAAAGCAGTGTAATAAAAATAATTAGCAAATGCCAAACTGACAGAAATTCACCCCAGTGCAGAAGGGTTTGTCTGAGACCTGCAGTTCTGTTGAGGTGAGATAGAGATTGTGATACCCTCACGGGTTTCTGCAAAGGGTGGAAGAGGACACACTGTGGACTTCAGAGATGTGAGCATGAGGAGGAGCTGGGCATTGACTTTTTAGCAGGGCCTGTTGCATTAGGACAAGGGGTAATGGTTTTAAACTAAAGGAGGGGAGATTCAGGCTGAACAGGAGGAAGAAATTTTTTACACTGAGAGTGGTAAAACATTGGCCCAGGTTGCCCAGAGAGGTGGTAGATGCCCCATCCCTGGAGACATTCCAGGCCAGGCTGGACGGGGCTCTGAGCAACCTGATCTGGTTGCAGATGTCCCTGCTCATTGCAGGGGGATTGGGCTAGGTGACCTTTGAAGGTCCCTTCCAACCCAAACTATTCTACGATTCCATGATTGACTGGAGGGAAGTGTTTTCCTCAGCAGATGCTTCCCGTCTTCAGTTCACTGCACAGGAGTGATAATGCTGTTAGCTCAGTGCAGACCAGCCTCAAGCCACCATCAGTATCTGCCCACACTTACATACTGAGGAATGAGAAGGCTGTAGTTTTGCCTGTTCATCCCATAATCACTCCTTAATATCAGGCAAAATATGAAGGTAAAAGTACATTTTATACTAATTTGTTCTGTAATAGAACAGTTACAGTTTAGCTACTGTTTGGCTACTGTTAGTCTAGAAAGAGTGCAGAAAAAAAAAAGGCAAAAGCGAAGCAAAAAGGCTATATATACTTATTTTTGTTTCCAGTAGGTTCCCTACTTTATCCTGTGAACGCTCCATGAGAATCCTGTATTTTTCGATTGCTGAAGCACAGTTCAAAGGCAGCGTTATCATTGTGGGAGATGGAGATGTGCGCTTGAACAGCGTTGTGTTCTGGCATCAAGTCTGTCTCTTACCAGTTTTCTTCCCAGGGGTTTATACGTGTAGCTTCAGATTTCTTCCCAACTGCCCCCCACCTCAAACATACAATTTCTTACATCTCTAAATAGATTTAGTGGCTGACATGTGGGTGCTAAGACTTTAGAAATGCTGATGTCTCTCGGCATGACTTCATGGAGCATCTCGTGCCCCAATTTGTTTTTCTTTTTTTTCCTAAAACAACTTCTGGTTCCTTAATATTACTAATTTGTTCATCTGTAGAGAACTAAGCGATCCCTGCATACTATCCGGGTAGGATTAGTGTCCATTTATCTTTCTAAGTTGAAAGCTGTGTTCCTTAAAAACATACCAATAGCTGTATCTTATATATGAAGGAAAGCAATGCAGGGTTTTCTTCATGGAAGGGCTTGTCAGGCACTGGAACAGGCTGCCCAGGGACGTGGTGGAGTCACCATCCCTGGAGGTGTTTAAAAGATGGGTAGATGAGGTTCTTAGGGACATGGTTTAGTGCCAGTGTTACATCAACAGTTGGACTCGATGATCTTGAGAGTCTTGTCCAACCAAAATGATTCTATGTGCTTTATAAATAGCTCAGACCAGAAAAGACTAGAAAAATACAGTTAAACTAATAGCCTTGCAGTAATAGCATTTGAGGGAGGGAATCACTGGTCCTAGCTTGTGGGAGCTGAGGAGGCTTCAAGCACCCATGTTCTGGCCATGACTTCTAAACTCTTTGCATCAGACCAGCTGGAGGGTTGGTGGGGTTTGTTTTTTCCCTTTCATAATAACCATTCACTGTACACAGAGACAATGAGAGTGGTGAGTGTTTCCCACTAAGAAGATAATACCAAGAGTAAGCCGTGCAGACAGTAGAAAAATGCTCCCTGAGATACCAGCTTCCCCAGGCCGGCCAGGCCTGCCCTTCCTCCAGGGTCTTCCTCACCCTTCCCATCACTTTCCCTGCCATTTCTTAGTTTAATCCAATTACTTTCAGCTGTTTATTTTTTACTTTCAACTATTTATTTCTACTGGTTATGTTGTCAGCAGCGCTCTAGGACAGCAATGTTCTCAGCACGATGGTGGATGTTGTGCCCTGTCATCAATTAGCTTCTTTCTCAACTCATTGCTGGTTTCTACTGTCAAGGATTAGATATTCGATTGGATATTGAGGCCATCAGTTCTCTAAGATACGACTTGAATGAAGTAGCAAGTTACTTAGTTAAACAGCTAAAAAGCAGTCTGCTTTGTCTAATCTTTTGCTAGATCTTGAAATATATTTCCATCTATTTTCCTTAGCATTTTTCCTTTATTTTCAAAAAAACGTTTCACTTTTTTGGTTCAGATTTTCTGCATATTAAGATCTGAATTTGTTGGAGAAAGTTCTGTTTAGGAGGGACTTCTGAAGAAATCTTGTAACTACTTCACATAAAATAAATACAATTATTTGACTTTCTGTGATAATTTGAAATCTAAGACATCCATATCTCAGTGTCTAGACGGGCCTTTATAAATAACCAAAATCAATTGGAAATTATAGTAAACCGTATTTCTATTCAGAATAAAATACTTTTATGCCGAAAGGAAATAGTTCTATTCTTTTTTCTGTCCACAATCTATCATATTTAATAATGCAAATGTTTTCTCTGTGATGCTTCATTAAAGTTCTTCCTGACTTGAGTAATCACCATGGGGTTACTAAACCATATTCTTTTAGAATTGGTTCCATCTTCTCAAGTATCTGTTAGAAACTAGATAGGTAAAATCATCAAGAGTCATCAAGAATAAAAAGAATATTCAAATAGGCAGATTTCTGGTTTTCCTCATTGCAGTTGGGTTGACATTCATGGAACTAATGTTGCATTAACCCAACTGGCATAACTAGAAATAAGTTTTCATTGATTCTTAATACAGTGCTTGCTACTGCAAACGTATCCCTTGAAAATTCTTTCAGCCTTATTAAGGCAAATTCATTTATATTCTTTTCTTTTTGTAATCTATCTGTTCTGAAGTCCGACGTGGGTTTTTTGTTTGTTTGAAGCTGACAGGGGGAGTAGGAAGAGAAGTATGGCCCTAACTCAAAAATATTCAAAGGACGCTGAATTTCTCCACATATTTCTTTCTATGACTCTTCAAATCCCTCCTTCTGGATGCACTTTCAGTTATTTCTCATGCCAGAAAGTAATGAAATATCGGTCTGCGTTCAGAAAAAAAGTAATTTTTTTCCTCAGGAGTGCTTGCTGTGGAAACAAGTAACTTACCAGCAGAAACTTTTGCAATCTAGTTCAGAACTGCAAGTTCTGCATAAAGCAGTAGAGCTGGTAGAGTGACAGGTCTGGTGAGGTTTTAGCTGAGGTTATTGAAGTGTTGCAGAAGCAGAGGCCTAGCTTTTCTCATAAATATTGCACCCATCTGGACTGTAAAGATACGGGAGACCTCACACGTACGCAAATATGGCCGCAACAAGCACGCAGCTGTTATATCCACAGGCAAAGAGCTATCAACTTGCATCTTGGCTTTTTTACCTGAATAGTTCTTATTAATTATCAGTGTTTACCAGTAAGGAAGTATACCGCCTCATGTCAGTGACTCTCTCCCCTTACCTGTTTTAGGGAAACTAGAGTGCTTCATGGCTTGTGTTAGGTACACAGAAATCTGGAGACAGCAAAATGAAGGGAGAATAAATACATACGCAGACATAGAAAAATTCTACAGACATCACAGAGAGGAAGAAAAAAACTAAGCGGCAGACCAGGCAAACAGCTAAACTGTAGGATCTTAAGGAGGGTTTTGAACATCAGGAGTATTGCCATATTTCACTGAATCGCAGAATGGTTGAGGCTAGAAGGGACACCCTAAGGTCATCTAGTCCAACCCTTCCTGCTCGAGCAGGGTCAGCTAGAGCAGGTATTCTTTGGTCAGTCTTGGTTATTGTCCAGGTAATTTGAGGGTTACCAATCTCTAGGCTGTAGTGGCTCCTTTAGCCCTGCACATTTTCGCAGTCTGTATTGAGCACTGTAGCACTCAATAATGATATTGGTCAGTTTGTTTGCTTTCATGTAATGAGTGCCCCTTGCCTCTTCACAAAAAAAAAAAAAATAAAAAAGGCAATACAGATACATTTGCTTTCCTCAGGAACTAGGTAAAAACCATAAGCTCTCTCAGATGCAGAAGAGGTAAGAAAGTTAAAGTTGAAACATTTTTTCATGGAGAAAGGGAAGAGGGAGGTCAAAAACTCAGAGGAGCCATGTGAATGTGAATTGCATTTGCTACTGTCTCTGTCAAAAATACAGAAGACTGACGCTCCCTGTGGCCATTGAGGTTATTTCAGGATCCAGGCCCTGTAAATCCGGGATACAGCTGTTCCAGCATTAGTGTTTTTTGGAGAGGAGTAGTTGCTTCAAATTTATTTCTTGCTTCCTTTCATCTTTGTCTGTAGCAGACAAGGTGAAGCAGGAGAGGCATCCTAGCAGAGGTTCAGGGTGATGGTTAACCTGTGAACTGCACCATTCTGACCTTTCATCACCAGCAATTCGAAGTTTCCTGTCAAGAAATGCAGCCTCTCCCATTAGACTGGTGGAAGCATCTCTGCAAGTACAGTATCACAAGTTCATGAAGAGAGCACATGACTGCGCAGCACTGATTTCTTTGACACAACTAATACTACAAGCAGAGCATGTTTTAGCCAAGGAGGCACTAATTTAACAAAGCTTGGAGGCAGCCCAGGATCAGAATCTGAAATACTGAAGATGCTTTTCTCAAACTGAAGCCTAAAACCAGTCGCTATTGATGGGACCCAGATGAATAGTCACGAAAATTATTCAGCAATCTCTCTGGTATTCCCATAGAACACGAAGGGTCCTTCTGCTATTTCTCCTTGTCTGGAAGGCTTCTCTTTTCCTCCCCGTTACCTGCATTTACCATCAGTTAGAGAACAACCTTAATTTTCTCCAAGGCCTGTCAAACTAATGGCATGTCCTTCAAGTAAAAGCAACTTGCTGTTACAATTTAATATTAATAGTACCTTCACTCCCCCAGTACCTGCAGAATGAAAAGGAGTAAAGCATCAAACAGAATTATTTGCTCTGATTCTCATCCCAATCCTCTGCTGAAGTAGCTGCATAGCCCACACTGCCTACAATAAACGGTTAAAAAATTTCCAGTAGCTTTTGAAATCAACATTTGAAATGATAAATGTAGGCTTTCTCCTTGAACAGCTGTGGAACTGTCTGTTGCTGATGTTCTCCAGGACATCATTTCCCATGAGTGATGAGATTTTGGAATCTGCAGAAGATGTGTGGGCACTCTTGGCCCCCATTATTGCTACCTCAAACTGAGTACAACAGAAAAACTAGATTGTCTGTAATGGATCTAGAGAATTGTACCTTCCTGTTCAAGTTTATACTCCACTCTTGACCCTCTTCAGGACTGTTATCACAAGCTATGTTCAATAGAGTATTTTTTTGAAGTAGATGATATAGAACTATTTCCTTCAAGATTCCAAGAAAAATATATTTACTTTCCTTCTTCCTGCTTTCAAAAAACAAACAAACAAACAAACAAACAAACAAAACAACCTTGTGTGGGATCACAGAGACTTCTCCAAGTAACTGGTTGCTGTAATACTTTCCCCAGATCATTCAGCTTCCCTAGATCATTCAGCTTGATCTAGTACTGTCAACTTATAAAAATCTTCTCTGAATCTGTGTGTACAAAAGACAGAAAACTTAACTGTATTATATAAAAGACAACTGCTGACAGTTTTCAGTATTTCTATTTACTACCTGAAGATGGCAAGACTTCTGATAGATTACTTAGACTATTTGTTATTTTTGGAGACAAACCCGACATGAAGCCAGGCTCAGTTTAAAGACCATCAAAGTGATTGCATTAGAATATTTGTGATGTTAACAAGCCACATCCAGTGGAAAGCATAAGGGTTCATTTAGCGTCAGTGTAGGCTGACTCAACAGCAGGCTTCAGCAGAGTCCCAGGTGCTGACATTTCTGAAGCATCCGCATTGATACTAACATCAAGTTTAGCAAATCATGTAGAGAAAACAACCGTGCAAACTCTGTTCAGATGGTCTCACAGCACCCCGCTGCTCTTGAGACCCATCTGTCCAGAAGTGTTAGGAGAAAAAAAAATGTCTCTTATTCTACTTCAACAATGATTCTTCATATTGCCGCACACATCTGCCTTAAAGCCCCATGTCCTTCCTGGCGATTCAGAGCCAATCATCTGGCCTTGCCGGGAACTCAGAGACAGTCCCAAACTGTAAATTCCCATGACTGGAGTGTGAGGGTGTCTGGGGTCTGCACCGAGTCATTCGTACATGCTGCTAGAGCGTGTATTCTGGGCTCCCATGTGGAGAGGGTATCCCAGCACACAACTTATTAAAAAAGTCACAGCCTTTGTAACATAATTAAATTCTTTCTATGGTTAAAACAGCTGGTAGTGACTTGTATTTACATGATCAAGTCAGTTTTGACAGTTGTTCCCACCACAAAAATAGTTATGCTTTTGTTTAAACAGAAGAGGAGCACAGAATGGAAAAAATTGGCATATGATAGACCGAACTCCTGCAGGAGTTTTAGTTTTCGCATACTCTTAAACTCATGGAGCCTAATGAGCTTAACATTTTGGCCAGTTGCACAATTTGGAAATTTCAACAGTGAACGGGTTTTGGACAGAAAAAAAATGTTCTCACAAATATGAAAAGTGAACAGATGTTACTATTGGTGCTTCCAACGCCTACTGACAGAAAACATCTGTGTTGAACTTCCTGAATTTTAGGATCTTGAGAACACTCCCACACACGACCGAAAGCCATTTGAAAGCAATTGGGCTGGCGGATCGGCTTTCGGGTCTGTGACTGAATGTTCTAACGCAAGCAGGTGCTGGTTGTTGTCTTGCCTTGAGGAGCCCAGCTAGCCAAGCAGCAGCATTACAGCTCTCCAACCCACTGCGTTATGCAAGTGTTCAGCATTTCGTGTGAACTGTGATTTTTCAAAAGTCATAAAAAGCAGTTGATCTTAACAGTGTGATAGCAATAAAATGAATAGAAAAAAATGGAAAGAATGAAAAACAAGATTTTGGTGTAGATACTAGCAGATTAGGAGGATTGCACTGCATTGTATGCTGCCGTGGAAAGTGTCTGGCTTTTTTAATCCTGTCAAAACCCATGTTGAACGAACACAATTTTCTTCTGCTTTGAAAACCTACTCATTGTGCTGAAAACATGTGAGGCATTCACCATCCCTCCAAATGTTCAGTCAAACATTCCATAGGTACTATGAGACCAAAATCTGCCCTTTGACATGCGCGTGATACAGCAACTGTCACGGGGTAACTGGGAGTTCTCTGCTCCCTCCTGCTCCACACCCATCATTTGTCTGGTCGTAAGAGCAAATTTGGCAAGATGATTTTCCTCTCTGGTGAATTTTTGGTTGGCTATCAAACTAACCTCCTCCAATTAATTAAACAGTAATGGATGTTTTGCAAGGATAAATCAATGTCATGCTAGTGTTTTGTAAAACATCATTAGCTAATGATCTCAACTTCAAGTTGATTCAAAGTAACATCTCTAAGTTATTCTAGTTAACTCTTTCTTAGACAGTATTTAGTTGCAAGTCAGAGGGGCACTGTTTACGTGTCAATAGAAGTAGTTTTTTTCTGGTTTTATAGTTGTCTTAGGTTGCTACTCTCAGATTAACCAACATAAAGTGAGTAGCTCCATTAATCGCGCTTCCACTCTCACGCTAACCCAACCCAAGGCATCTGTCTGGGTTGCAGTGTCAGCCCCAGCTCTGCAGGTTTCTGAAATCTGAAGATTTCCCCATGAACCCCTTAGGTCCTGCCAGAGCTTCATACCAGAATTTTAGCATGGCCCAATGTAGGCAGAAATTTTGTTATGCTCTGAATAAAGATGATAGAAACTGAGCTAAGAAGCTGTATAGAAGCACTGATATTTATGCGACTCCTAGCAGCCTTAATGAAACATGTGTCTGACTAGTCGAAAATGAAGCAAGGTAGGGGACAGATGATATATTTAGAATAAATGTGTATGCTTTTGAGCACACAGCATTATCATCTGATCACTTTTTTATCCTCAAACATTTCTAACTTCCAAGAAAATCCTACTATTTTGTACCACAAGTAGCAATGGTTCTGGCATGTACTGCCTGCCAAGTTTAGTGAATTTACTGCATTTATATCCAGCTTATTTTGCATGCAGAATAATTTTCATGCTCGAGTTTATTTGAGTCTTAATCCTAACTGCTAAATCCACAATTCCAGGACTTGATCTTTTGGGGTATTGCCTTCTTGCACAGTTTAGAAAGCAGCAATGTGGAGGTCAGCATTTGAACTAGGGACCTAGGCTCCTTTTATAGACAGTTAAGAAAAATGGGCACATTCAGGGTGCGTTTGTTTGACCTAGTTTGAAAATCTGAATTAGGATATATCGTGCCATAAGATGTCACCCTCACCTGATGAGAGCTTTGAAGGACTACACTTCATGTAAATAAATGTCTACATCTGTTGAATAAATACAATCCTTAAAAAACATTTGGTGCCTTTCAGGTCATTACAAGTCCTATCACATAACGCAATAGAGTGTGCTCACTAGGTAGGTGTATTTGCTAATAGATGACGTAATTCTGATCCCAAGTTTCCCAGTTTGTGCAGCTGTACTTCAGCAGAGATGCTGCTTTGGACTTTCAGAGCTCTCCCCTTCCTGGGGCTGCAAACAAAACCACCCTTCCACTCTGCCCACCGCTTCCTTCCCACATCTTTTCCTCCTTCCTCTTCTCCTTTCCTCTACACAATAACCTTTTGAAGACTTGGCCTGGAAATCCTTGTGAGGTTTTGTCTAGACTTGCCTTTTCTGATGTTTGTCTTTGAGAGACCATTGCCTTGGTCCCAGGATCGTTCTTCCTACAGCAGCTCTGCAAAGCACAGAAAGCATTTCTGACATATGCTCCGATGTATTATGCGACATGAAGAAATTTAAAACTGGTTCTTTTGAGTGCTCGACCTACATTCCAGCGTGTATTTTCTTTTGCGCATGTTTTGTCTTCTTGGGTGACATAGCAACTTTCTGGAAGATCAGAAATTAGATCAAACCGTGGGAACAGAAAACAGTACAAAATTATTTCATTTACTGACTACAGAAAAGGGCTGTGGCTTCTGGTAAAGAGAACTCTTTCATAGTTCTTTTTTTGTGAAGATTTAATGCTTATTCCTTCCTCAATTAAAGAAGAAGAAGAAGAAAAAAACCTTCTGCAAGCTGATTCACTGCTCTGGAATTAATGTTAATGTCATTTGGTCACCACTGTCCTGAGAGAAAATGTCGCATGTCCAGACAATGTAGTTGAAAGAGCGGCAAATTGTTACCATGCCACTAGGCTGAAATAGCCTCATTTTTTAGTTATTTTTAACTTAAAGTGAATTTTATAATTTTTTTGTTTACTTTTTGGTATAAATAAAAAAAAGCTTTTTAACAAATGAGAAGGAAAGTTTTTTTTTTCTGAGAAAACAAGCTGGAATGTGAAACTCAGCTAAATAACCTTCTCTCAAGTAGCAAAAGATAAATTAAAAATAGAAATAACCATTAGCTATGTACTTTTTTTTTTTTAAGCCTGCTGACTCTTTCAGTGCTACTCTGTTTAAGAATTGAGTATCACACAGCTTAAGGCAGACGAGAAAGTTTTGCTTCATTTGCTTATCAATATCCAAGTTAGATCACAGAAGTCCATCCCTTCCTAACACTGGTAACCATGTGGTGGCAGAAGCTAATGGCAGCCCTACAATAAAACACAGATTCGGAATATAAATTCAAAAAGATGCAGGCCTATGAGATTAAATGTAAATTTAGCAAGCCACTGGAGAAATAAAATTATAAGATTTTCTCATTCTTCTTAAAAGACCAAGTCCTTCTACTACGTGAAATAAAGGGTGAACAACAAAACACAGGCACTTCAGGACGCCACATGTTGCTCAGTTGCATGATGAATTTCGTCCCATTTCATTTGCACTTTCCCAGCTCTCTCACTGCCAGACATTTTTCAGGAAACCTTCTGCTTTTGTTGCCTTAGACCCTACACAAAGACGTTTTGACCCTACCTGAACTCCTTACCAGAATTCCTGAAGGTTGTAACATGCACCTGTGGAGGTCAGGGCTGCGTGCAGCAGCAATGGCTGGTGCCATCTAGTGAGGAGCTTCTGAATGCTCGCTGCAAATTGAGATTGGTCATCTGTCTTTCAGAAAACAGTCATTATTACAGTCCTGAAGAGACAGAAATAAAGTGACGTGCCAATATGTTTAACAACCAAGCCCACACAAACCTCAGGATTTTTTCTCCAAGATAATCTTTCTTTCCAGTGGCTAGCATTAGCTGTGTTTTGCCTGATGTTTTTATATTTTCTACCATTCCATGGATTGTTTTGACCTACTTTTCCCAGGTGGAATTGCAAAAATGTTTAAATCTTGCTAAAACAGATCACTGAGTTGCTGAGGTGGGTGGAACGATTCAAACTACGTTATCCATGTACAGCATAATGATGTATGGTGTAGAAATGTACCAGTGTCTTCTGTATCATGGTAGATGTGCTCATCGGTGACTGAAGTTGTACCCAGTGAAGCTTTGAAAGTGAGGTGTTTTAAACTTGGTTTATTCCAGTAACCACTGAGCAGTCTGGGTAAAGAAAAATTTCATCTTAGTAGAACTGGCAGGAAAGGAAGACCAGACATGTATCCCTGCCGTGGAGAGATTATGCAAAAATAACCAGTTAAGACCCGTAAGGTCTTCAACTTGTTTTGGAATTGGTTCTGTAAATAGTCAGAGGGTGTTGTGCGACGAGCTCTCTGGGGATCTGTCTGTACTGGGCAGCCTGGGACCGCCAGAAGCAGCCGCTGGCTTGAAATGAACTGGTTGAGCTATGGCAACAGGATCATAGAATCGTAGAATCATTTTGGTTGGAAGAGACCCTTAAGATCAAGTCCAACCATAACCTAAATCTAGTACTAGACCATGTCCCTAAGAGCCTCATCTACACATCTTTTAAACACCTCCAGGGATGGCAACTCAACCACTTCCCTGGGCAGCCTGTTCCAATGCTTCGAAACCCTTCCCATGAAGAAATATTTCCTAATATCCAATGCTCCATGTGGTCTGCTTTTCTCTGCCTCTCAGCCCAAAGCTGTGCAACCCCATAGCTGACGTATTTCTGGCACAGTGTGCACTGCGTGGAGCTGAAACCTCAAACCCTTCTCCTACATATTCCCCTCTATTATGTTCAATCCATAAACTCCTGGATTTACGCTCCAGGAGAAATGCCAGATGATATGCCCATCCCAGTCCGACTCTGTGTGCCGCCAACAGGGTTTTGAGGTTGTTCCTTGTAGTTTTTGGGAGCAGGTGGAGCACTAGGGTAATTTTTCAATCGGGCTCAACAATTGCTTTACTATGCCTGCCTCCATGGAACCTGCCTCAGAGAAATGCAAATTCCCTACATTTACACCCCATTCTCCACATTTTGCCAGCGTTATGTTTAAAAACTTTTCTGTCTATTTCCTGTGTACCTACAGGGATGACTTTTTCTGGGTTAGCACTTTTAATCAGCTCAGAAGTGGCTCATTTTCCTTATAACCTATTTTATTCCCTGGTGAGCTGCTCTCTGTTCTGCTTGCTGGTCTTCCAGTAGTGGGACTGCATCGAGGTCCTTGCTGTCACATCCTTTCCCCATCTGTTCTTACAGGGACTGTTCCAGGCTGATCTCTCCTACAAAAAAAGTCCCAGCTCCCACTTGGCTGTCACGGTCAGATCAGCCTTCCCGCAGGAAGTGAACTAGACCTTTCGCCAATGACCTTTTTAAAATGTCAGGGACTTAACCTTCTTTCTTCTTGTCCACTATTAAATAAATGATGGCCTACAAGGATCATTTTCGTGTGGGGAATACTGAATCATCACATTCCATTTACCAGAAGCAGTTGCAAAATGGAAGTCTGTAATGAAATGTGGAGAAATGGCCCCAATGACAGTGAAGCTCTGCAGTAATTCTGATTCTGTCTCCTCTTTATTGTAAATCAACGATTTTCTCCTTTCTTCATATCTCCGTGCTGGTAGGTGGATTTCTCAGCAATTCATGACGATGTTCTTGTATTTTAAAACTTTAGGAGCAGGTACTGTCATTTATTCTATCTTTATTTGTATAGTACCTCAAACAATTGGTTGCTCTCAAAAGTAGTGTGTCCTCCTCTACCAGTTTTGTTTCCACACTGTAAAGTTACCAGTAAATTAGAAGGAAGAAATTATTGCGACACGACATCTCTTTCATTTGACTGATCCTAAAAGAACTGGAAATGACAGTTCAAGCTGCACAACTTGAACATTCAGTACAGATCTAAAAGTCTGTTCAGGATCTTCTTAAGTCCACTGGGATTTAATTGCAAAATGCAGCTATTAAATTCAGTCACAACCCCAACAGCATTTTCTTTCATGCACGTCACTGGACAAGTGACAATGTATATACAACATTACAAATATTTTCTGGGAAGATTTCCTCCAGGCTTCCTAAATTTCTGACCTTTGCTCCTGTCTGTTAAATAGCTTTTGCACATGGCTGTGCTGGCAAGATGAATTGTGTTAGACCTCTCCCTGTCAGCTGGAGTCGCAGGAAGAGCAAAGCAGGGCCTGCCCATTTAGGCGTGCATCCTGACATTGGGAGCTTTGCAGTTCGTCTCAACTGTCGTGGAAGTTTTGTGTAAAGACAAAGAAAAAACTTCTTGTTAGTCTTTAAGATATTCCATCAGCCCACTTTTTCCTTTTCCTTTTGCGTGCTTCCTCCGAGGTGCTGGCCATAGCATGCCACGCATGCTTCGGTAAGCCACTTAGCACTGGCCTGTAAATCCAGCGGTGGGTGACATGGGGTAATCATGCCATGCTCTGGATTTGGGAAGAGTTCGAGTTCACCCCAGCAAAATGGAAAGCCTTCTGGCAGCAAGCACCATGGGCCAAAGCAGGTTTCTGCATTGCTTTATCATTTAAGGAACAGGGGCACCAGAGAAAATACTTTGTGAGTTGTCTAAAACATGACAGAGAGGGATAGCCTATTTGCCTAGATTTGCCTTTTCTTTTTTTGACCTGGAAATTTAATCAGGACACAATTTCATGGCTTTGGAGAATTTTCTGGGATTTCTGACTCTCCAGGAGCAGAAACAGAGCAGTACCATGCCTGGCATGTTTCACACAGGGGAATTTGGAACTCTAATAATTGAATCATGCTTTATTTGACTAAACCTTTCAAATTGGTTGCCTTTGCTTAAATCTCCTCAATGACCTTTGCAAAAGAGAGAATGTTCTTAGGTCATTTGCTAATGAAAAAGAGACATACTTGTTCAACATAAAGAAAGCAGAGTAAAAGCTGACAAGTCTGAGTTAATGAAGGTTGACAAAGTTAATTCAGTTAACAGGCCAAGGTGCTAACTGCCTGAAGAATTACACAACATTGTGATGATATTAAGTACTTCCCCAGCTCTGACTCTAGCCTCATGCTTAACTGGTCCCAGCAGGACCAATTCTCTTGTC
Organism: Caloenas nicobarica; assembly: GCF_036013445.1. NCBI lineage: Eukaryota > Metazoa > Chordata > Aves > Columbiformes > Columbidae > Caloenas > Caloenas nicobarica. Next base: position 153,736,770 of record NC_088245.1, on the reverse strand, counting down.
TTTGTTGCAAATAATATTAAATTACCTCTATTCTTCAATAAACAAATGATCAGATAATTACCAGGAAAGCATAGGGAAGGGGTGTTGGTGTTGCCCAGCTCTCTTCCTCGTCTTCCATCCCTCATTTACTTCTTCCTCCACACCAGGTAGGAAAATGGGACTGGAAGGTGGAGAGTGGTATTTGGTGTAGGAATTAAGAGAGGTAACCATGTTCTGTGGAATGCCACCTTTGAATATTGCAGCTCTGCATGACCTCTGCAGAAAGCCAGGCAACAGATTTGACAATTCTGAACAAAACCAGCGTTGTATAAGATGTCGCAATTAAATGTTTTACATGCGTTCTGCCTGCGGCTTGCTGCTCACAAAAAGGGTGTAGGTGAGCACTAAAGAGATGGTTTGCATATCTCAGGTGGATGAGTAGCTTTTGGAATTTGACTTCCTTTGGCTTTCAGGTACTTCAAAATTGAAGCGGCATTTTCAGTGTACAGAATCCATATTTTCCTTTTTTTGTGGAAGAAACATTTGGTTTCAGAACCTCTCTAAATTAAATTGAAACTGGAGCCAACTCAAATCCCTACAACTGAATTTGAATTTTTTTTCTGTGTTCTTTGCAGGTGTATGAGATACATTTTTATCCTTGTTGAAGGCTTCTTTCCAGATCTGGGTTTATGGTGAAGAACAAAATAGCTCACTTAATTAATCAGAAAAGACTTCTTTTTCCTGATCTTGGAGATCACACTGATGAATATTGGTTCCTATTTAAATCATTATGCTAGTGCTTCTAATAAGCATTTTTCCATTTGTGTCAGGCAACTAAGAAAAGTATGTCTGCTGTGAATCTGTTTAAACAAGGATCTGCACCACAATAGCGTAACTTTTAGAGATCCACTGATTTTTAAAAAGCTACCGATGTGGAGAAAGATGCATCTGTAATAGCCCACTGTGGCTGGCGTACAGAAATGAGCAGCCACTTGTTCGGATGCTTATGCCTCCTGCTAACACAAACCATGTTATATTTCATCGGTATTCATATAACCTTTGTTACTTCTCAGTTTGTTACCTTGAAAAGGCATTGGCTTCCTAGCATCTAATAATCCACATGAGCAGGCTTGGTTTAGAAATACAGATGCTATATAAAGTTGGGCTTGGTTGTAAGCAGAGGAAGGATTCTCTTTCACACTGACAGCTCAAACACTCATACCCATGGTGTCCTTTGGCAATGCTCCTACACCATCAGTTTTGTCAAGCTAGTCATAACAGTATAGCAAAAGATCCATACTCTAAGAGATCCATCCCAGTGGCTTGTCCCAAGGAACTCCATGTAATTCATTCTTCATACTGACTCATTCCTACTTTTCTTCCAAGAAAAAAAGTTGTGTTGAGTTTTGTACTTTTTTTGGCTAGGTCACCTTCTCAGTATGGGCTCATTTGATATTAATAGAATAAGATTTAAAATATAAAACCTACTGCAACTGTTGTGACAGCCATTTTACACAAAAGCAGTGTGGAAAATTGATTTGTTTTTAGAACTAGAAGTAAGCTGTGTTTCAGTCACAGTGTTTGTTTTCAGGTTTGCGGTATCAAGACAACTGTAGCATAGATAAATGTTAATTATAGACAGCATGTTGACAATGAAGTTTTGAAAGTGTGTCACAAATGGGCCTATCTTTCAATATGAGAATAAAATAAATTTTGTTGAATATCACTGAAGCATTTTTCAGTACCTTTACATCTTCCTGAATGCCAAAAAATTAGGATACCTTCAGGTTCATTTCTTCAAGTCTTCACACTACGCTTCTTCGCTCCTCCCACTTCAATGGCATTAAATGAAGTTGAAGTATTATCTTTCTTGGACAGGGATTGCATTGATTTTCTAGCTCTTTCTTTCGAGGCATGGGTGAGACTGTAAGTATTTTATACTAAAACAAGGTGTTAATTTTTTTTATTAGCTCCTTTGTATAAATACATATTTGTTTGTTCATGTTTTCATGTAATTCTTGCTTTGTGGGATATTGATGCTGTTGCAGGCTGTTCTGTGAAAAATCTAATTGCGTTTTTAAAATACTTTCATTAGAATCAGCTTAATTAGAACATCTTGGTTAATGGTGCTTTGCACCATTGATGCATATTTCTCCAGAAAAGATTGTGGCAATTTACTATTAGTGTCATTAGTGCTGTAGAGCATGCAGAACATATGTGCCTTTGGTGACACTATGTCTGGAACGGCTTTCAAATACTTTGGTTCACAGATCTCAGACATACTGTCACGACCCATTACTTAAACCACCATTGTGTCATTTCAAAATGATTTTTTCCCCTGTTGAGCCTTGTGATGTTGGCAGTCAACAGGGGATTATTTTTAAACAGCGTTGGAAGTGGCCTGAAGAGCCGACCCAGCGCTGGAAGGGAGAATGACAAGGGAGGCCTGCGTGCAACTCTCCAACCTGTGGGGATACATGCACATCTAATCATTTTCAGGTTCCACTGCTAAATAGAAATATCATCCCCAAAGAGGCAGAAATTCTTGTCATTGAATATCAGACTCCATTTGTAAGCAATATGGCCACTAAGCAGGTTTCACAGTTGAGCATATTTTACTTGCTTGGAGTCTAATTGGTTATGTTTGTAGGTCAGTGAGAATCACTCTTGAGAAACCTTATTCCACTTTTTTTCATAGAGGAGCCATGAAAATTCGAGTGGTGAATATTGATTTGAGTGTGACTTTCCATATATTGATTTTGTCATGCACAATGTGGTCGCTGTTGCTGGAGTTTCTCTGCGTAGTGTTTCCGGATGACATTCATCAAAGAATCTGGCGTACTAGAATTGGAAGAGATTCTGTGTTTATTTTCTCTTCAAGAGATTGACTCCCTTGCAGCAGTGATAACTAATCTAGCTTCGTGCATCACAACTGTTCCTAAATAAATGCTTTTTTGTTATTTTTATCAGGGCCAGCCAGGACTCCTTGGATCACAGGGGTTCACTGGACCACCAGGATTGATGGGGATCCCAGGACTGCAAGGTCCCAAAGGTCACAAAGGTGAAAGAGGACACCCAGGAATAGCTGGACCCAAAGGAGAAGTGGTAACTTTTGAATATCAGATGTTTTAGCTAATGAGCAAAATACTGGGCAGAACATCGTTTTAATTGTGCTGTTTCACTCTAGGGACAAAGAGGAGTCACCGGATTCCCCGGGGCAGATGGCATACCTGTAAGTAGCCGGTTACTTCATCTTTAAGAAATCACCAACTGCAAATATTGCAGGATAGTTTAAATCCTTTGTACTTTAATTAAAATGTCTGGGCTAAATTCTGCATCAGCCACGCACACACTTTTAAGCTAAGGGCATTTGTTAAAGTGGGTGGAACTGCAGATACATACCAAGAGAGCAGAATCTGTGCTCCTTCTCAGATAATTAAGGTCCCTTTGCTTTGTCCTATGGAGAAATCCCCTTGTAAAGGGGACAAGAAAGGACGGAAATTTCCTGTGTCCCTGGAGGTTACCCAGCTAACTATGTTCTTTTGTAGGAAAGAGCTGTGAGATAAGTACTTCACATCTCTTAAGCTTGTGAGTGAAGGACATCAGTGGGTCATTCCTTAATTATTTCAGAGCTGCAAAGCACATAGAAAGACCAATGATTTTAAGAATACTAAGCTTTATTTGCTTTATAGCTTGTGGCATGCTCGAGATAGTCTTAAAAGACTTACTGAACACTGAACAGTGTCAAACTTTGAACAAATTGACCAGGTCCATGAAACTGAAACGTTCAAAGAGGGAAGCTGGGTAAAGTTCACAGCACAGTATTTTCCCAGCTTACACTTCTTTACATCTTGTGTCATAAAATAACAAAGAAATCTGAGTCACTGGAATCCCTGGATAGAGTTCCCAGGCTTGGGTTTCCTTTGTAGTGCTCCCTGACACCGGGGCCCCACTCTGCGGCCCACGCATCCACATCCACTCTGCTTTCTCCCTTTTTTGTTTCCAGAAGAGCTCCCTATTGAGTTTCAGGGCTTTCTCTCTCACACTCTTCCTCCCCTCCTTCTTCCTCACTCTTAAAGGAAAAGCAGAAGACCCTCTTTCCCATTCCTATTAATGCTTCTTTAGCTGAGGATCTCATTCATCTCGCCACATCATACTGAGTTGTTTCTAAGTGCTCTGTTTTCCTTGGAAAGAGAGTAAATCGCTCCCCTGTGAAGCTCTGTGTTGCTAATATTACTACAGTTGAACCGCTTTTCTTACCCTAGCAAGTTTTCTTCTTCTGCCTTCCTGACATCCGCACATAAATCCCTTCAGACAGTACCCCAGCCTGCATGTTCACTGTGTTCTGTCCTCAAGCTCTCCTGCCCTTCCCACTCAGTTACGCTTTCCGACCCATTCTCTCAAGCCAAGACATAACATCAGAAGGCAGATGGGCAGATGTGTGAACTGTAATGGCAGAGTGTTAGATGTGGGTCTGGAGACCAAGAGAGAGTGGTGGCAAGCCCAAATCTCTTCTGCTTGGTGAAGCTTGGTAAGGACGTAGACAGACTTCTTTGTCTTCTAAGCAAGGGAGCAGAAGCAAAGAGAAGACTCTTGCTCTAGATAGAGAAGGGAGAGATGTTTTAGGGTAGTTTCGGTTTTTTCTGACTGAGCTCCCTAGAAGAAAGGGCTGGTCCACAGCAAATTTGCTTCTCATCAGCTTCAGTGCTAACCAGAAGCAACAGCAATTAAGGTGGATGTAGGTACAGCATTGAAAATCCAGTTTGAGACAGGAGTAACTTTTCAGAGGCTCCATGTGGAGATGATGCAGTGGCCCCAGCTCCCTTACTTTGAGCCCTGCTGTTAAATTCCCATCTCCATACTTCCAGCCTCGTCACGACACTCACCCAAGCTCCAAAAGCATCTCTGACTTTTTCCCAGCTTGGAAGCTGTTCAAAGCCAGCAAGGAACCTTTCTTCCCACTCTTCCAGTGTAGAGCACTGAAATACTTAACAATCCCAGTTCTTGATGGCTCCCTGTGCAGCAGCCTCATCTGGCTTAGTTCTCTGCCTGACAGAGCCTGTATTGAACATAACTTTCTTACCCTTTCTGAAAGGTCCTTCACTGCTCATTTTTTCACACTGTCTGGGGCATCTGGTTCAAGCTGCAGCTATATTAAAAAAGGCACTGTCTGTTTCTGTCTTTGAAAATCATAGTTTCCCATGGATCCAAGCCTTGGGCTTAATGTGAGAATGTCTAAATACTGTGTGACTACAGGAAGAGGAAAACTAGAAACAGATGGATAGATAAACACTTTTTTTTTTTCCTCAACAGGGTCATCCAGGGCAGCCAGGATCAAGGGGGAAACCAGGTCATGATGGCTGTAACGGGACAGTAGGTGACCCTGGTGACCCGGGAACTCCTGGAGTCTTTGGTTTCCCTGGTACCATTGTAAGTAGCTGGCAGTAAGTTAGGACCTAAATCTTGAGATCATTACTGAAGTGAGATTCATTCATGTGTGTGTTGGAAGCGAATGGGCCGTCTCTTAATGGAGCTCCCATTTGGCCCAGAAGAATATCCATGTGGACTTACTATGAACACACTGCGCAATTCTTCGTTATTATATTGCAGCCAGGGCTGAGAGGTCTGCCCAGAACTATACCTGTCACATAGGTCTTGTGGAGAGATTACTTCAGGAAAACTTTTACAGCTTTATCCAACCGTGATAAAGCAGATTAAATTCAGAATTCCCGATGGAAGTAACCTTCTCCTTCCCTGCCCCATGGCCAAAGTATTGGCTTTCCGTGGTGCAATACCTAGCATCATGCTGAGGTGAGCAGTGGAGCTCCTGGATTTACCACGGCACATGTCAGTCCTGAGGAGCTGCCACTGCTGCTCTAGCTCACAGATGTGACCCCGTAATATCACTCCTGGGTAATGGGGGAGTTCTTCCCCTGGAATCAGAAATTCATTCTTTTCTGTACTCTGAGGGTTTACACTTAGTTTTTAAACTATTAATTTCTGCAGCTAGGCATAGTCTCTGCCTCTAAACAGCAGTATGTATATACTCATGAAAACCCTGACAAATATTTTTCTTTACTCCTAGCTGTTTATGTGTGAACATACATGACATGAAAGCTTACTTCTGTTATTTTTTTTGGTCACCTCCAGGGAGTCCAAGGACCAAAGGGCCAGAAGGGAGAGCCCTACATACTGCCACCGGACATCGCAAGCCGATACAGGGTACGTCTGTAACTCGTGGGAGTTACTCATGCTCAGTACTGTTTTACAAGCAGATGATGGAGAGTTAATTTTTCTTACACTCTGACAGACATGTCCCAAGAGGCCCACTTTGATTCTGTGTAGGCTTTGCAAGGCAGCTTCTGCTTTCTCTGGTTACACCAAAATCTATCTGATATCCAGGGAAAAAAAATCTCCACTCGGTTATTTGCAAGGAATTCCAGCCTCCAGGTGGATTGCAGAGGCACTGGAGATGTTGTAGTTCATGTATTACTCTCTTTATTCAATTACTACCTTTGTATTGTGCATGGCAAAATTATTCCTTTGCCATAGGTTTGTCCACTGAATGATTCTATTTAATATTAGCATCCTTTCTGTATAATTTTCATGCAGGAATTTGGTTGACTTGGGATATGAAATATACTTCAATATATTATTTAGATATTTAGTAACCCCCCAGTATTTCTATGGGTGCTTTTACTGTCTCTAATCTTTAAAACTTGTTTTGTAACCACTTGTAGTATTTTCTTGTATATATGGTGGTGTATAATTTGAAGGTATCAAATAAACATAAGGTTACATATGCTGTTGGAGTATAAATTGTGACAAATTTATGTACAAAGCTACATCTCAGCTGTACTGAGCACAGAAGGATCTGCTGACATCTTTTATGTATATTTTGTGCCAGTGATGAGTGCCAAAACAGGTTTTGCTGTTGACATATTTGTAAGTTGCCTGTATTTTTAATGAAATCTTCCTTTCAGAAACTCTTTAAATCTGCATTTGTTAGTAATTAGGAATGACTGAGAATTGCTCAAGTATATTGTGGCCAAGGATGGGTACTGACACCTGTTGTTCATTTCAGAAAGCACTTGCTTCCACACATTATTATGTTAACTCAAATTAACTCAATAGTTAGGATGCTATTCAAAATTATTAAAGGTGTCTGGACTGAATACTGCACTTTTAATGGGTATTGGAAGGTCCTTGCACTAGAACATTTTTGGATCCAATGTCCAAAAACATTTCAACATGTACTGCACTTAAAATATGTGGTCACTGAAAACAGTATGTTCCAAATGCCTTTAGTGACTCAGAAGAGACTCAAAATGATTCGGTAATTCCCATGCAACTCATGAAAAATGAGCCTGTACATTTGAGCTGAGGTTATAGCCCTAATTAAACCACTAGTTAGATGAGATTTTTCAAAAACTAATTAAATGTGGTCTCTTTTCCATGTCAGCCTTGTAGTTGGGATCCTTGACTTCCCTTGCCAACTTTGTACTCTCCTTCTGTATTGCATGCAACTGTATTATATATAGAAAGTACAAAATCTGTGTGGCCCACGTTCAGTTATCTCAACACCTGTATTGAATGCATCTGTATGTAAGGGTTTATATAGCATTGTATGCTATGATTAGTTTTTGGAATGAGAAAAAATTATTGAGTGAGAAAAAGATTTTATTCCATTTTCTGTATAGTATTTATTGCATGTTTTACTTCTTTTTTTCAGGGCGATCCTGGGGATCCAGGGTTCAATGGTTTTCAAGTAAGTAGTATTATGGCAAATGGGATAAAGTGTCAATAGTAACTGATATAAGAACACCATAAGTTGATGCCTGGGGTTTTTTTGTTTTGTTTAAAGGGACCTCCAGGTACGCTGGGTATTCAAGGACCTGTTGGTCCAAGAGGAGAGCGAGGAAGACCAGTAAGTATGTTTAAAATATATTCTGTAGGAAATTAATCTAACAGAAAAATCATCTCGGCAAGTTCCATTCTGTTGGATTGTAACCTAGCAGATGGATAGAAAATACAGGTTAGAAATAGCAAGTAGGTGCCCTGGATGCAAAACCTTTTAAAAAGAAATAGAAGACACTGATTCTACAAGGATGAATATTGCAAAAGGAGGTGGACTGTGTTGCTGAAGGCTTTTTATTTGTATTGTATTTCTTGAACCCCCTTTGAAGAGTCTTGTTTGCAAAGACTAATGAATGCAGTCCAATCTCCATCCCCCCACACTGAGTTGTCAAAGATATCAGGTCCTAAATATGTTACCTTTTCTGCTTATAAAGGACATGTATGTTAGGGTCTCCACACTTCCCACAGGAGACTGAATAGATAACATTCTTCATTAGTATTTAGAATACAATTTTATTTTTAACAAACAAACAAACACAAACAACAAAACCAAAAACTAGGACTAAATCCATAGCATGCTAAGCCTTTCCAAAGTTAATTGTCTGCAGAGCCTGTTTTATTGTCTGGAGTAAGCTGCACCTTGTCTTTCTCCTCTGGTCCTTCTGAAGGGAAATCTCCTCAGTCCTTTGCTTTTTCTGTAGAGTGAACCCACGAAGTTCATGAGCTTCACAGAGGAGCCCAACCTGCAATGGCTCATACTCCCAGTGCACTGTCTTCGATGTTAGGTGTGCTATGAACCATACATTTTCTGAGCACTGTGACTACATCCTTCTGGTTGCCATCTTGGCAACATCTCTTCTGAACACTCTTCCAGAATAGATGGATCCCCACCATCTCCAGCTTTTAACAAAATATATCCAACTATGTTTACCATTTCTAAAGCAGTGGCTCATCTGTGAGAGGAACTTGAAAGCATTTCCCAGGTCTGGGTTTGTATCATTCCTCTTGCCTAAGTCTTAGATCCCACGTGAAGGCAAGTGTGGCTCCCCTAAGCCCTGAGGGCCCCCAGGCAATGGGATGTCCTTCATCTGCCCAGCAGATTGGGCAACAGCTCACAGACTACTTGATGACTAACCAAAATTGATTCAAAAGTAATTTTTTCAGAAGAAGTTGATTGTTTATGCACACAAAGATACGTAGCAAGGCAGAGATGCGTAGCAAGTTCAGGTCCCACCTGAATGTTATTATCTTTTCCTTGCAAGTTGGGCTTGATTTTGCATAACCCTTTTGGGACTCAGTAGGTGGACGGTTCCATCTGCAGCTCACTCCCTGTTCTATGCCTCTTATTCACCATTTTCCCCTCTGAACAGCTCATGCTTCTTATTCACCCCACCTTTCCTGTATTTAACAGAGTTTTTAATGTGTAGAGCCCTTTGGAGCTTGTTGACTACCATAACTGACTGAAGCAAGGCAGGTTCTCTCTCCAACTGATGGCTTTCCTACTGCTCTTGTAAGACTCTGGCAGCATTTCTTTCTGTCATAGTTTAATTGCCCACCATCTTCCTTTGATTTAATTCTGTACAATAGCAAATAGGTAATCTGAGATGCAAAGGGTAGTTCAGCTCCCTTTACAGACAGATGCGGTACCAAGACACCAGTCCAGTCAAACACTTAGAGACGTACTTAAGTTTTGCTATGAGCTTAAAATGTTACTAAGTCAGGATCCAAAAGCACAAGTTCTTATTACTTGAAATAAAAATGAGATGTCATTAGGTCAAAGATGGGAGACTGTTATTCTGTTAGGAAAGATTACGATGTCACTTAGGAGGGTATTTTTCAGAACAGTGAACGCAGCTAAGATAATGAGGATAGCACATTGAATGCTGAGGAATAGACTGCCTTTTAAACATACACTTACATTTCAGACATAAAGTAACTGACTTCCTGCATGCATTGGTTAGAAAACAACAAGTAACTTGCTCTGTCCTATTGTATTTCCCCAGGGACCACCAGGGCCCCCAGGACCACCAGGACCACAAGTAAGTCTTTGTGTCAGAGTTGTTTATGTTGATTTTGTGTCCCTGAGGTTTATCCAAGACCCACTTGAAGGCAGTAAAATAAAGAACCACAGGCTGCGCCAAAGGCTGTGTAGCATAAGACCTTCTGTGTTGGCCGCATACCACAAGAAGTTAATCTTATACTGGGATCGCCTACCCCGAAAAGATTAAACCATTTCTAGAGCCAGATTTAATTTGCTACTGTAGTCACAGTAGCTTCCCATGAACAGAGGATCCTTGCAGTCTTTACAATATTCAATTATGTCTCAGTGGAAAAAAAATATCAGTTTATTGTTCCAGCCCACTTCACATTCAGTGCTATTAAAAAACTTGCAAAAGAAATACTTGATTTTTTCACAGCATTACCCAGTGAATGACTCAAAGTCTGTTGTAAGAAGCACTGGTAGCATGAGATTTTAATTAAAGTTGTCTTTCTGAATGTTTAGGTCTATAAAAATACTTTTAAATATATAAAAATACTTGGAGGTAAGCCTAGACTATTATTTGATTGCAGTTCTTTGGTGGTGTCCTATGGACTTGTAAACCTGAAAAGGCCTTTAAGCATGTTTAAATTTGAATTTTACATTAGAAAACTGAGTCACACATGTAGTAAATCTTGACCTATTATTTTTGCAGGGCAACAGGGGCCTTGGTTTCTATGGAGAAAAAGGTGAACAGGTAAAGGAAAACTAATGAATTAATATCACTACTAAAGGACAGGTTGATGTTATTTGCTATTTATAAAGGAATCTATTTAAAATACCTTCTTAATTTGAATTTTATTACATAATTATAAGAGAAAATCAAACCAATGTAGCTTTGAAAGTAATGATAATCTCCATAAGGAAAGTCATAGCTGAACTAACTTCTACATGTCTAGGTCTAACTGTACCCTTATTTACACTACCACAAACCAGAGGTAACACTTCTGAAAGGTATAGAGCCAGACCACTTTATATAAAGCAATAATCCCTTCTGTCATTCTGGAAACATACAGGGCAAGAGCAAGCATTGCTATTTGTTAATTCCAGCACAAAATAAATTTGTCTTGCCATCAATTTATTCAGAGGTTTAGAACCATACTCCTAGAAGAAGCAAATCTGTGTTTCTCCTTTTGTTGCAGTTCCTTAGACACTGTGCTGATCAACAGCCTGACAAGGTATTATACCTGTTAGTAAATGTACCCTTATTCTTTTTCTGCAGGGCCCCCCAGGTCCTCCAGGTCCACCTGGGCTTCCTACAAGAGAACTGATGGGTGTCCCCTCTGACAAACACAAGGTAACTATGGGGTATTTTGCCAAAATACACAAGGAACTAAGAGCTCTGCAGTACCAAAGTGAAAATATTGTACAAATGTGCTTTTACATGCTTAGAAGACTTCAGTATATCGAAAGCGAATTCTGCTACTTGCAGCTTGGATCATGAAGTATTTATTGAAACGATGGTGGCTAAAGTCGCTCAGAAAGCACTTGTCACAGACTAGAGGTGCAAGTATGCAACTACTGGCCATCACTCACATCTTCTCATTTTACAAGCAGAAATACTTACTGAGAAATCATCCAATATCTTATTTTTCATAACAGTGAAGTGAAATTTTCTTCCTGTAAAAGAAGTATATCTTTAGGGGAGCTATCTGAGTTATTGTGTTTGTTTATATAACTTATCTATATGGTGCAGATATTTGCATACTAACAATTAAGGCTTGTTCATACATATTGGAGAAATCCTCAACAGCAAGATGCATTTTATTCTCATCTATTACTTCTTGCTGGGAGCAGAAGTATTCATACCCAATATGCATATATTCTATATCAGACACCAACCTCCAGACCAGTAGTTTTTCATCTCAAATTTGAAGTTAGAAAGTTCACATGGCTCATGCAATTTCTGCAGTAAGATAAGTAAATTGGTATGATACTGAAAGATCTAAAAATGCCTTTGACAGTCTGCAGTCTGCATTAAGTAACATACATGTCGGGATTTCCATGACTAAGCAGAGATGTCTGCATATGAGCTGCTTATCTGGAGAGCCTTGATATTAAATAGAGATATCATCAATATAGTGAGTAGACTTTAGACTATGATTTGTCTCATCCTAATAGGAACTCTTACTTTTGATCATAGAATTCATAACCAGTAGGTAAAAATGGGAGAATGTGCATTTATTTATAGGCGTTACTCAGGCACTCACCACTCAGACATAGAACCATAGAATCACAGAATGGTTTGGGTTGGAAGGGACCTTAAAGATCATCTAGTTCCAACCCCTCTGTCATGGGCAGGGGCATCTTCCACTAGACTAGGTTGTTCAAAGTCCCATCCAACCAACCTCATGAACAAGCCTGGAAATAACCTGAGGTGTTCACATTCCTAGAAAGCTTTTCAGAAAAATTAGCAAATATTTTTTAAAAACAGCAACTTTAAAAAACCTCTTACGAAAACATGCATTTCATATGACAAGTGTATGAATAAAGAACAGCAAAAGGGTGGGGTTTTTTTTCTCTTGACAAACATTCATCACTTTGTCTTGTAGAAAAGTCATTGAAATGTAAATGGGAATGCCAAACATATCTGAATACCTTTTCTTTATTCTTAGGGTGAAAGAGGAGAACCTGGACAAAAAGGGGAAGCTGGAACTCCAGTAAGTCAAGTGGAGAAGAAGAACAAGGACAAATAATAATATTGGAATTAATACTGGTGCATTCTTCATTGAAATAATGCAATATAGATATGGAACAACATAAGCAGAAAGACCAGTTCTGATGCTTAGAAAAACTAAACAACGTGAGATGTAATAACTCCACAGTGCAGTCAGTCGTTCTCTTACCAGTTTACCAAAACAAGATTTTCCCTTGTACATTTTTTAATTTTAGCTTTAACTATTAATAAGTCTCTTCACTACTGCTAATCTGCTGATCTATGGTTAAAAATTCCACTAAATTGTCTTAAATAAGTATATATGGAAATTTTCTCAATCCTGTCAGTCTACTCTGCAGCATATACAGACTTTTGGTCTCATTGATCATTAAGTTTGTTGAGCAAGTGGACAATAATCCCATGTGTTGCTGTACCGTTTAGAGCTGTCAACCAGGCTTGACCAAATGTGGTTTAGTTAATTCGCAGGCGACCTCTAGGTTGTCTAAGTAGTTTTGCCATTGAGTGGTTCCTTTTTACTTCCCAGAGTGGTTTAAAATAGTGTCTCTAACAATTAGAGATGCCTCACTGAACATTTTGCGGAGTTTTATTTTCTCTGATGATCTGGTCATGTTCTCCACAAGGTTATGGGAGAAGGTCGCAGTGTGAGCCATGATGCACTCCAAGGGCAGTTCCTAGCCAGTTCTTCAGCTGTTGGTCAGATTTTATACATATAGAATTTTGTTGACTACATTGGGAAAACTGTAGATTTTATGCTGATGTAGCAAAAGGGGATATGTGTTTCCGCCTTTTTTTTATAGTAGGATGGATAGCAGCATGCCTGTGTTTGCCGAGTTGCTCTCTGAAGCTACAGTTTGGGCATAAGCTGAGTTGCTTAATTTGTCGTATAGCTGAAAAACTGCTTTGGCTCTTCTTCAGAGTTGCAGCCACAGAAGAAATGAAGGAGGAGATGATGGGAGGGAAGCCCTGTCCTCTCCCTAATGGCCTGCTCCTGCTATTGTAGTGAAGCAAGCACATTACACTTAATTTTAAGGACAACAGTTCTTTCACATGCAGCTATTATTAGATCCTCTATGTGTTACAATGATGTTTTCTTCCTGTTTAGCTTCCATAAGCCAGTGTTACAATTTCTTTGCACATAATGAAGAAGTACGTTGAACTGACTTGTAATGTTTCCTAGGGTGAAGTTCTCTATGCTGAAAAAGGTGAAGAAGGGGTAATGGGCTTCCCAGGACAAAGGGTGAGTCACTCATTAAAGGTAAAATTCACCCAGCTGAATGTGCAAATCCAAGTTGGGAGTTTGCCTTCAGGAACAAAACCCAGATTAGCGACCTGTAGAAATTATACTTCTTCAGCCCACTGGGTTGTGACCAGCTCTGAACTGCCTGATGTAGGGAAGTGAAAAGGCCATTTTGAAATGTTAGTGGGAGGGGGGGGCCCCACAGGACTCACAGGTGTGCCTATACCATCATTAGCAAGCCTTGTTCGTCTCTTACCAAAAGGTGTGCTCACTAACCACAGCTGCTGTCCTGGTCCTCAGCACAGACTGTATTTCCCTGTTCCTGTCTTAGCTCTTTCCAAACCATGGTTAACAAACATGACTTTGGCTCCAGTTACTTGTGATCCCAGGAAAAAAAGCTAATTTAAATACCACTACCTTGCAGCATCTATGGATGCTTTTTGGGGGGCAGTGTTGTAAAAGCGCTTAAACAGAGTGAGAACAGTACTCAGCATACATTTGCCAAAAAAAATCTCAGCCATCTTTAAAATCTTCATGTTCAATTTACATTGTCTTGATTAAGAGACAAAAATTAAATACCAGATTATATTTGAGACCTGTTCCGTTTGCACCGTACATGAATCTCATTGAAAAAGTATCTGAACTGTGACTGTTAGTTTTAGAGTTTCAAGCTGTCGGATTTATTTTATCTAAGAAATAATAATGGTTCTTAACCGTTAGGATGTTAGGATGTCACTTTATTTTGCTAATTTTGTTGTGCCTTCATAGGGACTACCTGGCATCAATGGTTTTCCAGGACTCAGTGGAGAAAGAGTGAGTATTTTGTACAAGACTGTTGTTTCTAACATATATTTAGACAATCTATCTCAAAAGTAAACTGTAGGGAACAAATTCTGCCTGTAATTACACCATCTGTAGTCTAACAAATGACATCTGGATTCATCCATCATTGTAATTTGGAGTCACTTAGTTTTCTCATCAGTGAGAAAAAAAGTAGCCTTATAGTTAAAATCCGTTTTGCTTAAAACATGAGCACATTTTAAGAGCACTATGGAGAGGTGTCATTTTCATCGTTCCCATTACTGTGACCATGATTTCCATAATTTTCTTCCTACATGCTGAAACCTATTTTTTTTTAATAGCTTTCTGCAGATGTGGTTGAGATGTATGGTTATCTTGAATATGACAAAAGACAAAGAAGAGAAGGAAACTGATAAATACACCAGTTAAATCTCTGTCCCCATGGAAACAAACCCAAATATTTAAAATAGCATTCTGTCAGACAGAGAAGAGCTCATACTTTCTGTTTGTGCTCAGAAAAAGGGTTCTTCAGTCAGCATTAGAAATTACTTCCATGAGGTATTCAAATAGTTGCAGGATGCAAGACTTTTCCATGCTTCTCCATCCTTAGTTGTGTAAGGATTTTTCCTGCCACCAAGGCATAACAATAATAACATGAAACACATGGGACACATGAAATACAAAAAACAACGTTTGCGCAGCTATTTGGTCCAATCACAAAACCTGGTGGTGTGGAAGAGAATATGCTATGAACAGTGGTTGAGGGAGCTGGGGCTGTTTAGCCGGGAAAAAAGGAGGCTGAGGGGAGACCTTATCACTCTCTGCAACCACCTGAAAGGAGGTTGTAGCATGGAGGGGGTTGGTCTCTTCTCCCAAGTAACAAGTGAGAGGACAAGGGAAAATGTCCTCAAGTTGCACCAGGAGAGGTTTAGGTTGGATATTAGGAAAAAAGTTCTTCCTGGAAAGGGTTGTCAGGCATTGGAACAGGCTGCCCAGGGAAGTGGTGGAGTCACCATCCCTGGAGGTGTTTAAAAGGCGTTTAGACGAGGATCTTCGGGACATGGTTTAGTGCTGGAGTTAGGTTAGGTTATGGTTGGACTCAATGATCCTGAGGGTCTCTTCCAACCGAAATGATTCTATGATTCTATCAGGAATACATACATGGAGAGGCTGATGCAAAATCCATTAAAACCCAATGGTTGACCTTAACATAAGTTCATGCTCCAGTCAGAAATGGTCAGTGGCTTCCCCTTGCTGAGGGCGAATTTTGGCAACAATTCTAGCAGAAGGTACATCGGTTTGGATGAAGTGTCACTGTATAATGTGGGTATGAGAGGGGACAGCTTACTAAATGTGCTTTTAACAGTGACCTCCTTTTTGTTAATTTCTGAGTGGTTTAATTCTTAAGAAAGAAAGGATAGTTAAGTCCTGCCTGCACACAGATGAAGTCGCAGTTAATTAGGAAGCCGCTGGCTTCACTTTTAGACCACCAGCTCCACCTAGTGTAAAGAGATTTTACACCTGATACTTGAGAGGCTCCTTTTCTGATGATGTGATGTACAGTTGCCATTACGGAAAGGTCTCTGAAGCATGTGGTCCAGCTTGTGGCATCTTGCTAAGAGCTGTGGTATTTGTAGTGCTTCGGAACTGCGTAAGTGACTTACAGAGCTGGTTATGAACATTCAAGTTCTGCGTAGGAGTTGTACCCACAGTGAAACTTGTGAGATGCTGATTTTTAAAAAATCTGTCTAATAATCTAACTAGTGTGAATTATACAAATCTACTGGTTTCAGTGAAACTGTGTTAATGGATATGGGATGATCTGGCCACTGTTTTCTACTAAAAGCTCACCTTTTTGACATTAGTCTTTTTCCAGAGTACATATGAACATTTTCTATAGAGGACAAAAGTTGTCAAAGACCTGAGTAGAGCACACAGAAGAGAACATTTCTTCTGTATCAGCAACACTGACATCTGCACTTTGCTCTGTGCACCCCCAGCAGCTGAAATATGCTCTTGTGTGATAGGATGTCTCATGTTTTACCACGTGTGTTTTAATCCACGTGCTTTGGATATCAAACCTTTTAGAAGAGTGAAGTATGCAGGACCTTAAATTTTAGAAAATATGCTGGAGTAGGAAAATTTTCCTCAAGCTATGACATGCCCAGGGTAGGAGAGGTGGATGAAGGCACCTTTAGGGCTGGTCCTGAGTTCTTCTCATTCAACTGCAGAAACGCTTTTTGCCCAAACAGGCTCCAGCTGCCTGGAAAACAGCAAAATGGACCTCTGCTCTTCAGTGCGGTTTCGCTTCTCACTGTTTGCATTCCGGTGAAAATATGTCCACTCAGTGCAGACTCATTTAGTCTTCTTGCAGCAGGTTGGTACATCTGGCTGCCTGGCCCCTGTGTCTCAGGGTCAACCAGCACGATGGGAGCCCCTTTCTTCTCCACCATCCTGCAGCCTCCAAGGGGACGGTGCAAGTGTAGGTGCTCCTTCCACCTGCACCACTGCCAGGGGCAACAGAGTCTGCGCCACAGCAGGTCCCTCTAGCCTTTCACAGGAGTTAGGCTTGGTCTAAGAACATCAAAACAGGAGGAGACTTAATGGTGTTACCCAAATTACTACACCTCAGGGAGACAAACTGCCCAGTTCTGTTGCATAGTTTTAACACCAACATCGGAGGAAGCCAGCTGCTGCAGACCAAATAATTTTATTATCTCTCTGATAAAGGAAAAGTAAATCATTTTTATGTGTATTACAGGGTTTTCCAGGATTTGATGGTCCACCAGGTGCCTATGGTCCTAGGGGAAGCAAGGTACTGCTTTGCTTTCATTTGCTAGAAGCAATGGTGTCATTTTGCTTTCTTTTCTGTGATGTAATAACAATTGTGTTTGTAGAACCAGTTATGTGTGTGTTTAACTTGAAATCTCTGAGATTTCTTAGAAGTCACATCAGTGCTTTTGAAAGTTTGTTTCTTTGTGTTTCATGGGCATACCTTTCAATTTTAAAATAATTTCTCTAGGATAATGTGCTTTGATGTCTTACTTCAACTTCTGTTAACAGGGGGAACCAGGCGAGATGGGTCCTCCGGGACCAGTTTCCTATTTTCCTTCTGGCTTCCCAAGGAAAGGTACGTCATCTTTGCTTAGACTTCTTACCTTAGCCACATTTCACTACCTTCTACACAGATGAAAAGCATCAAATCCTGAGAATTCAACTCCTTAAAAAACTGTGGTTTGATAAACTGTTCCAGAAGGTGTAACTGCCTTCCAAGCGAGTGCCCTAAATCAACTTTTTGCAGGCAGGTGGCTTCTTTGTCCCTCCTGCTGAAGTGGTATTGCTTTACAAAAGGCATCCATGAATTCCTGTGCCCACAGAGAAGAAACAAAAAAAAAAATAAATGTGTCTTTGTTGTCCGGTGAAAGGAAGAATGAGAGACACATCAAAAAAGCATTGAGAAATAGAAGAGGAATTTTTTTTTCTTTTTTTAAATTAACAAATTTCCTTTGTGATCTTTTCACTAGGCTTGTAGCACCCACTGTCAGCTGTCCTGCAGAACTGTGGTGGCTCTGGCTAGTCAGACTAGAAATACATAGAAGCTGGTACCAGTTTGCCAAAACTATTCTAGGGAAGGTGCCAGCAAGCAGCAAGGATGATCACATGCGATTGCTCCAGCCATCGAGTTTACTAGTCTTGTTGAAAGCCAGAGAGTCTAACAATGAATGGTTCCCTTCCTCTCAGAGAAAGGGGTCAGGAGGCCCAAAACAGTGTTCAAATGTCCCCAAATACCATGCCAGGCTTGCAGGAGCAGGAGAAGTTGTCTAGAGAGAGGATGAAGCAGGCAGGGAGCTGGACACAGCATATTTCCTGTAGTGTCATTGAGTTTTGGCAAAAGGATGATACTTTCTGCAGGCAATAGCTGGGCCCAGGCAAATGCTTTCAGTACTGGGGAGCAGAGGAATATCATATATCACATATATCTGATATAATGGCAACTTCTTGTAGGGAGAAGGGTCGGCTCTCCTCAGTGAGCTGGGCTCCTGTGCTCCCCAGGAGCAGTGTTGCTCTAATGGCATATTAGTAAGAGCTGAGAGATATTCTCCTTCTTCTGGGCTTGGTAGATCTCCGCCATTCCTGTCACAGACCATGCTCAGCTCCCAGGTGTTCGGGCTTTACAGAAATCTCTGAGATACATTTCTTTTATTCTGATTGAGGCAGCATGAGGTAGAAGATTTTTGCATTTCTAAAGCTACCTTTAAGAAAGACTTGTAGATGCTAATATTCTGAAGCCTTTCAAGTTCCTAGTTTTTACTTTTTAAGAACTGGGCGATCTGCAGTGTATTGTAAGTCAGCATTTGTGGGTCACAAACAGCATCACATTAACAGGTCTTTTGTGGAACTGGGGATGTCTTTCAGGTGCAAGAGGTGATCCAGGCGTTCCTGGTGTTTCTGGACTACAAGGAGACCCAGGAGAGGAGGGAGATCGTGGGTTGCCTGGTTTTCCTGGATTCTCTGATGGTAAATACCCCAGCAGTGCATTTTCCAACAGCTTAACTTTATAACAAGTTTTCACTGGTACAGGGTTGGGGTGTGGAATATATATGTGCAGACCATGGAATATGCAGTGCAGTGTGGTAGATAACTAACTGTGGGGGCAAAAACCGAGAGGAGCATTTTGCTTCAGCCTCGATGGGGCTCTGGCAAAACAACTGAAGTAGAGATGATGACACAGCCTTGCTTCGGTAGCTGTTATTGATTTGCTTAAGTGAGAAATGCAGTTACCATTTTTGTTCTATGCAAAATATTTCCATTTCTCCTTGCACGCTAAATGCAGTTGCGTGAACGTTCCCTTCTACTCCATTACAGATCCTTGAGCAGTGTTGTTAAGAAATTGTTCTGAAGTTCTTCCCTGCTTCTGTTTCAGCGGATGGGGATAAGCCAGGCTTACCTGGAGAAATGGGACCAAAAGGTGAAAAAGGTGAAATAGGATCTCCCGCTTATCAGGCAGGCCCACCTGGGTTTCCGGGTAAGCACGGCACACCAGGACTCCGTGGTCTACCTGGTCCCGCTGGACCCCCTGGTAAGTGCATGAAGAGAGATGATGAGAACTCGCAGAAACATCTTTGCTTATTTTAAAGATAGGTGTTGGCAAGGCCGAGTGAGAAAGTAGATTGAGGGAATTAAATGGCAGGGAGGACACAAAGGGGAGAAGTGTTGCATGCTCATCAATGAAGGAAAGGTTTGCATGATTTTTAGACACTCCTGGCAACATTTGAATGAAAAGGTCTGGTTTGGGCTGGGAGAAGGATATGGGAATCAAGATGGTTAGGGGGCTGGAGCATATGGCATATGAGTGTCAAGGAGTGTCTGAGAGAGCTGGATTTCTTCCATAGCCTGGAGAAGAGAAAGCTAAAAGGAGTCTTACCACTGTCTTCCCCTTCCTCTTGGGAGATCATAGGGGAAATGGAGCCAGATGCTTCACAAGCTGCAACAAGGAAGGTTCTGCTTAGATATTGGCAGAATATTTTTCACCGTGAGGGTGGTCAGACACTGGAACAGGTTGCCCAAAGAGGTTGTAGGCTCTCCATCTTTGGAGATATTCAGTACTCAGCTGGACAAGGCCCTGAGCAACTTGCTGTAACTTCGAGATTGGCCCTGCTTTGTGCAGAGAGTTGGACAAGGTGTCCTCCAGAGGCCACTTCTGACTGAGATTGTGCTATGCCCGTGTGAAAAGCACCACACTGCAGTGCAAGAGCAGGAGTAGAGAAAAGGATGTGCAGGACGTGATCCAGAGCAGGTGGTCTGTGGTACAGCAAAGTGGGTTGTGCTGAGAGGGGAGAAAGAAAAGCAAAGGAATTCAGGGTAAAAGAGCAAGGAATGGCAAGGATCATCTGCCATAGCAGTGGAAAAAGCAGTGAGGAGCAGGGGACTGGGAGTACCAGAAATTACGAAGGTTATACCTGTGGTAGCAGACCGGAGTCCTGGGGCCATGTGTGTATCAAGACCATGTCCTGTAGGCAGGCTGAGATGACACCTAAACCTACACAATCTCTGCACCCCTCATGATGGTTTCCAACCAAAGAAAACCTTGGCCCCAGGGCCACCAGCTCCAGCCAGTTCCTGGTCACTGGAGCACACCAGCCCTGCAGTGCTATGGTGGCCAGAGGGAGCAAGAAGCCAGGCAAGCTGGCATGGGGGGCTGTCCGTGCTGAGAAATACCAAAGAAGGTGAATTCTTTGCAAAGAGATGAAAGCAAGCAGGGCTTAGGAAGGCAGAGGTGAGTGAATGGCCCTTTTAGAGCAGGGGAGGGTGAAGCATTGGATAAGTAAGAGGGCAGAGAGCTCATTAATATGCAACTAGAAGTTGGTGGGACCGGTGTGGGAAGCTGTGAGAAGGGAGCGAGAGGAAGAGAGCAGGGAGTAGGTAAGAACAGGCTGAGTTAGACAGTAAATTCCATTCGGTGAGACAAAGGGGCAGATGCAGTGCAGCTCAAAGGAACAGGGAGGAAAGAGAAGAAAAGTAACACTACAGTACCTTCATTTATGTTTTTATTTATTTAAACTTCTAGGCGCTCTCTTTGGATTAAAAGGACAGGAGGGGACACCAGGTAGATTTGGCGCGCAAGGTTTCCCTGGGCTAAGAGGACAAAAAGGACCTAAAGGTAGGTAGGCTATAACAGATAACTGGACTGGTGATCTACTGTTAATACTCATTGAGTGAAGCTCCTATTGTATTCAGTGTGAGTGTATTGAACTATGACATGCTCACGGACCAATGGACTTGATCTGGGGCTAACACAACAAAGAAACATTGTGTTAGTTTCTTGTAAGAAAAAAAAAGTACTTTTCTCAAGTATTTCAGAAACTATCCAAGCATTCTCAAGTCTCCATATAAAATTGTTACAGCTGAACATCTATTTGTTGTGACAGAGCATTCTTTCTTCTTTTTTCCAATCCTTTTCTTAGGCGAAGAAGGGGATTGCAGTCATTGCCTTCTGACTGAGGAACAAAGAAGGGGCTCTACTGGCTCCCCTGGCCCTCCTGGCTTTCCAGGTACCCCTGGCCAACCTGGGAGGAAAGGAGAACCTGGTGATCAGGGACCGCATGGTCTTCCTGGCTACCCTGGAGCAAAAGTGAGATACTTGTTTATTTATTGCATAGTTTGATATGCCTACTAGGAAAAAAAAAAAAAAAAAAAGCTGTTCTCCATGGAAAAATGATGAAAAGTAAGATTTCTTTCTTTCTGTGCCACTTCAGTAGCTTTCAGATTGCTGTCTACAAAATACTGAAACCCAAAAATTGCTAGGATGGGAGTGAAAAAAGGTCATTTGGGGAAAAGGGAAAGATTTCCTTGTAATCCAATGTCCATTTCTATTTAAACAAAGCTATTGCAGCTTTCAAGCAGCTGTAGTACTGAGTATCATCTGAGCATCTAGAAGGATAACAATTTCAGTAGTTCCTTAAATTTGTTGCTAATAAGATGCATATGTCAAACTGAAGAAATGTAAGGTTCTTGTTTCTAATATGTTAAGTTTTCCTAAAATCCACCATTCAATAACCCCAAGAAGAGGGCTTTGCTTATACTTGCTTGCTTGTTATTTACAGTTAAAGGCACTGTACTATGTGATAAGTTAACTACATCATGGTTCCTCACAGTCAAAACTGACTTCAGGAAGTCACATCTTCTCTCAAAATCTTAAAATAACATTTTGTAAAGCTGACCCAAAACTGATGTTCTTTGTGCAAAGATGTCAGAGCAAACATAACATTTTCAGTTAGTGTTTTAGGCTCTTCTGAATATCAAAGAACCAAAATTCGCTCAGAGCTAGCTTGATTGAGATTTTTTAGAATTAAAATAAAATAAACTTTGACTTTATTATTGCTGTCAAAAAAAGGCAAAAAAAATAGATCTTTTTTGCTGAAAATTGAAAATACTTTTATGAAAAGTCCTACTTACTAGAAGTCATTAAAAAATTGACAAATATTTTCAAAAAGTTCAATGTTGCAACTTTGGTTCAAATTTTGCAAGTTTTCTGAATTTCTATAAGAATTTCAATATCTTCATCCCAGAATTTAAGTTACAGACAGTAGTATAGATATATACAGGCATAGCATAGTGTAGCAGAATACCACACAGCAGCAAAGCCCTGAATTAATCTCAGCTTTTCATCTGCAACAAATTCAAACTATAGCAATTTAGCTTAAAGATTCTTGCTCCATATTCTTAGGCAAAAGTGACTCCATAATTCTTTGAGAATGTTCAACAAGTTACATATACGGACAATAAGTATACTTAATTTAGATCAGATCTATATCAATTTAATGAAAATAAAATTTTATCCCAAGCAATGTTTTTTGGTGGTGGTGGTGGTTTTGGTTTTGTTTTTTCTTGTGGAGAAAGACACATTAGAAACAGCTGTAAAACATTTTGAAAACACCTGTGTGCTAAATTGCATTATACACAGCATCTAAACCTTGAAAAGAAAAAATAGCAAAATGAACATCATACTATTAATGCGGTGTTATTGCTGAAGATTTTTGCAGTTATATAGTCAGTGGAATAGTTCAGTGCTAATTGAAGTTCCTGAGATTATTTTTGGCCTGCAAAAAGTAATGTCCAAAAAAAATTTTCTACAGTGGTATATAGATCCGGCTTCACTGACCACTAAAATGCGGTTTGCAAATATATCTGGGTAAAGCAGGATCCTTTTACTCAAATCTGATCTCCCCCTTTAGACTTACAGAAGTTTGAACCTATATTCTTGAGATGACGTGCAGCTGAGATACAGTTTCCGCACATGCTTTTCAGCCAAGGAAATCTTGGAGAATGTCAGTAAAAGGCAGTCATGCAAAAGACACACTTTTAAATAAGTTATGGCACAGAACTATTTTAAACAAAAAATAATGCATCGGGTACATCCCTTTTGTTCATTGTCTACCCTGGAATTCAGTAAGAGGAGGCTAGGAAAAACCTAACGTGTAGCTTATATTTTAGTCAGCATGAATGTAATTATTCAGAACTAAAGCTAACAGGCATAAAATAGCCAATGGTAAATGAAGCTGTAACCACTGAGCTTTGGCCCCTACCATGGGTTCGGTCCTGTAACTCAGAGGCTCTTGGCCAGAAGCTAGTAACACCACTTTCAGATGAGCTGTTCAGGACAAGGATTCTGCATTATACCTCGGGATCAGGAGTGCCAAAGACTGGCCATAAGCTTCACCACAGTTTGTCTTTTCAAGAGAGGAAATCTCCCTCCTTGTAGATTTTCAAAGCTTGACTAGGCAAGGCCTTGAGCAACTTGCTCTAGTTGTGAGCAGTGGGTTGGACTGGGGACCTCCAGCTCTTCCTTCTATCCAAAACCTGTGGTTTGAGGCAGTTCACTTAATTACTCTGTACCTACATCTCTGGTAAATGAAGATGGTGCTACTTTTCAGCTCCACAAGAGCATTGTGAATCAAAATCCACTGCCAACTACGAGGCTATCCTCTTTTGTACTGGTGGGCTGGAGGAAATGCAGGTCAATATAACCCTGAATTTTGTTTCCATGGTGCCAAAGAGGTCCTTACAGCAATTTCCTTAGCAGCTAACACTGAGTAATTTACCATGTTTTCTCTGATGCAGTTCTGCAGCTGCAGTCATCTACAGGATTCTAGCTGATGGAAAGACACAGTTCTCCCAATGCCATCCTCATGCCTACCATGCCACATAGACGTTGGTCCTCGTTAGAACATATTAATAAAGATTCAGGCACAAGAGTGGGTTCACTGAAGAGGAAATAGTTCCTAAACCTAACCAGAAAGCAGTAAAATCTAAGGAAGGAGACTTACTTTTTTTTTTTTTTTAAGCGGGATGGTAGAAATATAAGTCTTGATACTTATTTCTTAACTGGTTCTGTTTCTTTTTTTTTTTTTTCCAATGTGTGTAACACTAGGGATTTCCAGGTCCACATGGATTTCCTGGACCAAAAGGAGAAAAGGGAGATTCTTTATACATAACTACTAAAGGTAGAATAAGAATTAATGTCCTGTATTTTGCAATTATTTATGCCTTTCATGAGAGATTTGCCTTACAATGAAAGGTCTTCTTTAGGCACCAAAGGAATCCGAGGAGATCCTGGACTGCCTGGCATCAGAGGTGAAGATGGTTTCCCAGGTAGAGATGGATTAGATGGTTTACCAGGACAGCCTGGCCTTCCAGTAAGTAGCAAATACTGCTAAATCATTTCCACCACACTCAATTGCTAATGCGTTTAATTCTGAGACTGGCTTTTCTGGGTATTGATATATCAAACATCAGTTTTACTCTCAGGTGTTTTGAACAGTCTTTCACTTTTGTTTCCATTTTATTTAAACAACTAAGTAGTAGTGTGTAGCCCATTTAGGCCAGCTTGCTGGTGGTGATCAGTTTCTGATAATTAGTGGTTTATTAGTGACTCCTTATAGCATTGTCTAAGAGAGATTCTGTGTGACTGACCTTCAACAGCTTTGTTACAACTGAGTTAAGGAAAAGCAAAATATCCTACAATTTTTCATCCTCAAAATGTAGGTTGTGTCGTCAAGTTTGATATCATGCGGTCATGTAGTCTCTGTTGGTTTTCTAAGCTCCTTCTGTAGGCAAAAGGAAAAGGTAAACACCTTGCAAGCAGGATTCATCTCGCCCATCATAAATGCTGTTGTGGACCACTGGGGTGTTCTTACATCATAACTGAAGATGGGCCAGAGCCTTATCATCCAATCTGGTCCACAGTGGTTTTTATTACCACTGAAGATGGTACTTTTTGTTACTTCTGAGGATGGAAATATTTCCTAGTAATGTTCGTAACATATTGCAAAAATATCACTAGAGTAATGGGTAAAGAAAAGAATCAGCCCATGTGGGCACACTTTTATGTCAGATTCTCTCAAGGTCTCAGAACTAAATGCCCCACCACAACATCTCTAGCAATCCATGTGGTTTCCCCAAAAACCCACTTTCAGGTGTTGAGCAGTAAGCTGTACACAGCAGTGGTTCATATTGCCCAAGTGCTGTTTGTTGACCAGCCTTTCTAGGGGGATGCTCCCTCTAAGAATGCTTTTCTTGTGCCTTTTCTGCCCTGGGGTCTAAATTGAAGTCTGATGATTTCAAAAGTATTTTATTTGCAATGTTGGTTTAAAGAGCTGGGCTGCAATACCTGAGGAATTGCTGCCTATAAGAAGCAGCATGAGAGTACTTCAGCTGTTTGAGTTTTGCTTGTTTCTCAGCAAAGTCAGGAGTGATTGACTCTGTTCACTTCCCACAGGGTGATGTTATCAGAGGTTTCCCAGGTGATCCTGGCTACCCGGGCGAGTTAGGCCCAAAGGGCTTTCCAGGAGAACCAGGCCTGCAGGGTGAAGGACTCCCTGGTCCAAAAGGGTACCGAGGTCCTCCAGGTGACCATGGACAAGATGGAAGCCCTGGACCTCCAGGTCTGCCCGGTCTGCCAGGAGAGCCTGGCCAACTAGGTAAGAGATATCACTTTTTGTCTTGTATCAAAGCCATGGGAGATCCTTCCTGAATTGTGTGCAACATCCATACAGCACACTGTTGAAAAGGTAGAGTTTGGTGGGCATTTCTATGGGTAAAAAGGGATTAATTGTACTAGTTGTCCAGAAATCTTAAACAAGGAAATACTTCAGAGGTCCCAGTAGTTTCACATCAGGTATTGAAATAGTATCAATGAATGTGTTTGTGCCAGCAAGAAACATCTTTCAGGTTCAAGCAGTTGGAGGCAACGGAGCGATGCCTTGCCATTGTAGTTCTCACAGGTGGTTTTCTCCGGTCTTCCCCATCCAACATAGTCTTTTATTGACCAGAGAAAATCATGTGTCCATCCTTCAGAGCTCTTCATAGTACCTCTGCAGCTTTCCAAGTCCCTTCCGGCATAAGAACACCAGGGCTATGTTCACAAGAGCTCCGAGTTTTATTGCTCATCTTTGAGATACCTGGCAGAATACACAAGCCAGAGCAGGCACCCGCCAGCCCGACACAGTGCATGGGACACGTAGCCTCCTAAGTCTGACAGGGTTGGGTTTCAGGCCTGGATCTAATTAGCAGATGGATAGAGAGTTCCAGTCTGTTATAGCAAATAGATTTTGTTTTATGTATGCACAACGCATCAGAGAATACATTATCTGAGGTTGTAATAGACATTTTGGTTAGAATTGAGAGCATTTTTGAGTTTTTGTCTTTTAAATAATAACAGTCTTTTCCTGTTCTTTGCTCACAGACTGTGGGCAGGTCTTTGAAGACTTTTCTAGAGGAGATGGAACTGAGCCAATATGGTCAGGTATGGCTTAAATATATTTTAATACTTAATTTTACGCTGCTCTTGTTGCTTGATACTTTCATTCTGATGGCTGCTTTGGATGCTCTTGGTTGTAAACTATTTGAACTTCAAGTTGCAAATAACCACATGTATACTGTATGTAGCTCTAAAGTAATTTAATCAAGTTGAATGTATTCTAAAATGATTGTAGTTTTAGCTCTGCAATTCAGAAATTCTTTCTTTCATTGCTCCTGAGAGTTTGTTGTGACAAAATAATGATTACCCTGCAATCTATAACAACAGTCACAGCAAATAGGTACCTAGGAGAATCTAAGCAACTTTTTTAAAAGGAACTTCGAGTGAACATTTTCAGTGCAATTTGACATTTAAAGAAAAAGAACCTTCATTTGTACCAAAAATTGACTTGATTGCTTCAGGGGTGTAAATTGCCCACAGGGAAACAAATTGCCTCTCTTATTCTGAAAAATACAGCCTTCTGTGAGGCTGGAATACCCTTCCCATGCCAGTCTAACTGGAGCAGCCACCATTGCTCCTGTGAAATAGGCAGAAGTGCAACTTTTCTTTCAGCTGTTGGGGTGGAGCTCAGCTTGAGTGCTCCCCCAAAAATGCCACCCATGAGCAATTTTTTTTAATGAAGACTAAAACTTTTTTTAAATTAGGGTTTTGCCCATTAATTACATTCACCTGCTTTAATAACGTCTCATCTGCAGACACAGAGCTGAAGAGAGACAGCATGTGAGCACATACAGTGTGACTAACCATCTTTCTTTGCAGGCGCGGGCTGTGTGAGGCCACCAAAGGGATCCCAAGGCAAGCCAGGACTGCCAGGAGCCACGGGTAATGTTTTGCCTTCATTTTTGTTTCCCACGTACACTAAGTTCTGAGGGAGATCTTGCCAAACCGATTAAAGTTGAGCCTTAACAGGCAGCAAGTTTTAGAAATGACAATGGAAGAAAGTGTTGAAGCCATCAGAGATATCCAAGCAGTGTGAAGCCCAAGTGGCTGCACAGTTCCTGAGATAATTCTGCTTTTGCTAATGAGCATCAACCATGAAACAGAAGACAGAAAGGACAACCTATTTGCTATTCTACATGTGCGAGTAAGGGAGAGTCTACAATTTTATTGACACAAAAGCACCAACACCTCCTTTACGCTATTTTCATCATCTGCTTAGAGTGATGTGGTTTTGTCCACAAGATTTCCCGCCATCTTCTCGGCCAGAATGGGGCTCTGCTATAGACAATCGAGTCTCTCGGTGTCCTAGGAGGTGCTGATGGCACCCAGTATATCAAGCAAGGAGTCATCTTTATAGTTTCACAGCCTGATGTCCTTGTGTTCCTTTGAAATTCCTGGCAACACACACAGCCCACCCTAAGTTACACACTGGTTATTCAGTAGTCTCAAGACCTACACGATCGCTGTTGAAAAAAATGTTTAAGTTGTTCTCTGTTTCAAATGTACAGCTAAAGCGCTTGCAAACTAAACATTGGTCTAAAATAAAAACCTTTTCTTACTGCTGTTTGGCACAACATGGTAAGTCCAGCTAACATCACATGAGCTACTGAAATATTTGGTAAGCAGTGGTTGCATTCTCCATCTGCCTCCTTCTTTCTCTAACCTGGCTTTTTAATTAGTGCAGTACTGAACAGAATGAATGAAAGTCAATTATTATAGATGGGAAACAAGACCAAGATGCTATTTGGGTAAGAGGCACATTAGGAGTTTTCATTGAGACTTGAAAGCCTAGGATTTTTCCTTTTAATTGTTTTCTGAGAAGTTATTGTTCATATAGGGGAGAGAACAATAGTCCTGTACAGCACTGGGAAAATGTTATTCACACTGCATTGGCTGTTTATGTGCACCTTATCTGTGTCTTTTTGGAGGTTTCTTTTGCCCCTTCACAAACAACAGCTAAAATTGCAAAAAAAATCATGGTTAAAGAAAGGAAATTCAGAAAAATGAAGTGGAAAAAAGCATCAAAATTCAAGTGATATTTTCCTTGGTTTGTCATAGTTAGAAGTGGAGAGAAACTTGCTTTCAGGGGAATAAAAAAATGAGTTGTAATTCATGGTGATGCTAAGCAACAACACTTAAAATGGTAAAGCATGCTGTTGACCTTCGGGCCAGACCTGGGAACTTAAAGAGTTCATGGAGCTGGGGAGAGTAGGGAAACAAAGCATTCCATGGGAATTATTTTCAAAGAACTTTACCAAAAAATCTTGATCTTGGAATACAATGAGTTAAAGAGACACATGTAATAGAACTATTGCATTTTAATATATGTATGTATATGCATAATTTTATAAGCTTAACAAAGAATCCTATGAAATCCTTGCAGGTTTTGAAATGTTAAGAAACAGTAGTATTTGCCCTTACCCGAATGTCAAATACCCCATCACAAGGAAGCAAGGTTTTATTTTACCTGTCAGGAGATAACTTCCTATGAACATGAGTTCAGTGCCCAAGGAACAATTTTTCTGGGCACAGCCCTTCTTTTACTACTGAAGCTATAGACCTGTGCTGTTACAAATATAGTAAGTAGGCTAGTTAATTTGTATTCAGTTTCTAGGATGATTAGATCTAACCTTTAGCCTTACATTTCTGTTTCGTGGTCATCTAAACCAGTATGCTCTTGTTCTGGGATTAGTTTAGCAGGGACTGGAAAAATTTGTTCTTCCTACAGCATTTCATTGTGCCGTTTCTGTTGAGCCTTCTTCTTTGACACTGCCTTTTGACCTTAAGCTAAAAGCCTTAATTTACAAAATATTAAAAGTCTCCAGAAGTCTGTGAGGCTAATTATTTTCACCCTAGTAGTCTCCATACCGTTAGTCTTTCAGTCAGGTTAATCCATGTTTGTAAGAGCACTTAGCATAGATTTTTGGTCCATGTCTTGGGATCTTGAATACTGCTAAAGAGCTACAGTATACACGGTGTTTCAAAAAGATGGACCCAATTTGAAATCACTATATCTTTGAAATTGGGTCCATCTTTTGAAACACCCTGTAGTCCCATTCAATTAGAAAAAAAAAAAAGTTTAATCTTTGCCTCTGGAAACACATCATCATGATATTTACCACTACCTTTTCTTATGTTATATGCACATTTCTGTTTTGTTTGTTCAGATCACACTTTCTTACTTTCTTTTCTATAATTTAGGTGAAAAAGGTGCAAGAGGATTCCCAGGTGATCCAGGTCCAGTGGGATACCCAGGGCTAAATGGTACACGAGGTGATCCAGGTTGGGAAGGAGTCCCAGGTCCCCCAGGTATCTTGAAATTATCAGTTGTTCTTTATATACTTTGAACCTCTTTTACTATAGTCACTGAAACACAAAAACTTGATTCCGGATACATTTTCACTTATCTTCCCTTCCATGTTCAAACAATAAACTATTATACAAAACTACTGCTTTTCAAATTCAAAAGGATTTACTGCAACTTCTGTAACAATGAAAAGTAACATAGATGCCAAACTTTTAAAATCTGCTTTATAATGCAAAATTATAAATGTAACAGTAAAAATTCAGGAAGTCCACATATAAATAAAGAAATTCAATAACAAGATATTTCAGATTCCAAATGGAATATATTCAGAATGACGACACAGAAAGGAAGAAAATACTAGTATTAGTATTTCTATTTAACTTTTTCCAGCATTAGTATGAATTATACTGGACATATCAAAGGCAGAGCACTAGCTACTCACCATGCCCATAGGCAGCTGTTTCCACACAGTGTTTTCAAGTGTTCAGTGCTCGTTGTATTTTATGCTAGTCTGTAATAAGTACATATTAAATCCCAGGGCTTCTGTATCTCTCCAGAGGTTCCAGGATGTCCAAGACACATCAATTAATTGCATGTATAGTTGATCTGTTCATAGATAGTAAGCCAGATGACCCTAAAATAGTGCCACTGCACACACGTATAAGCTGTAGTGGGTATGTTCACAGATCATCAGTCAGTCCAGCAAGAGTTACTGCCAGAAACTACCACTTCCCTGTGGTTGACCAGGTTAATTAGGTCAGAGAAATGAGCACCGAGTTTTTTCTGCAGCAGAGTTCAGAAGCCATTGGTGCAACTTAATTTAGGAGCTCTTCAGATATTCTCTCCATCTGTCTGTCTTCCAATTCCTAAATCCTCACAGATACCGGAGTGCTGCAAACTTTCCCAAATCCAGTGCCCAGGTGCTGCTTCGCCCTAAGGCAGCACACAACCTGGAAGTATTCTCTAGGCTCATCTACAGCATCTGCAGTAGCAAAAGAAGAGTCATTGCATGTCCTGGTCAACAGGCAAGGGATGCATCATAAAACATGGCTCTGCCCAGCATAGGGCAGGACCATGAACCTGCATTTCCCCTGCTAAGCTCTGCAGAGTGCTCCAAATGCTGAATCAGGGCCCCCAACCGATATGGCTCCTAGGCCACAGGGTGGTCAGGACTCAGACCAACTTTCTGCAGTTTTCCATACTGTCTTTCACCAGTGCTTGGACGTAACTTCCAGTCCAGGTCCTGTTTCCCAGTCCACAAGAAACCTTTCCCCTGTCATTTGTGGTAATGAGGGGTTGTGTCCTCCCAGTCATTCACCTACAGGTGGACAGGGACGGTGGTGCTCTTTCATTGGGAGCTTGAAGCGATTGGCGTTGACCCCTTGAGATGTGTGGGGAGCAGCAACAGCAATGACCCATCTGGGCAACTCCCTCAGGTCTTCCCAGTTCACCAGGATGCATTCATTCCTCATTATTTTTTTCAAATTTGACTTCCTGAAATGCCTTACCCCTGCTGCATATCAAACCAGGTTTTCACGTACGGTAACTGGGGTTTTGCCCTTACAGAATAAGAAGTTAATATTGTAAAATGCAGCAATAATCCTGTCAAAATAGTTGCACAGAAGTAACTGTGCTTGGAGCTGTGGATCTTTTCTCACCCAGGCACTAGGTGTCCTGAGGCATCGGTCACCTGTAAGTTCTACCAATTTCCACATTTGGTCAAATGTTGTTACAAATGCTATGTGGTTTTAAAACATGTATATGGACTTGAGTTCATTTAATTCTACAGGTTTCTGCTGAGAACTAGGAGAAATTACAATAGTATAGAAGTTGTCGTGATGGTATATCTGGGATTTGAACTCCAGCATTTGTAGTGAACCCCATGATGCCTAATCCCTGTTTTATTTATAGGTTTTACTGGGCCCAGGGGAGACAGCGGCCCCAACGGTCTACCTGGACTGCAGGGACACCCAGGCCTTACAGGAAAACCCGGTGCTCAGGGAGTGCCAGGACTGAAGGGCTTACCTGGTGATGTTTTAGGAGCACCAGCAGGTTCCCGAGGGGATGCTGGGCTCCCCGGCTTCCCAGGGTTGAAAGGTCTGCCAGGAGATCAAGGAGTACCGGGAATTAGAGGTAACAGCTACTTCAAATAAAGAAATGTTTGAGTAAGAGTGTATACCACACTCTACATTATACCAAATGTAACCAAATTACAGAAATGTGAGAGTAATAAGGGAGTGTGTTAGGATGCTTTTGGAGGTACTGATAATCCCAGTGCATGATGGTCTCCCATCGCTTCCTCATCTACCTCACCTATTACCAAACCACCTGGCTCCTCCATACACCTCCTGGAGATCCATTGCTTATGACCGCTGTGTGAAATCAGTTGCAACAGGATACCAGAGAACGAGGTTTTGCTCATCTTTGTTGTGTTCAGATGTACTCTTAATTTTTCTCCACTGTAGTTAAGGGAGTGGTGATGTAGTTACTATCCTGACACTTCACTTGCATACTGCATAATAGTGAGATTACCTCTCATGCCAGATGTTTGGATAATACATGGCTTTGCTGAATAGGAAGTTGCATAGGTGCAGAAGTCATAAATTTTAACTGAGAGGACGTAGTGTTTAGTAAATGTCAGTAAACCATTTTACCTGTTAAGTCTTTGGGCACTCAAGAACAAGAAAGACACAGCATTATATATTTATTCATAACTTCAGAATGTTCATTTTATTTCATTATTTTACAGAGCTAAAAAAACTCCACGCTAAACTCCCTATAGAAGACAGAGAAAACCATAGTTTCTCTACAAAATCTGACTTTGTCACACTCTGAATTCCGGGGGGAGGGACACTTTTAAAAGCACATGTGGAAAGTAAGCATCCCTGCTACACAGTTCCAACAGCAATTTGACACATAGTTAAATTTAGGGCTACCAATTACCCCCTTGCCCTGCTGTAGAAGTGAGAAAAGAGTAGTAATTGTGTGACTAGCTCAAAGAAAGGAGGTATATCACAGGAACCTATTTTGGAGACTCTCCTCATTATTTTCAATACAAATAAAAAAGAAAATAAGAGCATCATCTTAGGTGAGTTATTTGAAGTGAGGAGAGATGGTTTCACTTTCAGTAGAGCCTCAGAGTGAAGGAGAGGGATGAAGACAGCTCTGTGGCACTTGCCAAGTTTGAGAAAAGGCAGAAAACACCTCTAAAAAGGGGAAGAAATTCAAGAAATTCAAACATAGATTGAAAAGGAAAGAAAGATTGTGTGACTTTGTACCTTCTTTTTAAGCATTTCTACAGAACTAAGTTTTCAGTAATAACAAAAAATAAGGACAGTGAAAAGAAAAAACATTACAAGTTTGTCTGGTCTTGATTTATCTTACGGTTCTGACCAAATGCCTCCAAAAATAGTGTGTGAAATTTTGCATGAGTGATATTTTTTGGTTTTGTATGAAGTACTAGTGATTCCTTTGTATCATATATCCCACTAAAACTACTAGCCCCTCAGAACAGAGAGCTAATCCTGGATTCTGTTGTTGAGAAAACTCATCTTATGTGACCTCAGTTATAAAGCACTTAACAAAGAGAAGCAGATCCACTTGCCCTGGATTTTAAGGGCCATGTACTTTTGAGGTCTTGTACGCTACCGCTTCTCCAATCTGAATGTAAATCAGGCATTACCTTTTAAATCTGGAAGGGCTTGACACTGCTTTTGCTATATATCACAGAGATGTAAATTTTCACCCAGTGCACTGAGTCATGTAAAATCAGGGCCACTTTTCTTAGGAATTCGTATGAATCTTATAACAATGCCTTGTAAAGACCTTACTTGAAAGTTTTGCAACAATAACTGAAAAACAGAGCCCACCATCTGCCTTAATTGTTCCCATTCTTGCCTATGGCATTTTAGAAGATATAGAGCATTATTTCACTGGTTTAGTCAGCTGCTTGTTTCAATTCTTACAAAGGTGTATGTGATAAAAAGAGAGATCAGGAATTCCAGAATTATTTGAGTTAGAAGTTGAAAAGACCTGCTCTGACTGTATCCACTTGGTGCCAAATTGTTTCCATTCATCTGAAAGAGCCAGTCAACCTTTCCAATGCAAATATTGAGATCAGTACTGACAAGGTAAATTATTTAGAAACTAACGAGCAGTCTTCTAATCTGTTTTTCCTGTTCTCAGTGAATTTTCAGAGGAAAAAAATTCCCTGAAAGTCTGGTGCGCACATAGAAGTGATATGTAATAACTGCCTAGATATTTATGCTCTCTAATGCATGATTATGGTATTTCAGGAGCGGATGGTAACCCAGGTTTGCCAGGAGCCAAAGGAGATCCGGGGCCGCAAGGTCTCCCTGGTTTGATGGGATTGCCGGGAATACCGGGCACGCGTGGATTCCCAGGGCCGCCGGGAAACCCTGGGCCAGATGGTGGGCCTGGCCCTCAAGGACCTGTTGGTGAGGAAGTATTGCTGTCCTGTGTCACTCCTTCTGCCAGTCCTCTGTGGCCGGGCAACTGTGTGGTTTTCACAGCAGATGGTTAAGCTCAGGGTTGTGGCTCATGTCATGCTTTAATTCCAAGCCAAGGAAATGACGGTAATTGTGCAGACACTGTGATTGCAAATGGTGCTGGTGTCACAGGTGGGAAGTAGGGGTGATGATGGTCCCCACTGGCAGAGCTGCTGCTTTTCCTTCAACAGCCACCCACCAAGCCAGGTCAGAGGTTGCTGGTGGCAGACTGGGAGAAGGGAGCTACCAAATGAAAGTAGTCTTATGGAAAAAGGGCCTAATTCTTAAATTAAAGAGAAGGAGAAGGTCCTGTTGGAACTGGGTACAGAACCAAGCTGGTAGTGAGACTGGTTTGCATTGATGAGCTGCTTTCTCTTTATAATCATTTCTGCATTTCTTTGCAAAAAAAAAAAAATCCTAATTCCCCTCCCTCAACATGAAATTGGTAGGATTGCAGTTTTCTCCCTCTTGAGCTACCTTTTATGAAATCGTCACTCATGTCCAAATGCTTTTTAATTTCCCTGTTTGCGTGTTCACATGGCAGGTCCACCTGGTGCTAGGGGAGAAGATGGTGAGCAAGGTGCTCCTGGCCCCATAGGCCTGAAAGGTCTGGCTGGTGACAAAGGTGAAACGGGTTACCCAGGATTACAAGGCGGACCTGGCGTGCCTGGTCCTCGTGGCGTAAGCGGAATGGACGGCTTTCCAGGAGACAAAGGTGAGCTCTGGGCAGCTGCTTTGAAAAAAGTCATGTTGCTTAAAGCTGTTCTGTGCTGAGATGAATGGCACAGGTTCTCTGCTCTGCTACCTCTGTTTAAAACAGAAGAATTAGGGTCATATGCCTAATATATTCCAAAACCACTGCCTGTTTTCCCCTGTGTTATGCTTGGCAAAATGCTAGCTTGTGACGTGCAGCTCTATTTAGAAAGGCAATGGCTGTTTTATTTCTCCTTTTAAAAAATATACAATATTTACTCTTTTCTCTCTCAAAATTTTTTTCCCTTCTCCCAGTCCCACTGGCTCTCAGTGAAATCAAAGAGATGTTTCCCCAAACCTTTGCTTTAAAGTTTTTTAAAGCTGGCAGTTGTGTACTGACCAATGCCAGACACAAGACCTCAATGTTGACTTTTACCAGGATACTAATCTTACATATAGAGAAGGTGAGATTCTCACCTGTCAGCCACAAAAACGCTTTGTATAATGCAAGTTGTCTGCATCACACTGGGAGTTTCAACAGGATTCAACTCCATGTGAAGAAAGTCAAACGCGGGATGGGGGCATGCCTAAAAATACATGTTGCCATTTAATCAGTTGGAAAGATAGGACTGTTTTCCTAGGACAACCCTGGAGTACTGATCAGTTCTCATGTGAGAGGAATTGAGATCTATTTGTTAGCATGACTTGTGTAAAACAGCAATCCTCTTGTTTAGAAAAGAGCAGTATGGGAATATTTGGTGAGAAAGGGCTAGCCAGTCCTAGACCCGTGATTTGTATCTCTACATGTAACAGAACAGGCTGACTAACAACCTTGCTTGGAAATAGATACCTTCCTCTAGCTTACCTGCAGGAGAGGGGTTAAACTGGTCTTTCGGAAGATGACACTAAGTTCTAGTCGTCTCCACAACATCTCCTCTTGGCCAGTTGGGGCAGTTCAGTGTACCCCTGCTCTTGTTTACCTCTCAGAGAGCTTGGGTGCCTGATCCATAGCTGCAGATTGCCTTAGGCATCAAGGCACTCGAAACCAGATACTGCTGCACTGAAGTTTTCATTCCGTTTTAGTCACGCGTTGCTGGTTCACATTTACGTGCAGAAATCTGAGTCAGTTAACAGTTCTCTTCCCCTTCTTTCTTTAAAGGCTCAAGAGGTTCACCTGGCATTGACGGTTTCAAAGGCATGACTGGCCTAAAAGGAAGACCAGGCATCAAGGGAATCAAAGGAGAATTTGGCCCGTTGGGGGCTCAGGGCGATAAAGGCGCACAGGGCGCACGCGGCTTTAAAGGTATTTGCTTATGGGTGGTATCAGTATGTTTGCTTTTCACATCTGGAAAACTATTTTACAAGGACACAAAGACAAAGAAGACACATTTTTCACATGGCAAATTTAGCTCAGACATTCCTGTACCTATTTCACACATGGGCCTCTGGCTGAGAGGCCTGGATTTTAGGCTCAGGGAAAGGTTACCTCTTTGTGAATCTTTACACATTTAAGGTTGCAGACAGACATCTCATTATTCATCTGAGCTCAGATAGTGGCACCTCATGTCACATGCAGAACTCAGCAGAGCCCTTTCCCAGGAAGCATAAGGTGTTTGGGGAAAAGATACAGATTTTCCTCTATTTGCACTGTAAAGGCACTGAAATATTGAGAAAACCATGCAATTCAGTGCAAGTCAGAAACACATCTGTTGATATCATCATCAGTGAAATGAAAAATGTAATTCAGTCCTCTTTTTTTTGCATACTATTATCTTTAAATACACACTTTACCACAAGGCCCAAATGTTCTTTCTAGGCAACATGAGATAGGTGCTTAAGACAAACCAGTCTGCAATTCAAAGGTTGCAAAACAGTGCTCCCTGTAATTCAGGAGAGGTCAGAGCAAAAGTGTGAAAACAGCTCTCTGCTAGCTAAATGCAGGTTAGCATCACTTCTAGGCAGCTTGACCCCAAAAAACTGACTGCAAAGAAAAGTGCAAATATACTTCTTGGTGAAGAAGTGTAAGACAGTTCATGACCATAGGAGACAAGTCCAGGCAGATGGCCTGTCTCTGCATCCCACAAAGAACTAAAGACAGACATACAGTCTATTTGGGTCTGTGCTTCAGGATGTTATTTACTGATGTCACCAGTAACATTCGCATCAAGAAAAGGAACAAAATAAGTGGTTAGAAATCCAAACATTTTCTTTCACCCAAGGTTTTTTGACTGAGAGTTTCCCTTTCACTGAAAATAACCTACTTTTCTGTGCTTTCTCCAATGTGTTTTTTGGTTTTTTTTAAAAAACATGATACCTGATTGATCTGCTGAGAGGTAAATTATGTCTCACAGAGGAGTCTGGGTCCAGCTCCCCAGGACTGTATGTACAAAAGTTTAACTCATTTTTCATGTTTTCTTATTCTTGACTGTTCTGCTGACACGTATTGACACAGGTAACTTTTTATGCAAGTAGATTGTCCATAGCTTGTGCAAGATGATCCATTAAACCCTTTTTGCTAAATTCACTCTTCTGTTCGTTCTTTTTCCAACATGGTTCAGCTGACTAGCTTTTTGTAACACCGTTGGATTTTTTACCCTTTAGGTGACCGTGGGGATCAAGGCCCCCCGGGAGAGCCACCAAAGCTCAAGCCCAGCATGATGATGGAAGTTAAAGGTGAAAAAGGAGATGTTGGAGAAAGGGGCACAAAGGGATTCTTTGGCTTAAAAGGTCAGTGTCACAGCAAAACAAAGCAAGCACATTCAGGACTATCAGCTGGTGTCTTTTCTCATTTACCATACTAAATATTCATGGAATCATAGAATCATAGAATAGTTTGGGTTGGAAGAGACCTCCAAAGGCCATCTAGTCCAACCCCCTGCAATGAGCAGGGACATCTGCAACCAGATCAGGTTGCTCAGAGCCCCGTCCAGCCTGGCCTGGAATGTCTCCAGGGATGGGGCATCTACCACCTCTCTGGGCAACCTGGGCCCACCCTCGTTTCACCACCCTCATTGTAAAAAATTTCTTCCTCATGTTTAACCTGAATCTCTCCTCTTTTAGTTTAAAACCGTTACCCCTTGTCCTGTTGCAACAGGCCCTGCTAAAAAGTCTGTCCCCATCCTTCTTACAGGCCCCTTTCAAGTACTGAAAGGCCACAATAAGGTCTCCCCGGACCCTTCTCTTCTCCAGGCTGAACAACCTCAATTCTCTCAGCCTGTCCTCACAGGAAAGGCGTTCCAGCCCTCTGGTCATTTTTGTGGCCCTCTCTGTTCATCGTACCATTGCGCTGCAGCCCCCACAGTGAAGTTTCTTGCAGCAAAAGCTGCACTCAGGGCTGCATTTCACAGAACCACCCCTGGGGAAAGCTTTGCAGGGTTATGTCATGTGTGTATGCTGCCTTTTTGTACCAGCATATCATGGTGCCGTGTTTTGAGAAGCAACTGCGTATCAGCCTCCTCAGCTTTAGTAGTTTTCTCTCTTGTTTATTTTTCTTTTTCCGCCCATGCAGGTAGCAAGGGAATGCCAGGCTTGCCTGGAAAGACAGGAATTCCAGGTTCCCCTGGACATCCCAGCTATGTGGCCGGTGTGAAAGGGGACATTGGCACGAAAGGACTGGCAGGTCTGAAAGGGTATCCTGGTCCAGCTGGCTCTCCTGGCATCAGAGGCTTCCCTGGCAGCACAGGAGGCAGGGTGAGTTCATGCTCATGAGGGAATATGGGTCTCTTCATGCTAGCAGCTTCTCTAGGGAGTGGTGTTCACCCCTTGGAATTGTGCTGAACAGCTACAGGGCAAAGATAAAAATGCAATAAATAGACCAAATATTTTTGCTCAATCCCTCCAATGTTCATTAAGCACAGTCCTTTTTTCTTTCATTGAGAGGCATCCAAATTTCAGGCACCGGCTTTTTGCTGATGAGGACCCAGACAGTTCCTTCTGGGTCTTTGGTCCTTTTGCCATAGCTGTTGGTAAAATTATTCTCAGTGCTAAGCTCACTATTCCCTTTCTCCCAGGACTGATAGTGCCACTGCCAAAAATGACTCACTGCCACTTATCTAACAGTAAGAGAGTCTAAGAATCTCAGCTCCTACAGGGTAATTCACCATGATTCACTTTGGCTGCAAAATAAGTTACACTGGAAAAAATAGTCTTACAAAAGGGCTGACAGTAGACCCACAAACAGCATTTACTTGAGAGAGCCAAAAACTGTGTTACTTTCTCAGATAGCTTTGCCCTTAGATTTCAGCAGGACTTTTTCCTAACTAAGGACCACAGGACTCACTACCATGTATGTGTAATAGAATGTTCTCAATTTCAAACTTAACTCTTTGCAAACATAACATGTGCCTTGGTTTGTACTGGTTTGGTTTAAATGATTTCAGTCAAATGACTCTATATATTATACTACAGAGGCTCAAAACCTGTAAATTTAATAGCCTTTTTTCAATATTTCCAAACACTGCTGTTTGGAAGGTTGAATAACTCATCCTCCTCATTTACTGATATCTGTTTTCAATCATATGATAGGGAGAAAAGGGTCTTCCAGGCATTTCAGGCATATTTGGTACTCCTGGTGTTCATGGTGAAATAGGTGAGTTTGTTCTCTTATTTGGGTGCTCTTTATATTCATTACCCATCAAATGCTCAGCATTAAGTTCTGAGGAGCCTTAGAGGGTCTCCAGTCTTAAGAGTCTTTGTACAGCTTTAGAGAATGATATTGTAGGCATGGGAGGCTGTAAAAAAGGTTAATACCGTTAATTTCATGCAAGGTGTACTGCCCATGGATAAATCTATCCATGGCTGGGAGGGTGGCTGTTCTAGAAACTTTATGTTTTTCTTTCTCTAACTTATTCCTCTTTTTTCTAGAAAGATAATATTATAATTACTGAATTTTGCCTCCAAAGTTGCAACTCCTTCAAAACAACAGGAAATACTGTTTAAATTAAACCAATTAAATTAACACACTGCTCATGTGTTCATTTTTTGCTTGGAACAGGTGAGCAAGGAGAAACTATAAACTTACCAGGAATGCCAGGCCTTAAAGGGGAAATTGGTGTGCCGGGCTTACCAGGTATTAATTTCACAGTTGCTCTGGTTGTATTACTTTCACATACTGAAGTCCACAGAGGAAGGGAGGGGGAGCTCACCATGGGCTTTTGGTGGCTGTTGAGCCTGTGCCCTCACGACAGTTCCTGACGAGGTTCATCTTTTCTTTATTCAAATGAGTATGTGGTACATTTGTCTCTTCAACTGAAAGTACAGTTATGGCAATAAACGTCAATCACATACAACTCCAGTAAAACATTTCTATGTAATTATTTGCCGTTGATGACCAAAGGAGCAATATCAGGCCATGATTATGGAAGATGGGATGGCAGAGTCAGGTTGATTTTGGATTGGTTTGGTTAGGTAATATATTACAATTGGAGTTATCCCTGCACATGCAGCACACTTGAACATTGGTGTCATATGCCATATAATTTGGGGAGTACTTTTAAAAACAAATTTAATGATGGTTTTGGCCAGCATGCTGTAGATGACTCTTCATTCTCCCAGATTATGCAAGCACCCTAACTTGTGGGGCAAGACCTGGACCTATTCAGTAGCCAACTTCACATTATGTTTGTTAGCTTAGAGTCATATAGAGATTATTAAAAGAATATGCTGGCTTTGTGGTTTTCCAGGAGCAAGAGGAGGCACAGGACAAAAAGGTGAAGGCGGTGATCCTGGTCTCCCTGGCATTGAAGGCCTCAAGGGCACGCAGGGTGTCCCTGGCTCTGTGGGACAGGAAGGTAAAATATTCTTTTTAACACTCCAAAGAATAAAACTATTTAAGAAAAGAAAGAAAAAATCTCGTTTCCCTCAAAAGAAAGACATTAAGTTTTTTAATATGTTGATCATTCTGTAAGTTGGTAAAGAGCAGCGAAAAGGATGTGGAACTCGTGGTAGAACTTACTGAGAGGAAATTTCAAATGCCTAACTCTGCCTCATACCAGTTTTACCTTTTTTATAGTGATCATTTGTCCAGTCACAGTGTTGTGTTGTTCGCATACTCAGATACTCTAATGCTTTCTCAGTACTACAAGGAGGTGGGCTTTCAAATACTCTGTTTCTGCCATAAATGAAGTCAACATCCCCCAGGACCCAGTTGCAGAGCATTTCAGCCAGGCTTGTTGGCTGACTGTGCAAGAGTCCTGGGCAACCAAAGTCAGGGTCAGCTCTGGCTGGATCTTAAACTTTGGGCTTTAAAACATGTCTTTATTGCAGGAAGATAATGAAAATGCTCTTTCAGAACAGATGTTCCACGTTTCTCATATAATTATAGGGCTTAGAAACTCCAGCCAAGACCAGAGCAGTTTCAGTAGGTACCTCACTGGGAAACAGTCCTTGTCCGATCAGCTTTCCAGGTGGAAAGGCAAAACAGATGTAGCAGAAGGGGAAACTGAGGTGCACATAAATGAAATTACTCATTGTAACTGGAAATAGAAGTAAAATTATTATTTTAATAGGAGGAGCCACCCATATTTCTGAGGTTGGCAGCAACCTGAAGTTTGTAATGAGTTGTTCTGTCACACCTTGCCTCTCCTACCTTTGCTCTCTCTGGTTTTCTTCCACTTGGATGAACAGTGCAGTGTCATACAATGCCATCGGGAGGGGAAAGCCTTCATTTTCCTACCTAGGAGAATGAAAGTAACATAAGTCAGTGTTTTGGGCTATCTGTTTGAAGGACACTCACGAGCAATGATTCATTGTTGTCACACAGGTTTGCCAGGACTGGTCGGCGCCCCAGGGCAGCAAGGAAGCCCCGGGACACCTGGATTTCAAGGTGAAAAGGGAACTCCCGGCTGGCCTGGATTACCGGGACAACCAGGTATTCACACAGCTTCAGCTGCTCAGTCATTTCTGTGTGACACTTGCTATCGTTCCTTTGGGGTGTAGAAAAACAAAGGGGGCTTTTTGCAGTTCAGAGTGGCAGAGTTACCTCTAGTAAACGTTTATTCCTCATAAAGTCCCGGTGCATTAATGAAGACGCATGTGGTTGCTTTCCGATTTATGGCTTCTGAAGGACTGGCGTCTGCTGAGATCACTTTAACTGCTGATGACCTCCCTCAACCAGGAAAGCAGTTTTCAGGAAACGCTTTCGTTTTTCATGACAGCTGGGAAGAAAAAACCAAATAATTATTTTAAATGCAGCAAGAATAGTGATATATACAGTATTAGAATATTATAGTGTGGCTTTAGATAGCAAACAATATACTTGTCCTACATCATCATCATCAAAAACCACAAACTGGTCCAACGTCTGGTTTTAAGGATAAGTGACTTGCAGCTCAGACAAAATTATGCTATCAAAATACAGGCGATAGTTTAAAATTAAGCTGTTTATCTCACAGGAAACAGAATCTCATTGGTTGCCGCTTAACTCCTTAATATATTAAGTAAGCAGGTTTTTTTCTACAGTACAGCCAGAAATTTCCCTGCTTTTAGTGAGATTCGTATATCTGAATGTGCATCAAATCTAAGCTAATATGTTTTTGAAGGCTGGCTTTATAGACAGTGAAGAGAGAGACAGACACTTATTTTTGTGAAGGCTGAATTGTCCTCCATTGATTAGAGATACCTGTCTAGCTTTAGCGTCGTGCTTAATACTTTGACAGGTACAAAGAGGTGGGATAAATTTTACCTGTAACAGCAGCAGCTATTAGACATTTTGTGAGGGTTTTGTTGGTTTTTTTTAAAATGACCCAGAGTGAATTTCTCCTGAAGAGAGCTTCATTATAAATCACATTTAAAGCCTACAATTATGCCATAATTGTCTTGGTCTGAGGATTTTGGAAAACTGTAAATGGTTATTAACAAAATTATGGCAACAAGACTGGAACTAATGGGATGCTACCAGACAGATCAGAGATATTAAAAAAAAATCTCATAGTGATATTAATGGATAATAACAAAATTTGCCAATCACAAAACCATGGTATGGTATATTTCATAATAAGCTTATTGTAATGAATTAATTTGCATATAATATACAAGATTTTAACACAGAATCATATTTATTCAAGCATTTTTTTGCCTAGGAATGTATACAAACTTAGAGAAACTGTTATGATATTCATGACTGTAATTTTGAAACAGGCTTGCCTGGCTTAAGAGGAATCAGTGGGCTGCATGGTTTACCGGGAACAAAGGGCTTGCCAGGGTCACCAGGTAAGTGAGATGCTTATTCAGCCTGCTCATAAGCACAACATTGTGTTGGGTGCAGGTTTGGTCAGTGAGTTCTGTGCAATGAGAGTTTTTTAACTGTGTCATCCAAAGCCCAGTGTGGAATTTGCCTCATTATTGTGGGCTCTGGCAAACTTCATTATGTGTTCATACATCTGTGTTGCCACACGGATTAGAAC
Source organism: Caloenas nicobarica (assembly GCF_036013445.1). Classification (NCBI taxonomy): domain Eukaryota; kingdom Metazoa; phylum Chordata; class Aves; order Columbiformes; family Columbidae; genus Caloenas; species Caloenas nicobarica. The sequence continues at coordinate 153,693,012 of NC_088245.1, read as the reverse complement.
ACAACTTGGAATCATAATTTCTTTCCTTTTATAAAGTTTAAGCCTCAGGGCCTTTTTTTCCCATTATGAGCCATTTTTATACATGCGCCTTAGTATGGTGATACATTAGCACATGCAGAAACATGTCAACTTTCTTCTTGATTTTGAACAACCCCACAACAGGTCCAGATGGCTACGGCTCTGCAGGCTTCCCAGGTGCAGAGGGTGACAAAGGGGAGGCGGGAGAGCCGAGCAGAGTGGAAGGCAGCCGAGGACCTCCAGGTCAGAAAGGAGACAGAGGTGTTCCAGGTTTGTATTCTGGAGAATAAGATCTACTTATTGTTTTTAATGCTGCTCCAGTTACAGGAAGACTGTGGCTTTTCTTCCTTTTTCTTGCAAATCTGTCGATGTTTACCGTTCTTCTGAAAGCCTCGATATCCATCAATGTGCCATTGCCCCGCTGGTCCCTTCTGGGCTCAGCCCCATGCACAGTGCTTAACTGGTACCATCACCCCCGGGCAGCGTAAGCATACAGCTTTCCAGCTCAAACCCATCTTGCTGTGGCGGGCTGAGATCATCTCAGTGTGGTTCACCACCAGTTCTTCTTCCATCAGGGAGCCACCAGACTGATGTTATGGATGAATCAACTAATTACAGGGGTTTTTTTTAGAAGTTTTCCAACATTTTGGCTCTAAAAGGATTAAGGACTGGCATATATATAACCTTAATGCCTTTGCCTTCTTGGTTCAGTGGCTCATTCTTATTCTTTTGTGTTACACTGTTGTTACTAACATGCTGTGCCTTCTCAAACACAAACAGCTATTTCACTTATCTTGTTCATGTTTGTTTGTCAGAAATAAATATTATTAATTTTTATTACATGAAAAGGGGTTTTGTGTCTTCTTGACAACTTGAATCTACTTTTCCTCTATAGAGAACTTCTTGGGTTCAAACTTTTGGCTTTAACTGACCCCAAAAAAGCCCTAAGTGTCTGTGACCCTCGACTCTGCAGGACACAGAAGAACAAAGCTGCTTTCTTGTCTGCTTCAATATACCTAGGATATTTTGAGTACTTTGTATCTTGAAATAATATTTTACCTGGCGGGCATAACATTATTAGCATTCCACACAGTAAGATGTAACAAGCTATCCAAACAGCTTTGGCACAGAACTAGTATTTGGTTCTTTTAAGAAAAACTTCTGCAACCATCTGAAAAAATAAAAATCAGTGGGAACTGCATGTATTTTGCATTTTGAAAATCCCATTCTTTATACTTAGGCTAAGGTGAGTCCTTATAATTGCAATTGTGCCTTTTCCTTGCAGTATTGATTATTTCTTCTCTTCCTTTCAGGAGTCCCAGGACCCTTTGGCATTCCTGGGCAGGAGGGATTTCCAGGGCCTCCTGGGATTTCAAATATATCAGGATATCCTGGCGATAAAGGCTCCCCAGGTCTAGATGGAGTGCCAGGTAATTCATGCCTTCTTCCCCTCAGACAACAATAAAAGATTAAGCACAAGGTTGTGCCCTGAGACAACAACAGACTAAGTACTGGGTTAGCAACAGCAGTCACTGTTATTTCAGTCTTGATTCGGTAAAATATCCCTATTAAATGCAACACTACAGTGCATGAATAATTGTTGGACAGAACTAATGGTACATAAGATAATAGGGACAAACCTCTTGAAAGCAAAAGGCCGTCCCTCCAGGTTGTCCTGATGGAAGGGTTTGATTTTTATGCAAATAACAGTTTTAATAATGCAGGATTCTCTTAATAACTTTCAGAAGCATTATGCTAATTGATGACTTTAAAATCCGAGTTGTGTGGCAGACTTGCAAGTCTACAGAATATTTTCTTAATCATTTAGAGAATTTTCCTGTGTGAAATTACCATGCAAATGAAGTAACATTGGGAAGCATTAGCTCTTCTTCTCTTTGAAAGTCCAGACTATGAGCCTGCCTCTCTCACACATGTGAAAGAGCCACTCTGTGATTCTATTTAGAGGCTGATATACCTGTTGTTTGTTGGCCTGCACAATCATTTCAAACTGCAGTGCCACTGTGAAGAGCTTGTAGCAGAAGTTGCGGGTGTCTCACTATCATCTTTCTATGATGCATGGAAATTTTTATGTAAACTTGGCAAAAAACTCACAACAGGCAAACTGGCTGAAAAACAGCAAAATACCTAGGTTTCCAAGTGGAAAGAGAACTCTGCATACTGATTCCCACTCCCCAGGCAGTCATTGGATTAAAAAGTAAAAACAGAAGCAGTCAGGAGAGTGGGAACAGGAACACCATCTCCCAGCCAAAATGGTGAGACAGACATGGCTTGCTCTTACTTTGCCACATGCATCTTGCATTCGTATCCACTCGTGATCCAATTTCAGCAGGCAGCACGACAGATGCCCCACTCAAAACCCTAGTTAGTAAGTCTCTCTCTCCTCAGAAACAACATCCAAATGTCTTCTTAGGCAGCAGAAGTAACCGAACAGAAACCGGCCAGGTTTAGCTTCAGGCAATGTGTAATTCTGGAAACAGCAGCTGTTCCCATAATTCCTAAGACAGCGTGAAGTAGTTATTTGTATCCAGATGTTCAGCTGAAGCACCAAGATAAGCGGAACAGTAAGTCCTTGGCTTACTTACCACCTGGCACTGAGTCAGGTACCTGCTGCTGCCCGATTTCTCTCTAGTTGGAGAGTTTAGGATGAAGCAGGGAGGCACCCAGTGAAGTGGGGTGTTTGTTGGGGAAGGGGGTAGCTCATCGAGGCTGTACCTCAGCAGGTACTCTGCTTCTGCTGCAGTCTTGCTTGGGATGACACCCTGCTTTGTGGGAGCTTCATGCTCTAATTCCTTTGTCACTGCAGCAGAAGGGTATGCCAGCCTGAGAGCAGCAGTGCTGAATAAGAGCATTAGCTCCCCACTTAAGGAAATAAAACCCGATGGGATACAATTAGATAGTAGTTATTTTCCCAGGTGGTCAGGTCTTAAGTATAAACAGATTACAAGCTGTATGTGCCCTAAACAGGCTATCCAGGACTACAGGGGCAGCCTGGAATACCAGCTCCACCAGGAAGCAAAGGAGAAAGTGGACAACCAGGTGTGAGTGGACAAACCGGCCCAAAAGGAAGTAGAGGTGATCCTGGACCAGTAGGGACACCTGGTGTTCGCGGGTACCCTGGACCAAAAGGTAAAGATGGGAACCATTGATCTTGGCCGGGGACAGGGGAATCTCCTATGCTACAGCAGCTTTAATAACGTGACTTTTGCACTCAGTTGATCTGTGCTGAAATGCAGTAATGCCACCTGTCATTTTGCATTAAAGGTCGTAAGGGTGAACAAGGCGTCATCGGCTTTATGGGCACAGTAGGATTTCCAGGGGATTTGGGACCTATCGGACCCAAGGGGGATAGAGGAGTAACTGGTGAGTAAGGGCAGGCAGATGCCCACCTCCTTTCTAAACTTCTCATTTTGCAGCTCCACAGAGCCTGATCTAACTGGCCCTACTTTGAGCAGGAGGTTGGGCTGGATGACCCACAGAGTCCCTTCCAACCCACATGACTCTGTGTGACCCCTGGCAAATTCAAGTGGACAGGTGCTTGAATTTAACAAGGGCAGTCAACTTTTTGCCCTCATTAGTTTATTTTATATGAGGTGCCAACTCCAAAATCAGAGCCCCTTTTGGGGTTAAAAAAAAATAATTCCTGATCGAAACTAATCCTGCAGAATAGACATACCGCATATTTAGAAACAGATATTTCAAATCCTTCATTCCATCTATACCATTGTGTATTTGTGTCGCCAGAAGACCACCAAAAGATGGTGCTGCACCTCAGAGAGCTGTTGGCTATTTGGGGAGAACTTCCCAATTTCCTGTCATGAATGAGGGAGCAGTAGTGTCATTCATTTCCTTCTGCTTATCTTTGTGCTCTCCAAGCGCAATCCCCATACTCACAGACATTTCCCCAATATTATAAATACAGCTGCTATACCCAAGGTGACGAGTTGCAGACCACAGACCCTCTCTCACACATGCAGCCAAATAATATCAACATATCCATGGATGAAAGCACATTAAAGAAAATATAGGGTGGGGTTTTTTTAATCAAACTATCTCATCTTGCTTCCAATCACAGGCTTTCAGGGCCCTCCAGGTTCTCCTGGGCTGCCCCCTCTTCCTCCAAGGCTGGTTGCTGAGCAAGGTTCACCAGGTCCCCGTGGAAATATAGGACTTCAAGGAAGCCCAGGAGATATGGGACCTCAGGGTCCACCAGGTGATCCCGGTAAGAATCACACACTCAGAGTGAAAGCTCAGTTCCTCTTAGCAGAGTGAGGCCACCACAACACTGCTTTGTCTCTCTTCTACTTTAAATTCTGCAAGTCAGAAAGGAGACCCAAATTTTGGTCTTTCAAAGCTAGGGCTTAGCTTTTCTTCTTCCAGCATTCAGAACATAAGCAAAACAGGAGAAAACTTCAACAACACTGACATAGCCAAAGCAACATCAGATATGGATCTCACTTAAATCAAGACTGAACTTCTTTGGTGGAAATGTGCACATCCTCGTGGACATGCTTGCAACCCAGGGACTGTAGTGTTAGTCACGCATGGACCCAATGCAGTGCACCTCTTGCTACCAGCCTCATCAGAGACGTGTTGTGGTAGCAAGAGTGAAAAATTAGGACTGTGGGGCTCAGGTAGCCTTGATCCCAGCAACCTTTTCCAATGAAGTCAGTGGTCTTTGCCTGGGCAAGAACCATAGTATCTTGCCTTTAGTGTAAATCGGTAAACCTGGCAGATGGATCAAACATATTGCAAGTAGAGCACATGTTAACAAAGTGGGCATGTTGGTATCTCTGCAGTCACTGTGCTTATAACTGTTGTTGGTGCAAGGTTTCAGAGGCTCCCCTGGAGAGCCAGGACTCCAGGGCAGGGGTGGCATTCCAGCTCCTCCCGGCTCCAGAGGTGAACAAGGAGCAACAGGATTTCAGGGTCCAGTGGGATTTGAAGGTAAGAGATATCACACAGCACTTCTTCCCTCTTTCCCATTTCACTGCTGCAAATTGTTCTTTAATTAACTACATCACTGGATGGGGAGGAGGGGAAGAGAGAGGAAGTTTCTTTCTTTGCAGATTCTTCGCAAGGGACAGCTAACTAACTTTTAACAGAGGTAGCTTAAAGCAATATTTTTGGAATAAGGTTTGATAGATCATAGAATTGTAGGATGTCCTGAATTGGAAGGGACCCAAAAGGATCATCAAGTCCAACTCCTGTCCCTGCACAGGACAACCCCACAGGTCACACCATGTGTCTGAGGCCTTGTCCAGTCTCTTCTTGAACACTGTCAGGCCTGGGGCCGTGACACCTCCCTGGGGAGCCTGTTCCAGTGCTCCACCAACCTCTGGGGGAAGAACCTTTTCCTAACGTCCAACCTAAACCTCCCCTGGCACATCTTCCTGCTATTCCCTCGGATTGTGTCTTTAGTCACCAAAGAGAAGATATGGGCTCCTACCCTTCCTCTTCCCCTTGTGAGGAAGCTATAGACCACAGTGAGGTCTCCCCTCAGTCTCCTCTTCTCCAGGTTGAACAAACCAAGTGACTTCAGCCTCTCCTTATACGGCTTCCCCTCCAAACCCCTCACCAACTTAGATGTAGATGTCAGTCGACTCATGATCTGAGTTGTGATCTAAGTGTATTTTCATATTGCTTTTTTCTTAAGTATTTCAGCTGAGCATTTTACTAGCAGTAACATTCAAGGAAGTGAATGGTTGGGTAGGTGATATTTGGATAGACGATGTTTAAGGGAACATATTTGTAAAAGAAATACCTGTGTCCTTATCCAGTCAAAGAGCAGAAAGGTATTTGCAGAGCATAAGCATGAAGCATGAAGCAAATGCCAGCAATTCAAAAACCGTTGGTTAGTCTTAAGACTAAGAAAATGTTTTAAAGGAAAAATATGCTCATCTGTGTTGCACAAGGTATGCTAAAATTCATCAGAACTTTATACATGGCTTTCCCTGGCTCTGATAGTGAAATACCAGGGAGCCTGATCCAGCAGCAATCTACTTCAAAAGCAGCTGCTATAATCCTAGAACTACAGCTCATTTTAACAATAACTTACCGTAAGAAGAGGCATCACACAATTAAGCTTTGTTTGCCAGCAGCTTGGCTGGAATATCGGCTAGCATCAGAGCATTTGTGGGAGCATGAGCTACGTTGTATTATTTCTTTTCCTCAATTTTCCTAAGGTCAGCCCGGCCGCCCCGGTAGCCCTGGGCTGCCAGGCATGCCGGGCCGCAGCGTGAACATGGGCTACCTGCTGGTGAAGCACAGCCAGTCTGAGCAAGAGCCAATGTGTCCCACTGGCATGAGCAAACTCTGGAGTGGATACAGCCTGCTGTACTTTGAAGGACAAGAGAAGGCACACAACCAGGACCTAGGTACGTGCAGGTGTTGCTGGCAGCAGACTCAAGTCCATCTCTCTGAGAAAAAAAAAAATAGAAAAAGAAAAAAAAAGTGGAATTTAGAGAAAGCTGGGACTTCAGCAAACAGGCTTGGGAAGCACCAAAATGTGAAGATAAAAATTGTATGTCTGCACGGAGTGCCCTTGAGAGAGCTCCTGCAAGTCATCAGTGTTCAAGGGGAACTGTAAAGCCATTGAAACAGTCTGGGCCGCAGGGTTTTACTGACACATGCTTGGGAAGGAACAAGAAACTGAAAATGTGCACTGTCTCTCTAAGAATGATTGCCGTAATTTCTTTTTTTTTTTTTTTTCTTTTTTAACAGGGCTGGCCGGCTCCTGTTTGGCTCGGTTTAGTACTATGCCATTCCTCTACTGTAACCCTGGGGATATTTGTTATTATGCAAGTCGAAATGATAAATCCTACTGGCTCTCAACTACAGCACCTCTTCCAATGATGCCTGTGGCAGAAGAAGACATTAGACCATATATCAGTCGCTGCTCAGTTTGTGAGGCCCCAGCTGTGGCAATTGCTGTCCATAGCCAAGAAGCTTCTATTCCTCACTGCCCTGAAGGCTGGCGCAGTTTGTGGATCGGATATTCCTTCCTTATGGTATTTGGTCTCCTGTGTCACATTTTGTGTGGCACTGGGTTTTAAGTTTGAGTCACAGATACTAGGGATCTCTGTTTTAGAGCCAGCAACACCAAAGCCATACTGGGGAACAAGGGAACTACAAAACTAGTTTCTAGGAAGCAGAAGAGGAGAAACAAAATTTCTGTCAATTGCAGAGAAAATTGCCTCTTGTCAGAACAGCATCTGGAATCCTTACTTTATGTACAAAATGGTGCTTTGGAGCAGACCACAGGGAGAGCTGTGGATTAGCAAATAAAATTGCACTGGGGTGCAACAGTAGCTTACAAAGCATTTTCACAGCTAAAGATTAGGAGTTACTTATATACATCACTATTAAGGAGCTAATATGGAAAAAATAGAAAGAAAGAAAAAACTTTTCCCTATCTTTGGAAACTGAAAATCACTTATGTCTGGCCAAAGACTTAGAAGCCAAACTTATTCACCTAGTCTGGAAAGTGAGACAGGCTCCTATTGCTTTTAAAATTAATCTTCAGTATTTTAGCTCTGATAGCAATAAGAGCTGAGCTGTATATCCCATGGTTTATAGGACCTTTTAGATCTTGTGATCTTAAAATTAGGAAATGAGACATTATAGAAAAACTTAGGTGTGCAGTGGAAGAACTACTGAAGGGCCTGACCCACTTTTCTTGCAAGACTGTACAGAGGGATCATGTAAGAACTGGAGGGCTTAACATGGTAAAGAGCAGATAAAATATGTTAGTGAATAATCTGACGGATGCTCATTTTTCTGACTTGCTTGATGTACACAAGAGTTAAAACCTGCCATAGTATGCCCATGTTGTTAACTTATTGAAGACCAGATTGAATGCTGAAGTAAACAGGGTTGGGGAAAAATACAAGATTTCTCTGGCAGAAAATGTCATAGCAGAACAAGAGTCAATCCTACCTCCAAACTATTTGTTTGACAAAAGTCTTTTCTTTTTTTTTTTTTTTTTTCAGAAAATAAGGTAAGGGGGAGTCTGATATTTTTCATTTAGCTACAGAAAAAAAAAAAAATTGAGAGGGCAGGTCAAATTTTTGACCAGCCCTATGACCTTTCTTTTGCTTCTATAAAAAGCCCTGATATCAATCTCATAGTTACTTCACAAGAATTCCAAGGATTAATTAAATGTTTGCAAAGCCCTGTGTAAACACTGGGCATTGTTAAGAGCAAAGTTTTCACCTTTGCAAGAATCTTTTGCCAGGACAAAGTCTGCCAGCACCATGGAACATGCAGTGAGAAGAGTTTACATTTTCCAAGCTAACGCTCAGAGCAAATAAAGTGATGGATGCCCACATTTTTGCTTCTCAGGCAACTATGAAAGAAGTACAGCACACTTGTGGTTATCTCTAAGTACATATTGTTTTACTTCCTTGGCTTAAATTTGTCACCTTCTTCCTCCTGGGTAAGGTACAATCATGAAGGGAGTCATCATGGACTGCTGCCCACACAGCCTCAGGAGTCAGTAAGATTTTATGTGGCAAGAGCACTCCACTATCACAGAATCATAGAACAGTTTGGGTTGGAAGGGACCTTCAGAGGTCACCTAGTCCAACCCCCCTGCAATAAGCAGGAACATCTCCAACTAGATCAGGTTGCTCAGAGCCCCGTCCAGCCTGGTCTTGAATGTCTCCAGGGATGGGGCAACGACCACCTCTCTGGGCAACCTGGGCCAGTGTTTTACCAGCCTCATTGTAAAAAATTTCTTCCTCATGTCTAACCTGAATCTCCCCTCTTTTAGTCTAAAACCATTACCCCTTGTCCTGTCACAACAGGCCCTGCTAAAAAGTCTGTCCCCATCCTTCTTACAGGCCTCTTTTAAGTACTGAAAGGCTGTGGCCAATGCAAGAAGAGGTATTATAGGCGAAAAATTAGAGTTTGTACGCGGAGCGTAGGGATGCCAGTGCTCCTCCAGATGCTGTCAAGCAGGTCTGCTCCCAAGCCAGGGCTCAAATAGCATCTGCAGTTTTTATTAGCTGCTTTCCAGCTCCAAGTGCAGAGGCCTCAGAGCCATTAATAGTTTATGCTGCTTCTTACCAACTTTGTTCTTGTAGAGGGATGCTAGAATGGTTTTGCCCCTGAACTTCGTAGCTTAGCGAATCTTGCAAATTTGTAAGACAGTGCGAGGCAGGTTGGGGGCGGGGGGGGAGGGAGTTGTTTTGTTTGGGTGATGGTATTGGTTTTTCAAAAAAAGCTATCTAAACCTCAGCAACATGTGACACTAGCCAGAGATTAGAGTCCTTTACTCAGTTAAAAGGTAGCTCCTTCTGTTACTCATTTATAAGAACACAGGGGGCCTCTCACAGCATAAACCAAGCCAGTTGCAGCTTGCACTTTTAAAATATGGTGTTTATTAAAGCATAGGCAGGCAAACATCTTGGATGTGCCCAGATTTCTCCCAACATTTGAAAAACTATTTAGCAACTTTATTTTCTAGCTGTTTTCTTTTACCCTCCAAATTCCTTCAGTTTTTAACAAAAAAGTAAATGTCTGTATTGTTAGCAATGCCTTTCACAGAACAAAAGTAACATTCAGTTCATTACTGCACCACATGTCAATGGTAACAGTTGAGTGGTGTAAAAACGCATGATTTTGGTATAATTTGCTGTCAAATAATATGCCATAGAGGGAACTAGTTATTAGTATAAAAGCTAATTTTGATTCCACGGTGCTTCTCATGTATGATGCAGAGTAAGGTAGACTTTATAATTAGGAAAATTCAAGTTAGATATATGATGGAAAGTTCTTCTCACAGAGGGTAATCAAACAGAGGAACAGGTTGCCCAGAGAGGTTGTGGAAACTCCATCCTTGGAGGTATTTACAACTTGGCAGTGCCCTGGAGCAACTGAAGGCAACCATGAAGTTGGCCCTGACCTCCGGTGGGCCCTTCCCACCTAAGACTTCCAACAGTGAAAATCTTAACTATAGAAAAGATGTTCATCTGACGAGTTTCAAGTGGCATCAACATATGGGCTAGCTCTTTTGTACAGCTAAAGCACAGCCAAACCCTTAAGCCTTATGCAGGATTAGCCGACTTTCTGCTCTGGAGATAAGAATTAGGAGCAATTCTAGCGTGGTTTTTTTTTTCTTTTTTCCCACATGTAAGTTTTCGACAGCATTGCCTGAGGTTGTACTCTGATCGCTGCCCTCCTTGTCTCCTTTAGCACACTGCTGCTGGTGATGAAGGTGGGGGACAGTCCCTGGTTTCCCCTGGGAGCTGCCTGGAAGATTTCAGAGCGACTCCTTTCATCGAATGCAACGGCGCACGTGGAACCTGCCACTACTATGCAAATAAATACAGCTTCTGGCTCACCACGATCGACCAGCCCTTCCAAAGCAAGCCCTCGGCAGATACGCTCAAGGCAGGACTCATCCGAAGCCACATCAGCAGATGTCAAGTCTGTATGAAAAATTTATAGAAGTCTGTTTGCAGTATAAGGAACCTGCTTATCGTGTGGGTCTTATACAGTGGAACCTTCCACAATGCTTAGACATTTGAATAAATCACTTTGGTGCTTTTTTAACTTATTACCTCAAAAGCTGAATGGAAAGTTAATTTTTAAAAATGTCTGTAAAAGCAAATGAAGTGTAACAGAAATTAAGTCTAACACATGCATCTAGTACTGAGTTCTCCTACTATACAGTATATATACATCTTTTGCTAGTCTAACATTTGCCAAATGATACAAGTACTCACAGCTTTGAAACACCAAAAAAACTTCAGTAATAAATGGTTACCTTGGTCAGATACGCACCGCATTTACTTTGAGAGAATATATGTATATTTTCTATTTACTGCATTTGTCACAACAGTAAACACTAACAGCTGCAGTTCCATAAGAAAATAACACAGGGTGATCAAAGTGCTAAGCCCTTGCAAAATACTGAAAATACGCTCTGGAGAGTGCTTATGTCCAACATTGAAACCTAACTTGGATGTCAGTATTTTATGCTTGAGCATTTCAAACACACCCAAAACAATCATCTTTTTATTGTATTTGGTTTTCTGAAGCTTCACCATGCTTTAGCACTTAACCACTAGCAATAACAGAGAAGCTCATAGGCCTCCAAAAATTAGTGACCGCAAATTGCAACTCTTCCTATGTGGATTAGGAAACTAGATGATGAAGATCAGCATGTTATTTTACAACCTTGATGATTTTTTTCTAGACACACCCCGGGCCAAAGGATCATTACAAAGGCCTCTTGCTCCACTGTGGCAGGGACATTTATTTGTGACCCACTACTCGCACAACAGTGGCACCATGTAGGCTTTGCACTGCAGCTTTTCCCCTCTGAAACCAAACCACTCATCATGAACAGATTTTAACCACGTGTTGCTGGAGCTGCCATTGCACGTGGGGTAGGTCTTGCAGGAGAACATATTGCTTGAAGCCACATGACCTTCACGTGCAGAACTACCAGACCAGCCAGTTGTCTGTCTGTCTGAAGACATGCTGTCCTGGCCGCTGGACACGTGTGGCAATGGGATGACCACCAGCCATCCTTGCAAAAGCCAAGGGTGAGGAAGGAAGGCATTTATTTGGCACCATCTTTTCCCATAGGGAACCAGGTTATCACACGCCAGGCTTGATAAATGGCCAGGAAGGTTCACTCTTACCTTCTCTCAAAAGAAGCAATTTAGCCCAAAGTTGTCTGTCACCACTGCAAGAGAGGGGGAACAAAGGACCAGCTGCAAATTTCCTGTTTGCATAGGCTGATTACATACCTGAATGCTTTAAAACTGAAATCAAAGCTGATTTTTCAACAGTTCACCTCACTCCTGCTTCAGGTGCTTCTTGGCTTTTGTAATTACATTCCATCCTCACTGTATCATAAATAAAACCTGTTTTTTTCTACACCTCTATTTGTTGATGATTTCCATTGTGTAAACCGTGTTATTCTATACAATGCATATGGACTGCTCTGTTGAATTACTTTGTTTGCACCCAAGGAATTAGAAAAGCACTACCAGAAAGCTCCTTCCACTGAAATTCAAACCCTTCAACCAGGAATACAGTTTCTTTCATGGCACTTAAAAAGATCCAAGAGGAAGCTGTGTTTCTAAAACTGCTTGCTTAAGCTGAACTACTGAAATAGTATTTCATCTGGTTTTAGGAAGAACAAGCCCTTAAATTGCAATGTTGAAGATTAAAGCAATATATTAGTCATGTTCTATAATGTTCATTAAACCAACATTAACCAAAATTAACAAGTGTTACCTTCGCAAAAAATATAAATTAAGTTAAAGTTCTTAGCTAGCACACTGTCTAACCTATACTAGTTGTACATCTAATGAGATATATCCATTAACAGAGAAATTACCTGAGCTTGAAATGAGCTCTCTGGCTGTGCTGTAGCTCTGAAAGGCAGAGTCCAAACAAACCGATCACAGTAGTATTTGTTTCAGCTCAGTAAAATACTTAGAATTGAAAACATTGCAGTCAACATGAGCCAAATCTATTCCACATTTTCCAATTCTTTTAAATGGCACATGGCAGTAACACCCAAGAATCAGCAATTTACCTCTTCCAGGTCTTGCATGACATCAGTGGCCATGGGATGACCACACAGTTACCACGTCATTGTTACAGCATGCAACTCCAGCAATGTTTTCACTGGTTTTCAGTGTCTTAAGAGAATTCAAGTGGAGGATATACAAATCTGTAAAAACAATTATGTAAACAAGGGCCAACTATATGGATTTTCATGGCTAATACATTCCCTAATCTTCCTATGCAGCATTTTTTTTTTTTCCCTGTAAAGCTTTAGCAGATAGGTCTTTGTCCGACAGTTGCTTTGCCTCTTAATTTTCTCCAACTCACATAAGCTGTTCTTAACATGTTTGTTCAGTGCGCTATCGGCACAGCATTGAGTTAAACGCACAGGCATGGTGCAGGAAAAAACGAGCCTCCAAAACCTACGAAGTGCCAAGCAGACTTGCACGTCTGTACTTTCTTCGTGCACATCATGTGCTTCGGGTCTGTGTACTCATACCTGTGTTTCTCCAAAGCCTGCGTAATCACTGTTTGGGAAGGGGAGGGAGCTCGCACCTGCAAACACAGGTAATTCTTGGAGCAGGCAGAGGATTTCACCTGGTGACATAACCCAGAGCACAGAGTGGAGGGGAACAGGCTTATTCAAACGGCCTCTTAGCTGCAGGTTCGTCTCCTCTTTTATGAAGACAGGCTGAGAGAGCTGGGGTTGTTCAGACTGGAGAAGGCTCTGGGGAGACCTTATTGCAGCCTTTCAATATACAAATGCGGCTTACAAGCAAGACGGAGAGAGAGACCTTTTACAAAGGCCTGTACTGATAGGACAAGGGGCAGCAGTTTTAAACTGAAAGAGGGTAGATCTAGATTGGACAGAAGGAGGACGTTTTGTACAATGAGGGTGGTGAGACACTGGAACAGGCTGCCCAGAGAAGTTGTGGATGCCCCATCCTTGGAAGCGTTCAAGGTCAGGTTGGATGCGGCTTTGAGGAGCCCGATCTAGTGAATTTGTCCCTGCCCAAGGCAGGGGGTTTGGACTAGATGATCTCTAAAGGGCCCTTCCAATGCAAACCCTTCGGTGATTCTGTGAACCCACTTCCAAGAAGCCGTAACATTTTTATAAGACGAAAACTCAGCTACAGCAAAACAAAACAATCCTATTACTGAACTGTAGTGTTCCATCCTAGGATACAAAACCCACAAGTGTTTTTTCTGGGTTGGATCAAGCCAAATCCTCTGCTTCGAAGTGTGTTGTTTGCTTCCTATACCTTCCTGTTTGAAAACACACTGAATCATAACATGTCTCTGAGTCCTAAGAAGGTAAACGAGATCATAATCCCCTTCTGTAAGTAATACTGCATCAGTATATCAGCACAGATATATTTAAGTCAACATAGTGACATCAGTTGACACCAATTATCTCCTCAGAGTGTATCAACCAGATCAGTTCCTTCACACCGGACATGACTGGGCTTGTCCACAGCTGCCAGAAATAGAAAATCAACAAACAGCGAGCAGTGAACATGACCCTGCAACAGAAGGTATCAGATGGCTGCCAGAAGAGAGGCTGGGCGGTCACTGCCGATGTGCCGATGGCTCCCCAGTGCCATCAGCAGCAGCCCCATAGCAGCACGGGGGCCAGTGGCATCCCCAGGGATGGCTGCCAGCACCCACCCAGCGTGAGCCGAGGCCCGGCCTCGCAACCATCAGCGACTGGGCACACGTCGTGCGAGACGTACTGGACGAGGGGAACAAGTAACACCCCTGCACCCCATGATCCATGAGCAGAGAAGTAAAACCAGGCAGTGGCGCCTTCGGCCGTGACATGGGCAAGGACGTAACTAAGACAACGCCAGTGGCTCAGCAGCTCTGCCTGCCCCATGGGCAGCTGGAGGGTTCAGGCTCCTTTTGTGGCCCCCGTGAGGCTCGCAGCCTTGTTAGGGTTGGCGGTGGAAACCTTGGTCTTGTACCACCAGCATCTGCAAGGGGCGGGAAGCAGGATGGGGCCTTCCCAACCAGCCTTGCATAGATCCTACCCATCCCTCCATCCCTCTTGGGTCACAGCCTGGCCCAGCCACCAGCTCAGGCAGTTCACATTCACCGAGCATGGCCAAAAATAACATGCCTTTTATTTCACTATTCAAACACTTCACACAATCTGGACAAATATAACAGAGAGAGGGGGAAAATGAACACTTGTACAATGAGACTCCTCTCCCTGGCAGGACAGACAGAAAACCTGGGTCCCCACTTTTCACCCACCATCACTAGTCCTGGTGGGAAGGGGTTCCACCTGGCTCCAGCAGCACAGCCACAGCCAGCCCAGCTCCAGGCTGCGCACCGAGGTTATTAATGGGAAAAGAAACCTCGCAGCAATGGAGGAGAACTCTTGCTGCAGCCAGCGGGATGCAGAAGAGCTGGCATGGAAGAGGTGCGTGGCCCAGCCGCTGTTAACACAGGTCTTAGCGCAGTACAACTAATGGCTCAGCCAACAGCTGCTGCGCTAAAAGTGCATCATTTGCTAGGTTGTGAGGATGTCGAGACAACAAGAGTGGGAACAAGTGTGCATCAGCTTTCACTGCTCCTCCCCACCGATAAGCCAAGCTGAATTGTTCCAGTAAAATCAGGGACGAAGCAAAAAAAAAAAATGCCTTTAGCAGTGCTAGCATATCAGGATGCACCTGCAAAAGCAACAGAGAAATTAATGAATTCATGTTAGGACATTGTTAAGTGTCCTTAAGCACAAAAGCAGGCTGTGTTGTCTTGTCTCTCTATGCTGTTTAAAGGCAAAAAAAAATAACCACAGCACCACTAACCAGGAAAAAAAAAAAATCTGTGCAATTTCAATGTCGAGGGTTGAACTGTGCTCCCTAGTTTTGGTTGAAGACGTGCAGGATTGCTTGCAGACATGCATAGCCACTGCTGTAGCAGATAGAGCACCAACATTAGGCTGTAAAAATGAGGCTCAGATACAAGCAGAGTTTAAATTACCAGTAAAATAATAATTAAAAAAAAAAAAAAAGCCTACATTAAGCTCCAGAAACCTTCAAGTTTTGCTTGAAGGCACAATCTGACTTCAGAAAATATCAAATAAATGGGGCTAGCATGCACATTGGGCCATTCAGATCTCCTCCCGACCTCCTACCAATAGCTCCTGTGTATTACACGGCCTCTCACGTTCTGCTGTGCAATCCCATGGTCTCTCACAGGCTGGCAGAGTGACAATCCATCATAAACCAGACATTTCTCAAGGAGCAAAAGGCAGCGACACCAAAAAGCCACAAACATCACGCCAGACAAGTGCAGCCCTAAGGGCTAAAGCTCAGCACGCAAGACTGGTTCCTGTGTCATCGCTTTACGTGAAAACACCCAAGTTGGAGCTTTTGGAAAGACTGTAAGAGTTCTTTAAGGTCTCATATGAATCAAACATTGGTGCAACTGAATTACAAACATTTATACCTAAGAAGTGTCAGATGTTAAATTTACAAGTATTTTTCCTGCTCTGTACCTCCTGGGCATACATCTCCCAAAAGCCTGACCTTCCAACCAGTGTGTGCTGCAGGTTCTGTTGTCAACAGAAGCAGCAAAGCCAGCGGTGGACCTCTCACAGATGTGTTCGCAGATCGCTTTGGTCACGAACAAGAATGAGGTTGTAGCTGTTTTTCCTCTTTCCAGTCCTGAGGGAAGACTAGATACTGGCCTTGGAATTTTGTTAACAGCTAGAAGGTTTTTAATTGTATACAGTTTTGAATACCCCAGAGCAGGTGCAGTTAAGTCTCTGACATTGGCAGGTGTTAAGCTGCACCCCTAGAAAATCCAAAATATGACAACTCCTAGAAGGGCCTGTAGTGATAGGACAAGGGGTAATGGTTTTAAACTAAAAGAGGGGAGATTCGGGCTAGATACAAGGAAGAATTTTGTACAATAAGCATGTTAAAACACTGGCCCAGGTTGCCCAGAGAGGTGGTAGATGTTCCGTGATTAAATGTACAAAGGTTTACTTCTTCTCACTACACATGTACTCTGCATAAACGTGAAACCAGGTAATAAAGCTACTACTCTGCACCAAGTTGCTCAAGAGGACATACTTTTGGGGGACAAAAAAAGTTTTAAATATACTTAGTAATAATTGAATTCATTACTCATTTAGGAACTGTCTTACTATGTACCGAACAACTCTGATTTGGGTGGGACAGAGAAAGGCAATCACACAGCATAAGAAAAACCAATCCTTTTGTTTCAGAAAAAAAGGATTATCTTTAGGAAGATAAAGGAGTCCCCACACAACAACTTGCAGAACTAGAAACATGAGAGCTGCTTTTTTCGGGTTTTTTTTGCTTGGTTTTGGGAGGTTTTAGAGGGCAGTACAGGGTGGGTGTTTTGGTTTGGGGTTTCTGTTGTTGTGTTTGTTTGATTTTGTTTTAAACTAGCAGTCACTGCCTGCATTCTTTGTAGCCGAGATGGATGGAAAACTCTCGGAGCGATACTGGATATTAGCCCCTCCTTTTTACTGCAGTCAAGAGAGAAACCATGTACCTCATTACTGCTCCTTCATGTGCTTTTCTACTCCACAAAAAGCAGTTTCTCTTCCCCTCCTCCTGCATTAGGCAGTTTCACATCAGAAAATGCGAGTCCTCACTTCCCTCCAGGTAGATGGAAATGTCATGCACAGCTGATAAAAGCTGCAGCTTTGCCTCGGCACAACTAAGAAAGAGTTGGGAGACAGAACACAAGTATCCAGCACTGTGGTATCCTATAAGCACCATAAAGAGCTCTCAACAAAATGCAGACAAAATAGAAAACTGCTTCCTTCCCCCCAGAAAAACCCCTTTGCTATCCGCATTTGAAAGAGTTACAAGAGAGAAACGAAAGAAAAAACTTCCTCCTGCAACTTGCAATTAGAGCAGCAAGAGCTGTGATGCTGCCTGTTAACACATGAAAGCCCACTATGGAAAAAGAATTCACATTAATAAAGTCTCCAAATGAATAGTACATATCCACAGTGATTTTAATAGTACAGCTTCTGAATCTTACACTATCATATCTGACATAAAAAGATTATAATTGATTTATTAGCTAAATATAAATTATACCTGACATTTTTTTTAATAATAAAAAAGTACCGTGTGTTCAGTCTTCCAAAGTTAGAATCACAAGGGGAAAGATGATAATGTGAAAGCTGTCGAGAGTACACAAATAGGTCATTTACATGCAACATGAAATAGCGAGTCATTAAAAAAATCAGACTCCTTCAAAGCCATCCAAATGATTGTCACTACCAATTGTACTAACACACCATTTGTCTTTAGAGCCCTCGGAAACTGGCAAGTCTAACTCCATAATTTCGCTCACATTCCCATTTTCATACACAGTTTTCCAGAAACCCTTAACATTCAGAAGATTTGTTTTTTCACCACATACACCATTTAATCTATTTATTTTTTGACTTTTCCTTTTTCATTAACTGCAAGCGCTTCTTATTCCTCAGGTTTTTTATGTTATGTAAATGATTCAGGCACAACAACCAGATTTTGTCCTTTTTGCTGGCTTGTAGTCAGTAATGTCTACAGTTTGTGGTGGCCCCTCAGCTTTCTGCCGTATGATTATTGGCACTACCATGTCAAACACAGTTTCAAAGAGGTAATCCACCTTGTATCCTGTTTTTGCACTGGTCTCAAAGCACATTTTCTCAGCTGCCGGAACATCCTTCTCATCTAGCATTTTGTATTTCAGGATCTTTTTATAGAGCGCGATCGCATCCTCTACACAGACTTGTTTTCGCACCTTTGAGCCACAGCTGGCAACAGGCTTCTCGGGTCTATTTTCATCCGGTGGCAAAGCACAGTCATCGGTGAGGTCAACTTTATTTCCCACAATAGCAAAAATGCAGTCGGTGCTCGCACTGTCCGTCAGCGCCAAGAATCTTTCTTCCAGCTCCGTCAGGCTTTGGAGGCTGTTCACATCATACGTGAGGATCACAGCCGCTGCTCCTCTGCAGTACATCGACCCCAGGCCATGAAACTGCTCCCGTCCTGGCAAAGGTTTAAACACAACAAAAAGTTAGTGTGCTGCTGGAAGCTATATTATTCACTGACTAAAAGAGCTTAAGGAATTTCACAAGTTTGCGTGGAGCAATGAAGGTAAAAATGCGGTATTTGTAGCATTTTCAGGGGTTTTTTTCCTTCTGCTTTTCCGTAAGAGTGTAACAGTGCCACAGACCAGCTCAGCTCACTGCTTGCTCAGTGTCAGAGCAGGGAATCTGTACAGACAGAATCACACAGAATCACAGAATGTTACGGATTGGAAGGGACCTCAAAAGATCATCTAGTCCAATCCCCTCACTAGAGCAGGAACACCCAGATGAGGTTACACAGGAAGGTGTCCAGGCGGGTTTTGAATGTCTCCAGAGAAGGAGACTCCACAACCTCCCTGGGCAGCCTGTTCCAGTGCTCTGGCACCCTCACCATGAAGAAGGTTCTTCTCATATTTAAGTGGAACCTCCTGTGTTCCAGTTTGTACCCGTTGCACCTTGTCCTATCATTGGTTGTCACCGAGAAGAGCCTGGCTCCATCCTCATGACACTCACCCTTTACATATTTATAAACATTGATGAGGTCACCCCTCAGTCTCCTCTTCTCCAAGCTAAAGAGCCCCAGCTCCCTCAGCCTTTCCTCATAAGGGAGATGCCCCACTCCCTTCATCATCTTTGTGGCCCTGCGCTGGACTCTCTCCAGCAGTTCCCTGTCCTTCTTGAACTGAGGGGCCCAGAACTGGACACAATATTCCAGATGAGGTCTCACCAGAGCAGAGTAGAGGGGGAGGAGAACCTCCCTCGACCTAAGACGAGTAAGTGTGACACAGAATTCACAGTTGCAGAAAGAAAGAAAAAAAAAAAAAAAAAAAAAAAGGTGTTTTTTAAATTAAATTGCATACTAGTTTATTTATGCCACATTAACAGCTGCACTGCTTGCATCCACAGATGGCCCATTCCATCTATTTAACCATTTATAAACAAAAAATAATTTCAAATTCCACTAGAACTTACTACTCCTACAAATTCAGTACACACTTTCAAGTATTTCCAGTTCAGAAATCCAGATCCAAGTCAGTAATCCACTTCTTCCTGGGTTTTGAAGGATTTTGTAAGCAATTTAGTCCTATGCTACATGCCCACAGTTCCCAGGTACATTTGCTCTACAGGAAGAGACTTGTTGTCTTTAATGCTGTTGTATATAAGCCCGTATTGATGTGCATCTGTCCCACCACAAGGACTCACACTTATTTTAGAGTATTAAACGCACACAATGTAGAGAAACCGAACTACATTTTAACAGTAATTTATCTTTTAAGTTGCCCTGACCAGCACTCAAAAGCCAACAGTTAATAACAGACCATTTCTTCCTCCTCATAATTAAGTGAGGATCTCCCAGCACTTCCAGCTAAGCCTTGACAGTCTCCTTCAAATCCGCTTCTTGGAAGACAAAACTGACTGTTCTTTAAGTTTTGGGAATCAAAAGTTGCAAAGAGACTAAAGGAAAATAGGCAGAAGATGGACAAACAGTGTTTTCCTTTCCTACCAAGAACTGCAACTTTCCTCAAATATCTTCTATGTATAGAATTTGCTGGAGCATGTTCACTTTACTCCTCAAAACCCGATCAGGAAAAAGATAAAACACAGTAGATTTCAACCAGCCAGAATCAGGCTTAGGTCACTACAGAAGTGTGAATGAA
This sequence comes from Caloenas nicobarica, assembly GCF_036013445.1. Lineage (NCBI taxonomy): Eukaryota > Metazoa > Chordata > Aves > Columbiformes > Columbidae > Caloenas > Caloenas nicobarica. The sequence continues at coordinate 153,672,720 of NC_088245.1, read as the reverse complement.
CAAGGAAAAAAAAAGATTTAAAAAAGCCATCTATGCTCTTCTGAACATTCAAGAATCATCATCATTTATCAACCCTGTTCATACAGTCTCTTTGCACAGAGCCTCCATTTACAGAAAATCTGGAAGTGATCTGGTTACATTAATTTTCTGCACAAAGCTACTGGTCACCATGAGTTACAGCATTGTGAAATCCTTGTAAGTGACTATGGAATAGGAAAAGCAGAAGAAATGCATGCTGAAAAATACCTGTCAGTGTATACTGGGAGAAGACACCTGCACATGAACATGCACAGTGTGCAAGTAACTTAGAGTCTATCTCCAGTCAGGAAAAGAACTTAAAATAGATCTTTGAGTCACTGTAGTATGTCTTTTGACAAACTTCAGGACACTGCTCCATGGTGGCCAGACGAGAGACACAGTGTTCATTGTTATCAGCAAAACAAAACTGGAAAACACCAAGCCAGAACATGTTATCCAAAGTTCACCAAACCTTTCACAGTGAGTGACATTCCTGGAACTGCCAGAGAAAGAGATTTTAAAAGGTGCAGAATACACGATAAAGAGGTCTGAAGGAAGCTGGTGAGGATGCTCAGAAGTATGCAAAACTTTTGCATGAGGAAAAACTGGGGGATCTCTCAAGCTGGTGAATGATTGAAAAAAAAGGATATAAACAGATGTTTATAAATTCAGGCCTCGTACTGAGAAAGTAACCCAGGAACAACTGTTTACTCTTTCTCATAACAAGGAAAATTAGGATTTCACATGGAAAAATCCTGTGTGTTGTTTAAGTACTTTCCTACACAGTGAATAATAGGTGGTAAGGGCTGTGCAACAGAGGTTGCAAGTTCAATGAATGGAGTTGAAAAAGTTTTAGGCAAAGCTTATGGAGAATTGCTTCTGTGCAATGTTGTATAACCTCCGATTTGTTTTCCTCCAGTGAAAGAAATTCTTTAAAGCAGTGATCTGAAGGTAGAAAAAAGGAGAGAAAAAAAACCCAGTGTATGCCCTTGTTGATGTACGCTGGCTAAGGGCAAGGGAGATTAGGGTGCAGGGGAATGAGGAGGTCAGTGCTTTGATACTCTTTTCTCCAATCTTATGTTCCAAGTTGGGCTTTCAGTTGCACTGCGAGTTTTTAAAAGTCTCAGATTTTTCAGTACAAGTTTGTGCTGTGACCTACTTTGTTTCCATCCGAATGCTGATTACACTGCGTTCTGGAAACCACAATGGAACACATATCCTCCCCCGTTCTCCCACTTCACATGCCTGAGCCATAAAATCCAGCCCGCAAAATCATACACTACAGCAACTGAGTACTAGAACAATACTATTACTTGTTTTATGGAATTTGTATGCTAATCTAATCTTGCACAGCATAATATAAACCATGACATTTTTACATTCCAATTACCAACTGGCTACTTCTACAAATAATATATTGTTGAAAGGAGAAAAAGGCAGTAAGAAGAATTTACCTTGCATAAGGGATTAATTATGCCAGAGGAATTACGGATAGTCTCTCTTGCCCATATAACACAATCTACATGCAGAAAAAATGCTTAATTTATTTTTGCAGCACAGTTTCCTTGTACAGACCGCTTCTGGCCCTTAAGGGCTGGAACAACCCTAGATGTGGAAATCCCCCAAAACTACACAAAGTATTTAAACTAAGATCTTATCTGTCCTCAAGGTGTCAGGCAAAATAGTATCAGACATTACAGTGAATAACTTATTAAAACAGTCACACTCTTCTTATGGCCCTTTATTTCTTTCTCTGGACCCATCTGGTCCCACTACAACCATGTACCTTTTTAAACCATTAGCCAAATTAAACAGTAAACCCTGAATCCAAGAATGAAACAATTTTAGCATTTCAAAAATTAAGCTAACAGGGAAGAGTGGCAGAATGGTCAAATAATTTGCAAGCAAAGGAATTGCAAGGAAAAAAAAACCAAACCAACCACAAAGGCACAACATCAGGGAAATTTCTTAGAGCCAAGCAACAGAATCACAGAATGGTTGGGGTTGGAAGGGACCTCTGGAGATCATCTAGTCCAACCCATAACCAAAAACTAATTTCCATTTTTCTTTTCATCATTATATTTTGCATATTTACAGCAGTTCAACAACCCTACAGTCATATCACTACTTGCAGCACCATTAACTTTTCAGATGCTCTTCCAGCAAGTAGAAGAAGTGCTGTTGGAGACTTTACCCACTCAGGAGCAGCACAGCCACCAAGCATTTTCAAAGTCCTGTGATGGTTATAAACAAATCAAAGAATTTTGAGCCAAACGGACCTCAGTACCATCAAGTTCACAAGAAACCCAAGGGAGACAGAAGGGAAAAGCAGATCTTGCAAGAGGCCAGCCTGATAAATAAGCGAGGCTAACTTTAAAGTGTGCTGAGACTTGAACTTAAGGCCTAAGCTTTGGTCTAGCCAGCCTCCTACAACACCCCGACCTCTCAGCGGGAAGGCAGCAGCCCCACGTGAACTCTTTCTCCAGATGGGACCAGAGTCTGACCGAGCATCCCCTTCCCTTCCCAGCTCCCAGCTGAGGGATCCACTGACCACAGCAGTGCCCCGGTCTCCTCCTTGGAGCCATCCTCCTGCCCGCCATCCCCAGGGGTGGTGTCCAAAGCAGCCTGTGAAGTTGCTGCTGATGTTGAGGAGGGCAAAAGATTTCCTCCAGCCAGGTTTGAATGGTCCTTCCCTACCACCTCTTCAAAGGTTTTCACCACAACTTCTTAAGCAGCATAACTTCCCACACACACACTCTTTCAAGAAATCCTTGACAAGAAGAACAAGTTTTAAATCTCTCAGTGTTGAGCACACACGACAAGGCAAAACCAAACTGTTACTTTAAAGTCTTGAGGGAATAAAACACCACAAATACTAAAAAGCTAAAAAGGTCTTCCAGAAAGTACTGGGGAAAAGTACCATCGTTACTTGGATATCGCAGTCTGAACAGAGTCCTAAATTCCAAGTTCCTAAAGTAAATATGTAGTATGGAAAAGTATATGAAGGTGAACAACAGCACACTAACATTGCATCAAAATGAACAAGAGTGCAAAACTGTCCAGAAAGTTCTCAGTCCATAAACCAGGTATCTTCCAAGGATTTTCACTGTAATTTAAGCAGGATTGTAATCTGAACAGTAGAGAGGAATTACCAGAAACACAAGGTATCAGTTAGGCCAGGGGTGTCAAACTCATTTTCAGCAGGGGCCACATCAGCCTCACGGTTGCCTTCAGAGCACCAAACGTGATTTTAGGCCTGTATACATGTATACAGGCCTGTATACAAGAGTAGTTACACTTACACAGTCCTAAAATTACATTCAGCCCTTTGAAGGCAACCGTGAGGCTGGCGTGGCCCCTGCTGAAAACGTGTCTGACACCCTTGAGCTAGGCTTTGCCTTTCTAATTGTCTTTCTCCTCTATAAGAGAGTCTGAACTTGAGCGTACACAAAGAGGGCCAAGGAGTTGTGCCCTAAGGAAACAGCCAAAACAGGAAAGAAAAGAGAAAGTGTGACACCCACGACACAGCACAGAAATCGGTATTAGAAAGAAATGAGAGCTGAGGATTCAGCCGCAGTGGATGAAGGTTCAAAGGGTGACCTTGATGCTGTTGAGTTACCTCAGCGGGAACACCCGCGTGATCGCAAGAGCAGACAAAGAAGCTCCTTTTTAAGGAATAGCATTTCCTTCTGTTTGCAGACAAAGCAGTAAAGTTGTGACCCTTTAAAGGACATTAGGAAAAACAATTCTGCTAAGAACTGAGATTTCTGTTTGTGCACGTATACTGAGATATATATTATCAAAGAACAAACAATAAAGGTCCCTGAAGGTTTCAAGAAAATTCCCCTGCCCACATGTGAGTCAGGCTGTAAAGTTTTGACACCGATGAAGTCAGACTTCATTACCTTGTGCAAGATTGATATTTATTTCTTCTGGGTGGCTTTATCACATTTCCCTTGAAGTAAGGAGCTTTATTAAGAACCGGACTACGCCTGTGGTTACTTGAGGATAAAAATAAAGCTCTCCATCCCAAAGGATTAGCATGGAGGACGTAAGTAGGAATTAGTGGCAACAAATGAGTCAGAAAGCACTGGAGAGCTCAATTTTTGCATATCCAGGAGCTATCTGAATACGTGATTTCCCGATCCATTCAAAAAATGTCAGCATTTGGTTTTCTTCCAGGACTAAATTCCCCACAGAGTAAAAGTCTCTGGAGAAGACAGAACAAAACACACAGGCCCCCCAACAAAACACACCACACACACATCACCACGACCCACCCCCCCCCCCAAAAAAACCCAACCTAATCACCAAAACAACTACGGTTGAGCAACTAGAAAAGTCATTTAAGTTCCACCTTCACCTAGTATTATATATACGCAATGCTACATTATAGAATATACTTGTGTATATTGAAGTTTCAGAATGTGTCAGAGCTCTAGGTCTACTAAAAATCAAGATGACATTTATTTTGTTTATACTCATTACTTAGATATGAATCAACATTTGAGGCATGAACTGTGCCCTATTTCAGGAGCTTCTGTTTAAGTTATTAAAATTAGATATGGATATCTGGGCCAAAGCAGAACATAATATAAACATAGGAAAGTACTTATCTTAATACCCAAAGGGCTTCACTTTCATGTTTTAAAGTAGAAAGAGCTACACATGGAAGAAGAAAATAACAGCCACATGGGTTAAGGGAACAATGAACAAAGGAAGATTCTTTAATACAGCTCTCCAAAGAAAAACCGTCAAAGACAGTCAGTCAAGAAAGTGGGCTCAATGTAATATATGACTGGGACAAGCTTACTCCATTTCTAAATGCAACTTACTCTCAATTGCTAAGTCAAATATCTCTATCTCATCATAAAAGATTTCAAATGGCAAAAAAGACCATATCTTCCCTTAAATCTATGTATTTTTGTCTTAATGAACAGATACTTTGAGATCTGCAGGAATCTGAAATTCCCAAGGCCCCACAAACGTCCCCACTCTACAAATGTGAATCGGTTCGGGCTTGCGAAGCTCCTTCTGCAAAACTGCAGTTTGGTGTGAGCAAGAAAGCCCTGTGAACAGGAGCTTCATTCACTTCTCTCTCAGGCAAGACCAGAAATCATGATGACACTGAGCCCTGTCCTCCAGTCAGCTTTAATTATCATACTAGAAATATCACTCCCCCACTAACAAAAGCTTCATTTTTGACACAAAAATCCATGGCTAGAAAGTCTAGAACTTACCCACTGCATAATCATTATCTATGAATTACTTAAATCCCCTCAGATCTGGTCTTAGAAAACGGGGGTTATTCAAAACCACTTTTACAATAAATAGAAATAACACTTCAGTCTCTAGATCATTTTTCTTTTCACGCCAATTTAAAACATAAAACCACATAAAAGCACCATCATATCATGTTGTACTTATGGTTCCTTCTCACCAACACAAACACACACTCTGCATCATAGATGTTATTCACAAACCAATGTCCAAAGTTACTAAGTTCCAAGCCTGCAGCATTTAGGTATTTATACTGCTGCTTTTATACAGATAAAGGAAATATACTGCGTGAGCTCTTCTCGTCCTCCCCTAGAGGCTGGCGTTCAGGATGGCAAATGTAGTCAGGACATTTCTTTCAAGTGCTAAAAATATCTTCCCATTAAAAAAAAAAAATAATAAAAAAATCAAAATATTCAAATGAAGGCAAGTCACAGATTCAAAGGGACCAACAACGTATTCATACTCTCTGCCATAGATGAGAAATCCTCATGAACCATTAACAGTGAAGCAGAAGATGCTTCCTAGTACATTTAACTCCATGACAACTGAATAAAAGGCAGTTCTCAAGATTTCAGTGCGCTGTTATACAGGAGGAATGTAACATTTTCCTGATCTGGAAGTGGCGATACATTATGCCACTATAATCTAGCCCCCACTGAATTCACATACAAAAATCTTATACAATCTATTGGTATAGAATAGAATTCTACAAAATATTAAAATATTCCATTTCATAGATCTGATTTTGTCTGAACAGTCCAATAAGTTACTTGAGAAAATCCAACTAGTGATCTAAGTGGAGGCAGAGAAAGGTTTTGATGAAACAGGAAATGCCTTGGCACTATAATCCCAAATTTATGAACTATGATACCACAGTATGGCTTTTATCCTGAGAGATTAAGCTGCACCCTTCTGTGTAAATAAAATAACTTTTAAAATCTCTTTAATATCGTTACTTTATTTTTTAGAAGTCTACTAAACCACCATCGGTGATCCAGCAGTGTCTGGGATAAAACATACCCCAAAATATATGTAAACTGTGTTATGAGGTAACCTAAATTTTGATAGCAATAAAAAATGAGGAAAATTACACAGCGATGAATAACTGAAGGGCCATTTGAAGGGTTAATTCTTAAACACAATTCTAAACAAGAGTATAAATCTTATCTTTTATCTTTGGAGAATAACCACTTGTCTCTTGCAAACTTATCCAGGAATATTTGAAAAATATTAATGCACTCTCCACAGAATAAGAGGACAAGCTGCAATAGTGTTCAGGAAAAACAGGATGAGATGATTGGCATTACCAAGCATCAAGGCCTATTACTGGGGATTCTGCCTCCAACGTAATATTCCAGGGAAAAAAAATAAAACTCATCCTTTATTTTCATTCCTTTACATAACAAATCCAACATCCTTTTGGGCATCTAAATTAGCTATTAACATTCTGCCAATAGAAGACGACTACACCCTGGAAGGACACCCTGGAAGTCCACACCAGCAACTACCAGTGTGCCTTAAGTAAAGCAACTCTTACTTCCCCTGCTTTAGTTAAGGGCACTAAAACTACAAGTCTTGTATTTCTACCCCCTACTACTTTTTTTTTTTTTTAATGAAAAGAGAGAGACATATGGAAAGCCGCACAAATATGGAAAAGTAATAAATTTTAAAGAGGGTGCAGGCAAACTACACAGAAAAAAAGCCAAACACCACAGCCTGTATCCTGTATGAGGTCTTGCTCTTTTTGCTTGTTCTAATACAAAGGTAGCATACAAATTCAATTTTTTGAGTTGTAATCAGCGCTAGTATGGCTGGGAAAGTTTGGAATCTTTACAAACAAAAAGAATCACTAGAAAGCACGAAGAAAAAGGAAGCATTTACTTACCGCAAATGGAAATTCAACTACACTCTCTATCTAAGAATACTAATACATGTAACAAAAAAAAGAGCTATATCCAGATTTATTTTAGCCTATTTTTTCCCTTCCCGTTTAACTATAATAACTAAACTAAAAATAACAGGCATGCCATAAATAAGGTTTGCAGGACATGTTTCAGCAGGCACCAATGAATATGAAGTACGTAAAAGATTTTGCCCTAAAATTCTAGCCACTTCACCTACTTCTGAAAGATAAGCCTTCCCTTAAAAGGATTAATAACTTCACTAAAGTAATGCTCTCTTTACAGATTCAAGCTTATGCCTAGTTTACAGTCTTTTCAAAAGGAAAGACACCTTAACAGCCAGCCAAAAGAAATGATAGTGGCAACTATTATTAATTTGCTTCTCCTTTTATGGTTTTAAAATCAGTAAAAAGCTCTCATATTTTGGCTGCGTTTCCTTCTTCAGTTTTTTGCTGTATACACCCAGAGCAATTATAGCACAACCCGTTCAAGACAGCCCTGACGGGCTGGAGAACAACCCCCCTCACACCCCTGTCCTTTCCCAGAACAGCTTCCCCTCCTCAAACTTGAATTATACCAATAGGTCAAGCCCTTTCAACCCACTCCTTAATCGCTATTAGAGCACCAATTCAATTATCATTCCAGAAGTGAGACTCTGGCACGATTCACATAAAACAATTCTTCCAAAGAAGTTCAGTCAAACGGGCCTTTTATTGTTAAGACAAATAGCAGGCTGAGAAGTTATGCAAGAATAATGTCACATGCCAAGCTCTGTAAGACATGATTAATATCTACAGGATCATCTGAGTTTTATCTGAAGACAACAGCTTGTTGCAATACGTTTTTCTGCAGCAAAAAGGCATACACAAAACCCCGTTCAATAGAAGTGGCAAAAGAGAAAATGACGGGAATTTTTGCTACAGGGTTAGTTTTATTTCATATCCTTCAAAAACGTTATCTTTCTAGGCATGTGCTGGTAGAAGCTCCAAAACAGACGTCTAGTCACAATAGTTTTCTCACATGCTGAAGAAATGACTCAAAAGACATGTAGCTTTAACTTGCAGCACACCTTTAAAGAACACACAGCTGAAACAGGGCTGAAAACTTGCTGTGTTTTTTTGACAGTGAACAGTGTGACAGTTCATGGAGAAATGTGCTTTTAAGTAAAAGTTTGCTTACTAAAGGCAAGTAAACTAAAAGCAGAAGCCGCGCAGCTTATGCTGGTGCTGATCAACCCGTTGTTGCATCCTGCAGAGCCTGCCCAGTCACAGAGGTATCCAAAAAAGCTCATTACTGCAGATGAAACCCTTTCGCCCACACCTCAACTCTAATAAACATCTCTCTTTCATCTTGTCAAATCCTGTTTTATTCAGTCATGAACTAGTTTAAATATTCCCAGAATTTTTTTAAGCCAGGCCTGAATTTGTCAATTTTCACTCCGAAACTGGCACTGAAGTTTTTCATTTCTAGTTCCCAAACACAGATCTGTTGGACACACTCAAGGAAAGGAGGAGATCAAGTTAACATGGCAGAGGAAAAAAAAAAAAAAAAAAAAAAAAATCACCAAGCAAGGCTAGAGATCAAGTGTAATCCTCATTTGAGTCTGATTTCCTGCACAATAAAATGATAGAATTTCACTCAGCCCTCATCTTGTGACTGATTTTATAGAGCAACCAAAGAAAAAGAAGTTATTTTCTCACAAATTAGTGTGCTGCATTTCAGCTTTCAGACTCTGAATTTTTATAGACTTCCACCATCATTATGTATCGGCTAAAAAAAACCCACCACCACCAACAAATCTACCAGACACCCCTTTCCACACACACTTAAAAAAAAAAACCAAACAAAAACTAACAAACAAATCACAACACCACCACCACACAACCCAAAACACAAACACCAACACACACAACCTCACTCTCCCCTCTAAAAGGTATTCCTGTGTGACTTAACCCTCTTCTTGTTAGGCCAGAAAAATTCATATTCAGGTTCTTTGCCTCTTGCAGATTACTCTAAACCATTAATCATCCTTGTAGCTCTTTTCTCCAACCTTTCCATATTATTCTACAGCCAAGACTGTAAAAGAGGCAAAAGAGTCTCACTGAAAATATGATGTTACTGAAATTCTTCACTACTTTCATCCCTCTCAATACACAGTATGCTTTTCAGAACAGCTCACAGGCTTTGGGACACCACAAGGTAGCACTAAGAGCTCAATCTGTCATCTACTACCAACTCAATGGACCTTGCAAAACACGAATTGTTGCCCAAATGAATCGAGCTTAACCTGTTACCAGCTCTCCACACCACTAGTCTCTCTTCATTTGCAGCCTTACACATTTGTTTAGTCCACATATTTCTAGCCGCAATCATCTTTTTATGAAGAAACTTACAAACTCAGTGTCTTTGGACTAAATGCATATCCACGGTACCTATAACCAGCAATGTCTTCACTGGACAAAGGGCTAGCACAACCCCTATGTAAAGGAGAAGAAATACTATCAGAGAAGATTCCTATTATCTACAAGATTTAGTCCATAAACTAGCTTCAGCTTTTGGGGGACAAAAGAGTACCCAAGATGCATTCTCTTGCATAAATTCAAAATTCTTTTTCTTGCTGGCAAGAATAAATCAGAACTTAATAATAAAATAAAGCCCAAGATTTTAAGTTCACAAAACTGTAATTTCAACACCAAAGTTCCCATAGAAACACGAATTTTACTGCAGCAATATGCCTTCTATCCAAAGTTTCACATTTTATCGTATTATGCCCAGTAACACAAAGCATTACATAGAAAAAAAGCCCCTAACCACACTAACTAGCATGTCTTTTCCAACAAAATCTTTGGCTAGACCTGGGGAAAAAAAAAAAAAGGCAAAAACCCCCCACAACAACAACAAAACACCACATACACAACAAACTATGTGCAACTAAAGATCCCATTGACACCTCTACAATCCTGAATAACATTTTCACTTAGCTAGATAAGACTTAGTTTTGTCCAACCATCCATTTTGTTTCTCTCTCCTGACCTACTGTTTATTTTTAAGTGAAGGAAATAACCCCAGAAGCTTCAAGCAATCACATATTTTTCAGCTGTCTGGAAGCCTAGCACCTTGTAAAAGAAGAACAGAATTGACCTTAGCCCTGCCAGTCCAGCATCTAGCAAGCATATCTTCAGTGCATCTGCAACACAAACTGAAAAAAAATCACACCAGTATTTATCTGTTTCCCTCTGAAACCTGACAGTGCTGCAGGAAGACATTTTATTTAAACACTGAAGGCTGGCAAAAGAAGTGGGGGCACGCCAAATTTATGGAATGTTATCATCCCGTCCAAGAGTGAAGGCTCCACCAGAACTCCAGCTGAGATCTCACATCAACACCGTCTCTACTGAAAAGAGATGGTGACAGGGTGCTTGAGAGTTAAATTTATGAAGCTCTTGTATGCCTGTACTAAAATGGGAGCAAGAGTGGAAGGATGAATCTAGAAATTTTAACCTACGTAAAATGTAAGCATCGATGTGAAATTCTTTATTTTTCAAAGACAATTTTAAACTGCTACTTAAAAAAGAACCAGTCATTTGGCAGATGACCTTCTTAAGGAAAGATATGATTGGAGTTAGGGGGGGTGGAAAATCCTTTGGGTTTACTTTGGCAGAGTTCTGCGGGAAGCAATAGCACTGAACACTTAACTGCAGCAGCAGAGCTTGACAGTCAAATATTGCTCGGCAGTGGGCAACGAAGAGGCTGGTTACAGGACGGGTCTGCAGAACAACCTCACCTGCAGAAGCCGCTCGCTTCTGGGTTGTGCAAGACGACTTTTGGTTGTAATGCCCACTGGAATGCCAATCCACCTCCTCCAAGAAAAGTCCCTCCTACAGAAAAGCAATTCATTTTATACAGGATGAGCTCTAAAAGCAGTTGTTTTTTCTTTCCAGTACCTGAAAAGTGATGCTTTTTCCTTAAATTTACAATTCCTTTTCCACCAGGCAGCAGGCACTGCAGCTGAGCCCACTTCTCTATGCAATTGCTAAGCAGAGACGGTTACCACGTCCTTATCATCAGAGTCACACCGAAAGGAGATCTTCAAAGCCCACGCTCCCTCCGCAGGTTTGCTCTCCACACTGAGAGGCAGGTCCTCAACTCAGGCAGGAATGCACGGCCGGGTGTATTTTGGCACAGTTTGACTGGCATTGCGGGGCTGGGAGGTCACTCCACACACGTTGGATGTTTTGTATTGGTCAAAAAGGAACTGGCAAGTTAACCTGGCTTCCAACTTACTCAAGCAAACATTCATACAGGTGTGTGATTAAAAGAAAAAAACCACCAAAACAAACAGAAAACCAACTAAATCCAGAGATGAGTAGGGTTAACTGAGATTGCCCTCCTAAATGTATTGCAATAAGCACTCTGAAATGCCACCACTCCTCAGGCGTTCCTGCCAGTTCTCAGTGAAGAGTTAGCAAGTCAGCGTCTGCCCGCTCCCTCACAGATTAGAAATCCTTCCTGCTTTTCTTCATTTTTATTCCTATTTTAAATTTACTTGGGTTTTTCCAACTTCCTCATTAGATACTTTGCTCTCAGATATCTCTTTACATTTTTTTAAAATCAAAATTTACTGCAGGATTTTTTGCAGAAGGGTAACTACATACATACCATTTTTTTGCAGAAAGGTAACTACTTGCATACCAAGTCAATCAATACAATACACCATGCCATTTTTTGAGCGAGGAAATACCATGAACTCAGTAAACATCTTAATTATGGACAGTGACATTTTAGAGAAGAAACACAGTTCCTTGTTACTGATTGCAGATCCTCTTTGGATGAACTTTCATATCCAACCATAAATAAAATTAAGCAGTCTAATATATTAGAAACATTGTTCTCTTTCCATATTACCACTTTAACCCCAAACACATCATATGTATTTCTGCCTCCTGGCTGTCAGTCTTCAAACCCCTTCCCAGCTATAGGAAACAGAGTCTACAAATCACAAAGTTCATATTCCGAAAAACAGAGACCAGGTTTCACCAAAAAAAAAAAATTTGAGAGCTGGCAGGTTGTCTTGTCAGAAGTGACCTTCTGTGTCACATGTTTCAAAAATGAGAAATGAATAATGAATAAAATAGAGTTGTCAGAAGCGCTTTAGGAAGCTATGGTTATAGCTTCCTGTAGATCAATAGCAGGCACTCATGGATGGTCTGCCCCAGCAGATACTTGACAAGTGCCTCTTATTTAAGGTTAAACTATCTTCTGCTGAAATGGAACTCAATTGTAGTAGCTAACTATATGCTAGCTCCTGACTTGTAACACTGAGTTTAACTTTAAACCAGCCTTCACTAGCAATTTGAAAAATATTTGAACCTTGCTAAGTGGGTAGAAGTAAAGGTCACGGATCTTGCAAGCTGAAGGAAAAAAAAAAAAAATCTACTTTCTTATTTTTTAAAGTGAAACTCACATTAGTAACATGGGACGTAAATCTAGGCCCACTCAATGGAGAGATATTTTTATGATTTTTTTTTTTTTTCCAATATCACCAATATCAGTACATTTATAGGCAGGTTCTCAACTAAGAACAATATGCAATTCATTCACGTATAATTTATGCTCAAGAAAATTACAAGCACTTCTACTCTTTACCAACCACCACCAGTTTCTATTCAGCTGAAGTCGTCTTCGCTGCTCACCTCTGGATGGTCGCGGTTCCTCAAAAGCAGGAGGAAGTTCTGGTGATGGGGTGAGCTGCCTTCAGCAGATACCCAAAGTGGGAGACCATGCCAGACACACAGCTGCTGCCGGGGTTTTACGGGAGCGTACACAAACTTGTTCACCTCGTTCAGGAAATTTTAATCTCAGGACGTGTGGCTTGTGTTTTCAGAACTTGCACCAGCTAAGATGAACACATGGCTTTTACATTCCCAGCACCACCTCTCCCTTTTAATTCCACTGCTGGCTTCTCTGCCTACACCCCTAAGAGCATATTTAGTATTCATCATTTAGAGGCATTAATCTGAAGGTTAAAGAAACAGAAACCACAAAATAGGCATGGTAAAATAAATAAATAAATCTCATCTCCTTAACATTCTCCAACCTGGCACAAAGAGGGTACCACTAAAAACCGTAAACAATTCAGTTCTGAACTTTCTATAGAGAACAAGCTACAAAGAGCAACCTTACCACTGTCCAGTGTCTGCCCCGTTCATGGCACGAGGGGAAGCTACTTACCGAAAGGGAACTGCCTACAGATTTGCAAGTATTACGTCCTTTTCTTTCATAATTAAGGCGACAAGGCAGCATCTCTAGGTCACAAAGTGCTCTGCCTCTCAAAAGAGGATAGACACCAACTATTCCACTTCCACTGGGCTTCCAGGGCTCAAAGTAAAAAAAGGCTTGAGCAGGACAATGTGGAAAGGGCACACAATGCTAAAACAGGAAAGAGATAAGGGAAACAGTACAAGCGTGATACATGCAGCTATCTGCTGTGGGAGGGAAAGCTCATGTCCTAAAGACAGTCTGATGGGAGTGTTTGTTCCTCCTCCTAAAAATAAGAAGTAATCCTACTGGTGGGAGTTGGAGCAGCCAAGCAGATTGAGACATTTTCAGTTTCACAAAATTAAAGATTCACTTTTTAAATAAGTAACTGCCTATATCAGGGGAGGGAGGGGAAAAAAAATATCACTCTCATTATACCAGTGGGTTTTTGTTTTGTTTTAAAACACTTAAATCTCACAGCAACTCACAAGATTTGATGATCCCTTTTATGAAGCCTGGAAGATGACAGCTCAAGTACATTAAAGTCATTCATTTTTTCACTAGAAACCGCTACAGATTCTGCTCATTTCTGCCTTTTCTGAATGAACCAAAGTATTTGATTTTCTTTTTTTGAGAGAGAGCGCGCAAATGACAGTCAGAGAACAGAAACAAATTAATAATCAAACAAACCTCTAAAATATAACTGAAAGCCTTATTTCTAACCTCAGCAATTAAAAAGAGAGCAACAACAGATTTGTACATCTGGATAGCAGACCCCACTAGGAAGAGCAGAAAGCGAATTTCTGAAGACTTTCACAACATAAGGCATTAAACTGGGTGAAGCTTTAATCCCATCACTGAAGTAACCTGCACAACCAGAAAGGGAAGTCGGTCAGCCCAGAGGCCCTGGGGAAAGGGAAACAGGGAGCAGGAGCTCAGCCAAAGGTCATTGCAACCAGGGCACAACTTCCCACGTGTATGTTTTATACTGGTGTCATTGAGTGCACTGGGAACGTGAGCTTAAGCAGAAATCAAAGCTGGTTCACTCCACGTAGAGAAGTTATTACTCAGCCAATGACCAGCATTTAGATGTTTGTTTTAAAGGCTATTTCCATCTACCTAACTTTTGCTTCATGTTCTTCATGAAGGGTATTACACATTAATTTCTCTTGCCTCACCTCCCAGACTGTTTCTTTGGGGTTTCTAGTTAATATATTCTTACAGGATGAACATTTTCCTGAAGGTCTTACTAAGCCATTCTTCATTTTACAGATAATTATATAATTAAGAGAAAAATAAAGTCTCAAGTATTTAAATATCTATAGTGTAATATTACACATGATTAAAAATTCCTAAGTAGTCATCAGCTGCAGAATGTAAACCAAAAAAATCCTGCTACTGAAGACCATTATTTTTTTAAACTAAGTATATAAGACCAGATGGATGGCTGGTCAACATTTTTTCTCTATATTTAGTAGGAACTTCCTGAAGTACAAAAACAGTGGTTAGGAATATTGAAACATGTAACAAATTGAAAAAATATCAGTGGATCAACTGGGGACAGGAGAGGCTGAGGGAACAGGAAGAAGCATCTATATCAGAGGCTTAATGATTATTGAACAAAATTATTCCAATCTTTAGTTCATTAACATGTAGACCAGGGGAAAAAAAAAAAGGTATTCTCTGTAGATCAGGATATGGCAAGTTATTTTCATGATTGGGGGGAAAAAAAAAAAAAAAAGGGAATTTGTGAAAGGGCAGAACAGAAACAACCTGAAAGCACAACAGCTTTAATTCATAGTAAGACACTAACCTGTTTAAGTTTTAAAGGCGTTTCCTCCTGGAGTCCGTACACGAAGTTTCCACCACGCTACAAACTAGGCTGAAATGCTGAAATGTATTTTTGCTCCAGTGGAATTGGTGAAAAGACAAGAGCTCAATCCCATTTTCTTCTTCTTGCTTTATCTATAAAACACTAATAAATTCAAGCTCACACAAGTCTTTAGACTGTCAGCAGAGTTCTTCCATGAATGGCTCCTTGATGGCCCACACAAAGCCAACTACAACTCTAGTCAGCTTCCTAAGGGATGGACAGATACATCAGAAGATTCACAAACACATTTGATGATCTATCTCCCTTTAAAAATGACGTTAAGAAGTTCTCTTCTAGAATAGATTGGGTTTTTTCCACATCCAAGTAGTTTAGTAAGATTAGAAAAATCACGTATGCTTATTGAGTTGGTTGTCCAAAATGATGTTATCCTGGATCTCCTGTGGTGAAGGCTGTCAAATTGCTTTTGCTGAGAATTCTTTCAAATTATGAACAAAAACCTTCATTTCCTTTAACCACCTCTGCTCTCAGCAGTACTGCTTGCATAAAAGAAGTTTAATCACCAAGCTCAAATCTCATTTCCTAGGCTTGCATTTCCTCAGGTACTGCATATGGATTTACAGTCGATAGGACAGGTGCAGGAATAGGAATTTTTCACAAGTTCAATGCCTTGTGATCAAAGCCCAGGATATTCTACCCAGTGTTCACCTGGAAGGAAGCAAATCATTCAGACTTGAGGGAGAACATGATTCTTTCTATTCCGTATTTTTTAATGGCTCCACACGTATCCACCACCGACTCAGCGTCTTTCTTGGTGGAGACCCAAACAAAGGTTACTTGTTTGGATATTTTGCAATAGTACAATGTGACTCAGGCAAGGCATTACCAAGTTCACCTTCAGTTCAGCTAGTGAAACAGTGCCACATGAAAAATCACTTGGAAGCTCACATGGCTAGCGGCTTCAACACAAGACAGCAATTGTCTTAAAGCAAACAACTCATCTATGGTGTAAGATGTGACTGCAGTGTGAAATAAAGATACTTAAACTCACCTGAGCACCAGGAGCAGCCCAAACCACTGTGATGCTGGCTACGAGTCTCCCTGGCTTTGACACTTGTGCACCACCATACATATGTACATGCAAGACGAAACAAGAAAAGTACTCGCCATACGTGAGTGCTCAGATAAACCATGACAGCTAACAACTTGTTACCTGCCCTAGACTTTGATTTTAAGCACCCGCTGTCACCTTGTTTCTGAAGGAAAGAGTAGAAGGTCATTGCATGGTTGACTGCAGTCAACCCAGACTGCCCAAGTTCAGGCATCTAAACATACAGTACTAATTCTAAGTAGCTACTTGTTTTCTCATTACAGAATGTGCCTGGTATCCCAGATATAACCAGAATTGGGTCAACGTGACTTACTTTGTACACATTCATCTTTATCTTACAGCTAATGAAGCTTTTGGCTCTTCTGTGCAAGGCTATTTACCCAGCTGCAAAGTCGGGGTTTGGATGGGATACTTTTTTACCCAATGTCTTCCTCCTCCCACCCAAATTGCTGAAAGAGTGGTGGTTTCTTAAGCTTAACCTTTCACAAATATTAAACTCAAACTGAAGAGTGCAACAGGGCATTAATAACTTGCTTTCTTGCACAAAACTCTTATTTAAGCCTTTGCACATACCCTACAGAAGACTGGTTTTACCAAAGAGAATAATCCAGTTCTTGGATACCCTTCTGAAATTTTCTGCAATTTCTCCCACCGTCTCCTGATCCACCAGGAAGTTGAATTTCCATGTGTCTGCAATTTTTGTCAGCAGCTTTGCCACTGCATTTACATTGTTCAACTAACCATTTCTCTTGCACATGCCTCCCTCTCTCATGCATTTTCAGTATTGTCACAAAGCAGACAGTCAACACTTAAACTAACCTTTGAGCTGTCAAGTCAATTTTGACAGAGGTATCTGGAAAATATATTTCTTCCTTCAGTAAGCAAGGAAGAAAGCATGCAATGCCAAAGGTACAAACTCTCCATTATGAAATGATCAGAATCGCTCCTACCGAGGACCTGGGGCTTTAAAACATGGGTTTAAAATGGAGTCGTTCAATCAATTCAAGAATTTGTACAAACTCATTTGTATCAGTCAAAGCCAAGAAGCAAAACTTCCACAGAAAAACAAGAACACAAGCCATGGACCAAAGACTAGGCAAACATAATCTTGTTCTCCCTTCCACCGTCTACTCAGATGCACTTGAAAATGGCCGATATTAACCTCTCTTCCCCCTTTTACAGTATGACTCTAAAACTTGGGCCTCACTCCAGGCTAAAATTAGAACACAAAACCAGCGTTTTTGTTATAGAATTTGAGAGGCTACTGAGGACTCCGAGGCTGCTGACGTTCGTCAAGCCGCAGTGCCACGGCACAACGCAGGACAGCTTAGCCAGGCACAGGCCGCAGGTCACTGCTATTATCCACAGAGTCTCACTGAACCATCAAGTAGTTTCCCACTGAGGCTGGAACAGCACAGTCACTTTGCACACTAATATTAAATACCACATGCAAAGCAGGGATTTAGCGTGGGGGTTGGAATACAGAGGTTACTGAAGAGGGTCATACGCGACACTTATCTTGGCCTGCATCAAGTACTCGCGACCAACAAGTGGCTTGCCCTCCCCATTCGCTTGCCTCCTCAAGAGTCAGTACTAAAATTACGCATTAGAAACAAAACTCCTCCTTTGATAAAGTGAATTAGCCCTAGCTGAATAAACAAACTGGGTTAGTTTTGTCTCCCATTTCTTTTTGATGTTTGTGTATTTTTCATAAGTCACTCTCACAAGGTATTCCCATATTTTTACTTCATTTGCACATGAAAGCGCCTTCTTTCAGCAGGAATCAGTGTGCCACCTTTGACTTCACTTATGTATCATTGTATTTTTAAGTTGTGGGACATGGAAAATACAACTTCCTCCAGGACTTTCTCCAGAAAATTCATTATTTTTTCATAGTTTTAATCCCTTCCCAAGCTATTCTGCTTTTTTTCAGGAAAAAGTCATTGCAGAAAAAAGTCATCTAGTGCACTGTTTCACGACAAATAAAATCCTGCTTCCAGGGACAGTCTAAAGCTAAGCCTTTGTTCCTGCCTCTCAACCTGCTTCAGATAAAGAACTCGCTGACAGTGAACTTTCTTCATGGTTTTTCCCCACATACACAAGAGGTTTTTCTCAGCAGCTTACCCATACTGTCCCTTTGAACCTCTGCTCTTATGATTTCCTTTTCAAGACCTGAGAACTACAACTGTGCACAGAAATCCCAGGGAAGCCATCCTATTTATGTACGAGGCACTGGTCGTCAGCTGTCATTGTTTCACATGCAACAATTACAAACAATTAATACACAGAGGCCAACATCTTATTCTCCATGATAATTTTCCCAAAGGCAAAACTCAAAGACTTTTGGCAGCAACTGACTCCCAACCCATGACTCACTGGCAACAAATTTAAAGCATTTTATTCCCCATAATTTCCATCTCATATCTTGTTAAGTTCCAGCCTCCTGCACACAGGTACGTGCCCAGCAGCCATCCTCACTAAATGATCCCTGGTGCCCAAGATGCTTTTTGGAGTGCTATCCTCTAACTCCTTCCAACAAATGACCTCCTCAATTAAACGTAACGTCATCACACATCCAGCAACACCCAGCCCCGACTGCTACTCTGTCACCATTCCACCGGGTTCAGAAAGGCTTTTGCACATGCCTCAGAGCCCTCTTTGGCTTTGACTAACCTACCTCAGCATCTCATCTGTAGCTTCTTTTCTCCCGTTGTAATCCTCTACTTCCAAAAGTCAAAAATAGTAGCTACTCTGTTCAATATTCTGCTATGATTCTTCACTTGTGGGTAGAACACTCTGCTTAATCCTGCTCTTCCTCTGTTCTGTTTCAGCATGACTGAGGACCATGCTTCCTCCCTACCTACCGCCAATGTGTATCTTACTCACTGCGCGGGGGGGGGACTTTTGCCCTCAGGGTAGCTGGCCGACCAGCCTACCTGGGCTGATGTCATACTGCAAAGGACTGAGTCACACCACATCCTGACTTTTACCTGAGAACTTTGCTGCGTCACCCCCTTTCCAGGAGAAAAACATGCAGAAGGAAGCATACGTCTACACAAATAAGTACTGAAAAAAGTTGAGGGACTTGAAGCCTAAGCGAGAGAGGAACCTAACAATTCTTACCAGCTGCACACTCACACCTAGCCCAGGAAAGCTCAGCCCAGGCAGCTGCCGGCACTGCTGCCCATGAAACACCAGCGGTCAGAGATCAGAAACTGTGAGCAATTCACAGGCGCACACCAGCACCGATCCAGCAGACGCCAGCAAACCAGTCACAAGAGATGCCAACATTCGTTACACAGATACACCGCAGTTGATCCAAGCCACAGAAAAGCCTTTTCCAGACTACGTTTGTCTCCTTTGTCCCTACTAGCTCTGACAAGTGAAAAGTCACCAAAAAAAAAAAAAATCTGCAGGTGCAAAATAAAGGGGGGGAGGGTGTAAAAATATTAACTGATAGCTGAATATACACAGAATAGTCAAATCATTTCTCACATGCAGACAGCTAGCTAAAGATGAGAGGAAGCAAAAGAAGGGAAGTTTGCTTTCTCAGTTACCTTAATGTTTCCCCATTATCATGCTGCATGACTATCCGTTGATAAGTTCAAAACCCAGCCTCTTTCTTAAAATGCAATTACAGGATCATGAAGTGAACTTTATGAAATACGTGTCATTAACTTGCCAGTTTGCTGCTCTGATACTAAACCAGCAACACAAGGGACATGACCACTAATAAAGAGACTTTACTGCTGGGGCACCATGTATCTGTCAGATGAAAAAAACCCTCAACTTAAAGAGATCTAACATACAAACAAGTTTTTTGTCTTGAAATATCAAGGGGTAAGAAAATATACCTGAACACCCTGCTAGCTGCAGCCACCACAAGTATTCCAGGCTTAAAGGTGGAGCAGCACTGAGACCCGCAGAACTTCAGGACATGTTTGCGCTACCCGAGATAAATGGCTGTGTGCAAGCTCAGAGCTGCATGCCGCCAACACCCTGCAGGAGGTTTGGTTTACTCCACAGTTGCTGTCAGCACTGCCTAGAAGACACATAAATATATACACACATATACATATATATAGCTTCAACATGTGAGTCTCCAACCTCCAATCCTTTCACATGAGAAAGCTCTTCTGGCTGTGAAGCCCTGGGTCATGCTGTTCCTTACCTTCCTTGGTTCAGAAAAATACTATTTTGGATATACTGCTATGAAGGTCTCAAAGCATGCATACAAATGCTTTAGAGACTGGGCCTCCATCCAGCAGACTAGTCCTTCAAAATATGTTGAATTTTACGGTTTCTCTCTTTTTCGTATAGTTCATGCATTTTTAAAAATTCCTTTGAATTAACTGGCCCAAACAGAAAACAAGCAAATGTAATTTGTAGCATCGGAGTCTAAGGAGTAAATAAAGAACTCTCTGCACCAAGAATACAACAGCAGCCACACTGGGTCAGGCACAAGACCATCTATACAAGCCCCTGACAACAGAGAAACAGTGAAAAACAGATGGCTACGAAAAAAAAAAAGAGCATAAAAACATGGCAAGCATATGATGCTTCTCCCAAGTATTCTTCCATCTGCGGCATGTTTCCTTGAGTTGAATGCAATTTCCAAATAACTTCTCTCGTACTTATCAGACTGAAAAACTGGAAATGTTGAACTGTTTGCTGTAAGCATTTACATAAAAAATAATCAAGTCTAACAACTTCTGCACACTCATTTTACAAGACTTGTGGATAAGAATATGAAAGATTCAGACTAGACTAGGCAGCTGATTTTTCCAAGATAAGGAGCTGTGTGAATATAGAGCCAAAAGAAGAGGCCTCCCTAGAATAACTGATCTGCACTTCAGCCCTAACATGGCAGAACAGATCAAGTGTGCACTTCTGTGATTTACTGAGTGGCAACAGCACAGAAAAATACTTTTTAAGCACTTTGGCAAGCAAATTTAACTCTTCCTCGAATAAATGTGAGATTTTCCTGAATAACAGAGTGAGAAGTAATACAAGATCAACAGCGATGAGTAATAATGACACACGTTTTCACTAAATCAGATGATCAGCAATTAAACTGATGTATTATTAATATCCACACATACTTAACTTTTGAACCATCACTGCTACTGCAGATATACTGAAGTCTAATCTTGTGAAAACAAAATTCCGTGTTATAGGAAAAAAGCTTCAGTGTGTCAAGGTTTACATTGTTACAGACAACTGCCTAATCCATACCAGCAAAACAAATAACCATTCGAACGGAACTTAAAACAAAATTTGGGTACTTCTATGGAGATAAGAGTCCCCAAAATCATGCTGGTAAGCAACAACAAAAATAAAAATACATTTGCATACTAAATATAACATGAACTAAGAAAATTAAAAAGAATGCGCATTCCCGTTAACCTTGTAAAATTGAGTATTTCACTAGAGTACTGAACTAGCGTAGTAGTTACTACCAAGCATCCCCTCATTTTCTAGGCTTTGTCTTCCATATTTCTACATTGTACATGTGTAAAGTACTACTGGGGTATTAAGACAGACATCTTGAGCTGGCACTCGGTATTTAGGTAGCTAATATGGGTGCAAACATTGAACTGTGTTTTTGTCATGCTCTTGTGATGAAGAATTTTTCATCTCCTGGATGATCTTTTCTTTCTGGATTCCCCTGTACATCTACACATACACAACGTATCTGTATTCGATGACCCTGTAACTGCTTCACGAGAACTCAGTAGTACGCAATGTCAGGTTAATAAACAGACAGAAGAGCTAAATTTTAACCTCCTCCTTACTACAAAAACTCAAAGCTTACTTGGTACCCACCTGGTAGAGATAAGACAGTGACACCACAGAGAGATAAGAAGCACACACCAAGGGCTGCAGACACCCTGTGTCCACACAAAAGGAAAATAAAAAAAAGTAAATAACGCAGGCTTTTGAGTCCACTTGTTTACCTAACATCAGAGTTGCAGCATCCAGGGAGTCCCTTCCTTCTTCATCAGGATGTCAGAAAGCATATATGTGCCCTGAGAGCTGCTGGTTTTTAGAAGATTAATGAGAGCTCTTAATAAACCAGAGCCCACAGGCCCAAATGTGGCCCAGCCCAGTCTTGGCAGCTCCCATCGTTCTGCAGGAGCACAAGCCAACAAGGAGATGGTGCAAGAGTCTGTACCTGCCTGGGATTGCAGGGCTCGATGCTAATTCCAGCAACAGAGAAGAATGAGGAAGATGTGCTATGCCACCCTCAGTACAACACAACGACGCTTTTCAACTGGCGCTCTGCAAATACAGCTTCAGCAATCCTGCTATAGAAGTCCTTCAGTCCCACTGCTTGAAGCACTAGGAGCTTCTACTGTGAAGCTACAGGTATCGCCTGGGTGCTTCACCTGGAACACGGAGAACCACCTCTGGAGCCTTCCACATGCCACACAGAGCTGGAACCTGCATCCTCAACACTGTATAAAATAATGCAATAAGAATAAATGACTGGAAAAAAAGGGCTCTAAAATCAGAAGACAAAGCCAGGGAGGGACTTATTTTATAGTACATGATTTAAAAAAAAAAAAAAAAAAAAAGGCAGAAGGTTGTAAAGGAAATTGCCAAAGAACAATCCCACCAAGTTAACTCTTCTGTTGAAATAAAGCCCACTGCTATTCACCCATGTGGGTATTGGGTCTGGCTTACTAGAAACAAGCAGCAATTGCCCACGGGATACTCTCCACAGTAAAATACATGAATTCTAAAACTGAAGTAGATTTTTTAAAAAAATATTGCAAAGGACATAGAAAGTGTATTTAAAACAGAGGTACTGGTAAAGAGCTTTCATCATAGTAATAGATTAAGAAATGCAACAAGCAAAAGCTCTTAAACTTCTCCTCCCCGGCTCCAAAAAGCGTTTTTGCATAACTTCTCAGCAGTTTCATTCCCCACTTTCTCCTTCTCAATTTGTGACACAGGAAAAGCCATTTTGGACCAGATTGTGACATGAAGTGACACAGCAAATGAACTTCCCTCCCAAACGTCACCAAGAGGAAACTGGAATATTGCATGATACTGTAACTCCCCAGGTTTCACAAGAAAATATACTCTGCATTCATCATATTGCCACTAACGAATTGTAACAGAAGTCAGCCAAATGTGAAGACAAGAAAAATACTGAACAAGATATTTACTTAACAGGCAAGAATGTTCATACACCTCATTTTTCAGGGTAGTCTCATCCTCTACGTGACAGACCAGAGTTTCCTGATGTAATAACCAAGAGCGAAATCTTCATATGACCAAGACCACAAGCCACTTCTCCAGCCCATGTCCTCCCACCTCCTTCACCCCAGGACTCCAAACCACAACCCACGCTTCCTCCTGCATCCCAGACGTGCTGCCTGCCACAACACAGCAGGGTGGACAACCCGGTGCTGCTATCCCAGAATCACAGAATGTTAGGGATTGGAAGGGACCTCGAAAGATCATCTAGTCCAATCCCCCTGCCGGAGCAGGAACACCTAGATGAGGTTACACAGGAAGGTGTCCAGGCGGGTTTTGAATGTCTGCAGAGAAGGAGACTCCACAACCTCCCTGGGCAGCCTGTTCCAGTGCTCTGGCACCCTCACTGTGAAGAACTTTCTTCTCATATTTAAGTGGAACCTCCTGTGTTCCACTTTGTATCCATTGCCCCTAGTCCTATCATTGGTTGTCACCGAGAATTCCCAGATAGAAACCTGCCTGCAGCCCATGCTCTCTGCGCATCGAATCCTGACGTGCAGGCTTTTGTTGCTGCAGTGAAACCACGAGCCGTGTCTGAACGGTTTGTGAGCCGTGAGTCTGACACCAGCTGATATCAATTGGACATCTAAAAGCATGCAGCGGGAAGTGATGAACAGAAGTTGCAACCTCTCTAATTCCTGCTTTGGATTTGCAGTCAGTTGCCATCCACTCAGGCGAAAGAAAGCAAACTGGCAGGACAGTCTTCTCTGCACACCCACATTTTGCAAAGCGGGTCCAAAACCACCAGAGATTAGCAGTTGTAAGGTCCCTTTTGGCCCACCAAAAATACGTTTCTTTCCAGACTTTGTTCCACTGCCAAATAATTTGTTTTACGCGACTTACTTTACCTTAGTACCGAAATAGAGCGCTAAGCACCAGGCACGCCGGGGGATTTCCCGGTCCCGGCCTCCCCGGCCGGAGCAGCGCGGGGTTCACCTCTCTCCATCTCCCGCACTCCGGTTCTCGGAAAAGCGAAGCTGTCCGGAGCGAGGTCACCCGACCGCAACCTTTCCCATCATCAGCTCTTACATTCGGACGGAGCCAAAATTAAGAGAACAGCAAAACACACGTCTAATGGCCAAACCACGGACGGTGCCGGCGTGCAGCGCTCGCCCGACACGGCGGAGGGGCAAGCGCAACTCTCTCCGCACCGGGAGGAGAGGGGCGGCCGGCCGGCAAACACCCCCCCTAAGTTTCTGGGAGGTCCTTTCCGATGGGAAACAGCGGGAGCCCGCAGGGCCAGACCCCCCGCTCCTCCGGGCCGCCCTGCACCGCACCGCGGGTCTCACCTGCCGTGTCCCAGATGGAGATGTTGTACGGCCCCCACTGCTTCAGGTAGAAGGCACCGCCGACGGTGCTGACCGTCTCCTGGAAGCGCTTCTCCATGTAGCGGTGCAGCAGGGACGTCTTGCCCACGTTCATGTCCCCCAGCAGCACCACCTTCCCGTCCGGCTTCTTCATCGCGGCCGGGCCTGCCGGCTCCCGCCCGCCCCCTTCCCCCGGGCACCCGCCGGGCCGCTCCGCCCGGAAGCGGCGGGACAAGGGCCGCTCTCCGCGGGCAGCCAAAACTTCGGGGGCTCCGCCGGAGCCGCCGCCGACGCGATCCGGCCCCGGCTCCTCCTACCCCCCGGCCCGGCCCCGCTCCGCTCCTGCCCCCGCCCTCCGCCGGCGCCAGGGGGAGGGGACGCGGGCGGGGAGCCGGCCGGAGCTCCGCGAACCCCCCCGACCCCACCCCGGGCCTCAGCCTCAGCCCTGCCCCGGAGGAGCTGGGCGGTGTGTCCCGGCCGCCCCGCTCCCTCCCCGCGGAAAGCGGGAGGCTGGCGGGCTGCCGAGAAGCCGCTTCCCGCGGGGGTGCGGAGCCGCAGCTGGACCACGCTGAGCCTTCGGGGGATGCTGATGCGCCCCGGGCTGCCCAGGTCTCTCCAGCCGGAGATAACCAAGTAACCAGCTCCGCAGCTCTCCCGGAGCCCAAGCGGAAAGCCCGCTCCCCTCCCAGAGTGCAGATGGGGGAAGCAGAAACTTGCTGCGAAATAAGGGGCTCCCAGGGAGCTATGAGAGTTACCAGGCAAACACGTTTGCCTCGGTGAGAGGCAGGTTTCCCGTAGCAATCGGGGGTTATTTTCCAAGTGGCAGATCTACCCACTGTCATAGTCGGTTGCCCAGCTGCTGTAATTCAGTTTAATTCCAGTTCAGGTGGCAGAATTGCAATCATCTTAATTACCCAAAGATCTAGCCTATCATTTTTGCATCTTCGCGCCAAACAAATCCAGAAAAATATTTTAATAGGATGTAAACACCTTACGAATTTTGGTCGAGGAAAGGGATAACGTGCAGACCAACTGGAGGGGAAACAACTGGTAGAATATTTTAAAGATAATTTACTGGTTATCAATTTCCTCTCATTCCCCACACGAAAGCATTCAGATAGCAGCACTTTTCATGATAAATGAACACGCATCCTCACACTTCCATGTCTCGTGTTGAAACTGCTAGAATTTCTTTAGCCAGTCTAGGTTTCACGTTCATGAGATGCTTTGATTTTTGCTTACCTGCTAAAAAGGAATAGCTCTGTAGCAGTATTTTTTTAAGCCATGCCCTGTTAATTTTGCTTATTCTGCTTTTACTGCCCAGATTTGTGGTTTTGCAGCTGTATCTGGTGATACATAATTTCAGTTCAGAATTGGATACCTACCGAATATTAAAGTACTAGAGATACCTGAAGAGGCAGGATCTTGAATTATTTGGAAAAAAAAAATTACAAGGGACTCCAAAATAATAATATGGGATGTGATTCGGGGCTGTGTGAAATACTATTGGGAGGTGGGGGCGTGTTTCACTTTCATTATTATATGGCAGTATTTTTCTGTGGTATGTGCAGCCTTTGCCTCCGGTTCCCATCTCCTGCCTGGATTCCCATCTCAGTCCCAGAACTGGAAAAAAGAAACTCATTGAACCAAAGTGCTTCTCTGAGGTAGTGTAAAGCAAGCAGGTTTCTTCCGGGTGCCTGGTATGAAAGCATATAAAGAAAATATGTTCTCTTGGCATGGATACTATTTGCAAATTCTCATGTGCAATGTAAGTTACACCCTTTTGAACTGGCAGGCACCATTTCAGAAAGAGAAAACAAGTGTTGTATCTAAGAGTTTAGACCATGAAGATCTGAACCAGTAAAGGGACCCTTGGTGTATGTACTCTCACCTTATGTGTTGATTTACTGCTCATATAATAAAGAAATACCTAAAAGCTTACGTATAATTATTCATTTACAGCAGGGCTTCTGCTAACCGAATCATAGTAGTTAAAGCACTTAAAACAATTCTTTCTGTATTTTAGCAAGATTCTGCTGTACGTGAGTTACTTTCATGTACTACTGAAATGTAGTTCTTCCTCATATTCGAAACAGGTATCGATAGTTTCTAACAGTGGTGCAGACAAGTTAGGACAGAAAGCAGTTTCAACAATAGGGTGAAAATGCAATTGAAATGTTAGGTTTTGTTAATAAATAACATGCACTACAAAAAGAGAACACTGTTCCTGTCACAGATGTTTTCCACAATTTCTTGAAACAGATATCCACATTCCCACATTTCTGAGTGTGTGCCTTTCCAGCTAGCAGCCTTCAGTCAGACAAGGAACCCTCCTGATAGTGTCACCAGACTATTTTCACTGATGGCAATGTATTACTTTTGTATGTTAACCATAGCCTAGCTAAATGAGATGACAAATCCATCAGGCCGAATACTTGTTTGAACCTGGTATCACAGCTAACAACTCTGACACAGCCAGGCACGTGCATTAACCCCCTACTACGCATCTCCCGTTCACCACCTACTTAAAGGATCATCTCCATTTCAGAGTAATCTGCCCCTAATAATCAGATGCAATAAGGTGGGAGAGTACTGTGTATTGTTTCAGATCCTTGGGAGAATTTAGGAAAATGGCAACATGGACAGGTTCCAGGTATGTAGAAGGGCTCTGGACATAAGCCCTTAAGTACTCGAGGTTGCGAAGTCCTCAGCAATCTGAGCTTCCACTGACCTCAGGAGAACATGTTCACTAGGGACAGCACAGTGTGTTTGGTTATTACTGCCGACGTCTCCTTATATGAATGCATTTCAATCTACAGCATACAATTTAAGTCGCCTGTTGTTAAAGTCGAATGTCTCATGATAGTCTGTAATGCAATATAGATAATAACAGAGCGTATGTGAAAATATTTGGGAAAACATTAAGAGCCTGTAATTTGCTCTCTAGCCCTCAGATGCATAGGCCTGTTGCAAGATAATTTCCCCAAATCACTGAGTCGTCTGTAGCAGGAGGTCTCCATCGTAGTGAGTATGGGCATGAAGAATGTCAAAAGTTGCCTAATAGGAAGGAATATGGAATACTTTGTTGTCTGGGTAGTGCATGTGTGCAGGCTGCACACATTGTCTGGGATTTGTTTGTTTTTCACTTTAGAGCATCTGAGGACACCATTTAATTACAGTGCAGTTGTTCATTAGTCTTCCTGACGGTATGGCGACATGGTCACCATGGTTGGTCTCCAGATGTTCTGGAATTCAGACACTTGGGCTAGTCTATGGAGGTGGAGGATGCATTAAAGTTTCCTACCAATTCCCACGCTAGAGTAAAACCCCCTCAAGAATGGGAATGTCAGCCTCGTATGCCAGATAACAATCTGATCCAGTAATGACTGTACTGGTGTCAGGGTAACTCAACCTTTCTATTGCCCCACAGTATGAAAGCTGCCTAATTTTGCAGGAGAAAATTAGAGCCCATCCATTTGTTTCCTTGCCAGCCTTCTCTAGGTATTTATATACATTGTCCTGCCTATTGGCCCCATTTGGACTCCAGGCTAACAGCATTTTGTGAGTTCACATGGAGTGAAATGTTTGTCACAGAACAGGGTTGATTTCTGCTGAGTTGATCTTCTTTTGGAGACAAACTGAGCAAGTGTTTGAAGGTGTATGTCATGCCAGCTACTGACTTCTGCCCCCAGCATGTCACAGGTTTGCTGTGGCCTTGGTGTTCAGCACCTCAATCTGTCTCTCTTTTTCCTACTCTGGCAGTGTCTCTGTCTTCTGGGATGTTGAACGCCCATGACCAGATGAGCACTTTCTGAAGATACCATAGAGGACCTCAGTGGGACTGTTGGTAATGATAAAGGAGGTACAAACTGCTGAAAGAAGCACATTGCTTTTTAAACTCAGACAAATCCATAAAATGGAGGCATGTATCTCCATTATCTATTGAATCCTAGACAAGACCTTATAAACAAAAGAGGAGGGCAATAAAGGAGGCTTATTTGTCATCCTCAAAACGTGCTGGCACTCCAGTGGTTTAGTTGTTGCACCTCTTTGCAAAGCGTGAGGTCACTGCAAAAGCTGTGAACAGGTAGCAGTTTGTGAAACATGGCAATTTCTGGTTTTGTTTCTGCTTATTGCCTTCCTTTATGACTTCTATCTTCTAAATGAACGTGCATGTTCATTAAACAGAAATATTTGCACCCATCATCTTCCAGACAGCCCTAACTACAGCTCACTCTCAAGGTGCTCTCTTTCAGGACACAAAGCCTGAAAGAGCTATTCATCACATTGCTACTACTATGTCTACATATTTAACCTTACATAGACTAGGTTCTTCCTCTTCACCCCACAGATTAGTCCACAACCTAGATGCCCTATGCAAGGTAAACTGCCCTGCACTTTAAATTGAGAGCTAGTTTGCTGTCTCCAGGGTTGCAGTTCCACCCCTTTCTGCCTCTCCTTTTCCCACTCCCTCCCTTGTGCTGGCACTGATTTCTGCTTGGCCTTTCCCTGAGCTACCTGCGCTTGGAGCTGATGAAAAACTAGCTCAACAGTAACAATGAGTAGTTTTCTGCTGGTTTTGTGATCAGGACAGAGCGGGGTGATGAGGTGGTTGGGGCCACTGAGCTTAATTTTCCTGGGGCTTGAGCTGGGCAGTGCTGGATGCTCACACCAGCGAGGTCCACGGGCCTTTGCTTCCACTCAGGAAGTGTCCCTGCTCTGCTCCCTTTTCAAATCCCACAGCTCTTGGAGAGCCTCAGTTGTAGGGCTGTTTTCTTTCACCAGGACTAGACAAGCATATTGCTGTATTACTTCTGCCTGGTAGGCGTCCAAATCACAGGGCATGGAAAATGAGATGGGTAAATCAATCAGCCTGAGACATCCTTATCACGGAAAAGCCTGACCTGGATGATTAGAATTTGCCTGTGTTACAGGCAGCTGAAAAGAAGGTCTTAGAAACCATGCAACTTGAGTTGTAGATACAGCCACCAAGCTGCAGCAAATTCTTCCCTGATGCACAGATTCTAGAGATCCAGATGAAAACAGGGGCTCAGGACAAACTCGCCATCCTGGTGGGGAGCCTTTGTTACTTCTGTTGGGGAGCAGCCCTGCTCTATCCACACCACCAGCCAGCTCAATTCTCTCCTTACTAGTACTTCCCATTCACCAAAATCCTCTGAGCCCTCCGGTATTTTGTACCTATCTAGATAGACTGATGTGTTTTACCGTAGGAAGGTGTGGCAGTTGCACACACCCCGATAAGCTGCAGAGCTTTCAATAGGACAATTGATTTCTCTTTAGCACCTTCTGTGCCGCACTGTGGCTGTCCTCACATACACACCTTGGTGGATGCCGACAGTCACATCCCTCCACCGCCGGGGCATGGTAACTCCTCACGGAGACCTCTCGTCAGGTGAGAAGGCAGGAGGGGCAAGACCCTTGGTCAATGGACAGGGTCTTCAGCCAATGAGGTGCCCAGGACCAGAGAAGCTTCAGAACCATGCTTGTGATGACCACAGACAGATCTGACCTGGCTATAAAACGGGGTTCCCGCTGAAGACCCCTTTGAGTGGTCTTCTCAGAGCAGCAAGACTCTGAATGGAGCCCACCCCTTAGATCAGGGACGCTATCTAGGGAGAATTCCTGGGATTGAGAGCCCTTACCTTCTCCTCGGTTAGTGATTATTTCTTCTGGATGTATCCATGAGTGAGCCCTTGCCCACTCCAGGCAAGCAATTATTTCTTCTGGGTAGCCTTGAGTGAGAGAGGCTTCTCTTTTGAGTGAGTGTGTGCATGCTGTGGATCGTCATTCTTGTGTGGCTGTACAGTAATAGTATCCCCAACTGGTATATCAAACCTATAGTTTATTAAATGTTGCTGGAGTGTTGATTGATTTTGGATTACCCCCTCACTTGCATTGGTTTCTGTTGTTGGGTTTCGGTCTGTCATTTTGTTTCGGTTTCAGTTCCAAATTAAAGTTGGTTTAAGCTTACATTTGCTTGGAGTCAGTTTGGGGTGTCTCCATGACAGAAGGAATCAGTGCTGTACTTTTTCTAGACTTCCTGCTATACAAAAGAAAAAAATTTTTTTTCTGAATTTCAGGGGGCTTTGTGTAGATGTATTCACCAAACAACTGGGAAATACAGGATTGAGAGCTTGATCAGAAAGTAAGCAATTGTGATTCAAAGTGATCACAATACAGGAAGTTCAGGTAAGTGCACAAAATGTGAGTTTTGCATAGATTTCTTTCTTCTAACTGCAGCATTTTAAGGTATAATCAGACTCCATCAACACATGAGAACCCAAGGCTATCCTACTATTCTATCATGTTCCTGGAGTTTAATAGGACACTGTGCATGGATGTGTACAGAGGTCTATATGCCTACAAGAAGTCAGAGAATTATGGCCTACAAAAAAATGTGTTAGGTTTTCACTCTTTCCAACATCATGAAAGGGATGGAGCAAGCTGGCTGGTAGTAAGGCAGAATTTGCTTTAGTTCCTATAAACTCATGAAGATTCTTGGTAATGAGAAGCAGATCCATGTATCTATGAGAAGATTGCAGCAGCCCACGAATGGGAACCTGAATGCAGGTTTGGCAGAATCAGATGGCACAATCCTAGTGACCAATAATGACACACAAGCCCAAACAAATGCAACTTGTGACCTTTAAATATGAAGTTCTTTTCATAACTCAAGTTTGTGGCAGTTGGAAGAACTTTATTTTTATTTGCAAGTTCAATACTGTCATCATGTGAATCGCTAAAGAAAGCAACATACACAGAAGAATAGACCTGTGTTTTCAGCTGAGCCTGCCTCATCACTACTGATATTCATGCATATCAAGTATCTTCTTCATTTTATACCCTAATTTTAAGTCATTTCTCTAGACTGTGAGTCATAGCTATTCCTTATGAAGAAATCCACACAATGCCATGCTTGTCAGCATTGTTCCTTGTCAGGAAGAAAAGGCCACTGAAGAGTGTCACAGACAGCTTTGCCTCACGGCAAAATCACATCCAGACAGGCGTTATACTTTTGTCCTGCCTCCAGCCCTGTTACTACACTTTTATTTCACCTCTTGCCTGGTTGAGCCACTGTGATCCCATTTTTCCTTTGTCTTTGAGCTCCTCCCCACCCACGCTGGCAGTATGCAGAGAGAAGTGGGCCTTCTCCTCTGGGCACTTCTAAAGGTCAGAAGAATTTGATTGAATTCAGCAGTAAAGAACAGCTGTCCCCTTTTTATTCCTTTACAGAAAGATAACATGGTGACCTTCAAAGCGTGAACTGATCACTGCAAAATGAAATTTAGCACAAGGATCTCTCCTGAAAGCACGGAAGCCCCTTCATGGGCTCTTGCTTCACCCACCCAGGTCTGGCCTTTGGGCAAGGGATGCACCTGGTGGACAACAGAACGTATTTGTAAGGGAAATATTAAAGTAATGAGGAGTGTAAAGACAGTAATGATTTAGTTATATATGTGTGAAGATGGGACTTGAAGATTAAGGGTGGAGAAAGGATGATCAAAGTGGGATTTAGAATATGAAAATATAATTGATATCAATAGATTTTTGGACAGTAACAATGGAAATTTTTGCTGAAGTTTGTAGTCTTCAAGTTAGAATAAGATTTTCAAGTCCTCTTCTAGTGCTAGTTTAGAACTAGAAAACAGGATGCTATGATAGCTTCATTAGTAACAGTTATTCTGTAACAGAAAATCTTTCCCTCCTAGAATATTAAAGAGGACTTCCTAGTTGCTTTCTAACTTGTATCAGAGTATTTCAGATTTGAGTTGATAGCTAGTTACCTGGACTTTTGCTGTATCAGACATTATATCTACACACTAAAGCCTACCAAAAAAGGTTTGTTAAAATAGTTTCAAACACATCATAAGGGTAATATCATTACATTTGAAACATTGCTGTACTGTAGTATCCTGTTGAGAGTTTACATAAAGATGCTGCATTCCAAATTGCCTATTTTTCTGTGTCTTTAACCAAATATTCATGATTAAAATAAAGGGCACCACTCCCCAGTGCAGCCCTTTACATCACAGTGTTTCTGGAAATCCATTTCTGTGTCATTCTTTGGAGTGCATTTTCAGTTTCACTTTTTATAAATTTGCTGTTGATGAATCTTATGAAACTGTTCTGGTTTGCTTTTGCCCTTTCTTTTTTAATAACCAAGCTTTCCACCATTACTCACCTCGGGTACTCCTCCAGAAGCCTTATTGAGATCAATGGAACTATTCATAGCCAAGGTATAAATAAGCATGATGGGATTTGACCTTCAGCCACCTCAAAAAAATATTATCCCATCTAATTATATAGACATAATCCTGCTCTAAATTCAAGAGGAAAAATACTTTAAAATCACTTCTGACAAACAGTGTCTACTGTTCACAGCTGAAACTGAAACTTTTTTCTGGTGCTATAATACAATTATCCTCTATGTAGTTCTGTTATGGGAAAATTTGATGCAAGCTTGAAACACCAAGTGAGAGCAAACATAATTGCAGGTTGATTTTCTTTGGCTGTTTAGTTATCAGTAATAATTAGTATTTTCATGACGTTTTCATCTTCAGAGCATCGCAGAAAACGCAGCACTACATTCTGTGCTGATTTGTGCTTACGCCAGCTTCACTGAAACATTGCTTAAATTGTTTATGGGAGCAAATCAGTTCTGTATTTGGACTGACAACCTCACTGGTTGGTTCCAGCACCTTTGAGTATGAGGTATCCCAACATTCCTTCACACCCGGGGCAAGAAACTCTTAAATCAGAGAGAAAACTTAGAATCATAAAAGGTGGAAGAAGGAAAATGCTCAAGGAAGAAAGTTTTTACTATGAGGGGTTTTTTCATAGAATGTGAGTTTTATGTATGCTTTTAGCACACTTAGAAAACTGCTTCTGTGAGATAGAGGAAGTTGCGGAAATTATTAATGCTTGTTGATATTTAATCTAAATCCCTAAATTAAACAGAAGTGCTGGGTGAAACTCATTCCAAATTTGATATGATATAATCTAATTGACTTCAAACACCTGCTTCTGTCTAACGTCATCTGTTTAAGGAGTAAAAATAACAGGGTAAAGAGCACTTTTAGAACATATTGGAGATGTCAATGTAAGATATTATTACTGGAGTGAGCTCGTTCCTATTTAATTCTCTATGATAATTCAAATAAAGAAGCCTGTAATTCTCTAAAGATAGATGAGATTACTATAAAACGGCATAGCAAGATTGCTATTCTTAGAAAAGGAGAAAGAAGGCAATTAATTTACTATAGACAAATGAAACCGAATGGAAAAAAAAAAATGAAATTAAATGGCGAAACAAAAGGAGGTTTGTCCAAAAGAGAAGAGACAGGACACAAAATGTAAACCAAAAGCTTCATTATAGAATAGATACATGGAAAATGCGAATGGAAGAGGGTAAAAGAAAAAGTAGATAGGAATATCCACTCTGGTTGGAAGACATCAGTGACTGTAGAAGAAGATTTCCATTCTCGGTGAAATGGCAGGTAGGGACCCGATCACGTAGCCTGTTGCTGGTCAGTTGGCTGCTGAAGTGTTTTATTAGCTCTTAGGAATACTATTAACAGTCAAAAGCATATCTAAATGAAGCCTATGCTAAAATTCTTCTATGAAGAAGGATGGACTTGAATTTAAATTCTGTCATGAGTTTTTGATTAGGGTTATAAATTAGCTAACTTCTGGACATATGGAAAATGGATAGTAACAAAAGGAAGTTAAAAACAGTAGAATAAAATGGACAAATCACAGAGAACACTTGTTAGCCGTATTCTTCAGAGCAGATAGAAAAAAATCCATCCATTTCAGTGAGCTTCGGGTCAAAGCCTGTGTTTCGGTGGATAAGGCACACAAGCTCACAATGTGCTTATGTTCATTGTAAGTACATCTTGTGATCATGAAAGAGAGAAGTTTTGTAACAAACCTTTGTAAGAAAGCACAAGAACTGTAACAACTTGAAACTCAAAGCCTTTTTAATATGGAAGAATTTAGGCAATCCAGGGAATGGAAGTGGAATCTGTTCTCCAGAGAAAACATTTACCTCATCACCTCTGTCCTCAAATTGCCAATACAAAGGATGAAAAAGTAGTGGGAAGCTAACAATAGTGAGAGCAGCCATTACAATATTGTGGCAGAAGGTTTAAAACTGAAGGAAGTAATTGTTTTTTTTCTCAGTGCATGATTACGTTGCAGAACTCCTTGCCTCATGGAGGCCAAAAGTTAAAAAAAAAAAAAGTTAGACTGACGTAAATCAGAAAGCCTCGAGGCTGCTGATTCTCAGACACTCGCAGCATTTCCCAGGAAAGAGCTCCTGTACGCCTGCTCTGATTCCCACTTGAATCCCCCTCACCTCTGTGAAAGGAATGGTTTGATGAAGCAGCCCCTGAACCGCCACATAGCTGCATAGAAACATAAACAGAAATTTGCGTCGGGTTGTCTTAAAGCATTAATCTAAAAGCTACGGCATTTCAGGAGATGGAAATGACGGCTTGTTTGTCCCTCCTGTGGGACACTGAGATTTTGAGGAGTGGTCAGGGTAGGAGATGGCTGTGGAAAGAGGTTGCAAAGGTCTCCCTGATTCTGGGCTAACTCATCCTCTAGTATAAATTAGACCAACATGAAGTTTGACAAGTGTCCAAGGCTTTATTTCTCAAGTTTTCAAATAAAAAGCCATAAGTGCTCTCTTGCTTATCAGTTGTCAGCTGGAAGGGTCATAAAACTTACATTGACGTGACCCATCTAGTTGAAAGGAAAGAAGAAATTAAGGATTGTGGGGTTTAGGAAGAAGTATAATCTATACTGGATTTAAGCAAAGAAATGGACAGATAGTAGAGTCATAGAACTGAAAAAGTTTTGCAAAAACTGCATAACTTGATCGAAACTTAGATGAGGGTAGATGTTTGGCCTTGAACTATCTCGAACTGTCTGAAAGCAGCTGTAACTTATTATTCCAGCCTTTGTAACTTCCTCCCGTCTGGTCTTCTGAGAGATTTTTCTGTTCAGGTTTTTTATTAGGTCTCCCTGGCAAGGCAGGTGGCTGCTTGTGCCCCATTTGTTTCATGCTGGAAATAAAATCGAATCACAAGAGGCTACAGAAATAAGTGGTTCATATTTTCGCCCTGCTAAAATAAACATTAACTCTGAGCCTTCAAATGTTTTCAGGAGATCTGACCCAGAATTTATCAGGCACTTGAAATAAACTTTTAACTATTAACCAGTAATGAAGGCTGGCTTGGTCACATTCTGAGATCAGCCATTGCTGCGGAATGAGATAATTCATGACCTTGACAAACCGGATTTCTGATTACAGGAAAAAATAAAAAGGTGCCTCTTCTAAGAGAGGAGTAGATTAGCATCTGCAATTTGTGCATATTAATTGCATTAATATAATATGATAACAAATGTAGCAGTAAAAGTAACTGTTCACCAGGGCTTACTCAGGGGCAAACAGTCCAGCCTCCACTTTTGACATCGTTTACCTGAATTAGCAGAATTGTATTCTAGCGTTCTTTACGGTCCGATTTTTTTGCAGAAAACAAAACCAAAAAAACTGGATGTGGGTGGGCTCTTAGGACCTTCGCTCACCATGGGAAGCATCCTGTGAGAAGCAACTCATCATGGAATTGGTGGGAGCGGAAGCCGTTGTTTCCACAGCACAAAGGACCTTTGTACCTGTACCATAGGTGCAAAGCAGGTAACCTGCCAGGAGCTTCATGAATCAGTCTGCTGGAGCTCATAACCTCCATCTTCTGTGGCTGCACCTGAACTGAGCCATGGATACATGGGGTATCTTGTCCTGAGAGCAGCCTGTTGCTTTCTTTCAGCCTGTGAGCCATGTTTCTGCCTCATATTTCCTGGACTGAATGGTTCGGGTGTAGGCTATGCAGTCAATGAAGAGAGGTGTTTTTGAAGGCCTCCTGTAGGAGACCTTGTCAGCTGATGTAAGTGCCCCCAGGGTGAATTATTTCTCATTTATTAACAATGACGTTCATCTACTATTGTGTTACCCCTTCAGTTAAATCCAGTTAAGATTCTCTGAATTTTTACTTGGTCTTTCCTGGACATGGGTAAATGAAAGAACTTGAAGCAGGAGGGATAACTTGCCAGAAGAAACGGTGAGCAAGTAGAGAGGGTTGATGTCTGGGTCAGTGGAGACAAACGGGAACCTCAGCACAGCAATTTACTCCACCTTGCAAATGGAATGGGGTGAAACAACCTGCTTAGCCAAGGCATGGTAAGACAGGCGGTGTTAGAGAAATTAATCCTACACATTGTACCATTTGTGAGAGTTACCTCATTCAACTCTCTTCCTTAAGTGACCTTTCATCTTCTTGTATTTTACATCTCAAACCATGTCATATCTAATACAGAAACTTCATACAACCCTCTGTCAGCTTTTTGTCATGAAGAAGTGTAGTATTAATTTCTAGCATGTTTTCCACTCATCGGCTATATTTTTAATCCACAAAAATGCTTTGGCTGTCACAGTCTGATGCCTAATGAAGCATCTCCCTTTTCGATCACAGTTCTTTAAACGTGTTCCTAAGCAGGAGAGAGGAAAAAAACAAAAAAAAAGCTAGCACAAGTTTAGCCAGACTTTCAAAAGGCTTTAACAAGACTGGCTATATGAGGTTATCAAAAATACTGAATAGTCGTGGGCCAAATTTAGCAAACATAGTAGGGGTTTTGTTAATATCTGCTGTGCATTTTTTCTTTTGAGACTTCATGATTCCTTTTGTAACTTCCAGAGGTTTTTGTTTAAAAACACACAATAAGATATTAATTCAGAATGGATTAAAAATTCACACAATACTGTAGTTTCATGGCTGAATGCTCAAGGTCACCTCTGTGACATGTTTTCCAGTAAGTAAGAGAAAAAAATTATTTCCATTTGACTCAAATTGTGTCAAAGAGATGAAAGCTGAGTCAATGTATCTTTACCCCTTACTATTGCTAACACAGCAGAAGCCTGTGGGTGGGAATTATGATAGTCTGAACTACTTGGAGCTGTAGTCGTGAATTTGGCTGCAATGTAGGCGTACCCATAGAGGCGTTTCTATTTTGACTAAGAAAATGAGGATTTTCATGTGTTGCATCCACTTCCCCTCTCTGACTAGGCACGTTTTTCATCAGAAGATGAAGGCAGGGAGCTCTCTGCTCACACGTGCCATCCCTCATAGGTGCTTTACAGGACTTTGTCCAAAATCATGGGAGTTTGGTGACCGTGATCCTTGCTTCCTCTGTGATGATGTGAAATTACATCCTCCCAAACATGAAATGGTTAAGAAGTCCAGTTTCTTCAGTTCCATGGGATTTGTAGTCATTATCCCGAGAGGATACCCTTTGGAAGATAGATATCCTTTTGGAAGATATTCTGGAAGAATCTACAACATAAGTTAGTGCCTAGTCTCATACTATGGTAAGTGAGGGTTTTGTGGATTTATGTTGTCATGTCTTGAAAGACAAACTACTTCAATCACGACAGGACATTCAAGATATGACTGTATTATGGGGCATGATGGCATCTCTCTGTTGCCAAGTCTGGACGCTAAAAAACTCATGTCCTGATTTTATGCTTGAAGCACCATACACATCCTTTCATTGTCCCTTTTTTCCTATGGGAAAGAAAACTTGGTGTTCAGACAGGAGGGAGCAGGTGCAATCTCAGGCAGGTGCGAACTTGGTCAGGCGCCTTTATCTGGACAAGTAGGAGAATCAAGACTGCAGACATATATCACAGTATCACGGAATGTTAGGGATTGGAAGGGACCTCGAAAGATCATCTAGTCCAATCCCCCCGCTGGAGCAGGAACACCCAGATGAGGTTACACAGGAAGGCGTCCAGGCGGGTTTTGAATGTCTCCAGAGAAGACGACTCCACAACCCCCCTGGGCAGCCTGTTCCATATATGCAGTATACGTGCCCCGACTGCCAAAAACTGGAGGAATTACTTCTGAAACAAGCTCCTGCAAAGCAAAAAAAAGTGATTGCCATTTCTCTCAGGCGTATTTTTTTCAAAAATCTCCCCTGTTAAACGTGCAGTATGTGTTATTAATATTTACCTTACAAAGAAGGATAAGACATGCTGGATGCCATGCGAATGCTTGGGATGTGCGCGGTCCCAGACGAGCCTGAAAAACAGAAGGTAATTTTTTCAGTGCACAACAAGGCGCGGGGAGAAGGAAGAGCCGGGGGGTGCCGGGGTTTCCCTGCGGGGCTTGGCAGGGCCGGCAGGCGGCAGCACCGCTCCCCCAGCGCCCGGCCCCGCCGGAGCCTTCGGACGGGCCGGGACCGGGGGCGGGGGCGGAGCAGCGACCGGGGCGGGGGCGGGGGGCGGAGCCGCGATCGGGGGCGGGGACGGGGTAGGGGGCGGGGCAGGGGGCGGGGCGATCTCGTACCGGGCGCTGTTCGTGAGCAGCCAGCGCTCGCTGCTCCGCCCCGTGTGCCGGGGTCTTAGCGCAGGTGTCTCCGCTACGGTGACCTTTATGTATTTTGGGGTTCTGCTCTTTCCAGCCCCTAAATCCCAGTAGCTCTCGGTGATAGAGCGGGAGACAGCCAGGCTGCCTGCACTTCCCTGATCATGGAATCATAGAATAATTTGGGTTGGAAGGGACCTCCAAAGGTCATCTAGTCCAATCCCCCTGCAATGAGCAGGGACATCTGCAACCAGATCAGGTTGCTCAGAGCCCCGTCCAGCCTGGCCTGGGATGTCTCCAGGGATGGGGCATCCACCACCTCTCTGGGCAACCTGGGCCAGTGTCTCACCACCGTTGTAAAAAATTTCTTCCTCATGTCCAGCCTGAATCTCCCCTCTTTTAGTTTAAAACCGTTACCCCTTGTCCTGTTGCAACAGGCCCTGCTAAAAAGTCTGTCCCATCTTTCTTACAGGCCCCATTAGGTACTGAAAGGCTGCAATAAGATCTCCCTGGAGCCCTCTCTTCTCCAGGCTGAACAACCCCAACTCTCTTACCCTGAATGAGCTGTTACTTGTTCCAAGTGAAGGTAAAAGAGCATCTGGATTATCACACAAAGAGGTAACAAAACGCTCAACGAAGAAGAACCACTCTCTGCAAGCGGGACCCTCCCTGGGAGCTGTTGTTATTTCCCCACTGTGCTATTGGGGCTCCTGCACCCAGCTGCAAGCTTTCACCTCAGCAATTCACCCACATTAGTAAAAAGATGTATCTGACTCAGAATCATTTTGTGGCACGACAGCATATCCCAAATATAAACCAGCTTCTGGGCAACTCCGGCTGCACCTGTAATCTTGTTGGGGGCCCTCACGATGAGCCCGTTTGTCTCGCTGTCCTGGAAGAGCCTCTGGAAAGCCAGAGGTCTTTTCACTGTGCCTGCAAGTCCGTGTGTGTGGACAGTCGAACTAACAGGAAAGGGAATGAGGGGAAATGAGACAGACCACCCTGGCTGCTAATGTCCAGGTTCAGATCTTTCTTCTGAAAACCAGCTAGCTAAAGTTATTCAGCTAGGGGAAATGTGTGTGCCATGGCCCAGAGAGAGAGGTGGACATCAGTATAGGCACAGGGGTCAAAACATACACTTCCCATAGAAATTAAGTGACAGTGGAAATCATAACTGATGAGATAAAAATGGTTTCTAGTGTTTTAAGTTGCAACTGTATTACAGGTAAGCAGTTTGTTGCAATGCTAAAGGTAGTGGTACCTTTGCAGAGCTACCGTCAGTGCGTGGGGGGTGCCAGCCCCTCGGGGACCTGCTGAGCCCCCAGAGCGGGCTCCCTCTGCCTGGCTTTGCAGGGGTGCCAGCCCCACCTCATGGGGAAGGGTATTGGGGACAAACTCTGGTAAATGCTGACACACGGTTATCGCTGGTCCCCCAGAGCTAATAAATGAACTAGCTTGAAAGGGTCGGGGAAGCCCCTTGGGTCTGAGGACCCAGGAGATTGTCTGTCTCTAAGTATTTCCTCACTACTCTTTGCTCTCTAACTGCTTAACCTGAAAGCCGAAATACATAATAGTGGTGTGGCTGCAATAAGAAAGCTTTTCTTCAGTGATGGATTGACACTCTTACATTCTGAAGAAGCTGGCAAATGAAGGAACTGATGATGAGCCTCAGCAGTTGTCCTTTCAACAGCCTTGCTCCTGGAGAGGGAGACCCAGAGCTGCCCCGAGAGTCTGTGTCCAGGGATCCCACCGCTGCGGCTGCTCAGAGGGTCTCGCACCACAGGAGTGGTGGGCCGGGCTGGCCGTGGTCCTGGTGCAGTTCAGTGCTGGTCTCGGAGATGTCGAGATGCAGAGTGAGGGAGCAGGGGCTGCATGTCCTTACTTGTGTCAGAGACGGCGTGTCCAGCAGGACGGGGGAACTGACCGTCCCCCTGTACTGGGTGCTGGTGAGGCCCCACCTCAAATTCTGTGTTCAGTTTTGGGCCCCTCACTACAGGAAAGACATTGAGGTGCTGGAGCGAGTTCAGAGAAGGGCAACGAGGCTGGTGAGGGGTCTGGAGCACAAGTCTGATGAGGAGCGGCTGAGGAGCTGGGGCTGTTCAGCCTGGAGAAAAGGAGGCTGAGGGGAGACCTGATCGCTCTCTGCAACCACCTGAAAGGAGGTTGTAGCATGGAGGGGGTTGGTCTCTTCTCCCAAGTAGCAAGTGAGGGGACGAGAGGAAATGGCCTCAAGTTGCACCAGGGGAGGTTCAGATTGGATATTAGGAAAGATTTCTTCCTGGAAAGGGTTGTCAGGCACTGGAACAGGCTGCCCAGAGAAGTGATTGAGACACCATCCCTAGAGGTGTTTAAAAGATGTGTAGATGAGGTTCTTAGGGACATGGTTTAGAAGTGGACTTGGCAGTACTAGGTTAATGGTTAGACTTGATGATCTTTAAGGTCTTTTCCAATCAAAATAATTCTATGATTCTATGTCTTTCATTGAACACATCTCCACTGTGCCAGTGGAGGACTATGGCACTCTTAATCCCCCTCTCCCTAATTCAGGGAACAACAGCATCACGAAACTGTAGTAATACTGTGGCAAGGACACACCAGCATTTATCCTGTTCAAATACAACTCTGATACCACAGCTCTGAATATGAATGATCCTATCCACAAATTAAACTGAAAGCTTGTCACAGCAAGAAATACTTGACAAAGACTAATGATTCAAACAGCAGAGATTACCCAGATTGCTCAGCCTCTGGAAAAACTCCCCTGATAAGAGCTATGAAGGTACTGTGGTAGAGATGGAGAGTCTCTTCCCCTGAAGAGTCGCAGCATGAGTCCAAAAATAATTTGTATTGCAGTCACACTGCGCTGAGATGGTGACATGCTTGGGATAGTGCTGCTCATGTTCGCTGCCACAGGCCGCAGTCTACCACTGCAGTAATCAAGAATAACCCTGAACCTAGGAAATAAATGGCTTAGGGGCCACTGCTGAACTGAAAGAGACAAAAGAGGGGATACTATTTTTTTAGACCATTGATAAAATGGTCCTTTGATATGTTATTTCCTGGAATAACCTGGTACCATTAGTCAGAAAAGTACCATCAAGTCAGCAATACAAATGAACAGCCTGGTGGAAATGACTTCCCTTAATCTCTGAACTGGAAGAAGCACTGGCAGGGGGCAACAGTCAGCTGATGGTAAAGGATTAGTCACAAACCCAACCTCCATGCAGCATGTGCGAGCATCCAGAGCCTGTGGCCATGGCCCTGTGGTTGCCATGACAGCCCAGAGCTGCGGCCGCCTGGGGGTTCACCAGCCAGCGTGAGATGCCCCGTCAGGCTGGTTGGAAATGGATGCCATGGGAAGAGTGCTGAG
Source organism: Caloenas nicobarica (assembly GCF_036013445.1). Taxonomy (NCBI): domain Eukaryota; kingdom Metazoa; phylum Chordata; class Aves; order Columbiformes; family Columbidae; genus Caloenas; species Caloenas nicobarica. The sequence continues at coordinate 153,629,934 of NC_088245.1, read as the reverse complement.
GGCAAGATCTCTTGGATTTCAAGCTGGATGCAAACAGCCACCTTCGTGTTTACGGCACTGAAATTAGAAGGTTTTTCTTCTTCGGTCTCTTCTTTATTCTACTCTGCTTTTACAGTAAATTCTCTGTCATGGAGTACTCTTCCCAAGGATACTTTATATAAAAAAGCAATAGAAATGTCATTGTATTCAGAAAATGTCCACAAGTTCAGTCAGATGCTGTTAAGATCACACTCACTTCCCTGGAAAACTTGTTTCTGATGAGCATAGGGACTGACAGCATCCCTTAAAAACATGAGAACAAATAACTTCCTTTAAAGCAGGGGTGTCAAATTTTCACTGGAGAGCCACATCAGCCTCGCGGTTGCCTTCAAAGGGTCGAATGCAATTTTAGGACTGTATAAATGTACACCGTGAGGCTGTTGTGGCCTCAGCTGAAAATGAGTTTGACACCCCTACTTTAAAGTATAGTTTGTATTCCTTGTATTCAATCTCATGGATGTGCCAGCACAGCATATCCTCTGCTCCCTCCTATGCAGGCATGTACCATGCTGAAAGCTGGTTTGAACAAAACCTGTGTCAAGTGAACTCTTGTTGCCTGCTGGATAATTTTCAGGTTGTGTGGCTGTGCTGGGGCTGCTGCCGAGGATATTTTTTTCCTCCTGTGCTCGAATACATACAAGAAACTCCACTGTTCCTCATCAACAGCAGGCGACAGCCTTGGTGCAGGGCACTATATGCAGGCTGCCAGTGCCTCCCCATCCTGGGCCTGTCGGGAAAATGGACATGGACCTCTGTCAGTCCCTCTTCTCCTGTCTGTCCTTATCCCTTGGCACCAGTAAACCACCAAAGGGCAGCAGGGCTCTGCTGGTTCTGCGTGCTCAATGCCAACGAAAAGCCCCTTTGTGTGGAGGAAATTCTCTGCTGGCCATCTCCAGATGTGGTGCAGCCCTTTGCTAGTGCCTGAGCTGTGCAATGTAGTCGGAGCAGAACAGAAAGTCCAGTCAGAGCAGCATATCTCCTGCAGGCTGCAGAGCTGTGTCCTGCTGCATGGGTACTGCCTCGGCCATAGGAATCACAGAGGCCTTCACCTTGCAGGAGTTTCAGGCTAGACATGAGGAAGAAATTTTTTACACTTGAGGGTGGTGAAACACCAGCACAGGTTGCCCAGAGACGTGGTAGATGCCCCATCCCTGGAGACATTCCAGACCAGGCTGGACGGGGCTCTGAGCAACCTGATCTAGTTGCAGATGTCCCTGCTCATTGCAGGGGGGTTGGACTAGGTGACCTTTGAAGGCTCCTTCCAACCCAAGCTATTCCATGATTCTATGAGTTACCTGAGGGTGTTCCTGTGGCTTTGGGAAGGGGAATTCACCCCTCATGATGGTACGCAGCTTGCGGGAAGGAGCGGGTGAACTGGATTAGGCTGCCAGGAGTGAAAGTCGTCAAGTCAGCTTCAAAGATTCTCACCTCTGCGTCCCTGCTTTCCAAGTCGTGATGCAATGTCAGCACATCTATGGTAATAAAATGTCTATACATTTCCTCAACTACCTCAGAAATTACCTTCTGACCAGACTAAGCAGTCTGGCAGCATGAAAAAATACAACTGTTTGTATGGTAAGAAAGCATACAAACAATTCTGAGTTACCTGTGGTCTAAATATCCTAAATGTTTTAACCCAAATCTGGGTACGTGCCTTGCATAGGCAAAGGCTGCAGTTAGGAAAGAGCAAGTGAGAGGCAAAAAGAACCCGGGGATTTCCTTTGATGCAAACTGCGCTGCTGAGAGTTTCAGGTGGTTTGGGGTTTTCTCTCCCATTTTTAATTAAGCTTGATGACAATATGAGGATTCTCAAATGTATTTCAGTGGTTGCTCACGGTGAGTAGAAAACTCTCCATGGCTGCTACAGGGCCCTGTGGAGCAGCTTCCTTCTGCCAGCCCTGGGCATGGGAGAAGCGCTCCCAGGGTCTGACACCATTTACAGTGTTAGAAATGTTAATACAATCCAAATAGTTTCAATGTAAACAACAGTTCTTGGACACCAATGGAAATTATTAGTCGAGTCTTCTGAAAGTTAAATAACTTTTATATGGGGCACTTTGAAGCTTGTAGAGTTACATCTATATATGAATAAAACCAGCTCTGTAGTCTGGGTGAAATGAAATTTTGCATGAGTTAAAAAAAAATAAAACAAAAAATGTACTCTTATCTGTATTGAAAAGAGATAATTGAATTTTTCCAGCCTGGAGGCATGCTGAGTCTTTTAGCAGTGGTATATATATTAAAACAATAATATTCCACTGTTTTAATTTTTGTTTACCCATGAAATGCACAATACAACCACAAAAATACAGACCATCAGGAGAAACTTGTTTTACTTGAATGCCTAGAACTAGATACCTAAAACAAATGGTCTTGCTAGGGCCAATAAGATGGTTCATGTCTTCAATTACTAATTGTCGTGACTCTACTAAAGTGTGTCTCATCAGGCCAAGCCTATAGCTGTCAGGTCAGTAAGAAACTCTGTCTGATTATTCATTTCTAGGTTTGCTCTCTTGCTAGACCAATACTATGTTCATTAAAGAGCATAAATGATTAGCTTTGAAGTTATTTTCCCTTAAGACTGCGGAGCAAAAATTCAGGGGGAAAAAAGTGTGTGTGTGTTTTCTCTAACAAGGGAGTTCTGACCCAGGGTAGATAGTGTCTTTTTATATAATTATGAGTGGGGCTATAAAACAGACTCCATGTAAAGCATGTACATTAATCGAACCCTGTGCAATCTGAGTAACAGAAAGCATCAGCAGGGCAAAATGTATTGTAATTCATTCTGATCAAAAGAAACTGTTCCATGTCTGTTCAGCCAAATCATACATGACAGTTTCTGAAGGCAAAATGAAGTAATGATACTGTAACTAACACATTTAATTTGTTCCTCATTTCTCTGGTAGTCTCCAAACGGCTTGTTAAATCCCTCAAAGCTACCTATATAACGAATTTTTGGTAGTTGAGGTTACAGACTCATTCATGCGTCTGAGCTGGAGTTCCAGAACGTCTCTATTAATTTTCGCAGCAGCAGTCCTCTGCAGTCTTTCTTGCTCTGCTGAACACTCTTAATTTTGATTCATTTGGTTGGCATTTTCAGCTGAAGGCATTAAAAAAAACCCAGTTTTTGCAAAGTCTTCAGAAGATTGTTGGGAATATGCCGTTCTGGCCAACACCTGAGAAGCAACTTTCTTCTTTGTTATTATTCACAGTCCTTCACTATTTTGTCCCTCAGCTCCTGCCTCCACTAAAGAGTATAATGAAGCCCTAATCTTCAATAATTTATTTGACAATCTAAGAGGCACTGGAAACAGGCAAATTACAATAATATTCCATAAATTTTACTTGCATGCACTTCACAGGCTTTAATGGATGTATTAGTGATGCTGAATGTGGTTCTGGAGTGGATTACTTGGTTAGCCACCCTTCCCTCAGCTACAGAAACAATTCTTGTCCAGAAAGCCACTGGGTTTCCAAGGGCTGAAGAATGGGAGTGTGTAAAAAGAATGGACAAGATGCAAATCATGTCATTAACAGGACTCAAATGAGGTTAAGAAAGTGTCAAACCGACTTAGACCCGTTGCTCTCATCCCTGTAAGCAAGGAAATATTTATATCACAAGCTAGCCCCCACTGCGACCTTCTCCAGCCAACACCAGCAGCCAGCTTGGTGGTGGAGGACAAGCAGACGAAACCACCTGCACAAGGTATGGAAAGATTACCGGTGACAGACCCTGTGGCTCCCGTCGTGTGACACCTTCACGGTGTTACAAGGTGCAGAAGGCAGCAAAAAACAACCCTGGGTTGTTTCCACACTCCAGGAGTTCTGCTCTTCCCTCTCCCCCTCCCAAAATGGGATACTGGGTTGTCCCTGTTTCTCTAGTCAAACCTGCTTCTTTGCCAAACCATTTTAGGAGCGTGTTCTGGAAAACCCGAAGCATTTCTTCCATACTACCTCAGCTTTCCAAGGCACAAAGAACGGATTTTTTTCCTGTCTCACTTAATTGCATCCGGGCGCTTCCTAGAAAGCGTAAAAAGAAGCATCTGTGTGCCCAGCCAACCTCACAGGACCACCTGGTCAGTGCGACTGTTGAGTGAATAAGATTGCCTGGGTGTTTCTGACGGGCTCCTGTTACCACCAGTCCCAACAAAATAACAGGGTGGCAAACCTATGTGAAATTCCAGAGAAAGTTTTAAATTTGGAGTGAGATTTTTACCATGTTCTTACACAGTGCTTGTTTCCTTCTGTGTTGCTTTCTTCTCCCTCCGTGGCCATATTGCCATACTTCGAGTCTATGTTTTGCGTGCTGGGGTTGGGCATTAGTGTTTCTATTTTGTGTGCCACTGGCCAAATGTTCAAGCCAACATAGTCACGATGGCACGCTCACAGCTTTTTTCCAGGCTCTTATATGTCAAGAGGTGTAAAGCACGAGCAACTGCGACCAGCTGCACTCCCATCCTACTCCGCAGACACCAAAAAATGCAGAACCTGAAACTTGACAAATGGATGTAGTCCAGGGATTCGGATGAAGAAACTGAATCCTTCTTCGGTCTACGAGACACTTGTATAAAATAATACTGTAGGAAGGCTTCGCAGCACAGCTGGGTGAAATGAAGTTTGAGGAAGTAAGTGCTAATCAACTTGAAATCATTTTTCATATCTGTAACATTTTGCTAATTAATTATACACATTTTATGATAATTGGCTAATTCTCTTTTTAACTCTGCTAATGATAGTACACAAGAAACATTTACATGTACTAGTCACTTGAAAATTCAGATTTAACCTCATTTCAGACTGACACTATTATGCTTTGCTTCCTTTCTCTTGCAGGTTTTGATTAATGATAGAATAGCTCCTACAACCCTGTGGTTTCCAAGTTTCTTTTACAGCCCGTTGTGTGAAAGCTCATCCAGTAAATTATTTGCCTGGTTTTCTTTCTCCCTTTATTAATTTGCTTCAAAAAAGACATAAAATTAGTCAGAATTTTTCCTCATGAAAGCTGTTAATTTCTCCTAAATCATAAGCATCTCACTATTTTTTCATTCTCAATGTGTTTGCTAAGTATTATTCTTAGTACTGAGATCACTGGTTGGTATTTCTTTGGAATTTCTTTAGCATGAGTTCAGTGTCAGCAATATTTCTGTTCTTCAGGATAATGCAAAAATAAAATATCTATAATTTAACTGGTATTTCTAGGGCTAGGGTTAGAGTCAGGGTTAGGATTTCATCTCAGCATGGCCTAATAAATGTGAGATGATCACTTGTAGATATTTATTAATGAGTCAGCTGTTCCATTCTTTATCAGTCCTGGAGGAGAGCCATCCAGTCCTGATGGCCACTGCAAATGTCTGTCATCTCGAGTCCTTGTGTCTGTTATTCATATGCCTTCATACTTGTGTTCTACTTTTGTTACCTGTGAAAAGAGATGTCCAAGTTCAGTGAACACTGAAGTATTGCAACCAATCTGTGGGAGCCTGAAGTCATCCACAGCAGTTGGACCTAGTACTCTATGTTCTCTTCAAGTAGAATGGAAGGAAACAGAGGAATTGTCTCCCTTAGTTGCCTAACTTTTCATGGGCATTTGTTTTAGGATGACATATACCATCTTGAATGGCATATTTCCCTGGTCATTGATTATAAAAAGAGCCTACAATGAAACTCTGAGGCTAAATACTTTACCTTCAGATATCTAAATTAAAGCAAATGAGTTCTATCCTTACCTTTCAACCTTGATAGGGAATGCACCCACCAAGAGGTTTTGGACATGTACACAAGCAAATACCTTCTAACCTTGCACAACCAGTGGCATAAGCTAAAATCTGATTCTGTTTACAATCCAAACTGGAGATCAGCATGTCCAGATTTCCTCACGAGTCATTTGTGTAGAAGGGACCTGACCAAGGCATTACAGTCACCAAAAAAATTTCTAGTCTATCTACACACCCTCAGAAGAGTACTAGTGTAATCGAGCACATACTTTAAGTGTTCCGGTTCAGAGTTCATTGTAGCTAAAAAGCAAATAAGTGGGTTTGCTACTCTGACCTATGGACTACCGTAGCCCAGATAAAAGAAGAAATCTGTTCTCCCTGGCAAAGGGAAGGAGCAGACAGCTGTTGAAATGCTTAAAGCCTAAATCATCACAGCTATTTGGTCCACTGCAGGTGAGCTGGACACCTAAAAAGACCAACACTTCTTGGCACAATTAAAGAACTGTGCTTGGAAAGAGAGTAAGAAGTGATCCAGTGAACATGAATTAGCAAGGAGCAAAAATACAGAATCCCAACAAAGAAGAGCAAAAATACACCTTGTTGAAATCTTTGAAATCCTAAACAATTTTCCCTTTTCCTTAAAAAGCAGCAAATCTGCCCATATCTTGACAAAGTTGGCGAAAAGTATTATTTCTATAGCAATAGTACCTACAGATTTTGGGGAAGACTCCAAGCCCTGGCTGTGCTGTACACTGGATAGCACGTAGTACCTATCTCAGTAAGCTCCTCTCACCCTCACCCCTGGGAGCTAATTTCAACCCAGAACACGTGTAGATGCATTCATGAAGCACTATCTGTAGCTAGTTAGCATGACCACGAGATTCAAGTGATGTGCCAGCAAACATGGTTATGGGGATTTTGGATGAGGCCATGCAGTTGACAACATATGTATCCAGCTGCCCAGGAAAGTGTGCTTCTGTCCCTGGAGAACTTACATTCCCAGCTTTGGGTCTGCAAGTTCTTAGCCCTGTGCTTAACTTTGAGCACATCAACACTTTCCCAGCCCACCCTGGCAATCAATTTGCACACTTGAAGTTACATAGGTGTGTACGTCTGTGCAGGTCCTGCCCTGAGAAAGCACCCGTGGTGAAGTGGAAAGAGGCAAAGAAATGCATCCCCTCTTATGGTAAATAAAGTTCCCATCTCCCCATTTGTCCCTTCAACGTAAAGGATGTTTTTAGCAAACTGTATGAGCATATTCATACCAGCACAGAATGACATATGTGTGTTGTGTTTTGGCAATAAAGCATTTTACAGAATTAGAAAGCCACCATCTGTACATGTGCATATTCTGTACTTGCAAATCATCTTGTGGTATTCTTGCTGAAAGCTCCCATGGGAAGCATTTTGAGTGCAGGTTACAGCCCTGGAAAGGTTTATCCTCACTGGATGCTCACCCAGCTACAATCAGGGACCCTAAAGCTCTTTAAATTTCTTTACTGCAAGTGGATTTCAAGGCTGCTGTTTTAATTCATCTCTCAAGCACACTCACTAGTCACAAGCTTTACCTCTTTCCTCTTTAAAGAAATGAAACCTCATAGTTCAGCTGCAGCAGGACCAGAGACTCTTCACCCCAACACAGATGCTCCAGCAGCCCCTTGCCCATAGCTACATGCTTGTGAGCATTTGCGTGTTTCATTTTCTCGCTACTGCCACCTGTGATGAGGGAAAGAAAGAGTCACACAGACTTGCAGGCACTGCAAAAACTATTTCTTTTTGTTTTAACTAAAAGAAATATTGGGAGAACTGTGTAAAAGCTAAAAACCAAGTGCTATGCTTCCAGTTCAATCTTTCATTTTCAGATGGTGTGGCACATATTCAAGGATGGATAAAAGAGGAATGAGGAGATTCTCTACGATGAATAAAGGCACCAAATCAGTTCACAAACACAAAAACTGGACCATTTTCAAAAAAGTCAGGTGCACAGTGAGTGGAAGCTGTTCCAAGTCTCATGCTTATACAGCAGCCAGCAGATGTTGTACATCCATGTCTGAGCAAACCAGCTGTCTTCTCATCAGTATTAAGTGTTCAGTTGACATTAAAGAGACAGACAATTAAAACTGAGAGCTCAGAAACCTAAGCAGCTTGTTTGAGGTTTTCTATGTCGATGAATTACTGCGTACACTTCTTTTTTTCTCAAGCAAAGGTATTAATGAACAGTTTAAAAATGAGAAGAATAATAAGAGCAGCCATGGACACATAAACAGCTCTATAATAATTATAAATGTTCTCAAGCAATACATGTAGAAAACACATATGAAAATACCATCATAAAATTTCAAGAGATTTGTATAAAGAAAACAGGAAAGAGACAGAAGTGGCTGCCAAGGGCCTTTGAATACAGTCCTATTGACCTCTTCCCCTTCCCAGTTTTTGTGACCTGCTTTGTAAAGTAGTTACAGATTTGCATACCATGCCTGACAGCTCAGAAAATCACACCACTCTTACATAATGAATATAAATACAGATAATTTGGTATAATATGTCATAGATGAAAAAGCACTGGGATCCAGATACCCACCCTGACTCCACCCTGACTGCATGCTAGGGGGAAAGCCACATGTTTGTGCTCCTCTTCCTTCCCTGAGGCTCTTTTCCACATGATGAAGACCTAGATACATGAGGAAAGAGGGGGCAGTGATGTACTCCAACAGGTCCCCTGATGTGGGCAATCAGTGGATATTAATACAGGATTTACCTTCGAGGGCACCTGAACCACAGTTTTGATACCGAGATCAAGAAAAAATTGAAGCCATACCTTAAAGGATTTACAATATCTTTGCTAATATAAGTACTTTCTTATTGTTAAGGAATGAAATGAACCACTCTCTCATTTTATTCATCCAGAACTGAATCGATAGATTGACTTTTAGACTAATAGGCTAATTCTTAAATGGCAAGAGTTAGACGAAAAAAATTTCACTGTAAGTGAGGTTTGGTTCAAAACTTATTTTATATTAAGGGGAAAAAAAAGGTTGAAACAAGGTGCACAGCTCTGAAGGCAGAGATGTTCCAGGGATAACAGGCTGTAGTGCAAAAGTTGCTGAGTGGTTGAAGGGAAAACTCCACAAATTTGACATTTTCATATCTTGCAAATAATCTTATGTGTCCTGTGCATGACTCGGGTTTATTTGGATACCAGTATCTTAGTCAGATGTCACAGTTTTTCTCTAGCCAGCTAAATACAGCTAAGAAATTTGTAACTGTAATACAGACAAGTTTCTGGTGTTGACTCCTACATCCTATGCATGTCCTTCATTCTTCCATTTGTCCTCATAACAAAAATGTGGCATCTGAATTCATGCTGTACTTTTGGTCACTATGTGTATTTAGGGAAAATAATGCACAGACCGTTACTTTTCAGTGCAAAGTTTCCAAAACATTTCCCAGCGCAAATGTCTAGTCCTACTTGCAAGACTTCGTATTTACCTTATCTCCCACTCATTGAAGTCACTTGTGGAGTCCCAGAGATGCTCAGAGCATGGGCAGAAAAACAGAAATGTAAAGGGTTCCTCTCTTCCCGTCATCAGCAGCTTGGGGACTTGCTGAGCTAAAGGTTACACCCTTACTGCTATATGTAACAGCTTCTGCCCTCTTATTAGTTTTTCGATTCCCTCACCAATAGTTTGTCTTTGAAATCCACATTTTTCTCTGCCATTTTTTCTCTCTCATCAAATATATCCCTGTCTTCAAGGGCCTCTCTAGCAAGTTTGCACTCTTTTATTATCCCTCGTTCTCTGGTAAGATGCTGATTCCAGCCTCCAGCTGGCCACCTGTTGCATTTCTCTATGGATTCCTTTGGTGCTTCCTCCTATTCAGCCATCATGCACATATGGGACGAGAATTCCATACACATTTGTGCGGTGAATGAATTGTGCTTTTCAAAGCTTTCCAGCAAAAATCTCGAAACTCTTATGCTGCAGGTGTGCTGGAAATGCTGTCACTCCCATGCTGACCAATAATGACTTATTGATTCTCTGCATTTTCCTGTCTGCTTGTTTGTATCAACCTGAGTATTGTCTCATATACTTGGATTGCAAAGGTTTCAGGGACCTTGCCCTTCTTAGAAGCTTTACACAATTCCTAGTGCAACGGGGTCATGATCAGTGAGTAGTACTTCTAAGTGTGTCAGGAATTACAGACAAGGAGTCTGACAAAAAATAGCAGTTCTCACTCTTCTTCCAATATTGCAGTGCCTGCATTTGACAAGCTTTTTGGTGTGTGAGTAGACAGGAAAGATCACCTCCTCAGAACAGCAGGCAAAAATCACCTGCAAAATTTAAGCATAATCGGGATACAAGGTACTCGAAGACAAGTTTCTATCTGGAAGTGATGCCCGGGTCGTAAATCTGATTGACGATCAGAAGAATCGTGCTGTCAATAATGATTACAAAGGGCAGAGGAGAGAGGATATCTTCTGTTGGACAGAGAGCAGAGCACAGTGATATGTATGTGTTACAAGAGGGGAATCACTTCTCTTTCAAGCTCTCTTGCTTAAAAATGAGAAAAGGAAAGAGAAGATTCATAGCACTGCAACTTGCCAAGCTGCCCTGTGTTTGCGTGAACAGTAGGCTGTACATCAGTCACTGTGCTCATCTGGGAAATGTAAGAGGCTCAGAAGTCCAAACCCAGAAAATTCATCTCCTGGAGGAACCCAATAATAACTAATTTAAAGGTGCACTGTTATGTACTGAAGGTGATCCTGCAGTCCCTAAAATCCAGCACTGACAGCTACTGGTTTTGTGGAGAAATGTTTTTGTGGCGTGCTGCCAAAGGACAGTGAGAGTCTGTCAGAAGCAGATTCTTGCCCACAGCAGATGGAAGTAACAGCCTTTAGTTGCAAACATAAGCCTAACAACAGCAAGAAAGGACACCACTGTGTAGAAACAGTGGCACAGACAAAGTTAGTGATGCTTTTAAGGCAGATACGTATAATACCAGGAATACCTTGTGAAGGGAGCATGCAATGAGCAGAAGGGACCAAGAACCTTCTCAGGAAGTGCAAGACAATTATCTATCCATATATCCTCCTACATTAGCCAATGGTATCTCTTCTTAACATCTGCTGTTAAGTATTTGTGTGTTCACGCGTCTTAATGTTGAACTGTGTCAACATAATGTCTTTCCAGAAATGCTCTGTACTCATCTTACATTCCACTGTGAAAATCCATTAGCAGTTGAATTCTTGTAATCCTTGTGCAATATACCAAAAAGATTTGTAACCTTGTTAGTGAACTCTGCAAAGAAAGAGATTAAAAATAAGCTCTGATAATGTCTTTGTGCGTCTCTTTGGGCTTTTTTTTTACCTTTTAGATTGAGTTTAGGGTAAGATAAAAGAGAAACACATGAGAAAAGTGCCCTTTATCTTGTAAACAAGTAAGCTGCAGATGTTAGTGCTGGAGCTATAAAATTTGGGTTTAGCCTTCCCTATATATTTCATATATACCCTATGCGTATAAAGTGCCAGGCTTGTCGTGCCACATCTTTTCAATTAATAGTGTTTACTGCAGACATATCTAGCAACTCTTATCCAAAAGCCCTGAGTCTTACAGTTCCTGTCTATAGCTCCACAGTCAAGATTACGCCCACGTTACTAAGCCTGGCAGAGGGACTCTGAACAGATGAAGCTCTCAGGCTTCCCAGGAGCAGCTGATGCCATATTTATGTCCTTCGTGTGTCTACCATGGGAAACAAGCAAGTAACCGAGCAGCTTTTGGGACATTCAAGGAGGCTTGGTCTGAGGGATACATCACACTCAGCTGTCCCAACCACCTGGTGTGTTTCTGTGTAGGCAAACAGGTACATAGTTCCCCCTTGCCAACGTAATTATCAGATGGATGTATGTGATTTCTCTGGCTTCAGAGAACCCAGCACATCCTCAGGCACCACAGGCATCTGGGTATGTGCCAAATAGACTCACGAAAGTTTAAGGAGTACCTTAGCAGCGGCAGGAGTGAGTCTTTGACTGACTGGCATGGTGAGTGTCTAATTTAGGATGAGCTCGGTAGCCCTCCAGGCCCAAATAACTCTAAGGACTTGATCTCCATTGCTTGAAATAGAAGTTTAGGTACGTGGCTCACAGGCAGTTACCTACATTTGACAGCTAAATTTAGATGTCTACAATCTGGAGCTGAATTACACTCCGTACTTCCCGTTACAGCTCATGACCTGGCAAAAATACTCAGTCAGAAGCATCTTCTGAAACTCTTTGACCTCCTTTATTTCCACTTTTCCACTACTCTGAAAAAAACCTCCACAATTAGGTCATCTTTGTCCTTTGTCACTTTGACCTCCAATTCTGAATCTTTTCACTCAGATTGAATAACCGAAGTGCCTTTTTGTAACAGACATGAGGCTTTGAAAGACCAGAAAAAGCAAAACTGATTGTATCTCCAGATTCTGCACACGTGAGGTGTTCATAGGTTAATGTATCAATGGGCACCTTTTGCATCTTTGAGATTTTGGAATCACTGGTAAACAGGTCTGAGAAGCCTCATGCCCCCAAGAAAATTACTATACTAGTGGATTCTGGTTCAACAGGACATAAACCAGGGAGGGAGAAGGGCAGAGAGACAGGGCACCTCTGAACAGGGTCAAGGAAACACATGCAGAAACACACACTTGACAGAAGAACTGATAACCTCAAGGATCTGTTAAACCTGATAAACAGTATTTTTTCCATCAAATATTTACCCTCGTTATATTACTTGGTAATGTTTTTGCCTTGAAATAATGCAATGCTTTTGAAAGATACCCAAGTCTTGTGTAATCATGATTAATTGCAACGGGTCAGCAGCTCTAATAAACTCAGCCTAAGAGGAAAGGAGGCCGGTCCCCCCTCTGAGAAAGGAAAGATCTGAGGTCTCAGCCTTGACCCATGGGTATCAGAGGAACAGTTAAGCCCAAATCTGCGGCACTTCTTTTTCCTCCATGAATCTGATAAAACTGCTTTTGAACCTGATAAACACAGGATAGATTACAACTCCATGTGCACAGCTGCAAATGAAAGGCATCACATTTTATCTCAAAAAAACAGCATTCAGTTTGCCTGTTTTCCTAACCAGCAAACTCTTATCTGCTCTGCATCATTATAAAAGACCTTTTCCAGAAAAAAAAAAAAAAAGAGAGTGATTAAATGTTTCTTTGCAATGCTTTTCCTGCCCATGACACAGTTCCTTTCTAGAGAGACAGTTTTGAATGCCTGAGCAGAAGGAACAGCCTGTTAAATCCTTTTTAGGCTGCTACAGCCTTATAATGTGCTGCTTCGGTTGCCAGAATAGAGGCAGGACCAGTTATTAGAGACCTCAGGGAGGTGACTTTTTGTCTATGCAAAGGAAATATTTCTGCTTCTTGTGACAGATGAACTGATAAGTGGCTGGATGGGGACTGCAAGCGACAGCAAAGGAAGGTGGACGCTTGCCGTGCCAATATATCTCAGAGACCAGATGGAGTTTTTACTGAGCAAAATGCATATTTTATTACTCCCTAGGAGTGGATCAAGTAAGTTCAGCGATAATCTGGTTTCTGTATAACAGGAGGGAGCCTTCATGGCCACTTGGAAGGCAGTGCCTTAAAAGACTTTTACAGCAGGTAACTCACCAGCAGACAACTGGGCTGAAGGCAGCTCACAGACACTTCTTTGGTCCTGTGCTGTCATCTGCAGAAACTGCCCACCTTGGCACACATAAGTATATTGTATGGAAATTCACAGCAACCTGGTAAAAGCGTGTGAGGCTTGGCGCCCAGCTGTGGTGCCTGCCCCACTGCAAGGTGTTCCCTCACACTCAGCTTAGTGCTGGGACCCTCTTTGCAAAAGCAAATACACAGCATGCTCTGCAGTGGGACAGGGAGATGCTCAAGAGAAAAGGAGGGGACAGTACAAAGGTTAGGGGTGCTAATCTGAGCAAGTGGGATGTAAAATTAAGGAATGGGAATGGTTAAGAGGAATGTCATAGATCCATAGAATAGTTCGGGTTGGAAAGGACCTTCAAAGGTCATCTAGTCCAACCCCCTGCAATGAGCAGGGACATCTGCAACTAGATCAGGTTGCTCAGAGCCCCATCCAGCCTGGCCTTTGTGCCATGTAATGTGGTGCAACACCTGAGATGCAAGAACAGGCCTGTGGGTAGCAGCCCCTGCTTTTAGTTTTCAGTGTCTGATCTCCTTTCCAGCCTAATCGATCAGCCCCACCAGCAAGCAGCTCTCAGCATTTCTGGAAAGAAGGAAAGCTGAAACCTGCTTGGATATTTATATGGCTGAAAGATTTCATGACAAAAGTTCACTTTATACCTGTCTGAAACTGGTAGAACATCATGCCTAATGTCCTGGGGTCCTTATTTATAGAGTGGGGGCTTTTAGCACTATTTGTTTTAGCTCTCCTCTCCCTGCACGATGTTGAAGGGATGGTTTAGCATGACAGGAGATCAGCCAACACTGCTGGCTGAAGATGACACACAACAGTACTGCCCGCCCGCTTGAGCTATGCATCCCTAGCCGAGGTCTGGCCTCGGCATCCCAAGACACTCAGCTCAGTATCACTCTGCCAGCCATTCCACCCACCACAGCACCAAGGTTTGGCATGGTTAATCCTTGCTAAGGTCTCTGGGTTTTGCCACACACATATCCTCTTTTTCCTCCATCAGGGTCCTGCCTGGGAGGATTTTGGCCAAGTGCAGGCTGTGTCTGTGTTAGTGCCAGCAGCAGGACCCACTTCTTGCACAGTGTGCTGTTTTGACTGAAAACGAGTTAATTTTCTTCTTGGAGTTAGAAACCTTTCTATTTTGTAGCTAGCATGGTAATTGTTTGGATTTAGTTTGAGAACAAGAAGATGACATCCTGGGACAGAGTTAATGTTTTTAATCGCTCTGGTCTGAGGGCCAAGGACATTCTGAACACTCTGCCCGCAGGTGTGAGGCAGCCAGGAAGTGGGGCATGAACGGGGCAGAGCTTAACTGACATCCAGGCTGATCAATAAGAATATTCCATCCCATTAGTGTCATGCTTCATATTTCAGGAGAGTCAGGATCTTCCTGCTAGGCTCGGAGCCAGGACAGAGATCTGTCCAAGAGAGTTCTGTTTGGGAGTTTCTTTAGTTCAGCCTTTTGCCATCCTGCTGTTTTGCAGGGGCCTCTGGGCCTTTCTGCCTTTTTTTCCTTTTTTCTCTCCCTGGGTTCAGCCGTTCAGGACCAGGTGCTGCTGCCTGGGACTGGCTGCTCGGTGCAGACAAAATTTGTGAGGGATTGCATCGAGTATCTTTTACTTTATATTCTATTTCCATTTTATATATAGTAGTGGCAGTATATTAGTGTTATTTCGTTATTTTATTAAACTGTGTTTACCTCAACCCATGGATTTCTCCCTCCCCTTTTGATTCTCTCGCCTATTCAGGAGTGGGAGCGGGTGGGTGAGTGAGCAGCTAGCGCGGTTATATTGCTAGCTCGGGTTAAACCACAACACGCAGGGAGGGTGGGAGCAGAAGGCTGCTGTGCACAGCCCCAGTGCATGGCAGGGGGAGGTTGGAGCCAGCCGACCACAGCTTGGCCAGCAAGGGAAGGGGCCGAGAGCAGGCGGGCCCGGAGGGAAAGCCTCTGGAGCTGTGGAGCACCACTGGAACGGCCTCAGGGCAGTGAGACTTTCCCCTGGCTGCGCGGGCACACGGAGACCTCTCCCCTACACTCACTGAGCGTTAAATCCTATTTTAATGGGTGAACGAGACCCAGGTTTGGTGGAAGACACTGGGAAACAGCGGGTGAGCAGAGTGCAGGAGAGGTGGGTTGGTACAGAGTGGTGACATGGGCTGGCATGGGCTGCCTGAACTCTTTTAATGCGAACCTGGAGGTGACAGCAGGAGCTCAGGGGCAGAAGGGCCACCCGCCTCCCTTCCTCCCCAGCCACGCATCCTCTTTCTTGACACGAGCGGTTTGGCAGCCCTAGTTCTGGGGAACCATCTGTCAATGCTCTCCTTCCCACACCCCCACACGAAATTCCCACCCCTCCTGATCTTTGCTGCTCCTTCATTAACTACTCTTCATGAAAACATGCTATCAGGAGAACAGAATTCATTGACGTGGCACGGCTTGCTGGAGAGGGTGTTAACAATAAAGAAGGATAGAAAATGCAAATGTGGGTTCGAAAAGTTTATTTTACTTCGCATGAAAGGACAATCTTCTTTGTGGAAAACCATTGGCCAAACGAAGTAATTTAAAATTGCCATAGGTTATTTGGGGCCTGTCTGTCAAAAATAGGCACTGTTTTCATTATTCTGACAGAACTAAAGCAATACAATTTCCCTGCTATCTCAACTTCATAACATGTCTATAGTTATATTCATATAAAGGTGCTTTATGCTGGGATAGCTATTCCCATACAGCAAGGAAAATCATCATTCTGATGTGTCATCTTTATAACAACATAGTTATATCCACCCTCTTGCCCTATTTTGGCTTTTATTTTTCAATGACCTCCTCCTCCCCCAGTGGGATTAATTATACCAGTAAAACTTGCATAGCTGGCCTTGGCATGAAGGAAATTAATTGTTGCTGCCCATACACTTACACAGCTGTGGCAACAACAGGAAGAAATAATGCACATGAATATATGCTGACTTTCAAGTCGAGGATGCTGTAATTAAACTCAGGTACGTGTGTTAAATTTTAACACCTGTATATTGAAGAGCAAGCATTTTAAGGACTAGAGTATATTTTCCATATATGAGATCTCAGGAATATGTAACATGAACACAAATATGAACACAGGGAGGGAAGAGAACTACAGCTTTTTCCTTTGGGCAACAAGATTATGCACAGCTCAAGAAGCAGCTGGAGGCAAAGACATCACCCATGGCATTACAGCAATCTGAGACTGAATACAAATGCAAGGCTTAGGGGGTTGTAAGGAAAGCAACTACAAAGTCTCCAGAAAAACCCGGGGACACAACTGCTAAAGTCAATATGCTGGATCTCTGAGATGACTAGCAACGTATTACAGGAAAAAAAAAGGAAGCAAGGTAGCTGAAAGAGGAACTTTTCAGTGCTCAAATCCTTTTGTGGATATATAGCACATAGTCGTCTTCTAGCAGTCACGTTCAATATATACTGTATGTTTCTAAGACTGAACCGAACTGTGTCACTAAAGGTAAAACCAATTTATCCTTTACAAACCTGTCCATCATTCTGAGTATCTGAGTCTCTCTTAAATGCACATAAAGCTGAGTTTTGAGCAAGGGGTTCACTTTTGTGTATGTACAATGGATAAGACAATACCCAGGCAAAGCCTCCAGGCTCAGCTACAACACAACTAAAACAGCAAAAAAGTTATACGAATGAGTAGTAT
Organism: Caloenas nicobarica; assembly: GCF_036013445.1. Lineage (NCBI taxonomy): Eukaryota > Metazoa > Chordata > Aves > Columbiformes > Columbidae > Caloenas > Caloenas nicobarica. Next base: position 153,612,793 of record NC_088245.1, on the reverse strand, counting down.
ATTTCAGAATAATAGCAGTGTTCCAAATTGTGTAAGTTAATGGATTTGGCAAATGTTACCTTCTGCCACCAAAGGACAGAGCAAAAGCAGTTTTATGGAAAACTGTATAACACCCACAGTATTTACTTTCTTAGAGCCACATTATTCCCTGTTGAAAATGAGACCACTTGTTTTAACATCTTTGGATGTTGCTTACGGGGTGTGCAAATTATACACATATATGTTTGTTTGCACTAGGTATCAGGAACTTGTTTGAAGAAGTTGGGTGTTGCAGGAGAGTGGTTTAGCGTTCTGCTCACTGCAGAACAATGTTTAGATCACTCAAAGGAAAGTGCGACTTAAAAAGTTCGGTGGCAGGTTCACTCTATTATTTACTGCATGGAAGAAATATGCCAAGCCAAAAGCTGCTCACCTTCCCTCCAGGAGCCTGATAACCATTCGCAGAGCAAACTTTCAGGTGTCTTCTCTCCCTGATAACTGTTAGCTCCGCAGTCTGTATTCTAGGACTCCGGAGACAAACTTTCAGGTGAGGCCTAATAACTGTTTGCTGAGCAAACTTTCAGGCGATTTCTCTCCAGGGGCCTGATAACTGTTCACTCCGGAGTCTGTATTCCACGACTGCAATAATGCTTTAAATCACATGTCCCATTCATCTTGTTAAGGAATTAAACAAGTCACTCAGCCAGGCATTATCAGTAGATTGTTTCATTTGATGCATGAAGTCCTGAAGATGTTATATGCTGTCTTTCATGCTGGCTGATTCATCAGTTATATTGAAGCAACACATGCCTTCAAAATCTAAGCAGCTTTTACAGCCATTACCTACTCAGAAAAAACAACAATAAGAAACATTAATATCAAAATCCTTTAGCATAGTTTAATTCTGTAATACAGCTACCTGGGTTGTCATACTAATAAAACATTTTGTCAAAAAATCTGCAGCTGTAAGTCTTCCCTTAATACAAAAGACAGATGAGTTAGTCACAGCACAGGCCGATCAAATTTAAGTATATATATTGGTCTTGCAGAAACATACCCAGGGCACATGCTTGTAGTACAAGACTGCAAAGTACGATGGGCCAACCTGTGGTAGGGAAGGAAAACAGGGGTGTCAACACCTTCCAGTAATACATAAGCATTGCTCCAGCTCCTGCAGCTAATGTTGTTCTGGGTCTGATAACCTAATGCGAGGTAATTACCCACACAGTTTGCAGAGCTCTGGCTTGTGCTTTTTCAGACTGAACTTCAATGCAATGTTGCGTTCTCGACACTTCTAACACTGTTCCAACACTGTCTCCTGTAGAAAAGGTACAGGTGTTCACTGAAGACACCTGAAATACAAGAACTCAAGAATCTGATACTAGCAAAGGATGTAAAATAAGAGAAGTCAGGGTACAGAGCCATATAGCATTCTCTGAAGTTATTACCTGAATTTTTAAAAATATATCAATAGACTGTGGTCCCACTTCACAATCCACTGGTGTGAACAATTCCATTTCCCCTGTAATTAGTCCTGACACTGTATCCACAGCAGTGTACGCATACTGTCACCCCCTAGATGGGAGCAGTGGGCCCACATAATCGACCTGCCAGGTATCCAAGGCCCACTGACCCTGTTTTATCTTTACCCAGAGCCTGCACAACACCCTTAAATGTAACTGTGTACAAGTAGCACAACGATGTGCACATGTTTTGTAAGTATAAAATAGCAAAGGGGTTTGATCGTGAGCTATGTCCCATGCGTGTGCAGTATAAGCTGATCCATGTCCACAAGCTACATGCAGAGTTAGAGCCTGAGCATGCAGCTGGGCAGAGATCATATTATCTACTTCCCTATCGTTTTGTGATTCAAGTCAATCAACTTTATTGTGCTCTTCTATTAACCCTTCACAAGGGGAATCCTCCTCCACAGAAGACGTAGGGATAGAAGTTCTCCAATGCCCTAAAAATCCCAAGAAAGCATGTAATTGTTTTACTGCAACTGGTACAGAAAACTGCTGGACTGTGTGCTGTACCTTACCTGGTATTTCTCTAAGCTGCCTATGCCAAACTATCCCTAAAAATAGTACAGTAGCACTAGGACCCTACGTTTTATTCAGATTAACTGTCCAACCTTGGTCTTGTAAATGCACTTTGAGAAATTCGGCAGTTGCTTCAGTTTCTTGTTGTGAAACTTCCATAATCAACAGATCATCAATATAATGGCAAACACTAATGGTATCTGACCACAGTGCTTTATCAGCTACTATTGTTTGGCAGCAAACGGAGGGACTGTGTTTGTATTTCTGAGGCAATACTTGGAAAGTATATTACTTTTGTTGCCAGATAAAGGCAAACTGGTCCTGCACTAGAGGCGGCAGGCAGAGTGGGGTGTGGGTACAAGGTTGGCAGCTTTCCTTTATTCACCACCCAAACAGAGGGTTCCAAAGCTATAACCTGAATTTCCCTCCAGGTATTTGCACCTAAATTACCCGTAGCATTTGTCATTGCTGGTATAGTCACAGGTTTTAGTGGGGCAGGCACTCCTCTCAAAAGCTGCATTTCAGTACTTCTTGTCACTGCTACTCCGTCCGGATCTGATCCCATAATCAATGCATAAGCCATCACCATCTGCTGCACTAAACTAATACCTTCCTCCATTGTACACCAATTTCCAAGGAACATCAATTCAACAGGTTCAGCATATGCTGTTAAAACTGCTGCACACAACCATTGATACACCGTAGCTGCAATAAAATCTCACCCATCAGGACCTCTGACCTTTTGCAGCTGAGCATATCCTCATTGTATCTGATAATCATGGGCTACATAGCTTTACAAATCACTTTCATCTGCTAAAAAAATGAGAGACACAACTCCACTAACCTGAGTTCACAAAATCCATGCCAGAATTCCTTTCCCATTCCTCTGCTGAGAGATGTCTAAAAATTCCCTTAACTCTTTCAGAGCACAAGTACGCATGATCTGTCCCTCTCCATCTGCTTATTCTTGCTGCCGCATCATTTGTATAGGCGATTGTGCTCCCATCACCTCCCTGCTTTTTAAGGCAAGATGCAACTCCATATGAGAGTCTGAGTATTCACTCCAAATATTTCCATCCCATTCTTCAGGAGACACATTCAGTTTTTTAATCTGTAGAATATCAGGGGGATGAGGAGCCCACATAAGTATCATTTCAATTTTTTTCTCTGACTTTGGTTTCTTCTCGTTTTCTTCCTCTTTTTCTGCAGCTGCTCAGTTCTCAAGGACAGTAATAGTTCAGCAGCTTTCCTATCTATTTCCTCCCTCAGATCTTGTTTGTCTCTATTGAAGGTTCTCCTGCTCCTGACATGTGGCTTCTAGGCAAGTACTTAACATTTTGCAGATAATTCCCTTTCCATCCTTTGTACAGCCCTTGGCCACCGTTCACTGTTCTTCCACAGCTTTCCAATCATGCCAATTAACATGAGCCCATTCCTCTGAGAATTTAGGACTCAAAATCAGCCCATGCCTCCATAAATAATCAGTGACAATGCCTGCCATCCCAATTCTGACACCAGTTTGTCACGGGGAAGTGACTTAGGGTTCTGCTCACCACAGAAGGATGTTTAGATCACTCAAAGAAAAGCATGACTTAAAAAGAGTTCAGTGGCGGGTTCACTCTTACTGCATGGAGGAAATATGCCAAGCCAAAAGCTGCTCACCTTCCCTTCAGGAGCCTGATAACCATTCGTGGAGCAAACTTTCAGGCATTTCCCTCCCTCACAACCGTTCATGGAGCTTACTTTCAGGGTTCGCTCTGGACTCTGTATTCTAGGACTCTGGAGGCAAACTCTCAGGCAAGGCCTGATAACCGTTCATGGAACAAACTTTCAGGCAACAGAATACATGGAAATAATAATAATAAAAAAGGAATAGAACAGCAGGAGGGCTAGCTTAAGCCGGGTACCGGCACAGAGGTCCAGCCAAGCATAGAGAATCATTGATTTTTATATTTTCCCAGACCATTCACACCATGACTCAGTCTAACAGCAATATTTGAGTCTGGGGTCTTCTTGCTTCTCATTGGATCTTTTCCACTGATCTGGCCTTTGTTTTGTTTAGCTATATATATCATTTATAGTCCATAGCCTTGAAGGTGCTGTTTTGTCTGAATAAATCCTTTTCTTCTCAGCAAAGTGAAAAACGGGCCCCGTTTTCCAGATGTCTGTAATGTCTTCGCATTAGCCTTGAAGCTTTTATTTTCTCCCCAGTCAATTCCATTCTTCCCAGCAAAGTGCAAACTAGACCTTATCTCGCAGGTGTTCAGCGCAGTCTGTAGCCATTTTGGTAAACATGAGCAGAATTTTACAGCTTAAGATTTCAGCAAAGTCAGCTTACTAAGTAACATGAAGCAGAGAGTATATTAAAAATCACACCACCTTAAAATTTTAGGCGATTCATTCTATTCAGTACACATTGACTTAAGAGAAATGATTGACGAGCAGCAAAAACCATCACCATACAGCCAGCTTATTTAGCAGAGAGAGAGCTCAAAGTGGACTCACCCAGGCTGTCATATTTATAGAATAAAGTGGTTGACTCGTAGTTGAATTGCATACTCCTTGCACCCATAACTTATTGGTAGTCAGCTGCTGTTCTGCTTCCTTGCAGGTTTCCTAGAAGGAGTTTTTAGCCTGGCTATGGTTCAGGCCTTTCCCTCCTTTGGAGCCTGGACCGAACTACTGCTGGTTTGTCTGGGGGGGTGTCGAGAGCATCCGCCACAGCCTGGCATATTTCTTCCATGCAGTAAGTCGTGCTTTCCTTTGAGTGATCTAAACATTGTTCTGCTGTAAGAACCCTACATCACTCCTCTGCAACACCCAGTATGACAATACTTTCAAAATCATACCTGATACCAGGATGTATAAAGAGTAACTTTTAATAAATAAGTTAATACCTGACAGTGAACTTGTCAGGCATCCAAGTTCCTGCTCTGGTACCTGGGTTATGGTTCACAGAATCACAGAATCACAGAATGTTAGGGATTGGAAGGGACTTCAAAAGTTCATCTAGTCCAATCCCCCTGCCGGAGCTGGAACACCTAGATGAGGTTACACAGGAAAGTGTCCAGGTGGGTTTTGAATGTCTCCAGAGAAGGAGACTCCACAACCTCCCTGGGCAGTCTGTTCCAGTGCTCTGGCACCCTCACTGAGAAGAAGTTTCTTCTCATATTTAAGTGGAACCTCCTGTGTTCTAGTTTGTACCCATTGTGCCTTGTCTTATCATTGGTTGTCACCGAGAAGAGTCTGGCTCCGTCCTCGTGACACCCACCCTTTATATATTTATAAACATTAATGAGGCCGCCCCTCAGTCTCCTCTTCTCCAAGCTAAAGAGACCCAGCTCCCTCAGCCTTTCCTCATAAGGGAGATGCTCCACTCCCTTCATCATCTTCGTGGCCCTGCGCTGGACTCTCTCAAGCTGTTCCCTGTCCTTCTTGAACTGAGGGGCCCAGAACTGGACACAATATTCCAGATGAGGTCTCACTAGGGCAGAGTAGAGGGGAAGAAGAACCTCTCTCGACCTACTAACCACCCCTCTTCTAATACATCCCAGGATGCCATTGGCCTTCTTGGCCACAAGGGCACAGTGCTGGCTCATGGTCATCCTGCTGTCCACCAGGACCCCCAGGTCCCTTTCCCCTACACTGCTCTCTAATAGGTCATTCCCCAACCTATACTGGAACCTGGGGTTGTTCCTACCCAGATGTAAGACTCTACACTTGTTATATTTCATTAATTTTTTCCCCGCCCAACTCTCCAGCCTGTCCAGCTCTCACTGGATGGCAGCACAGCCCTCTGGTGTGTCAGCCACTCCTCCCAGCTTGGTGTCATCAGCAAACTTGCTGACAGTGCACTCTATTCCCTCATCCAAGTCGTTGATGAATATATTGAACAGTATTGGTCCCAGAACTGACCCTTGAGGCACTCCACTAGATACAGGCCTCCAACCAGACTCTGCCCCATTGACCACGACTCTCTGGCTTCTCTCCTTCAGCCAGTTCACAGTCCACCTCACTACCCGATCATCCAGTCCACACTTCCTCAGTTTGGCAGCGAGTTTAGTCTGGGTTACTAAAAGCTCAGGTTGTCTGTTTGGCAGTTCTCAGAAAGCACGGCTATTTTAAGTGATGCTTCTGAAGGTGAAGCGCTCCAAATCTTTCCTGCTTAGGTTTGGTCGAGGTAAAACCAGCAGGTCTGATCACAGCTTATATGTAACACAAAACAGTAAAAGAAAATGTTGTCTGTCTTTACCTCTTCAAAATACTAATAGATTGAAAGATTCATATTTTACTGCTGTAGTTAGGCCAGAAGGCTTTATGAGTTAATAATTACGCTCTTGCTTGAAATACCCAGGAGTCTAGAGCAGAAATTACAGCTGTTTTGAGCTTTAATGTTTCAGATTTCTCATGCATATAATCACATTAGTTTCTCCTGGGCGATGCTGTATTTTGATTTATTGTCTCGATTAAGTAGGTGCCGTAGGACCAGAGGTGAACATCAGCTGGTATTCCTACTGCCTCTGGTGTGCTTTAAAGAAAATATTACAAGAATACTGCTCTAAAACGATGCATCTGAGCTAGAAATAGCAGCTTAGAAATGATTCGCGCTCATAAATCAGGGGTTTGCTCAGAAACCCCTGGCGAGGTGCGGGATGTGAAGAGCTTTTAAATGCCGGGAGCAACGAATGGGAATTCCGACGAGTTTTTAATTGCGGTAAATTAAAAGGGCCGGGAAGGCAGCCGCAAAGCGCCGTTATGGCCAGGCCGGGCACTCCCGCCTCTGCGTCTCCCCTCCCGGGCCCGGCTCTGCCACACAACCGCGCACCTTGCGCGCTCGCCCTGGCTCCCCGCGACCCAGCGGCGGGAGGCCCGAGGGCGCCAGGCCCGAAGCCGCCGGGGAAGCCGCAGCGGCCTCGTCCGCCTCCGCGGGCGGCCGGCACCGCCGCCGTTACCTCAGCGCGGCCCGCCCGCGCCGCCATTGGCTGCCGCCGGGGGGGTGTGGGGAGGCGGCAGGCGGCGGCGCGCCGCGGGGAGGCGCGGAGCGGTGCCGGGCCGGCCCGCCCGCCTAGGCCTGTCGTGCCGTGCCCGGCGCGGAGCCGGAAGCCGCGCCGATGAGCTGTGTGTGCCGCTTGCCTGCGCGCTTGGCGGGGGGTGTCGGGAGCCCCGCGCTGCGGCTAGGTAAGAGGAGAGCGCGGAGCGGCGCGCTGCGGGGCCGGCCCGGCCGCAGCCCCTTGCCCGCTCCCCTCAGCCCGGAAGGATGTGGGGACGGGGCGCTGTCACCGCCGGCGCTTTGGCTGCGCTGGCCTTGGCTGCGGCCCTCTGGCTGCGGTGTGACGAAGGTATAAACATCTCCGCACCGGAGCTTGGCAGGGGGCGGGGTTTGCCTCTGAGGGGAGGCGGGGTGGGCGCCGAGCGACGGCTGGCGTACCCGCTGCCGAGGGCGGCGGCCCTCTGGCTGCGGTGTGACGAAGGTATAAACATCTCCGCACCGGAGCTTGGCAGGGGGCGGGGTTTGCCTCTGAGGGGAGGCGGGGTGGGCGCCGAGCGACGGCTGGCGTACCCGCTGCCGAGGGCAGCCCTCCGAGGGGGCCGCGGGAGCCCGTGGGCAGGCGGGCGGGTGGGTGGGTGTTCCCCACGCGAGGAAAGGCCGCAGGGTGGGGGCCTCGGCCGGGGGGTGGGGGAGGCGGCGGCGGCCCCCGTGACGGGGAGGCGGGCTTGGCGCTCCCGCCGGAGAGCGCTATCGCAACAAAACCAAAGCGAAAAGGCAGAGGCCGGAGCGGCGTGTGGGCGGCAGCGGGGCCCGGGGGGCGGCCCGACACAATGAAACCCACCCCGCCTGCCGCGGGGGCCGGCAGGGCCGCTCACCTGCCTGGGGAAGCGATGGCCGGGGTGGGGGGGAAGCGCACACAGACCCGACCAGCGACACCTTCGCAGGCGCTGCCTGACCCGGCGGGGGCCGCCGTCTCTACCAGCCGCAGCGGTGGCTTTTGTGGCGGCCCCCGCGGCTCCCCCGCGCCGCAGGCAGCGCTCGGTGCCGGTGTGCGCTAATGCGGGCGTGCGGGAGCGCGGCTGCCCGCCCCGCGGCTGGGTGACACGGCGGCCCTGGGGAGGGGGCAGGGGTGCTGTTGCCCGTGCTGGCGCGGCGCGGAGATGTGCCGGGTGAGGTAGGGCGCTGAGCGGGGCCGCGGGTTCCCGGCTGCCGTGCGCCGAGCTGCAGCGCCCTGTGTGTCCCCGCTCCACTGCGGCGGGGAGGGAGGGCGGGAGGAGGGAAGGGGGGAGGCGCGCTGTGATGAGCAGGGCCTCCAAGTCCAGTCAGCGCCGTCGTCCTGCCGCTCCCGGAGGAGCCTGAGGCGGGGGAGCGGCCGCCGCGGCCGCGCACGAATGGTTGCCGGAGCTGGGTAGCGGGGTGGCGGCGTGTCCTGCCCCGGGGGAGGAGGCCGCGGCTTCGCGCCGGCATCCCGGTTGTTTATTTTTTATTTATCATCATTTTTCTGAGGGGAGCGAGCCGTGGGGGCGAGGTGGTTTGGTTTTTTTTTTTAGTATTTTTTATTTTTTTGCACTCCCCTCCTTTTTGCAGGTGCCCGCAGCACAAGGCGGCGCCTGGAAAGTTTTGTGTGCGTGCGAGCGGCGGCGGCCCAGGCTGGGATGCGGGGCCCGGGGCCCGGCTGCCCTCCGCTTCCCGCCGCACCGCCGCTGCCGCGGCCGGGGCTGGCGTAGGCGCCCCCTGGGAGAGCCAAGTGCGGGCATTAAACCCCCCCTCCCTCCTCCCCGCCGCCCTCCCCCGCCCCACTCCGTCCCTCCCTCCCTCGCTCTCCCCCTCCCTCGCTCTCCCTCCCCGGTGCGCGGCCATTGCAGTGACCCCGGCCGGCCAAGGATGATCACGAACACGCGGGGCTTCCTGTGGTCGGACCTGGAGACGCGGGCGCTGCTGGAGATCTGGGGCGAGGCGGACGTGCAGTCGGCGCTGGACGGCAACTTTCGGAACAGCCATGTGTACCGGGACGTGGCCTGCCGCCTGGCCGAGCTGGGCTTCGAGCGCACCCCCGAGCAGTGCCGCATCCGCATCAAGGGCCTCAAGCGCCAGTACTACCAGGCCCGGGACGGGCTGAAGAAGAACGGGCACGCCCGCAAGATATGCAAGTACTACGACGAGATGGACCGGATCCTCAGCTGCCGGGGGGGGCCCGACGGCGCCCCCGAGCCGCTGGCCCCGCCGCCCGACGGCGCCCAGCCGGCGGGGCCGCTGGCCGGGCCGCCCACGCCGGGCACGCCGCACAACAGCCGGGAGGTGGACGCCGAGCTGGACGAGGACGCCGAGCTGGAGTCCCCCCGCGACAACTTCACCGAGGACTCTGGGGAGTGCTCCTCCTATGCCGACCACCCCATCAAGGTGGAGTGCCCCTCCTTCGCCATCCCCGTGCCGCCGGGCGACGGTGAGTACCCGGCGGGTTCCCGGTGTCTTCCCCTCGCCCCGCGGGCAGCGCGGCACCCCGGGGCTCTCGCAGCCCAGCTGCCGGTGCCTCTTTCGAGCTAGCGTGCTTCTAGGGGCTTCTGTCTTACCCTGCTCTCTCCCGCCTCGTCCTCTGGGCTCCGAAATCCGCCTCTGTCCCCCCTCCTCCCCTGCACCTTGCTTGTCCCTTAGAGCTTTTACCTCCCGCTACCGCGAACGCCGCCTGGAAGGGCAGCGGACTGCTCGGAGGTGGGAAATGCTGCAAACCGGGTAGGGGGAGATGCTGGGGGACGGAGACCATAGTGAGTTTTATCGGTGTTTATCAATGGGAAGCCAAGGGGAAAAAGCATAGAGACAAAGTGTCAGGTAGCGCCATACAAGAAAACAGGCGTCCTTGTCGCTGGAGGATTTTCCTGTTCCCTGCAGACTGTGTGCAGTTTTGTTAATCGGTATTAAAACAATGATGATGATGATAATACCTGAAAAATCTGCTTATTGTTGCAGATGGGCCAGAGAACTGGGGGAGATTTTTTACGTAATTAATTGCTTGAGGTGTTTCAGGAACACTGCTTCTAACTTTAGTGGGCTTGCAAACAGAAACAGCCCCTCGATAAAGCCTGTCCTTTCCTTGCTCGTTCTTTACACTCAGCTCTGTATTTGTGTTGTGGAGGTTTGGACTGGGGGGGCAGTGTTATTTGTTTGTTTTAAATCTAGATTAGTGCCGTGGTTTTAATACAAACATGAACCTGTCTTCAGAAGTTGACATCACTGAGGAATCAGCCAATTGGTTGACGTTTAACCAGCCTTCTTTTTACACATAAACCCCATCAAAGAGTTGTTTACACTAACGTTCTTTTGAAATGCAAATCCAGAATGCCAACAGACTGAAACTCAATTTAGATTAATGTAATTACCTGCAATACACAAATGAGGCTATACTATTTAATAGCCTTCACTTAAACCTTTTAGAAGATCAAAAAGACTTCTATTGTTGAAGTTTAGTACTACAACAATTAGAAGATGCCTCTATATGATTCTTCTGTTACCTTTATACCTTTGTAGAAGCTTGTGCTTTTGCTTTGGTACTCTGAAATAAAAATATCTGAAATAGTTACGGTTCACATTGAAAAAGTGTAACAGCTTTGTGACGCATTAGGTGCATATCTCATAGGTAGATTTTTTGCTGCTTTCTTCTTAGAAAATTATTTTTCTTCAGAAAAATAATTGTCTGTCTTCTTGTTTTAGGCTTTAAAGAAATCAATGCTCCAACTATTACCCCACCTCTCAATCAGCCCAAAAGATCAAAAAAACGCCATGCAAATTTAACATTGGATAAAATGATGGAAAAATTCCTGCAGCAGAGTGTGGATACAGAAGAGAAATTTTACAGATATGAAGAGCAGAGGCTCAAAATTGAGGACAAGCGTCGGGAAGCTGAGCATGCTCGAGAGCTCCAGATGTTACAGATGTTGGGACAGATGTTGGCAGGAATTTCTTCTACGGTATCACAAAGGTCACAATCTATACCAGCAAGTCCACCTCAGAGGGCGAACCATCGTTCATATGGGGATAACTTTAATTATAATGCTATGACAGCAGCACTTTCTCCACCGATAGGTACTTCCTTCTATAGCATAAATAAAAGCTAGCTTTTTTAAACTTCTGTGTGAAAGCACTGGTAGTAAGTAGCTTTTGAAAATAAAAGCTAATTGGAATTATTTAATATTGTGGTGAAGGTGTGTGTTTGGTGTAAAATGAAGTTAAAATGTCACTCGTACCATTGCACCTGCTTATTTAATACAGATACATTACTTATAGGAAATTTTAATGAGCGAAATCACACCTTTTGGACCACATAAACATTGGGGACTTCTTTGCACGTTCACGTCTCTGTAAAGTGTAGTTAGGAGAAGTTTTATATGTAAAAGGCAAGTAGCACATTTGCTGAAAGCCATCTGGAAACATTAGGTACCTTGTAGCGGAAATTCTGCTGCTGTTGAAGTTAACGGGCCTAACCCTGTCTATGAAGTTAAGGCTGTGTGTGTGTTTTTCCAGGGTTGGGAAAAGAGTGGAGTTTTGCCTGCACTGAAGTAAGTCAAAATCCAGCTTCTTTAAAATAAATTTATTTAAATCAAAATTGTGAATCTTTTAAATATCATATTGTACTAGGTGTAGTAGCAATGAAAATATTGGCATATATTTTTCTTCCATACCAGTTCCTTTATAAATTCTTTGGTTGTCTGAATTTATTTTAAAGAAAAAGGCAAAGCAATAACTCTAGAATGGGTATTTTCACAGACTTTTCTTTCTGTACCTTATGTGCGGGCCAGAAGCTGATAATCGGATATTAGCATTCATTAACAGACTTCTTGGGATCTGTGGCTCCGTGTCATTTATCTTTATCGCGGTCTCTTTGTATGGGGAGGTAGAGTGCATGGGCAGGAGGAAAACAGGGATGCTCTGTCAGTGCTGAAACCAGAGTCAGCTTGGGGCTTGGTGGTTGTAGTCTGTGGCATGGAAACGAAACAAGTCTCATTCTGGTTTAATTCCGAATTTCGTACTGCTGGGAAGGAAAAAGCATGGTTTGAAAAAAACAAAACAAAAACACAAACCAAAACCCACCCCAAAAAAACCCACCCGGCCTCAGTGTTGAATAGCAGTCCAACATGCTAGATCCTAAAGGGCATTCTGTGATTCCTGAGAGGATCCTGGAGCCTTTTCAGTTCTACGTTGCATTTTCCTGTACAATGCACGGGGGACGGGATGGTCAGGTCTGTTGAGGTTTTAAGCTGGCTGTCTTGGTTCTATTTCTTCTTGACTGAGTAGTTAGTCTGTAGCATTCCTTGATGGCAGCAGACTTTTGTATATAAATTAAGGCATGTGTATGGATTCTGTGTTTTAAATGTTGTTTTCACTTTAAAAGGAAACCTGAAGTGCTTTAGAAAATCCCTTAGGAAATCATTTGAGGTTCTAGGCTTGGGTGATGGTACCTACAAGGCTTTACTGTTACTTCTGAAAGGTGTTTCGCTGAAAGAGTTTCATTATCTGTAGAGACTTCAATCCAGAGTTCAGTTTGTATTGCTGGACTTAATCATATAGGTGTATAATCATACTAGACTGCGCAAAAATGCATTATATATTTACTGTAGCCAGAGCAACTCATGATTCTAATCTTTTAATTGGTGAAGATGTAACAAAGCATTTATAAAAAAATGTGAAAATAGTGCTTCAGGAAGCACATCTTTTAAGGAATTAAGATTTCAGTTGTTTATAGCTAAATATACCTCAGTTTCTGTAGGTAAGCGGAGCTCTATTAAGAATTGCTTTTTGCGTAATTCTGTTTTCTCTCCATGTATTATGCAGTCACTTTATATTTACATACAAACAAAAAACAGCAACAAAGAAACAAAGGTTCTTCTTAATAACATTGCACTTTGAGGGTTACAAGCTATATGATAAGTATATTTCTTGTGTAGCTGAAAATGAGTGAGTGTATGAAGTGTGATTTAAAGAAAATAATCTGCCCTATTACCAGAGGAGATGAGTGTTTCGTTCTCGTCTGGGTCACTGCAGTGTTATTTTGGCCCTAATCCAAAACAGGGTATTTTTTCTTTTGTTTGTTTGTTTGTTTTTGTATCTCAGTAGGAATGGGATGCCTGTATTACAGAAGGATTTTAAAGGCAAAAGGCCAGGAGTATTTATCATTATTGAATGTTAAAGTATTTTATTAGTGGAGATTAGTGTCTGGTTTAGCTTTAGGTTCTGTGGGAGATGGAGAAAAAGATGCTTTCTGCTGATAATGCACAGATGTGGAATTTTTTTATTACATTTTTTCCCCATTATTATGTCCAAAATTTCTGGAACAATTTTTCCGTTCTCCTTTAGATTTTTGAATTGGGGGGTGAGATTACTGAGTTTTATACAGCTGAAAATAAAGAGTATCATGGGAGTTATTTTGTACATAATTATGTGTTACTATATAGCAGTTCCTTGAAAGCTTTTTAGAAGATCTGTAAAAAAAAAAAAAGTAAGCATAGCTACGGTCTAGGAGACTAATACTGATGTTCAAATAAGCCGCCTTTCTGAACAGAATTGTACAGTTAATGAGTTTTGTTGAAAAATAAGAACTTGCTCTTTTAGTGTATTTACTGCAATTTATAGTTAACACATCGTTGACAGAAATGCTGATCTTCAAAATTTGTCCCATGTTAGGTAAATGGTATCATTCTCTTCAGTTGTACTTGCTGAAATACTTTTTTCTTCTAAACTGTTGTGATCTTGGAACAGTAATTTGAATATGTAGCCTTCTGAGTGCAAAGTTGTTTTAATATGTAGCTTGACATGTAGCTTTGCAACAGAGATCTGTAACTGTATTATAGCTAAAAATGATCTTCGTGTGATATTTGTAATGTTTGCATCTAGTGTGTTGGAGTATAGTTTTGCAGAAAGACTTTCATTATGCTTTGTAGCCACCTGCCAAAATAAAAAAGCAGTGAGATAGGCCCCGATTCTGCTGAGAGGTGGGAGTCTTTAAAGGGAAGCAAAAAATAAGGTAGGGGATATGTTTAAAACATGGTTTTAGTTGCTTCGTGCTCGCTCTGTGTATGTGTTTAGTTCTTACTAAGTGTACTTATTTCAGTTGAGCTTGATTATGGAAGTGATTTCAGGCTGAACTAAGATGATATTTCTAGTTACAAAATGTTCATATAACTATTCTGGGCTGTTGTTTCTTTCTGTACCTGAGCCCTAAATTAGGGCTGTGAGCAGTCACTGGGAATATTCTCTGCATCAGACCCTACATTCATTTTTAAAAAGATCACCTTCCCTAGTTACTGTTTTAAAGGCCTCGAAGTGACGAAGCATTTGTTTTTTAGGAGCATGTCACTTCGTATATCTTTGATTCTGTTAGTATGAGAGCTTAAAAGAAATGCTCATGGTAATTTAAGAAAGAACATACTTTAAAGTAATACTTATTTTCTTCTTTTCAGTTATAGAGAGATCGTTTTCACTGCACAGAACACACTCTCTAAAGGATATGGAGAATATTTTTCAACTGGTGCGCAATGTTATCCCTCCTCTAACAGGAAAAAAGCATAAAGGTCAAGACGGACGTATAGGCATTGTTGGAGGATGTCAAGAGTAAGTTAAACAGAAATTTGATTTTTGTTTCTGAGAGAGTTTGAGAATGTCATAAGTACTTGTAGAAGCCATTCAAACTCACATTTAAAACATAAGTATTTTCCAGAGAGCTTTACTAGTCCATCATCATGACCATGCACACTTAGGAAACAAAATGTTTCCCTGCAGTTGTGTCGCAAAATTTTGGTAGTGAATGTGGTTGAAACTTAGAATGCTGTTTGTGTCTATGTCTACCTTCTCTGTCTTTTTTGACCACAAAACTCACTCTGCTTCCAGCAGATTTTTTATATATATATATGTATTTTGGTGTCTTGGGACCTGGGTCTCTTAAATCAGGAATAGAATATTTTCTTACTGCACACTTTTTTTTTTTTTTGATAAATGGTGGTGTCTACTAGATTCTGTCAATACCTGGTGTTATGTTCTGGAGTAGTAGAAATAACATGTTTCAGGGTAAAAAGAGATACAGTGTAAATCAGGTAAATGCTTTACTGACCTAGAAATAAAATGGGCTCTGTTCTTTCTTGGCCACATTCAGTAATCTGCACAATACCTTGAATGAGCCACTACACCTTTCTGGTTTTCATTTTTCCCTTTTGAAATAGAGGTGGCATCTTTCTCCTGTAAAAGAAATCTGCTGTTGGACATCTGCCATTAATAAACATTCTGTGAAGGGCAAAAAGGTGCTGTCTTACAGAGGGATTGAGTAGCCAGGAGTTAGTTTTCCTGTTGGGCTTAGGTTCTCGCTTCTTCGCAGAAGTAGTCACCTCTGGAGGATGATTCTGGCCATATCTCTCTCTCCAGTCATCATAAAGAGAGTTTAGGGCAACTGGAACTGCAGTTTAGGCACTTTAGTTAAGCATCTAAAACCAGATGTGATTGGTCCTGGCCACAGATCCCAGATTTGGCTCGCAGACAGTGCTCGACTCTTTGTTTTGTTTTGTCTCTAAACTTTTAAGTTGGTTGTCTGAGGAGAGTTTGCTTTTTATGGCAGGATCTTTATAATTCCTATGAAAGGAGCAGGTGAAATCCTGTGTCTTTGAAATCAAAGCAAGAGTTGAGATTGGCTTTGGCATAGCAGAAGAGAAAGATTTTTTAAAAATTTGCTTTTGAATTTGGTATTTCATTAGGGCAGGCTGATTTCCAGATTATCTACTCTCATGACTGTGTTTTCTAACCTAAATTGTATTTCATTCTAGATACACTGGAGCACCGTATTTTGCTGCAATTACAGCTCTCAAAGTGGTATGTGTTCTATATCAATCCAAAATGAACTTTTCATCATTTATATTGGCCAAGTGCCATTTTTTAAAAGCGTTTGTTCTGTGCTGCACATGAAATTTGAGTTCTAAAAGGTCTTGTATTTAACAAAGAAAACCCTTAGTCCTGGATTTGTATAAATGCTTTGTAAATATGTGTCATTTGCTATGTTTTCTGTGAATATTTTCTCTATATAAGGTAATGTTAGATATGTCAAAAAATTGAAAATTTCAGGGAGAGAACATTTTTATCAGAGAGTAAGATAGGAATTTTCAAAACTTTATGAAATATTTACTGCAAAAGTGAACAATAAAAGAACTTCAGATTAATGTTTAAATTTATGCTTTCAGTGCTGAAATCATACCTACATAATATATATATACTTTTCAGTACTCTCTATATAGCGTGTCAGTACTTTCAGTTCATCGTGGCTGGTTTTTTGGTGTTTTTTTTAAGATTTGTTTCAATAAGTAGGTAACCAACCCAGGTGTTCCGGCCACCCCTGCAGGATGCAGTCCTTTAAGGCTTTAAAACCGAAATTATATTATTTAGTGATCTTATATAAGATGTTAAGGCCACTCAGCTTTCTATTCGCTGTGTGCAAATACAGTAGTATACTAGGAGGTCTTCTATTGAAGTAACTTGGTCTCAGATCATTACATCTGCACATAAAGAGTCATAGGATCAAATCTCTGCATTGCGTAGTAGCTTGAAATGTTAAATGTATAGTAGGAAAGCAGAGGAGACACTTTCTTAACCTTGGGTAATTTCAATATACAAGGCAGATACAAGATCAGGCTTTCTGGTCGCTGCTTACATAATTTTTATATGTATGTCTGATTTTTTGAGTTGATACCAGAAGCTTGAGGCTAAACTTCTCAGCTTTAATCTTTATGTAACTTAAGGGGTGTTGCTGAAATTGTGTCAGCTTTTATCTGTTATGGATTTAGACCATTGAGTGAAAATGGTAGGGTTGGAAATGACTAGATTGCCTTAGCCACATTTTACAAGTATATTACAGTATTATTTTTCCTCTCTAATGTAGGTTGTCTCTTGTTCAACTGTGTTATTTTGCCTTTCTTATTCTACGTATGACATTTTAGTCTTTGTTCATCTGCAAAAGAGAAACATTTCTCAAGTAAAGGTTCAAGATCTGTGTTTTCAGTCATCCTATTGGTGAGAAACAGGAAAAAAATATATCGGAGACAAAAAACTTTCTCCAAAACATTGCATGGTAGTCTAAGCCAAAATAGAAAAAGTAATAAAGTTTGCTTTGGCTACTGAGAAGTAAGAATTCAGGTGAATTATTCACTGAGTAAACTTTGGAGTAAAAATACAATAATTCTGTTTGCAAATTTTCTGTTTCAGGGCGCAGATTTATCCCATGTGTTTTGTACCAAAGATGCAGCAACAGTAATCAAATCGTATAGTCCAGAGCTGATTGTTCACCCAGTTCTGTAAGTAACTTTATCTTTTGTTTAAATGAGCAAGTTAGGATTACTAGTTTGAACATTTCAGTCTGACAGTTGATTAGTTTGTGTTATTTCTTTTCTGAGTTACAGGGTGGGTGAGCTGGAGATTACAAAAACCCCTGGGTTTATCCTTTCGTTACAAACAGTTAGATGTTTAATATAGAAGAATTTTTTTAAAAACGAAGATCTTGCTTTCCACTACTTGCTGACATGTGTTCTGTGATTGTAATGCATTTAACTGTGAACAGCAAAATCCAGAACTAAGAATCACTACAAGTCAGCATTTTAGAATCTGCATTTGAAAGGCAAATAGAGTATGTTCTCTTGCTTCTTTAGTCCCGATAGTATTTGACTGTAGTGTGGGTTTTTTCTCTCACTACTGTGTATACAGTAATTTACACAAAATTACTGGCAAGAAAGATGCTGATTCTCATTTTTCATCATGAGTATGTTGCATTAGATACACACCTACTCCTGGGAATAAATGGATGTTCTAAAATGATCTAAAATACAGGGGTTTTTAACAAGAACATGAAAAGTTTAATAAGTAACTGTCATAATTGGGCAAATCAGTGCGTGCTTTCCTGAATTTATATTCTGAAATATGTTTTTGATTGGCCAACTTTTATAGGATAAATTGTTTCAATTAGGTGTTATGATGGTTTACAATTAGCACTGCAAATGAGAATTAAGATGTGTGCCTTAGGTACGTGTCCCTGAGTTTGGCTTGCACCAGTGCATGTCAGAGTCTGTTTGCGTGCATAGCAAAGCTGTGATTAAGCTAGAAAAAGCATAATTTAAAGTGGTGTTTGTCAGATATTGCTGTCAGGGTGGATTTATGACAGTAGAAATATTTCTGTGTCTGAGAAGAAGAATATGATCTCCCTTATTGGGATGCCTGTGGTTGGAAGCTATAAGTTTGTTACATTCTAAAGGTGGGTTTCATTGCTGTTGGCATAGAGAGAGGTGCTTAGAAAGAAGTCAGTTAAACAGACAGTTATTAAGGGTTGTGTTTTGTTGTTTTGGTTTTGGTTTGGTGGGGGGTTTTTTGTTTTTTTCCTCTTTTTTTTTTTTCCTCAAAGATAGAAGAAACCCATGAGTTCGTGGATTTTAGACAGGTTAAAAATGATATTTGAAAGTAAGGGGAGGATACAAGGGTAGGGTTTTTACCAGTCCAACTGCATTAGCCTCTAAAATCCAGAAGGGACATCTTCACTTGATGTTTTGTCTGACATCGTATGACAACAAATTAGATGGAGAATCTTAATGGCAGTATGAGCTTGTAACTTTAGGTTATCTTGATGGATGACACTCGGGATACAGCATATGGGTGTCTTGTGTGGGAAGGAGTTGACGTTGCCTTAGGAGAAGCATTTTTTGTATGCTCAGGGTTCTTGATGTCTGTGGTAATGGAAGAGTTTAATAGGAGAAACAGAAGCAGCACAGAGAAAAGGGGAGGTGACAATGTGTAAACAGTGACATTTCTGTTCGTGGAGGTCCAGATTGTGCCTACTAAATAAGGGTACTTTTTTTTTATACACAGATTCTCAGTGTCTTCTGTGGAATTAAGTTCTTAATGAAAACTCTGATCTTTCTATTCGCAAAGAGAACTTTTCAGCCCTATCTATAAATTCCTCCAGATGTACAAAGTACAGTGAATCTAGAAATTTTCATATCCATATAGCTTTAAGTCTGAAATGTAATGTTTAATACTTTTATTACAACTCTGATTAATTTCACCCAGAGAGCTGGCTAATTGCATAGAGGGATGGATCTGTAAATATTGTTTATATGACATTCAAAATGAAAAAATGCAAATATCGGAATGTTCAGATTTTGTTTGTTAAATTTTCTCGTACATATTTTTCTCTTCTGCTTCATTTGAGGAAAAGAGAAAACAGTCTTTTCTGGTTACAAAGGAAAAAATCTTGACTGACTCAATTGAACCCAGGTTTTATTCAAATTTACACAAACAGCCTATTTTTCTTGTAAGGTCCTTTGTCTTCAGCGTCACACTTTTCGTATGATCTTTTATATGTTGTGGAGCTGTTTGAGTTCTGTAGGCACGGCCAGCCGCTCTTGATTCAGAGCCTGATCTCTAAAACAGTCTTTGTACTTTCTCCCGGGCTGCACTTCACGCATGGAAGAACCTCGGGGTAAAACCCACCGAGCAGCTACGTCATTGTTTTCTTTTGTGTCTCTCCTGAAAACTTTGCTTTGTTATGATTTCTCCATGACCCTTCGGAGTAACTAGGTAGCCATCGTACCACTCTCTTCTTGTGCTAATCGTAATTATGGCCCCATGTTACTCCTCAATTTGCGGTTTGAACGGCTTGGCATTTTGCCAGGATTCAGCTGCCATTTTGTACTGCCAGGAGTCTGACATTTTATCATCTCCTCTGCAGCTTGGCTGCCACCACCTTTCCCTATGGCCTTCACCTCGCAGGGGATCACCTCCAGGGAAGAACATGCTCTTTTCTTTTGCTGCTGCCCCCTGAATGCGAGGGCTCTTCTGGTTCGTTAGAGCTGCTGTCACAGCTCTTTGATGGCACGACTAGCGAAGGTATGCGAGAGCTGGAAGTTGCACTGTTGCATTTCAGGTCTCGGCAAATGTCTGTCACTTCAAGGATGCAAGGAATGCTATGTGAGAAAGATAGAGTGGGATTGTGGAAGGAGGGTTATGAGAACGAGCATCCATCTTGCAGCATGGCCAGGGCAATTCTGTGTGCTCCCACCTGCAAACCATCCTGGGATTCCTTTTGGTGTGATAACCTGTGCTGGCAAGACCCATAATGCAAGTTTCTCTCTGGTTTTTGGTTTGTGACTTAGTTCTCCCTTCCTGGGGGTGAAGGTAAAAGAGCTGGGACTGCCTGGGATCTGGAAAGACAAAGTTGAACACCTGACTCTGTATGGCTTCACCACCCGAGCTGACTATCGATAGCGGGGGGTCTAGAGGCCATGAGTAGTCAATATGACCAGTAGTAGCTTTTCCTTGTTATTTAGAGGTTCTGTCAAATGCATTATGGTCCCTTCCATGATAACTTGGTATTAATTAAAAACTGAGCAGCTAACCAGTTCAGTATTTTTACTCTCTGACTTTTTGCCTTCCTGTGGAGAAGTGAGGAGTGTGTATTGCAGAAGTCGGCATCTTTTGAATAGCGGAGCATACAGAGTCTTGGTCACAGCTGCCTTGCCCTTGTCACCATTACCCCTGGTTTGTGTTGCATTTTTCTGTTTTCTCAGCTAACATGCTCCTGCTGTAAACTCTGCACAAATACAGACAACATAAAACTTAGCTTTTGCATTTTATTAAGTTTTATTGCAGGCATTTTCTGTGTGGATATTTGCTGTAGATGTGTAAGTACTTTCTTGCATTAGTGTTGGGAACTTTCTAGCGAACAGTTTTCAGGGGCTTTTTTGTATTCCCCATGTCAATTCACAGGCTCAGGTCAGGTTGAATAGACTCCCTGTATACCTGTGTTGGGTTAGCTTATCCTGTCTTGATAGGCGAGTGATCACAGAGTTAAATGAGCTATATGAACCCAGCTGGTTATGTTTTAAAAGAAGAGAGAATAGATCTATTGTGCTAGATTTCCCTCCTGCAAGGACTTTTTCATAATGTTACGGAGTTTCTCTGTAGGATTGAGATACTACTGAGTAGCCCACTCGTAACCTGCTTGTCAGACAATTTGTAATCAACAGTCGATAATACACCTTGATCTCCAGAGTTTTATCAGAGAAGTAGAATGAGATGTCATGTCATTAATTTATTGTGGTCCTGAAGAAGTCACGTAATTTTTCCATTATCTCCAAAAATGTCACCCTCGAACTGTTAATAGGTGTAGATTTAGAATTAATACCTTTGTCTGAGCTGGTTGTATCTATGGATCTGTATGGACTAGGAAAGATTCCCAGAATTACTGAAAATCTTAGAGTTAATTGCAGAGTTCCAGTTTTGCTTTGGATTTTTAAAAAGATTACTTTTTCTAGTTTGAAATAAAAATAATTGGGGGGAAAACTGATGAATCTGGTCTGTATGTTGAGGCCAGTTACCATCAATGAAGAAGCTTAGCTTAGATCAGGGTTGCTGGAACATATTTTACCTACTTTTATTGGATTTTGTCTATGTTTTGATGATTTGAAAAAATCATGAAAGTGAATCATGGATTGTGAGCTCCTGATAAGTTACCTGAGCGCTTCTAACCAGTGCCAAGTCTCTCTAAAAAGGCACAGGAACAGTCTTAAGATTTTTGGCCCTTTAATTCATTATGTGGAGATGAGATTCAAAACCATCGGTCCTTTGTGGGAAGAAGCTCATACCTTTTAGTTGTGTTAGCTAAGGACACTTCTTAAAAGCTGCTTCTGCGTATCGTGGGACTAACCTCTTTTGAATGAGAGAAGTTAAGGAGAAAGCACAGATTGCTCCGATTACCAAAAAGATGCCTCCCAAGTGACTTGACTGCTGGATCCCTATGAGACCTGCAGAAAAGGCGAAGGCATAAACTTTGTGATTTTTTTTTTCTCCCAAACCTCATTTACACAGCAGCCTAGCTAGGAATCACACAAGAAAGTTTTTGTTGGCCATTTTGTTTGGTTGGTGGTTTGTTTGTTTGGGGGGTTTTGTTTGGTTTTGTTTTGATCGTTTGGTTTGTTTTTTGTGTTTTTTTTTTCCTAAGTACTTAGGGGGAGATAAAGGTCAGTTTGTATGTGCTGACTCAGAAGTATACTTAACCTGTTTCTAATCCTGTTGTGCAGTGCCATGGACAAAACTTGTTCATCGACCTGTTTCCTGTGTCGAGCTTTCTCAGCAAAAAGCTGCTGCTTCTTTACTGTATGCTGCAGAGTGAATAAAAGCCAAGAGGTGTATTCATCTCATACTCCCTTCCTCTCTTTTGTTGCAAAGGTCTTTATCCCAGGTGGTACTGACAGATTTTGCCACCTCCTCAAAGTGTATGAAGCAGCCAGAGATTTTTAGCATCACTGCGGGGTGTTCTTGCTGCTTTCTGATACATGAGAGAGAGAGATATACGTGTATAGGAGCGTCGTACTCAGGTTAGATCGTGGCCAAATTCATCTTTCTGAACACTTGCCATACTGTCGTGATTTGACACCAGGATTAGATTTCTTTGGTACTTAATCTTTCTTGAGTTTGAATGAAGGCAGGCATGCCTGGGATTTGCTTTTGCATTTTTTTTTAATTATTATTTGAAGGTTTTAGGGTCTCATGCTCTGCTCTGCCTAAGAGAAATGACCCCATTTGTATAATGCGTATTAAAGAGATTGTTGTTGGCTCTGATGTCTATAGTGTGTCGACAATCCAATTCCTAATGAAGATGATGATCTGATATCTCAGTGAGAGTCTGGTGTCCAAGTAGCAGCTGTGGAAAACATTTTGAGTTTTTGTCATCGTTATTATGATATAAAAACCACGACATGGTAAATACGGCATTTTTTCTAAATGTGTACCTCAAAGGTCGTTCACAGTCTGACTTCCTCAAAGGTAGAATATGGAGCAAGTAAAGACTCTGATATCTGCATATTAAGAGCAGCCTCTTGCTGTGAACTTGTGACACCAGTGCTTCTCCTGGATGATGGGCTGCTGTTCTTACTGCTGTGTTGTTAATATTCAGATGAGGCTTACCAGGTTTGCTTCTGGTGTCTAAATTAACTTATTCAATAGCTGAAAAGGAACTTTTGATTTGCATAGTATTCAATCCCTCTCTCATTAGGGTCTTTGTTTTTCTTTCATTTTCTTCCCTGTAATTTAATCAGATTGTAGCAGGAAAATAGGCATTGTCTACCCAGCATTTGCAGATTAAACACTATTGAAATATCTTTCAACAGCCCAGTAGGTGAAAACGACCATTTTGTCTTCAAAACTATTTTGTGGGCATTTTAATATACTAATCTGAATTTACTAAGTGTATCTCTTTGTGGTCTCTAATTGCATCCAGCCAACTTCATGTCACTGTGTTGTCACTGATATTTGCTCTACCTGATTGAGGTGCTTGGTGAGACCCGTGGGTTGATAATGGGATCACTGATCTTTTCTAGAATAAGTTATTTCCAGTTCTGTTCATGGGGCCGAAAGAGGCTGCCTCAAGCTTCTGGAGATTTGGAGTTAATTTACAAGAATGATGACTTAAGCATTAACAAATATAGCTACTCTATATAGTTTAATTTTATGCTCAAATATTTTTGAACTGTTTCATTTTGCCTTTAATTCTTTTGACCTAACCTTTCCAGAATAATCTCTTTCCCTATCTTATTTACCCAGTTCCCAATAATGGCCTCACCCGAGGTTTACCACAATAGTTAATAATTAGCTTTCTGAGATAACTACTTAAATTCTAGAGCTACACATTATGTCCTGTCTTTCGCTCTTTTGATGTACTGTATAACACGACAGGATCTAAATGTCAGCAGGTCTAACATTTGATTCACATTAACATAATTACCTGCAGTGCTTGGACAAACAAAACTGAAACTCTTTCATCCTCAGATCAGAGACTTTTTCCCATCTTTGAAGATAAGACTCTGGGTTGGCTTTGGAAACTGCCCGCTTAAAGTGGCTTTGCCTGAGTTTCCATAACAAGACTTTTGCAACGGTGCATTTCAGTGCATTTGGAGTTGCCTCAGTCGCACCAAGTGTGCACAGATAATGAGCAGAATTTGAAAAATACGCTCTCCAGCAAGGAGCTGTACAGTTCATCAGGTGACAGCACTCTGGCTTGTGTCCCGTGTCCTCCTCTAGCAGGAGGTCCCATTGATTGGTGTTTTGTGATGTCCAAACCACATCTCTGATCACTAAGGTGGCTCCAGCTCTTC
The DNA here is from genome assembly GCF_036013445.1 of Caloenas nicobarica. Classification (NCBI taxonomy): domain Eukaryota; kingdom Metazoa; phylum Chordata; class Aves; order Columbiformes; family Columbidae; genus Caloenas; species Caloenas nicobarica. Next base: position 153,588,623 of record NC_088245.1, on the reverse strand, counting down.
CTAAAAGACATGTGAAGAGCTGTGGTCCTGTTGCCTCCTGTCTGCACTGTCATTCATGCTTATCTACTATTTCTGTAGCTCCTGGTTACACCTATGCTGACTTCACATTTTCTTGTTTCTATGTAACATTTGACAAGGCTGCCCCTTATCATTGTTGTTCCTTTCCCTCCTCTAGAAGGCAGAGACAGTAACTGTCATTCATCCTGAATGAGGAAGGCTGCTGTGTTTAGAGATTTCTGTAATAATTTAAAGCTATTGCTTTGGTGGATTTTGATCATTTGGTGAAAGCCAGTCTTTGAATAAAATGCAGTGTACAGCAAAATTTGCTTTTTTTGGAGGGCTGGGGATGCGAGTTGTGTTCCAGGCCCCAGCTGTCAAGTGTCCTCCCACTCAGGGCAGTGACCAGCCTAGAACTGACTTTCAAGCAGATGCCATCTGTCAAATACCTGTTACAGAGTGCTCTGAAAGATGTTTAGAAACTGTGGGTGATATTAGGGCAGTAGCCAGGATCTTTTTTCAGGCTCTTTATTGGTTTTGGGTAGGATATTACATTCAAGCTTTTACCAAGATCGAGGATCTACAGGTCTGTGTTTTATGTCAATTTGTGTTTTGTGATAGTGAAACACAGAAGAGTCCTGGAGAGCAAAAAGTTTTGACTTACAGTTTTTATTTTCTAAATTAGCTTTTTAAAAGTGATTGTAAGAGACACTGAGTTTGTGCATTAAAAAGCAATAGTGAGACTACGCAGTGCTGCATCCAGCAATTACTGCCGTAAGCACTATAACCAAAGCAGTGCTGTTCCTGTGTGCAAAAATAATTGAGGTGGCAAGACAAGAGGAATTTTTTCAGGGCGTATTGATTTTGATTTGGCAGAAGATATCTAAAGCTACCAGTAATTCACAGTTTTGTCCTCACCATTTCAGAGACTTGATGCTGTTTAATTTGAAGAATCTTTGCAGATTTTGCCATGGAAGTACTTTTCTCAATGCGCTCTGGAGGCAGAGAAAAGAGCAGAAAGATAAATGTGCAAGGTGCTGAGCCATACCTTGGCCCTGTCTACACAGGAGCTTCAAGGAGGGCAGATGACAAGGCGCTATTTTCTGTCTTCCCAAAAAATCAGGGTCTTCTCAGCCTCTGCGGAGCAAAGCTTTGTCTCTCTGTCCCCTAGCTCTCACTAATAGCTGAGGAAAGCTGATCAGGTAAACATCTGTGAAGTCCTTTTTCATAGTGTGCCCCCCGTGAGACTCTCTGTCCTTGCTTATTTGTACAGATTTGCTTTGACTAATGGACAGTGTGTAAAGTTGATTGTTGATGTTAGCTTTAGACTCTTTCTTACCTACTAAACTTCACAGATATGGAACAAGTTACAGAAGCTCATTCAGTTTTCCTTATTAATGATTCTGTTGTCTTGCAGTTGCTGTTGACATGTTTGTCTGGTGATAGTTCTTTTCTGTCTGCAGTCAGAGCTTTATCGTTTGCTTTCCAGTCTTTGAGGAAGCTTTTGGCATTTGCAGGGGTGTTGGTTGGTTTCTCGATTGAGCAACAATGAGCTGTCATAGCCTAGATTTTCATCAGAATGACATTTGATAACATGTCACATAACACATAGTGGTTAACTGGAAATGAAGTAACTGTTTGATCTGTTCATTCCCTGCAGATCTACAGCTGTGGTCTGTCACCAAAATCTTTAATTTCACACATCTGCACTATGGTACTCTAGTTCACTCTCCATGTTTACAGGTGTTACTGCATGGATTCAGCTTCCAAAAGTATTACTGTTGTGTGTGTTTATGGTGCAGAGTTCTTATTTTCAAATTATGGGAAAACCAGGCTGTGTCCCAGGCTCTTGCCCCATCACCTTCCAAAAAAGCTTGCTTTATTTTGGGAAATCCCTGACTTTCGGTTAATCAAAGGCTCTCTCAGAGGTTGTTACCCTCTTCTCAGAAATTCAAATGCTGTTTTCTCTTGGCCTTGCAAAAGATTTTCTGATTCCTTTTAATACTAGCTTTGTGCTTTAGCATAGGGGTCTTGCATTGTGATTCTTGTTTTGGAAAAAAGCCAGGTCATGTATCGTTAAGGCTCTGCACTTCTGAAGGCAACACTGATTCTTGCTTACGTGGTCCCTTTCTGTCAAAGCCTGAAGATTGCATCTCCTTTGATCAAGGGGACATCTTCTTCATACCTCATGTCTTTATAGATACTTTTTTTTTTTTTTAATACAGTGCTAATTTCAATTGTGTGTGCATATCTTGGGCAGTGGAGGTGATAATTAAATGGAGAGGTTTGAAATCAGGTTAGTAATCAGGCAGAGAAATTGGTGTGAAGGGACAAAGGAAGTTAACAACATTATTTGTGTGAGTGTAGTACACAGCAAACCAGCTGAGGACCTGATTTGTCTTCTGCACTGGTGCCTCCAAAGTGGTTTTTTATTTTCCTGGTTTGGATCGACAGACAAAGAAGAATACATATAGGGTTTTTCTGTAGTAGAGAACTAGACACTGCCGAGGAATATTTATTCCCAGGCACTCGAACGTGATGATCCATACTGGCAAATGATCCAAATGATCCTCGGCAAGGTTTTTGGCCTATGCCAACCAGCCTTTCCCAACAACTTCTTCCCCTGGGGAGGAACTGCCATGGTCCAGGGGTTCTTCGTGAGGGTGTAGAGCCCAGCTGGCCTCGGTGTCAGAGAACTCTTCTGGGCAGGTTTAAATGTATGTAGGCTGTAGCTGTTAAGATCTGGGAGAGTTTCTGTCTTTGTGCTGAATCCCATGGTCAGGAACATTCAAGGTGATTGCCCTTCCTGAAGAAAGTTACGTGTTGAACATTTGTACCCTGTCAGCTTTAAAATGCTGCTGCTTTGGTGTCTGCATGTGGGAATAAACTGTAAGATGACACAGTAGCCCTTCCATGTTCAGTGAAGCTGTAGATAAAGGATATTTATAAGGTGTCCTTAGCCGCATAACCACAGCTGTTGTGAACATCCAGTGTTATAGGGACATTGGCATGATGCTTCTCTGAGGCAGTACTTTTTCTGCTTTCTTTATGAGGAATCAAAATCCATCAGTTATTTTACAGCAGGTTTTTACAGCTGATTTTGCAATGTAATAGTCATTATCGCCATTTTAAATCTCTTGGCCCTTCATATGCCTTGGGTTACTTCTTGATGTGAAGTTGCAAAGGAGTTATGTGAACGTAATGTTTGTAAAATGCTTTGAAGATAAAAAGCTCTACAGTAGGTTTTTATTATTACCAGAGGCAAAGTAAGCAGGAGTGGCTTAATGTCGGACTCTTCATTTCCCAAGAGATGTCTTTGTTTTGAAGAGTGCACATTATCAATTCGATTTGAGACAAAATTATCTTATTTCAATCCTGAATATCAATAAATTGGCAAACTTTCTACCTTGAGATTATTTGCATGAGATATTTGTAAAAGAGCAGAGCAGTTATGGTACTGTCTATGGCTCTGTTCTTAGCTTGCATTGAATGGAACATTTATTTAATGCATTTGCTTCTACTATCCAAAGGTATTTAGAATCCGATCCATTCAAACATCCTTATATACAGCTGAATTCTTATATCTGTATGATATATAGATACATGTGAGATACTTATTTGAGAAATATATATTTGAGATATGTATTGCTCTTCTAGAGATAAAATCAGTTTCAGTGTGTAAATAAAAAAGCGATCTGCATTCAGAAATGGTAATGTTTTATTGGCTTGGTTCACAGACAATTTTTCACATGGTCAACCTACCACATATAAAATAACTGTTTGTTTGTGGTTTTTTAAAAGAGTGCTTTAAATATTTCTTGGATCGTTTTTATTTCCAGCCTGTATCTACATCATAAACTGATAGCTGGCTCTATAGGGGCAAACCCCCCCTACCCAGTGAGCTGTTTGGCAATTCTCAAGCTCCGACCATTTCCTTGTGAGCAGGAGGAGAAGGGAGGGAGCTGCGTGGTTCAAATGGAAATTCAGCTTCAGCTTGCTGAGCGGGCGACTGCTTCAGGGACACCGACAATGTCCTCACGTGGTTCCTCGTCTCCCTTGCCCTTGCAGCGGGGTCATCGCTCCTACCCCGCAGCCTTGTTTTGGCAGAGCCATTGTGTGTTGTCGGCACCGGGCGCCTTTGGGGATTTCTGGAGCGGCTCCTGCGGGCAGAAGGGCAGACGGGAGGCATTGGGTCCCTTGACGTGCTCCAGCCTCGCTCGGCCCAGCTGCAAAAGCTTCGGGCTCCTGCCTGGCAGTCGCAGAAATCGTGGTGGAATTTGCTGATGCTGCCGGACGCGAGCTAAGCACTCGTTCCCAAGCGGTGTGTCCCGTCCGGACAGCTGTTGGTTGTGAAAAACACACACGGGCTTTCATCCGTAATAATAGAGCTTTGTTGAAGTATTGCAAGCTCAAAATATTCTGTGTGATACTACCAAATAGTACCCCCTTGCTTAGCCTATAGGGAGCTTTATTCCCCCGTGCTTCAGGTAAAATGTTCATTTATTGTCATCACTTATGACAGAGGTGGGGAGGGAGGATAAATTTTCCCTCTGTACTGCCAGTAAGGATTAACTGACATTGTTGGGCAGCACTTTCAAAATATTCTGACCTATTTACACAACAAAACTGATCAGAACAAAATAAATAGTTCGGGTCAGCAGCTGAATGCTGTATTGTGGCAGCTATATTTGGCAGCAGATTTGCTCATAATTTTTCCAATGTAGACAAAACCTGAATGCTACAGAAATCTTAGGCATTACGAGCAGATAATACCCTCACTGAATAGCTCAATTCTCCTGTTGCCTTTTGGAGAAAGGGGACAGTTTGGCCGTAATTCAGTTGGAACAAATGCTTTTGAAGCAACTGCCAAAAAAGCGTATGAGTAGATTTTATCATTTTGCCATGCAGCGTAATAAATGACTGTATCATTTCCAGCAAGCTGCAGTATATACCTGCAAGATGATAGATCTCTCTCTGAGGTGTAATCTCTGCAAAGAAGCATTAAATAGAGAATTATGACAGAATGTAAGAATTCTTGGTTTCCTGCTTTTTTAAATTATTATTATTCTTATTATTTTGTAACAACTGTAGTGGAACTTGCAGTTATCTTCCTCATGTTAATGTGGTACCCCCTGAGGAATAAATTGAGATAAATGTTTCATTTTTGCTATTTGGACAACTGTTCCTTGTTTCTTGGGTCACAGGTTTTTGGTAGTTTGAGGGATAAGATTGCCTGACACTCAAGATAGGAAATATCTCTTTCTATCTTGCATCATCTACTCAGATTCTGAGAATACTAAAATGAAGCCTTTTTAAACTTGTCTTTTGTTCCCAATTCCATTTAGTGATAGTCCCAATGCTGTGCACGAGGTGGAAAAGTGGTTACCACGACTGCACTCAGTTGTCATAGGACCTGGCTTAGGTAGAGATGAAGTTCTACTTGAGAACGCTAAGGTAATGTGTATATTGATGTTTTATTCTGTGCCTTTATGTTGAATTTTGTTAACCAATTTCATGTCTTTTACATTATTACATAAATGGTTTTGATAGAGTTACTAAATAACAAATTTAATAAAATACTGTTGACTGAAAATTACAGCTGTTAGTCATGGTCTTCATTATTAAACTGCAAATATCACTTTGAATTTTAGGCACCCATATGTTATTTTGATTCGCTTTTGTTTTGATTGTGAAAGTCGCTAATTAAGAAATAGATGTTGACATCTCTAGAAAAAGGGCTCTGTGTGTTCTTTGGTGCAGAGCACCTGTACTGTAAGAATATAAATGTGGATTTGAGCTCCTAATTTTCAGAACGGCATTTGACAATTTGTATCGAGAGGTACCAAAGAACAGGGTCTGTGTCCCTTTGCCATAAGAAATGATACTCTTAATTATAAAATGCTGCAGATTTCTACTCTGGATAAAGAAGTAATCCCATTTTCTGTCAAGCCTTATTGGAGACCTGAAAACAGGAGCTTAGATAGTTCTGTACTCTAAATAATATGTACTTACATCATCTTCCAGATGATGGGTTGTATTACTGTCAACACATCTTTGTACATTCAAAGTATATCTTTTAGTCTAATATCAATCTGATTTTGTACACTTTTCTTCCTGAGAAGCATTACGGAATTAATCAGTGGTACTAACAAGTGGAATTAATATAATTTACAGAAAAGTTGACAGTTGCACAATGAAATTGCAAAACAGGGGAGGCAAGAGACTGGAGACCACACTATCCAAACAGTTTAGAATATCCTGAGAGCTATGTAGGATTGTTTTGTTAGGCTTTTATTAGAGAAAGTTGCTACTTGACACTCTTTGCTGCTTTAATTCTCCTTCTGTTTCCAAAAAACGTTTGGTTTATGACATAGAGGTGCAAAACTAATACAGAGTGTGAATTCAGAAAGAAAGAAAAAGTACATTTATTACAGCTGATCAAGAAATTAAATTCTATTCTGAATGAAAAATTTCAACAGATTTTATTCTTTTTTGAAAATATTTTTTCACAATTCTTTTTACAGAAAAAAATTTTGGGCGATGATTTTTTTTCTTTTCTAAATGAAAACAACTTAAAAGAAAATAAGAATTCATTTAGAATATCTGAGACATCTAACATAAGCTTCTTTTATATCAGAATTCCACCTGGGTTTTATAAATATCTGTCAATGTGTTTATTATGGAAGTATCTGAAAGATTCCTTGACTGTGGTTTTTTTTTTTCATCATTGCTAAAAATAGTTTTGATTTCTTACTGAATTACAAGCATGCTTTTATTTCAGCCTGGCTGTTCTGTGTGAGCTAGCTTAAAGTTAAAGTAACTAAGTAGGCAACAAAGACAAGGTGTTTGGAAGTTCTTTAATGCTAGAATCTCAGGCCGTGTTCACATGAGTCATGGATCTGAGCTTATTAACTTCAAGTCACAATAAAGTTCAAGTTCTTTGTCTTCACTGTAGTTATGTAAGTGTTCATTAGTTACCCAGTGGTGATTTTTTAATAGGTAATTGGGGACGAGTGAATGCTGGTTGCCTGCTTGAGGAAGACTGGTGCTTCTCTGTGCTGGGGAAAGGCTGAGTCTTCCTCTTGCTTCAACAGTGAATTTTAATCTTTGTATCACTCTTCACCTTCAAGAAAAAAAAGCAAGTGATGATAGTGTTGCTATTTTAAACTTTTATAGGAGGCTGGCTTGGTATATAATTTTCTATTTTCCCTGGAAGCTAAGCTCAGCATGCTGTCATATGAATAGAAGGCTGAGATGTTAGATTAGTGTCTAATTTCTGGTCAGGGTTTTGTATCAGAGTGGCAGGGGCGGTGGGAGAGAGCTCCCTCTCCTCTTCCTCCTGCTGCCCTATTAAAGTGCTGAGGCATAGTGGTCCGTCACCTCTCTGATGCTGGTCTGATGTCAGTTCTCGTCAGTGTTGTGTCCGCACATTGCCAATGAGTGTGCTTGTCCAAACAGTCATGTGTTTGTGCTGCTTCACTCTTCTGAGCATTGAGAAATTCAGATAGTAATGCAGTAAACTGAAATTTCTGGTATACAGCCCGTGGACAGTGTTTTATGGTGGAACTGCCCGAGTACTTGTTGACCAGATAGTGCATCTTCTCTCTCCGGACCAAAGAATGCTTTGCTTCCTCAGCATCTTTACTATGTCACCTGCCTCCCTCATGCTGAATGTCTGCAGTGTGTGCGCTGTGGTATTTCAGCTCCTTTCAACAGCCTGATGGAAAAGGAGCACCTTATGATCAGTTTCCTTTTTTTTTTCTCGAGAGCATAGTGATATTCTTTGAACACGTACTTATTGGCTTCCTGCGATTGTCTCGTTTGGCTGTAATTCCATTTACAAGTACTGTTACAAGAAGCCACAAGTTATATCCTTCTCTCATATACTACTTGTGTGAGTCTGTGCCAAAACCCTTGCATGCTGTTCCTCAGTTGCCTGGGTGAGGGCTGATGCTCTGTCAGAGCTTTCTAGCCATGGGTTTGCAGGACCAGGAGGTGCAGTTTCAGAAGAATGTCCTAAGGAAAGCATTTATTGTGTGCTAATACCTGTGCAGCTGGATCCCATGTAGGTGTGACGATTCTAGTCTTGGCCTGGTTAGACCCTCCAACTCTGGAGCAAATAAGCAGTCTGGGCTATTTCTCTTCAAAAGAAAGGAACAAAACCACGTTTCTTCTCCACTACTCAGCTCTGGAGTTCGCAGATTGAAGCATCTCTGCTCCCCATTCTACTTCAAACTTCCAAAATGCTGTTATCACAGCTGGCGTGGAGCTTGGCCACCACAGCCAGCTGCCTTGTAGGCCACATCAGGCCATCTGTTTTTCCCTTTCAGTGTCCACGATTGATTCTGGCCAGAGACGACAGTACCGTTACCTCCCCGAGTTCACCTCAGTTGATATGCTGCTGGTGGTGGTTTAGACTCTGTTGAGAAAGAGTTTAGCTGCCACGTGGAAGTAAGGCCAAGGTCCCTATGACTGTCCTCTATCGGCGCTTAGAAGCAGTGTATTTCCAAAGCTATTGGATGTTCTCCTCTTGTTCACACAGCGGCAATACTGTGTCCCTATCTTATCCACCCACCACAGCGTTTTTCATTCAGCCGTTCCAGGGATGTTTGCACTTCTGGTCTTATCCTGATCCTGAGGCTTGGAAGTAGGGGAATTCCCGCCTGTACAATCAAGAGCTGTTCCTCAGGTTTGTGAGAGAACCAAGTTCCTCTCCTGCAGGGTGATGAGTGCAGCTCTTGAGAGGCCTTTGGAAAGAATATTATATTCCTTGCATAGCCCTCTGGGAGAAGAGATGATGCTGCCTAGTGCTCTGGGGTGTTCTGCATCCTGCTGCCACCTAGCAGTTACAGGCTTAGCTGTGGCCTTTGTCCAGGCTCTTGTCACGTCCTTTCCCCTTCTGGCATGAATGTGGTGTTCCTGTCAAATGTTCTGCTTCTGAGTTAGGTGAATCTTTAATGGGTACGTTAACTGTCTTTGTGCTCAAATGGACTGGTACAGAATTGTTAGTGGAATGGTAGTTACTGTCGGGATTGGGTAGAGAAAAGCATTGATCCTTGCAAAGAGCCCTGTCCTTAACTGAAGTAAGACTTCGATGTTGGAATCATCTTTGTTTGTCACTGGGCTCCTTGCCCCTCTCCCTGAAGTGGTAGCACTGAATCCTGGACCCTGCCACTCCAGTCTTGCTGTGTTTCGTTTTGCAGCAGCAAGGTTAGATTGCTGTTCTCAGCAGAGTGTGCTTGCTTCCCTCCTGGAAGAGAGGTAATGATTAATAGCAAGAATAGCGCTGTGTAACTCAGATTACATGGTAAAATCGACTGGGTCCTCAAACTGCACATGTGTTCCTGTTGCTCAATTCCCAATCTTTGTTTTAGCTCCAAGAAAATGTCCTGAATACCAGCCTGGGTTCTTCTTTTGGCTCAGGCCCTGCCTAGCTGCCATTTCTGCCCATTGCTGTTTGTCTTTCCCCAACCCCCTTGCCTTGCAATGCTACCCTCAGCCAGTCATTTACCCTTAAAGATCTCTGCTGTCCGTTGGGATATAAATTTCAGAAGTCTCATTTTCCACCCCTAGTGTCACCATCTCAAGGTTGTGTGGAAATGTCTTGGCTGTGGTTAATGTCTCACAAAGGATGGGAGAGATTTGGGCCATTGTCATGGATTACCTGCATCAAGTGTGCCCAGAGAGAGCCCGTTGGAAATTTTCTCTTTCAAATGGGTTCTCGGTTCTGTTTCAACTGAGGTATCAGCCTTTTATGTGTTTGGTTTTTGGTTAGTTGGATTAATTGTCCCCTTTGAAGCCTCCTGCCTTGAGGATTTAGGCAACACTTCACAACCTTAATAAATGGTGAGAACGGGACCAGGTGCTTGAGTACATTATCTGCACTAGCTTTTGCAAGATCAAGAGGACTACCTTTTGTTGTCGTAGCAGTCTGTTAAAACTAAATCTGCTGCAGTGGGCCTTGAGAAGTATTTTCCTCTTGATATCTGAACAACGTCCGAATTCAGTGTGTACCAAGTGTAAGACACCTGAGAAGCATGCCACGCTAATGCTGCAGTTGGTAGATTATTGTCTGTGGTACCTACTACCATACACGGATATGAACAACAGGGTGATGAGGCACTGGAGCAGGCTGCGCAGAGAAGTTGTAGGTGTTGCATCCCAGGAAGTGTTCAAGGCCAGGCTGGATGGGGCTCTGAGCAACCTGGTTTGGTGGAAGGTGTCCCTGCCCATGGTGGGGGGCTTGGACTAGATGATCTTCAAGGTCCCTTCCAACCCAAACCATTCTATGTGTTACTCTTTGGAATCACTGCTCATGTCAACTCAAGATAGCAGTAAAATTATTTACAAGAAGCTTAATTCTTCAGCGTGTCAGATGCATTTGCTTATACCCTCTAGAAGGTATTCTGGAGGTTCTTCCTGGGGGGATTCAGCAGTTCATCGGTAACTGAAGTAGCAGTGAGGACACACCACTCGCCGCTCTCAGCCCTCAGCTAGGAGGAGGTGAAGTGGATGGGGTTTTGTGCCTGTGATACTGCAGAGGCAAAAACTAGAGGGCACGTACGTGCACCCACTGTGAGAATGTGTGTGTAAACTGTAGAATCATAGAATTGTCTCGTTTGGAAGAGACCCTCAGGATCATTGAGTCCAACTATAACCTAAATCTAGCACTAAACCATGTCCCTAAGATCCTCATCTGTAGGCCTTTTAAACACGTCCAGGGATGGCGACTCCACCACTTCCCTGGGCAGACTGTTCCACTACTTCACAACCCTCTTAATGAAGAATTTTTTCCTAATATCCAATCTAAACCTCCCCTGGTGCAACTTGAGGCCATTTCCTCTCATCCTATCACTTGTTACTTGGGAGACCAACCCCCTCCATGCTACAGCCTCCTTTCAGGTGGCTGCAGAGAGCGATAAGGTCTCCTCTCAGCTTCCTTTTCTCCAGGCTGAACAGCCCCAGTTCCCTCAGCCGCTCCTCATCAGACTTGCGCTCCAGACCCCTCACCAGCTTCGTTGCCCTTCTCTGAACTCTCTCTAGTACTTCTCTCAGCCTCCACTCAATCTCCAGGATTGATGTCTATACCACAAGTAGTACCCAGTGAAAAACTACTCAATTACTGGGCAAGCCGCCTTGCTTTCAAACAGGCCGATGAGAGTCAGAATTTGTGTACATCTTCACTGAAGATGAGGCAGCTGCTGGGACAAGATGCAGTTCTTTCTCTGTGATGCTGGTACTTGGTGTGGATGAAGCTTGGGAATGCCAGCTCGAGGCAGAGAGATCTTCTTGGTTGTGCTAAGAACTATTGCTGCTTGTGCTAAGAACTATTAGTATTCTGTGGCTTCCTTGCAAATATCTTGATTAGAAAAACAGTGTCTGAAAATATGCTAACAGTACCTTAAATACTGGTTTATGCAGCTTGCAAGCAGAATTTATTTTTTAATATATGTAATGGATCTTGATGAAATTCATTCACAGTGAAGTGGGATGTTTATTTGCTTTCTGTGTGTAGGCGTATATTGTCGTTTAATTTGATTTTGATACTTAAATGCATTTGTAAGCAAAACACTGGAATTGGATACTTTTTCAACTCTTTCTGAGCATCATTCAGCCAGAAACCCTAAAAAGAAATTGACATTGATAAATTCCAGAGTTCACTTAAAGTTTATGTTTATTTGTTTTATTTTAAAACAAAGTGCCAACAGCTAACCATGAATATCTTAAGCCAAACCTAACATTAACATAATCAACCATAAATTGGAAACCTTGTAGATTTTTGGTTTGTGAGTGCAAACGTTCAGTGGATGAGACAGCATGAGAAAACTCAGTGCCTTTAATTAGTCTGATTTAGATTTTTCACTTTGGAGTAAACAGGATTATTGCTTAAGATGGATTTGAATGTATTTAGGTATAGAAGTATATAAATGTAGCTTCTCAAGTGGTGTCTGGTTGATCATAAACTGGGGGGTGGAATAGCTGAGAAGGAGTGCTCTGGTTTTTTTTGCATAACTAGGACAGTATTTCAGAGGATTTTACTTTGTTTTCTTGTATTCCTTATATTCAGGAAAACCAGAGTTTTCCTCAGAGTTTGACAGCAAGTGATATACTTTGAACTCAAAGGGGGAATCTACAAATGGATCATTCTCCCCCTTTTCTTGTTTTAACATAGAACCGTTTTGATTAGCTGCCTTCTACAGCATCTTCAGCTCTGTTAGTTGTAACATCAGCTTTTAACATTTCCCAAAGCATTAGATGGGTTTGATGATGTAGTGGTATACTCTTAAAGTAATTCTCACCCTCTGCCTGGCTTAAATGAAGTATTTTCCTGTGCACCTGAAAATCTGTTTTGGAAAACAGGGCCTAGCATGTGGTACGACAGTTAAGAGAGAAAAGGCCCAGTTAAATTGAATGGAGCATAAACCATGAGATAAAGAAGCTATTTGTTTCAAAGAAGGATGTTCTTCTCTGTTATGTGACTCTTTATTCAAGTAATAGGAGTGGTGGTAATTTCTTATGTGAGGTTTGAGAGCTTGGTGGAGTGATTAATGAGCTAGTGAGAGTTATGCGTACAGGAACGGATAAAGTAAAACTGAGGCAATTAGGCTAGTGAAAGGTGATTTATATAAATCCTGTTCGCAGAGTGAGATTTTGATTGACGTTGCTGAGTTTTGAAAGGAGGATGAGTTCTTGGATTGGTTTGTAGAAAGTAATGAAAGCAAGTTTCAGAGTTAACCGTGTGTTTCCACCAGTGGGTAAATAAAAAAACCAAAACCAGTCACTGAAAATATGGCTCTAATGTGAAGAGTCTCAAATAGTGGAACTCCAGTTTTAACGTTTTTCAAAACTTGCTGTATCAAACAAATTCTATTCGGGGAAGCTTCTCCCCCCTGCCAGCCCTGACTGTAGCCTTGAGCGCAGCCTGAGCTTGGGCTATTTGCCCACCTCTAGCTGTGCAAGATTACAAACTTGCTTGCCAAGCCGATTTTCCAAGCATCTCCACCACCGAGCTGCATCCTGACCTCTATGCAGCTGAGTCCCTGCTAACTCTGCATTTATCCAGGCTCGAAGCGAGGAATGCAGAAATGCTTCCTAGGGTTTTCAGTGCCTATTTGTAGGAATTGGTTTGCAGCGTCTTGAGGTCGAACTTGTTGGTTCCTCCCGGGCACCTTGAGGAGAAGGGTGCGCAGAAACGCTTCCAGCCACAGCATTTACAGGGAAATTTCTGGCTATTTTTTCCCTTTTGTGTCTCTGTTCCAGACAAAACTATAGATTCAGGGTTATTGGAGGAGAGCAGCATCCATGTGGAAAATACGAGCAGTTATAAGGGGCATTTCAACAGCAGTTTCCGATCCTAGCTTTCAGGAGAGGGTTCTTTGTAAAAGGGGCCGCCACTCCTTTTTGATTATTTAAGGTTGTGCGAGACCTAACCAGTGCCAAGTTATGCACATTTGCACATCTCTGCCAAATGAGAAGCTTGTCACTCTTGCTGCCTTGAGTCTGGCAGCTCCAGCTTAGGCAGCCAGGAGCCCAGGTCAGTCCAGTGTTGTCACATCAGAAGCTCGGGCTGGAGCGGTGGAGCTGAGCTGTACTGTCAGTCACCCGTACGTAACCAGCATTCCAGAAGGTAGAGTTTGAGGTTTTAGAGAGCTCTTGTTTAAAGGACTTGACCTGCTTAGCAGCTCTCCTAAAATATTTTAACTTTACTTTGGAACATATAGCAGAAGATTCAATGACATACTTGGCATTTGCAGTTTACAGTAGGATGCACTTTTGGTGGGCTGAAGGCAAGGTTATGCTGCTTCCTAAAATATTTGGATGTCATCGTGGTCAATGCTGTCCATTACGATGGCATGCTGAAGCTTGAACTTCTTCTTGAGCACGTGGGTAAGGAATTTTGCCAAGAGCAGGCCAAGACATGACTCTTGAAGGCACCTAGGCAATGCAGTGTTCATTGCTGGTGTCAATAAAGGAAACTGCCTGCAGCGTCTTTCCTTTGCAAGCGTAGAAAGATGACAATTTAATGCATCCTTAGTGAAAATTATTTACTATTGTGGGATGAATGTCACTTTTTATATGATGCTATTGTGTTTTTCGTTTGTTTCATGAAAATTCAATCTTTTTTTAGAAACACTGTCTCTAATTTCCCAGTTCTTCCCTTTGCAGACACCAAATGCCAAAGTTATTGTGTAAATAAACCAGTTCATTGGGAAGAACTCAAGTAGTGATACAACTAATAATGTATTAAAAGCCATTGCAGGCATTCTGCTGCCAATCCACATCTCATTAAAAAAGCTGAAAAATGTATCCAAAGTCAGATGTGGCCAAAACTGTACCTAATTGTCTTTTATGAGGAGCCGTGGAGAACCAGCTCGTGTGCTGCTGTGTGCAGGCAGAGTGAAAAGGATGTGTAAATAGGATTGCTGGCTCATGGGCTTGGTGGAGAAGTCCAGGCTGTGGGTGCTCACCGTGGGTGCACCACCTGCTCTCCACTCCTGCGGCCTCAGGGCAGCTACTCTATGCCATGGCTGATGAGATATCCTTTGATTGTACCTAGAAGATCCATAACAATTTATTCCTCCCTCACGCGTTTCCCCCATTCCCTTCTTAAGTGTTTTTTTGCAGTCAGTGTCTCTATTGCCTCATCTGGACCAGTTCTCTTTTTCCGTAATAATTGTGGAAGTCTGCAAGAGTCCTGGATGTCTCTGTTAGTGCAGATGAATCTTGTGTCTCTGAGCACAGCCACAGGCTTTTCTGCATTTCAGTGCTCACTTTCAGCAGTAGCCTGTCCCTTTGTTCTTCCAGGCTTCTTCCTCCTGCAGTCCTTTCCAGCCTGAATGATTCAGATTTTGTGTGTGGTGTTCTGGTTTCAGTGTGTTGGGCATTTGAAGTTTTTGTTTGTTGGTTGTTTTTGTTTGATTTGGTTTGTGTGCATGCTGGGTTTTGTTTTGGTTTTTTTGTTTGCAGTGGGTTTGTTTTGTTGTTTTGTTTTTCAAAAAAATATTGGAACTTGGTTTGGGGAATCTATTTTAAAATTCCCATGTGAAAAATGAGACAGAGAACACAGATTTCTACTAAAACGAATGCATTTCATTTCAATGAATAGCTTCCACGGTAATAAAAGAATTCATTAAAACACATAAACTCTTTGCCCTTACTTTGTAAATTTTTCCAGTTACAGTAAAGTGTTACCTTTAACCAGATCCACATGGAACACTGGCTTCTAGTGTGACACAACTTCTTTTTCAGTTCTTGTTGAATAGGTTGCTTGCGTACAAGTCTTGGATGGATACTCAGTCACAGAACAAGGATTTTTCAGGAAATTTTGTGTTTCAAGAGTAGAGTGAGAGTAGAGTCAGGTTAATTTCACCCCCTCTGGCTCTTCTCCCCTCAGCTACCTCCACCAAAAATTGCAATCACTGAAATATTATTTTGGGCATTCCTAAATGTCGATCGTTTGGTGCCACTAGCAAATAATTGTGTGGGTGGTTGTCCCATACAGCACCTTCATGGGACGTCTGAATCCCAGGTCATTTCCCCTTTGACTTAATTAGGGTAGAAACTTAAACTTTGGCCTCAAATTGTTAGGAGAGAAAGCTCTTGTTAACAGATTCGTTCTAGTGTGAGTCCTGCAGTTTTGCAGTTCATTATTGCTGATTTTGATCACAGAGGGCTGGATCCTGTTTCCCTTTTCTCATTCAGATGCTGTGAGCTAACTCATACAAAACAGAATATCTCTAGCAAGAGACTGCCCAAACCCCTGTTATTAGGGCTCTTGACATGAAAGGCAAGAAAAATGAAATTTAGGCCTGGCTGTGAATGCCACAGAGGAAGGATTCAGTCTTTGATATCTCAGCTAACCAGTGTGGCTGTAGGTCAAGAGGGTGGATGGCAGCAACCTGTCACTCTTTCCTCCTCATCGTTGTCCTCTCTGCTTCGTGACTAGTGCCAAGGTTGCCCCGTAAGACCAGTCCTTTGTTTCTGGATGTCCTTGAGTGATTAGGAATCAAGGGAAGGAAGCACTCCTGCCTTGGTCTGCACTAAACTGAACCACGCCTCTGTTGTAGTATCTTATATTCTGTGCACAGAAGGATAGTCCATTGGGATATCTTGGAGCTAGAATGTCCAAAATCTTATTATTCAGAATGCCATTGGAAGAGAAAGGGTGATGTCTTGGGTTTATCATTGATAGCTGTATGTGTTGCTGTTCACTTGTGTGATTCATGTTTGGATTTCAGGTCTTGTCTTAGTAACTTTTCTTACTATTTTTGATTGGCATTGTTCTCTTCTAAATCCTTTCTCATATAAATATTTGTTACATGGGTCAAAACTGAACAGATGGTTCCTGCTGATACATAGAGTCCTATCAGAAACCGTTAAATAGGTTTTGGTGTAAAAGAAGAGTTAGTCTGAGCTGTGTTTAATTGTGCAATTAATAGTGAAGGTTCTCTATGCTGCAAGTATTAAACGAAGAAAGTCCATGCCAACTGTGGAAATACAAATTCAGCTGAAAATTCATTTTTGCCTCCAGGAACAAAATACTCTACACAGAGGATGTTGCCATTATTGCTGTAAACACCTCTTATGCAAATATTTTTTTTACGGAGTATCTGTAGTAACAGTGTTTGAAAGTGGGCTTAATCTCACCTAATCCTCCTTGTCTAAACCAGTAAGGTGTCTCTGCTCCCTCTGTGGTAGCTGACGAGAGACCTTATGGCTGGCGGTGGCTCATCCCACCCTAAACGCGGTGTCTAAGCAAGACAGGATGAATGGCTCACCAGTGGTGACCTTTAAATGGCAGCAGGTGGGATCGGCCCTGGCCACAATCAAGAGGAAACAGAGGTTCTCCAGTGAATGTTGTGTCCTTCAAATGGGTGGTTGTCTTACAGGGGTTCTCTTATCTCTGTTACTGCTTTATTACGGTTACCAGATTACCCCCTCTCTCCCCAGAGATCCTTTTCCGAGGTCCCTTGTCTGTCTCCAAGTGGTTTCTCTCTGCGTTTAAGAAAGGAAGAGGAAAGGAAGATAATTAGGGTAGCGGGTCTGTTTGTTTGGTTTGTGTGTGTGATGGTGTTTGTTTGTTGGGGGTTTTGTTTGTTTTGTTTTTTCCCAATCAAAAACGAGCTTTCCAAATAAGGCAAAGGACTCGGTATACCCTGATTATTTGTTTTATAAGGAGAGAAAGAAAAGGCAAAGATCACTCTGTTAGAATAGAAACTGATACCTCAGAGACTCGGTACAGCAATAAAAGTTGCTTGGCTGGTAGATTTTACTTAGCTAGATGAAATTTCTCTTCAGAGCAGAGGTCAAACGTCTCGGTATTGTGGAGGATGTGCTGGAGAGGTAGGAACTTATAATGTTATTAGCACAAAACGTCTTATTTCTCTGGAGTGTACCAGTGACCCAGCCTTCTAGAAGCTGTTTACCTGTACGTATACCATCATGCTTTGTAACTTCCACCCTTTTTTTTTTTTTTCCTATACTCACATTCTTTTGGTGGACAATGGATCTTCAGGATTCTAGATTTAGCCTGTTGTTAGATACCTATATAGACAAAAATGGAAATTCTAACCAGTAATCAAGATGACAATTATGAGACAACGTGAAAAGGAGCCAAACAATAACAGCAGCAGCCAAACCTTAACTGTTTCAGGAGCAGAACTTTGTCAAAATTGGTTACATGGATTGCTCATAGTGAATTCAAGTGAATAGTTGGGAAGGATAAGGACTTTGAGATCTGGTATCTTCCTTCAGTCTTCCTTATGGAATCCATTGGGGAAATCTTTTTTGGTTTCAAAGAATGAAGTGTCATGAAAGACCGGCTTACTAAAGTTGACATACTAGAATAAACTGATGATTCATATTAGTGGGAAGTGGAGCAGTAATAATTTTAAGTGTACTGAAGGAGTTTGGTGAAACTGCTGAAGTACAAAAACATTCTAATTAAAACAAGTTAGAAAACGGGGTTGCAGTAAATGGTATTTATATCTTCAAAAATTGGGGGAGGATGATCTAAACACTGTCTTACATAATGCCTCGCTAACCTCTGGAGTGCTCAGTGCTGTAAGTTGTCTAATCAGAACAGCTTAGTATGGTTCAAAAATAATTGGACTGTTGGATGCATAAGCTTCATTTTATACCGGGGGGCGGGGGAGAAAAAAACCCAAACAAACATAAACTTGGTTGCTAGATCCACAGCCTTGTTTTATTATAACCAAGTGAGTCAAATTAAACATAATTGTTAATGAACTTAACACAGCAGGGGCAGCGCACTACGGCTTCTGTGAAGGAAAACTGAGCTGTGCACATCTGTGCAGATTAACATTAATGAATAAAGAAATTACTCTGTCTCATAAATTTCTTAAAAGCTTTAAAAGGAAGGCTCTCTGGTTTTCAGTGTGCCACAGCTAATTCTAGGTATATTTTGAGATTCTGTCCTTGCACAGCTGTTAAACGTACTTATTCATAAATTTGAATAATTTATTAGTAGCTGAATGGTATATGAGCTGTGTAAAACTTGCAATTGGTTCAAAATTATTTAAGTAGCTTAATATAAGAGATGACTTGTGGTGTTCCCTTGGGATCAAGACAAGGATGGCTACCTAGCAGCCTGTGGCACAGCCCGAGCCAGGACCCACGTAAGCGAATGTACATGACGGAAAGGTTTTTATTCTGTGGTGGCTGCTGATGTCGCTGCAGGTGCGTGTTGGGACAATTCCTCAGGCTTGGAGCAGTGGGTGATGTTTCAGTCTCACACTCACAACATGCAAACGGTGCCCAAACAAGCAAAAGTAGCGTTGGCTTGAAGCGTGCTGCTAAATTCTGATCATCCATTTAAAAATAGAAGGGAAAGATTTCTACTGGTATTGGAAAAAAATCAGAATCGGGTAGGAATGAGTTAGTGAGGGTATGTATGTGCCGTAATTAATTTACAGGAAGCAAGGTGGGTGGTATTTATTTTCACCATAATACAAGAACAGAGATATGTTCAATACCCTGAACATTAATTAAAAACTGCGTCCTTATTCCTTACATAATGTCTTGCTAACCCGTGGAGCTCCGTGCCATATGACAGCTAATCTGAAGAGCTTAGTAACATTCAAAAAATAATTAGACTTTTGGATGGATACCATCCTCTCTGTTATACAGGAAAAAGATAAACTCTCTGGCTTCAAAGACTAGTTGGTAATGACCAACATTCAAAAAGCTTGACTGTCAGCCATTGCTCATTTAAAAAAGCTTCAGTATCGGTTGTTGCCGCTCCTCGGTTTGGAGAGAGAACGAGTGCAGATGTGCTGCTGGGAAGTGCTGCTTGCTGAAAAGCACTTTCGAAATGGTCTGTTGTCTGAGCGCCATGATTTTGCTTTGAAAGTATAAAACCTCCAGGACCGTGAGTGAAATGACATGTTTTACGTACTGCTTGTCTCAGGATGTTTGTTTGTACATAAATTCAAATACCACAATGGGGCTATCATCAGAAAAGCAACTAAAATTGGTGTTATAGTTATCAGTAGATTTCTATAATGACAATACGGATTTGGATTTTTTTTTTTTTTAATTGGAGAGGTATGTTTACTATGTACCATGTACATTGGCATTGCATGCCTCCTGCAACAGGGAGAGTGAGATTGCTTGTTTTCATTGCAACACCAAAGCATCAGTTATGGAAACCCTGTTGATACTGCTTATACTTGAACCAGGGAGAAAACAATGTAGCCGTAAAATTACCAGTTGATATGAAAATGTCTTATATTAGTTTGCAGAATATAACAGATTTTTTTCTATCTTATTTTGTAAAAACAACTTATATGACTGGATGTATTATATGAATTTGTTTTGGATCTTATGAGATTTAAATTAGCAAACATCTTAAAGTTATCCGCATTTTTTGCAGGGTATTATAGAAAAATCAAAAGTGAAAGGAATTCCTATCATTATCGATGCTGTAAGTATTTTCTTGATTCAGTCAATGGTTTGAAATTTAAGAATCTCTTCAGTAAATGTTCTTCTTACTGTTTTTTGCAGGATGGACTGTGGCTCATTTCCCAGCAGCCTTCTCTTATTCAAGGCTACCAGCGAGCTATTCTCACTCCAAACTATATGGAGTTTAGTAGACTATATGAAGCCATGGTGAGCTGTTTTCTTTCTTTCTTGATATTTAAGTTCGTGCAAGTTTAGTCTTTTAATCTTTAAAAATAAACAACTTATTACTGGGTTGAACATTATTTGGTGTTTCTTATATGCAAAAGAAGCATTCTCTAGGTTTTTATTCTGTGGGATAATTGCCACAACAATGCATATTCTGAAACAGAGTTCTTTTGTAAAAATGACCCTTTCCTTTACATTTTTTGGCACTGCAATGGGTATAGAAAAAAATACCTGAAAAGACTGATGATGCTGCTTTCCCCCCTCCCCTGTATGCTGAAGTAGCATGTGTTAGAATATGTTGTTCTAGCAGTAAAATATGTACTGTGTATGGAATTCTTGTGTTGTAGCTTAGAGACCCCGTAGACAGTAGTGATCACCATGGATGTGTATTAAGACTCAGCCAAGCCATGGGAAATTTGACAATTGTTCAAAAGGGAGAAAGAGATCTGATTTCAGATGGAGAGAAAGGTAAGTGAAGCCTTTTGCTTTTAGCAGCGTGATTTGTTTGTTTGTTGTTTTGCTTTCAGTTGTAGTCCAGTGGTTGGACTATATAGTGGCTGGTTGAGTGTATTCCTTCGAAGATTGAAGGGGACGGATGACTCTCTTTGCAGATCACCTTTAGGTGATTGTGGAAGTTGATATTTTAAGAGTGCAACTTAATTTATTTGCTGAAAAAAGTTACTGATTTTCTCATTTAAATGGCTGTAACTTACGTTTTACATTACACAGGTATTGAGAAATTATTTTTTTAATTTTTATGAACTATTTTAAAATCATTAGTTGATATAGCCTGTATAATAAGGGTAGATATTGCTAAATTAATGCAGAATAATGGTGGTGTTTCACCATATATTGGTGTGTCTGAAAAACGAAGACGTCTTGAGGTTCATGAGCTGCTCAGTTCCTCGATACCGTCCACCATGGGGCTGTAGATTAGCATGTACGTATATGACTTGTACATTAGCACTGGCAATTTAAAAAACAAACAAAAAATTAACTCCAGATTGTCATGACAACTTTTTAAAACATCACTTACTCATATGGTTAAAGTATACTTAATAAAATTAGCAGCCTATCTGATGCTTTTTGTACTGATCCTTTACTGCGATCAGTATAAAATTAATTCATGAATGCCTTCATTGCATTTTGACTGTGTGGTCTTATTTCACATCCGTAACAAGCAGCAGCTCTGCCTCTAATTACTTGAAACGCTAATCTCTGATAAATGTTTATGCTGCTTCAGACCCGTTTTGTACATACAGTCAATTTTTCATTATTGCGAGCCATGGGAGCCTTTTATAACAGAAAAACAGATGTAATATGACAACTGGCTCATGCAGAGACACTTTCCACATACCCCTGTTAGTACAGATGCTACAGCAGACCGTCAAGCAAGCTGGGATCTGGAAGCAATGTAGTTATGCCGATGTGCTGAAGGACTTTGGCTGGTCACACAGCACCCAGGTTGCCCTGTGTGAAGTCTCCTGTCATATTTGCACCCGTAGCAGACCTGATTTGTAACCTGGGACGGTCAGGCCAGGCGTCAGGGACAGTGAACTCTTGTCAGAGGATAAAATATCCTGGCTCCAGTTTATACCATGTAGAGAGCTTTACAGCACTGCAGTGTGTCTTCTTTCTCCGTTTTTATGTCAACGGTGTTCTTTTTATGCAAGATTGTTGCTTTTTTTTTAAATGAACATTGAGAAAACTGACTGAGGGCTTTAGGTTGGGCACCTTACCTAGGATATCTCTGTTATCCTCTTGAGCTGTTATTCTTGAGATAAGCGTACCCCCAGCATTGCTGGAGAGAGGGGACACTCAGTTTACGTCGCTGCTTTTCATACAGGATTCGAAAAATCAGGAAATAACTGAAACTCTTTCTAGTTTCAATTCTGAATGTTCAGATGTGGCACAAGTTTTGTGAATGTCTTGTGCGCTTTTGGGCCTGTTTGTTTGTTTGTTTCCCTTGTTCTTTGCGTTCTGATGCTTTCATTTTTATTTTTGTTTCTCTTTTAGTTAAGCAGCTTTTTGATTTGAAATAAGACCAATTCTGTGCCTTTATAGCAGTTGTTTGATAGCCAGCTATAGGCGGCTTTTTTGTTCTTACCTTGGTTCTACCACTGATGCTTTCACTCTCCTGGATTACAGGCATTACAGGCAGCATTGCTCAGCCTTAAAGAAAGTGGTTGTCAGGTTTAATACAGGTTATAATATCTGTTAGAAGCACTGTTTTTAGGGTTTGTGTTGCTTGCAATAAGGTTCTTGACAATTTAGCAGAAACTATAGACCTCAGCTTCCTTTTAACAAGAATGTTCTTTGGGTCTGGAAGTTACTGTTGTTCAATTTTTTAGAAGCTTCTTAAATGTAAAATTACACTGAGAAAGGAGATTTTACTGTCTGCTCTGTGCCGCAACACAGAACATGTTGTCATGTCACTGACTTTGAACTCTCCACCAGCTTTTTCGATCTTAACTTCTGCTTTTTTCATCTGTCTGTACGTTTGATCTGATGTCATTTTTTTTTCAGCTGAGATAGCGTACATCATCATTCCAGTGTGAGGGAAATCCAGATCCCTGGTTCAGGCCAATATCCTCTGAGCACAATCAAATATTATGAAAAGACCTGTGTACTCCTCCTCCTCTTGCCTATTTTTCATATCATCTGTTTGTAGTGCTTAAACCGTACCTGTTGTCAGGCATTTCCTGCTCGAGCTCATGTGCTTAGCACCCTGAAACTGTAGTTTCCACTTCTAAACTTTTCTCCTTTGGGACTATACTGCATGCATGCTTTCTGGGGAAAAAAAAAAAAGTCTCAATGCTCTCCAGAAAAACTAGAAATTGCAAACTTCATGTGGCTTTTAGTGTCCTACGCTTGGCTGTCATGGAAGGGAGGCTTGCTGAGGATGCAGGATTTTGCAGCAGGGAAGACTGGCTTAGTGAATACTCCACAGGTTATAGTGATTGTGGTGGTTATTTTCACAGTACTCTATTTCACGAGTCTGTAGGAAATTCAGTAGCCAATTTACTTCTGTTAGTTGAAGACGAAAAAGGTTATTGGTTGATTTGATAGTGAGCTGGAAGCACAGGTGTCGGTGAAGGATTACTGTCAGCAGATAGCTCTGTATTCTGTGCAGACGGGCACAACAAATTCTGGTTGGAAGCTGAAGCTTAATAAATTCAGATTAAAAACAAGGCGGACTTTTATTAAGAAAGAAATTAGCTATGGCAATAATGTACCTAGAACTTTGATGGATTCCCGAACTGTGGAGTATCTGGGCACCTCTGATGTTTGTTTTTACGGATCAGATTAGATGATGCAGGTGGTTTCTTCTGGCGTTAAAATCAGTACTGAATCATGTACATGGCGTCTGTGAAACCAATTACAGTCCTCCATTATAAAGGAGGTTTTTCTAAAATTTGTCTCTTTTTCAGTTATGAGCTGCCAACTGCCCTGTAAACGTAATCACCAAGATTTTAAATTAAGTTTTATATACTCTTTTTGTCTTTCCTTTTGCAATTTCACATTATAGCTTGGTCTACAGTTGTTGATTCCCTGCTCTACAAAGATGGGCTTCACCATGCTCTTGGTAGGTGATATCAGTGCCATCACTGACCAGGGTAGGAATGAGTACTCAGCCTGTGGGTAGAAGGTAAGTCAGCTTTTATTCACTATGGCACAGCTCTCTAAGGTTTTCTTTTTATTATTCTTTGGAGAACTGGTCAGTAATAAAGTGTGGTTATACCAGTTGTGGTTCCTAACATGTTTAAAATTTGGTTAGGTCCTTGAAGTAGGGGATTTGAATTTTTTTTTTAGGTTTATTTTAATGTCAATGTCATAATGAGTTTTTCTGTATTTTCCCCAGTACCTCCCTTCCAAAAGGCAGACTTTATGTGTAACCAGCCCATTCCTGCCTGTGACTGCTTT
Organism: Caloenas nicobarica; assembly: GCF_036013445.1. NCBI lineage: Eukaryota > Metazoa > Chordata > Aves > Columbiformes > Columbidae > Caloenas > Caloenas nicobarica. The sequence goes on along the minus strand of NC_088245.1, from coordinate 153,564,554 downwards.
TACTTGGAGCCAGCAGCCAAACATAGTTTCTCTGCTGTTGCCCAGCTCTGCTCAAGAGAAGCAAAGAAGCATGTGAGAGGGATTGTTGAGTACTGAATATGGGGTAAAAAGCCAGCTCTTGCCAGAAATCCCCAGGCAGTACTTCTAATTTCTGCCATTCATTCCCTGTACAGCTGGAAAGGAAGCCATTCAGTGCTTGTCAGCCCCTGGCTCGCTCAGCCAAAAGCTCCTTCTGCGTCCAGCTGCCCAGCAGATTCTGCCTCGATTTTAACTCGAGAGGCAGCACCTTTGTCTCCACTTCTGCTTCTGCAGAGGGAGCAAACCGGGGAGGTCGTGGTTCCCGTGCCCTCGGCTGCTGTGCTCCCCATTGCACGCACAGCCCAGCCGCTGTGTGTCTGCCTGGCACTGCTCGTCTGCCATCACACCATCCCCTGCCTCCTGCACCTGTCTGAGAAACACCGTGTAAAATTTGGATTAGTTTCTTTTAACCTCAATCACCTGGTCTCTCACACTCAAGGACCTATCTAAGTTTTAAAAGTGTGATTAGGGAATATAAAAGTATAAGCACTCTTTATATAAAAGCCAACTTACATTTTCCACATCAGTTGAGTGATTTCTCCAGCCCAAGTCATTAGTCTTGGTTTCCCTGTCTGTATGTAACCTGGGACATATTTCTGGGAGTCCACAATCTCCAGCTATGTAGTTTTGTGAATTAACTTGCAAAAGGAAAAAGATAAATTTCTTACTAGCTTAAATATCTGCCAGGTCAGAGATGTATATTGGTAGAAGATTTTACTCAAATCTGATATTATTCTAAACCTGAATCTTGCTTTTGGTGGAGCACAGTGGTCCTTTGACAGCTACGTTATTTTGCATAGAAAAGGGAAATCTTAAACCTTTTAATTAAATGAGAGTATTTGTTTTTCCGTGGGGTAGCTGATGTTAGTTGATCTAATCCAGTTGGATCATATCAGAAGTCGGAATGATCGTACCTTCCATGTACGGATCCCTGTGCACATTAGGATCCTAAAGTGTAGCATTCCTGCTCTGTAAGAGGAAAACAAGTGCAGATAACTTGTTCAGGACGTCCGAGATTCAAGAATTAAATTTTAATCTCCAGCCTGCCTTCTGGTCTGCAGTCTCAGTAAGCGTGCCATTTCACACAGGTTCCTTAACCTTTGTCATCATCGGTATTAAGTGTTAAGCCATAACTGGCTATCCCATATTTCACATTTTGTGTTCTAAATAAAAACGCACTACTGTGTGGACATTGTGAATCAAGAACATGCAGACATACATTACTTTTTATACTACGTGGCCCTTTGCTTTTCTAACTAATGTGCTGAGGAGCCATTGTTGTAAGTAGGGCTGCCTGTGTACAGCCAGAGCAAAATTCGTGCTTCCACGTTAACTCGGTGCTTGATCTCACCAAAACTACTAAATTCCATTTTCTTTTTCTTTCAAAGAGAGGGCAACTATTTTCAGTTACATAACAGGCTTTTTTTTTTTTTTTCCCCTAATTAAGCATACAGTACTCCTAAATGGGTCATTCTGGGCTTTTGGTCTGCCAGCACAGTTTGAGCTGCAAGTTCCTTCAGCTTAAAACTTGCTGGCAACGGCGTAGTTAAGCGTGATACCATGGTCTGAATGCTTCTCCAAATGCTAATGTTTATCTTATCTTCAAGGCCTGCTGAAAAGGGAGTGATAATAACTTATTTTATGGCCTGAAATACATTAAGCATAGAGCTACTACATGACTTTGCCATAGGTACCCAAGAAGTCTGGTATAGAATTTTTAATTATTTAGGACTTAAAACTCTTGAATTTCTACTTTGCAATGTTCTGTCAGTATGACGGCTTTTTTTTTTTCTCTTTTTCTGTTGCACTCTTACTTTAGTACAAACTGTTCTGATGGACTTAGGTAAGCAGGAAATCCAGGTGACCGTATGTGAGGGACATTTGCTGCGTACGGTTCTGGCTGTTTAATCCCTGAGATTATGTTGGAAACTATTGAATAGGGCTGTGGTGGTTCTGACTCAAGCAGATCTCCCTGCCATACTTCATTCAGCGATTTTTTCAACAACAATGTTTTTATTTCATTTAGCCTTTTATTATGATAGTATATATATACTCCATGGGTAAGTGCTAGGGAATTGGGTTTTTTTCAGGATGTTACTTGGCACAAATCAGTTTTCATTAAAAGACACTCTATTAATTACACTGGAGGTTTGGTGTGGCTTACTGTTGTTGGTCGTGGTGGGGTTTTTTTGTTTGTTGGTTTGCTTCTGTTTGTTTGGATTCATCACCCTGTGAAATAATCACAGAATCACAGAATATTAGGGATTGGAAGGGACCTCAAAAGATCATCTAGTCCAATCCCCCTGCCGGAGCAGGAACACCTAGGTGAGGTTACACAGGAATGTGTCCAGGCGGGTTTCGAATGTCTCCAGAGAAGGAGACTCCATAAATAATTACATCAGATCTGGTAGCCCAGACCTATTAAAAACCAAAACAAGACACCCTGCCCCAGCAGCCAGTGTGACCAGCACTGGTTGTGTGTTTCTATCTCTTGAGGTCTGTCAGTTGAACCACAGATGAACCTCTCCGTTATTTCGGTTGGGGGTGGTGTCAGGCTAATTGACCTTAAGTGGCCCCATTGCTGCCTTTCAACACTGGCACATTGTGGTGATTTCAGTCTTTGCAGTTTCCCGGTTCAGCATCCAGTTGTCTTGGTCTCCTCCGCTATTCCGCAAACCACGTTTTCTAGGTTTTCTGATGTGTATGTTCATCCCTAGTTGAACGTGGTGTAGCCTCACTGAGCAATGGCCCGAAAAATATTCATCCTCATGTAAATACATCGTTCTGCATCTCTCCAGGGAACAGAACTACCCGCCTTCTCAGCATCGCCGCTGTTTGGTCATGGCCATCTAACCGAGGTCTTGTAATGCTGCCGCTGGTTATCATGGCTCAGCGCAGCGCACAAGGACATCACCCCCGTGGTCCTTAAAGATCTGCTTGAGCTGTCTTCGCAGCAGGTCACAGGCGTTTGGTGGGGGATGTGGGACTGGGGGAGCGGGAGGACGGCAGTTTGATTTGTATTGTTCTAGGAGAAGGCTGGGAAAAGCATCAGGCAGGCTTTGTCCTGTGCAGATTTGGCAGCGTGCCACTTCGTCTAGATGGTAGTGTGGGATTCCTTCTTCTATTTTAAAAGCTCTTAACAGCAGCTATACTTCAGAGGAGGTTTTGATTCCTTTTCCCATTGCCTGTTGTCGTGTTCATCTCCCTTTTATTTTGAGATCTTCTTTGAGGAACTGAGCCCCTGTGCGAGAATTGCCCGAGCATTATACCTTTCCCTCCTCATTGAAGTGAATTTCCTGCGGTTCTGCTTCTTTGAAGCTGTCGCGTGGATTTGTTTTCCAGCATCTCTGTGCAGAGTACAAAGGTCTGCTTTTGTTGTTGCCTGTGAGGTAGTTGCACATGTTTGAGACTTACTTTTCCAAACGAAAAAAAAAACCCAACACACAAACAAAAGACCACTTTTTTTTTATATATATATATATATAGCAGAGTATTATAATTGGCCTAGTTTGAGGAGATCTTGCTTTCCTGTGCAGCTCAAAACTGCCTGGAAGGTTGTGGGGCTAGAGAATAGTGGCAGATGGTGACATACAGCTAATAAGCAGGGGCTTGTGCTCAGCTGTCAGTCAGAAGGCCCCAAAGCTTTTGAACAGAGGATTTCCATCCTGCCTCCTGCCAAGAGTTCAAGCCCTCAAAGTGAAAATCCTGTGAGATACCATCTTCAAAGTAGCAGAATTAGAGGTAATTTCTCCAAAGCACTGTGGTGTGGGTTTTTTTTTTTTTTTCCTTTAAATAAGCCGTGCCACCTGAAAGGGCCTACCTTTTTCAAATAGCTAACTCGGAAGAGCATCACACTTGTGAAATGTGACATTAACTACTGCTCACTGAGAAACACATCCAGAATCTTAATTTGGGAGGGACGGGGGAGGGGAGAGAAGAGTGAGTGGGAAAATTAACTGCTGGCAACGCTGCAGCCGTGTCTGCTGTGTTCATGGTGACTAATGAATCTTTGCCCTCCCAGTGGCAGCAAAAACGCACAACTGCCTGGCCTCCAGCAATCACTGCTGGAAGAGTCGGTAGGGAATGGGAGTGAAGCGCAATTCCTTGCTGCACTGAGTAACAAAAAGCAGAAATGAACTATGCTAATGAACTGGAAAGGGTTTATTTGTGTTAAGTAGTTTTCCACCTCTTGCTGTTTAAGAAGGTTTACCTTCTTAAGTCCTGCAATTTTGTGCAGATTTTTTTTTCCCATTGTTTTGTAAAAAAAAAAAAAAATCCTTTTAAAATATGGGTAGTACTCCCTGTAAAACACCTGGGCTGCTCTGTTCATACACCTGAGAGGTGACTTGAGAAAATTGAGGTAAGAGCTTGTTGTCCAAGCAACATCTTGCTTTGTACTCTGCTTGTGTCCTTGGCACGCTCAGGAGCTCAGAAATGGTTGTGTGCACAGTCCTGGACCCGAGCAGCTCCCCAGTAGCTGACTGGAGATGCGAAGGATCGCTCCTTGGCCCCCAGTGATTCTGCCAGCTCTTCTGTTCTCCTAGGAGGCGAAAATAAATTTCTCCTGTTTTTTTTTTTTTTTCGGAGCCTAGCAAGAAGGAAAGCTGAGGGTAGATACAGACCCACAGGAGGGTTCGGAGAAGGGCAGCACAACTGATGCTCTTTTCCTTTGGTGTGTCTTATGTGTCCTTCAGGCTTCCTGCTTGGGCTTGTTGGGAGTGGAGAACGGAGGAGTTTGATTTAGTGAAACCATTTGAATGTTCTCCATAGTTAAAGCTCCACAAAGAGATGAATTTGAGCACAGTCCTTTGTATATGTAAAATAGAAATGTAACATCTGATATTCTGACAGAGCCTACCTGCCGCGTCACTGCTGACAGAAGCTTATTTGGATACTCAGGACACTGTTGATGGGCAGAAGAAGAGATCTCTCTTTGCATCTGGTTTTTACAAAGCCTAAGGAAAAGGCGGGTTTCAGTAAAATATCTTTCTGATGGGCATGGCAGAAGATCTGAGATTTTGGTTCCATTTTGCATTTGCTCTTTGTGAAACACCTTGGTTTACATTTGTAAACTCCAAAGCTCAGAGGCTCTGGAGGGCTGTGTTTGTACAATGGCTTTGTGGAGGGACCTGCTTCATTTTGGGGTGGTTGGTCGTCGTGGCAGCATCAGTTCATGTGAACCACTAAACTCATTAGCGACTGAATCTTCTGTGCAGGCCGAGTGGAGAAAGTGTGCAGTTGTGCAGTGTCACTTGTAAAGGATTGAAAAGCAATTAGAAAGGTATCTTTTAAATGTTAATGCAATAATTTTCTTTTAAAAACAGTGTATTTCAGCATATGCTGCTGCCTGTGGTTAATCTGTCCCCTGTTAATCGCTGTGTGCCTCAGAGGTTAAAACCCTCACAGCTACAGTGATATCATTGTAGAAAAAATGCATATGACTTTGTTTTGTGGTTTTTGTTTGTAGTACTTGTGTGCAGTCACGAAGGAAGCAACCGAAGATGTGGTGGACAGGGAGACCTCCTGTCTGGTTCTCTTGGAGTCTTAGCGCACTGGGCATTCCTTGCTGGAGCAGAAAAAACAAATGGGTATGAATATTAACTAGTAACTTCTTCATTCTCGTGAGTCTGTGTTCTCCTGTAGCAACTTTTGTAGACCTGCTATAGAAATTTCCAAACGAAATTGGAGTCGTTGGGACTAAGGTATCCATGTACTTTTAAAAAACGTAAGGGTGTTCTAGAGCAGTCTACATAATAGCTAGAATTTTAATAAGACAGACTTTGCAGTAATCTAACATCTCCCAAGTTTGAGGTAGAAGAACGGTGTGAACCTGGATCAGTTTCCAAGGACATATATATATGTATATATGGAGCATGTGTTTTCAAAACAATTGAATACAAGCAGAAAGTATGAAGAATAAATAAGTGGTAGTCAGTGGCAGTGACTGTAATTCTCTGTAATTCAAAAAACATGTCATTTAGATTTATTTTTGTAATTTGGTAAATCCTCTTGCATTGCACCCAAGTAATTCAGTGGGGCAGGTAAGTTGAAACTTGCAAATAAAATAAGATTTCAAAGAGGGTAACCATTTTAAGGCCAAACGGCAGTTCAGTTTGGTTGTACATAAAGCAGCCATGCAGCTGGAGTGGGCTGTTCGCTCTTTTGTTAAATTATGTCAGTTCCTGTCCAACTGGTTGGTCCATCTAGTCATGTAGTATTTCTGTGACAGTCGCTGCTGTAAATAAAGTTGAAAAGAACTTTGATGCAAGCTGTTCGAGAATAGCAGTCCATCTTGCCAATAAGTAATGAGGAATTGAAGCTCAAGGAGTGGAGAGGTTTTGTAGTCTCGGATGCTACATGCAGATGCACACATATCACAGAATCATAGACCAGTTTGGGTTGGAAGGGACCTTCAAAGATCATCTAGTCCAACCCCCTGCAGTGAGCAGGGACATCTGCAACTAGATCAGGTTGCTCAGAGACCGTCCAGCCTGGCCTGGAATGTCTCCAGGGATGGGGCATCCACCACCTCTCTGGGCAACATGGGCCAGTGTTTCACCACCCGCACTGTAAGAAATTTCTTCCTCCTGTCCAGCCTGAATCTCCACTCTTATAGTTCAAAACCATTACCCCTTGTCCTGTTGTAACAGGCCCTGCTAAAAAGTCTGTCCCCATCTGTTTTATAGGCCCCTTTTAAGTACTGAAAGGTGTCCATGGGAGTTAACTACTCCGTGCTTGCGTTACTGTGAGAGCACTGCAGTAGCTGCCCGGGGAAGAATGAGGGATCAGTTGAACCAGACCTGGAATGCAACATACCCAGAATGAAAAATGAAACCAAGATTGTTTATCTGAAGTTGCAGCTGCCAGTACAGAAGGAATTTTGTTTTACTTCATTAAAAGTGTGACTTCATTTTTGCATAGTGTACAACAGATCAGTATTAAATTGTTGGAGAGATTAACAAACGCAGCACCTGTTTTCCAACCTCTCCTTACTTGGGCTCCTGTGGCTTTTCCAAACAGCTGGCTCAGAAACTGCTTTATTTTATGAAGTGGGAGAGTATAATTGGCATCAGCAATAAATTGTTTCTCCTGTGGTGGTGTTAAGATGACCCTTCAGAAACACCTGCTCTACCAATCCTGTGTATCTTGGGCGTTTGTTACAGGAAAGGAGGAGCTTTTTGGGTTCCGTGAATCGGGGCATCAGCTTGGTGGCTGCACTGCCGGCAGTGCAGCCTGTCCTTCCATGCTTGGGCCTGGCTCTGTTTCAAAACAGGTCTGTGCAGAGCAGGATTTTGAAACAAAAGATTGCACTGGCTTTCAGGGGTGCTAGTGGTGTAGTAGGTAGGATTCTCCCGTTAAGTAGAGAGGATGCTGAGGCAATACCTTTGGAGTGTGGTCTGTATCAGACTGGTTGTGCGGTAACCTTAGAACTACGCGCTTCACATGTCTTCAGCCCAGAAGCTTGTGCACAGCTTTCGTTTCAGAGCAGTATTTGGGCATCCAGGGTTGATTCTCAAGGTGTCTTAAATAATCACTCCTGCACCTTGATGAGTGTATGAAGTTGATGTTTTCAAGGAAAAAATACTCAAAGCTGCCCTGGTAACACCTAAGGGCAAGTTGAACACGAGCCAGCAGTGTGCCCTGGCAGCCAGGAGGGCCACCCGTGTCCTGGGTGCATCCAGCCCAGCATGGCCAGCCGGGCAGGGAGGGGATTGTCCCGCTCTGCTCTGCACTGGTGCGGCCTCACCTGGAGCACCGTGTGCGGTTCTGGGCGTCACAGGATAAAAAGGGCATAAAGCTACTGGAGAGTGTCCAGAAGAGGGCTGCAAAGTTGATGAAGGGTTTGGAGAGGAAGCCATGTGAGGAATGGCTAAAGTCACTTGGTTTGTTCAGCCTGGAGGAGACTGAGGGGAGACCTCATGGCGGCTACAGCTGCCTCACAAGGGGAGGAGGAAGGACAGGCGCTGAGCTCTTCTCTCTGGTGACCAGTGACAGAACCTGAGGGAATGGCAGGAAGATGTGCCAGGGGAGGTTTAGGTTGGATGTGAGGAAAAGGTTCTTCCCCCAGAGGGTGGTGGACACTGGAACAGGCTCCCCAGGGAGGTGTCACGGCCCCAAGCCTGACAGTGTTCAAGCAGAGACTGGACAAGCCCTCAGACACATGGTGTGACCTGTGGGGTTGTCCTGTGCAGGGACAGGAGTTGGACTCGATGATCCTTGTGGGTCCCTTCCAACTCAGGACATTCTATGATTCTATAATTGTAAACTCACTTTCTGTTTCACCTGTGCTTTATATCATGATCCTTCACAAAGCACTTCCTTGGCACATGAGTCAGCAGGTCCTTAGTGACCTAGTGGGACAGCTGTGTCCCAGCCAGGGCTGAGCTCTCTTAGGTTTTTGACCAGCAGCAACTGGAGCCCAGGGCTGGCTGCAGAATTATTCCACGGTTGTTTTCCTCTGCTCTGGAGCTGTAAGGCAGCAGCAGTGGCTCCTGTGGCCCAGCCTGCGAGAAGGGGCTCTGGAGGCAGCAGGGCTGCCCTGCCTGCCTAGAGGAGGCTCAGAACTTGGGGATCTGGGGCTGGGGACACTCTTAGGCAGTTTGTAAGCATGTAGGAGGCACTAAGAGAATGTGCCTTAGTGTCTGTTGTGTTCTACAACTGTCCCTTTTAAGCTGATCTAATGAAGGCCCCGGAGCAGCGACTTGGGCCCTGTTAAAAATCATCTCCAGTCTACGTGCCCACGTCCTTCCCCCACCCCCTGCAATACAAAACAGAGTTACCCAGCGAGTGGGGAGGAGAGGGATTGGAAAGGCAGCCGGGCGAGACGTCAGTCTTCCTCTGAATGAGAGGATTGGAGTTTCACGTTGGTAAAACTCGACGTGGAAAACCTTCTTACCCGCTTTTAAGCACGTCTTCCTTTTGCATCCTTCAGCCCTAGTGATGCTGCTCAGTCGGTCACATGCTGTGCCAGGGGAAGTATTTGTTAAAAAAAAAAATAAATTCAGCCAAAGATGCTCTACAGTGCAAGAGTCTGAGAAACACAGATGTTTGCTTAAGAGGCCTTTCCAACAATGCTGACAAAAATTCGTGGGTACAAAGATTATGTCCACCACCTTATGAATTACAGAAGTGTTCAGATTTTGTTTTTAACGTTGCATTTTCTGTTTGTTGTTTGTGTTTTGTTTTGTTGTTTTGGTTTTTTCTTTCTTGTAGTCAAAATCCCTTTCTAGTGGCTGCGTTTGGAGCTTGCTCTCTTACGAGGCAGTCTAACCACCAAGCCTTTCAAAAATTTGGACGTTCAATGACTGCCTCCGACATGGTTTCAGAAGTTGGAACAGCTTTCAACAAACTTTTTGAAACCTGAAGCCAAAGCAGCAGAGAAGATGACACGGAAGAACGATGACTGCAAGAGTAATTACATTTACCGTAGAATTTACATAAGTAACGCACCCTTTCAAGTGCTGTAGCAGCATTGGTATGCTAGGTAGATTTTTTTATTTTTAAGAATAGAAAAATATGATTAATGTAGATATTTTTTAAGAGTTTGGAATACAAAAATGTTTTGGCTGAAATAAGCTGTAGTTGCAGATCTGTTATAATATAATAAAACTAAACTGAAAGTATTCCTCTGTTCTTTTTGATAGTTATTGAGCAATAACTAAAGTGTGAACAGCAAAAAAAAAAAATGCACTTGATACTCTAGATAAATTTCTTCCACCAGCTCAACCGAATTTCTTGGATTGCACCAAGGTTGTCATGTTCTTAGACCCTCTGTCTAGAATTAGCTATTGCACTTCATTTTTTTGCCATGCTCGTATATTAAGAAGCAAGAAGTCAGCCTCTTTGGAAAGGGAATGCATGAGAGTTGCTGTAGTTTTTGAATGTAATTAGTTGCCTTTTCCCATTCCCAGTCCCAGAGGCAGCGTCTGTTCCAAGAATACACCCCTTCCTGCAATGTCTTGGGTGTTTTTGGAAAAAGTTCCCCCATGGTAGAATAAGGATATACTGTAGGTGTCTTAGCATTAAGCAGTAATTATGCTTATGTGGAAAAAATATTTTCTCTTCCTTTAACTGGCCTTGACTCTTCTAGAACTCGCTATGATGAACTTGGTGAAATTATCATTTGGAGAGGTACGAGGTGGGGTAAGAAACTTCTTGATTCCTCACTGAACTAACTGGTGACACTCTCAGTGATCATGGAAGCGTGAAGTGCTTTTAAACCTCGCCCGCTGCGTTACAGCTCTGAGGCAACGGGTGTACAGCTGCAGAGGTGGCTCTTTATTAACCAGCGGGAATAGGAATTGAATCAGGAGCAAAAGGCAGACAGCAGCACATACCCGCGCGCTCTCAGTGCTGTGCAGGCAGCCGGACGCTGCAAGTCAAAGGCAGGAATAGGAAAACGATGGTCGGTGTTTGAGCTCCGAGTGCAGCACCTGGGCTTAGGGGCTTTTTACTCGGTCCTTAGCAGGACAGGTATGGCCTTAACAACAGAAGTCCTGGCTGGCTGAGTAGATGAGTGTTTGTTATAAAGGGGAAGTTGTGTGGGATTTTGCACAGTATCATTTCTTAGATTTGTGGAAATTCAGTCAAAGCTTGTAGGGATTGAACCAATATGGAGAGGGGGGGCAGGTTCACACGAAGTACATTTACACAGCTTCCCGTAAGGTCTGGAAGTGGGTTCTGCCCTTAAAACTGCGATCTAGCTCCAAGCATATATACTCGTTAAAGTGCGGGAACAAGCATATCCTGTGTCTCGTTATTGCAACAGGTGTTATATACTCACTGCAGCCCCTCTTTTCCACTGATCCAGCTCTAGATGAGCGTACGATGTTGTGCATACATGAGATGGCATTTGGTACCTTGCAATAGCTGCCCACAGAAAGCACTTGCAATTAGAAAGGCTGCTCCAAGTGTTTCCTTTCAGCCCTTATAGTTGATATTTCTGGATGCACTGTGACTACTACCTCACCCCGATGCATTTTTGTTTTGTTTTTCTTTTTAAACCAATTACCTATTTTAAAAAAATAGGTTTTTAAATGTTTGCTCATTTTGGTCTATGAGGGTTCACAGACTTTTTAGATTAGAGCAATGTCGACTCATAAGAGATGGGTTTTGGTGTTTAATTTAAGCAGTTTTGTAAACTGTCTACATCTTTGGGGAAACTTAGCTACTGTTGTTTTTCCCCCTAAAACTATTGGAGAAGCCTGACTCCTTTGAAATAAAATCAGAAAGTTAAAACTGATTTTAAAACAGCTACTGGATTTCCTTTAAAATGAGCTCTCTTTTTTTTTTTTTTGTATTTAGACCATCAGTGGTATTATTATCTAAATGGCATTTGTAGGCGAGTCAGTCAATTAACAGAGCTCAGTACAGATTTCCACCTGCCGTGTTGGCTTTAAATCTACACAGAAGTTGTAATTCTTGTTATTCACTAATGTATACAAATTGTTACAATTTTTAAACATTCTGGAAATGTAGCAGTTTCTTTTGGTAGGAAATAAAAATAATAGCAAATTAATTGTGTGTACTTTGTTTGGTGTGTTCCAGTCGCATTTCCCACAGAAGCCGAGCTGACTGTTTCCCATTCCTTCTAGCTGACTAGAGCAATACAGTCGCTCGCAAATTTAAAATACCAACAGTGTCAAATAAGCCTCTGCCAAAGTGCTAACAGAGACCTTCCCCCATCTTCTCTAGGGTTACCGATACCCAGAAAGGGAGCAGAAAAACAGCCGCACCTTTTATTCTCAACCAAAGCAAGCCTTTATCCCGTCAAGCAGATGACTTGCGAGAGCTTTATTTTCAAATTAAATTCCTTGTAGCTGGACCCATGTTCTTAAGGATTTAAAGAAAGCACTCCCATAGGTAAAGTACAAGCCCCATATAAACTCAGCCGCTAGAACAGAGGTTGCCTCACGTGCAAGGCAGGGCTCTGTGCCTGCTGACAGCTGCACCATCCAGCGGACTTTTTAACACAAACATGGCAAAAGGAAAAAGGTAACTGAACAGGTAATAACTCCACATGCTAATGATGTCTTTCCAGTTCCGGTGGAGGGATCCTGAGTGTGCTGCCCTCCCAGCGCTAGGGAAATCTCAGTGTATCCTGTGCCAAAGCACGCTGAGGAGATACCAAACCTTACAGATAACTGGACACCATCATATCCCGGTTAAAGATCTCACAGGACCAAACCAGCAACACTGCAATAAGGAAACACTTCAAGGCTAAAAGCATCACCTCCTTCCCTGCCTGAGGGAAACACAATTGTTCAAACCACTGGGCATAAAACTGTTTTTTCACTCAGAGGCAGGCCTAAGTTCTTGCCTCTGTCTTCACTCTCTTCTTATCTTCACTACATTTCAATTCTCAGCACCAGCTCAGCCCAATGGGGGCGAGAGCAGAGCACGCAGGATTGGGGCCGGGACGTTCCCTGTGTGGGCAGCACAAGCTGCTCCCCTGTATTCTGGATGCTTCTTTCACCCACCCCGCGCACACCTGCTGCCAGGCCCATAGGTACTCACCTAGTAGTAGTGTCAACAGGTTTGCTCAGATTATATTAGGTCTTTGTTGGCCATTGTGTTCCAAAGACTTTTATTTAGAAAGTTACTATTTACAACTGTTGCCAAAGCAGCTGAAACAAAGAAAACCAAAACAAAACAAGTCCAAGGATGAAGGATCAGCTTTTTTCCTCAGTCTGGGGCTCTGCTTGCCTGCCTTCCATGATTTCCCAGGTTGAAACAGCAGCTCTGTCCTGTAAGAAGAAGTTTGTGCGTCAGTCCCTGCACTCTGGAGCCACCGGTATCACATACGTGTAGGTATCTGGAGACGCAGGGTTTTAAACAGGCTTCATACAGCAAAGCTATTGATGCAGTTCAGTAAAACAGGTGGCCATACCATCCCACCCAAATGCCATTGTTACTAATAACACTCGACATTATAAAACCCAGACAATTCTTCCCTGTTAAGGAAAAAACCCACAGTAGAAATGTCACCTCTTCAGAGAGGGATGCTGCAGCGGTGTGTAGTGTAGTCTCTTACCTCAGTATTTTCTGTTAAACTCAGGCAATCACATTTTCATATTTAAATGGCTCATGGACACGGAAAACAGCTCTTCTTATGGCTAATGCATGAGAATGTACTGCCTAACATTTGATCTCCTGAATGTTAGGATAGTAGCCTCTTGCTGTAAATCTCTGTAATGCGCTACTGTCGTATTTGTGAAAGAGAATATTGTAGTCAAACTGAGCATTTCTGACTATTAAGATCCAGCTGCTTGACTACAGTTGTTGAAAATAAAACAAAAGTTGTTGATCTGAATATTGAAACCTGACAATGTTGCATGAGTTCTGACTCATGAGCGAGGCTGGAATACAATGTAGAATTTTATTTACATTAAAGTGAAAACTGGTTTTGATGCATAAGTATGCAATTCCTTCATTTTACTTAGTAGCACAAATTAGCTTGCATTTCAACCACACTGTCACCAAATGTCTGGGGTTGGAAGGGACCTCTGGAGATCATCTATTCCAACCCACCCATTAAAGCAGGTTCACCTGGAGCAGACTGCACAGGAATGTGTCCAGGTGGGTTTTGAATGTCTCCAGAGAAGGAGACTCCACAGCCCCTCTGGGCATGACACGGGAAGACCAGGGCATAGTTTCATCAGGTTATTGCAAGTTCTGTAACTTCAAATAACAGAACATTCTCTGCATTGAGCAGCATGAGAGAAGAAGCCAGTGTACAGAGATCACAAACCTGCGAGCTGAAGGAGAAAAGCTGAAGGAGAAATTACCCTTCCTACAAAGCTAACTTTTAAAGGAATTAAGTTACTAGCATTTACTAAGTCGCTCCTCGCACCCTAGAGCAGCCAAGCCCTCCCTGCCCAGCCCCAAACCAGGGGTTCCTAGTCTGCCCTGCGTGGAGATGAGGCTCGTTTGCTCCATCTGTTCTGCTGTTTTTCCTTCTGCACGTGGACTTCAGAAGTTGCTGCTGACTTCAGCCGCACGTGACAGAGGGAGAGAACATCGACAGATGCATGACTGCCTGCGTGTCGTGGGGCTCACAAGAGTTTCTTGGAAATCAGAGGCTGCATAGAAAAAATAAATTATAATTACTTCCTCAAGTTCTTATTAACAAGGAGGACCATGGGGGTTTTGGCAATAGCCAACCCACCCAGCCAAGCAGACTCGTGCCGAGCCCAAGGGTGGAGAGAGACCTGCTCTGAGTAGGGACACATCCTGTGGCACACGTGCTCCAGTGGGCCTGTGTGAGGAAATGCATAGCTCGGTTTGCAGGACTCTTCTGGGATTTGCAAAGGCAGGATCTGGGCAGCCTTCACAGCGCACCACCAGGTACTTCCACAGTATCAGCAAAAAAAAAAAAAAGGAGGAGTTTGGCTTTGGACACGTGCCGTGTGTGCTCATACATGTGCTTGTGCTTTGTCTTCAGCAGCAAACTATTCCGGGACAGGCAGGAGACAGACTATGCCAAGCTTCCAGTTATTAAAAAAATTTTGAAATTAATGCAATGGGCTGAATCCTGACTAAGGCAAATCTCTAGGTTATTAAATGTCCATAAATCTCTTTAAAAAGAAAACAAAACAAATCTTCAAAAGGGTGGTGGTGGGGCTGCAGCCATTTCGCCAGAAAGGTCAAAAGGGAGTCATCTTCTCCAAGACCTTGTCTCAGTGCAGTTGTTTGGATTTGCAAACTTTCTTGACAGATGAGTGGAGCGAGGACTCAGCTACATAGAAACAAGTGAAGGAAGCAGATGTTCCAGCTTCCCACAGCCTTCCTCTGCTTTCACAGCTGCAGCTCAGCTCCACTGCGCTTTGGCCCTCACCCTAGTCTGTATCGGCATGCTCACTTTCATCTGAGATCACGGGACAGCTGACCACACTTCACGTTTGGTTTTTGTAGGTGTGCTGACAAATGACAGCTCTCACATTCAGCAATTAGAGAGGATATATGCTGTCACCCCCTAATGTCATCGTGCTTTACATCCTCCCGTTGACAAAAAAATTCAAGGCTCGAGTGAGGGGAAAAAAGGAGCAGCATGAACTGGACAGAGGGAGAAAGACGCTGGAGAAAAAGGGGAGGATTATTCTGCATGCAAGAAGCAACGCTGACCCAAGAAGTGCTGGAGCAGAGGTGAGAAGGGCTGTGAATTAAGAGGACCTGGAAGAAGCAGCAACCATTGAAGTAATAGAGCACCTGGGAACCAGGAGGAGACAGTAAACCAGTGAAGGGATTTCTCTTGAGCAGGAGACACGGTTGGGGTAATGGAAAAGGAAAAGCAGAGTGGCATTAGGTATGGGATGAAAGCAGAAAGCAGGGTTGAGAGAGGAGTGGTACAGTAATCTGGCAAAGTACTTATGACTCAGGAACAGCTGGGAATGGAGCTGCTGAAGATGGAAGAGGCTTTCTCATGAGGACTGCGCATTTTCAGTGGGGGAATGTGGGGAGGGTAGAGGGAAAGCATTATTTTCATAAGTCATCCCAGTTTACTTTCCAGTTCCTCTACGATCTTTTCAATGATTGCACACATTATCATTCCTTTCCTTCTGGATTGAACTTGGGCAACCTAGGGCTTTCTGAATATTTCAGGATTTTCAGTGGGTAAATGGCGCACCCTTGGGAACTGCAGAAGTATAATAGCTACAGCTTGCATGGAGACACGAGGCTGCAGGGGAGCAGAGGAGAAGGCTCACAGCACCACCAGCCAAGGGCTTAACTTCCACCTCTCCTGCCACTGCAGTCATGCAGGGAGCAGAGCACAACACTGAAAGCTGCTGAAAGGCCTCAAGGGGCAAAAATAAACGTTGTCTTAAAAAAAATAGCTAGCGGTCTCACAAAGAAGGTTACTGCCAGTTACCTTTATGTGGATTCCAAAGGCAGCAAGGTCTCCACGCAGGCTGTCACAGGCCTCCAGGAGGGGTTTTCTCTCCTGCATTAACTGCTGCCTCTTTTCCTTCTGTTCCTGTTTTGCTCCCTTGGTTCCCACGGCACCCTCCGTGGGCACGGCTTCTGCCGCTGCGTCTGGCAGAGCCAGCGCGTACTGACGGACCTTCGCGCGGAACCTGACCAGCTCCTCAATGACGCTGGAGAGCAGAGCCGAGTCACCTCCTCCCAGAGCCACCTAGAAATCAAACGAGTTGCTTTACAAACACCTGCGAGCGCTTTGAAAAAAATCAATCCCAACTCGGTAGCATACACCGAGGCCTCATCACCTCTCAATTGTGCATTTTCCATTGTACTGGTATGATTCAAGTGCTACAATCTCACTAATGCTGGGAAAAAAGTTCCAGTGGAGTTATATGTGGTGGTAGTTCGGAGTATTCCTATACAGGTGTCTATCTTGGAGCAGAGGGCTCTGATGTGAACGTAACATGCTGCATAACCCAGCTGTGGAACTCATCACCACAGGAAACCTCCAAGATGCCAGAAGCGTGCATACATTAAAAACAGATTAGACAAATGGAAGAAAGGCCTCGTAGCAACCATCTGACACAGCAAGGGAAGCCCGATCACCAGCTCAGACGGCCCCTTGGCTTTAAACGTCGGCAGCTCCAGAGAGCGCTCCAGCCTCCTCCTTGGCCTTTGAGCTGCAGACCCTCTTCAGGAAACACAAACCAGGAAAAGCGTCTTGGCTTTAAGTCTCTAGACTACCCTTTCTCCTTGCGTCTACAGAAAACCTCCCCAAATCCACAGAACTTTTATCTGATCTGCCTTATCCAAAGCCCAACAAGACCTGACGGGGCAGCAGCCACCGCACACAGCGGGTCTTTTCTGGCTGCTGCCTGGCCCCCTCCTCCCCTCAGCCAGCTCTGAGCTCCCTCGGCTTGCTCTGGCTTGGCCAAAGTCTTGCTGGTCAACACCATGGGGACAGGATGGCCGTGCTCCTCTGACAGCTGCCGGGATGGGAGCTGGGGAGCCAGCAGAAGAGGAAGGCAACTCCTCGGAGAAGGAGATGATGGCAGAGATGGCAGAGATGCCATCCCCGTTTCTCATTAGAAACAAACTCCTGAGGGGGAGGGAAAGGACAAACCTCCAATCAACAAGAAAAGGCCATTGTGGTATTTTACCGCTAAGACACAAGAGGGGGAGCAGACAAGGGAGCAGTGAAATGTAAAGCACAGCAAGGCCAGGGGGTGAAGTTGCTGGCAGTGACGCTCGAGTGGGAGCAGAGGAGCAGCTGAGTAATTAAAGGCAGAGGGGACTGTATTTAGTCACCAAACAGCAGGATGGAAATGAAAGGGAGTAGTTTCAGAGGTCACTGACTGAAGCAAACAAAGAGGAGCAGAAGGAGGTGAGGAGGAAGCTGTCAGAGACACAGTGTGAGATGCTCAATGCTCTCCACAATCATAAAAGGCAGCAAATTCCTCAAACTTTCAAAACACATGAACATACTAAAGAAGTTTATGAGACTGAAGAAGGTAATAAATCTAAGTGCCAGAAATGCTCCAATATAACCTGGGCAGGTAGAAGAGCAGGATAAATGCTTTAAATACAGAAGGGAATGGAAAGACAAACGATGAACGGAGCAAGAAACATCCCTCTACAAACACCACTGCCAAAGTTCAAACCAGGCACTTACTCATGACACAAGGCATGATCCTCCAAAAGGAGGGGCAGCTTTAGGAGATGAAACGATCCAATTTCTGCATAACACACTGTGTATCCTCTCAGGGCCAATCTCTAATTTCTTCTCTTGCAACACCGATCAATCCAAAGAGCTCACAAGATGTTTTGTACGGCAATTTGGCCCTTGCCTACCCCACAGACGACCACCCGCCTGCACCTGCAACACAGTGCTCCTTGGCAGAGAAAAAGCCCTCACCTTGTCTCCCCAACTCTAAAACAGGCATGATGGTTTCCACCCATCGTCTTTTCAGATGGATTCACCTTACCTGCCTGTGGCTGTCCAGGCTCCTTCTCTTGCCAGGGCAGAGAGACAGGTAGTCTTATTTTTACACAACCACCAGACTAAGATGAACCATCCCTCAGCAGCGCCTTGCTCTCCACCTACTGCTGCAGAAGCACAGGCAGCTACATTAGCCCTGTAAGGCTAATTAGCCAAGGTGAATCCCATCCTGAGAGCAAGACAGACCCACAGGCTATATGCGAACACCCAAATGAAGAGGGCCCAAACACCCCTTCCCATAGCCTCCACGCCAAGGGTGCCAATCTCATTTTCACCACGGGCCACATCAGCCTCACGGTTGCCTTCCAAGGGCTGAATGTAATTTTAGGACTGTATAAATGCTCTACATTAAGTTGTTAGCACAGAAGCGGCCAGGCCAGCCGGCCCTCTCCAGATGGCCCGTGTGTGGTGGTCAGGGCCCGCTCCCGGCGAGCCACATGCCCGGGGCCACCTGGCTAAGGAGCAAGAAAGTTTGGATGCTGAGCTGTTGTGGCTGGTATTGAGGTCAGAGAACAAACCCTGCACTGTTTAGCTTGTGGCAGCCCGCAGACCTTCCTGATGAAGATTTTGATTAATTTACTGGAAGCTGAAAGAGCAGAGGGGCAGAGAAGAGTCTGACATGCTGCTCCTTCCTTCCTGCCTTACCTCGCACCAGCGTCTTCTGCTGACCCTGCTGCCCGAGAGAAACTCACACAGCATACGAAAAAGAAAAGCATTCAGACAATTGTTTCAGCAAAAATATAGGTGCAGAAGGCACCTGCGTGCAGACATCCCAGAATCTGGAGGAATGACTTTGCCACCCAACTTACAAACAAATACAAGTGTTTAGTGTGCCACTAAAAACCAACATGACAAACCATGGCTTCTGAGGAGTAACACACAGCCAAATCACACCCAACCACTGTTTTGAAAGAAATTTTGTGGAAAAATCCACAAAGAGGTAAAGTAAATGCACACATTTATTGCTATACTGCCTGACTTCCAAAGGATGAATAAGGTTATTTTTATTTGTCTTATCCTTTCTTATCCGTTTTCTTATCCTCTTCTCCCCCTCCCCAAGAGAAATTTTTGCAGAACAGTTTCTCTAAAGAAAGCTTTCAACTTCTTTGGTATTCAGCTCCAGATTTGAGCAGGAGGGGAGGACAGAACAGCCTGCTAGCCTCCAACAGGGTATTTTGCTTTGAGCTTCTCTCCGCTTTTTTTTCCCCCCTCCTTATTCCTACCTGTCCAAGCACTAGAGGATACGTAAGGTATTTCCAGTGATGGGCCCCCCATCTCTCTGCAGGGAGGTCACAATCAAAAATATCCGTACAGCTATGAAAGTCAGCCTGGGTACAACCATCAGAAAGAAGAGGAAGAGGCAGAGGAAAGGCAGACACATCAGAGCACCAACTTAAAGGCCTCCAATGCTAACTTTTTCTTGTTTCATTCCTCAGACTTTCATTTCCTCAGACTTTCATTTCCTCAGCACAATTGCTGCAGAAGTCGCATGGGAGTACCTCCAAGAAGAAAAAAGCCCACACTTTGTTCTACCTGCTCACATGCTCTCCTAAGACACCACAGAAGAAATTGCAAGCAGGGCAGAAAGGTTTACTAAAACCATAAATAATTTTGTTACATCAGATGCTTTTGGAAAGTGTTCTGTAAAACATAGCACACATAGAGATGTTTCGTACCTGTCTTTCTCCAAGGGACATCCCAAGGGCATTAAAAAAGCCTTCTATATAGGAAATAATGCTTCCATACACAACAGAGCTTCTAGGAGATCCAGCATCCTGTTTAAAAAACACTCAAAAGAGATTGTCCAGTCAATACATATTACAGAACTCAGCATCTCTCTGCAGCCTAGTCCACAAGGGAAAACTATTACTAAGTCTACAGATCTACCTCCATCAGTAACACCTGCCCAGACAGGAACTTTTACAGAGATACAAAAGCACCTCACAACGCAAAGGGAAAAGATTTAAGTAAATGGGAGAGGGGAAGAGATTATTACCAGCATGCACAGCGAGGAGAAGAGATGCATGAAGCTGCCCTGCGTTACATGTGTGCAGTAAATTAGACCTAAAAATAGCACTTCTGGGCATGAAAGGGCTGTGTGTATGAAAACAAAATAAAAGAACAAAATCCCAGCTCCAAGGGCATCTATAACACCGATTTTTTTTTTTTTTTAAAAAAAAAGTCAAATCCTGTTTTGAGTGTCATGGATTTAAACAATGTGAAGACTGCTTTGAGATAGCTTATGGTGTTTTGTCATGCCCTGGTAGCATCAGCAACCACCAGGAGCAGCAATAGAATAGCGATTTTAAGAACACATGTATTTCTTTCTTTCAAGATTAAATGATAGACTGAGAAGCAATTTAGGGGACTAGCCTTGCCTAAAAAATAAGAGTGATGACATAGACAACCAAACTAGCAGCTGGTACTGGATTTTATCTGACATATCCATTAGGGCCTGAGATAAGCCATAACCTAAAATTTGCAAGAGATCTGAACTGGAAGGGGCTGAAGCAGAGTGCTGAGGGAGACAAACAGGAACGTGCCAACTAATGTAAGAATGGCGAGAAGGTTAAAGAAAGGGATGAGCAGTTATGCTTCTGCGAATTTACTCAGTTCTTAAGGCAAAAAACTACATGCACAACCAGTAAGGGGTAATGCACAGCCAGTAAGGGGTAATGCTCAGGCAGCTGGGCTGTACCCAGAAAAGCTCCACCACCCCAACCAGAAATCTGAGTCACCTGCCCTGCAAATACCCCAACCAATTCTCAGCAAAATGGTTGACAGAAGGAATTCAGGGGAAACAACTGGCAAAATGGGGTTACTTGTGCTTAGGAGCAGTAATGCTGTCACAGATCCCTGCTGCAAACCGCTTCAGGTCTGGGATTTGCTCAGAGAGGCATTTTGTAAAGATAAAGCTATGAAAAGAATTTAAAGCCGGCGCCAAAACAGGGCCAAGAGGAGGCAGGATTTCTAAACCAACAGGCTAATTCTCTCTTAAAGTCAGTTCATAGAACCATAGAATGTCCTGAGTTGGAAGGGACCCACAAGGATCATCGAGTCCAACTCCTGTCCCTGCATATGACAACCCCACAGATCACACCATGTTATTACTATGTACTCAACATTTCTTTTACAACACAAACATGGTGGATGTGACAACACCAGCAGTCAAGGAGCACAGCAACAAGGCTGAGCGGCTTGTCTTGAAGAAGAACGGGAGCTGTTGGCAATAGGAGACCCAGAAGTGCTTCAGACAGTGTTTACTGCTCAGGTCTCATCCCTACCAGACACCTCCTTTGTGTCAGCATCAAGAGACCTTAACAGGGTCTTGATTTGCCAAAAGCCATCTGAAGAGAGACTCAGGCAGGCATGCCGAGTTATAATTTGCCGACAGCAGAAGCCACTCGGTCCCCAAAGCTGAACTCGCCACCGTGACTGCCCCGTGCACCTGGGACTGCCTGCCAAAGCCCCCGCAGTGACCACCGCCCCCACTTCCCAATTTAGGTTGGTTTCTGAGCATGGGTATTAAGCAAAGAAGCTGGATAAGAACATAAAACCAGCACTAAAATTAGCAGCGTGCTACAACGGCTTCAGGCCTTTCAAAAACCTCGGGTATAAATAATACAGGGCAGCAGGAAAGAAACATCCTTTGGACACAACGAAGCACAAAACAATAGCTGTACACAGTTCCTCTGGTATGGTCAGGACAAATGGGCACCATTAAGGTCAACAATTTACGGAGCTTTGTTTCTGCCGGTTTCTTATGTGAACAATAAACTAATCTGTCTGCATTAAGCAGTAGGACAGTGGACAGCTGTCATTTTCTGATCTCTGTATCCTAATGGGTTACCTTAGTAACAGCCTTAAGCTGTCTGTTGCCATGGTGAATGAGGTCCATAATTGCCGCAACAGCCCTGGAGGTGTCAAAGTCATCTGCAAACGCAGCCTTCACAGTTACTTTTGTGTTGGCTAGCCTTCAAGAAGAAAAGGTAACTTTTAAGATAAGACAAACGAGATGCCAGCAGTACGCTGAATTCATCAGCTATTCAGCCAGAAGGAGTCACCAAAAGGACACTGTCGTTTCCTTCCTAGCTGTCCTGTGATGGGTGATGCTATGTCGATCAGGGAGAAAACATCCTTCAGCTGTGAAGGCAAAAACTTGATGCGTGTCAAAATCCAAAGTGCTACATCCGTTCAATAAATACATGGTTAATCACAGGAACCAACACCAGCAGAGCGAGGTGTGCCTCAATCATTTAAAAACAGACATTTAATGAGGTCGATATTAGGCACATTCATGATTTTTCTAAGTTATTTTTTTTCCAGCAGCCCATTTTTCATGCTAACGGCACATTTCTCTTCCAAAGCCACGTCCCACTCATCACTCCAGTGTCTAGCAAGAGAGCTGACTGGGGCTGGCCAGGAGTCGTGTTGGCAGGATCCAGTTCAAAAGTGGCCGCTGCTTCCTCGTTTCCCAGGCCAGCCCCATCCCAGCCCTGGGACTTCACTCAACTTGGCCCAGATGGATAGGTCTGGTGGAACTGTTTGTGTAATAGCACCAAAAAACAGAGGGCGACCAGCACCCATTGCCACAGAACCAGTGCCACTCGCTGCAGCCCCTGTGAGCAGGAGGATGAGGATGGCAGGGGAATAAACAGGAAGCTGCAAACCGCTGCTGGTGGCACGATATTGTACACAAACAAGCGAACAGGACCTCGACAGCACTGACCCAAGGGTGCCGTTTCATGATAAAGCTCAGGGAGCAGGGTTACCTGGTGAACTTCAGGCTATCCTAGCGTCTCTGGGGCTCTACTGAATCCTGTTGTGCCTATCGGAGTGGTTTTGAATCACAGAATGTCCTGAGTTGGAAGGGACCCACAAGGATCATCAAGTCCAACTCCTGTCCCTGCACAGGACAACCCCACAGGTCACACCATGTGTCTGAGGGCTTGTCCAGTCTCTGCTTGAACACTGTCAGGCTTGGGGCCGTGACACCTCCCTGGGGAGCCTGTTCCAGTGTCCAGCACCCTCTGGGGGAAGAACCTTTTCCTCATGTCCAGCCTAAACCTCCCCTGGCACATTTTCCTGCCATTCCCTTGGGTTCTGTCGTTGGTCGCCATTTTGCCTGCCTCCCCTCAGATATCGGATGATTGCTGCCCTAGCCCATTCCTCCCAATGCCCTTCCCTGCAAGGTTCCCCTTCTCCATCGAACATCTACCGCTTTCCTAATTAAGAGCTCTCTTTCATCAGTTGCTTTTAAATCTAGCGATACACAAGTTTCGCCCTCCCACACACTCCCCGCTGACGATCCATTTCAACTTCCCCACGTGCTTCAGGTCTCTCAGCCGTACCTCTCACCAATAGGTCCCCAGCAGCCTCCTGCTGCAGGACTCCCTTTTGCCAAATACCACAACTAGTTAATTCAACTCCACTTCCCTGTAACAGGTTCCAGTGCCCCTTGCATCCCTCCTGTCCTGACTCCAGAGCATTGCACTTGTCTTCTCAGCTTTGCACCCAACACAGAGTACACCTCTCCCTCCTGTAGAGAACAAATCCTATGAGGAGCAGCTGAGGGAACTGGGGCTGTTCAGCCTGGAGAAAAGGAGGCTGAGGGGAGACCTGATCGCTCTCTGCAGCCACCTGAAAGGAGGCTGTAGCATGGAGGGGGTTGGTCTCTTCTCCCAGGTAACAAACAACAGGACAAGAGGAAATGGCTTCAAGTTGTACCAGAGGAGGTTTAGATTGGGTATCAGGAAAAATTTCTTCATGGAAAGGGTTGTCAGGCATTGGAACAGGCTGCCCAGGGAAGTGGTTGGGTCACCATCCCTGGAGGTGTCTTTTAAAAGATGCGTAGATGAGGTCCTTAGGGACATGGTTTAGAGGTGGATTTGGCAGTACTAGGTAACAGTTGGACTTGATCTTAAAGGTCTCTTCCAGCCAAAATACTTCTATGACCTGTTTTTCCTAAGGGGCTCCAAAAAAGGTTCTCCTCGTCATTGTCAGGGTCACAGGAACCATAATTTCTTCTTTCCCTGGGATATCTCTGTCCTAGCCAGATTCTTAGTAACCCCTTCTCTCCTCTGCTGCACACCACAGTGCCAGCCAGCTTGACTACAAGCTCAGTGCCCAAGGCGTATCACTTTCCAGTCATCCTCTTCCTTCTTCAGTCACTAAGGCACAGTTCTACTTATGAACCGAATGGCCTCACAACTTCAGTCACAGCTTTGCCTTCTACTTCACTCAAGAGGGGCAAAGATGGAAGTTTTGGGACAGGCACGCTAGATAAATAACACGGATTTCAAAAATACAGTGCACTACGTGTAGCAGACTATGAGGAAAAACAGCTGGCTAGACAAAAAAGGAAAAAAAGCCTGCTCTTGGTGAGGGCTGGCAGGGCAGAATGCTTCTCAGTCCTTGTCCTGCTTCTTAAACAGAACTCAGCACATCACAGTGGTCAACCCTCTGAGCCTGTCAGCAAATTATTGCTCACATAATCACAGATACAGGAGATGCACTTACCTTTCCCACAGTATGTCTTCTTTTACAGGGGCACATACCAGCTGTCCTTTTATATAAGCATCTGCATCTTTAAGAAACGAGGAGATTGCCTGAAGAAGGTTCTTTGCATCATCCATGCTCTCGTCACTAAATTCTACTGCTACAGAAAAAAAAAAATATTTGATTGATTATGATAGAAAGGATGTTGTTTGTCATACATAGGAACAATATTCTGAGATGAAGTCATTCCAGGAAAAGTTTATTTGTCACAGAAAGCTCTTCTTACAATTAACTGCACATTTAATTAAAAACCTCTGTTCTTCACGCACACTAGATAAATTAAACCAATATAAAAGACAATCATTACATAGGAAAGAATAACCTACTAGGAAGGCATCAGACTGATTCAAAAAAGGTGTCTGGAAGCTGACTGAGGCAATAGCTACTTTACTTTAATTCCTTTTTTTTCATTATTGAATCTCCCAGTGAAGTTATTACTCCAAAGCATTTGGACTGGATATATTTCTAAGCAGCCCCCAGATTTACGTTGGCAAGACATACCTTTGATTTCACCCCTAATTTTGTTCCTATTCTAATTTAGGTAGACACAATCTGTCTTTGGAGACCTCCAAAGAGATCTAACTCTCACCACTGACTCTGTGAGGAATACAGGCACTTTTAATTAAAGGGCTGCTTCACCAGCATCGAAAATCTGGACTGCTTTAAGATTTCACAGTCTCGATTCTGCACTAGATATACGATTCCCTCACAATATTACAGCTAAACTGGTTATATCAATTTTTGAAGGCAACTATTAAAGAAAACACAAATTGTTCAAACTCATAAGGGTATATTTGGGATGGGATTAATCACATCCAACTTACACTTACATCTAAGCCTCTTTATAGTCACAAGGAAGAAGGATAAAACCTTAAGGTAAATGATTCATCACATCCTAAGGAGAGCTTCTCCTTTATGATGCGATTTGCTGTACTCTAACACACAGTGCTTCTCTTTCACCAACTGGAAAAAGACGACATCAGCCTCACCACTAGCACAACATCCATGCACAGGGACACCCTCACTGCACTCAGCGGGACTCCAGCTTTGGCAAGCTTGTATTTTGTGATTTTTTAATGAGATCATTCTCGCCTTGCCCACCCACTCACAAGCGCAGGTGCTGGACTGGCCCTCTGGCACTTTTATACGAGCTGCCATCAGCAAGAGGCAATTTTTCTATTTGTAGAGTAGGATGCAATTTTCTGTAGAAGAACTTTCATACCCCACACAAGAGAGCTCACCCGCCTTTGCTGGAAGTTGTCCACCAAGGACTGGCCTAAGTCTAAATGCATTCACAGAATCACAGAATGGTTGTGGTTGGAAGGGACCTCTGGAAATCATCTAGTCCAACCCACCTGCTAAAGCAGGTTCACCCAGAGCAGATCACACAGGAATGTGTCCAGGTGGGTTTTGAATGTCTCCAGAGAAGGAGACTCCACAGCCTCTCTGGGCAGCCTGTTCCAGTGCTCTGGCACCCTCAGAGTAAAGAAGTTTCTTCTCACGTTTAGATGGAACCTCCTGTGCTTCAGCCTGTGCCTGTTGCCCCTCATCCTATTGTTGGGCACCACTGAAAGGAGTCTGGTCCTATCCTCTTGACATCCACCCTTCAGATATTTATAAACATTGATGAGATCCCTTCTCAGCCTTCTCCAGGCTGAACAGACCCAGCTCTCTCATTCTCTCCTCATAAGAGACACCAGTCGATTACTTGTATCAAAGAGCCATATGCAGCCACTGCAATATTGCTTCACCATTTTATCCCTGACTTCTGCACTAAGCTACATCCAAACTACAGTTTGCAGCATATTCCTAATCTCATCAGCGCTGAGCATCATCTGTAGCTTCCACAGCAATCTCACCTCTGGTCCTGCACACATTACAGCCGACTGCATTGCGCAATTACCCAACGCTGCACAGACAGAGACCCTTTAGAGCAGACAGTCTGAGCAAGGGGACAGACCTAAGAGGGCAGAAGCAGGCAGATGTGAGACCTGATCTCGATTCCATTAGCCCAAATCCCAAAGAAGTCTAACTGTTTAAACATACTTTCCACTGGATTTACCCCGGTATAACTGAGGCGTAAGTCTGGGCCTGTATTTGTCAGATTTCCCACTTTTGTGTAATTAAAAATCTGCATTGCTGCCTCATTAACACTGGTTTTAAAATAAAGCTTTACTCAGCTTTTAAAAAGACCAATGTACAGAAAACAGTGAGATATTGAAAGAGATCATTTATATCCACTATGAGTACTTAACTGATCACTCTGGTTACAGGAACTCCACAAGGAATACTTGATGAAAGTTCATCCTGATGAAGCCCACTTTGATTAAAGCTGTTCTTCTTCCCCCAGGGCCCTCGCCTAAACCACCGCCTGCAGGCACTGCAAACCCACAGCGCGGCACAGCCAAGCCCAGCTCTATAAGTCTTCACCGTACTCCCTACGCCTTCCCTCCTTTGCCACCAAGGGCATCATCGCTACAAAAACGTATGTTTATTAGCACCAGGAAGTAATTAAAGACCACAGGGTCCAAAATGTGACAGCTCACTCAAGTTCACAAAATCACCGGAGCGGTTCTGGTGACCAGAAAAGCATTTTGGGGACAGAACTCCGCTGCCTGCAGCAGGCCCACAGCTCCTCCACATAACTGCAAAAGCAAAGCCGCTGCTGAGGAGATGCAAGAGGAGAAGCAGTGCCTGGCAACAGGGCCCCACCAGGTTTCAGAGATGGCACCACTCCTTTAAAGCTGCACCCAGAAGCGGCCTGGCAGGCACGTTGGTGGTGGGGCACCACGCTGCTGCCCGTGCCACCTAGGAAAGACCTTTTCCCAACAGCCCCGGGTAGGACGAAGGGTGGTGATTCGGGCCATGAAGGGGACAGGCAGAGGCACCAGCCAAAGCAGCAGGTCTAGATCACCACCACTGCCACTAGAGCTCAGCTTAACCCCAGGCAGCTCCGTCCCGCCAGCACGAGCAGGCAGAGGGGGTGATGGAGATGGAGCAGAGGATTGCCTGCAGAGACATGCTGGGGAAGGGTGATGTCCTGCTAAAGCCTCTTCCTTCTGCGTTTTCTCCTCTTCCCCAAAGGCAAGGCACCCAGCTTTATCCTCCCTGTGACAGTGACTGCCATGTGACAGGGGCCCCGCTCACACAAAACACATGCACCTCCCTACACACGCCTCTCCAGCCTTTGCCCCTCCATGGCTGGGGCAGTTTGGAGTCACGTTTGTCCCCAGGTGCTCGTCAGCATACACACACACGGGGGTAGCCCCAGACCACAAAAAAGGCCCATTCTGAGCCCAAGATCTGTGTAAAACACAGCACCAAACACGAGCTAATCCCAACTGTCAGGAGCTGCCCTCATCCACATGCCTACAAAGACCTTCTATGGCCTCAATCCAAGGGGCGCAGTAACACCACCCGACCTCCCAAACCTGGATTTCAGCAAGAATAAAAAGGCTCTTCTGCACAGGCAGGGATGGAAGGAATCACAACCAACTGGTTTAGGCTACAAAAACCTTTTTAGGAGCAAACAGAAGGTGCTTGGGATCTCACTTCTAATAAAAATACTTAGGAAGCAGACAGCAAGATGAGGAGGAGTGCAGTAAACTTACCTTTAGACCAAAGTGAATTGACAGCAGGGAGCCAAACTGACAGGCTGCATAGTAAATACCTGGCTCAGCAGGGAGAGACTCTGGCTCTTCATCTGACAGCAGATAACTGCGCCCCACCGCATAAGGTGGAGGTGGCAAGCACAGCAGACCTTCCAGCAACCCTTACCTGCTGACTGGCTTACTAGCACAACACCACTGTAACCCTTCATCAAAGCCACCTACATTTGCGTAGGTAGCCCTCTGTTTTTATCACAGGAAGGTGTTTAACCTAGAAGCAAGGCAAAAAAAGGGTCATGTCTGTCTCACAGGGGTTCAAAGGCAGCCAGCTGACATGCAGAGGAGAAGGCTTCCAGGCAGCCCTCCGCTGCAGGGCTCCAGGGCCATTCCTTGCTTCAAGGCAAGCCTAGAAATTGCCAGCCATTCCACTTTTGTAGCCTTTTTTGGTTCTTTTGTTTTAAATACACATTTGTTCAAGACTCCCCGGTGCCCCCAACTGCAGCTGGGGTGCCATTTATGTGTGCACAACGTATTTTGTCTCCTGACAGAGACCCTGCAGCATCACCCCAAAACAGCCTGGCATGCCACTGCCCCACCACCTCACCCTGCGGTGGCAGTGCTCCCCACCACCTGCCCCCTCTCCTGCTTCACACAGGGGCTTGTTCTGCAGCAAACCTCCCACCTGGATCCGCTCCTCCCTTCCGACCATGGTGGAGGTCAGCAGTTAATAACCAGCAGTCTCTCTACTATCCCATGCTTCAAAATACTTCAGGAATATATGGCATTCCCAGTGCCTTCAGCTGCCTTGGGAGAGAGAGGCTCCACCAGGAAGATCAGACGGGTGGCTCAAGACTTCTTGGCCCAATGACTGCATGTCTATCAAGGCTTGTAGCACATTGCATGTCGATGACAGTAGCAAAGTCACAGCCACGCCAGCTCCTGCAATTACACTGCTAGAGGTGCTTTATCTGAGGCAGACAGAGGCCCACTGAAATAACACAACAATATTTCCCTGTGCTCCACCATCCCCTTTCCATGCCAGGGCAGCCAACAAGCCAGCTGACCCAGCAGTGGCTGGGGAACTACCGTCTGCTGTTGGTAAAATTGGTAAAAACACTATCCATATGAAAACCTCCTCCAGTTCAAAGTAGCACCTGCCTGCTGGAAACACCACAGCACAGACAGGGAAGCTGACAACATCTCCCACACCTCTCCCCACCAGCAGTGTTTGCCAGGCTAAGATGATCATTAGGTTATCATGCGCAGGTGCGAGCGAGCTGCACTGCACCACAGAAGTGCTTCAACACTCACTAACTCCACAGGACAAAAAATGATAACACAGCAGGGAGATAAAAAGTTATTAGCAAGCCCTTGTCATACCCTACGGGAATATAAGGCAAAGCTCTACCTAGATACATCTCCAAAAACAGCTGATTGTGCCTGAAACGCAAGTGACTGCAACAGATGCCAATCAGAGATGGAGGTAATTCATTAATTGGAAGTGCAATTAATCGAGAGTCGCAATTAACTGTGGCTCAGGAAGGCATTTAGATAATGGTTAAGTACTGTCCTTCGTAAAGATGCAAAATTTTCTGAAGGAGGGCCGAAGAGCAGCCCGGCAGAGCACCACCAACCCTTCCACCAGCCAGAGGGGACTTCAAGGCACCGCGGGGAGACCCTGCTCCACCACTGCACCTCTGCATCGCTCGACTGGGAGGTGGAAAGGAAAGCCAAGAATATCTCAAAAAATAAGGTGTTTTGTCTTGTTTTTCCTTACCTGAGCTGTATCTGCTGCGCAAACAAAACATCCTGAATTGATCCGACGAAAATTTCTTCAGGAAATCCTACCCTCCAACCAGGAAAAGACAGCTTTAGCATTACATCAAACAAGTTCTTCAGGAGGCGTTCAACCCCCTCATACTAGCTTCACAGCATATTTCAGACGAGCTAACATGACAAATAACCCCTCTTTGTAGCTTAAGAAAGGTATAAAAGCTTTAAACTATAACACTGGTTTAAAGTATTAAACTAAATAAAATCTAATTCCATATAAGACAGATGTGCATACATATATACAAGACATAAATATACACACGATGTTCAAATATAAGATGGTGAAAAGTATTTTGTAATTATGATCAAACATACACTGTATAAAGACAAAAAAAAAAAAAAAAAAAAAAAACCAACAAAAAAACCCAAGCTGAAATGACCAGTCTAAGACTGGGATACAGGTCAGCTCTTGAGTTTTGCAAACTTTACAAAAAAAGAAAGATTTCTTGAAAAAGAAAATAAGTGTACTTTTTCTGCAGGATGAGAACATGAAGGAAAACAGGGAGTGAACAAAAATAACAAAAATAACCTTTTTTTTAATATTGCTAGAATTTATCTGTATTAATTACGAAGACTCATTAATTTCACCCTAATATTTATCTAGCTTAATAAATAATTTACTGTAGTAAATAGTAAATTATTACTACTAGCATAACTAATTTACAGTAATACTATAAAGAAAATTCAGCTTCTGCTACCAGACTAAACCAGCCTGAACACTGAAGGTAGCAAAGTGTCAGAAATGTGCTACCTCTCAAGTGAAAATAGAAATAATTGAGGCAATCAGGGCAAGCTAAATCAAGAAAAGACAGTTATAACTGTCTGTTTTGGTAGGTGTCGTTTGGTTGGTTTTAAATAAACTCTATATAACTGAGTGTACCGAATCTGCCCAAAAGATTTATGCTAATAACAAAGCTAGAACAGTATGAGTAAAGTACAGAAATAAATTCGGATTTGGGAAGGGACTATCTGAATTGGAAGAACTAATTCTGCCTTTCGCTAAAAATGGAGCATGGAGAAACTATCACAACTCTTTGAAAGCTGTTTGCTCAGCCATGAGTTATTGCAACACGTTTGTTTTGGGGGGTAAGAACTAATAGCTATTTTAAAAAAAAATATATAGGAGAAGTGGACATGGGGGAGGGAAAACAGGGCAGCTGGACACGGAGGTTGCAGGGTGGCCATGCCCAGGTGACGGCCTGGAATGCAGATGGACGCCAGCGGGCCCAAGGGAAGGCCGCAGGCCCTGTCCCGGACAGGCCCTCCTCTTCTGGAACACGCATAAAAACTCCCACGTAGGGGTTAACGTCTGTCTAAGGGCAGAAACTAAAAGTGAAGACCCACAAGAGAAGAGAGACGGTCCTGAAGTTTTTGTTTTCTCAACACAAAGAAGTCCCATGGTAGACATAGAGGGGAATGTTTCTACACATTATTTTTAACTGCATGCATGGCATTTTTGTGATCATTCCTCCACCCTGTCCACAACATCTGCTGAGACTTGGGAAATTTCTGTGAAAAAATTGTGAGCGACAAGTAATCTTCCTGGGGGAGACAGGGCTTAATTCTAGCCAGACACCATCAGGAGAATTAAGAATAAAGCAGCTCATATTGGACTCCTTTTTAAAGAGATTTTAATTAAGTCTTCCGAGAGGGCAAAGGGGAACATATGTGCTGAAACAGCCTCTCGCGCTTTGTCTAAAGGCAGGAAATTACCCACTTCTGGCGACAGCTGTCAGCCGTCAGGGCAGCCGCCCTAGCACCAGGCACAGCTGTATCGCACGTGCCAGGCAGAGAAACCCTGCTTGGGCTTACACCAAAAACTCTGGGACACGGCAAAACGAGACATATTTATGCGGCTTGTGGGTACCGAAAGACAAAGCTCCCTGTGCATCAGCAAGGTGACTGTATAGAAATAAAGGAGAATACGAGGGGCCACTGGCACAGTGTGGTTGCACGACATCTAATAGCTTCCTGACAAAATGCTGACGCTATGTCCCATTTCACCCAAAGCACGACAAGGAAAAACGTCTGCTTTTCTCTAAGTCCCAGAAGCATGTGCGCTATTGAGGGCAGACAGATGAGAATCCATTGCTATAGAGCAGAATCATTGGTTGGAAAAGACCCTTGAGACTGTTGAGTCCAACCATAAACCTATGATGCAGAAAGTCTGGTACTGGGTACAAACGCTGCTCCTACAAATGTTCTCAGCTCAGCAAGATCAACATTATAAGCAAACCCTGAGTTCGAGCAGGCTTCCTACATCCAGACCCACAATAACAGGTATATCAGCACTAGAGAAACGCTCCACTCCAGTGTTTTCTCAAAAGAGGGCTGTGATTAATATTCATGTAGTACAAACATACATTGCTTCAATTCACATAAAGAGATTACCTTAATCGTTACGTAGTTTTTTAATGACTTGGACATTTTTTCTTGACTTCCTTTAACATGTAAGTGCCCTAGAACAACAGAAAAAAAAAAATCAGGATAAATGAGCATGCTTTTGAATGGAGAGTGAATGAGAAAGACTGCACTGAGGCACTGGAAACACTGGAGGCAGCATATGCTGTGACGGATTTGTGCCAACCACTTCAATGCCAACCACTTCGATGCAACACGTAACATATGCAGCTTTACCTACAGTCCCACACGTCTCTCCATCGTCAACTTCGGCTGGGTGAATTTTAAAACACAGGAAAATAAAATTTGTGCATTTTTGTTTTGTTTGTGTGTTTGTCGTTTTTGTTTTGGTTTGGGTTTTAAGAAAAAGAACCACCACCACCATGAGCGCAGACATTAATAAGGAATAAACAAAACATCTCCCTGCTCAGAATTCGTAATAAACTCATAAAAACAAGCAAGCAAATACTTCTCGGTCTTCACAGAAAAACACCTTATCTGTTACTCTTGACTTATTAGAAATATTTTAAGACCTTTAAAGACCTTCCAGTGACCTAGCATTATTCTTGAAACTCAAACAATTTTCTATACTTACTACTTGCTGGTTGCTGTTACACTGTCGGGTTTTTTTTCAATCCAAAAGTTTATTGTGCTAGTTCAAAACAGCTTACATGTAAAATGAATTTTCTGCACACTCCAGACTTTCGGAGACGGAGAAGAAGGGGGAGGGATAGATGTAGCTATGATGCCTGATTTGAATTAGCTTATTTTAAAACACAATCTCTGAGCATTGCTAGAGCTTTCAATAGCCATGTGGACTGTTGGTTTGCAGGGCTGTGGTCCAGGAAAAAGGCAGTAACCATCTCCATCGCATTTAGGAGAGTCTGTAGAGCTCAGAAGCAAGTCAGGAGATGGGCAACCTCAGGCTGTATGCTCCTGGGCCTCATCCGTGCCAGCCACAGCACCAACGCTGATGGAAAACATCAATTATTCACAGCACTGGGGAGATGCTGAACACACAGCCAATGAAAGACCACCCAGCATCACTTCAGAAATGATGTTAAAAGCCTTAATTGGATTCTCCTAGTAACAGAGTAATCTTGTAAGTAACCAATCACCCACAACTAACACGCAATTTTCAGGCATGTTGTGATCTGCAGAATTCAGCACTTAATCATACTTAGAGGCAGACTTTTAAGCACGAATTTTTCTTACTCTGTAATACCACAGCAGTGCTCTAGTCTTTCAGATTGGGCAGTCCAGCGTCACCAGTGCCTCAGAGCATTCTGCAAGAACATATGACTGTGTTTCTACTTTTACAGGTGGTGGCAGAGGTGGCATTTCTTGCTCAGCAGCTCAAGAACCTGTCTGAATATTGTGCTTCTCTCCACACAGCGCTGCTCTTGCAGCCTTGCCTGGAACCCATTCTCTTCCACAAGTCGATAAAATCCCCATTACGCTTGCCTAGATACAAAAACAACACACTTGAGTCCTGTAAATGAGTGTGAAAAGCCTCTGGTTTCACTTCTTAGCTATTTCTGACAATGATTCAAAGCAGCAGGGATTCCCCACATGAAGGCTACCTCAGGTCCTACCCCGATCACCTGGAAATTTAAGTTTGAACACCACACTCTATGGAGAGCAGGAAAGAAGCAAAAGATATACGGATACAGAACCAGCTACAGCAGAAATCTACAATCAAACCAAAATCTCGTTTCCATTGTATTTGTCCTGACTGTCAGCAGGTGAGGCCATTTTCACTGCTGTGTGGTTAAACTTGGGGCCCTCAATAAGAACATTCAGGCTGTCAGAAGCACTGGACACCTACAGCTCTTGCTACTCAAGTAAAACCCACAGACAAACTTCTCCTGGGAGAAGGAGAATAGCCCAGGTACGATTAATATTCTTTTCTTTTGCAAAGATGCCTAAATATCAACTTACTTAACTTCAGGCAGCCAAGCTTAAAATAGTTTGATTGTGTTTTTCTAATAAGCTACGGGTAACATCTGAATTTGAAATAATATTCCTCTTCAAGAGTTTCAGCACTTAGAATGATTTCATTAAAGAATCACAAAATACAAGGATTTTCATAACTTTGGCTTGGCGCTCTTCCCAGAGTACAAGTAGTCTAAAAATAAAGTCCTTATAAGAAGATTTATCCCCAGTGCAGGGATTTTCTTTCTCTAATGGGGATTGCTCCTCCAATTCCGAGGCTGCTAAAATTCTGAAGTCTGTTACCAGAATAAATTGTTCCTGAAGCCAATTCATTTGCCCTAAATAATTCACACTATCTTCCTCCAGCAAATTTTTTTGACTTAATAAATGTGATCTGTCAGCTCCTAGAGAATCTCAATGTACAAACCGCCCTTGGAATTAAGTTCTTATTACTTTTCCTTTTTTTTTTCTTTTAAGAAAAATTGACTCCTCTGTAATTTAGTTAGTTTCAAAGAATATTTCCCCTATAGTTTGAATTCCAAGCTTGAAAAGTCAGATTCACTGGTTTTCAACAGAAGGCTCCACCTGGCAGTAACCGGTGCATCTCAGTGGACACGCAGAGAATTCCCCAGCACTTCAGGAGCAAAAAACACCCTGAAGTAGGCACCAGCCTCTGGACTACTGCTCTTGATTTATAACAGGCTCTACACTGTTAACTGAAATGAAAATTCAATAGTCATCCCACACAGTACAAACACATATGAAAAAGAAAGCCCAAGTAATTCCCAGGGCATAGCACAGGTTCAACTCTGCATCTCCTACTCAGGGAAGCAGCTCAAAGAGTTCACCAAGACATCTTGCACAAAGTACTGTTCAGCAAGAGGAGAGACTGCAGATTTGAACCTGCCTTCAGTTCTTTGGACACCATCCAGAACCACCATGACTGCAATAGGAACAAACAATTTCAAGGTTTCCATCAATGGGAACAGCATTAGTACCATCAGACAATGACGTGGTTGAAAGCCCTGTACAACGCAAACTTCACTGAAGCACTGCTTTGCAAAGGCAGCAAGGAGCAGTTCTACATCATGCCAGGCAGCACCATATGCTGAAGACCAAGCAAGTAAAAGACACTTTGGTACAGTTTAGGTGTAGCTAGTGAGGTCACTTCTGGAGGAAGAGACAATGTCTGGGACATCTACGGGCTACAGCAACACCAAGTCACTCACACTCCATAGGAAAGCAGAGAGACACTGAAGTTGGTCAGAGCACTAGAGAGAGTTAAGGGACCACAATGACAAGACCCTATTGTCCCCACTTTTCCACAGAGCCAAGGGGTGAGTGACTTGGTCTTTATGTAATCCACAGATATCACGGACCTCCTTGTCTCTACCCACCAGCAACCTCATTGATCATGCCTGACCAGAGTAGACCAAAGCATCTGACTGACTTGGTCTTCAGCATGAACCTTGTTTCTCATACCCATCACTAGGCATAATGCTACTGGTGGATAAAAAAAAAAAAAGTCTTCCCAGGAGAATATAAGTAGTTACAGGAATGTGAATTGAGCACATGGAACATCCAGTGGTTGGTTGCTGCAGCAGAGCATCTGCCTGCAAGGCTTCCCCCCACATTTCAAACCATATAGAACATCTCAGTTCAGACATTTCCCTGCAGGATCACAACTTTGTGAGCTTTGCTGTTGATCAGTTCATGTATCTTAGCATTCTGCCATTCTTATTTTTCAGTAGTACGGATGCCTTTTCTTACGATGATTAAAAGCCTTTCATGGTACTTACAGGCTATATGATTCTGCATGCTCCTGAAAACTTTTTTTTTAAGCCCACAAGCAACTGGTGCTGAGAGACGCTGGAGGACAAGACTTTTTTTCCTATTCCAGATGATTTTCAAATGTTACAATCAGCTACCTGCCCACCTGCCACCTCCACACCCTGCCCTCAGATACTGCCAGTTCTGGTTCTGACAGCAGGAATTTCTGGTTTTAGAAGGACTACGTAAACACATACTGAAAAGATCAACAATTTTCATCCTCTTCCTGCAGGACTGTTACAGCCAAAATACAATTTAAAATAAAGTCTATCATGAAGAGCATCCTCAAATTTTAAGGAAACTCAAATCAAAGGGAATGAGATTCTACAGGAAAAACTCTTCTTTCCACATTTTTAATTATGAGTAAACACTGTACACGGGCAATGCATAAACCGTTATTATTTGGAGGCTGCCCCAGATGAAATTCAGGAATACTTCACTGTAACTACTACAGTTTCAAGATTCACTCTCATTTATCTTTCTTCACCTAGTGAGGACAAGAACTTGGTCACTGTAGTAGAGCATGTTTTCATACCATACAAATGCCAAACCTAAAAAAAACCCCACCATCCTTATACTTGTACAGACCTCTGAGGTGATTAATATTTTACTTACCAGAATGCAAAAAGTAATTCCCCCATTGCTCACACTGATGATAGGCCTCGCACTGTGCGATTTCATTTTCATGATGAGGAAATACAAGATCTATTCCACCAGTATGGATGTCCAGCTGCTTTCCAAACACTGCACTGTAACAATATTTTCCTGATAGGTAAGTAAAAGACTACAAAAGCTTTTTGTAAAAGAAATGCAGAAAAGAATAAGATGAAACATCATAAATTTACGTGTACAATTTAATGATTGCAGTTTTAAAACAAGACTTTATACAGATCTTGGATATCAAAACTGCAGCAGAACTTATATGACAGGACCCATATCTGCCCACAATTAAATCTTAGTAGGAGCAAGTATTTTTCTAACTTAAAGAATGGCAAGCAAGACAACTCCTTTCCATGTTCTGCTAAGTTTCAGCATCAGCCAGCTGTCTTCATCTGCAAACCTAACAACTTCAAAGTGATGAACATTTCTGTAAATTTGGTATCACCATTCTTCATCTTGTATTTTTACTGTAAGAACTCAGGCAATACTGCGGGCAGTCATGGTAGAAAATGCTTAGTTCAATATTGTTATAATGTCAAGAGAAAGTGTCAGTGCCTCTGATCTCCCAAGGCCATTTCCCTCACTCCAACAGCACAACTGCACCCCCATGGGTCACCCACAACTCTGCGCAGCACAGACCTCTCTGCAAATACTAGTGGCTGGTAGTAAGGTCCTCATACGGCAACTGGACAGACGTAGACATCTCTGGTTAAAGACCAGGAGGCAAGGCTGCTACACTGTCCACCATTCCAGCAAGTCCCTGCTGGGTCATGCTGGGCAAGTTAATAACTTCATTTTGTCCATCTGTTAAACAAAGACAACACTTACCTACTCAAAGGGAGGTAAATCAACGCTAACTGCCCAGAAGCCAGGGACACTCAAGCTGGGGAAGATGCAAGGTCTACACAAGTAGAAAACAAAAGGCAAGGCCCACACAGGCGTGTATGTGTGTGTACACACAGACACACACAGTCTTTCCGTATGTCACCTTAATGAGTTGCTCCTGGTAGCTGGCTAGATATTAATACTTTTGTCTCTTTTGGGGACAAAACACCTTGATAATACCTTGGCTCAGGATGGCTCCGCAGAAGCAGTTGAGGCACAGGAAGAAAACGAGAAGATAGGTGGGAAGAAAGACCAGCTGTTGCCATTTCCCAAGCTCATGCCCCTCCTGTCTGCTCCAAATCCAGCTTAAGCACCCATCGTCATGGGCTCATGCCTTCCCTTGTGCCATCTACAGAGGAGCACCGGCCACTTGCCATTCCCTCCAACAAAACCATTACGAGCTGGGGAGAGATGGATCTGCAGATCGCTGAGAGGCAGGAGGAGCAGTCTGAGATTACTACACATACACTCTGCATGGGTCAACTCAATATATTGACATGGCAGGAGCCTCATCCAGCCACAGTAAAACAAGTTTTTACAGAAAGAAATGCAGACTATAAACAGCACCTCACTTGCAAGCAGGCCATTTTGTAACTGGCATTTCTTACCTGTCCACTTTTGTCACAGGTTGCACTTCAAATACAGTATGTTTTTGTGCACTACAGTTGCTTTAAGAACTGTTTCACAGTGCTGAAACTAATTACAGACAGAAAATCACCCTTATAAACACTTTTCACAATCAAGCAGTAATGACTAATAACCCCAGGTGCATCAGCAAAGGGTATGAGAGAGAAACCTAAAGCACTTGTTCCATCTACTTTCAGCTTGGCTTGAAAACTCAAGTTAAACAGGGTCAGATCTAAAGCATTTGTTATTAACTTCCAGAAAAAGATCTGAGACTAATGCAAAACTAAGTGCCACTATCAGTCTTCCAGGAGAGAATTAAAGTCTGTTTTTTTAAAATACAAATTAATAGTCACAAGTTAATACAGTGCAGGACAAAGTACTACCATCCTGTGGAGAAAATAAAACTCAAAATTAAGAGCAAATTAATTTAAACCAACTACAAGCAAAACGCTACTATGCACAATTTACATCGTGCCCATAGAATATATTGCCCCAGAGAAATCAGGATATTTAATACTGTGGCTGACTTTCAAAAAAAGCTGAATAATGCTTAGATAATTAGCATGAACACCACAACTGCTGTTAAGATAAAGCCAGCAAGATCTCAAACACTCACTGGAGTCGGGATGAATGCCCATACCCTGTCCTCTTGACACAGCACCATTTGCTGAACTAGGTTCGATGAAGACCGCAAGAAGTGGAGGGGAGGCAAAGGAAAAAGGTACCATAACTTTCTCTAAAACTTCGGTTAATCGGTTCAGGTTGAAAGCTTTGCTAATCACCTGTGTGATCCTGCACAGCATATTTTAAATACTCGAGTCTTTCTTAAGAGAAGGTGCCAGAACATAGGAAGACAGCCACACCATTAAGGTGGAGCAGAGTTTGTTTGGGCCACACATGACATCCCAAATTGCACAAAGTATTCACATTAAAACCGGTGCTTTCTACTGATCAGAAAAAAACACTTTGAATACTGCTGCTACCATTGTACTCTGACTGAAAACAAAAATCAGCACTAGATTTAAAATCCAGGAAATCTGACCTTGATATTGTGGAACACTCGATGTGCCATCCAGGTCTTCCTTTTCCCCAGGGAGAAGTCCAAGATAACTCTTGAGGTTTGGCAGCCTTCCACAGGGCAAAATCTTTACTGTGTCGTTTATCAGTACCAACTGCCAAGAAAAAGCGATTCGTTAATGGGATGTGCCTCAAAGAAAAAAAAAAAAAAAGAGGAAATGAAAGCGAGTGGGAATGTGCATTTAATGAACTACTCAGATTTTAATCTCTTTTGCTCAACTTATTTTCCTGCAATTTTCCTTCCTTCCATCTTATACAGGGCTTCCAGTTTCTCAGTCAAGCATTTGAAAAAAAAATATGTTGAACTAGGTTTCTGCAGGCTAAAAGGTTGATACATCCTATCCTTTTCGTCTTTTTGGCCTTCTCTGGTTTTACGTCATTCATTTAGTTACTTATCAGCCAGTTTGCCAAGAACAAACAGATTGCACACCAAACCACACACCAAAAAAAGCCCCAACCCAACATAAAAACACCGTAATTCCTTCTCTGGGACACAAATAGTTTCTGGTTCAGATTCTATAAAGCTAAGAAGAGCACGGAGGTGAGAATCAAAACTATTCTCAGACAGTGGCAAACTTCAGTTACCATTTGCACCAATGGCTTCTCTACAAAGGTATTCTCCTCAGCTATATTTGTTGCTTCCTTCACCGCATAGTCAAAGATGTTGTCATTTTTGCCACAGTACGGCAGAGAGGATGGTTCGTCTCTGCTGGCTCTTAAACCACGGTCAGACACATACCGCTCCCTGGCAGGAGCTACAGAACGGGGCTCTGGGCTCTGTATTTTTTTTGCTGACAAATACATGACCTCGCATTTCACCGATGCAGAACAATGAATCTATTTGGCCTGAAGGGATCCAGCTTGGCAAGCAACTCGTGCTGGTTTAAGTTCTCTTATTTAACATCGCTCATCTGTTCTATCAGCAGCTGACGCTAGGTTTACTTCTTTTCTCTGCTTATTTCAGATTGCTAATAAAACCATGGTGTATCACCAGGTCTGAGCCAATCTATGGAGCTTTCCAGTATCAACACATTTTAATGATGATTCACAGCTATTTTTTGAGATCTGTTAGTCACTTTTCTTAAGCCATTCCACTTGTACTTTATTGATATTATATAGAGTTGAGTTTTTATTCGGAATGTCATGCAATATTAAGAGAAGCACATCACGAAAATCCATTACACCTGCTTCATCATTCAAAATTGATAAGCAATAAAGGGACTGAAATATAGCCCTAGTTTTATCCACTGAATCTTCATCTTGGCTCTTTTGCTAGTTAACCAAGCTCTGGCTGACCAGTATCTATTGACTCCGTCTCCCTTTTGCCTTTTTTTGAGTATACTGCTACAAATACAAAAAAGCACTCTTTGCTTTCTTGCTTACAAGCAAAACAGTCAAAATCTTTAGAAATAACAGTAAACTTTGTTGCGAGTGACTTGAGGGGAATCAGGGAAAAACACCTAAACAGTCACAGTTGAGGCTGGAAGGCACCTCTGGAGATCATCTAGTCCCACTCCGTCCAGCCCACTGCCCAGGACAGTGTCCAGCCGGGTTTTGAGTATCTCCAAGGGCAGAGACTCAACCTCTCCGGACAACATGTTCTTGTGCTAACCATCCTCAGAGTAAAAAAACATTTTCCTTGGCTTTAAAGGGAATTTCCCATGTTTCAGGTCGTGCCCATTGCCTCTTGTCCTGTCACCAAGCACCACTGAGAAGAGCCTAGCTCCATCTTTTTTACTCCTCCCATCAGGTATTAGTACCCATAGGTAAGACGCCCCTGAGCCTTCTCTTCTCCAGGCTGAGCAACCCCAGCTCCCTCAGCCTTTCTTCATATGAAAGATGCTCCAGCACTTCCATCACATTTGTGGCCCTTTCTTGGGTTTGCTGCAGTATGTCCATGTCTCTCTTGTACTGGGGAGCCCAGCACTGGACCCAGCACCCCAGGCACGTCTCACCTCATGCTGAGCAGAGAGGAAGGATCACCTCCCTCGACCTGCTGGTAACGCTCTTCCTAACGCAGCCCAGGAGGCTGCTGGCTGCCTTTGCAGTCAGTAACTGCCTCTAAATTACTGTCAATAAAACACAGTCCCTCTGCGAGCTGTAATGCTGAAACAACTCCAGAGCAGAGCTGTGAGAAGCTTCTGGCAGCAATTCACCTGAGCATCAGCCTGCCAGGCATTTTCAGTAATTGCAAACAGACTTTTTTTTTTTTTCAATGAAGAAATATTGAATTTCAGCATGCAAAGGATACAGGAGACCCGCATCAGATTCTCCAACACGGAGACCTGATCAGACCCAACTTGCAGAGGCTGTGGAGTGGCTCAGCAATCCCGCTCAGCAGCTGGACAACTGCAGCAAAAAATACCCAGCCAAGGGTATAGGAACGCTCTAGCACAGCCTGCCAAGAGCTGCTCACCCTCACACAAATAGGCTGCTTAGCAGTAGTCCAGAGGTAAGTAACGAAAGAATTAAATTCATCTGACTAACATGCACCAGGAGGTTGCAACTGCCCAAGCAGTAACATGGTAGGGGACGTTACCCTGCATTTACTCTTGACTATCTCACTGCTGGCTACTGCAGTGGCTGAAACCACCACCTTACTATGAAGTTTGTATGTACCACTCCAAATATTTAAATAAAATTAATAATCTTAATTGCTCTAGGGTACTGGCACAAAGGTATAAAGGGAACCAAGTGTGAAAAGAAATCATCAAGTTTCCTCTTCCACTGACAACAGTGAGTGCCTCAATAAATATTTTTTTTAAAAAGCGAGGTCTTCATTAACCAAAAAGCTGGTTATACACGACAGGTTAAAAAACTGTTGAATGAGGGTTTATGCACAGATACATCACAAGTTCAGACAATACGTTAATACAAACAAGTTGCTGCCACGAACATACCTGCTTCATCTTGAGCATCAGGATGAATAGTAGTTAATACTCCATATCTTTTTCCCCAAGACTTAACATCAAAATAAACATTGCCTAGTAGAAAAGAAACATTTAGTTTTATAGGAAAGATCAGGCACATTCATGACGAAGAGGTAACACTTCCCTGAAATCAAAACAAAATGCCCTTCAACTTCCCATCTGAAATTCTGATTTATAAATTCAGAAATACTGCGAAAGTAGTAGCACGTGTTTCCACGTTACCAGCTTTCCAGTAACCTCACTGCACGTGCTCATTCTACACATAGGTTAACTTTGTATTCTAGACATCTCCCCAGGTTCTTTCCTGCCCCTGTACAGTCAGCAATCCTGTCTCTGACTGAAATGTAGTCTACTGCTACTCCAGTTATAATGCACTCGAATCCTTCCACAACCACCAGCTCTGCTAAAAAAGATCCACACGTTGTGCTTTGCAGGCACATCTTTCACATCACCTCCTGTTTAGAGCTAAGAGGTTCCCCCAGCTCTCCTTTGAAGCCAGGCCAGGATTTCCCCATAGGAGCTTAGATAGCAGTTCATTACAGTAAACAATTATATTAAGCAACGAGCTACATTTAACTTCGAAATTGAGTAATAGTTGGTCTGCCCACTCATGTCATCACAAACAAGTTGCTCACACCCTGTCTGTTAATGAACAGAAGGGAAGCCTGGCACAGGGTATCTCATCTGATCCCAAAACAGGATTACTAAGTGCGCTAAATTCCTGCGCGTGTGCTGAACAAGGAGTTGCCTTGCAGTAAGTCTTACCTTGCGAGGTCGCATAAGCTTGTCCACTAGCAATTATTGTTTTTATAAAGGAAATTATCTGAGGAATATTGTCAGTCACTCTCATATACACTGTAGGAGGAAGGACCTTAAACAAAGAAAGAGTAACATGTCATTAGCCTGTATGAAACATGCTGCTGACAAGTACCTTCACTCTAAGAAACTAATTTTAAGAAACATTCTCCACAACTTTATCTTTCATAAAAAAATGTTGCAAGTATCATAAAAAGGTCATAAGCAGCATTTGAGATCATATTAAAAAAAAAGAAAGAGGGGTAGCAAAAAAAAAAAAACCCAAATCATTTTTCCCAGTGCCTTGCTCCTGCTTCTGACAAGTGTTCTGGGCAAGAAGTAAAGCCACCTGAAGTCAATGAAAGAGTATCTGATGTTTCATATGCTTTCGATCAGACTATTTCTCCATTATAGTAAATATGTACTACGCGTGAACCAAGTCTCTATTGTATGGAGCAAAAAATTCTGTGTCCTTAAAGAAATTTAGCTTGTTCATTCCAAATCTAGAATTTGCTTCTCCTCCCATTACCTTACTCAAAAGATGTGCAATATCTTCCCAGAATAATGAAAAAGTAAATCAGTACTCAGTTTCCAGCAACACTGTCACACAAGCAATCAATTTATCTTTTCAGATCAAACTGTCAAAATCAGATTCCTTACCAAACTAATGGTTTTAAAATACTCTTAAATTTAGAAGCTCAAGCATCTGTACCTTTAAGGCAGCCATATCTTGTTTAAAGTCTTCTTCATAAATACGAGCAAGAGCTATTGGCGATATGTTCATCTGGAAAAGAGAGAAGCAGATTAGTAAATCATAAATCAAAGGAATAATATTAAACACTGCAATCTTTTATCAGACAGTTAGTAGCTAATTAGAAGACTTAC
Organism: Caloenas nicobarica; assembly: GCF_036013445.1. Classification (NCBI taxonomy): domain Eukaryota; kingdom Metazoa; phylum Chordata; class Aves; order Columbiformes; family Columbidae; genus Caloenas; species Caloenas nicobarica. The sequence goes on along the minus strand of NC_088245.1, from coordinate 153,520,536 downwards.
AGAGACCCCAGGGTAAAGCATCAGAAAGACGCTTTCATGGGGAAGGGATACAAGTTATAAATAACTTAAAAACAGCATTTCATTTATGCTTCTGAATTGCCAAAATATCAACACATATCTTTTAAGATAAAGCAACTGAAGATTAAAATAACAAACTCCTTCCCTTCCCCATTATTTTCCTCTTGAGAGGGTCTTCCATTTCCAACAAGAAGATATACTACAGTGCACGGGACGTCAAATTCATTCAACTTATTGGCAGGGGACACCGATACCACCTACATGTCAGAAAGACAGATAAGAGGCTTGCAGGATGAGACAGGATATTAATTTTCAGTGATTAAGAAAAATGAGCTATTTCAGCTGATTGCAGTTACTCATAGATCTTAGTACAATCAGGAGAAATGAGCTGAAAGCCAGTCCCACGCCTTGCCAAGTGTGGCACTTCTCAAGCACCTTCTCTGCATTTCTCATTCACGGAGTGACGGACGGGAACGGGGATCCTCACAGAAGTAACAAGAAAGCGCAAACCAAAAGGAAAGAGGCAACTTGCACATGACAAGATACTTGTTCTCAAATATTCAGAAGAGGCCAGGGCTTGAAAGATGCATGACAACAAAACCCGCCCGAGATGGTATCAAAGTGTTTCAAACGTGAGCTTTTTACATCTTCTTTGAGAAGAACCCACTGGAGAGGAGACAGCATACTGTCACTCTCCAGCTTGAAGATAGCTGAATCATTAACAAAATAAATCCAGTTTTATCACTTCCAGTTCATTTCTGAAGCACCTTTAAGAGGTCTGATTTTCAGAGTGCAGGTGAGTACCACTATTTGGACAAGCTCCTGGACAAGGCAGGAGTTCTGGTGAAGACAGACCAGATGCTCACCCAGCAATGAAACACAGAAGATGCTCAGCAGTGAGAAACAAAGGCATGCTTCTGCCTACAGACCAGAGAGAGTGCTCTTCCAGACCCCACCGATGGGACTCATCTCCCTAGACAGCTCAACTGCTTTGTCAATCGACAGAGAGACAAAGGTGTCTAATAGGAGGAAGGTGTGGAAATTCCTCCCATCCATATGGATGTCCAAAACCCAAAGAGACTCATGTCTCTCTCAGAGGACCACTGAGGGCATTCAGCACACTCATCATAGACTAGATGCCCAACTTACAGCCCCAGTCTTATCAAGACTTACCCCTACACTCAATGTCAACATTCATGAAGGTGACAAACTCAGACAGGAAGGATGAAGCTTTCCAAGGTGCTGATGTTCAGCTAGATGGTGCTCAGCACCTTTCAGGAACCACCCTCAGCCTCCCATGTGTAATGCTATATACACGCTGCTATACATACTACATTTAACCACTGATGGCACTCCACGTTGCTCCAGAACACAGCTGGAAGCCTACTGGCTGCTAAGTTTGGGGTTGCTTTGGGGATAAGATACTCTCCAGATGTGCTGAGGATTCACCCTGGCTTTTTGTCACCCGATGGGCTTCCAGTCTTGGGGCAAGGGCAGGAGGACCCCGGCTGCGGGCGCTGTGACACAGTCCCCCCCGCAACTCTGCACCCATTTTCCTCCACGCAGCTCTTGACACCCAGCCCTCTGGACTCCAGACCCATGACAGCTATGCCAGGGGACCAGAAATCTCAACATTTATTATCTACTAATTAAAACAAACAGAACTCAACAAAAAAAAAAACCAAATCCAGGTTACTTTTCCTAAGTAAGTAGCTGTAGAAAATACCAAACGTTTGGGTCAAAGACCACAGCGAACACCTACCTCATTGGCTCTTTTTATTATCTTGTCATCTATGTCTGTGATCCCCATCACCATGATAACTTCAATTCCAAAAAATCTAGTCATTATCCTTCGAATTATATCAAACTTAACATAGGAGCTGGAAAAGAAAAAACATTAGCTTTTAAACAAGCAGAAGGAAGAATAAACTGAAACAAAAATAACCAACAGCACAAATAGCCACAGTGACAATCTAAATACCCCAACACTTGCAATGAAAAGGTCTTAAGTGCATCAGGTACTTTTCCAAAACTGGTTCTCACCTGCACAAAAGTCAAGCAAACTTCTCTTGAACTGGCCTACCCTCTTCTGGCATTAGTGACACATTACATCAAATTTTCTGTGTTTTCTTTTTGCATCTCTTTACTCAAGCACCAAAGCATGTCAGAAGCTACCCGTGAGCCAGGAGACTTTCTCAAAGTAAACAGTACCAACAGACACACAGATGAAATATTATTGAAAAAACATCCCTCGCGCTTTGTATATTATAACAGGTTTTATAGAATGTCCTGAGTTGGAAGGGACCCACAAGGATCATAGAGTCCAACTCCTGTCCCTGCACAGGACAACCCCACAGTTCACACCATGTGTCTGAGGGCTTGTCCAGTCTCTGCTTGAACACTGTCAGGCCTGGGGCCATGACACGTCCCTGGGGAGCCTGTTCCAGTGTCCAGCACCCTCTGGGTGAAGAACCTTTTCCTAATGTCCAACCTAAACCTCCCCTGGCACATCTTCCTGCCATTCCCTCAGGTTCTGTTATTGGTCACTAAAGACAAGAGTCTGGCGCCTGCCCCTCCTGCTCTTGTGAGGCAGCTGTAGCCGCCATGAGGTCTCCCCTCAGTCTCCTCCAGGCTGAACAAACCAAGTGACTTTAGCCGCTTCTCATACGGCTTCCTCTCCAAACCCTTCACCAACTTCACAGCCCTCTTCTGGACACTCTCCAGTAGCTTTATATCCCTTTTATCCTGTGTTGCCCAGAACTGCACACAGTGCTCCAGGTGAGGCCGCACCAGTGCAGAGCAGAGCGGGACAATCCCCTCCCTGCCCGGCTGGCCATGCTGGGCTGGATGCACCCAGGACACGGGTGGCCCTCCTGGCTGCCAGGGCACACTGCTGGCTCGTGTTCAACTTGCCATTGACCAGAAGCTCCAGATCTCTCTCTGCAGAGCTGCTTTCCAGCATCTCGTCCCTCAGGCTGTATGTACAGCCAGAGTTGCTGTGTCCCAGGTACAAAATCTGGCACTTGCTCTTGTTGGACTTCACGCAGTTGGTGATTGCCCAGTTCTCCAGCTTGTCCAGATCCCTCTGCAGGGCCTCTCTGCCCTTGAGAGTGTCAACAGCTCCCCCCAGTTTTGTGTCATCAGCAAACTTACTAAGTAATCCCTCAAGTCCTGAGTCCAAGTCATTTATAAAGACATGGAAGAGTGCAGGCCCTAAGATGGATCCCTGTGGAACCCCGCTAGCAACTGGTTGCCAGCCCAACATAACCCCGTTTACTAGAACCCTTTGAGCCCAACCCATCAGCCAATTTTTCACCCACTGCATTGTGTGTTTACCCAGCCGGATGCTGGACATCTTGTCCAGGAGAATACTGTGAGACACAGTATCAAAGGCTTTATGAAATCCAAAAAGATCACATCAACAGGCTTCCCTTGGTCAACTAGGTAGGTCACCTTGTCATAGAATGAAATTAAGTTGGTGAGGCAAGACTTTCCCCTCATGAACCTGTGCTGGCTAGGACCAATGACTGCATTATCATTCTGATGTTCTTCAATAACTCCCAGAACAATCTTCTCCATGATTTTGCCAGGAACAGAAGTGAGGCTGACAGGCCTGTAGTTGCCAGGGTCATCCCTGTTGCCCTTCCTGTAGACTGGGACAACGTTTGCCAGCTTCCAGTCATCCGGGATCTCTCAAGATTCCCAAGAGTGTTGAAAAATCATGGAGAGGGGTCTTGCTATGACGTTAGCCAGCTCTTCCAGCACCCTTGGATGAATCCCATCAGGCCCCATTGACTTGTAGGGATCTAGCTGGAGTAGCAGATCCTGTACAAATTTCAGATTGACTGGGAGTTCATTGTTCTCACAGCCATGGTTTTCCAGTCCAGGGTTATGGGTGTCCCCAAGTCCATCATCGGTGTTGAAGACTGAGGCGAAGAAAGCATTAAACGTCTCGGCTTTGTCTATGTCCCTGTTAATAAGGTGACCATGCTCACCAAGTAACGGGCCAATGTTATTTCTAGTTTGCCTTTTGCCATTAATATATTTTTAAAAGCCTTTTTTATTGTCCTTCACAGTACTGGCCAGCTTCAGTTCTAATTGAGCTTTGGCAGCATGAATTTCCTCCCTGCAACGGCGAGCAGCATCTCTGTAGTCCTCCCATGTTGCCTGACCTTGCTTCCACTGACCATGTAATTTCTTTTTTCGCTGTGTTTCAAAAAGAAGATCCCTGCTCAACCAAGCTGGCTTTTTGCCTAGTCTGCTAGTTTTTCTGCATTTTGGAATTGCCTGCTCCTGTGCTTTTAAAATGACCAACACCGCCTTCAAAAGCTTCTTCCCAGGGAATCTTACTAAGTATTTCTGTGAGCATCCTGAAGTCTGCTCTCCTCATATCTAGTGTTAAGGTCTTGCTGGCAGTTTTCCTCCCATTAGCAAAGATTTTAAACCTGACTTCTTCGTGGTCTCTGTGGCCAAGGGAGCCACCAGTTGCCACTTCTCCCATGAGACCCTCTCTGTTAGTGAGAATCAAATCTAGAAAGGCAACTTTCCTGGTCAGTTCCCTTAGTACCTGTACCAAGAAGTTATCAACCAGATGCTTTAGGAATCTTCTGGACCTGTTTGTGCCAGCTGTCTGATACTCCCGGTTGACATCTGGCAAGTTGAAGTCCCCCATGAGGACAACTTAGTTTTCAAAAGCCACAGGGCAGAAGAACAGGAAGAAATAAAACAGGGTTCAAATGAACTTTGCCTGGGGTTGAGTAACAACTACAGCTACCAGCCACCAAGAAACTATTTCACTCACACACCACCACAGATCTTTTCTGATAGCAAAGAAGGGAGGCTCTGGGGGTTATTTTGTTTTATTTACACTCGAGAATAATGATATACCTACAAGCTGTAAAGGGCTGTGGCAGCCTCTTCTGCCGCTCACAGACTCTCCAGTTGTAATTCTCAAAACACACTTTGACCAAGTAAAACCCAGTTATCAGGTGAGATATTAGAAGGTGACCGGAGGCTCTGGGTCTGCCTTGGAAGGTGACGAGAATCCTCGGCCTGCACTGGCTTTGGAGAAAAAGGAGCCTGAAAAGAGACTTGCAGACCTACAGGTTCCCATTTCACCTGCAGCACTGCACGAACTGCAACTCCCCTGGCTGTCAGAACAAAGAAGTGTAAGAAAATACTGCAAATGGATTTGTATCCTTCCTCTTAGCGGCAGGGACCAGGTGGCATTAAGGTTCAGATTTATGGATGTGTAATATCTTAATGAAGAAAAATACTTACTGTTGTTTGCACTATGCCCATGTTGAAAAATGCTTTTTGAAAGGGGCACATGCTGTTAGGGAGATAGTTTTTAATGAATACCAGCTCAATGGCAGTAATGTTCGTCTAACGTGGCAACACGATTCCATAACAATATTAAATTGGTCTTTGGACCCTGTTCCGCAGAACAATGCCAGCATCAAAAGCTCGATATTAGATTCAGCAGCCCTGCAGTACTAGTTCCCAGAGCAGACAAAAATTTTACAGTGTTCCCTCTCCTCTGATCTTCCAACTGAATTGATGGAAGACACACTGCAAGAGCCAGAGCAGATCTCCTGACCCCTCCAAAAGCAGGGTCCTCACCACTTCAGGACTGAAAAGGAAAAAAAAAGACAGTCAAAATCAGGGGAGTGGCAGAGCAGGCACAAAGGACTGAACAAAATCTCCTCTCATGCTTGGGTATACTCTTATTTCCAAGCACTCTGCCAGGAATGTGGATGCCAACTAGGCTGCAGCTCACACCAGCACGATCAAGGCCAGTCTCAGAACCGAGGGAAGAGGTGGTATTATCTGCCGGTCTGATTTTTTTTATTTATGCAAAATAAGTTTTGGATATCGTTTCAAGGCATACAGAGCACCTCTTTTGAAGTCAGGAAGCACAACACGCTAGAGAAGTTGGTTTACTTAGAGAACTAAAAAATCCTGATGGAGGAAAAGGAGAAAGGGAGAAAAATAATGATGCCATTATTTTCAAATTCTTCTCAAGGATCTCAAGCTCATTTCCATTATTTGCTTCTGCATTATTACCTGCTGCGTTTCTTGTGCCTGTCACAAGTCAAATATAATAAGAAGGGAAAAAACATCTTCTAACGATAATATGTTGCAAGACTGTGACAAAACAATGGTATTTTACAAGAGTGGCACTGTAACAACAGCCATCACCCCATTTGACTTCATGCTCTTTCCTAGGGCACTTCCTGGCCTCTAGACCCCTATCAGCAGCACGCACTTCAGCTGTGCCTACAGCAGCTCTACAGTTGGATCTAGCTACCGGAAAAAAAAAATACAATGAAAAAAAAAAAAAGGGAGAAAAATTGAGATTGCTCCACCATCCTGAACAGATCTGCTGAGCAAGAGGATGTCAACTCTGACAGGTGCAAGACCACAGACACTGGGAAGGGACAGCCAACTCCTCACACGCTGGAGAGTTTAACTGATCAGAACAGAGAGAAGAAGGTCCTTTGGCGCAGGCATCTGCTGTACAACTGCCCTATAGGAACAACACGTGAAGGCACTAAAGAGGAAGCAGATACAGCAGCTCCTTATCTGCATGATAAGCGTGATATCTGCTTGATTCCTTCTCACAAGAAAGACACTGAGGTGCTGGAGAGAGTTCAGAGAAGGGCAACAAAGCTGGTGAGGGGTCTGGAGCACAAGTCTGACGAGGAGCAGCTGAGGGAGCTGGGGCTGTTTGGCCTGGAGAAAAGGAGGCTGAGGGGAGACCTGATCGCTCTCTGCAACCACCTGAAAGGAGGTTGTAGCATGGAGGGGGTTGGTCTCTTCTCCCAAGTGACAAGCAACAGGACAAGAGGAAATGGCCTCAAGTTGCACCGGGGAGGTTTAGATTGGATATTAGGAAAAACTTATTCAGGGAAAGTGTTGTCAGGCATTGGAACAGGCTGCCCAGGGAAGTGGTTGAGTCACCATCCCTGGAGGGGTTTAAAAGATGTATAGATGAGGTTCTTAGGGACATGGTTTAGTGCCAGAGTGAGGTTAATGGTTGGACTCTATGATCTTGAGGGTCTCTTCCAACCAAAATGATTCTATGATACACCACTCCAAAGGCAATATTCAGCCCTAACTATCCTTTCCTAAATCAGCAAGTGAAGAGGTCAGACCCAGGTGGCACAGACATACGGCAAACCTCCACCTCAAGCAAGCTTAAAATTTTTAGTTTGGACATAGAATAAAGAGATGGATAAGAGAACAGGCAGAGCAAGCAAGACTTTCCTACTCCCTCTTTTAATCGAAAAAGCCCGAAGGTAGGAAAACCGGCAACAAAAACAGACATCCAAAAGCCACAGAGAGACGGAAGACCAAAAGGCGAAATTCTCTACCTTTACAAATGTCCTACTCTAGACCCACTATACCCCTTAGTATCTGCTCTAAGAGAAACCAGGCAGAGCACGCAAAGGTGGTACAAGACACTCTACTCCACGGGTCCGGGCGCTGCAAAGAGCTGCCCATACCTGCCCTTCTTCAGGACAACGTTTGATGAGTGAAACATGATATTAGAAGAGCAACATGCACACACCCAGAAAGGAAAGACACTGAAAGCAGCGGGCAACGCACTACGGATGCTGTTTCCCCACTTCCATTTGCTCCTTGTGGTATTAAATACCGCCTTTTGCTTAGCAGTCTCAGGAACCGTCTTCAGCCATACAAACTCTAACCAAGAAAATCAGTACATTAACAACAAAAAAAGAGTTTTACAGCACTGATTAATTGTCTCCTAGGGACAGGAGTAATTTCTGCAATTTCTGCAATTCCCTCCCCTGTGGCAGCACGTCAGGGAATGCAGGCCCTGCTCTACTAGAGAACCTAGACTCAGTGACAGAGAAAATAAAGGTATTAGCATCTTTTTATACAGCTGCTCTCAAGCTATGATTTTAAATTGTAATTATTTCACGGAAAACTGCTAACATAGCCTGTATCACAATAACTGTAGATTTAAATACACAAATTGCTATGACTTTTTTATATATAAATATTAAAGTTCACCTGAAGGTACTACGAACAAATTAAATAATTTGTTTTCTTGATTTTTAGGTCACCAGTAAAAAGCTAGGTTAGCTTCCTGGTAAAACTGGCCTAAAACAACAAAGAAAAAAATAACACTACATAGACACAATGGTACAGCAGCATTTAAAAAGAGCTTGCCAAAAGTATTTTTACATTACTGGCATTTTAAAACTTCCATTTTAAAGAAAGAAGTGGCAGTTAGGCAGTACTGCAATAGCTCAACACCAAGCAAAATTGAACATAAGTTTCTGAACAAAGTTGAGAGCAGACCAGAAGCTGCAAAACGCCCTACAATAAAAGGGAATTATTCAAATAATATATTAAAAAACAAACAAACAAAAAACCCAGCATCTGATCTCCACACAGATAGCAATTATCCGAGAAATCCCCACTCTTCCAAAGAGCCCAAAGCATCTTGTTCACTCAAGAATTCGGAGACGGGAGCTCAAGAGCAGCTGAGCTGCTGCAGCTCCCACCAGCTCCACAGGGACCTGCAGGCACCCTGCACGTCTTCTCACCAGGTGCCTTTTAAAACAACTGGCAGCAACATTCTCTACTGCGTTTAAAGCATTTTCTCAAGATTACTTAGGATGAAGCTGGTTTATTATTGCAATTATCCTAATGACCTGTGAAGAAAATGCTGAGCTGTTCTGGGTTTGTTTGGGTTTTTTTTTTAACACAATAAGCCACTGAAACTTTTACTATGCCAAAAGGCCTTTAAGCTACCTGAGCTTTCTGACATTCAAGAACTGATATTTTAACTGTTAAGCTTAAAAGCATCTTTTTACGAGTCAACCCTAAACTGCTTTTCCTTGGTGCTGACAGTGTCCAAACTAAATTTGAAGCAGAACTCTGTCACACGAACAAGAGGGTCTGCTGCAGGACCCCAGCTCCTCTGCACAAGAGGTCACATTGTGCCGATACAACTTGAAATAATTCACCCTGTCCAGCAAAACAGAAAAAAAAAAAGTGTGCATTCTGAACACTTTTCAGCCCACAACCGTCTCTTGTGACGAGCTGCACCAGCAGCCCCTTCCGCGCTTCCCGAGGCCGGGGGTTTGGGGGGGAACCCAAACGGGATTTTTGCCTCTTGCACGGAACAGGAGCTGAAGTGCCAGCGCCGCCACAGCGGCTCCCAGCGGGGTCTGTCACCCAGGGACGGGGTGGGTCACCTGGAACGGGGTCTGTCACCCGGGATGGGGTCTGTCACCCAGGGACGGCGTGTGACACCCAGGGACGGGGTCTGTCACCCGGGGACGGGGTCTGTCACCCGGGGACGGGGTCTGTCACCCGGGGACGGGGTGAGTCACCTGGGATGGGGTCTGTCACCCTGGGACAGGGTGGGTCTGTCACCCAGGGACGGGGTGGGTCACCCGGGATGGGGTCTGTCACCCAGGGACGGGGTCTGTCACCCAGGGACGGGGTGGGTCTGTCACCCAGGGACGGGACGGGTCTGTCACCCAGGGACGGGGTCTGTCAGCGACCCGGCCACACGCTGCCTGCTACCGCAGTTCCCACCCCCGCAGGAGGGGACATTCCCCACCCCCGCGACCGGGGACAGCCGCCACTCACCAGGCGTGCCCGAGGTGTGCCTGGTCGTACACCGTCGGCCCGCAGCTGTACCTGCGGAGAGGGGACACAAACCGCACCCGTCACCCCCAGCCCGGCCGGCGGGGGCGGCCCCGCGGCCACTCCCGAACCCCACGCTTCCCCCCGCCCCACCACGGCAGCCCCGCAAGGCGTTACCAGGTCGCCACTCCTTCCGCGGCCAGTACGAGCGGCTCCTTGCTCCGGCTCCGGCTGTTGTAAGCCACGATCCCGCTGTCCCGCCCCGCCGGCGGCACCCACTCCCGCCGCCGCGCCGCGCTGCAACGCCGCCTGCCCGCCGCCCTCCCGCCGCCGGGGCCGCGCAGCCGGGCCGCCGCCGCCACCGCTCCGCGCAGCATGGCCACGGCCTCCGGCCGCGGGCGGGCGACCGGCGGCTCCGCCTCTCCGCGGGGGAGGAGGCGTGAGGAGCGAGCACGACCCCCGCGCCTGTCACGGCGACAGCCGCGCCGCCTGTGCCGGGAAACAGCAGGCGAGCGGGGTAGCTACAGGCGGAGCGGCAGGAAGAGGAGGGGCCTGCGGGCAGGGGGCGCGGCCGCGCCGGCTGTTGCCTGGCGTGGGGCGGCTTGTGCGGTCGCGGGGTCCTGCACCGGCCCGGCCCGGGCGGAGAAGGTTCCTCCGAGCGGCCTTGCGGTGAGTCCGGCCGGCTGGGGCGCGGCTGCGGAGCCCGGGGGTGCGGGGCCCAGGGCTCGGGCTGCCGGCTCAGCTCGGTGCGGGTACCCAGCCCTGTGCTTCACTTTAACGAGGTTCCTTCTTAACGAGGTCTTCGCTGAGGGTGTTTGTAATAAATATATGATGATTTAACAAAAGGGTCTCTGCTGTGTCAAGTCAATTTTGGTCAAACGGAGGTGGATGCATTTTACAGTGCCTTTCAGGTCAGGGAACGGCAGGCAGCCTGTTCGCCTCCCAAAGAAATGCGTGGTGTGACATGGCCATGCTGGACAGATACATCAGAGTCTCAAAGAACACTTCTGCACCCGATTCTATGTACCTGCCTAAAGTCCTGCCCAACTTAGATATTTTAAAAAATGACCCGAACTTGTGGGTGCTCAGTGAGGCACCCTGGGCATTAGCCAACTGATTGTCAAGGTCTGCTTCCTTCCAGTGTCAGGACCAGCAAGGGACCTGTGTTTTATGATGGTGTTTCTCTCATCTCATGGTGGATTTCTTTTTTTTCCCTTTCAGAGCATACCGAGGAAACAGGGCTTAACTGGCTGCAGTACCTTGACCCAATTTGGAAACTACGAGCTACTTCACTACAGGAAAGACATTGAGGTGCTGGAGAGAGTTCAGAGAAGGGCAACGAAGCTGGTGAGGGGTCTGGAGCTCAAGTCTGATGAGGAGCGGCTGAGGAAACTGGGCTGTTGAGCCTGGAGAAAAGGAGGCTGAGGGGAGACCTGATCGCTCTCTGCAACCACCTGAAAGGAGGTTGTAGCATGGAGGGGGTTGGTCTCTTCTCCCAGGTAACAAGTGACAGGATGAGAAGAAATGGCCTCAAGTTGCGCCAGGGGGAGGTTTAGATTGGGTATGAGGAAAAAATTCTTCACAGAAAGGGTTGTCAGGCATTGGAACAGGCTGCCCAGGGAAGTGGTGGAGTCGCCATCCCTGGACGTGTTTAAAAGGTGTTTAGACGAGGTTCTTAGGGACATGGTTTAGTGCCAGTGTTAGGTTAATAGTTGGACTCTATGACCTTGATGGTCTCTTCCAACCTAAATGATTCCATGAATAAAAGTATATTGGAACAGACATAAGTGTTGCCCAAAGTCTTTTTTAACTAGTATCTTGTTTCCAAAAGTAACTGTGAGCAGGTACCAAGGAAACAAGGGAGAAGTCTACAAGCATATGCTACTCTCCCAGCTTCTGACCAGATGACTTCCTCAGCTGAATGTGTTGGGGTTGATTTGTTGGATTTTTTGTTTCCTACAGTTTTTTGCCCTCCTTCAGTGGATTGCTCTACTATTAATTTCCCCAGCCTCTGTGAAACTACATCAACTCCAGCCCTTGGCAAAGAGTACTGTAGGTCCACTGCCATTTTTAGGAAGCATCCTCTTGGCACATGTTTAAGTTGAGGCCGATTAGCTCCAGTTGCCACCACCCTTGCTCTTGTACGAGGAGAGTGAACCATCAATTCCAGCATGCTCTCTGCCCTGCTCCAGACTGTCTTCCTCTATAGGAGCCTCTGAGCGGGATGTTCAGAGCGGAGCCTTTTCAGGTCTCTCCAACCACTGCGTTACTGACCTGCTAAAGAAGCACCTCAGCCTCTGGGAGGAAGGCAACACTGAGTGACAGCAGCCTTTCTTGACTGGATGCTGCAGGGAATGGGTCTGGCTGTGCCAAACTGCCTCACAGAAGTCTTTGGTATTGTTTCCTCTTCCGTCTGCCAGGGACAGGTTTGATAGATTTTTCTCATATGTAATACCATCATTTAAAATCATTACTTTTACATAATAATAGATGTCCATCTACATCTTCATTTTAGAAAGTATTAGATACAAATTCCCTACCAGTGACAAATGTTTCCTTTTTTTCCTTGATATGCACTTTCCACAGTATTTTTCATTTAACTGTCTTGACTTTTTGGCCAACTAAGAAACCTATTTTATGGGCTCGCTAATTTGAGACTAAATAGGATGAAACTGAAGATACCATCCAATAACCTTTGTAAATGTTTGCTTTGTATGTTTCTCGGGAAGCTTCACAAGCCAATTATTTCAGTTTCCATAGTGAGCCCGTTTTGATGTCTTCGCCATTCAACACACATCCTGTTAAGAGTTGTCATTAACTCTGTTGTTGTCTTTGTTCTGTACGGTGCCAAACACTTTGACAGAGTCCAAATCAATACTAAGTAACAATGGATGGTTTTTTAGCCTTAATTCCAGGTTTAGCTATCATGGATGAAACTGTCAACAGATCAGAAGAATGCAGGAGCTTTTTCTTTCCTTGGTGGTTTCAGGAGGCTTAGCATCTGTGCTATCCAGACTGGCTTTTAGCATTTGGTCCAGAAACCTCTGTGTCCTGCTATAAAACATTATTTTTCTGAGGGTAGGAAAGGCCACAGTTATTATTAAATGCCTGAAGTAAGCAGTTAAGATCATTCACACTTGAGATTTGTTTTAATGCAGTAGAATATATTCAATGGAATGGTGGAAAGTATTCTACAAGCAGTAGAAGTACCGAAATAATATAATTTCAAATGAAAAGCAAAACTAATCCTGATGGATTAGAACCATAAAACATGTATTTTTAAAACACCAACATTCTCAGAAACAATCAAGTATATGGCTGTAAGCACACCTCTATTTATGCCACCTATACCTACCTTCCTTTATACCTTTATTCCTGGCCTGAGACACATGGAATGAGACAATACTTGTCTACCAGAGAGGCAGAAAAGTGGCAAGGGATTTTTTGCCTCCATCAGCAGATTCATCTTTGCTTCCACCTGGAGTAGAAGATGCCTTTAGAGGTTTCCAGCAGATGGAAGCAGGGTACAGCTGATTGATACCAGGCCTGGGCCTGCTGTGCTCCTGTTACTTGTGTATTTTCTGCTCAGCAGCTGGTAGGAGATGCAGTCTGCACTGGTACAGTCTTGGTCAAAATCCCACTGAGGTGTGTCCAACTGAGCCTCAGGTAAACTGGTGTTTCAAGGGGGCACCCATGTATTTAATATTGTGAGGTCAGCATCTCACATTCTTCTTAGAAGCTGTTAAGCCTAAAACTACTTTTTTTTTTTTTAAAATAACTGAAACTCTGAGGTAGAGAGGTGACTCCTGAATGCCTTAGAATGGGTTTGTTTATTTTCTGTTGCTCTATCTGCATGTGCAAGAAGACAATGTTTCCCTTCTGGGCTTGATTGAAAGGGAAAATTCTGGTAGTCTTCTCCACCAGCAGCTCTGCAGAACTTCTGAGGTGGGCAGACGATCTTTAGGGGTTCTCATTCACCTGGCTTCTCTTGTATTTTCCAGTGTCCAGTCCCAGGTATTCAGACCAGGACTACCTCGATTTGTGCCCAAGAGGTAAGATCAGTGGGCAAACCCCGGAGCATGTTTTCTATCACAAGTAAATAAAAATTAAGCTAAACATTCATTTTTGCTTTCTATTTATTATTAGGAGATACATCCTTGGTAAGGTTTTACAGTTTTCCCCCTATTGCTAAAGGTACTGCATTTTTCTTCTCAACAATTAAACCACATGGTCTTAGGATTCTTGTCAGAGAAAAAAGGCTGCATTTGTAGTGTCATCAAGAGCACACTTCCAGTTATCAGTGGCCCTTCTTGTCAGATTCCAATTCAGGAACCTGGCAAGGAAGCTGACTCAGAGATAATAAGGAGTAAAAAGGTTGTAAAGACAAACTACAAACTGAAAGCAAAGAGGGGCTAAATCCACTGCAGTGGGCTGAATTTCTCTTAGCATTCTGTAGTAGTCTGTAATAACAGCCCCATTTTGACTTACCTTTTATAGCCCTTTTATTTTTACAAAACCTAGGTGCTTATCAGTTTGTGTAAGAATCTCATTTAATTTTTGACATAAGAATAAAAATTGTCTCAACTTATTACAACTGCTTGACTCAAAAATATTGTAAATGTTGAGTGGCTAGTCCCCCAAATATTCACGAAGTAAAGAGTATGTTTTATAAAAATCATCTTGAGATACCTATTCTAAAAGAGTGATTCTGGGGTAATGAAATAAAACTGCAAAATAAATTTCGTTGGTGGACATAAAGAACAAAATAAAGTTTTCTGCTGTTATCACAAATCTAGTAGGCTGGACTCTTGAGTTTTTAACACTGTCTACTGTTGTGCAGACAACCCATCTGCCAAGTGCTCTAACAAACGCTGCCTGTCTTTCATCAGAAGTGTTTGGGTCCACAGTTTTCAGAAACAAGCCTGAGGGTTGGTATGAATTCAGCCGGTGGTCAGATCAGTGTCTTTGTCAGTGGTTTCCAGCTGTTGGGGTGCACCTCTCTTGAACTCATTGTGGGAATGTGGAGCCCATGGAATAAGCTCCCCGTGATCTGTGCTGACTCCAAGCTGGGAAAACTCAGATGTGCTTCTGCCTTGGCCTTGCACTGCGATGTACAATTACTAGTTCCAGCCAGAATTTTTCGCTCACTTTTAATGCCAGAGCTGTTCAAGCTCAATAGGTGCAGCAGGCGCAAGAAAGAGATGGCAGCAGCCAGAAAACAGGTGAGAAAAGAGACAGCGACTGCAACAGTCTCAGCACAGGCAGAGGAGATGAGGAGCTGTATCCAGTGAAACACCTGTTTTCTTAAGCAGGGACTTAAAAATCAAACTAACAAAAAAAAAAAAAAAAAAAAAAGAAAACGTTTAGAATGGCAGGCCTATGTTAAGTAAGTGTTTGGGAAGTTTGGGAGGTTCTTGAGCCTTTACTAGGAAGCAGAAAAAGACCAACCCAGCTAGATTTGTTTTCCAGAATTTAGAATCCATTATTCCTGCATAATTTGCTGACATGAACAGGTATTTTTGGCTCAAATATCTGTAAATGGTGTACGCTGTCCAGTGCACAGACAATGCACATCGTGTCAAAGTGGGAACTATGAGTTGTCTTCATACTTGCAAACCTCAGCTCTGCTCATCTTGCATGTTAGCCTTTTGCAGTTTTGTTTCAAAACCTTTAACCATAAGCAAAATGAATAGACTTGTAAAATTACATTATCATCACCCAGGTAAGTACGAATTTAGCATCAGAAAGAATAAACAGACCAACAAGCAAAAAAAACCCAACCCATGTGTAACTGTAGAAGAGAGGGACTAAGCTATTAAATGGTGAAAAACAGCAATTCATTACAAGGAATAACTCATATCACTCATCTGTACCTATAAAATATGATAACCATCAGAAGACACTATGTTTTCTAATAAATAGAGACACAGCTGTAGTAATTACATAGTATTTCATATAGGAATATTCAACTAAGGCAGAGAAAGATAAAGGAGGCAGCCAGAATTTCTTATACCAGCTATCCTCATATATTCAGTGTCTGCATTTGCAGAACATGTTTGGAGGTTTGGGATGTTATGTTCCTCACATTAAGAATTCTGAACTTTATGCCAATGAGACAGAATAACCATAATGACTGGAATAACCATAATTACTGGAATATTTTATATATATATATATATATATATATATATATATATACTGGAATATATATATGTATATATATGCTACACAGTAGTTGCCCGAGTTGTTAATCTGGTTCCCTTGATTCCCACTGCTTTAAGTTTAGATCTTTAGTAAGGTAACAGCCTCAAGAAACTTTTGAAAACCCCAGAGATTCGTGTTTCTAAACAGGAAAGATTTCTTGTACTCAGAGCAAAGGGGCTTGGAAGCAGGAGGAGGAGGGAGTTAGATACTTTATCTTCCCATGAAGTATATAAAAATAGGAAGAAAATGAAGCCCACAAGTCTTTTCCTTCTCTGACATATGACAATCATTCCCTACACTTCTACTTGTGAATGCTCCACCAGAGTAAGAAAGGGGCCCCAATACAAAAAAAAAAAGGGCAACAAAAACCCACAACCCAAACAAACACAACTGAAACTCCATTCAAAATCTCCCATCTCTCACCTACTGCAGTTCAGAGACAAGAGGCCAAACTAAAAAGCAAGGAAAGGAGGAGGAAAAGCAGCAGAAATGGAAAATGGGTGTCAGCTCCACATCTTCCAAAACTTTCCAACCTGGAGGTGTACACATATACCTGATTTGCCCCACTAGCTTCCTAAAAAGATGGCTAACATGCTGCTGAGCCTAGAGAGGGGTGCAGAGAGGAGGTATTTCTGGGTACAGGTATATTTGATTACAGCACTACACAAAGTGCTGAGAATCATCACTGGAAACTGAAAGGGGATCGTCCAAGTGTTGACCAAATGCATTCTCAAGTGAGCTCAGCCCCATCCTTTCTGTAGGACTCATGCAAAGTCCAATGATGTTTTTTTCTGTCGCTCTTGTGGCAACATATGAGAGGCTAACAGAGGAAGATCTAGTAGATGGAACTTTTAAGAGGCAGTTGATACCAAGCTCTCTAACCTCAGTGCATCCAAGCCTATCAATAATTTTGAGCTAATTACTAAAGCCTAATAGGCCACAACTACACTTGAAAGTTGTACCTATATTTTTTTTACTCTATAAGGAGAAAGGACAGAAGTTCTTGTTTAGTAGATTAGCAGGTACTTTAACAAACTGATTTCTTATTTGTGTGTGTAATTACTACTGTATGTCTAGAATGGTGGTTAACTTTTTTGCAAGAATGACTCTTTTGGGGACTCATTTGAATTCTCTTCAGATGTCTTGCCTCTACTGAGTCATAATTATTGGCTTGGGTTCTTACACTAGCCAGGGGACTGTCAGCTACCTTTAATTGCTGACAGTGGCTCAGCTTCTTCAAGGCAAGGGCAAAAACAGGCTGTTACTAGCCAGGTGGTGCCAACAATTTAAAATAGGTGTTCCCAGGCTAGCGATGCCATTACACAACTTCCTCTCGATGCCACCGTAAACCAGAACACACAGGCCCAGAAACACTGGCTTGGAGCGCTGACTAGGTGCTGCAGTACACATCATCATTTACATACTTAAGATCTCAGGTTTTTGAGGTTTACATCAGCTAGCACAGCAACTCACAGAAAGTGACGGGAAGAACTGAGAACTTGCAGGTATATTCAGAAAACAAGCAACTGCCCTCTGAAATCTGCCCAAAGGAGTAGGGCAGGGTCAGTTCAAATTAGGCTTAGTCTGATTTAGACCGGCTCCACTTAGAAGTATTTCGGTGCTTGGCTCCCACTGGAGGGATCAGTAAATAGATGCCTGCGCTCCTCTGAAAAACCCACTCCGGGCATTCAGACACCAAGCTGATGACAGCAGCAGAAATATTTAAATGGGGTTAAGATGCAAAGTTCCCTCGTCAGGCTGTCGCTCTCTCTGTTCCCTACAAGCAGCAAAACGGCAGTGCCTCAATAAACAACGACTGTACCAGCTAGTCTGACCGTTTAGAAGCCATGACTCAGTCTCCCCTAAATTAGGGGATTGCCAGTGACGTTTAAAAAAAAAAAATCCAAAAATCAGAGGCAGAAAGCGTGCGCTGTTTTGCTCCGCTGGAGCCGGTTTCCAGGCCCGCCTTCCCCGCTACTCGACACCGCCGATCGTGGCGGGACCGGGTGCCCGCGGGGACTCCCCGACAGGCCGTGTCAGGCACACGCGAGCCCTCCTCTCTAACGAGGAGCGAAATCAAACCGGCGGCGCCGCCAACAGCCCCTCACCCCGGCGGGCCGGAGCCGCCGCCTCCCCTCAGCGCCCGCCCCGCCTGCCGGGTGCCGGAGCCCCGCTGCCTGAGGGGGGAGCGGGGCGGGCAGGGATGGCCATCGCTGATAGAGAAGGGGTTTCCCAGCCCTGCCGCCGCTCGGAGCCGCGCCGGGGCGGGGAGGCGGATTCGGCAGCCTCGTAGGAGCCCGGGGAGGAGGAAGGGTCCGGTCTCCCCTCAGCCCGCCGGGCCGGCGCGTTACCGGCCGGCCCGCGGCGGGGCAGCTGCTGGGTACGAACAGCCACGGCGGCAACCTCAGGGAACACAGGCGGGCTGCCGCGGCGAGCCCCAGCCCGGGAAAGGTGACCCACAGCCGGGCCCTTCCTCACAGCCTCCGGGACAGCCTGGCAGGGAACGGGCACGGGGCTGCACCCGGCGCCCCTTCTCCTCACCGGAGACGCTCCTCACCAGGAGCGGGGACAGCCCGCTGCTCCGTGAGGCAGATCCAAGCCCCTCACGCCCCGGCGGCACCGCTAACCCTTCCCTGGCTGCCGCCTGCCGCAGCGCGCTGCGCGGGAGAACGGCCGCCCGTCCCGCGCTGCTCCCCGGGGGCCGCTGGGAAACGTAGTCGGATCCCGCCCGTAACGGGCGGCTCCATTTCCCCCTCGCGCTGCAGGGAATGCGCGTGCTCGCGCCCGCCTCCTTCTCCCCCCTCTCCCCCCCCCCCGTACGTTACCGCCCCCTCTGCCGCGGCCGGTATCCCGGGCAGCGTTGTCACCGCGACGGCCTCCCTCCCTCCGTCCCTCCCTCCCGCCTGGTGAGGATTGGCTGAGGGAGGTAAGGGGCGGTGCAGGAGGGGACAGTGATTGGCTGGGGCGGCTGTCACCCACTGCGGGGATGATTGATGTGGCTGCCTGCTGAGGGAAAGAGGGAGGCAGCGTTTCTCTTCAGCGTCCGGCGCCGCGCCGGTACAACCCAGCCCTCCAAGCGGGCTGGCGGCGCACCCGCCGCTACCGCTGTGGTGTCGCATGGTTCACAGTGTCCCCCTCTCCCCGTCCCTCCTAGGAAAGCCCTCGGAGCTGCTCCCGCCTGGAGTGAGCGCGGCCTCCGCCACCAGCTGGCAGAACGCGAAAGACTCCTCCAAAGTCCGTGCCCTACCGCAAAAAGCATCCAACTTCCCCCGCTCGCAAGCCCGGGCAGCCCGCCGGCCCCGCGCCGCGCACTGCCCCCCTCCGCCTCCCCGCGGGCCGCTCTCCTCGCAGCGTCCGCGCAACTTCACCGGAGCCTCCGCCTTCCCCCGCCCCCCCAGCCCGGCCGCGGGGGCTTCCTCCCCACGCCTACGCCGGCACCGAGGCGCCCACCCCCTCGCTACGACCGCGTCCCCGCCGCCTTCCCTCCCCAAACGTGAGTAAGGGGAGGAGGGACGATGAATATGCAGAGGAGCGCTGGCCCCGCCGCGGTTCCGGGAGGGGGAGGGGGAGAGTGTGTGTGTGCGCGGTGAGTGTGCCCGTGTCTGTGTGTGTGTGTGTGTATACAGCGCTGGGAGGGGTGCGCATGCGCCGTGCGTGGCGGGGCTGAATGTTTCCCAAGTGTTTGAAACTGGTATTTGGGTTTTCCACGTTGGATCAAGTGCGGCGTATGGGAGCGAGGAGGCTGCGTTAATATCGCCGGGGAGCGGCGGCGGCGGCGGTGAGGAGAGCGGGGAAGGGGGGAGCGGAGGAGAAGCGGAGCAGAGCGGCGCTGGCGCATGCAGAGGGGCTGCCGCTGCTTCTGACAGACACTTTGCAGAGCACATTTTGTTTCCAGATTGTTTCGGAGGAGCTGGTTTAAGCCCCCCTTCTTTCTCCTCCTCCTCCCCCCCCGCTTCACACACACAAATCCCTCTGATTGTTCCTACCACCTCCTTCGTGAATTACCCACAACGACAGCCATTCAATCAGCTGCTGCTGGCTGTAGGGGACTAGCGGAGGGTGTGTGTGTGTCTCTCTCCCTCTGTTTCACACAAGAGGAGTCAGATGTAGCTTCTCTCGGGTTTTTGGGGGGAGCTACGGAGAGAGGTGGGCAGGGAGTGAGCCGTTCATCGGGGTTTACCGTCTTTGGAGGGAGCAGCACTTGCTCTCACACAGACAGGGAGAGAGAGGTGTGGGGAAGGATATTTTTTTTTCTTTGCCGGATGAAAATGTTGAGTCCTGCAAACGGAGACCAGCTTCACCTAGTGAACTATGTGGAGGATTATCTGGACTCCATCGAGTCTATGCCCTTCGATCTGCAGAGAAATGTCTCCTTGATGAGGGAAATTGACGCCAAATATCAGGGTAAGTGCTTTCTATATATATTTGTGTATGTGTGGTATTGGGGCTCGGGGGGGAGGGTGTCTTCCTTTTCTTCAGAGGTGAGTCTCGGCTCCGTTTGCCCCTCTGCACCCCACAGGGATGGTAGTTTTATTTTTGGGAGGTGAGAGGAGGGAGAAAGCCAGGAGGAGAGATCCGAGGAGAGAAGAGGGGCTGATCTGCAGCGTTAGCTCTTGTCATGGGGCGGAACAAAAGGTCTCCAGCTTCTCTTATTAAGCAAGGACTCTGCTTTTCTGTGTAAATTGCTGGCCAAGAAGGCGGGGGCAGGGAAGTGGGGTGTGCGGTTCACAAAGAGGGGCCGTCCGCGGCCGTGGGGCTGAGGTGGAAGGGTTTCGGGGTACAGAAGAAAGTGCTGGGTGGACAGAGGGAGAGATTACAGCACAACATTTAGGAATGTACAGTATTCATTATGGCTGTAGTAGGGGAGAGAGACAGCTAGTGAGGGAGGGAGGGGAGGAGGGAGGAGGGGGGGGGGTTAGGCGAGAGTGGGGGGCAGGGTGTGCTTTCTTAGCTCCCTCCTCGGTGGGTTTCGTTTCACCCCGTGAAACAGCCCCGCTTGGTGGGGCGCGGGGGGGACGGGACTGGCGTGTGGGGTGTGCGGGGCTGGGGGCGATACGGTCGGGCTCAAGTGCCCCCTCTCTCCGTGCTGCCGGCACTCGGGGCACGCTGCCCCCATGCCCAACGGGCGGAGGGAAGAGCAAGGGAAGGGGAGGCCAGTTTGTGTGGGGCTTGGGGCAGCTTTGTCACTTGCTTGCTGGTGTCCTCTCGGGAAGGGGGGAGGGGAGGGCGTTATTCGGTGCCGCCGGCAGCGCTGACAGCCGGGGTGCCGGGCGGAGAAGGACCCCTTCTCCTTCGGCCTGCGCGCCGCCCCGCGCCCCCCTGCATGTGGCCTTAGGGGCGGTAGGCAGCGAGCCCTGCCGTTCCCCGCGCCGCTCCTCGGGCAGCCCACCGGGGAGCCCAGCGGCTCCCGGAGGAAGGGGCCGGGGAAAACTTCCCCGGGCGGCCGTGGGCTGGCGATGAGGAGAGGGCAGGGCGGGCAGCGCGCTTCTCGCGCGCTCCGGGCGAGCACACACCCACTACAACCAACGAGCGCCTCCGCGCTTTGCTGGAGAATCGGCGTCGTTGTGGCTTTTATCAACGCCCCTCGTTAGCATATGGCGGCTCGCCCCGCCCCCGGCGGCGCTGATAGGGGGAAGCGTCCCCAAGGGCCGGCCGCGGACCACCTCCTCTCGCTGATTGGTTCTCGGGGCGGGCGGTTCCGCCTTGTGCCCCGCCTTCTCGTGACGTTTCGAGAAGCAACTTTTCTGTGGGGTTGATTTGAATATCTCGGCCTGCCCCGGCTTGTGGGTTCTGATTGGCCGTGGCGGTAGCAGCGGGCAGGCCAACCTTGGGCGTCCGGAGTGTGATTGACGTGTTCTCGGGGCTCTTCGCACCTCCTCTTGCTCGTGAATGGCGCACTGGTGCTGGAGGAGGCGGGCGCAATGTCTCTCTCCCCGCTGCAATTGGCTGGTGTGTGGTTTTTTTTTTAATTACTGTTTTTTACTCTTCTGGTTCTTTCTGGTTCCGATTGGGAACACCGGGCCAACAGGGGCGGGCTCTCCCCATCCGCCGCTCTGATAGGCGCGGGAGTGGGCAGGCCGCCGCCCCTCTCCGCCCGGTCCCCGCCGCCTCCTCCCCCGCTTCCTCTGGCTCCCCTGTTACGCTGCGAACCGGGGGGACCGCCGCCGGTTTCCTGCCGGAGAACAATAGCAGCTCTGTCACTTCCGGGGCGGTGTCGCCGCGCTGGTTGCTAGGAGAAGGCGGCCCCCGTGGCCCGCAGGGATGAGGCGGCTTCCTGCCTGCTTACCCGGCCGGCGGGCGGCGGCTGGCTTTACGTTAGGACCGTTAGGGCCCCGTCCCTCGGCAATGGCGCCCGCCCTTCCCCGCGCTCCCTCCTCCCGCCGCGGAGCACGCGGGGTAACGGGCCTGGCGCGGGGCGGGCGCTCAGGGGCGGCCCCGGAGGCGGCGGGTGGTGCCGCAGAGGGGCGGGGAGGGGCCCAGGCCCGCCCCGGAGCGGGGGGGCGGCCTGCACCCGTGTCCCGCACGCCGTTGCCCCGCGGGAGGAGGGGCCTCCGTGGGTAGCGGCCGGGAGGCGGCGGCGGAGCGCCGGCATCCCGGTGTGTTCTCAGTCCCTCCTGCCCGCCGAGGTGCCTCCTGCCGCCGCCATCCCCTCGGGAGCCCTGGCCGCGGCGTGGGAGTGGGCGCCCGGGGTGCGTGGGCGTGCAGCCATGTCGGCGAGGCCTCAGCCCCCGTGAGGGCTACGGGACTGTTCTGCGAATAAAGCTTTCACGACATTCGGCACCTTTTTTTTTTTTTTTTTTCCGCCCTCCCCTGCCATTTGCATGGCGTTTGTGATGTTTGGGGTGTGCGTTCACAGCTGCTGAACAATTGCATAACACACAAATCCCGCAAAACTCTGCTTCTGGTCTTTCTGTTACAGCATGCCAGGGGTAAGCAGCTTTCTGTGATTCCTGTGAACGCAGCCTGCTCGGCCGGGCAGCTTCAGCTGAGCGTGCTGGTGTGAGGAACCGTGGTGCGCGATCCTCCTCCGAGCTGTAGTACACAGCTGTCAAGCTGTCTCTTCTAGCTGGTGCTCTGCTTGAATAACACGTTTCTGACGCTGATGCCAAGATGCTAAGCAGCCCTTTCTGTTTGCGTGCATTTGTGAAAAGGCACATCTCGCAGGGTGTCTTACATATTAAACGTGTCGGTGCCTGAGGATGCGCTCAGCGGGGCTCTGCAGAATTCAAGATCATTGCAGCCAACTATTTCTCCTGCATAATACGGCAGTTTCAGGAGATGCTGTGGTGCTGTAGTGTTAATGTGTGTATGCAGTACTAGAACTGAAGTTTTTGTAGTGCCTGGCTTAAGTCATTAAATCGCTAATTATTTCGTGGTATTGAGAGAGAGTATTCTTCATGAAAAGTGCCTGTGTACCAGGTTCAGATGGGTCAAACTGATGACATCAGTCTAGTGTTAGAACATAAAACTTCTGCATTTCAGACACTGAAAATCATTAACGTTGGATTTTTAGTCTTCCTGGATGCTTAATCTTCTCTACATTTGGGATTTGGTGGTGGTAGGGGTGGTTTCTTTTGGGTGGGTGTTTCAGGGTGTGGGGTTTTGTTTTGTTGGGGTTTTTTTGTTTGGTTGGTTTTTAAAGAAAATGTGTTTGCTTAAGATGGCTAATAACATACTGAAGTGCTAATTTTCATCAGGTAGGTTATATTGCAGTACCTACTGACAGGTCATGCTGAGCTGACATGAGAAGCAGTGGCTGCTGCTCTAAAAACTAAAGTAAAACTTGCGTAAACTTTCTGTGTCTTCACTAAAAATTAGGAATGCGCATGTTCAAAAAATCTGTGCAGACGAGACAGAACCTAAATCACAGGATAACTATTAGTTGCATATGTAAATTGCTGCTAAACCATTCTCTTACCTTAAAAGAAGGTTTCAGAAGAGTAAGTTTATCGTTGTGAAATTCATTGACAATTTTGGTAATGCCATATTCATGTGCAGGAGATCCTGGTTTCTGTTAGGTAAACTGAGGATAGATTTTGGATCTCAGTATATTTTGCTCATCTAAAGAAGAATGTTCTAACTTGTGAGACTGGGGAACATTAGACAAGAAAGGAGATGCAGGAAGAACATTCTGCAAGTTTTTGAGGACTTAATATGGAAATGCTGAGGGTCCTGTATGTTTGAGTTAGTTTGATTATCATAGTGAAACTCAAAAACATCTGCTTTTCGAGAACTGTTCTTGAAACTTTAAACACTTTTGTGCAGTGTTCTTTCTCACACACCGTTGGAACAGTCCTTGAGGTGCAATTCAAAATCTAACATATTTTCAGTGTTAGCATTTTAAATCAGACTCTCTAGCTGCTCCAGTTGTTACATGTCATCTTTAATATTATTTTCTAACTTTTTCGTCTCCTCCTCTGCAGTAAATATTTAATGAAGATTATATTTCTGTGTTTAAAAAAACTAAGCAACAGGTATTTTACAGAAAGTATAGGGAGGAAATCATCTAGATGTCTTGGATATTGTAATCCTAATTCTGTAGTCCTGGAGGTTTAAGTGGCCTCACATTTTCAGCAAAAATAACTCAGCAGAATTGGATGAAACTTGCCATAGCTTAGGGTCCAGCCCCGTGTATTTGGGGTTCTTCTTCATCAGCTGTCCAGTATGATAGCGATTATTAAGTAACTCAGCATCTGATTTTACACTGGTTTGTGCTTGCTTTCTCTCCCACTCTCTTTTTCCCACTCTCAGTCATCCATTTAAGATATTAATGTTGTTATACAGAAAATGTCCAGGAAAACAATCTATTAATTTCCCTTCTAATTTACAATTAATTTTGGAACGGAACGGGGGGAGGTGGGAGGAGATATGTTTGTTTAGTTAGTTCTTTTGCCTTACTGATAAGTTTAAAGGGAAAAATTGTCAACATGCACAACATTTTATTTAGTCACGTTTTTTTTCTAAATCAGCATTTGCATTCTATTCCTGCGGGACCGACTCGAACAAAAGTAATCCACGGAAGTCATGAGCCCCTTGTCAAATACCAGCTTCAGGGAATGTGTCTTTGCTGAGCTTTGTGTGTTACAAAGAGGTGTTGCTGTGTGGAAGGAACAATATGGGAAAGCTTTGTTTCACCATTCTCTCCGTCAAAAATATTTATAGTTTTTATTTCTTCCTTGCAGAGATTCTGAAGGACCTGGATGATTACTATGAAAAATTTAAACGAGAGACAGATGCGGTGCAGAAGAGAAGAATGTTGCACTGCATTCAGAGAGCCTTGATTCGGAGTCAGGAACTGGGAGATGAGAAGATCCAAATCGTCAGTCAGATGGTGGAGCTCGTTGAAAACAGAACCAGGCAAGTGGACAGCCACGTGGAACTGTTTGAGACTTGTCAAGAGACTAACGATACCACTGGAAACAGCGGGAAGGCCAGCCAAGATAAGTCAAAGAACGAGACAATCACGCAGGCTGAAAAGCCCAACAATAAGAGATCGAGGCGGCAAAGAAATAATGAGAATCGAGAAAATGCTTCAAATAATCATGATCATGATGACATCATCTCAGGAACTCCAAAGGAAAAGAAAGCAAAAACATCCAAGAAGAAGAAACGATCCAAGGCTAAAGCAGAGCGGGAAGCTTCTCCCCCAGACCTTCCCATTGACCCTAATGAGCCAACATACTGCTTGTGCAACCAGGTCTCCTATGGAGAAATGATTGGATGCGATAACGATGAGTGCCCCATTGAGTGGTTTCACTTTTCCTGCGTGGGACTCAATCATAAACCAAAGGGTAAATGGTACTGCCCCAAATGTCGAGGAGAAAACGAGAAAACTATGGACAAGGCATTGGAGAAGTCTAAAAAGGAAAGGGCCTACAACAGGTAGTTGGTAGACTTTTCATAGTGAAGAAAAATAAAACCACCAAACCAGTGTATTTATTGTCAGTGTCACCTTTGTTGAGGTGAAAGGATTGTAAAATGTATATTTTTAAAGGAGGTTTAAAACTGAACCATTCCTGTTATAGGGACGGCAATAAGCAATTTTGGTTTTCATTTGGTAAACTGTAACAAGACTGTGGTCTGTGGACCAATGTATTCCAAAAGTAAAGTTATAAGAGTTTAAACTGAATATTTGGGTGGGTCTTAAAAGATAAATTAATACTCCTTTTTTTTTTTTTCAGTGCTGGTAGCACTCTACCCATTAAAATTTTGATGACAAATATCTCTGGAATGTAATTTTGTTTTCTTTCTTGAAGAATGTTATTTACCTTTTGAGCAAAATTGTTAAGTAGTTTAGCCCTCTGGTTGTATCTGAATAAAGCTGCAATACATTACAAATGTAACTTCTTTTGATTATAAGCAGTGCAAGAGCAAACAAAAGGAGGGTAAAATTTGGTTCCTGCTACAAAGTGTCAGTATAACAGTTCAATAGCAAATGTTTAAATAGGCTTAGAGGAATATTTTTTAAAAAGAAAAAAGTTAATGGTTAAATTTTACACAACAAATATTTTATATGCTGGCCAAGTACCACAAGGGCCATTTTAAAATGATTGAATATGTTTTATATTTAACCAGGAAGTGGTTTAGTAATAAGACTTAACATAAATGAAGCTTTATACTGTCACAGATAGTAGTGTAGCAATCCTTAACTTGTTTAAGTTGTATAAATGTACATTTTTAAGTGGAGTTGCACTTACTGTATTATACTTGGAAATGCAGCCAAATGCCATTGTGTAACCAATGTGCATTTCCTGCTGTATGTATGAAAATTGTACAGCTGTGATATTAAGAAATAAATGAAACAACTTTGACAGTTTGCTTCTTTAGCAATCATGTTTAATAATCATTCATGTAGCTTAAAAAAAAAATTCGTTTTAACCCCAGCAGCTCCAGCAAGCTGCTGTTAGGAAGCCTGAAACTGTTGTAGTGGTAACCAAATTACAGTTCTGATAATGAATCTTCGTACAGCCAGCAAGGTTGTGGGAGACCCAAAATAGCATTTAACTTTCCATCCAAATCTACTGCTTTTGTGCTTGCAGTCACTCTCAGACCTGGCCATTTATCTAAAAATCAATAGTATAGAGCTGGTCTTGTTCCGTTGTTTTCATGCTTTTACACTATGGATATAAATTGTTTGTTACCAGCAAAAAGATGTTTTGCGTTACAGCATTTTCAGAGTACTTCTACAGCTGTTGCAGGGTAGGCATTTTTATTCCTCATGGTCACCTCATACAAAAACATATGAGCTATGACCAAGGTGCTGTGCGTTACCCGAGGTGTCTAGATTCTCTGTCACTTAGCTTTGTAGCAAAGCTTGGTCAGAGTGTTTCCTTCACCTGCCTGGCTGGGGGGACCGATGTTCTGGCTGAGCTGATTTCATGCCCTCATGTCCTCATGCCCCTGTGGGCCTTCACTGCAAGTGAGGAGGGGACGGGACCAGCAGTAGGAAAGCTGTGGAAGCAAAGGCTGTGAAATCTGGTGCATTAGACAAGAATCATGTAAGAATATTGGAGGCTGGGGTTGTGGGTTGGTTTTTTGGGGTTTTTTTTTTTTTGGAACACTGCATTCTCTTAAAATTTATGATTGTGTTGCTTTGCTTCCTGGACAGTGAAACCGTATCACTGATGTGGTGCTGCTTTTTCCTGATGTATTCCAGCAGGTCTTTCTATTGGAAGTAGGGGAGACAAGGTTTTGGAACCATTTGAACAGGAGGCAGTTGAAGGGGCTCAGTGTTTTCTAAAGATGTACTGAAAAGCCCCGAGATGTACTGCATCACCTCGCATGGATATTCCCTGCCAGACAGACGTACTCACAGTGACAAGTAGAAGTCCTGCCTTACATCTAATCAGTACACTAGGTGCGTGTGCACATGCATTCGTGTTTCCAGTCGCTACAGACTGTCCTGTTACACTGAGCCACCTTTTCCCTGACCAAACAACCACTCCGAATTGCATCTCCTCCTCCTGAGGTGGTTTAGGGTTGGTGTGTAATTTCTCTACTGCCTTACCCTTCTCTTCTCCTCTTTAAAGCCTTCTGGTTTTCCGTTCTCCCTACACACATACTGATCTTTCCTGCTCCTGCCTCTCTCCACTTGCTGTTGTTGTGGCTAATCCTGATGTTTCTGGTCTTTTCTGCCTCAGCCGTTCTGTTGTTCTCCCACCACCCTGCGCTGAGAACATCAGTGCTTAGCAGGATTGTACTAGTGAAACCCCAGTGAAACTTTATGTAGGAGCTGATGCAGACACAATTTCAAACTGAACCTTTTGCATTAAATGTCTGCATTGGTTCTGCAGGGCATTTCGAATGTGAAAAAAACCAGCAGCTAATGAAGGTGCAAAGGAGTATGGTAAGAAAGTTCATCTCAAGATGGATCGGTAGAGCAATATTTATACTGCCCTTAGATGAAGATGTTTCCAGCTACTGAAGGCTGACTGTGGTCTCCTGTATTTCAGTCTTTTGCAAAAGACAGCTGCTGATCTGCAAAGCAGCTTGGAGTGACATCCCTTTCTGCATTTTTCTAAGACTTGTGTTCCCAACTCATGCTGTTAACAGGCTGACGCATTGTTCTGCTGCCTGACACCGAGGGTTGACTGGACCAGTGCGGTACCGTTTGACTGTTGTTGTGGTTTAACCCCACCTGGCAACCAAGCTCCACACAGCTGCTCACTCACACCCCTTCACAGTAGGATAGGGGAAACAATAGAAAAAAACCCATGAGGTAAAGACAGTTTAACAGGCTAGCAAAAGAAGAGAGAATAATAATAATAATAATAATAAAATAATATACAAAACAAATGATGCACAATGCAATTGCTCGCCACCTGCTGACCAATGCCCAGCCCATCCCTGAGCAGTGATCACTCCCCCCCGCCAACTCCCCCAGCTTTATACACTGATCGTGACATCATATGGCATGGAATATCACTTTGGCCAGTCAGGGTCCGCTGTCCCAGCTGTGTCCCCTCCCAACTTCTTGTGCATTTCCAGCCTCCTTGCTGAAAAGTCCTTGACTCGGTATAAACATTGCTTAACAACAACCAAACCACCAGTGTATTATCAACATTCTTCTCATACTAAATCCAAAGCACAGCACTATACTAGCTACTAGGAAGAAAATTAACTCTATCCCAGGCGAAACCAGGACAGACAGGTCTAATTCCAGTCGATGGGCACAATTAACTACTTGTGTTAGATGTGAGGGACTCTGCTGTGCCACTAAGCTCTTTGGTGATGGAAGCGAAGCCATCTCATGTTAGACTGACACACTGCCAACTGCTGCGTACCACGCAAACTGTTCTGGTTTTAGTATCTTGTCTAAAACACTTGTCTTCACAAAATGTCTTTACAAATCCTCCTTTCCTAGTTATTTGCAGGGAATTTAAAGGCTACGAGAAACTGCCACCATTTGAGCCAATTTTTGTTATTGCTGCATGATAGATCAGCTAATTTGCAAGTCTCCTCACACTGTCCTGGAAGGTGACAGTGCTGTGATTCAGGGAGATCATCTGCAGGTTTGAGAAAACATCTGAATGTCCTGGTCACCATTTCCCTCTAAGGCTGCCAACAAAAGGTTTCAGTGAGAGGAAGGCTCTTCTAGGAGCGGAGCTTAACCCTTCTGACTAATTTCCCACCAGCTAGCGAGTGGCCCTTGGGTATGGCAGCATTAATACAGTATATAAAAATTAGCAGGTGCTTGTTGAGGAAGTCACAGCAGCAGGAATCGCTGACTTCTTAAACTTCTAGTTGAAGACATTGGGGCAGCTGTAATCGCTCGCTGATCTGTGATAGGTGTCACAGGGAAGTCCATGTTGTGCTGCTGAACCCTCGAGCGGATGATAAAGTCCTTCTGACATCTGAAAAGCACCCTTTCAACGCTCGGGCCAGGGGAGCTGCCAGCAGACCTTGCACCTGGGTCATCCCTGCCCTCAGACGGCAGATTTGTTCTGCAGTGGGGCAGCCGGCAGTGAAGGACGGGGACTGAAGGCACAAGTCAAGAGGTAAAATGAGCCAGCGAGGGAGCCCTTTGGGTGCCATGTCAGCTCCCATGGCAAAATGTCCTCAGCAGGGTGGAGAGAGAGAACCACCAGGAGCATGAAACAGCAGAGCAAAGCATCAGTTTCAACCATTATATCACCTGAAAGCATCCCAATTAAGCAGAACTACTGTCTCAATTAAGCAGCAGCAGCAACCCTGGCCATGTGTATCATTAGGTTTAAATAGGTTTCTTACTAATTAAGTGCAGTTGCTGATTAACTGTGTCCTAATTTTGTGGAGTGTGCAGAATGAATACAATTGAATCGGATTGCTCCACCAGTCTCATTTTTTGGTAGGGTATTTTTAGTTAATCTTTTAGATTGTAATAAAAATGAAAGAGAGAGACAAAATATTGTAAGCTCTTTCAAAGAATAAAAAAAAACTCTAATAGAAATGCCTGAAAACAAATGTGAATATCCTTGAAGTGCATTTCGTTGCTTTAGTCAGACTTCTTATCATCCTCATGGCGTATTTGTTCTGTGTACATAAAACAAACAAACAAACCACCACCACCAACAACAAAACAACAAACATCTTCTGCTAGCCATAACTTAAAAAAGCTAATAATTTCTTCTGAGTATCAAAAATAGTGCAAGAATTCAATGTACTGCCAAAAAATAATCAAGCTAATAATGCTTCATGCAGCTTCTTACTTTCTCAGGTGTTACTGAAGTCCCAAATGTAACAAGTAAGAGGAATGAGGCAGTAAGGAAGAGCACTGGAGCACACCAAGTATGTATAGCAAGTGCTGAGAGACAGTATTAAGGTTTTGTCCTGAGTTCAGGATGCAGACATTACTTTTCTCAGTGAGTGTTTATTGTTGTTGGTAGTAAAAAAAAAGCTAAGGTGCCTCTGTCCCTTCTCACAGTGGGGAAGCTGTGTTGGTGGCCAGGACAGAAGCGTGGAAGGCTGGTGGCTGTCCCCAGTCGCAGGCTTCTGTGTGTTGGTGTGTGCAGCAGGTCAAGGGAGGTGATTCTGCCCCTCTGCTCTGCTCTGGTGAGACCCCACCTGGAGTCCTGCGTCCAGCTCTGGAGCCCTCAGTACAGGAAAGACATGGACCTGTTGGAGAGGGGCCAGAGGAGGCCACAAAAGTGATCAGAGGGCTGGAACAGCTCTGCTGTGAGGACAGGCTGAGAGAGTTGGGGTTGTTCAGCCTGGAGAAGAGAAGGCTCTGGGGAGACCTTATTGCGGCCTTTCATAAAAGAGATGGAGACAGACTTTTTAGCAGGGCCTGTTACAATAGGACAAGGGATAATGGTTTTAAACTAAAAGAAGGGAGATTCAGGCTAGACATGAGGAAGAAATTTTTTACAGTGAGGGTGGTGAAACACTGGCTCAGGCTGCCCAGAGAGGTGGTGGATGCCCCATCCCTGGAGACATTCCAGGCCAGGCTGGACGGGGCTCTGAGCAACTGATCTGGTTGCAGATGTCCCTGCTCGTTGCAGGGGGTTGGACTAGGTGACCTTTGAAGGTCCCTTCCAACCCAAGCTATTCTATGATTCTATGATCCTTTAGTTCACTTTATAAATAGCGTTGCAAATGGTGGTTACTATCCCTCGCCCCGGCGTGTGTTACTGGCCCGCCTGCAGGACCTCACCACTCTTGAAGTTTCTCTGGAAGAAGATGAAAGATGGTTGATACCAAACTTTTAAAAATAAGTACCAGCATTTACATTTCTAGCTCTATCCTTGAGAAGCATAAGTAAAAATTGTGGCTTAACATCCTTGAGAAGGACTGCTGGCTTTGCTGTCCTCTCTGAAATACCGTAGTAGTTCAACTAATGGTTTTTAAAGACTTTGCATACTATGCATCTGACATAAGGTCATGAATTCTCAGATGCTGCAGTAACGAAGAGTGTGGAAGTAATCCTTGTCAGATGGATGGACACTTTGTAGAAGTCAAAATTCCTTTCAGTTGTTGGGGTGAAAATCTAACGGAGGTCCAAATTTTAGGTAACTAGTGAAGTAGAGAGGAAAAAAAATGTCTGAAACAGCAGAATTCTTTGCAGTGCAGTAATCTGAGTTTATATACTACCGTGCTGTATGAACCACGTGCCTGTAGGCTGAGTCTACCCCCTCAAAAAAGTTTCAAGGCAATTCCTCAGATTACTTATCAAATGTAGTCCTATGGATATTGACAGTAACATTCATTTTATTTTCAATAGCTTGCTTTAACAAGTCGGCCTTCCTATACAGCTGTCAGCCGAGACACAGGCTGGAAGGGGCTGTGAGGGCGCTGCAGAAGAGAGAGTCAGTAGGTGCCTTCATGCTGGTGGTACATCAGTTGTCCATGTTGGCGCTGGGCCTGAGCTTCTGCTTCATGCTTTGGGGGAAGGATCACCACGCAAATAAAATAAGGGACTCATCTCTTGCATGTGGCTTCCTGACAAGTCAGGTAAGGCCCTAAGAGATTAGCGAATCTAGGGCTGGTAACTCCACGTTGTAAGAAAAAATAAACTTGGATCTTTTAAGCGAATATTATAAAACTTGGGCAAGACAGGTAGAGTCACTGTTATACTTTCACTTTGTGGAAGAATTAATGCAATTAAATGACTATTATCCCCATAATGCCCTGAACTCCCTCATCATACAATGCACTTCACCAGTTCATTTTTATTTCTCAAAATGAATCAAACTTGGGGAAAAAAAAAGGTTTTTATTGATAAGGATGAGAAACCCAAGTGAATTGTTCATAAATGATTTACCTGCATACAGAAAGGAATATTTGGCTATGTTAATTAGAAGATATATATCAGGGGAATTTTCTTTCTGCCAGCCTCCGCTCTCCTTGAGATTTGCGTGGTTTCATCCGAAATAAAATGCTCTGTTCTCATAATAGCTTCTTCGGTCTTATAACTTTGGGAACAGACAATTTATTGAGAGCCATACCAGTAAAAGATGAAGTGTTAGATGCATGTTCCACACAGTGATTTTATTCAACAACTAAAAGATTAAGGGCAATTCTTTCAGGAAGGTCCTCTGAGTTTGAATGCTTTCGTTTTGTAGGTGTCCCTGGAGGATGTTGGAAGTAGAAGGAAATGAATGTAAAATGTCTTAAACTTTAATCGAGTCTAATCTATGGTCACAGTTACTTAAAAATTTTGTCTGTGATCATATCATTTTGGCACAGTGTCACCACAGAAGAGAAATATCGTTGTTTGGATGCCCTGATTTTGCATTTCCATGCTTTATCAGGATTTTATTTTACGTTTTGTCTCTGTTTTTTTATTTGCTGAGACTATTTTGCTTGGAGACAGCTTTAAGAAGACAAAAGTGATATTTTTAAATTAAAATTACTGATATTGTTCTCAATCTCTGTTATTCACAGTCTTTTTCTTTTTTCTTTTTTTTTTTTCCCCCTGGGAATATAGAAGGTGTCATGAGAGCTCCCTTATGCTGAGCCCTTTTAATCAACACAAAGAAACCTGTACAAAAGGAAGAGAGGGGCTTGTGAAGAGTGGAAAGTGGGTCTACAATACCAAGGTAAACAGCTGGACTTTGATATAAAAAAGAATCCTTCCTGGGCCATAAAAGATTTAAATGAGTTCTATCTAAATGGCTTCAAGGGAAATAGAGCATCAAATTTCCTGAAAAGATAAACACAATGTATGTGACACCTGTGCACTTCTGCAAATTTTGATGAAAGGGCTGGAGGCTGTTACATGCGGAGACAGTAGTAAAATTTTGGGAGGCCGGAACTGTGTCATGCCATACGAGAAAATGTTGAAGAACTGTTAGAAGTGGGTTACCAAGGTGTCATATCACCTGTAGGTGTTATTTTACAGAAGGCGCTGCTGGCCAGGAGGTATCACCTCTGACCACAGAGGTTTCAAGGGAAGCCAGAGAACCTTCTTCATGCAAGTCAGAGGCCAAAGATCCACTTACTGTGTCCAAGAGAGCAGAAGTGGGTGAAATTATATTTGACCTCAACTCACTGTCAAGCAATAGCTAAGCAAGTTTCTCAAAAAAGCACAAGTATTAACTTCCATGAGTAAATCATCAGTATTTCCATAGGTAATGGAGGCAAATGTCAGATGGTCATATTTCAGGAAATGTTTCAGGCATTAAGTGGAGAGATCTGTTATCTAATTCTACTAGCATATAAAAGGTGAAAACAATGGAACTTCTGGAGGACTGGTTGAAAAGGTTTAGACCAAAGGAAGAAGAGGTGCATATTTGTTTCTAAAACTGATGTACCTCTTACTTTAAATGTTTTGTTTAACTTCAGGAGGGTTCATTGTCTCATTCTTTCTAATGCAGGGCTTTTTACCATCAGTTTCTTGCTAGAAGTGAAAACTAGAGACACAGACTCAAGTATACTACCAGTGCAGGTTGCACCATTGTATGCTGGACCTTCACCCCGTCTCTCTGGACAGCAGAGACTCCCTTCAGTGCAAGTATAGGTCAGGCATCTCTGCTCTGTGTCAAGCAGCCGCTGGAGACTTCTTCATCAGCATCTTGCACACATCTTATTGCTCAACAAAGTCCTTTGTCTCTGGGTCTCTGCACTTACTCTTACGGAAACCACCTAGGATATGTCCTCCTGGTAGAGAGACAAAGAACTCCACACACGACCTTTTTTGCACTCTTTTTTTTTGGCGGGGGGAGGATCAGAAAGGGGTAATACACATGATGAGTAGATGTGTTTCATTCTGTGCAATATACTGAACGAATCTTTGAAAGATTATAGATCTCCTTATCTATCAATTACTTGTAATGGACAGCCTGTGGTAGTGTGTGCACCCCATGAATTGGGGAATTCTGTACATATCTGCAGAAGGAGGTCACAGTAGTAACTTCAGAGCCGCTTTTCCTTGTCTGGCACTGCTGGAACTTGAACAGGCTTTAGGGAACAGGGTGGGGTTTCTGCTATTGGTGCAGAAAGGGTTGCTATAAGATTGGGGTTCTCAGCAGCCAACTCTCTGAAGGGAATTTCCCTTCACAGGGATATGGACATTTCTCACTCCACCCTCCCTCCCTGCCCATCCCCCAGACAATTTTAGGTAGACTGAGATGATCAAGAAGATGACCACAGGACAGAGGTGAAAGGGCTGTGCAATAAATGACTGCTTGTATGTAACGTTACTTGAAAAGAGTCATCACATATAACTGTCTTTTAGAAAAGCCGGAGGGGCAATCTGGGGAACTACGGGCAGGTCAGCCTCACTTCCCTGGAAAAATAATGGAGCAAGTCGCCTCGGAACACATTTCTGGCCACACAAGGGAGAAGGTGAATGAGAGCCTTCAGTGTGGCTTTGCAAAGACGAATTATACCTGAGCAGCCTGTTCACCTTTTGTGATAGAATGACCGGACTTGTTAACGAGGGGAGAGCACTGGATCTCGTTTACTTCAGCTTTAATGAGGTGGATGCCATTCACATAAACTTCAACAAGGATTCAACGTTGTCTCCCATAATATTCATGCATTTGAGGTGGGAACTTGCAGTCTGGATGGGTAGACAACTAGATGGGTAAGCAACTCTTTAGATGGTTGGGCTTAGAGCGTCGTGGTTAATGGGTCATATACCTTCTTCCTGGGAGCTGGTAACGAGCAGAGTACTGCAGGTCTGGCCTGTGACCTGTCCTGTTTAACACCATCATCAGTGAACTGGAGGACGCGGTGAAGGGCTCTCTTGTCAAGGTTGCCAGTGACACCAAACCGGGATGGTGGCACCAGTCAATAAGCTCCATACTGGGGCTGCCACCTGGGAAGACCTAGACAGGCTGGAGCGGGGGGCTGACAGGAACCTTGTGCAATTCAGCAAGGACAGCTGAATTCATACAGCTCTCCAGAAGCCCACAGGGAAACTCCCGCTAACTCTTATTTCAGTTGTAAGAATCCATTGAAGCATTGGAGACGAGCTTGTCACTTAATCCATGGGGATCAGCACTAGAAAGGAAAAGTACAGAAGTAGAGTAACCCTATTAACCCATCCTTAACCGATCCTGACACAAGTTTATAGCTCCGGAGTCTTGAAGGGTGATTTTTTTTTCTTGGAAAAAAGTATTCCATGGTGATTTCTTTCCTGTCAAATACAAATGGATGAAAATCCATCACCAGCTTTCCTAAACGTTTTCCTTAGATGAGGTGCAGAAGGGAGTCCCTGGATGATATGATTTATCTGAAGATTTATGTTTTTGCTGTGCTTCAGGTAAGTTCCCAGCTCCCCACATCTCATTTCTGATCAATTTCAGCCAATTTTGAAACTTGACACCTATTTTTGGCTACTGCTTTTTTATTACTGCTTTAGCACCTGGATGTGAACAGAGCTGCTGGAAATGCTTGCAACAGTAGGAAAAAGTCCGATACTGAAACACTCCACAATTCTGAGTTTCCTAAATAAACTTCTGTAGCAATGGAATTTTCCAAGCTTAGCCATCCATGTGACCGGAGAAATGTGAAACTGGCCTTCGTTGGCGGTATTTTCATAATTGCAGTTTTCTTTTTATAAACCACATACCTCAGGAAGCAGGAGATTTGCAGTGAAGACATCATATTTATCAGAAAGAAAGATGAAGTTTTTGATGAAAAGAATGAGAGAAAACAGTACAACTTTTTAAACTAGAAGAGTGGACATTCAGACTGGACATGACGAAGAAATTTTTTACAGTGCGGGTGGTGAAACACTGTCCCAGGTTGCCCAGAGAGGTGGTAGATGCCCCATCCCTGGAGACATTCCAGGCCAGGCTGGACGGGGCTCTGAGCAACCTGATCTAGTTGCAGATGTCCCTGCTCGTTGCAGGGGTTGGACTAGATGAGCTTTGAAGGTCCCTTCCAACCCAAACTATCCTATGTTTCTAATAGTGTGCACAGACCTATATTGTGAGTCAGGAGCTGGTGCCTCTGCCACCTTGTCCTCTGTGCAAGGCATGAATTCCCATGCTGGTATGGCTGTATTTGCTGCTGTTGTAGTGCCTGCAGGTGTGCAGCTGGGCACAGCAGCGGTACCACACCAACTCAAAATACATCAGTGTTATGGGCTCTAGGGAGAAACGAAGCTTTTCCTACAGACCTGAGCCTGGTCCAAGAGACATATATGAGATGTCATCTGCCTCAGTGCACAGACTTCATGTCCTGGGACCTTGACGTGAAAGACTCAATCGCTAACCAGGTATGGCCATGGTTGTGCATCAAAGTGTCTACAAGGGAACAGGTGTTCCACACCACAGGTTTGCTGACCCACACCACAGGCAGGCTTGGGACTGTTTTGGGAAAAGGCCCTCTGTAGCAGGCTGCTGGTGGACATGATGTTCCTTTCTTGCTTCAGGAGCCCAGAGGGTACAAGTCACTGGCAAAGTTGCAGAGCAGGAGAAAGGCACTTTAATAGTTTTGCAAAAATAGCAGCTGTGAGCCTTGTGGTGGGGTAGCATGAGCCAAGGGTTGAATGAGTGAGTCCCTGTCTTCTCATGTGCCCCGGGAGGTCATGGGGCAGGGTTGCCCAGAGGGCCACAGGGTCCTGCCCAACCCCAGAGTCCATGCAGAACTTGAGTGGATGTTCTTCTGGATCATGGCGGTCTGCCTGTGAAACCACAGTTTATCCATTTGCTGCATTTTATCTGCTTTATGCTAATAGAGAGCTGTTTCTGCAACTTCTGAATCTATTTAGCCCAAAGCAAGACCAACCACTTCTCTTGCTTACACTGGAAGCCTACTGTACGAAGCAAGAGTGAAGATGAACATAAATGAACCCAAGGAACAGGTGCTGCTCTAGAAGACTGGGAATTGGGACTAAACTGTAATTCACATGCATGAGCGCAATTCCTGCTGATTTCATATCTCTCATGTCTGACTATCTACGTGCACGGTGCCTTATCACCCAGTCCATGCCATCCTTCTGTGCCCGGTTCTGCTGTCAGATGAACCCCTACAGCTTTTACCAAAGCAAACTGGAATTTCAAGTATGCTTTATGTGATAATTTAAGTCAGTAAGTCTTGTTTTCACAAGATCCAGTACACCTCGGGATTCGTTTTGTTGTAATAGTGGATATTGATTTTTCCTAAGGTTCCCATGATGCATATGGTGCCAGGCTTTTATGGGATTTGACACATTAAATTACTTCATATGGTTCTCTCTGTGACTACGGAATGTCTTGCATACAGTAACTGGGTAACTGCAGATTTGCTAATCACACCATGGAGAAAGTATAAGATGATTGCTAAATATACCAAAAAGGAAAATAAATTGGTGTCTGTAAGGTGGAATTGCTAGCTAAAATGTTAAAAATATGAATATAATAGGATGTTAGCAATTAAACAAATCTAAGTATTTACAAAAGGGCAGAATCAAAGATTAAAGTCAAGGCAGATAGATACCTTGAGACGTTCACAGGAAAAAACTTGTCTTTGCTTGTGTCCTGTTACCCACTAGAGCAAGGGTCTGTTTACATTCACCTGACTTACATCAGATTAACTTCCAGTACGAGCTTCAAAACCTCACCATTTATCGCTGTGTTGTGACCTGAGACATAGATTTCCTACTGTGAAAGACCAGATACTGACCCCCCCGAGCCACCACCCTCAGGCATCCCCACTCCTTTTCCCATGACGCCATCCAAGGAAAGACAAGCCACCCCTCTGCTGCGGCTTTGCCTGGCAGGTTGCAGCTCAAGGCGAGACTTCTGCTAAAACCAGACTTGCCTGCAGTCTGCACGGGGTCCATGGAAGTTCCCATTCATAAGCAAAACTAAGAGAGAGCCTGGAAACACCTGAAGGAAAAAGCTTTTGACCACCTCCAGCCCCTTCCTATGGGGCCACCTACACTCTCCTTCGCAGGAATCACAGAATCACAGAAGCTGGATGGGTGAGCGTAGATGAGAAGCGGTGACACTGAGTACGAGGAGCAGAAGTCCTATTAGACATTTCCTCGTTGCTGCCCCGGCAGACCTCATGTTTACTTTGCAGATGATGAGCTGATCCTTTCAGCAGGAGAGTGAAGAAATGGCATCAGTAGTGAGGGCAGCAGCATCAGTAGCTGGGGTTGTCTTGTCTCTCCGTTGTGTAGGAATAAGACCGACAAGGGTTATGTCTCACTCAGCCTCACGAAAGCTACAAAATAAAAGAGACAGCTAGCAGCTAATGGCAGAGAGAGAGAGGGAAAGAAAAGGAGGTTAAAGAAAAAAAAGGCCTCTATGAATGGAAAGTTGTAGAAGGATGCTGCAGCGGGGCTGTCAGAGCAGCCTGGGCAAACTCTGCTCATTTCAGCCTTTATCTAAACCTCCGTGGTACACATCTCTGCCGCACGAGAGAAGCTCCTTCTTATCAGTTAAGGAGCAGTCCTTATATCCTTTAATTAGAGCAGAGAAGCACTCTCTGAATGGTGAGCGGCTCCAGCTGTACTATAGTGCATGCAGCCCCAAGGATTATCCTCCTTTTTTTTTTTTTTTCTTAGAGTTTGTCTCCATCCCACTTTAGAAAGGCACTGTAGAGCTCCAGAGATGACGCTGTATCTTTCTGAGTGCTCACTTGGCTCTTCTCTGGGCTCACGAGCTTCTGAGGCTGCTGTCTGCTGCTGGTACCATTGCTCCCTGCAGCTTGGTTGCCGTAGTGAACCGCACCTTTCATCCACACTGGCTTCATGCGGATGCAGCAGCTGTGGAGAGGGGCCTCAGCTGGAAAAAAAATCATTTAAACAGACTCATGGAGTGGATTCCCAGCCCCTTTTCTGTGCTCACCGTTGGGCACCATGTAGACAAAGCACTACCTACTGGTGTTCACCTGGGCTGTGGTACATTACCCCTTGTCTTCTCACAACGGGCCCTACTAAAAAGTCTGTCCCTGTCTTTCTTACAGCCTCCTTTTAAAGGCCGCAATAAGGTCACCCTGGAGCCTTCTCTTCTCCAGGCTGAGCAACCCCAACTCTCTCAGCCTGTCCTCACAGCAGAGCTGTTCCAGCCCTCTGACCATTTCTGTGGCCTCCTCTGGCCCCTCTCCAACAGGTCCATGTCTTTCCTGTGCTGAGGGCCCCAGAGCTGGACGCAGGACTCCAGGTGGGGTCTCACCAGAGCAGAGCAGAGGGGCAGAATCACCTCCCTAGACCTGCTGGCCAAGCTGCTTTTGATGCAGCCCAGGATAGGATCTGCTTTCTGGGCTGCAAGCGCACATTGCCGGCTCACGTCCGATCTTTCATCCACCAGTACCTGCGAGTCCCTCTCAGCAGCGCTGCTCTCAATCCCTTCATCGCCCAGCCTGTACTGATACTGGGTGTTGCCCCGGTAGAGGTTGCTTTGCTTCAAAGGTGAAATTTCACTCTGTGGTACGCCTGATGCACCAGCAACTTGTTGTCAAGCCAGAGCCCTTTGCACAAATGTTAGACATGGAAAAGTTTTCACAAGGTCTGGTGGCAACCTAAATTCTTGAAATAGGGGTCTTCTGGCTCCTGCTCCCCAGTCCCTGTCCCCCCACATGGAGGGCACAGCTCAACTGTTTTTTGACTCATGCAA
Source organism: Caloenas nicobarica (assembly GCF_036013445.1). Taxonomy (NCBI): domain Eukaryota; kingdom Metazoa; phylum Chordata; class Aves; order Columbiformes; family Columbidae; genus Caloenas; species Caloenas nicobarica. The sequence continues at coordinate 153,480,211 of NC_088245.1, read as the reverse complement.
TAGGGTATCTTCAAGTAATCCACAGTCCCTTATGAACCGCAACTTTAATTTTCAGTCTGGGGGTGCAGAGATGGGCTGGAAAGAGAGTTGATCTACCACATCTTTTCCCTTAATTCCCCTCTTCAGCTCTCTCAGCCTCTCTCTGTGACCATAAAGCAATGAAAGTCTGCAAGTTTGTAACCCCCAACCCATTGGGCTTGAGCTACTGGTGTATCCCCGTAAATTGTTTGTACAACCTTTTTTTTTTTTTTTTTTTCTGAACCAAGTTCTATGTAAGTTTTCCCTTTCTTAGAAATAACCAGTTCAGCAAACAGTTAGTATTAGGAAAGGTGCTTTAATGACATGCATACGGCTGGGGTTCCCCTTTGAGTACTCACGTTTTGGGTCCAGCTCTGCTCAAGCAGCTTCGCTCATGCCTCTACCTCTTTCTTTCTCTGCAATGTGCTAGGAGAATAAAATTTAAAAAATAGCAGTGGTGTTAGGATGAATGAAATCCACTATTTTTAGAACAATTGAAAAATATCAATACTTGAAGACCAACAACTTATTACCTGAGAATTTCCGGGTGGTCTTGAAAAACAAGGTTATCCTTCTGCATCTCTATGTAAAAGTGAAGGCTGAAGTACAGAAGTGGTGTCGATGTGTTCAGGGTGGTGCAGAAAGTCAATGGGAGGCTGTGGATGGAGCAAGCTGGGAACTTGTAGCATGTTCAGAGGAGGGAACAGAAGAAGGTGGCTGATGTTTTTGGTAGCCAACATATTTTAAAATGGGACCGTTGCTACGTTTTTCCCTTTAGCTTGAGTTTTGGCTAAAATATATATATTTTTTTCAATTTAAAACACTGTTTAGCAAGCAGGACACTTACAGAAAGGGTTGGCTGGCAACCCTAAGGAGTGATGCCTTCTCCCTCAGCCTAGGGACAGTTTCTCCATGCATTCAGGAGAGGTTTATGTTGGATATTAGGCAAAATTTCTTCACAGAAAGTGTTGTCAGGCATTGGAACAGGCTGCCCAGGGAAGTGGTTGAGTCACCATCCCTGGAGGTGTTTAAAAGATGTGTAGACGAGGTTCTGAGGGGCATGGTTTAGTGACAGTGCTAGGCTAATGGTTGGACTTGATGACCTTGAGAGTCTCTTCCGACCAAAATAATTCTATGATTCTATGCTGCCCGTCCTGCCTGCAACAGGCAACCACCTCCTGCCCTCCCCATGTGGTGGTGGCCAGGCTCTCCTGCCAGCAGTGATGCTGCAACATGAGGCACCCAGGAAAACCACATGTTGTTGGGCTCTGATCTTCAATTATTTATGATCTTTTCTCAAGCTTGAACTGCTGATCCCTACACAGATGCCTCTGTAGCTTCACTGTTACTACTGCTCCTCTGGAGCCTTTTATACGCTTCGTTCATATTCTTGCGGATGTTGCTAAATTAAAATAATTTCTGTAAATTCCATGGATAATATTATATACAGCTTCAGTGACATGGCCTGAAGCTTTTATTGGCAACTGTTATCTCTGACTGCAGATTCGTTTCAGTACGTGATTCCTTCCCACTAGCATGGTTATGGAGAGGCTATTGCTGAGGCAATAATTTTCTCATATACCTGTTTATGATTTTGTTCCTTCAGCCCATGGGAGAAGGAGAGTCACTGCCTGAGAAGGGTGTTCAGAGCCAGGTCCCCAGCTTGAAAGTGTGCCGCAATTTTGATACGGGGAGAGGATGAAGCAGGAACTGCTGGATGAAATTCTCCAATTTGTGCTGTGCAGAATTCATGGCTTGAGGGGTTTCCCCTGGCATTAATTTTAATCAGTGGCATTTTTTTCAGTCTCCTGCTTTCTGCACTACCAGCACATGGGCAGGTGTTTGGTGTTTGACCATGACTGCAAATAGTGACTCCTAGATGCTGTCCTACTGTTTGCTAGCATGGAAAAGACAAGACAAAAGCCTGATTGGCCCTTCCACGGAAAGTTTCTTCATGGCTCTGACCACATCGGGGTCCCTGCCAAGAGTAGGCAAGGAAAAGGTACTGTCAGTTCAAGGTACCACTTTTTAATATGCTTCCCAGTTCTTACATGGCAGAATGATGTAAAAAGATACATTTACCTGGAGACCTTTGTTCCCAAGAGCAGTTATGAGCTTGGGGATGTAGTTTCAGAGGATCATCAGGCCAGAGCTCTGCCTCTTGGAGCTGGGATCAGACCTGCCAGCAACCGAGCAGCACAAGTCTCTGCTCTCATCTAAAGCCCCTTTGCTGGCTCAAACACCTTCCAGAAACTTTGCCAGGGTGGCTCCGAGATGCCAGAGGTTATGACCGATTGTGCCAAAGCCACCAGTGCCTTTGCTGTGCCCACCTTGCACCTCCTTGGTGGACTGGATGATCTTAAGGGTCTTTTCCAACCTAAATTATTCTATGATTCCTCTCTTTATTTTGCTCCTCAGCTTGCTGAGCCCTGGCATCCTTCCAGCTTTACAACCCAGGGCTTTTACTGGAAATGCAAACTGTAGTGCTGTGTAATACTTACTAATGTTCTAGGTACAACAAAATAAATTACCTAATGTATTCACCTGTTCTCTGATGAAAACGTACTGGTTTGGACTGGCCTCATTTTCTCTTTGTCTGCAGCTCTTTGATCGCATCCCATTTAATTTCCCCTTTCACTGAGAAACTGCACTTCCAAATGCGAGCGTTGTTAGTGTGCTCTGCCTAATTAGTTATAATAATCTTTGTTGAGGGAGGCTGAATTCAGACAAATCCAGTAAAAACTGATTTTTTTTTTTTTCCCCCTCCCATTAGCCTTGTCTGTCAGGCTGGTTTTTGTTGTTACAGTGCCAAACACATCTGGTAAAATTTCCATAACCCTAAGGGACAGCCAGCACAGAAAGCACCCAGCAGCACCTGAAGTGGGACGAAGGCAGGGACAGGGACTGTCCTCCAGCCAGAGACAGCCAGCAGAGACCTTAGACCGAGGCTTAGTGCCTGGTGTACTCCTTCCGGGGGGGGACATTACGGCATTTTATTTACAATGCCGGAAGTGTTTCACCACCCACCTGCTGGGAAGACACATCGACAGAGATTTTAGGTGCCCCCGACAAAGCAGCGCCCTGTTCCACTCAGCAGCTGCCGCCACTACCCCGCGGTGGCACAGTCCGCTCCGCCTGCTTTGGCACTGCCCGGGCTGGGTGTTTTTACAGCTGTTAACTTTCTGCGGGCTTTATTTGCGCTCATATTTTCCTTACTTGATTTCTCGATTGTTGCCCTTCCTGCAAATACTTTTTGCAGAGCTTTACAGCCTTGGCTTGACAGAGTGTTTTCCATACTTACGCAACTAGTCCTCCCTGTGAGAGCTACCAAGGTGGCACAGAGGTGCTGACCCCACCGCTGGACCCATCACAGATTTGTCCCCTCAGGTCCCACTGTGCAACCAAGCCAGTGGCCAGGCACCCTTCTGAAAGATGTTTTCTTGCAAAAACAACATGTCATCTGCTACATAACTGCACCCTTTGGCATTCCATGTCTGATGTGTAACTGTGCCCTGGGTTGGACCCGACAGATGATCCAGCTCTGGGTGGATTTGGCCCTGCTCTTCAGGAAAACACGCTGAAGCCAGCGTCCCATCCTTCTGAGGCTTTGGACACTTGAGAAGGATCAGACTTGCAGGGCAAGCCAGCAGCAGCTCTCTCGGCTGTGCAAAGGCAAGCAATACGCATGCAAGCTGTGGGTCACGTTATGGGAGCTTTTCCTAGGATTCAAGAAAGCTTTATAAATGAACCATAGAGAAAAATGGCTGTAATTTTTCAGAGCTCACTGTGTATGAAGATGGCATTTACCCAGAGAAGCGCTGTTTCCACAGTATACAGAGAACTGGAATACACTATTAGAGCTCTTGTAGCTGAAAATTACCATTACTGTTCGATTGCATACAGACATCTTAAACTATTAATGGGGTTTCTGCCTGAGGGTAAACATTGTAGATTCACATTCTGGGATTTTTAAGAGGTCTTTGATTGCTCACAACTGGGACTGTTAAATACAGTTATTTGCTTTATACATTTTAAATGGATCAATATCAACCGAAGAACTATCAGGGGGATAGAGAGTGAGAGTAAAGGAGTAGGAGTAAAGCTACCACCAGTATTCTTTGTTTCTTAAGGGATTTCTAAATCTGACCAAGGTTTTGATCCTTAACTGTAACCTTGTCACCCACCAGCCCCTGAATCCTGGGTGAAATTCATGCAGTTGCACCCAGCACATATGCTTTAAGCGAAAACGAAGCTATCACCTCAAATCAAACCTTTTCCAGCTGCTTAACTTGTCTGGGAAAAAGAACTGTAAAGCCGCTCTCCTTTTTCTGATGGGAAGCAGGTTGTCAAAGGCTGCTTTAATAGAAAGTCCCATTTTTCACTTTTCTTTTGGAAAACAAAACTTTGTAGACTAAAGTTTCCATGACTGAGTAGCAAGCATTACACACAAGCAACGTGATGTCCTGCGGAACAGTGTGAGAACTGGACCCAGAGCCGCACACACCATTGCCTTCGCAGTCATGGAGGTCCCACATGTTTTCCAGAGTACCGGGAATCTGCAGCCTACGAGCTGGGAAGGAGGACACCAAGCATCCACACACAGCCCTTGCAGCAGGGATGATGTCCTGGGCAGTCCGATGAGCTCTTGATCACCTAGAGGACTCGTCCTTGTGATTCCCTCTCCGTATGGGAAGCTACGTTTCACTCCAGGGTCCGAATGGCTTCTTTTAGAAAAGACACACCACTAGAGAGGGCACACGGGGCTTTGATCTGCCTCTTTGTCTTTGTGCTTCAGTTTGGTCAGGCACCTGTGTCTATTGCTGTTGTTCTTTCTACTCTCCTCCTCTCACCAGCTTCTTAACGTGGGCTATCGCATAGGAAAAGTCAGGCTGAGGTGGAAGAAGCTGCTTTGCCTTCTCCTTTCCAGGTTCCTATTTCTGCTATTCCTCCTTTTGCAGCTGTCTTGGGTTAAGGTTTCACAGAGTGGCGTGAGCCAACGTAACAGCTCGCTGCTGCCAAAAGGGGACGGTTCCCACCTCAACTCCTGGCCAAAGCTCCCACCACCATCTCTGCTAGGTATGCCACGCATGGGGCTCCCATCTGAGCAAAGGCAGTGGGTAGGTTTTCCATCTCAGTAGGTGAATGGACACGGGAGAAAGTCTGAAGAGGCAATAGCTGTGCAAGAGGAGCGGTGGGATGGTGCGGACAGAAGCAGGAGAAGTAAGACCAGCTCCTTTTTCTCAGCTGCAGGCAGCTTCTACCAGCTCAGCCACACGTAAAGCTTCAGCCACAACCTGCAGCTCCACTTTCTGCCTCATGCAAGTGCTTCTCGGCTGCCACCTCTCTCCACGCAGAAGGGCAGAGCCTTCGGGGTGGCACCTCAACGTGCTGCACACTGTGCATGGAGCCAGCTGCCCGTGCTCGCAGAAGAAATTCAAGTGAGAATTTTGAGCCCTCCCTTTTGGCAAGATGGTAATATTTGCTGTTACAAACCCAGCCATTCAGAAAGAAAAGCTCTTCTCCAAATAAAACAGACACATAAGCAGAGTCATGCAGCTTAGAAAAGTACTTATCTTACACTCTGATTCTGAAGTACGGTTCATTTTAATTCTTAGAAGTAAAATAACTTTCTGTTCAGGTATCCCTTTGAAAAGAGAGATCAATACAACTATTTTATTTTTAATCCAGGCTAAGCCTATGCAGACACTGGCATACCCTTTCTCATACAAAGAGTCATTCTCACCGAATTAAGTCATAGAATCATAGAATAATTTCAGTTGGAAAAGACCTTCAGGATCATCAAGTCCAACCATAACCTAACTCTAGCACTAAACCATGTCCTTAAGAACCTCATCTAAATGCCTTTTAGACACCTCCAGGGATGGTGACTCCACCACTTCCCTGGGCAGCCTGTTTCAATGCCTGACAACCCCTTCCATGACGAATTTTTTCCTAATACCCAATCTAAACCTCCCCTGGTGCAACTTGAGGCCATTTCCTCTTGTCCTGTCACTTGCCACTTGGGAGAAGAGACCAACCCCCTCCATGCTACAACCTCCTTTCAGGTGGTTGCAGAGAGTGATAACGTCTCCCCTCAGCCTCATACCGTTGCTATCTATTCCATTCCACCTACACATTTCTATATGCATCCCCGCTGCCCTCTGACTTTCCAACGTCAGAAAACTTCCACGCTGAAGTACTGAAGATGGTGATTTACTATGCCCTATAGGAAAAAGAGAAAAGATTAGCCTTCTAGCGTTGTGCAGAGAAGTGTTGTATTTGATGCCTCATTTGCCACAAACAGTATCTTTATACAAGCATGTTTCACAATATGTTAATCTTAAATCAAGCATGTGATTATTAAGACTGATATAACACACCTAGAATCACAGCACAATAATTAGTCTTCCTAGTGTCACTAGTTCAGAGCATTTCAAAATGAATGGGGGTATTCAGAGATACGATACAGTATGCCCACAATTCCCAAACAGTAAATCTGATAACTCTGTCCATCCCGATGTCACCAAAGATGTGGTCTGATATAATATACCCAAATGTATTTAGGATTTGAAAACGAGAATGAGTCAATAAGATTTTGAGTCTGAATAGATTGGATGGAGTTTCACAGTTAGACTTTGAACCAGATATTAATTGAATTCTGTGGTACTTTGCAGTGTGGTCCGTACACAGTGAGCAAGTACAGTATAAGGTTCAAACGTAATAAAATAAAAAAATAAAAAAGAACAAAACAACATTGCTTTTGATGGAATTATCTCTTTGGAAACTTTTAGGGGGTAAAATATCACCCTGGCAAAGCATGATCATTCCAAATTCCCCAGGAAACAAAAGCATAAGGGACGTTGATACTACAGGATATTTCGAAAAGATGGACCCAACGTGCTACAATTACACAAAAATTTATGAGCAGTTTAGTGAGTTATCAAGTTTTAGTAGCCTTTTTATAAATGTTCTGTGTTCCTTCCATCTGCTGAACGGACTGTAAGAGTTTAATTCATGGGCTGTTTGTAGTTGCAGAGGTACGGTGACTTCAAATTGGGACCATCTTTTTGAAACAACGTGTACATGTTTTTGAGGACCGAAAACTCAAATCTGATCCCTGAAGATGTATTTAGCTAGACTTGACATTCAGGCCCAGAAGGCTATGCCAAGTCATTTAAAAGTCCAGGGCTTCATTTTTGGCCAGCCGTTCCTACATTACAAATGCACAAATGCCATTCAAAGTTGACCTAGAAAGAATTACATGACACTAATATCGTAATATGAATCCATCTTCAGGAGCTGTTACACAGTTCTGATTTTGTCTAATACATCATACTTGTAAAGCTGAGGTTCTGAAGTGACAGTGTAATGATTTGTTAGCACTAGAGTGCAAAAGCTATCTGACATAAGGCAGGAAAATCCAAAGCTGTGATATTTCAGCCATCTATCTGGGCTTCAAAAACAGCTACCAAAAATCCCCCAAATGAAGGGGAAGTTCTTGAGCACTCTGAATCCATCACAGCCCACAGTCTGGATATCAGGGTTGCTATAAACCATCATCAAATCAGAGGTATTGCAGACACTTTTCAGACATGTACATGGTCCACATCCTTCAGTGGGATAATATAAATCAACCTGATTAGAGTCAAGGAGGTAATAAATGATCTCCTTAAATCACAAAACCCTCCCTGGCAAGTCACTCTCCATCAGAGATGTTTGGAAGGGTCACGGGCTGCCTGCCAGGACTTCTTTGTTAGGCAAAGCCTGAGCAGAGGGTGAATAGAACTTGTGGGTGAAGGCAACACACACACAGGTTCAAGCAGTGATGTCTTCCAGGTGTATCAGGAGTCCCACCTCTTGTGTCCTTCGCTTATTTATCATTTCACTAAGCAGTGAACATAGTCTTCTCAGCTGTGGAAAAGCAGCAGATCTTTGCCAGAGAGGCTGTTATGTTAGAGGAAATATTTCTCCTTTGGCTGTCCATAGCCACAGTCGCTTTGAGGTGCAGCTGTTCCAGCATGGCACTCTCCCTGGGCCAAAATGCTTTCAGAGATATACCTGCTCCAGCATGGCCTTATCCACAGCCACAGTCCTTTCAGAAGTAAACCTGCTCCAACATGGCCTTACCCATGGCTGCAGTCCCTCCAGGGGTGTACCTGCTCTGTCCTGGGCTTATCTATGGCCATACGCTTCGAAGAGCTACAGTATGGCCTTATGCACAGCCACCGATGCTTCAAGGTCTACCTGCTGCAGCCTGGATTTATCCACAGCTGCAGATGGTTCAAGGTGTAACTTCTCCAGCTTATCGTTGGGCCACAAGTCCTTCAGAGGTATACCTGCTTTGGCATGGACATAACCATGGCCACAGATGATTCAGGGTGTCCTGGAATCATAGACTAGTTTGGGTTGGAAAGGACCTTCAAAGGTCATCTAGACCAACCCCCTGCAATGATCAGGGACATCTGCAACCAGATCAGGTTGCTCAGAGCCCCGTCCAGCCTGGCCTGGAATGTCTCCAGGGATGGGACATCTACCACCTCTCTGGGCATCCCATTCCAGTATTTTACCACCTTCATTGTAAAAAAATGTACTGCTCCCACATGGACTCATCCACAGTTCACAGTCCCTTCGACTTGAGTTCACACTGAAGTCTCAGGCTGACCAGAACAGCAGCACAGAAACGCCAGTGATGCCCTGGCCATCTGCCAGCCCAGGCGCGTGGCCATCGTTGTTATCAAAGTGTTCCCAGGCACAGCAGAGTGAGACGATAAGCAGTGCAACAGTGCTGCAAACAGTGAAAGCAAAAAGCAGCCACTAACGAGCACTAGGCTCTAAATTACAGTAAGACAAGCAAGTGCCATGGCAAGAAAGGGAGCCTGTCCATTGATAGCTAGGTATCAATAACAGGTATAAATTTGATCTAGCACATTCCAATCAAATCTGTCATTATCTCAAATGCATTGAGCACCACGTTGAGCACCGAAAAGGGCTGTTGTGATTTAACCTCAGCCGGCAACTAAGCACATGCAGCTACTCGCTCATTCCCACCCGTCGGGGTCGGGGAGAGAATTGGAAGAGTAAAAGTAAGAAAACTCATGTGTTGAGATAAAGGCAGTTTAACAGGTAAAGCAAAACCCACATGCACAAGCACAGCAAAACAAGGGATTAATTCACCACTTCCCATGGGCAGGCTGGTGTTCAGCCATCTCCAGGAAAGCCAGGCTCCATCATGCATCATGGTTACTTCGGAAGACAAACACCGTCATTCCAAACATCCCCCACTTTATCCTTCTTTCTCCCAAATATATATTGAGCATGACCTCATATGGTATAGAATATCCCTTTAATCAGGTGGCATCAGCTGTCCCAGCTGTGTCCCCTCCCTAACTCTTGTGCACCCGCAGCCTGCTCACTGGTGGGGTGGTGTGAGGAGCAGAAAAGGCCTTGACTCTGTGTGAGCACTGCTCAGCAGTAACTAAAATGTCTCTGCGTTATTAACACTGTTTTCAGCACAAATCCAAAACATAGGCTCATACTAGCAGACAAAACCAGTACAACCTGCCGCTCATCCTGTGTTTTAGCTGTTCCATTCTTCTCTTTAGGTGTTCTCCCTGCTTGGCACTACTTTACTTCAAACAACGTATTTTTAGTGAAGAATCCTGTTGTCACCTCTTTTATTCCTGTTTGCATGTGGACATTTAATGGCTGCCCTTGAAGTGCCAGAGCATGTTGCTCTACAAATACCGAGCATCTCTGTATTGTGGTGATGCTTAGCAATTCACTGCATCACTTTTTTTTGACTACGTGAGAATATTAATGTAGTGGTTTTTAAATGTGAGCTGCTTGAGTAGAGAGTCCTTGATCTCCCAGTTTTTCCTCATCTATTTACTCCTTCTCTCAAAAGCCAAGCAATTTGCAACCATCAGCCGACTTCCTAACAGTTTACAAATCGCACCTAGAGAAGGAGCCCGCTGGGACAGCACTTTCTGGTTTGTCTTCCCAGAGACAATGGGAACTTTTTTGCGAGCTGCATGAAAATTTGCCACTTACACACTCTACTATGCCCAACCTCTGACACTCTTCTGCTTGCGTAGTTCACGTATCTGCAGGATTTACACATGACTGTGTCACCGTTGATGCCTGATCTGACAGGCTGAGTGACAGGGGGGTTCTCTTGCAGAGCGCTGGTGTTTAAGCTTTGTGGGAGAAGCATGCTTCAGGAGGCAGTGGAAAAACTACTAAAGTCACCATCACAATGAGCCTTATTGTTTCATTTCAACTTTTTTGTCACTAGCCCAGTCTTGATCTGCCTTGGCAATTTTTGTAGATTTGTTGTTCTGAAATTGGTGCAGTAATAGGCTAGCAAAAGTCTGACTGGTGAGTTATTTTACTCTGTCCCTGGCCTTTAAAATTCAATGCTAACATAGTCTGAGGATAGTAGGAAAAAAAAAAGTAAAACTATTTTTATTTAAAGGGATTTTTGTCCCTCTTGCACAGCAATCATTCCTCTAAAGTGATAAAAATTGAAGGAACTACAGATCTCTCTCTTATACTAAGTATTGAGTTCAGTGACAAGTTCTGCAGCTCTTGGATTAGGTTGCAGAAGAAGCAGCAGGCAAAAAAACAAGAAAGGAGAGGATGAGCTGGTCTGTCTGTGTTGTGAAAGGCACAGGGCTAGCAGCAGTTTCCTTATGCTCTTGGTAGCTTCATCCAAGTGGATGGAAATCCCTCATGCTTCAAGTGCTCTCCCTGACACTGGGCATGCGAGATCAGTGATGGGCCACAGCCGTGTTTACTGGCTCACTGGTGCACGCCAGCCAGATCCAGGAGGAAAGAGTGTGTGATGTCTAGGGGATGAGGATGCTAGATTTTCTCTGGGCTGGAAATGTTTGGAGTCCCTGCCTAACAAAGAGCTGGTCTCCATGCCTTGTGCTGAGTGAAAAGCTGGAGGAGCAGGACCATTAGTCTCTGTGTCCCACACATGTCCTGCACAAAGAAGTAAGTGGTCCTTCCTTTATTTTGGCTTCCCAGGGGATATATGAGGGAGGTGGGCTTGCAGGAGAGTCCAGTTAGTGGGTAACATGCTTCTTCATGTTTAACACCAACTTGGGCCAGGCTGTCCTTAGACTGATGACACTGTGAAGCTGCAGCAGACATTTTTCAGGAGTCCTCTCCCAGGTCCCTGTCTCAGCCCTCTCACAGGCCTTTCTTAGGCCACTGCTGGAGGAAGGATGGGGAACACGTCTGTGCTCAGAGTGTGTGATGTGCCGCCTTGGAGCCAATGCGCTGGTGGTCCCTCAGGTGCCACCTTCGGGGTTTCACAGCAGAAGGGTGTCAGGGACACCACCGGTGACAGGTATTAGGGCTAAGAGCGGAGAGATCTCATAGCTCTAACTAGTCCTCACAGCCCAGGGGAATGGCCAAATTTTGGCCTTCCCCAGCCCTCCTGCTCGGCTCCGCTCATGAAGAGGAATTACCCGGTGGGATGGTGACACACAGGGTGATAACCACCGGGTTCCAGCCTGTGTCAGGGAGCAGCTACCTGCTGTCTGCTTCAGGCTTTCAGAGCTTTTCTCGGTGAGTTATCTGGATGACTTTCAATTAAAACCAGCAACTTCTTGTTGAGATGTTGTGTCCCCTCGTACATAATGTCCCCCATTTCTCAAATGTTACAGTAAAAGGCACAGAAGTGACACCTTTCCGGCAGGTTCACCTTCACTTCAGGTAGGTTCTGAAGCAATGCTGGGTTTGTCCCAGGCAGAGGCCACCCTCTCTCTTCCCTAACGAAGCCGTATGCTTCAGTCTCCTGCAGAGAGGCATGTGGTCAGACTCCCCGTGGTGCTTTCCAGGACAGAATGGGGCATCCCAGGGTCTCCACAAAGCTGTATGAAAGGTCCTTCTCCCTCTCAGTGGGTGAGACTCTTTTTCCTTGCAGACCCAGTCAGAAGACACCTCCACTTTCCTCACGAGGCACGAAAGTATGACAGCACAGCCTGTAGCTTACTAAGGTACAGGTTCCTTAAAAGAAGTTTTGTCCTGTCTAAGCTTTTTATGTGCAAAGCCCAAATGGAAATTACCTGCTCTTCTCTTACTTGGGTTGCACTAATGTGATGATACTTCTTATCTATCCCGGTGCAAGCAACCTTGTACTAAACATTTGTTTAGAGTCATCATTATTTGAGAAAGGCTGGTTCTGTGTAGTTCCCTAATAACTGGTGGAGGTTTATGTTGTGGGCATCTTCTGATGCAGACTGGCCGTCTTCTGAAGGTCAGTGCATGCCAGTGGACAGTGCTGCTTTTAGGTTTTTCCCTTAGGTTGCATTCGTTAACCGTGAGAGAGATTTTAAAGAGTACTGATGTTTCAATGAAGGAGGTTTTGCCCAAGTTGCAGTGCAATCAAACCCTCACGTCAGTAAAGAAGCGCAAGGCAAGACTGCTCTGAGTAGTGTGGCCACACAAAGCGCATTTTAGAGCATCAGCTGATCGGGAATGCTCCTATAGGAAACCAACTGTTTTGGTTGGAAGTGGGAAGCAGCACCTCTTTTTTCCAAGTGTGTAGAAACCCGTATTCTCCACAGAGGCTGAAGAGCCGGTTGTGATGGACCACTTGCTACTTTACTAATTACTCCAACAGCATTTCAAAAAAATAAATAAGAAAAAGCGCTACAGTGAACTAGGCCCCATCCCCATTCCCTGTACCACTCCCAGCTGCCAGCTTAATGGTCCAGTTTTTCCATCTGAAAGATGCACTTGAAACAGATGCTGCAGTGTCCTGAGCTGCAGGCTGCCCATGTGTACAGTCTGCTAGAGAATACATCAGGCAGGGAGACTCAAGCCCACCATCCCTAAAAAGCCCTGTAGGCTGCTCTTTATAGTACTTTCAGAGTGTCTCTCCTTCAGTCTGATGAGCGTTAGATAAATAGGAGCACTTTCTACCCCAGAAAACCGTCCCATATAAATATTCAAAGTTGTAACAGCTGATGTCCAAAGGCAAAGCAGCTGTTGTGGTTTTCACTTCCATTTTAGCTGTACAGGCAGCTCAGCAAAGAACTGTTCCTCTGAAGCCACGGTGGAAGCCGGCCAAGGGCAACTTAATTGAAAGGCCAGAGGAAAGCTGAGAGGCAGAGAAAAGTGCGGAGGTTACGGTGGTGAGGCTTCAGGGGATGAAGATATTAAAAATTATTAAAAATTCTGTATCCTGGAGAGGGAATGGGGAGAAAAAAAGGACAGAAGTTGACAAAATTCAGCATGGAGAATGGGCAACGAACAGTTACAATAATTAGAGTCTTGCTTTAGCATGGCTTTGCAAAATAGGGACTAAGGGAAAAGGGAGGGTGTAGAGCTGGAGCAACCCAGGGAGGACATGGCAGGTACCTCAGATGCTGGGAGGGAGGGAGGGAGGGAGGAGGTATGTCATCCATGGGCACTGTAGTACTCCAAATGCCGCGACAGAAGGCGTGTGAACCACCACTGGGGCTCAGTCAGTGGTCGTTTGGGGTACAAAATATTTAGGAACCACTCATCAAGAACTTGCTCCAGCTGGGGAATGATGCTGGAAGTGCCAGGAGATATCCTAGGGTGAAGCCGGCTGGGGCTGCCTCAGCTGGCGGTGGGGAATCCTGCGGGTTATGGTGCCGTATCTAAGCTGCACGAGTCGCCGTGCTGGGGCTTTGCCAGCAGCCGTCTGGGCAAGGTGGCGATAGGGACCCGGAACAGCTCAGGGAGATCAGAGAGGCTGAGAGGATAGAAAACAATATCTTTCAGTGTCCCCCATGCAGAGAGGGAACCACAACGACAGAGCACGGTGCAGAGAATAAATTGTTAGGCAATGTAAGCACATGAACGTCTAGCCTGAGCAAGCCACCAGAAAACTCAGAAGATGCAATTCTTGATCTAATCTTGAATGGTACACTAGGCCTGGAGCATATTTAATTTAAACATCCTTACAGGAATGGAAAGATGAAAAAAGAAAAAAAGTCCATTACAATGAAGTTTATGGGAATATAAGGGAAGATTGGCAAGGAGGATCGTAAACATGCTCAAGTGACTTGCAGCTGGGGTGTAGAAAAAGGTGTCTATCATGCATATCATACTAATTGTTGTTTGGTCTTGTGTGCTTGACAAGTAGAACCTCTGTGTTCAGATACCTCAGGCCTCTGGTAGACTCAGAGGCACCCTACTGAACACGCTTGAGACTCCTGCTCTGCTGTGGGAAAGACCAAAGCATGGTGGTAAATTACAGCTGTGTGAATCCCTGATGTTTAGGTGAAAGTTCAAAACCCTCTCTAGCAAGGACCGAGCTCTGCGGTGCCGGCGTTCCCGCCTGCGTGCCTCTGCCCCGGGCGCTGCTTCCGAGCCCCCCCAGTTCGCAAGGTAGCAGAAATAAATTTAATCTTTGCATTTCATCTGTGGCTTTGTGGTTGTTCCCACGTCCTGCCTGTGTTGGCTCACGTGATATGTAAGTTCAAGGAGACAAGTCAGGTAGAAGTGAGAAAGCTTTTCAAAAGGTACAGCCGAAAGGCCAGAGCGCTTGCTAGGGAGACTGAGATGCCTTATGGACTCTGTATCAGAGAATGAAACAGAAGATGTAACTCAGAAGACTCCAAAAGGACTCCAAAAAAGCAACACTTCCATGTTTTTAAACAGTAAAGAGGACTACTAGAAGTACATAAATAAATTCCTTCAGAAAAAGAAGACATCTCTCAATGAGGGGGACACAAAAAAGGATAAACTTGGCAGACTAAATGGAACCCACAGCATGACAGCTCCCCCCACCCCACAAATTGCTCAGAATTAGAGGGCAAAAAGCCTACAATTTGAGGGGGTTCACATGCACAAAAAACCAAAACCAAACAAAACCTAAACCAACAAACTTCCTTTGCAGATGACAAGACTGTGGACCCATCTCAGATTAATGTGCCAGAAGAAGAAAAACTAGACCAAACTGACTACTGGGGCTCTGGTGGGGAAAGTCGAGGACTTCAGAGATGGAGGTGCCAGATGCTTGCAGCGTGTCACCTTCTGATGAGGTGTGGCCTGACTGCCCAGGGATGGAGTTGGCTGATGTGACACCTCTTTTTAAAATGGCCAGTCTGGAGACCATGGAGTTATAGGCTTGGCTTTCTGGAAGATAGTCTGTTTGTCAGGCTAGCGAGAGACAGAAGTAGGAGACACATGGATGAACAAGACATACAGGAAAGTATCAATGTGGATTTAATAGGGGGAATACTCCTGTTTCATCAAGTGTATTTAATCTAGACAATTCTTTCAAAGCTTCTTGATAAGGCTCTTTATCCAAGATTTTTTAAGAAACAAGGATACAGGAGAGTTTTAAGAGCAGCTTTAAAAGTAGGGATAAATGAACAGCTGGAAGGGGAATACGGGTGAAGTCTGAGAGGAATTTATGTTGTGACCTACATTATTCAAAATACTTGTAAGCGGTGTAGAAAGAAGAGCATCCATCGTGAGGCGAGAGGTCGTGTTGGTCATACAAAATTATCCAGAGTTATTTGAAATGAAACCAGCTGATGAGAGTTGCAGAAGGATCTCACGGTACCAGCTGACTGCAAATAAAGCCAGAGATGAAAGTTGGTGTTGCTACATTCAGGGTAATTCACACAGAGAAAACAATCTTAACTACATATCTATGCGTAATGATGGGCTGTCCATTTCTTCTAACGACATAAGAAAGGTCTGGTAG
The DNA here is from genome assembly GCF_036013445.1 of Caloenas nicobarica. Taxonomy (NCBI): domain Eukaryota; kingdom Metazoa; phylum Chordata; class Aves; order Columbiformes; family Columbidae; genus Caloenas; species Caloenas nicobarica. The sequence goes on along the minus strand of NC_088245.1, from coordinate 153,464,493 downwards.
TGCTCTGAACAGTTCTTTGAGAACATCAGTTCAATGTTAAGTAGCAAAGCTACTCTTGGTAATTACTAGGGAAAGAAGGGAGCACAAAACAGAGTGCATCATTACACTATAAATTTATAGATGCATCTTCTTTTCATATACTGTCATCTATCTCAGAAGATTATAGTAGAAATGAAAAAGAGGTCCAGAGAATAACTAGAATTTGCTGTATAGGTCCACTTCATAAAAAGTACAGAATGGAATATGATTCCTCTGCTTGGAAAACAGATGACTGAGGAGAAATATGATATAGCTCTATAAAATCGTGTGCTGCACAAGAAAATTTATTCACTGTTTCTCAGAGAACCTAGGGTCACCAGATGAAACAGTCAGAGAATGACAAAGAAAAAAGAGTGCTTTTTCACACACTATATATTGAATCTGTGAAGAATCTGTGAAACTCACTGGCAAAGGATGTTGCAGAAGACAAGATTATAAACAGGTTAAAAATAATGAAACAAACTAATGGAGAGAAGGCAGTCAAGGGCTGTGGAAAACCAGCGCGCACATACAGGCTCTGGCTGGGAAGCAGATGTGGGACAGCAGGCTGGGCAGGAGCCGGCAGCGAGCCCCGGCAGCAGAGATGACCAGCAGCATCTGGGGCTGCATCAGCAGGAGCACAGCCAGGAGCTCGGGGCAGGGCTTGTCCCCTCTGCCCAGCACTCCTTGTCAGACCACAACTGGGTACCGTGGCCAGTTTGGTGCCCCCAGTGCAGGGAAGACACCGAAAACCTGGAGTGGGTTCAGCCCCACGATGCTCAGGGCTGAGAGTGTCCCCGAGCAGAGGCCGGGGCAGCGGGGCTTGTCCAGCCTGGGGCAGAGACGGCTCTGGGGACACTCACAGCCACCCCAGTGCCCGGGGAGGGGATGCAGAGGGTCAGCCGGGCCCGTCACAGCCGTGCGTGGCCGGGGAACAAGGTACGGCAGCAGGAACTGAACCAGGGGGGTTCAGGCTGGTGCTGGAACCTCTCCCCATGGGGACAGGCCGGCCGGGGGCAGGCAGGGGGACAGGCTGCCCAGGGAGGTTGGGCAGGCTCCAGCCTTGGGGGGTTTCTGCACCCAGCTCAGCAGAGCCCTGAGCAGCCTGGTCTGACCCCACGGCTGTGCCTGCTGGGGTGCACGAGGGACCTCCTGAGGTCCCAACAGAAATCACCCAGTGATCCCATCCTATGATCCTAATTCCTTTAGCTAGAAATTATCAGAGGTCAGAAATCTGTATCAGGGGAAATACGATAAGACTGTCCCTGAGTTAGATTCAATGCATCTGTTATGTTTTTCTGTGTTCTTACAAAGAAATAAATGCATACAGTAAAAACAACAAAACCAGCAACAAACCAACCAAATAAAAACAACAACAAAAAACCCCACATAAATTTAAAGAGAAACAGGATTCTGCAGCACAATTCCATGAGGAGAAGCCCTGAAGCCTGAGAGCGACCTGAGCCTTGTGACAAAATGAAACTGTAGCTGCACTTGGCTTACGGGTACCCTACAGACCTATTGCAAGGAAGAGAACGTAGTTTAAGGCATCCACTTGGTCTTCTGCATCCTCAGCTGGCTCCTTTCACAAGCTGCTGTTACATGGCGAATCAATCACACCTGCCCCGTGGCTGCAGAGGTGTCAATGAAAGCCTTCAGTGCCCTCCATGTACTGAATGAACTTGGTGATGTGTGAGGCAGAAAAAAAACAAGCTCAGGCCCGCGCTCCCAGGCTGAGTTTGTAGCGTTTGCAGCCCAGAAGACTTAGCACAGACGTTTTCCAGAGTGAGTCAAGCTACTGGATCTGTAGCACAGCAAGCATGGATCTGGCAAGGCCATTTTTCACCTTTTTTCAGCCTTCCACACCTTCTGGTGCAGAGCAGTTGTTATTTGGAACTATATGTTCGAAGGGTATGAGAGACATTCCCAACTCAGAGAAGTCCCTATGGTGCTCAGCAACACCCCTATTTTTATTTTCTTCTATTATATGAAGGACAAACCACCTCCTCCATCAGGTACTAGCCAGATGCTGTTAAACAGCATCGTCTGCTCGTGTAATAGGGCTCTCTGGGATTGTTCTGTTTTCCCAAGACATTTTAGGATGAGGCATATTCAGTTTTACCCCAGGTAGATTTTAGGCACAACTGGGCTTTCACTTGCAGAGAAGAAAACCTCGGTGACATTGCACCTGAAATCTAGACCTAGCGCTGCCATCAGTTATCTTTTATCTTAGTCAATATCTTGTTCCACTTTGTGTAAGAGCTGAGGAACAAGCTTAAAGCATTATTTTTCTATCCCTACATGGCAATGCTTGACTCCCTAGGGCAAAGCACTGCACTTTCCAGTTAATTGGTATAGATGTTTCCAAAGTTTGGTCCTACAACTCAAGGAAGAAATTCATTTCAGAGCACAGGAGTCCCAAGCTTTCTCTTCCTCTCAAGTCAATTCCAAATGCTTTGCTCTACAAGTTTCTCTTATTTTCAATTACAGTTCTCCCATGGTAGTAAATAAATACATTTCAAGCACACACGTTTCTTTTCTTTTCAATTACGGTACACTCTCAAGTAATTTAATTTCTTTCAAGTCTTCAATTCACATCTAACTTTCTTTCCAACAAATGTATACATCAGGTAGAAATACATCCCAGGCTCTATCTTTATATTAGGTTTTAGAAGGTGGGTCTTGTCTCCATTACCTCTGAATTGACTAAAACCCCTTTACAGATTCACCAAGAGCTATGCAGATCAAATAGCACATGAGAGCTGTACAAGAGGGCTTTTGTCTGGGCCATCTCCTTTGGCTCCTGCAGCTGCATGACTGATGGGACCACTGAGCGTCAGAGCTCCAGCTCTATTTTGAGAGAAATTTATTCTTTTAAACGCGCAGCAGTAGCTGAAGTGATAGTGAAACCCCACGAAGGCTCCATCATTGCTTGTTGCAGGCTGATATTTGTCTCCCTCCTATCTTCACAGAGCATTAGAAGACATGGAGAAGAATAAGGCTTTACATGCACGTGAGGGACGGATGTTGGGGCTGAAGTAACTGGACGTGAAGGTCTGCCTCAGGGTTGAGGCTGGGACAATCTGTACAGCCTCTGGTTGCCCTAGGACCGACCCACTAGAGCACAGGTGTCAAACACACAGCCCGCGGGCCAAGTCCAGCCCTCCACCTTGTTCTTTTCCTCCTGGTACTTTGTTCCTACCTGGTGTCAGTGCCAAGGTCCTTGTCCCCAGGCTCCTGCCAGCGCTGGTCATACGTGCAGCGTGTGTGACATGCGTTGCGCTGCAGGAGCTGCGGCCGTAGCTACAGGAGAGCGGTGGGCCTCTGTAAGAGTAATAGGTGAGACTAATGGGGGGCACTAGTGACCGCCTTGGGGCATTGAAAGACAAGACAGACAAGAATTACACCGTGTGGGGGTGGTGGTGGTGGTGGTGGTGGTGGGGCGCTTAGAGGTGTACTCTCAACTGAGCAAACATTTCATTTAATTTTTTAATAAATTAGCCAGATACATGAACTTTAGCAATTACATGTTATTTTTTAAAAAGATATTTTGTAACCAGCAGCCAGGGTCCCACTCATTAATTCCAAAATGTCCAGTAAGAGAAAGACCGATGCAGAAGGAAGGCGATTTAATGATAGATGGGAAAGCGAATACATGTTTGTATTTCAAGGAGAAAAACCAGTATGTCTTCTGTGCTATGAGACAGTGTTAGTGATACAGGAGTACAATGCACATAACCAAGTGGCAAACACAAGGCCCACGGGCCGAATCGTAAAATTACATGTGGCCCTTCAAAGGCAACTGCGAGGCTGATGTGGCCCCCAGTGCAAATGAGTTTGACACCCCTGGACTGAAGGTGTATCATGGAAGACTGAAAGCAGTCTGCCAGTACATGCAGTCTATCCCTCCTGCAAATAAATGCAGGACCGAAGTGACCGTTTGGATACCTTCCACATGCGTGATACTAAATATTCAAAAAGTGAAACGTGGGGGAAAATGCACATGAATTCATTACAATAGGGGCTGACCGAAACTGCCCACATAACAATAAAGGCAGCGAGGCAATGCGTGGTCCTCACTTAGCACAGCAAAGAGCTGCATGGTTGGACTCTGGCAGATGAGTAAATTCAGCCAGTTGTGTTAGTAGCTTGCTGAACAGGCAAAAATATTTCTCTGATGCTTTACTACAGCCACCTGTCAGAGGATGGGTAGAGCAGTCAGTAATCCACGGAGATCCCCAAGGAGCTTTCTTCTGCCTTTGTTTGTTTAATCATAGCAGCGAGAAAAGGTGATTCAGCCTTTCACAAGAGACACGTAAGAGGTATGAAAATGAGAGAGAATTCCTCAGCCAGCTGTCCCGAGCTGGTACGATCTGATCGCTGCAGCTTGTACCTGGGGACCAAGGTGCTGTGGTGTTTTTGCCATTCTTGCCCATCCCCAAGCCCCTGGCAGATTGCCGAGGGTGCAGGCTCCCTCCTGGCAAGTTGACTTCAGCGCCCATGGTGGAGAGCCCTTACCCATTCCTGATGGTCCTGGGAAACAGATGTTCACGCTTGCCCTCATTTTGGACATTAAAATAGAAAGCACATTTCTGTCTTCAGTCTCCTCAGGTAACTGTGGTTCATTTCTCTCTGGATTTGGCTTTTATGTGCACCCCAACTGACACCCATTCTTTTCGAGTCTGTATTTGATGAGATTCTGCCTTTTTTTTTCTCTCCCCATTTTACTGTAGTTGCAGCTCATTCAGTAGCTCCCTAATGCGATAGCTCTGTTCCGGGATGTGGCACAGTACTCAATCAGTCTCTTTGCCGATACAATACTATTTCTTTCCTCACAAAGACTTTGTTTTCTTAACATCGAAATCGTGCAGAGAGGCCCTTATGTTCTCATAGTCCATGTGCTCTAAAGCATAGCAAATTATTATTTAGAAAAAGCACTCTGCAGACCCCTGTGTAAGCCGAAGCGTGCTCCTTGGCATGATGCCATTCCCATTTTACAGTACAATGTAGTCTCAGGCAGAAGGTTCTCAGGAGGGCACCAGAGCTGATGTGCACAGTGGAAATGTAGGTGCAACTAGAGACCAACTCAACCACTGCGTTCAACATGTAGTATTCTGCAAAACAAAAACCTCCCACAGTTTTAAATGGTACGCAAGACACGTCCTGAGCTCCCCTACCTGTGATCTGCAATGATTACAATCCTTTGGCGATCCCTAAGTACACCAAAACCTACCTCTAATGATTTGGAACCAGCAAGGAGTTGTGTGGGAGGGCACAGGGCTTTCTGCTCAAGCAAAGTGTTTGCTGGGGACTTATTAAACGCCTTACCCCCTTGGCTTTTGTCCTTTCACATTTTTCTTCCGTGTCAAATATCTATTCTCACAACCCTCTCCCAATTTACTCCCGTCACCATGTGAGGAGGCACTTTGATTTCAGTGTACCAGCACAGCCCCCTGAAAGCCTCAGGAGTCGAAATCATGGGAGTGACTGCAGCTCACTTCTGACCTGCTACAAAAACCCACATACTCTCCACAGGTAGCTCTTGCCTTCTGCTGAGCAGGGGAACTGTTCCTTGCCAGCAGCCCAAGGAAGGGCTGGGGAACATCTTCTGCTTGCCCCAGTCACCTGTGAAGAAACAGCTGTGCTGCATCTTCTCAGAAGAGCCAGGTGGCTCTGCTCACCTCTGGGCTCAGGCACTGTGAGGGGACAAAGGGACAAAGTAGCTGCTGAAAGGGTTCTTGCAAAGTCTTGGCTGGTTAACCTCTGTTTCAGTCCTCTTTGATCCAGTTAACCCTTTTTGGCTGGGGAAATGGAGGTGGAGTCTGCTTCTCGCTCCAGAGCCTTGCTGCAGAGTTCAGGCTCCCATAAAGAAGTGAGCGGCCAGCCCTCGCTGGGACTGGGACCTCCTTCCCATCAGCTGGCCTCCTGGGGGCCCTGCACCTCCTTTGCTGCACGATTTGGCATTCATTTCTTAATCATAGAATCATTTAAGTCGGAAGAGACCTTCAGGATCATTGAGTCCAACCATAACCTAACCTAACTCTGGCACTAAACCATGTCCCTAAGAACCTTGTCTAAACGCCTTTTAAACACCTCCAGGGATGGTGACTCAACCACTTCTCTGGGCAGCCTGTTCCAATGCCTGACAACCTTTTCAGTGAATAAATTTTTCCTAATATCCAATCTAAACCTCTCCTGGCACAACTTGAGGACATTTCCTCTCATCCCATCACTTGTTACCTGGGAGAAGAGACCAACCCCCTCCATGCTACAACCTCCTTTCAGGTGGCTGCAGAGAGCGATCAGGTCTCCCCTCAGCCTCCTTTTCTCCAGGCTGAACAGCCCCGGTTCCCTCAGCCGCTCCTCATCAGACTTGTGCTCCAGACCCCTCACCAGCTTCATTGCCCTTCTCTGAACTCTCTCCAGCACCTCAGTGTCTTTCTTATGATGAGAGGCCCAAAACTGAACACAGGATTCAAGGTGCAACCTCACCAGCACTGAGTACAGTGGCACAATCACTTCTCTAGTCCTGCTGGCCACACTGTTCCTGATACAAGCCAGGATGCTGTTGGCCTTTTGGCCACCTGGGCACACTGCTGGCTCATGTTCAGCTGGCTGTCAATCAACAGCCCCAGGTCCTTTTCCATCAGGCAGCTTTCCAGCCACTCTTCCCTGAGCCTGCAGTGCTGCCTGGGGTTGTTGTGACCCAAGTGCAGGACCCGGCACTTGGCCTTGTTGAACCTCATACAATTGGCCTCAGCCCAATGAGCCAGCCTGTCCAGGTTCCTCTGTAGAGCCTTCCTACCCTCCAGCAGATCAACACTCCCACCCAACTTGGTGTCATCTGCAAACTTACTGACAGTGCACTCAATCCCCTCATCCAGATCATTGATAAAGTGATTAAACAGGACTGGCCCCAATACTGAGCCCTGGGGAACACCACTCGTGACCGGCCACCGATTGGATTTGGCTCCGTTCACCATAACTCTTTGGGCCCGGCCCTCCAGCCAGTTCTTTATCCGTCACAGAGCACATCCATCCAGGCCACGAGCTGCCAGCTTCTCCAGGAGATGCTGTGGATACGGCGTCAAAGGCCTTACTGAAGTCTAAGTACACAACATCCACAGCCTTTCCCTCATCTACTAGGTGGATCACCTTGTCATAGAAGGAGATCAGGTTGGTCAAACAGGACCTGTCTGGTCCTGTTTGGTTTTCCTTGCTGTGTATTTTTGGTTTTGTTTGTTTGATTGTTTGGTTGGTTGGTTTGGTTTGGTTTTTTGGGGGTTTGGTTTTGTTTTTGTTTTGGTTTGGGTTTTTTGTTTGTTTTGTGTGTGTGTGTGTGTGTGTGTAGGGTTTGTTTGTTTGGTTTGGTTTTCCCCAATAGATTTGGAATAAACAGTTTTGGTTTCTTTCCCTCTCTTTGCCAGTGCCTCTTCCGCTTCAGTTTTAGGGTATCGCACATGCTCTGCACACCCTTGTGGAGCAGCAGAACAGAGAGTCTGGAGGAGAGTGAGAGCGGAACCGGACTCCTGGCCACAGACAAAAAACAGTGTGACAATGCATGGGGAACCTCACACGTTTGTGTTGACTGGGAAGTTGGAAGGGGGGTCTGAAAATGAGACCTGAGATATGGAAAAGAAAGGTGATTTCGAGCCTGGCATACTACAGAAGCAGGATGTGGGGGAAGGCCGTTCTTAAGTGTATTATAAATCAACCTTTTCTGGCAAATAGTCACAATGGGACACAATCTACGACACTCATATTAATTGATATTTTCAAATATATTTCTATAGAGAGCATGTAAAAGCAGAGCAGAAAAGACTACATCGCAGTGTTACTGCCACCAGATGTTTGTTGCAGCTGCTGCTGTAGGCCGTGGCATTTGGTCCCATCGTACCATGGAGTGCATAAGTCCTGGGTTATATTCTTAATTTATTAGGGCTGTTGCTGCTGTTGCCATTATTTCTATTATTCCTATTATTCCTAGAAATCCTATAAGTAGACTAGAATTTCACTGTGCTAGATGCCATCTAAACACACGACTTAAAAAAAATGTCAATTTTTGTCTCAAAGTATATGTAAACCACATCTAGGACGAGATGACTGGCAGATACAGGCAGGCAGTACAAGATATCGGGGAAGCAGCATTGATAGGTTTTATTGTCAACCCACGAGTGGCCCAAAAATAGGGAAATGTGGAAGGTTTTAGGTTTTAAAAGCGTCTTTTCAAGGAAGGAGCACAGTCATCTTAGTAGACATGAAAGGAGAGTTTCCAAAGCATGGGAGCTTGCACAGGAAAAGCATGAAGAGGTTTTCTTAAAAATTCAACAAGTGACGGAGCTGGCAGGATGGTCCTTGCAGAGTCAGCAGGTTCATACTGTACTGAGGGATGGGTAAAAAGGGCTGGAAATAACTGAAAGGCTTTAGAAGTTATAGGAAATTGCTTGTATTGGACATGTGGCGAAAGAGGCCAAGGAGGAGACAGGGAAAGGGATGATGCAATCAAACTGGCGGGGTAGGAAATGGTCTTTCAGCAGCAATTCGTACGGAGCTCAGCTAGGTTAGCTTTCATTTATCACTATCGGAGATACTGAAGTTAGTGAAAAAACAGCTCAACGAAGAGGTGAGAGAACCTTTTCAGTCATGTGGATCGGTAGGAGAGCAGAGGTGTTTCCACAGGAGCGTGAGCAAGATGGGACAGGCCATGGGGAGAGGAGAGCCGAAGCAGCCCTGCAGGTCCCTGGGGACAACCGAGAGGCCCACAGCACATGTAAACTTTCGCTTCACAAATTTCACTGGTCTGACCTGTGGGCCCACCCATGAGGAGAAGCCAGGCAGCTCTCACCCGCGTGGGAGCGTGGCCTCCGTGTTGTACAGCTGGTGGGGGCCAAAGAAGATACTGCAGTGCTGGAAGGCAATGCCTGGAGGAAGTTCAGGTAGCAGCAAGTATCCAGCTGTGTGGGACGCTGAGTACCTTCCTCTCACTGCTAGCAGGGGTACGTACACAAACGAAGAGGTGGAGATGCAGGAGGGCACCTAAGAGAAGCCCAACCTGCCTCGACACCCCCAAGCCAGCACAGGGCACCCCCAGCATAAGGGCCAGGCCAGGCAGTGAGGGACTGAACTTCCCATTGCCTTTTCCAGGGGAGGACGTTCCTGCTCTGACCTCCTCACAAGATTTGGACTCCCTGCATATACAGTAATTTGTGTATGTTTCAGGCTTTTTACTGGTGCATCAAACATAGTGGCAGATCACTTGGAGGTTTGGAGACCTTCTGATACCTGTCACTCCCCCATGGACCTCTGCTCCTAGCCAGCAGGAACCCTCATTTACAATTAATTCCTCAAGCCCACTTTGTGCTTAGATTAGGCAAATTTCATTGCCGCTTCGGCAAGAGGGAAACCCAACATCTGTATCAGGTAAAACGGGCACTGTGGGTCGTTTGCACCAGGGGCAGACTTCTGCCTTTTGAAAATAAATTGCTGTGAAATATGTAATTGTCCTGGTTTTGTCTAAGATAGAATTAATTTTCTTCCTAGCAGCTGATATAGGGATGTGTTTTGGATTTAGTATGAGAAGGATGTTGATAATACACTGATGGTTTGATTGTTGCCAAGCAATGTCTATACTGAGCCAAGGAGTTTTCAGCCAGAAGGCCAAAGGTGCACAAGAAGTTGGCAGGGGACACAGTTGGGACAGCGGACCCGAACTAGCAAAGGCATATTCCATACCATATGGCATCGAGCTCAGTATATATTTTGGGGGAAGAAGAAGGAAGAGGGGATGTTTGGAGTGATGGTGTTTGTCTTCCCAAGTAACTGTGACCTGTGATGGAGCCCGGCTTTCCTGGAGATGGCTGAACACCTGCCTGCCCGTGGGAAGTGGTGAATGAATTCTTTGTTTCGCTTTGCTTGTGGCACAGCTTTTGCTTTACTTAATAAACTGTCTTTATTTCAATCCACAAGTTTCCTCACTTTTACCCTTCCAATTTTCTCCCCCATCACACCAGGGAAAAGCGAGTGGCTGCATGGTGCTGAGTTGCCAGCTGGGGTTAAACCACGACAGCAGCTCTAATTCTGGAAAGGTTTTATCTTGCTGGCCATAGAAGACTTTGGTCCTTGCATTTGCCTTTTTTCTTTTTTTTTTTCCCTTGCTACTCCTTCTTCTGCTCCCAGAAGTAACATGCCTGAAGCTACAGTCTGAGACCATGTGCATAAATTGCTGTCAAGTATTGTCCTGGAATGCTGTTAAATTCAATATAATTCCTGGGAATATTTGTCTTCATTCAGAAAGAGTTTGGCTTTATGCAGATTTCAGCGGTTTTCCTGTCAGAACAAGGGTAATGATATGTCTGAATTTATCCAGTGCCTGGATAAATTGCTCAAATTCAATACGAATAAATTTTGAGTCATGCATCTGAATTTACACAGCTTAGGAGCACATCTATACTGAAATAATTCAGTGCTTTGCATAGTAAGGCCTCTACAGCAGACACGGGACAGCAGCTCACTTTATTCATAGTAATTTAAAAACTCACTAGTATAAAATAAAATTATTGGTGCCATTTGTGGCAAAGAAGTTACTACTTTATTCTCAGACTGAGTATTTTCATCACCTCATTTTGCTGCTTGGCCTCTGTTCCTCTTCTGGTCCCTGAAATCTCTGGATTTCTCATCACTGGATCTCATCTCATCTTTCCCTGGATTTTTTGATGCAACTTTCTGTACTGGAAAAGCTCCGGTAAATCCTTGAGAATCTCCATCTCAGAAAGCTGCCTACACTGAGGATACAACCTTTCTGCTCCTTCTGCCTTGCTGGACGGCTAGTTTGTCGGTCATTTTCTGAAGCTCTTTGGGGATGAGGCAGTCTGGTGCAAGAAGTCACCTCTGCGTATCTCAGTTTGTTCACTGTGCAAATTGAGTCTGAGGGATGATCTTACCCTCCTGTCTTCGGGTTCAGCAGGATTATTCCCTCAGCTGTTCTGCCTTTTGTTACCGGGGCCACGGCAGGCTTAACCTCAGGCAGAGTACCAAAGACCTAATAAACAGGGCTTATTATTTTGAGCTTGGTGCCACACTAACCTGGTTACAGAGCTTAGAGCTGGCACACGGCTGGCTGGGCGCTGTGCAGTGCTGATCTGAGCAGCGTCTCAACACCTTGAGAAACATGGGGCCGTTGCAGTCAACGTGCCCACCAAGGCTGGATCATCCCCAGCAAGCCAGGCACAGCTACAGGGACCGGGAGGAGCTGCTGGTCCCAGAGCACAGAGGGGTCTGCTGGGGGCAATGGTCAATCGCCACTGCCCCTTCCATTGCATCTGATACTGAACAGCGCAGGATGTGACCTCTAGTTTGAAATTAGTCTTCCAAAGCAAAACTCATCCTGCACAGTGGCTCACAGGAGCGTTTCTTAGCTCTGGTTTCAACATGTACCTGGAGAGAGTTGAGAAGGGCAATGAAGCTGGTGAGGGGTCTGGAGCACAAGTCTGATGAGGAGCGGCTGAGGGAACTGGGGCTGTTCAGCCTGGAGAAAAGGAGGCTGAGGGGAGACCTGATCGCTCTCTGCAGCCACCTGAAAGGGGGTTGTAGCATGGAGGGGGTTGGTCTCTTCTCACAACTAACAAGTGATGGGACGAGAGGAAATGTCCTCAAGTTGCGCCAAGGGAGGTTTAGATTGAATATTAGGAAAAAATTATTCCCGGAAAGGGTTGTGAAGCATTGGAACAGGCTGCCCAGGGAAGTGGTGGAGTCACCACCCCTGGAGGTGTTTAAGAGATGTGTATATGAGGTTCTTAGGGACATGGTTTAGTGTCAGTGTTAGGTTAATGTTTGGACTCAATAATCTTGATGGTCTCTTCCAAACAAAACGATTCTATGATTCTCTGGCGGTGTTCCAACTGCGGATCACAGCGACCAGTGCCCAAGTGTCCATCAGTTCCCCTTGGCCCTCCCTGTCCTTGGGAAGGTAGCGCTGCACAACACGGTCCAGCAAGTCCCCAGCTGAGAGACCAGGAATCCAGGAGTGCAGGTGGAAGCAGGGAGCACGTGTTGAGCATGATGTGAAAAGACCAACTCCTACTGAACACTGTAGTAGCCATTTTGTAGATGCGGGTATCCAAAATTACGTGCAGTAATTGAAGCAATGTAAGCAGCTCCAGTAGGGCATGCTGCACACCTAAATGTGCGTGGAGGTCGCCCGTCCTGCTCTGCAGCTGTGGCAATTGCAAGTAGATCTGCTTGACATATCATTTTGACAGATCCCCATTATTAGTTTCTCTCAGCTCCCGTCCCAAGGGCTGCTTTCCAGCAAGGGTAGCAAGATTCCTTTTGTTCCTAAACTTCTAAGTTCTGAAAAGATTTAGTAGATAAAGCCCAAATTACACCGAGTTATAAAACTGACACAAGCTCCTCTAGCTGGTTCCTGCTGCAGATTGCACTGCAGGTCTAGCACACCCTGCTGATGGGCAGGCATCACCCACGTTAGGAAGAGGCGGCTTTGCAGACCCCTTGAAAACACGAAGGTGAGTGCTGCCACTGTAGATGAGATCCTTATTGTTTTTTATATCGGCATGGATGACGGCAGAGTGGTTGAAGTGTTCCTGCCTCTTGTAAAACTGCTATTGACCAGAGGCCACAGGACAATTACCCTGCCTGATGGATGCGGCACTGCTCGTGTGCACCACAAAAGAACCACTGTGCATTCAAAAAAGCGATGATTAACTTGTGTTTCTAGCCTGGCAAGAAGAAATATAATGACTACTATGCAGCTTGATCGGTCGTTCAGCTCCAGATATTCGGCTTTCTTCCTGGTGGAACACTGCTCCATCGGTGACTGAGCCACGGACTCGGTTTCAATGTAAAACACGTGTCTCTCCTGCTTGAACTTCAGCTGTTTGAGGCTGATTCCTGCTGATCTGCGGATGGTTATCAAGTTCCGTGTGTGCAGCTGAGTCACACAGAAGCAAAAAGAAGTTACTCATCAGAACTTGTGCTTTTTGGAGGGAGAGTGGGTGCCTAACTTTTATTCTCGTACCACAAGTAACATTCATTATGCTTTTTGGGGGGCGCCATTTATAGAAAAAGTACAATTTTGAGCGTGGCAGAGCTCTTAATTTGGATACTCCAAGTGTATGGTACCATTAGGAACTGTTGTAGTGTATTTAAAAAAAAGAATATTGCAGCCAGATACACATTTAAAATAAACCATCTGCTTTAAACCAGAGTTCCTTTGATCTTTGCCTGTAAACAGTCACCACTTCGAGACAGGAAGCTCCGGGAGCAGGAGGAGAGGTGTGAAATATCTGGGAGTCATTAAGCTGTGTGGCAGAAATGTAGTTACCAAGTGCCAGGAATAGCAAGCCTGCTTACACAAGACTTTTTTTGTTTGTTTGTTTTTGTTTTTTGTTTTTTGTTTTTTTTTCTTGGTTCAAGTGAGTCTCAAAGATTTCTTGCCCTGTGGAACTGTGTCTCCCTGGCCAGTGGCAGCAGTGAGGTGGGGATGCTGCCAGGTGCCATCTTCCACCAGCACCTCTTCTGGTTGTTCAGCCTGGAGAAGGCTCCAGGGAGACCTTATTGTGGCCTTTCAGCACTTAAAAGGGGCCTGTAAGAAAGATGGGACAGACTTTTTAGCAGGGCCTGTTATGACAGGACAAGGGGTAATGGTTTTAAACTAAAAGAAGGAGATTCAGGCTGGACATGAGGAAGAAATTTTGTACACTGAGAGTGGTGAAACACTGGCCCAGGTTGCCCAGAGAGGTGGTGGATGCCCCATCCCTGGAGACATTCCAGGCCAGGCTGGACGGGGCTCTGAGCAACCTGATCTAGTTGCAGATGTCCCTGCTCATTGCAGGGGGGTTGGACTAGATGACCTTTGAAGGTCCCTTCCATCCAGCAGTATCAGCAAGGGAGGAAGGGTCCAGATGCCCCATCCCCATGTGCCCAGGAGGTCCAAGGTTGCACTGCATCAGCTCTGCTGGCATGAGGTGGCAGGGTGGGCAGTACCATGATGCTGAAAGTGTCCTAGAAAAGGGTTGGGGGTGGTTTTTTGGTGGGGTTGTGGTTGTACTTCCCCCCCCCCCCTCCCCTTTTTACCCCTAAGTATGTAGTTTTCTACTGACTGGAAGAAATTGGTTGGCCACAGAAAAAGTGGAGAAGTGTGCAAGGCCATAGGTCAGAAAGTGTGCACTGCTGATAAAACCTTGTGCCGTAGGTTGGCTCTGGTAGACGGGACGGCAAGGATTCCTTTTCAATTCTGGGTTTGTTTTGCACTCAGAATTTACTCTGATGTTTTGTGAGGCAGCTCTTCTTGGATGTGTTACATTTGTAATCAGAATGGCAGAAGCTCGTTAGTGATTTATAACTCGGCTATAAATGTTAAGCTGGGGTTCAGTCTCAGACTGCAGAAGGATGATAGCTTGTTAAAGAAGTTTAGTAGAACAGACTAACAGAGAGCCTTTTGCTAGCTGATGGAACGGGAGTCTGAACAAGGATCAGGGTTTGTTCAGAGTCAGGTGCCAGACCAACGTTCAGAAAAGTTTGCAGGGTCGGAAAGCATTTGCAACGCATCTTGAAGCTGAGCAGCATCTCGTCTTCATCTAATATATATCTCAAATGATAGCTTGCTTTTGCAGCTGTTAGAAGTTTAGACTAATATTTTATCCGGAATTGGGGGATCGATAAAAAAAAAAATTAACTAACCATACTAACCATGAATGAAGTTGTGTAACTCTTCCCTTTTCCCTCTTCCAGCATTGCTAAACTTCAACTGCTTCATCAGAAATATTCTCTATCGAAACACTGCCTGAATTTGTACTTATTCATATTTCTGCCAAAATTTGCAGATGGTTTTGAAAAACAAAATAGGAGAGAAGCTAGATTTGGGGGGAAATAGGGCAAAACCATCTACATAAGCCAGAAGATCAACTGAAATTTCACACAAAAACGTGTGAAAATTAAGTCTCAACCAAAGACACAACCAGGAGGATGATGAGAGTAACTGTTTAGTGTATTCCATATGAAATTCATGGTGGCGCTATTGAGTAAATCTAGGCAGATGTAAGCTGCAGTTTTGGAGAACCATTCCCAGAACCAAGACGACAGGAAGACAAAGCATCACCTAAAATAATGTTTGGTTGATAAAAGCCATGAAAATTCTAGATTTGGACAAAAGGCCTGACTACTAACAGTCCTACAATACTATTGCCCTTGCTAATCGAAACACTTGTGAGAATTTAACTCCAAAACCAGCAATCTTTTCAGGAATTGCAGAGCACAGCGTAATTAAAATGGCTCAGCACTGCTGGTGATCAGCAGGAGCGGAAACTTCGTTAATGCTGGGCTGAAGGGGATTAATGAGCCCTATGGAGCTTCTGAAACTATGTCATCTGGTCTAACACAGCGAAACCATGCAAGTCCTCAGTTATTTTCATCATAAGATATTTTAAAATGATGTCTCTGTGTCGTCAGTGGTTACACATGTAAAGACAACTGGTAGAACTCATTCCACGTTTTACAACGTAAGTTCTTCACCTAACTCAGCACCTCCACCAGAAGTGCAGTTGGATCTGTTTGGTTCATTACTTTTTATCATTTATTGCTTGCATGTATCTGAAATTAGAAGACAAACCGAAAACCAGGAAATTCCAATGAAACTTAAGAAAACTTTTTCCCATGAGGGTGGTACGGGTACCTTAAGTATGGGTGTGCATCCAGCAACCTCAACCATGCTGTGATTCTTTGGCTCCCTATTTAATGTTCTATTTAAGATTTATGGGATAAGTATACATGTTGTCTCAAAAAACACCTGTAAAAGGGCAGTCTCAGAATTCTTATAAAATTGATATTTGATGCTTTAAAAATTACGCATCTCAGCTCTTGGCTGAGGTACCCTCCGTCACACGCTTCTATCTTTTGCAACATTAGTTGTAAAGGAAGCAACCCCGCAAACCCACACAGCGTGCCTACATCATATGGCCTTCACTGGTCTTCTACATTTAATTAGAATTTAATATCTAGCTTCCATGGGACGTGACAACTGACACAGACCTTGGCATCGGTCCCTCTGTTAGCATGCGGCTGAATGCACGCATGTAGAAGTGCTTTTTAAAATAAAGCTGTAAGTTCTCCCTTTGAACTTGAAATGCGGTGTCTTCCAAGATATTTTTAGGTGAAAAGATGTAAAACTCAAGTGAATAAAAACCAAATGTACACTTAAAAAAACACCCTTGGCCTTATGATAATACAAATATAGCTGTGCTAAAATTATGTACTTAAAATTTTACCATCAGCACAGACACAGGCGAACTTAGTTGTTACCCAAGGAAAATCCTTTAGGAATCAGTTTCTAGCCAGTGCTTATTGAAAGTATGAGTTGCTTTGATTTATTTGAAGCAGCACAAGAACGCATAGGCAGAAAGCTTGGCAAATACTAAAAGATCCCCAAACCAAATGCTACAACAAATTTAAGTTAATATCTCATGTTAGAATAGCACACGTGCCTCTGGGCAGTACATCAGCAAATTAAATCGCCCAAGAACAGGGCCCAGGTGCGGCTGTTTGAGCACAAGTAACTGGTTAGATGTGGGCCAGGAACAGCTTGTTTTGGGTGAGATTTGGCTTTCCTTGACCATCTTGTTCATCTCCAGAAGGCACTGGGGAGTTTTGCTGGTCTGGTCAACCATTTGCAAAAGGGCCGGTCAATTTTCCTATCGGTGCTATTCAATTTGAACACACCACGGGTATCCTGTGTGTGGATAGCGAACAATGCAGAGCGTAACGTCTGTTTAAAACACTGACTTCTCTGTAATCTGTAGAATTTTGCCTAAAAATGTTCAAAGGAGACTATAACTTACATGAAAATCAGATGGCCAGTATTTTAACCCATTTTTGGAGTTCAAGGCCAATAGAACCTTCATACACAGAATATCCAGGATGTGTTTCTGTAATTCAATCAAGAGCAACTTATCGAGCTGTTCAAATCTGCTTCCATACACTGACAAAATCAAGAAACTCCACAGATGCACTAAGAAAGGATACTGAGAGATGTGATTTAAAAACTATTAGACTTGCTCAAATTGCCAATAAAATAATAACGTCTCTAACAAAATATTCAGATACAATGTAATAAGTTTATTATTTTTTTTAATCCAATTTGGAAAGGTCCCTTTTTAAACAAAACGAGAACAAAAAAATCAACACAATTCAGAGGGCTTATCTCATTTACCGTATTCTTCCCCACTCTTCGCTTATCGTAACACAAAGCAGCAACTTATATTATTAGTGCTCATATACTGCACTTATATGAATTTTTGACTTGTGTATTAAGCTTTAAATACAATGTATTTCCCGTGAGCATAGCCCAAAGGCTACACAACATTACATTTTCAAAGCATATGTTGGAAAAAAAAAAAAAAAGGACAATAAATGTATATCCAAGACAGTCAAACTCAAATATTTTGACTCGGCAAATTCTCTAACAAGTAACAGCAATTTTAAACTGCGTACAAAGCAGAACAGTGTCAACATGCCTCCGGTCCGTGAGCTATGGTAAAATATCAAGCGTACATAGAAAGGAGAGAAGCCAAAGAAATCCGTCACAAATTCAGAGCTAACCTGAGGCAACACCCCACTGCGACTGAACGAAGGCAGCCCAGTTTCCCACCCTACAATGCAAAGAGCCCAACGACAAGGAAAAAGCACTTCCACGCCACAGAAAGTGAAAACAGTCACTTCGTCCAATTTTGTCTCTGCGTTTTTTAGAACAGCTTGTTCAAAAACTGTAAAGATGAACATCTAATTATAGCAAACAAACGTTACAAACTACAGAGTCAGAGAAGCTCCAGAAGATTGCCACTTTCAACCTTGCATAGTGATAGCTGGCATTGATATTGCTACCATAGCTTCAGCAGAAGATATGGAAAAGAAACATCTTTACTTCTAAGTGATGCACATATGTAACGTTTTCTTCACAAAATTCAGTTAAACATTGTATTAATAAAAGGGAAAACAGCTCTAAAAAGGGAGAGATAGTGTTCACAAGCTTAGAAATAAAAAAATACAAAACCAGAACATTCCATAATAAAAAACAGAAATCAACATTCCATCATAACAGCACCTATTTTATCACTAAATAAGCCCCATACATGCAACAAACTACAACTATTGCATAAGGCTGTCAAATTAAAGGTTTACTTTTTCATATAAACAAAGTGTAAAAATAGCCATAAGTTGCAATCTTCAAATTTAATGCTATTGTGGGGATTCCGTCCCCCCGCCCCAGTTTCATTTGGTAGCAATTTCAGTACGCGCTTGACACAAAGGCCATTCACCTAGGAACCGTGATACAAATACATTGTGCCTAGGACAGTGTTGTCGTACCTCTGCTCCACCTTGACAGAGTTGGAATGCTCAACAACGCTACTAAGCTCGGGGATGCTCTCGGCGGTGTCCCCAAACCCATGGTAGTGTCCATAGTGCAAAGTATCTCCAGGGTCTTCCACCCACGAGGGCCGGTTAGACACGCAGCTGCTCGGGCTGCCGTTCAGGTGGAGAGACCCGCACATGTCGGTGGAATTATTCATGGCTTTTTCTGGTTCCTCGGTGCCGTTACTGGCGTGAATCCGGTGCCTGCTGGGAGAAGTTACGCCAGGGATTATCCCGTTAGGCGTTAACGTTAAGCACTCCTCGCGCCGGGCGTCCATCCTGCTGGTGAGCTGCTGCGTAGCCATGAAATCCAAATGCCCATTGACGGCACATCCGTTAGTCAGGGCATTCAATATGGAGCTACTGCTATTCATATCTGCATTAAGAAATACACCTGTCACCAACAATTAAGAATAAATCAAAATACAGCAAAATGTCTCCACTATACTCCACTTATTTAAAAAGTTCCCGTACACAGCTTTGAAGATAAATCTGCCCTTTCTTTATAACAATATATAGTTCAAAGTAAAGAGAGCTGACCAGTAAGCTTGTAGCATGGATTCTTATCTTGAAATTGCAACTATCTATCTACATTCAGTGTGTAAACATGCCTGTATTAATCTTTGCAAAGACAATGTGAATTTCGCAATTTTTTTTTCATTCAACTGTATTGAAGCAAGTGTAGTAGACAACATTCTGGGCAGTATTTTGTAAGGTGGAATAAAAGGCATCTTTCCACCTTTACTGTAATGCCCTCTTGGGATGAAAGATTATGTACATACAAGAACTGAATATCTGAGTATCTGTGAGAGGGTGAAGGTGTTTTGTTTTGTTTTGTTTTTCAGCTGTAATTTACCTGTGGCTCTTTTTTATTTTTAGTGGTAACTCTCACAGTACAGTATACATTGGAATAGGTCAAATAAAGAAATGTTACGTTGGGGTGCCAAGTTCCTTTATTCAGAAAGTACTTGAATTTATCCAGCAGCTTGGTAGATAACATACTGGACAGGTTTGTATTTAATGGAAAGCTTGTGGTAACATCTGTACAATCCACATGCAAAACGCCTTACAATAGCAACAGCAGAGTGCACAGAAGACTAAAAAAGATTAGTAGCAGGAAACGAAATTCTAAAAATGTGCATGCAAAAACCACCGACAACTGTTTAAAGCATTTTCTCCTCTGAATTTAGTAATTAGTACAATAGTTTTTATTTCCATAAACAGATTTCTTCAATATGTCTGAAACGTATGTTTTTGCAGTGGTACTCAAAGTACTAGCACAAAAAACGGGTGATATTTTCTGCCTTAAAAATGCCTACTGGTAAAGGACATCTAAAATTTACATCTATATTGGTAAAGATGAGCAAGGCAAATGTAGAAACTACAGACCTATCTAGTGACATTTAAAGATTCTACATTCTGTTATTATCGTTGGGTACATGCACATATGTTTATGTATACATGAATGCATAAACCCATGTGCAGAAGAAGATTGCGTTTACTGTGTATTTCCAATTCCAGCCAGTAAGTCTATCGGTAACTTCCCACATTCATAAAACGTTGGGTTCCTGTTTAAGTGACACGTAATGAGTACCACTGTTTGACAAGGAAGAATCTGAAGTTTTGGGTCTCTATTAGTCCTTCGCATGGGTATTCTTTGAAATATGGATGATGATGCTGATTCTTCACATACAGCAATACCTAATGCCAAGATACGTGTTTGATTTGTATCTCACTGGATGTACTAACGGGAGTTTCCCATTCAGTCTCTATATTAAAATAATCACATCAGCTGAACTCACTAACCACAAATTCTTACTGAAAGCTGAAAAAGAAAATAAACAAACCCATCAGGATGTCAGAGCTAATATTTCAGTGATGAAAACGCACAGAAAGAATTTCATACAGTGTTTATTAACTGAAAAGTGCAAAATTTTAACTGTTTAAAAAGAAATCCTTATTGGCTTTGCCAAATCAAATTTAATAAAAATGGCACTACTGTTAGCTAATATGCAGAAGCAGATAATGAATAGTTCTAGTGATAATTATAGAATCTTATTATTTGCTAAAAATTAGCACCTATAGTAATAGAGTATATTTATGAAAGACAATCATTTTTCCATAAATAAGAACACTTAGTAATTATCACTGGAATATATCATAGTCTACTTTTAAAGTACTGATGATATATATGTATATATATTTATTCCTAGTATATTAAAATATCTATTAATTATCATTCCCTTTGGTGAATCTGATCTGTGGCACAAAGCATAAACATATTTATCACAGAACAAATTAAAGTCAGAAATTGAGTGCTGAATATAATAATGCACTATCATAGTAACTCCATGCCTTCACCTACAAAGTGCACAGAAAAAGCTGACCCAAGACAATTTTATTCGAAACTCTCTACACATCCTGGGCTTACCAAAAGCACCTTGATTAAGCAGCCCTTAAAAAACTTAAGAGCATTAATATTCACTAATCCTAGTAACACTTTGACTGTTTCATGAATACCAGTACAAAACACAAAAACTGTTTTCCAAGGTTAGTTCCAAATACTAGTTTAAGACCTGTGATGTCCAGTCTTTTGTTTACATTAAAAAAACCCGTAGCAGGATCCTGCACTTATATCATTGTGTCCAAACAAATTCTGAGCACGTGGTATATGTCTAGACTATTCTTTATAGTATTTAACTATTTTTAATGTAGTTCAGTTGTAACATGTTATTTTCAAAGCTATATAAGCAGTACGTTATGTTGCCCCATCAAGTCTTTTTATTAGCAATTAAATCAATTTAACGGAAATGAAGTGAATAATTTAAATTCTTCCTGGATTTCCTTAGTCTGAAATTATAGCAACTAAAAGCAAGGCACGAGGTAATACAAGCTTCACGTTAGAAGTGAAACAGCCACTGTGGATTTTTATCTGAAATAATAATAAACTGCTAATAAACCTTCTCTTTCTCCATTACAATATATTGCATGAAACAGCTAATTTTAGATACTTACTAAACTCCCAATATAATGGGTGTTACAGCAATACAATAGTTTTCAAGACTCTAGACAACAGTGTGCAAAAATAAAGGACTAAGTTCTATACTTAAAAATAAAACGCATATTGATTCTTGCAACGACAAGGAGTCTGCATTGCAGAAACAGTGTATATTTCAATTTCTTTTGGTCCAACAGAAGTATTCTCCTGTTGTTTGGTGTCTTCAACCGTTTGAATGTTGTTGTAGTTAACAGGAAACTGTCCACTCCCACCTGATACAACAGCAAACTCTCTATCAACGTGCATATTGTCAGCATCGTCCTCAACTCCTCCGTTCATCATTGGTATTAAGCCATCAAAGCTGTAGGCTGATAAAAAAAGTCACATTTAGTCACTGGTGCACACCTGAAATCTCACCCAACAAACAGATGAAACAAAAGCTTTTTGCAAAGAAACATAGATTTTTCTCATCTGAAAGCTTTTGACGTGTTTGAGATTCCAAATGCAGAATAAGTAAATGCCAAGTACTTGCCCATTCACTTTAATCCCTCAAAATGGAGAGTTACCAGCATACCTATCAGACTTTGTACCTACATATCAAACAATTATTAGTCTGATCTACTAATAGACTGAATAAAGAGCAATTGAAGTTACTCATACAGCTAGTGTGCCTGGCCAAGAAAAACCATCTCGAGGGCCTACTGTCGGTCTGGACTGCTCCCTCTTTCACTACCAAGTCCCAGTTCCCTGTAACCCACCCCCTATTCACACCAGGCTGCTCCAAGGACCCCTTCAAAGGCTGAACAAGCAGATCTCCTGCCAAGAAAAGCCAACAAGCGGCCAGACTACCGTGGGAAATACTTTAATAAGCAAGATGGGCTTGACTTCACCGCCTTACACCTCCCACACAAGGCACTGCTCCAGTACTATCTCAGGAGACCCTGCACTGCTCTCACTCCGGCATCAACGCACCATCCTATATACACTGCACACACTCTTAATGTTATGTTGTAAAGGGCTACTTCAGTACACTGCAAGTCAGCTCTCATTACCTTGTGCACAACACAAATTTTCGTAAACTACTCATTTTTAAAGAACCTTAAGCAATAGCTTACAGGAGACCAGGGTCTGTGGATCAGTGGGCTTCAAATTACCCCAAACCAGGAAAGGCGTTTTTCCTAGATATCCAGAGGAACATGGAAATGCACTTTCATGTTGGCCAGTTCCAGGGTACACCTGGCAATGCCTTCCATCCCCACCTCTCAAAGAACACCTAAAAGCAGCATGATGCTGCTAGTCAGTCACCAGCTGTGTGCAGCAAGTTAGTAGAGTGTAGCATGTACACCACAGTGCATGTGCCAAGGGCCGTGAACCATAGAATACTTTGGGTTGGAAAGGACCTTCAAAGGTCATCTAGTCCAACCCCCCTGCAATGAGCAGGGACATCTGCAACCAGATCAGGTTGCTCAGAGCCCCGTCCAGCCTGGCCTGGAATGTCTCCAGGGATGGGGCATCCACCACCTCTCTGGGCAACCTGGGCCAGTGTTTCACCACCCTCAGTGTACAAAATCCCTTCCTCATGTCCAGTCTAAATCTCCCTTCCATTAGTTTAAAACCATTAACCCTTGTCCTAACACGCCCTGCTAAAAAGTCTGTCCCCATCTCTCTTACAGGCCCCTTTAAAGTGCTGAAAGGCCACAACACGGTCTCCCCGGAGCCTTCTCTTCTCCAGGCCAGAGGCACAGGACTGCCACAAACACACCCCTGTGACTAGTTCGCCTGGTGTGCACCACCAACCAGCCCAGGAAGCAGGGTGAAATTTCTGGAATTGACTTCAGAAGAATGGACATAAAATCCAGCTAATGCTTCTAAGTAAAAATATAAAAACTATTCGGTATACATTCTGAAAGTGACAACCTATTTAGCTTTAAGTTCAGCTTCAGCCTTTGGAACTCATTCTTGTATTACATTTAAAGAGAGTAATTAATTTGTATCACAGTATATCGCGTATCAGTGCTGCTTATTTTGAGGTGGAACCTTTTTTAATACTATACACCCAATACCAGATACATGTGTTTGCATACAAACCAAATTACCCATGAGTAACCCCCACCCACTACCCTGTTTAGCTATTCCAGGACAAAAGGCAAAGTGCAGCTTAAGTCTTTATCTTCTTTGAACTCTGCTGCTTACAGGTTCTTATCGGGGCATCTACTGTGCCTGCTCACTGCAAGCAGGTTTTTTCAAGCAGCGATTGTTCTAACCTGTGGTATGGCCATCAAAATCAGACTCTTCCCTGCAAATACGGGTTGCCTGCACTCTTGCTGAACATCTGGGATCTCCTGTGCAAGTAGTCTTTAAAACACAACAGGCCAGCGTGGTTTCGGTAAGGGTAAAATGACCACAAAATTGGGCTTGTTTTGTAAAAACGCTCGTTAAGCACAAATATGTACTGATGACTTCTCACTACTCAGGCTCTGTCGTTTACAAAACACCTCAAAAGCAGTGATTGATCCCCACCCCAACAGACTTTTTACATTGATATGACAGATATTATTGATGCCAGTGTCTTTGAAGGCAGATACCTCAGATGAGAAATTTCAGTTTCCACAGCTGGGATGCATCTCTTAATTACTGTCAAAACCTTCAGGCAAACACAGCAAAGCTTTTGCCTTTGTTTGCAAAGGTCTTAAAAAGTCATACTGGTTAAAACTTCAAAAATCAACTACTCTGCTTCTCTAACATCTCTGCGATTGCTTCGGAGATCTCATTCACTTAAATGCATTGTCTTTTTGTTTCCCCAATCTAACATGCACTAGACCAACTGTTTATGCTGAAAGGTAAATACCATTTCATCACGACATATAGAATAAAAATAGCTCGGCCAGTGCCACCCCCAGAGACTGTGGGGAACTGCTACCTATTGACTAGATTGGAGTCATATCTGAAACTGGTTATGAACATTCAGAAGGAATAGCTATTGTTGACTTCAAACAGCACCTCCTGGTAACAGAACACGAACACGTTGTAGCTGTTAAGGGCATCTGTGTACTGCGTAAGATTTCTCTTTCCATGTAGCTACTTAAGCACTTTATTTCCAAGAAGCAGTCTTGCATTTAGTTGCATAGGCACTCTTATCAGTCATGAAATTATAGTTTAGATCAATTACATGAAGTAACACATTCTGTTTATGATCGGCTGTGGAGTTCCCTGTTAAGGTCTCTGATCCTGGTATAGTTGAAATGGTGGCTGGATAGCAAGTACTAAAGCACATACGACAGTGTCAATATTGATCTAATTTACGTTGTCCACGTCGCATTTGGAAATGCTGTTTTAGTCTCAGTTCCCTTCTTGTTATCTGGAATTAAGCACTGTATGAGCCCACTTTTGGCTCACTGCAAGTCACATATGTTAGAAC
The DNA here is from genome assembly GCF_036013445.1 of Caloenas nicobarica. Lineage (NCBI taxonomy): Eukaryota > Metazoa > Chordata > Aves > Columbiformes > Columbidae > Caloenas > Caloenas nicobarica. The sequence goes on along the minus strand of NC_088245.1, from coordinate 153,439,639 downwards.
AATATAAACTTTAACTGAAAAAAGTGTCTTCAATGAAGACCTATAAAGTCCCTTTCCTGATGCTAGACACAGGATAAAGGAACACAGTTTGAGTGCAGAATCCTGCATTCTTTTTAATAAGAATTTAACAGGCTGACCAACAGAAAGGAAGCAAAGGATATTCTCTCTCATGTTATTAATGGTGTCTGTAAGATGTAAAAAAGATTTTGTCAGATAGTACAACCTCAACAGATATTTTTTGGTGGCTATCGCATCATTGCTGGTAGAGGAAGCAGCAGTATCCTCGATGCACAGGGTTGAATAGGAATCCTTAAGGTTCACTCTAGTAGTCTTACATCCTCCTGTAAGGCAGCAGTTGCACTTGGAACATGATCCTGTAAACTTAAGGTATGTTAACTTAAAATGCCACAGACACAATCCCTCTTGATTTGAGAAATCTTTTTGCATTTATTTTTTTTTTCATCCATCTCAACTAGCAAACAGGTTTTGAATTGTGAATGACTCCTGAAGTATAATTATTACCATCAGAACATCCAGGCATCTTCACGAATTAATGCAACATTATTTGGCTCTCCTGAAGGAGAAAAAGTTGAGGAAAGAGAAGCAGCTAATTTCAGCTCCTAGTCTTCCACATACTATTCTTGGCATCATGTAACTTCAGCACCCTCTGTAAACAGAATTTCTGAACACACCAAGATGACAACAGGGAGAATCGAGATCTTGTGGCATTGTGGAATAATTGTATTTATCTGCTCCTTGTATTAAATACGTAATTTAGATATGTCCATGAGTTTGTCAATAATACTCAACATCCACTCTGAAAGGCTTTAAAATGTTTATTTTCCTTTCTCAGCAACAGCATCATCCCATCCCTTTTACCTCTGGGGTCTCACCTTCTGTTCTAGCCTTCTTTACTCCAGCAGACTCCATGTCTTCGAAGGATCTCTTTCGACTTGTCCCACCACTGAATGGATTGGGACCTGCATTTCGATTAACCCCATTTAAGGTGCCATTGCTATAGAAACGATTCAGGTGACAGTTCTGGAGGTTCAAGAGAAACTGAGCACATTCTTGGAAGCCCTGGGTATGTGCAAGGTCTGCTGCTGTCAGGCCACTGGCATTTCTCAAGCTGTACAATACAAAGAAACTGAATTACACTCATTCATCAAGCCAGCTTGCTGCTGCTGCTGCCCTTACTGACTATCTATCTGTTGGTGATGAGAGAAAACATACACTTAGCATATTTCCATTAAGAAATTAGTTATCAATCTTAGTTTTATAACTAACTTAACTTCTCGCACATATAGCTGGCTTCTAAGCAAAATTTGGGAGACAATACACTTTCAAATAAAATCAATATACTATGTGCCTTAAAAAAAAAAATCCTATTTAAACTTCTCAAAATGCTTTACTCTAAGACAGTCCAAAGTATCTGATCTTTACATAAACTTCAGACTAATTTAAGCCTTGAATTTTACCATCTTCTGCAGTTTATTCTGCAATCTATTGCTTTAACTTGAGCAAAAGATCAAATACTCAAAACAAACTTAACATGACTTGGCAATTGTTCATGGCATTCTGGTTTCTAAGGTAACAACAACAACATCACTGTTCTTCCTAATAATAAAATATATACATATATAGAAAAATATAGATAAAGATGATATACTTAGTTATGCTTTGCTTATACTTTTTTCCTGGTTTGTTTCTCATTTCAAAGTGTGTGACATCATAAGTGCTGGGACTTGCTTTGTTATTTCAACCAAGACCTTTCCATGCACGAGAGAACAGCACTGGATTTTGAATATTCTAATGAATCAAGGAGATTATATACAAAATCAGGTAGGACATGTAGAGATACAGAGGTTTAATTTGAAAGAGTGCTGTATCACATGCATTTACACAAACACACAGTATGTCTGTGCTTAGAAATAGGGTAACTTTGTAAGTAAGTGCATAAAAGTGGAGACAAGAGGGCTAGAAATGACAAAACTAGATTGTGAAGCGAAAGATGGCAATAAATCTTTGCTAAGTTTTTTCCGCCCTTCCAGACAGATGTAACTAGTCAGAAAACTGAATTTTTGTTTCTTGGTTTCAGTAGTTTAGACAATCCCACTACTTAAAAATCCAGAAACAGACCAGCCAACAGAATAAGAATTTGGAAGATTAATAGATTTGATTCTCTTGAAACTCATACCAAGTGGAAAACAACTCACTCCAGCTCATGCAAAGAAAACAAAGAAAAAAAGCACAGCTTTGCTTCCTAGATCATTGCAACTTATTTGCTATAAAAATGAGACTAAAATATCTTTAGAAACTATTACAGAAAGACTAATTCAATAAATGGATGCAGCTGGACTACATAAAATTTGGAAGAATTTGGTCAAAATACTACAGAATCAGAAAAATCATTAGGCTAGATCAGGGTAATTTCATTCCATACTACAGTCAACATTTACTTGGACTACTAGTGAAAATCCAGACAACAGCAGCCATGAGTGGTCTAGAAAAGACTTTAGAAGACTGAAAAACAGCCAAAAGAAATGAAATCTCAAGGTGGAGCTATTAGCTTTGAATACCTGGAAGATAGCTGCAAAGAGAATAATCTGTTCTGTGTGTCCAGTGCAGGCAGCATATGAATGGAATTAACACGAACAAAGGATATTTGAATCATAGAATCGTTTGGGTTGGAGAAGACCTTCAACATCATCGACTCCAACCATTAACCAGACAATGTCAAGCCCACCACTAAAACATGCCTCTAAGAACCTAAATATTTTAAACACCTTCAGGGATGGTGACTCAACTACCTCCCTGGGCAGCCTGTTCCAATGCCTGACAACCCTTTCAGTGAAGCTTGTTGCTTGGGAGAAGAGACCAACAGGTCTTAAGAGTTAGATGTTAGGGGAAAGTTTTGGAGTAAAAAGGTTTCTGATCTCTAGAGGGTTCTCTACCTCCTCTTAAGAGCAGATTATGATTTCAGAAGTTCTGCAAAATATAGTCAATCCTTTCCCATGCTGACCTGAATAGCCTGTCGAGGTCCCTGCTAACCAACATTCAATACTCTTTTAGTAGTTCTCATTTACTTGTGTAGTAGCACGTGGACGTAACACAAGGCAACTACAATTTAAGAAACAGAAATTTGAACATACTCACTTTGGACAAAAAGAATTGCTCAGTTCTCTGAAATCTGTTTTAAATTTGAAAGCACCAAAAGGACAGTAAAAGAAATCTCAACAAGACCAAATCAAACTTACAGAAAGATAAAAATGACAATATGGTGTTGACTGATTACCTAATTTAATAAAACTTCAAAGAGTAAGTAATTCTATCACTTACCAAATACTACTGAACAATACCTTTTCTTTGAAAAATGGACTACAAGACAGACTATACTTAAGTCAGCATTTCTCAAAGGAATGGCAATATAATTTGCCAGAGGCATTTGTAGATGTACAAACTAAGAGGCAAGTGTGTAAGGCCACATGACCAAACTATGGGAAAGAAATGTTACGTTTCCCAGAAACAAAAATGAATTACCTTTATATTAGTGTTTGCCAGATTTTAAAATGTAATGACCTTTGGTATTTTTAGATCTGTCCCCATAGCACCTCTTCCTGAACAGCTTACTATTAACAGGTAGACAAAGACGTACTTGTTCTACAGGAGTATTTTGGAAGTACTGAAGAGTTTTTCAAGGGACTCAAGCACACTGGGTGTAACATGCTTGCTTCTGAAAGTTTAGAAACATCTCTCTTAAAAATCTAGTATGAATTTAGCCTACCAATTTCAACTGAACTTCCTGTGTTCAGAAGTTAATAATGACAAAAGAGAGGGAAGAAAGTTAAATAAAAGGACATTACAGGATCTAGATGACTCTAGAAACTGGCTGGCCAACTGCTACAGAAGAGAACACAACTGTTAAGTTCTCCCTGCTCCCTCCCACTGGAACACCAATTTTCTTTAGCCGATTCTTCTAGCCTTCTCTACAGGGAAAATCTGGTAGTGGGAACACAAAAGGCAGCAAGATCCAGCTGTGCTATACTAGCTTATTGTAATAAAATGCAAGTAATCCAAGAAAAACCAGATAACTCAATTTGCAACATGCACAAAGTAGGAAGAAAATGCTTTTAATAGGTATGACAGAGTTTTACCAGACTGGAATAGTTTTATGTATTTCCAAACATGTAGAAATACTGCCATCATTGTGGACAATTCTGAGTGCCTAACAGAAAAATGCAGTCTTATACAGTCCTTCTGGAAACCCTAAAGTGGTGTACTTGAATGAATTAAAAAGCCAGGGCACCTACTAGACCATTCTTTAAAAGCATCAATCCAGACTTGGAGTGGTACTACCCTGTCACAGCAGCAGTGACAAGGAACTGGGAACTCGTGCGTAGCTGCACCCGCAGTGCATGGTCGACCTCAAATGCTGCCAATGTCTGAACATGAAGCAGCAACCTCAGCTTAGCCCACGAGTCAAGAATATAAAAACCATCACTGTTAACAGACTTCCTTATAGGAATGAAAGCAGAAATGGTTCACTGGCCCAACTACACATAAGAGGAGTTCCGTCTCTTAAGAGTAATCCCTATGACAGTCCTTGGTTATGAGCTGCAATTATATGTAAAATGATTATCAAGGGAAAAGAAAAAGGAGCAGTAACTGAAGATTCATTTGGCTATTAAGTAGACTACATTATGGTATGGACTGCAAAAATCAACAAGCAAGGAACTCAGAGAGGTAATCACTAAAGTAAATTTTCAATTACTTCCATTGTCAGAGATGTACCCTGAAAGGTATTTATCTTCATTTCTCATAGCTGCCTACATAAAGGAAATTTCCTGCTGGTTTTGCGGGTGTTTTTTCCTTCTCTCTTTTTTTCTTTCCCTCAATAAAGATGCAGAACTTAAAAGACAAGCTTATTTTCTTTTTCAGGGTTTTTCCTCTAAGCTAGGCTACCTAACTGAAACAGGACTAGGCAAAGAACAAGACTGGTATTTTTCAAAGATGGCCTTATGAAGGTAGAAGCTACCAGCAAGGAAGGTATGGAAAGATCTAAGAAAGCTGTATTAAAGAAAATCAAGCTAAGCCTTGAAAAGTTACATGCATTTTATGATCAGTCAGCCTTTTATTAAATAGTATTCATTGACTTGGTGCAGTATTTTCTAAAGGCTGGCCTAGTTACTGTCAAAATAGACAGCTGTGCTCCAAAAATGTAATTCTCTCTCTCTCCAGTGGGGGGGGGGGGGGGGCCCAATAAATAAGGGTCAAAAACTGAAGACATCTCTGAAGGTCATCAGTCCAGCTACAGAACAGGAAGAAAAATCAAAGAAAGGACACTGAAAACTAAAGCTCCAAAAATATAATTCCCTTTTTGGCACCTACTACTCCAGACAGGAACACATAGGAAGGCTTGAACTGATGAACAGGAGAAAAATTCCTTACTCAACCTTGCCCAGGATTAAACGCAGTTTCGGTAAGTGGTCAGAAAGTCAATTCACTTGCTGCTTAGAAAACACATACCTTGCAACATTTAAAGCAATTCAAGTATTTGAAACATGAATGACTCCTGTTAAGATCCTTTCACTTAGCACGATTTTGTTACTGTATATTTTATTCATTATTTCAATGTAATTCTTATTACTAGAAACAAATTGGAATAATGAAGCATGATATTATTTAGCCTCAGCCTTCTTGTAGGCTAAAATCCAGGAAGGATACTGACGTATTGTTTTTCTTGAAGAACAGAAGCATGAGATGCTAACTCCAAAGCAAAAGACGACAGACAAGTGTAATCGGAAAGATATATTTTCGTATTTTAAAGTTATTCTAAATAGAAAAAAAAAAATCCATAAGAAAAGTTGAGGAAAGTCCGGATATCAATAAGCAATCTTGAAGTTCCTTGACTGATGATATTTAACAGTTGAATTGTTCTGTAGTGACAAGTCTTTTATAAACAAACTCAAAATGTGCACTATTATATTAAGAGTTAAATCTGACTTTTTACGTACATTTATTCACACGACTTCTACAGTGCTTAAAGCAGCGTTCTTACACCACACTTTTCTTCTTCCATCAAGTGATGTCCACCGGCAGTCTTCAAAACTGACTAATCTTGTCATGAAGAGGACTTTTTAAAAATCTGGTTTTCTCCTTTGGTTGACATCACCAGAACTCCCACTTTAAAAGCCCAGTTTATCTGAGAGTCCTGGTACCGAATTAAAGCAGCTATAAATAGGACACTGATGAAGTAGATGTTTACATTTCCTTCTGAAAGGCTTTAAAAATGCTGTCTCTGACTTTAATTAAATTCTTGTTCAAAACCAGAGATAAATATGCTATAAGACCAAACCGGATTGGTGTACAGAAACATGAAGTTAACTTTCAGTTTAGCTTTAGTTTAGGAGGTTGTTTTTATTATTTCAAGCTAACCACAATTTGCTGTCACAAGAAGTTCACTAAAGGAAGGAAAATCTGAGGCAAGCTCTCAAAAAATATGCAAGACATTACCACTATGATTAAGTTACAGAAAGAAAAAAAAAAAAAAAACACACACACCACCATAAAAACCCACAAATAAAACAAAACATAGAATTGTTTAAATATAGCTACCTTTGTGTAAGATAGATTTACTTCAAGGTAACTTACAAAATTTACTCTTAGAAGGATCTGTAGAAAGAAAAGATAATGACTTGTGCTTCTTACAGTGAATTATAAATTAAACTGAATTAAGTTGGAAAGAACTTGATTTTAAGTTGTTTCAATTGTTCATATTTTTTATACTCATTGGAGGAAAAAGCAAGTACATTTCTATGTGTCTTTAACATAGAAATACATTTGAAATACACTGTTTTCCACTTATAATGTCACATACCTTGAAAAACAAAACAAATGTTTGCTACAAAAAGTCAACAGTAAATCTTTTTGAAAAAAACATTCATATATGCAAAAAATTCCCTAAATGTTTAATTTTAAATAGTGATTACATTGCCTAGAGCTTACTGTGCTTTTGTTAATGCCATGCGACAATCTAAGAAAATAAACCACAGTTTTCGTATATCAATGTAATATCTGTTAAAAAATACTGATCTCAACTTATCTATTGTTAGTTTACAAATAAAAATGTAGATACATGTAAATTAGGGTAAGCAAAGCATGCAAATCTATAGATTCTATATCTGAATTCCTAGATTAGCATTAAAACCAATCACCGCAACAAATACCTCAACAGTATGCCTTGTGTGCAGAAAGGAAGCGATACTGAACATTCAATGCCACAACTGTAAGGTTTTCGGAGAAGCACCTGTGGCAGTTTCAGCAGTTTCTATATGGAATGCTCCCCCTTTCTAGGATTACTTGAAAAAATCAAGTCAATTCGAATTACGTAGCTGTAAAACATTGACATGTGTAGTTTTCACAGTTTCAGAATCTTCTGTTTGATTTAAAAGGGCAATGGTGCATAAACAGGAAACTTATATCATAAGGGATCACATATTTGCAGGCAACATTAAGATTAAAAGTTACATTAACATACATAAAGTGCTGTAGCACATTATTCAATATGTAAGCCATTATCATGTGACCACCTTAACAACAAGAAATTAAGCCTTTTATGCTTTTAAAGCATTATTACTTTCATCCTGAAACGAATCTGTCAGTTCTTCACTGAAATTTATATAGAATGGATTAAAATTACCGGTCAACTCATGGCTTCAATTACTTTAAATTTGGTAGGCTGTACCTCAAAAGAATTAGTAACTATTCCTATACAAAAATTAGCAGATACAAGGATTAAAACAAAACAAAAGAAGAAAGAGAAAAAAAGATCAGAACACTAAAATGCTCACAGTGAGAAAAAAACGTTGCCTATACAAACATCAGTATACTAGTCTAAAATTTCTAAAGCAAAATGATTTTTAAACACTAGACTTTAAGTGTTTTAACCCTTTGGTGTCCAAATACAAAAGCTGTGAAATAGTTTCAAACTTTTTTTTCAGATACCAAGAAAGAAATGTTCTTAACTAAATAGACGTGTGTCACTGCTGGGGACAGCTATAAAAATTCATACTAGAATTACATACTGGGCATCTACAAAAGCACAAAGTTGGTGCCACGTTTTTATTTCACAACAAAACATATGGCAGCTGAAATGATTGTAGACTTTTAAAAACAATGGTAGAGTTTCTCAGAACATTCTCCAAAATCGTAACAAGATGAATATCCTGGAAAGAAGGAAGCTCTTCTCTGTGAAGCCACTTTTTTCCACATCAAAATCAAGGTTCACTACAAATGATGCAGCTCTAATCAGCTCCTACACACTTCAACTCAGGACTGAACAAATGCTAGCAGAAGAATTCATTAACCATGGTAGGCAACATTAGAATTACTAAAAGCATCACGATGAGGTGGTGATTTGTTGTTGTATCTGCATTTCAATTTATGTGCTTTAAGAAGACCTCAAACAGTAGACTGATTTTTTAATATCTCTTGTAAAAACAATTCACATTTCCAAGTAAACTTTTGCCTGAACAACATAGGCCTGACTTTGCCTGGTATCAGCAATCAACAATATTTTAAAATTCATATCCCATTATGTAAGAAGTGATTGTTAAACAAAATTCATAAAAGGAAGGTATGAAAGACACTGGTAACTCTTAAAGCAACAGTCTGATTACAATACAGCATAATGCAAAAGACCTTCCCAATTAAAATGAAAATAAATATTTCCCAGATCACGAGCAAAAATGAACTCCAAATAAGCATCTTTTTGAACTTAAAGTGGCTGTAATACTAAGACAATGTAAGAGTTACCTAGCCAGCCAGCTTCATGAAAATGAGAACCATCATTGCTGCTGCTATCAAGTTTCTAGAAACAGACCAGGAATTGTAGATAAAATTGCTTCCAATGAGGAAAGCTTTATGGAAGGCTATTAAGGAAAGTTTCAGTGCAAACTCTCTTGAAAAGATAAACAGCCTTACAATGCAGATTCTGTCAAGATGCCTCTAGCAACAAACAAAATTACATTATTTCTCCTCAACATGCCAACTGAAAACCAATTATAGACCAGAACAGGAAAAACTAAGATGGGAAGCTTCTCTCAAATGTGCCAAACATGGAAGAAACTTCAAGAGATTTAGAACAAAAAGCATGGACACAGAGCTTAGAAATAAAACTAAAGAGGTAAATGAATTTTAAAATATTTTTGTGTGAAAAAGAGGGGGGAAAAAAATCAAGGACTAAAGGTATTAGATGGAATCACTATTTTCCTGTAATAGGCATGGAGAGGGAGACTGTCAAACTACAGAAAATTATTTTTTGTGACAAAAATAACTTGATGCTCTTCCTCAAGCAGACAGAGGATCTTTTGGATTAAGAAACTGCTGAAGTGCACAAAACCAATTTAAATGAGCTTCGCAAGAGAGTTTTTTCAACTTAGATTTTCCTCCATTTAAAAGAAAAAAATATCTACCGTTTATGAGCAATATCAAGCAAAATACCAAGAAAACAAGCTGAAACAGAAGAGCAACATCTTCCCTAAGATACACCTGCCAAAAGATCCTCCAGGGTTTGTTAAGTGTCTGTGCAAAGAGATACATCTTGTCACCTGTAGCACTTGACAGACATTAGAAAACTTCTCTGACCAACCTGAACAAGTTCTAGGCCATTCCACAACTGCCCGGCAGCTTTTGTCCAGGTTCAAAGGTACTAGCTGAACTACCATCAGCTTTACTTAAAAGACACAAACTAGAAGAGCAAATGAAATCCAAATCAACACAGCAGAAGTTAAAGCAAATACGTTGCAATTAGCAATTCTTTCATCGCATATCCAGTCAAAAAGTATCAGCAGATCAAGCACAGCACCCATACAGATCATCACCACCACCAATGTCTGGACTAACCATCAGAACTAATCAGACTATTGTATTTGGGAATATACTACACCCTTGTTTTTTCTACTGCATCTAACTTGTGCTCTGGCCAAGTTCCACTTCGTAACACTTGGGTTCTCCACCTGACTTAACCACATCTAGGTTTTCATTGCCAGTAATAGCTTCTTACAGAAAAAAAACAACCTGATAGGAAGCACAGTGAACATTAGCACAGTATCATAGCCTGTTTTCCCCAAAGTAAGACAGGATCTTATATTAATTTTTGCTCCAAAACTTTTTACTTTTTTACATGTATAGCTGCCTGGGCACTATTTAAATTGACTTTTTTTATTCATTGTAACTAGGGCTTATTTTTGGAGTAGGGCTTATATTTCGAGTATCCTTAAAAATCCTGAAAAATCATACTAGGGTTTATTTTCAGGGAAAGAGGGTACATGAAGGCAGATCACTCCCAACAAAAAAATTCTAACATTCCTGTCAGAAATCTGGGCTATCTTCATTTAAAAATCTTGGTAATATTTCCGTGTTCTTTATCCAGCTCTTTTGGACTGACAAAAAGCTGAGAAACCAGTGCTATAAATCACAAGGGCTTGTCACTAATGAATAAGGTCCCCTATGAAGCTGACCCATATCCTGTGAACTTCCTTTATGTCCCAGAAAGGTCACAAAATATCATTGCTTTAATAAAAGATTTAACTTTATTCATAAAAAGTACAACCTCCCACATGCTCTCTCTTTCTGAACTGATGTCAGTAACTACTGTTGTTATTCCATCCCCACTAAGAATAATCTACCTTCAAACCAAACTGGAGTTCAGTGGTAGGAGTTTGCCTCAGCTTCCTCCAACTATTCAGAACAGCTGGAACAGAAAACTACCCTTTTCCATCCTGGTTTACTATAAGACTGAGCCTCTCTCTTCCACCTTTTGATTTATCAATTATCCGCATTTGTGTTCTGCTTCAGTATTTTCAAATCTTTCCTTGAGACTAAATCCAAATTACTGCCTCACTTCATGGTCACAGCCTCCTACAAACCATGTTAAGTTATTCTACAAGGATGGCAATCAAGTGTGAAACCAAACACAGAAGAAATTAGCAAGCTTTACTTGTAATTATTTTGCAGGAGAATTACAGTTTCACCACTGAAATGTACAAAACACTTTGACTTTGCCTCTCCATAAGAATTTACATAAGGCAGGAAAGGAAGAATCAACTCCAGCACCCGTGGCCTCCAGACTGCAGAATGGTCACTATGAGACTACAGTGACAGCCCTTAAAATGCTTGTTATATAATGATAAAATGTTTGTTGCATACAATGAAAGAAGAACAGCCACATCTTTTCCTCAACTATACTGCAATTAATTATGCAACAACAGTAATTAATCCAGCACTTTAACTGCTATCAGGAGAGCAGACAATCAGGTTTGCAAAAAGAATCATGTATGAAGTGGTCTGAGTTTGAAAAGTACCAAACAGAGTATTAATGTACTAATTAACAGATAAGCTGCACACTATTGAACAAGCACCTAAATCCTATTCCTAAACAAATAATCAGTAAGAACCTAACCTCATCTTGAGAATAATGCTTTAATGACCGTAAGAAAATAGGATGTTGGTTTTTTCTGCTGGATCAATGGAGTACTACAGCCTCTAAAGTGAAAAGATGACATAGTAATGGCACTTCACAAGTACATTAACACCAGAAATGGACTGCACTCAATATTAGAAGTTTGGTAGTTAAAGTTCGCTAGGTAAGAAAAAGCAGCAATGTTAGTCTACAAGAATCTGCTAAGATTTTAAGAAGGCAGGAAGAAATGCAGAAACTAATGGAGATCTCTGAACTCTGAGACCATCAAAAGAACAGGTCATATCAGTTTCCCCTCCAGACTAAAAAGGAACGGAGGGCTTAGGACACAAAGCAATGGCTGATTTCTGTGTTATCGTCGTTAAAACTACATATCGCTCTTCTGCCTCGTCACTAAAGGTGACTGAATTTCACAAAGTCAAGAAGTCTGAAAAATACAAATGAGAAGAACAAAAGCTGAGATATCATAGGAGTGGTCAGAATTAAAACATGAAACAGACTTCAAACAGAAATGTATTACCATGCATTTCACAAAGGGCTAATCCAGCAGTACTAGAAAACTTCACATTGAACAGATTTACGTTATAGAAGATGGAGAACAGTTGTAAAGAAGATATTAATGATGCAAAGAAGAATTAAAATTAAGCCACTGCCAAAGAATGACAATGAAGTTTTTATGGAAAAACTATATACCAGAGATAGGACATTTCTGGCATTATAGGAAGAACGAATTTACGCATACAAATGTATGCAAGACAGCTTTAATGAGAAAGCGGCTGAAGCGTCTGCCTAAACCAGATCAACATCATGATATGAATCTGTCATCTGGCAGAAACAGATGCATTGGTATATTTATCCCAGCATGTCAGTTATTCTCCCCAAACCTGGAGATCAGAGCGCAAGAAACTAGAAAGGAAAGTATCTCTTCGGGGTCTTGCAGCATCCCACTGCAGCATACAAACCAGTTTTTCAAAAAGCCTTAGGATTTCTGGCAGGGAAATAAAAAGCTTTCCTGGGCTACTATTCAAGCATGTTGATAACGAAACTATGAAGCAAACAAGGACTTGTGTTCAACTGGATGGATGTGTTACCAAGCCGCATCCGTCCCACATGTTCCGCTTTATCTCAGGATAATAGCGTTTGAAAATTCTCTCCTAGCTTTAAATAGAGTCACTAAAGAACACACAACTGTTCAAGTGACAGTTGCAGGAAGAAATTTTTTTATTCAGAAATAAGTGGACATAATATACAGGTGAATTGCAAAAAAACAGGTATAAAGCTGGAAGAAGTTCAAATCACTATAATTAACAGCTGCATCTGCTCATTATCATTTTTTTAGTTCAAGTGTCTTGTGTTTGTAGCTGAATTTTATATTTATGTATATGCTGTGATGCAGTCTATGTAACTATATTAATACCCAGCATTTCACAAAATAGTGTAAAAGAGCAAAACAAAACATGGCACCAAGAAGGCTTTTCCTCCATAAAGAGCTGCGGACACTTGTTTGTCATCATGATAAATAATACACAATTAACCACACAGAAATTGCATAATTATGCTTTTTAGTGAAAATCCAGCAGTTATTATGGATACTTTAAAAAGGTACTATCCACATTAAAAAGTCAGTTACACAGCAAACCTTTTCACCCATATGAGGACATTGTGACCACCTGCTTCCCCCTCTTCAAGGGTCCATGAATACCATAGTTAGTGGAGCAACCATTTTTATGGCTGTAGGACATACTGTGCACAGAATATGCTTCAGCTAAAATGAGAAGGTAAATACCACAAAAAAATCAAAATATTTTCACTAGGGTACAGTAATTATTTTTTAATATTATTAAAAATTTACACAGGAATAGAGACCCAAATTCTCTCTCATCAATTAGGAAAACAATGCAACAACTTCATGAAATTTAGAGACTGCAACATGCTGTATTTCTCTGTAAAAAACAATACACTAACAAGCCTGAAATAAAGTAAACTACAACAATTCAAGTGAGGCAATTTTATTCCAACTAAAATTCTTACTTTTATCCTACTGGACTACTGTCAATATGCTTTGGCTTCCAATATAACCAAAGGAGTGAATCAAGTAGAAATACTGTAAACACTGATATCAAAAAGATTACACTAGGCCAAGTTACTTCATTTTAACAATAATTTTTCCATAATCACTCATTACTAAAAAAAACATTTCTTGCAATATTACACTACTGATTACTAGTGTTTGTGTAATAATGAAATCTTAACATCCCTGTTCTACTTTCTGTTAAAAACTAGGGATGGTGCAATACTTGATGCATATTATGAAGATCAGGTATAAGCAGTATATTTCACTATTTGCAGTCACAAGGGATATTCTCTGCGTCTTTGCGTAACTAGATTTTGATACCATAACTGTATGAAGAAAAAAATTCGATTAGAAGATCTAATCTCCATAAAATGGCCCTATTCACCATCAGTACAGATCAGCACTTTAGTTCTAGTTAGTGCTTAGTTCTGTATTTAATAAAATTCTTACCTTGGTCATATATAGTCAATTATAATTTCAGTTAATATATACAAATTAGAATTCAAGTATATGGATAAAATCTCTCTCCTTTTCTTCTAACTGAAGCCATAAAATAAAGGAGTCAATTTTTGGAGCATCTAGATTTTCAAGATGTTACAAAAATCAGGAAATCAACATTAGAGATATAGGGCCAGTTTTCAAACCCAGATATCTCAAAATTAATCAATGTTAAAAGCACATACACGGATTTGGCCTAATTTAACATAATGAGCCTGGAGACTAGATTCTATGAGAGAAAAAACGTTCACCTTCATCAGTTAATAGCTCGCTCTCTCAGGTGATAGGACCAAGTCCTTATACTCTAAATGATTAAAGATGGGTTGCTCCACCAGCCTATTGCATTTGCATCCCTGATTTTACCACTTCCTGGATAGGATTTGATATTTCATTACCTATAGAACTTGTGAGAAGTCTATCCTACTGAAACAGAGGTGGAATTCTAAGTTAGAAAGCCGACAATTCAAATTATTTCCTGTTGACTGAAACTGCTACAAACCTACGCTACTTCTGCTGTAAATAGCTTTGGTCAAAGGCAGATACCACTCTCCCTGTTTTACAGAAATGTTTTGCCTATGTCTTGCAAAGACAATGTTTAAAAAGCATAATTTTAGTTCTGCAAGTAAAGTTGCAACCACATCTCGAACCTCAGCTACTCCACTATTTATTTTTAAAGTCCTATGGATGTAAACACGTCCTGTTCTTTACATCTGACTCTTAATTCATTTCACATTGTTTATGCAGATCTACAACTTCTATTTTGATTGGATACTTTGTAAAAATCAAAAGATTACATACTAATTGATGATGATAATTAAGGTTTGCTCAATTCCACAGTAAATTTAAATCCAAGTTTATCTTAAGATATCTGAAAGTGAGTGCAAAATGGGAATTTATAAATTTAAGACTGATTTAATGAACCTGTCAGTAACTGACTGAGACAGCTGCATAAATTATTTCAGTATCATTTTTCTATGAAGTAATCTCTTCATATAAAGCAATCTGTTCTATTACTAGTAACTTAAAAGGTACTATATTTCCTGAATATGATACCATTGAAAAGGGTTAAATGTAGATTTATCAGGGCAGCATTACAAAAACAGTAAGATGGAAACCAAAGGGTAAAACAAGAAATTAACTACATGACTCTTATTTCATTTACAACTTTAAAGTTTCATATTGCAGATTAAAATACAGTAACTAGTTACCATTTAAGATAATAAGGCTAGTTCTAATTGAAACAAATTGCTAAAGTATTTACATTATTATAAGCCATAGAGCTTATACTCAACATTTCTAGGTGAAAACTGCATCCATTTTGTCCATGCTGTAAGTTGCAAAAGTTTGTGAGATTTTCTGAATGTTTTTGCAGTACATAAACCTTTAAAGAAAAAAGTTAACAGGGCAAATACACAATATACTAACAAACAGTAATAAACTAACTGTGAAGAGTGTGTGAGATGCTCTTTTGCACATAGTGTTGCTTTTGCATTGTTGTCTACATTTATTCACCAGTGCCAGGTATAAATTTGTTGTAAAAAAATAAATGCTAGATAAAGTGTACAATTTGGGGTCATCTGGCAGAAGTGTGATAAATATTTTAATACATCAGATACAAATGCAATACTAATGTAGTGCACTGGTATTAAGTAAAATAAACTTTATTACTAGACATGCCAAACATCTTGGGCTTCATTACAACTGAACATGTCTAGCTGTCTTTTAATCAGGTGTCTGCTGTTTTGACTTTTCTTTCTCACATTAGTATCTATGTTTACTGGTCTAAGTTAGTTAGTCAAACACACAACAATCAACAACAAAAAAATACCTCACTTACTCTATTTGTGCACCATGAGCCACAAGGGCACTTATGGAATCCATACTACCAGACCGTGCTGCTTTATGAATAGGAGTTTCACCAACATAATCCTGTAAAGACAAACTACATTTTGTCAAGCATAATCTTCATAAAAATCAACATCTTATTCTTATATTAGTCACTTTAATTAAGAAAGCAGATATATAAAAGCAGCATTTATTAGCTAGCAAACGCATCAGGTACTTTATTATTATTTTAAAGTCTGCAGTAGGCTGTCATGTACATTAGGTATTTAGCAAGAAATAATGCTAAGGGCATCTAACTCAGGAGGTAAGCCTTATGCAATACCTAGGCAATCAAGTCATATTCAGCAAAACTTGTTAAGAAAACCCCACAACTCATACCACTGTAATGAGTTACTCTAACACCTTTATTTCCCAGCACTTTTATTTCCCGCTATGTTGGCCTGAGCAAGCCATGAATTCAGAAGCAGTTGGCCGAGTCTGTGGGACTACACCGCTTTCAGATCTTGCTGACACATGTTGCTAGACTGCACCAGAAATACCCACCAGGTGAGCAGTATGTGCATGTAACTCTATTGTAACAGCAGTACGCCCAGAGTTCACAGGACAGGCCAGATCTCTCCTGAGACATACGCAATGACTCAGGTCCTATACACTTTTCTGACTAACTCTATCCATTTACATTCCATTATTGTTAACCAGCACATCCAATCATTTAATCTTTCCGTATTATGTGCAAACATACTGGGAGTAGCGTATTATTCAGGCAACTCCTCTCTACAAGCTATCTTCACAGATAACAGGGAGAATCTACAGCAGTTTTACAGATGCAACTGGCAAGCAGCATGTAAATGCCATGCATCGTCACCTACAAGCTGCAGATGAAATTCAGTACTTGCAATTAACCGTCAGTACTAAGAACCACAGAGGAGAATCTGTAATGAAATACGGCTTTGAAGTAGCAAGTAAATGTTCGGTTACTTGTTTATTATAATTGTCATAGTCCTCAACATTTTCAATGCATGGCAAGTTTGGGGTTTTTTTCCCCTTTCTTCCCCATCCTCTTTTTCTCTCCAAATTTTTGACAGACTTCACTTGCATGCTCCACTGCTATTAAACCTGCTCTACCTGTATGTGCCTCATTTTTGCTTCCTCATGACTTTTATTAAAATATCAACACTGGCAACTGAAGTAACACAGCACCTTTACTGAGTTGCCAGTCTTCACACGTAATGGTGTTTGCACCTAACAGTACTGGTTACACTAACTCTATTTGAAATGCAAATATGTTCAAAATACGATCATACTACCATCTTGATAGATAGGAGGTAACGAGTGTTTTAAGTTGCCTGCCAAGCTTCTGAGAAATTAAATCACATCTTTTAGACCATGTAAATATAACTTGAAGATGAATTTTGGATTATGTGTTATATACTCTCAATTTTCTGCTTGCCAATTTTATTTCATGGTAAAATATTTTTATAACAAGTTACAAATTCACTGAGAGTAAGCCAGTTTACCAGTGCTTAAGACATATATTCAGCCAGTGAACCACCTAATACCTCCAGCAAGGAACAATAACGGTATCAGACAGACCTTCTCATAAACTAAGGAAAACTGCTGAGGCTGACACAAAGTTTGGAGACAGAAAAGAGTAGAAACTCCTTGGAGTCCTTAGTGATTAGAAAATGGCTATACAGCCCTTCTTCCAAAATGGCTGTCTGTAGCTGATGAATAGAAGACTCTTCCAATGAAGTTTATATAATTTCTCATAACTATTCTTGAAGTTACAAGAGGTTTTTAACAGACCACGTAATTTTTTTAACCATCAAAATGTAAATTCATTTGGCACTACTTTATCCAGAAGATTCTCTGCATAGTGTCATACATATTCCCATGATGGAAGCTGTCTTCAATTCATCATTTTGTTACTGTTTCCTTTCCCCAAGCCTTTTGTTAATGAGGTAAACGTGTAGAAAAGAAATAATATGCCTCCTTCATTCAGCATTAGTATTTACAGACCCAACCTAATTTAAAACATAATCATTCAATATAAAGTTCCGTTTAGGGAAAGTTAGTTCAACTAGCCATGCATATGATAAAGATGACAAAAATCTTTACTAGCCCCATAAACCTAGCATGTTGTCCATAATAAATCTAGATAATTATGAAGTCCTGCTGGGGGGAAATGCTAGAAGGATGAAAAAAGACCTTTGCAAAAGGACTCCTCGCTACTGCATTATAAGAACAAGCCAAGCTTAGAGCAGCTAACAATCCTGCCACCAACCACCAGGAAAACGTTAGTATCTCAGAAGAGAATTTAAGTCCTGAGAAGGGTTTATTTAAACCACTTGCCCGAAGAAGGTGTCTCTTCTCTAAAACTAAGGAATTGAGAAAGTACTTAAGAGAACGACAGAATATACAAATTTAGATTTTTATAGCATTTGTTTTAATTACAGGACCTAAGCTTCAGTCATCACTAATGTTATCTTCTGTTGAAGTTCTCCTATGGGACCAAATCTATTTGCACTGAAATAGTTTCTGAAATAGTCTCCTAGCTCTACAAAGAATAAAGTCTCTCTGGGCTATAAACTAGATTGAAAAAAAATCTCCCAACGAAAAATGGATTTAAAGTGCATTTTTCAACACATCCAAAAATCACGCATACAGAGAAAAATGAAATACTCTACGAACCTCAGAACAATTCTATTTCGATTCAAGAATTTGATTGGACAGCACCAAAGAGAAAGAGTGATAACACAGAGGTTTTTCCAAGAAGTTTCTGAAAACTGCCTGGAGTCCTATGCTAGCACATTTTCATGCATAAGACACCTCCTCCCTATCTCTTTTTGGTCACAGTGAGCACACTAAGTTATTTTGAGTGGGCTCTACAAATTCCTAAATATCTTTGGTAATATCTCATAGCCCTTCTAATTGTCCACAGTTCCCATGTGCTTCGGTTTGACATAATCCCTTCTGCAGTAACATTCCAGGAAGGGAAATGCCAATAACTTGCACTGGCCTTTCATATCCAGAGCAGAACTTTTCAGGGTCCCGTTTACCCTTCTGATGTAACACTGCACCAAGAACCCAAACTTCTCTCACAATCCAGAAATCACATTGCAAATAAATGAGCAGCAAGAACAATTAAGTTTTATAAATTCAGCATTCAAAATAACACAAGTTTGTTGCTTCTGTGGAGACCAAGTATTTTGTGTACAGTGCTCCTGAAGAGATGACAAAAAGAGCCACAGGGCATCATAGGCACATTTATTTTTTGCAATTCGCTGCCACTGTCAAACGTCTTCCTTCCCTTGGAGGAGCACAACTAACCTTTTGCAAAGACAAGGGCAGTCTTCTCTAGCTTGAGGCCATGACTAGATTACCTTTGACTTCTATTTCATTTTAATGAGCAAGTATCTAGCTTCCTTCCTTACCCTCTTTTTATTTATGTGGCTGAAGAGACTTTTGCTTTTTTGGCTTAAATTTTCTCAGTAAATCTATCTCAGCTAGATTGACCAGTTTGCATTTACTCACTATACCGCTTAACCTCAAAAGACATTTCCTCTACTGATTAAATATTTTACTCAAACTCCCTGCTAATTCCCAGGCCTCTTTTAGATCTGTTATTTTTTTGGTTGTCTAAACAAATTAACAAATTTTTTACTCTATTTTCCCCTCTTTCATTTGGCGATCCAAATTTCTGTTGGCTTTAGGATCTTCCAGTTGAACTTAGAACAAATTTCCCATTTTGTTCTCCAAGTCCCTGGAAAGGATTCAGATAATTTCAGTCACTGTTACCTTTACAACCCTGTCTTTTTTTTTTTTTTTTTAAAAAAAAAAAAAAAAGTACTTACCTGTAAATGTTTCTTCTTAAAACAAAAAAACCCCCATGCACATTTACACTGAAGGCTTTTAACTACATGTACTGGTTTTGGCTGAGATAGGTTTTTTTCATACTAGCTGGTATAGTGCTATGTTTTGGATTTGTGACCAAAACAGTGTTGATAATACATCAATATCCCATACCATATCACATCATGCTCAGCAAGAAAAGCTGGAGCAGGGAGGGAGTGGAGTTTACCAGGGCTGTCATTGCCTGGGGACTGGCTGGGCATCGGTCAGCTAGTAGTGAGCAACTGAAGGATTTTTTTTGTTGTTGTGGTATGGTGGTTTTAAATTTTACTTTTTAATTAGCACTTGATTTTCTTGGTTTTGTTTTTGTTTCCTTTACCTATTAAGCTGTCTTTATCTCAACCCACAAGTTTTCCCACTTTTCCGATTCTCTCTCTCGGTCCACTGCCGGGAAACAAGCAAGCAGCTGTGTGGTGTTTGGATGCCTACTAGGGTTAAACCACAACACTACGCACTCGAAAAATATTTCTAGTATAGCTATCTGACTAAGACACAAAAGTACTATTTTACCTGACAAGAAACATAAACTAACTCCATTCCTTAACTCAGGTGACTGAATTTCAAGTTCCATCAGCTGATCACATTTCCAAACGCTGTTCAGACTTCTTAAACCCAGCATCCTACCCTTTCTCAAAGCAAGAAGTAGAAGCTGGAGAATGTTGAGTATTTTGCCTCATTCTTTGGTAAAGATACTTTGAATTCACGATGGTTTCGCCTTCTGAATTTTGAGTACAGATGAGAACAAATGGAATATTTTTACCTGGATTTAGTCCAAATTGTTGTTTAAAATACAAAACTGGAACATACCAAAGGAATTAGTGTTTTCTTCTTCCCCAAAGGTATCAGTGTGTTCAGTTCTTGCTAGCATAAGTCATCTAACCCTCCTAAATTTATCTGCCATCACTGCCACATGATGGTAACTGGCTGGATGAAAAGTTAGAATCACCTGTAAGGACGCAGTATTTCTTACTCCTTCTCTTAAAAGACAGTCCACATTAAAACTTTTTTTGGCCAATAAATGCAGACAACATACAATAGAATGTTTAATAGGCTGAGGCTAGAGGGAAAATATATTTAAATGAAGTAATAGACTTTTTGATCAAAAAGTACTTTGCACTGTTACAGTGAACTATAGCAGGCGGTAGATGAGTGCAGGTCAAGTCATATTTTTTAAAAAAAAAACCAAACACACAAAACAAAACACACAGGACTTTCTGGAGTCCACCATTACTTGACTCTTCAGCTTCCTCCTGTGAATTTTTATGGTGATCCTGATGGACAAGAATTGCCCACTGATCAGAGAGACAGTTGTTTTTAGCCAGTACATATAGTTATATAAGGGGGCTGTCCATCACAATATATACACACAGAACTTATCTGGAGACAGCAAGGTACAGCTGGGACAAGCAGTTTGCAGCATTTGTCCTTCATTGCTGCTGCCTGAGAAACGTCCCGGGCAACTGTCACCAGCACAGAGATTTGCATTTTCAAGTTTTCCTAACCCTCAGGGAAGGCAGCATGGGCTACAATACAATACCTCAGGGCAGATATGACACAGCATGCATGCAAATTCTACTGAGTACCGGAGGTTTACGTTAAGACTGAGAGACTTGAGTGGATTCCTTTTCAGAAGCTATCCTTTTCTTTTTCCAGAGGTGATGGGTTAGTCTGTAGCCAATGACCAGGAGTCAGTTTGGAAGGAAAGTTTTACTAGTTTAAATATCAAGTATTCCCAGATCTTTCTCAGCATGTGTTTTGTATCCAGTGTCCATGGAACACTTGTCCTCACACAAGCATTAGCCAGTGACTATATCTGTTTGAAGCACAGCATCAGTCAGCGAGCTGGAAGGAATAAACAAAATACACATCAGGAAATAGTGCTCCAAAAGCTCAAAAGTGTGGGTGGAAGCCCTAGATGATCACCTGAAAGTGCCTGGAAGTTAAATAAGGAAACATGACCATTCACTAAGCAGTTCAAATCAGACGAGAATACTAGAATTTGACTGCAATTCAATAAACAGCTGGAAGGAACTGGGGAGAGCAAAGCATGCACTATGCTTTACACAGCCATGTATGAAACATCTCAAGTATCTGTGGGATGAGTTTGCTGCTGCAGGTATCACCAAGGCACACTGTCTAGCTTTCAGTGCTCATGCATGGGAAACCAGTGTGACTCACCAGTTGCATCTTAACAAAGAACTGATTTTTTTGTTTCTATTACCATTTTAATTAACCAGAGCTATCTTCTTATTTCATCATCAAACCAAATCTAAAGTACCTCTTCTTGTATGTTAAACTAATATTTTGTGGGGTCAAAAAAAAGTTATTACAATCAAGTGTAACTTGAGTCTACCGTTAACAACAGGGTTCCACAGTGTCAGCTCTTAGTACTATCTATATTAGTGTCCTTTGCCTGTCAATACTTTAATCTACAGGATACTATCACCACTATCTCATTTGAAAACTTGAGAACCACAGTACTCTTCCTCCTGTGGAGGACCACAGATCTATTATTTGGATTTGCACTAGTGAAAAAACATCAATTTTTAAATACTCCTGAGTCACTGGCTAGTCTTGGCGACTTCTTTAAGCTGGAACAAGTTTGCTGTCTACTTTTAACTGCATATTATACTGCCTTCTGCTTTCATTTAGAGTCATCTGCATGTTGCCCTCAGCCCACGGAGAGATCTCTCTGCATTCTTATCTTCTTTTGGAGGCTAGCTGCTACTGTCTTCTTTGCTATAACCTCACTCACTAGATGCAATTTTTCTTTCCCCCAATCACATTCCGGGACAGCAAGCTTGTTCTTCATTTCAGCCTCACTGTTCACTTCTTCTCTTTATCCTCATAGTTGGAAACTTTCATTCTTCTCATTCATTCATTTTCATTCATTCTTCTCTTCTCATTTAGCAGATACAGCAGATTGTAAATCTTTATTCTGTGCATGCCATGTTTCCTCTCTAATCACCGTTTCTTTACATTCTTACCTGGTCTCCAGATGCATTTATAGTTCTTGTATTTTCTCGTCTGAAGATTCTACTACTATGCAGTAATAACTTATTGCATAAGTTAGTTTTCTCAGGTATCAAGGAGAAGATGCGATCTATAGCCTCTGCATCCAGTCACCTTCATTGTTTATACAATTCTCCTGGTGTCTCACAGCTGTTCTCAATGCACCAGCCTTCTTTTCTGAAAACTCAACACAAACTTCCCCATTTCTTATTTTTGCATGGATTAAAAAAAAAAAAACACAACCAAACTCTAAAAATGCAAATGTTCAAGTTCTTCAGCAGACTTAGCTTAACTCTACCACATATAAAACAGTCTGACTGTTAAATATCTTAAGAAAAATATGATGCAAGATTTAACAGGCCAGACATTTTACAGATGCTGTGCTATACTACAGCTTTTAATAAATGCATATTCTGTAGTACTAATTACTCTCATAGATTATTATAAATAATAATTTTGAGTACTGTTATAAAGGCAAACATAACAGGTCCATTCAGTAATGCAAACACTCCTCCAAATGCATAATAGTTTTAAGCACTTGATTCTGTTACTGTACTGTACTAGTACAACAGTCCATTCTCTGCTAACAAATTATTATACACGCTCACAGTAAAAGTAATGGAAAATTATTTTAAAAAACCCATGCCTTCATTCTTTGTTAGTAAAATACATTTCTAATCTATTTGCATGAAGTTACTGAAAAAGCTTTAGAATTAATCTAAAAAGAAGCGTATGAAACCAGATGCACCTTAAAATAAACCATGGCAGACCTTACAAGTTAGATGTACAACTAAATCATGAAGTACCACAAAGGTCTCATGGTTCTGTAGGTAATGGTGAATCATTCAATTCTTAGAATATGTAATAAGCAAGGTGTTCCTCACTAGTTTTCTCTTTCCCCTAAAGAGGCATTACAATATCACAGTATTTGCTAATGCTGCCAACACCAGAGCAGCATACCATTTTCTTCAAGAAGCAGCAAGATGTCAATTCCTAAAACAAGTGTTCTCCAAACCTTTAGTGGCTTAAAGAACATTAATTAGTCCTATCTCTTCTATAATGAAAATGGTCTATAACTGACAATTAAATCATTTGACTTCAGTTGATGTTAAAAATGTATCTGTTTGTGAATGTAAGGATCATACATGTAGTAAAAAGGGACCAAGACACTCCTTCCAAAACTATACGCAGAGATGAAATATGTGTGAATCCATACCTGTTTGTTTATGTTGGCCCCCACTTGAATCAACCAATTCAGGCACTGTGGATGTCCTCCAAAAGCAGCAATGTGGGCTGGTGTTTGAGCAAAACGTGTTGTACTGGCATTTACAGAAGCTCCAGCTCTTACTAACTGCATTAGGCACTCCAGCTTTAAAGACATGAGGGAATAAAACCAAAGATGTTACACAGATGTGTTATGACAATTAGCATGTGCTAAATAAATAAATGCATAAAACCTAAAAAATTAAACTTACCAGTGAAACTACATGGATGGAAAACAAGAGAGAATATTAGGATTTTCCCCCTTCTCCTTATATACTCCCTGCTCCTTTGGCCATAGGCCACACCTAAAAAGTACTTAGTTCTCATCCCCAAAACCGAATTCCAACATTTATTTTCAGGATGGCAGAAAAGAGGGCAGAAATATCTCAGAGCTGACTATGAGAGCTATTTGGTTCACTTTCCTTAGGGAGGAGAAAAAAAAAAAAAAAAATAGTTCTGATCCAGCAAAGCTACAAACGTGATACTAAACAGACATTACTAGATAATGTTTGCCAAAACAAGAGTGTTGTTAGGAGATACATGGATGTATTCTCAAGAGAGTTTAGAGCAGGGATGTCAAACTCATTTTCACCAGGGGCCACATCAGCCTCCTAAAATTACATTCAGCCCTTTGAAGGCAACCACGAGGCTGATGTGGGCCCCTGGCGAAAATGAGTTTGACACTCCTGGTTTAGAGGAAGGTACATCAGGAAAACACAAGAAATATATTAAATTTATTTAATGTTTTCTTAGAGTGACAGAAGCAGATTACTAATGAAAATGAACACTGTGAATACTATGCTAAATCTATAAAAGGAATAAATTATTTTCACCGTTTTCTTTTTATTACAGCTGAAGAGCTGTTAAAAGCAAAATAGGTTACATGTTCGTGGCAATAGCAAAGAAAACCTCTTTGTTTCGATAAACTGCATTATTTTGTCACACTATATTCTGACTTTTATTTTCCCATCATACTAAACAGAAGTGTCAGATATCCAGCTACTATTTTTAGATGTTCAAAACATGACATTTGTAGAAGCTAGGCAAACCACAGCTAGGATGACCTCAACTTTCAAAAACAGTCCAAAAAATGCTCCTTTCCTGTCACACAGTAACATTGTCTTTTTGTTGATAGGAAAAGGAATGCACTATGCTAAAATAAACAGTTTAGTCTAGGCTTCCATTTATTGTGGTTGGAAAACAAACACCACTGCACACACATGCAACAGCAAAACAAAAAACCACCACACTGACTCAGGGCATTGGTTCATATAAAACAAATTTCTAGAGGTCAGTCTCTCCCAGTTAAAGAAATGTTTGTTAGCCATAACCACAGCTACGGAATAATCTTTTCATAAAGGACTAATTTAAAAAAAGCATCAGAAAGTCAGCTGTCAGCTTGATTACAGACAGATGCATAAACATCACAATTCCAACATTCTTCTCTACTGCTGTCAGTCTTTTTTTTCTTAACCTGTAAATTCCTCATTTTGATGAATTACACACATGACATAGAAGTACCAACCTCTGTAGTGAAGTATTTTGTATTAGTTTTGCAAATATATTGTCAACTTAAATTGTCTCCTCCCCCCATATAATTCAAACAAACACTTATGAACTAAATCCTTTAGGATATTAAAAAATACTTTTTTAGACTGCAATGGACCTGATACTAGACACAGATGTACCCTTAACTCACTGATTGCATGATGTAAACATGCAAGGGTGAGGGTAAGTTACAGTATTAATGAATCTAGCTCCATAAACATCAACATTATCAAAGACAGTACATTTTCAAAAGTGAACAAGTACTTTTACTGCAACCAAAAAAACCCATTAAAAATGGTGTAAGAAAAATCTATAATTCTAACACTAGACTACCCAAATATATTTTGTATTTCCTGATCTTAGACCTTCCTTGTTGTTCACATGCTAGCACACCTAATATGGCTGTTAAGCCTCAATAATTATTAATAATTGTAACACTAGAATTATTAGTAAGTGACATGATGCAAAAAGCTCCAGCTACAACAAGAGGTTTCTATACTGTAACAAAGTTCAGCCAGTTTTTAAGACAACAGACTTGTAATAGAATTAATTAGAAAACACTTTCGGACAAGCATTACAACTCTAGAGTAGAATAATATTTCCTGCACAGAAACCAGAGTGAAAGAATTTCCACAATTAGGCATTATAGCCCATCAATTGAAAGGAGAAAAATACTGGACTGGTTCACCAGCATCATCTTGCACTGTTTAAATCCACTTTATAAGATGGCTACACGTCATAAGTATCCATACTACTTTAAATGTGGTGGGTTTTTTTCTTTTCTCTTGTGTACCTTTTTTTTTTTTTCATTGTCCCTTACAGGGTTTTAAACAATGAAGATAACATTTCGTCCCATCAAAGATGAAGTGTGGGTCTTCTGCATCATGGCTATCAGAGAAACCTGTTTCTTCCAATATTATAGTAGAATGAGGCAAATTACTTCCATGGATAGGAAAAGTCAACATAATGAAAAACTTCACTTGATTACTTATGCTTGAGATCAGGATACACAAGTCCACTTTTGTAAATAACCTTTTAGAAGATATTTTCCACTGTATTGTTATACCTAAAGTAGAGGTTAAACTGATTGAATGAAGACGACAGACAGGGCTCTGCACAGGCCACAACACTGGCAAAATACCAAGGAAGAGACAGATGTTTTATCTGTACTACTTCTGTTCCAAAAGAAACAGAATGTACTTAAGACTCTTTTGTTTCCTATAGTGTAAACAGTCAAATGGCAAAAATAAAAGTAGGAGAAGAGTACAAGCAAATAGATGGGGTCAGAGAAAATGAAAATACACATGCAAGTGGTTAAAAAATAAAAATGAAATTAAGGTTAGTGTAAGAAAGTGAATTAACAGCAACTACGTTTTTATGCAAGCCCTTTATTTTCTACCTCTCTGCTAGCTTTTTAGATCATTAACAATTTTACATTGTGACCCATCTTCTCAGAAATCTACAGGATGCTGGTATAATTTAGGGCACTATATCATTAACTCTAATTCGAATACAGCAACTGTAATGACAATTAATTTACATCTCAGGATATGAGCACTTCTCTGCAACCAGGGAATATTCCAAAAACGCAAACTCAACACGGCGAGTAAATTTGGACTTGCTACTATCTCTAAAAGGAGGTCCATACTGTCTTTAAAACTCCAGATACTACAACTCCAGACGTTACAGTCAGAAACGCTGCTTGTAGTATCTACCATTTTCAGTTGACTTTGCTTGTATTTTATTACTTCCAAGCTGTACAAGTATGTTTCAAAGCAAGCTATTCAAAAATGCTGTGTTTTCACTTTTAGTCTTAAGATACTCCATTTTTATTGGTACTAGTATTAGATCAGTACTCCCCCCAAAAAGCTATCTTTCCTCTTTCATATATTCATTTCTAACAGAATTGATTGTTGATGCTACTGCCTTACTGCAGTACAAGTGCGTGTAAGAATGTGTAAGAATATCACGGCTGTCCTGCGATACGAGGGCTTTCTTCTATGTTCAAATTGTGCAAAAGGTAAAAGGAAAAAAATACCTCTATACTGCTGAAGTTCATCAGCCCTAGACTAATGCTCTGTGTCCACGCACACACACGTACAAACTGTTTCAGATCTCACTTCTTATGACAAGTTATTCCACAATGACTTCTTCTGGAAAGGAACTACATCAGTTTTGTCATTTCAGCCTCCTACAGAGCCGCAGTTAGGACCAAAACATGTCTAGCAGACCATGCTGCTAAACAGCCCTATATCAGCACAGCCGTGAAGTTCTGTCACCATTTAATTTCCTTCAGAAAACCAAATGAGTGAAAATCCCACAAAATCTAAAACACACCCCCACCCAAACCAAAAAACAAACAAACAAAAAACCCCAACCAAACAAACAAAAAGACCACAAACTCACAAGCGAAGAGAAAAAAAAACGTCCTATTCAGTAACTACTAATGAACATTACAAAAATTACTGGTTTAAAACTCTGATACTTCAAGAAATAGAAGAACCCTCCATTTGAAGTATGGATGAATCTGAACTTGGAAAAAACATAAATAAGAACATAAGACACGCATATAAATGCCCCCTAAAAGCAGTTATTGTTTCACTGCTGGCAACCATCTATTAAGTGGTAAAAGGTACAAGTATAACTATGCCACACAAAGCCAGTCAAGTTTGGGATCCAATTCCATTACTGTAATCTTTTCAAGTGTGTTGTAGTGTCTCTGGCTTTGAGAAAGGAACATTACCTAACAAGACTATAAAACATGGAGATAATTTCCATAAATTTAAATTGCCTGTCACAAGGTTTTAGGAAAGCACATATATGCAAAGGTATATAAACCCCATTTATAGTCTATGTCATCTTTGCAAGTCTCATTTCATTTACCAGATGTTCCCCCCTTATATGCAACAACACCATGTATCAAATTTTGCTTATAGCCAAGAAAGAACATGGCAAATACAAACGTAGTACTTTGCAGACTGACTTGTTCCATTTGTTAGCTGTTTCTGCAAGAGTCTCTTCAACAGAAACTAAAAACGTACACAAAAACTCACATCACCTAGCACGATTAGTAGAAAGCTGAAGATGCTTAAAGGAAAAAACAAAACATACACACTTGAAAGACAAAAGCAAGACTGCCACAAGCACATACCGAAGACAAATTTTTATGAGATGAAAAACAAAAATAGACAAGTGTAATGCCAAATTAATATCCTCATATTTTCTACGAGTATACTTCATGACAAAATTTAAGGCACTCCACTTTTTTTATGGAGTGTAGAAGATCACTAGCTTCTTTCTGAACATATATAAGGCTGCCTCAGGTTTTGGTGGTTGTCTTTTTTTTTTTAAGACTAAAGGACTAATTTGGTATGTTTCTAAAATGTTTCTCAAACAAGCACTGCAGATGAGATCACTGAACACATAGAAACCATCTCTTAATGTACTTTCATAAACCATGACAACTGCCTAAGTACATTCATCTTCCTTCTCCGGCACACAATCAATAAACAAATAGAAATATATTGGAAATGGGAGGGAAAACAGGAACAAAAGCCACTCAAAATCTAAAACCAGACATATCAATGAGGGAAAAAACCAAAACAAAACCAAAACCCAGCCCTCTAGGCTGGCATATTGCATAGGCTGGAACACTCACCACATTAGAAACAAGAAAGGCTCACCAGAAAAAAAAAAAAAAAAAAAAAAAAAAATCAAGAAATTTAGATACTACTCATGTTAAGACTTGAAGTGAGAGATAAGCCAGAGAAGAAAGGTGCTTTAGATATATTTGGGTGATTTTTTTCCATTTGCCTATTTCCTAAATAGCAGTTAATTCCCATTTTCAAGTTTGTCAGTCCAACAAAGGAGATTACAAACACATTTATGTCGAAAATGGTACTAGGATTCTCCTATAACATGGCTTCAAACACCGCCTGTCAGCTTAGAAAGATCATTCTATTTTTTAATCATCAAGGTTCAGAAGAAACCAAATGCAGAGGTTTTGGGAACACAGGCAAATTCTACTTTACACCTAAATACAAAGCTCTACCCATAGAATCGAAAAGCACCTATAGCGTTGCTACTTCGTATGTTTTGATCTTTTCTGCGTTGCAACGACGCCAACGCAAACGCAGTTAATTCCACGCCCGTATCCGTGCATGCATAAACCACAATTTATTTTTCATACTGAAGGCGACGGAGGACCGCACTGCAAGCACAAGCATCTTCTTCTCGAACTCCTAGCAAATCGGTAGTCATAACACAGGCACCACAACAAAACAGTCTCCAGGTGTGGGGCCCGCGGACGATAAGGGCCCATGACCAGACTCCGCAGACAAAGCGCGGCGGGAGGGCGGGTCAGCCGGGAAGCGGTGGCCGCCCCGGCGGTCCCTCCTGCCCCGGGCCGGGCCGCCTGGGAGGTCCCGAGTGGGTCGGCGTGGGAGGAGCCCCCTGCCCCTCCTCCTCCCCATTGGCTCCCGCCGCCCGGTGCCGGCGGCCCGGGCGCCTTTTGAAAGCCCGGCTGCCAGACGCAGGGCGGTCTCTTGTCACACGGCTCGCCGGGAGAGCCACAAAAAAACGGGCCGCGGCCGGCGGGGGGGGTGGATGATTCGGGGACGGCAGGTGCCACCAGCCCCGTGATCTGCCCCACCCCCGCCTCGCTGACCGCGGGGGCAGGAACGAAGCCAAGCGCCGCGGCTCTCCCCTCCCTCCCGCCCGATCCCCTGAAGAGAAATGAGCGGCGGGAAGCGGGGCGGGGGGAAGAAGCGGCGCGGCGGGCGCCTCCCGGCAGAGCGCACGCAAGGGGCAAAGATGGCGCCGCGTTGCGCGCCAGCGGGACTCGCGCCCTCCTTCCCCTTCCCCCTCCCGCTCCCGCCGCCCTCGCTCCGCCGGCCGCGCCGGGCCGGGCCGGGCCCCACCTTGCCGAAGTGCGCGGCCCAATGGATGGGCGTCCAGCCGTAGAAGGAGTCCTCGGCGGCCAAGTCGGAGCGGGGCGAGCTCTGGAGCAGGGCGCACAAGGCGGGCAGGTCCCCATCGCGGCAGGCGCGGTGCAGGGGGAAGCGCAGGGTCAGCAGCTCTTCGCTGGAGAAACCCGCCTCGGGGCCGGCTCCCAGCGACATGGCGAGCGGGAGGGCAAGGGGAGGAGGGGGGGGAAGAGGCGAGAGGGGTGGCGGCAGCGGAGGCGAGGGGAGGGGGAGTAGGAAGGAGGGGGATGGGGGGAGAGAGAAAGAGAGAGAGAGAGAAGCGGCGGGCGGGCAGGGGCGCGCTGTGCTGGCGGGGAGCGGCGGCGACTGCGGCTGCCGTTAGCTGCCCCAGCACAAAGGAAGCGGGGCGGGGCCGCGCGCCGCTCCGCCCCGCCCCTCATGGGCGGGGCCGGGCTCCCCGCGGGGCGCCGGGGAGGGGCGGGGCGGGAAGCGCGCGGCCGCCCCCTCATCGCCGCCCCAGGGGACCGTTGTTTTGCCGTTGCCCGAGGCGGGAAAGCGCCGACGACGACTTGAGGAGGCTGGTTTGGCAGCGGCCTCCGGGGCGGGGCGGGAGCGGCCTACTCGAGCCCGGCGGAGAGGGACGGCGCCTCTGGGCTCGCCGGGGAAAGGCTGCCGGGGAAAGGCTGCCGGCGCCGCGGGGCGAGGGGAATGGCCCCGTGTTTCCGCTTCTCTTTCCCCCTGCAGGTGGAATCTGCCGGCGGGAGGGCTCCACCGCGGAGCACGGAGCGTCGCCAGTGTTCCCGAGCCTCTGCTGAGGGGAGCGGCCTGCCTTGAGGATGCGCTGCTGCTTTCAACATACATTGAAAGGCTGAGGGAGCTGGGTCTCTTTAGCTTGGAGAAGAGGAGACTGAGGGGTGACCTCATTAATCACAGAATCACAGAATGTTAGGGATTGGAAGGGACCTCAAAAGATCATCTAGTCCAACCCCCCTGCCAGAGCAGGAACACCTAGGTGAGGTTACACAGGAAGGCGTCCAGGCGGGTTTTGAATGTCTCCAGAGAAGGAGAATCCACAACCCCCCTGGGCAGCCTGTTCCAGTGTTCTGTCACCCTCACCGTGAAGTGGAACCTCTTGTGTTCCAGCTTGAACCCATTACCCCTTGTCTTACTGTTGGTTGTCACCGAGAAGAGCCTGGCTCCATCCTCGTGACACCCACCCTTTATATATTTATAAACATTGATGAGGTCACCCCTCAGTCTCCTCTTCTCCAAGCTAAAGAGCCCCAGTTCCCTCAGCCTTTCCTCATAAGGGAGATGCTCCACTCCCTTCATCATCTTTGTGGCCCTGCGCTGGACTCTCTCCAGCAGTTCCCTGTCCTTCTTGAACTGAGGGGCCCAGAACTGGACACAATATTCCAGATGAGGTCTCACCAGGGCAGAGTAATGTTTATAAATATGTAAAGGGTGAGTGTCACGAGGATGAAGCCAGGCTCTTCTCGGTGACAACCAATGATAGGACAAGGGGTAATGGGTACAAACTGGAACACAAGAGGTTCCACTTAAATATGGGAAGAAACTTCTTCTCAGTGAGGGTAATAGAGCACTGGAAGAGGCTGCCCAGGGAGGTTGTGGAGTCTCCTTCTCTGGAGACATTCAAAACCCGCCTGGACACCTTCCTGTGTAACCTCATCTGGGTGTTCCTGCTCCAGTGGGGGGATTGGACTAGATGATCTTTTGAGGTTCCTTCCAATCCCTAGCATTCTGTGATTCTGTGATGCTGATTTGATGTTAACACTATCCCATCAGGTTATTAACTCTCCAGAGCAGCTGTGCGATTAGCAGCAGTAGTGATGGAGGCAGGACGTTTGTGTAAAAACACACAGGGAAGCAGATATGAGGGAAACAAAGCATCAAGCCTTCTTCCAGACATCAGGTAATCTCGTTCACCTGAGCAGGCCCTCCTCAGCTCAGAATGGACTGTTCATGTGTATAACGTTTCCGTGCTTGGGGCCCTGACCTAATACTTGAATACTCAGTTGTGGTGTTTCCATGCACAATTTAAGTGCTTTCAAACTAAAATCAGTACCCCTTGTCACTGTGGGTTTGTGCTGTGTAACAGATAGCAAACCAAAGGATAACGTTAGTGTCTGATGATAATGACAATCCCGCATTTTAATTGCAACTAGAAACCAGTCCTTGAGTAATGACTCCAGAGAAACTTTAGGAAACTTCTGTTGGTTGTGCCTGATTGTTTTCTGTCCAAAGTATTCGTCAACTACTTTTCTGACAGTGGTAAAATTAAATTGATGGTAATTTGTTTGTATAAATCTAAGTACATTCATCTGCCTCCAAAAATCAAAGGATATTTTTTTTCAGTATACACTATTAAGCAATGCAAGCCAGGAATTGTGTTCTGAGGTAAAGAAGGTAGAAAGTAATTTCTGTTGAAAGTACCAAGAGACCTAGGCATTTTAAAAGCTTTAACGTCAGGTTAAATGGCCCATTAAGGTATTGTGAAATATCTTACTTAATACAGGAGTTATGATTTCTGAGAAAGTTTGTTGTTTTTTCTGGAAGCAAAACATACTAATTAAGAAAAATAATCAAAATATGTGTAATTTGCTTTGGATTAGTTTCTGTGCATGAGGAATGTGTATTTTGTACTGTGGCAGGTAGAACCTAGTATCTGAAATTATTTGGTTTAAATTGATTATTTAATTACTTTTCTGATTGAACTAGTGATTAAATGTATAGAGACGATAGGGTGGTTTTGTGTGTGTGTGGTTTGGTTTGGGTTTTTTTGTGTTTTTGTTTGGTTTTGTTGTTTTTGTTTGTTTGTTTTTAAATAGCATTTTTATTCCATATACTCTTTGAGGAGGAACTCTGAACTGTTGGGCTGACATATCAATGTTAGTTTTCAGCTTTTGCTGAAACTGTCCCTGATGATGATTTTACATACTACTCACAACAAATATGTATTGTGGTTCCATAGGTGTTCCTCACATTTATTTGGCTTCTGTGGATTTTGGCATAGCTAAAATTGTGTATGTACAATACCCAGTCCTCAGAGATAAGATTCCAACAGAAAGAAAAACGCCTACTTGCGAGCAGAAAGAACTGCACCCTGGAATATAGGCCATTATAAACAACTCTCTTGACATATGCTTCCCATAGCAAATAGAATTGTTGTACGTATGTAAAACCTTGGAAAAGGAAAAGAAATACTGCAAATGGGGTAATTTTTTAGTCTTTAAGGAGGAAAGGTGCCTATACTGAGTGGGTGCTTTGTTGGATTGTACTGCTCTCATGTAAAGAAGGTGCTTTCCAGAGAGCTGTTCCAAACAGCAAACAGGAGATTTGGCTAAAGATTTTGCTTAAAACATCACAATGATGGCTTCAGGTAGAAACAGTGGATTTAGACTGTAAAAAATTCTAGCAAAACAAAACACCTTGCTTTTGTTCTTAAAGTTTTGTTTTGATCTGAACAGTCAAGTAATAACATACAACTTTCTGTACTTAGGACAAGCAGCAAAAGTCTGGTATCAAGAACTACCATATTTAAATTCATAAAAATAATTAACTTTATATGTGGTTATATTTTTATAGCAGTATCAAGACAGAAAATATAAATATAGATTGCTTTCAGAAAATTTTGCTTTGACCTGAGCTGTCTTCTTCGTTGTGACCTTATTTAAACTGTAGAGGCTTATTTCATTTTTTTTTTTAACTGCAAAATGGGAATAATAAAAGCATGTCCTGAGTGGTGGTAAGAAGCTAAACTAATCAAAGTGCTTTGAGGTTAAAATATAACACTGATATGAATACACAGATGAGGTTTTTCAACACTAAGAGTTACTGCAACTAATAGTTGTGTCCTCTAGATATTACTCTATCTTCACCAAAATAAAATAATACTTAAGTTTCTACAAGGCTGCCAAAATGTAGATCTCTGATTATTGTCCGAAGGAGGATGAATTACAAAGAAGCCCTTTTATAGGTGGTGGCACTGAAGCAGGGGAAAGCTAAATGCTTTGGCCAGGGGAGGGAGTGCTTCCAGCTACAGCAGCTTTCAGTGCAGTACCTGATCCTTTGCCTTACAAAAACGTTCATCTTATGTTGGATCTGGCCTTTGTTTTTACGCGCTCTTGGAGTTTATTATCCTATATGCACTTCTGTTTCCAGGTTATGTGGATTTTTTTCCCCACATATAGCTAGAGAGATGCTGACACTTTACGTCAGTATGCCTGGTTTTGGGATTAAGGGATGAAGGTCCCATATGATAGAACAGTCTAAAGAAAAAAACGAAATACAAACCTAACAGAAACAAAAAACCCCAACCCCCAAAACCACAAATCATGTTATAAAAATTATCATTACCAGAATGCCTGCTGTTAAAGATTACAGTTTCTTAGATTGAAAACAGGCAAACTTTCTTATGGTGTTATGTATAAGCATTGACACAATCGCTCACAGGTTGTTCATAACTATCATAAAAAGCAATACATATTAAAAACATGTGGGTTATAGCGAAGATGAACAAGAATTACATATTCTGAACTTGAGAAGATTCATATTCAAGATTTGCATGTGGTTTTTCTCTTACTGGGATATAGAAACTGCCATACCAAGTAAAGGCAGCGGCTTATCTCATTTCCTTATTGACACTGTCTTTGTTTGCCTTCTGGTGCTCCCTGTGAGATGGACAAGTGTTGTTATTCCTTTTGGAAAGGGGGAAGCAGAATGCAGAGAAGGGAAGAGACTTTAACAATGCCGTGCAGGAATTCTGCACGTGGAACTGGACCCTGGGATCTTAAGTTCCGTGACTAGATTCCTCGTTATGAGGTCAACTTTTTTTTTATTTCCTTACTAGTGATCTACAACAAAAGTTCCAAAATAGGCAACCACAAGTGCTCTTCATTTGACACTGATTCCTTAATCAGTCTGTAGTTGGCATATGACTTGGGGAGTCACATCTATCTCTCTCTATTTTTTAAATTGTGAATCATTACCCAGATGAATATAAAAACCCACATATTTTTATATTTTGCTTTTCCATTGACTGACTTAGTATATTTTAGCAATGGGCTTTATAGGTGAATGATTTTTAATAGAAATTAAATTTTAATTTAAAATGTTTTTCTTTAACTGCTATCATATGTTGTGAAACTGGGGACATGGGAACTGTGGTTTTAACTTTTTTACATCTCATTACATTCATTAACATTTCATTACATCATCATTCATTCTTTTGTATTTCTCTATCATTATCGTAGTTAGCTTCTACACAGAACATTACAAATCTTAAAGATAATTTTGACAATATTTCTGTCCAGAAGATGAGATATGTATAATATAAACCTGTTAAGAGGTTCAAACTTCTGTCCAGGTGATAGATTTGGTTTCTCTGACAAACATAGCTGCTACTGTGGTCTGTTTGCTAATACCATAAATGAGGAAATTGAGAGTCATGGGTTAAACTGTAATTTACAACCTTTGATGATAAAAGGGAAGCAGTAATACAGAACATTGCAGGTTCTTTGCACTTTCTGGTTTGTATGAAGACAGATTTTAGTGTTTAATATGTTTTATAAACTGAAATTCTTTAATGGAATGCAATTAATAGTGTGCTTACAGTATTATTTATACAAAAATATATTATTGATTTTTTAATGACTCAGAAGACTTCACCCACTAAATCTAGTAGCCCACATTTTTGTATATTTGAAAATAATAGTTGTAGCTTATTTGCATTAATTTTGTCCTCAGTTCTATTTCTGGTCTTTTAAGTGAAGTGAGAGGCTTTATTTCTCTTTCAGTCAGATCAAGGAGGTAGATTTCATGTTTTGTCGAGGCATTTAACAGAACTAAATTTCCCCAAAGAAAGAAACAGAAAAACACATAGAAGAATTTATAGGCAGAGCAGTGTGGAAGAAGAGATTTGTTTTATTTTAGCTAAGTTTGCTTTTATGTTGTTGTTTGGCTAAAGGCTGAGAAAGCAAATGGTCTGTAAATTAGGACTTCTGGAATATTCAAGAGTCTAACAAGCATAAATTTAGAAAGTAAATACATTATTTTAAAACCATGTTTTGTGAAAAGAATTTGCTGGCTTACATAACTGTAACATACTTGGCTTCTCTGTGCCATTCTGATACAAATAAATTACATTTGCCCATTTCACTTTTCAGACAGGTTGAATGTGGAGCATTTTATAACTTGTACTGAACAAAGCTGGGTTTTTTTTAATACTGGAGAATTTCCTCAAATACGTAATTCATTCAAATCCTTCCATTCTTGCTGTGGCAAGCTTGCGTTGGTTAACACTTGTGGCTTTATTTGGTTGCCCGTACACATGTCTCATGCTATTTGAGATGCCCAGGAGTATTCTTCTTCCCTGTTGGCAGCTGCTGCTGCAGAAAGGTGTCATTTTGCACAGGTCCTCTGCCGTGCTGGCAGGTATCGTGGGAGTCCGAAGGCTTCCGAGGCTGCATTGGGTATCTATGTTCTGAATGAATCCTCCGCAAATGTCATTTGCATGGTTGTGCCCAGTCACATCAGGAGTTCCTTACATTTTGTCTGGTCCTAAATCCTATAAAACACCCTGTCTTTGGAGGAGGTTGTCACAGAGTTGCTGGCTGCCTCCTACATTATGCCTGAATCAAGTTCTGGGTCTGGGGGACATTATGCTAGCTAATTGTGTTCTGTTTTGTTTTCCTATCTCAAATATTTAAGGGCGATTTTGCAAAAGGACAAACTTATTCAAACCTTTTTTTTTTTTCCTGAAACGCTCAGTGAACTGTGATAAAAATATAATATTTCTTTAGATGCCAAGAATTCATTTTAGCAATGGTGGGAACTTTCCATCGTTTTCCTAGTGTAAATAGAGTCTGACTCATCATTTTCAGGGACTAGTTCAAAGATCAGGTTTCCTTCCTATTTTTGGTTAAATTAAACCAGAACTGAGTGGTATACCACTTGAAGTATGTTGCTCTTATCTGGATTTTTTGCTGTCTTCACTTTTCTTCCATGAAGACCAAGTGTTCTGCTGTGATCGCTCCTAAAACAGAATAGGAAATAAACATTATTCTTTCAAACAGAAGTTATTGGGAGAAACAGCCGAAACGTTTTGTAAAAAATAATTTAATAAACTTTGAAGTATTAGTGCTCAAGTACTAAAACTAAGTTTGCATACTATGTGAGGCCTCTGAAGGCACAAAGACCAGAAAATTAATAGCAGCAGTAGCTGCTAACATGGGAAAAAAAAAAAAACAAACCCAACCCAAACCCAACAAATAACCATGAGTGGAAAACCAGTAAACTGAAGTCCTTTATCCTCCTTTCCAGTCCTCAGTTCTCGGAGTTTTGTCTGGCAAGGAAAGCAGGGAATCTGTCTGACTTTTAAATAATTACTGACGTATTACTCTATTGCAGGCTAGTAGCAAAGAGCAGCTGTGCCTTGTAGCCAGAGCCAACTTCTCCCTTTCCCATCCCCCATTTCTGACTGCCTTCCCTGGAGAAAGCTATCTCACTATTAAATAAACTAGGGCTGGGTTGCAAGACAAACCAACATTTCATTAGAAAAATATTTACTCATGCATAAAGAAGCCCTTTTCAAAAACTTCACTACCTAGGAAACTACGCGATTTTGAGGGTAATAAATAAAACCAGATTTGTTACACTTAGAGTTGTAAAGCTGCCATCTTTCATGAGCCTGGGAAAAGTGACCTTATTCACCATAAGGCTTTGCCAATTCTGCTTCCACGCAACTATTCTCTTCCTGATATAT
Source organism: Caloenas nicobarica (assembly GCF_036013445.1). NCBI lineage: Eukaryota > Metazoa > Chordata > Aves > Columbiformes > Columbidae > Caloenas > Caloenas nicobarica. The sequence continues at coordinate 153,401,300 of NC_088245.1, read as the reverse complement.
ATGAGTCATCTGTGCCATGCTTAACTGAGAGGTCTAATGCCCCAAAAGTAAGGGAGCTAATTATAGTTGTTGGCTTTTTGACAAACTACCCTTCTTTTTCCCACATTCATTACCAGTTTTAACTGAAAATTAACATTTCTTTGGAGGTGAAATACCAGCACTGTGGTAAAAAGTTCTGTAAGAAATCAATACCAAACCATTTCCATTTTCCATTTACAGTGAGCCAGAATCACAGCAATAAAAACGTCCTTCAATGTCCTCATCTTCAAACTGTGTTCTGATTGTAAAAAAAAGAAAAAGAAAAAAAATGTAGGCGTTCTTGGCAAAGTCACGAAACTGCCAAAACTCCATGATATCTCCACTTAGCTTTACATTTAAGATGAATGTAAATCTGACTTCCCGACTCCTTGCATTTTCAGTAAATAGCTGTTATCCGAAAAAGTGCACGAATGTGCGGAGGAGTCTTACTGAAGTTCCTGTTTTAATAACACACACGGTGACTCCTTGAATTCCTCTTGGCATTTCATTAGGGACATGGTCTTCCTCCACTGCCATGCAGGGGTAAGCAGGTGCCCTGTTGTAGCCCACCGTTCAGTGATGAGGGAAGTGACATGTTTCACATCATTTGTGTTGTGCTCTGACGTATTTTGAGATGTAAGGAATGCAAAAAATACCATGAAAACGTCAGCGCTGTTGCACCCCGAGGAAGGCTACTGTGGGGCACTGCGCATCGGGACTCTGGGAATTCGTGGCTGCTGGTATGGAATCTATTTCATTGAGCATAACAAACCTTTCACACCAGACCTAAGAACCATATTACCGATAATTACTCCGCATGCTATTTTGTTTTGCACTGGGGTGGAAGCTTGGAAGTGGTACATTTATGTAATATTTATTCAAATGTTAAATGAAACCGCAGCCAAACCTGTAGCTCGATTGCATCTACATGGATGTGGAGTTAATGAATCATGTAATAATTTTACACTTCAATAATCTGGAAATCTTTCCATGGAAAAATATTTAATAAAGGGAAAAATGCCATGTCTTCTTACAAAGAGAACAAACAAAAATCTTGAGAAAGGTGAAGAGTGGGAAATGTCTGTCTGAGCCTGGCAAGTGCTCTTGAAACCTGCACCCTGTTCAGTGAGATGAGATACTTGTATTTGAGGAGTTTAGTCCTTACTCATTTGAGAAAGAGCATGCTCGTCCCCAAGGCGTGATTTAATAAAGTAATTGTAGCACCATATTTTTGTCAGAGGATAGCCCCTGGTGTTCCAGTTGTTTGTGAAAGGGAGTGAAAAGCAGCCTACGTTATCAGAATAGGTTTCAATTTTAGCGAGCCTCATATGAAAGGAGCCATCTTGTGGTTGTCTCTTTTGCAAATAAAATGTTGCTGTAATATGGCTTTGAAAAGCTAAGGTAAAAGATGTGTCTATACCTCTGTGATAATTTTTCTTCTGCTTGTTTAGAAATGTTACCAAAACTTGACCTTATACATGTTTTCACTCAGAGAAATTTTTTATTCTATCAGATTACTGATTCTACCAAATCTTCAGAGTTAAAATACCACATCTATCTATTCATACAGGATTAAACTGGGTATGTTCAGTCTGTGTCCCCTACTACTCAATCTACCCCAATATTTGCTAGTCCTCTGAGCTCTTGCTCAGAGCTCTAATCTGCACTCTAAATTTTGCCTTAAACTGTGACAGCATGTCTTCTGAAATGTGACTCTTAGTGGAACTGCTTTCTAAATGAAGGCTAAATAATTTCTTTTAGTATAATCTTCATTAAAATATGATCCCTTGGAACTCTGTGCATTCCAGGCACAAAACTGAAGCATTCTCATCCTTTGCTCCTGGACTTCAAACTTGACCTGGAGAGATAACTTTTAGATGATACCTCAGTCTGATTTCTTCACTTCTTTGCTGATATGCAATCACACTTGCCAGTTTTAGGGTTTGATTAGTCCACACAATCCTGAGTTGATGTCAGCAAATTTGTCTTACATAGATTAACTCACTGATGCTTGTATCAATTTAATCAAGTATATTGAAAAACAAACAAACCAAAACCAACCAACCTTAGTTAAACCAAAAGTGATGTATAAACACAGGCCTCAGTCCTAATTTTTAGTGCTATTTCCTTAATAATAATGAATAAGGTTATGTATGATTCAACTTGGATAGCCATCTAACTACTGGAGCTGTTATAGTAACTAAATGTAACATCAAGGCCAAGGATCACCATAATTTGCTGAAAGTATAGAAAAGTGTCACAAATTTGATTTGATTGCTGTCTAGATTATTGATTGAAGGCAAAAGTATATGAAATCTATAGTTTCTGGTAAATTCAGTCACATATTACAACTAACAGATAAGTGAAATCCTACTTTAGAATGTACCATTTGAGGTTTATTCTATTTCTTGGAGCTGAAGAAAAGACTGTTCTAGGAAAACGCAAATCTGGAATTGGAGTTTGAAGTGAAAGTAATATGTATTTGTGCTGGAATGGGAGGTAGACTTTGAGAAAAGGAGAGACAGGATTAGTAATAGTTTTTACTACAACTGTTTTGGGAACACAGTGTAAAAAATAATTTTGGGGAACTATTTGAGCCACTGGATTAGAATTGGACCTGCTGGAATTTTCAGTCAGAAAATACCAATTAATTGGGGAAAACCCCAACTTTTTGACTGCTTGGAAGAAAGTACATTTTTAAAGTATTACGTTATCTCTAATGTCTAAACTCTAATAAAACTGTTGAAAAGTATCAGTGTATCCTGACTTAACAGAACCGAACTGAGTTTATTAGAATTACCAGGATTCAACTTCCAGAAATTTCTTGTTGTTAGGTGGATTTGTAGTCATAGATCCATTTTTTTACCTAGCTTCCATATTAATAAACAAGAAGTAGGGTAACATTGTCCCTAGGTATAAATCACTACTGTCCACTGTTTATGGAAGCTCATAGCAGAAAAGCCTTAAAGGTACCTTTGTATTCTGTATAGATTTTTTTTGTTCCTATTAACTAGGATTACACTGACTTTGCAATCAGAAATTGTTTTATTCAAAACAGTAAGGAAAGAATTTTTAAACTGAATTGTGAAATAGTTAAATGGCAGAATCTGGAAGAGAATGTTGTAATGCTATCATCTGGAAATTCAGCTAAACAAGAAACTTTTTGTCTCCCTGCTTCTTTTTCCACTTTGGCATATTAAATGAATGTCTAATTTGCTTGATTGAAACCTTTTGCTTCAATAGTAAACTACTGGTTTGCTAAAAATACAGAGAAACTTTTCATGCATCTGTGCAGGAATATGAGCTCTATTGTATCCTGAAAAGCTCAAATGTCATATGCATGGTCCTGAATATACAGTGTGAGATTGTGGTATAATCAGTGATATTTCTTGTGAATTCACCTCCAGATGAGTGTTGTCTCTTTTTGTCTTTTACTTTGGTAGTATAACAAGTGAATACTTGTTCCATTTTCTTTTTATAAAACTTTACATTTAAGCTTGAGAAGCATATTTTTTACCATGTCCAGTAGATGCTAGATATCATTTAAACCAGCTAAACACTGCTAAAAGCCTATTGAACACCCTTGGTTCTTGCAGACACCAGCTTGTCCCTCACCAGTGCCATCTCTTCTGCATCGAGTGCACCCGCCACACTATCTAAGTCCAGTTCTGATCTAATTGGAATAAGGTGAATTTTCACTGACCTCTCCAAAATAAGCAAAACAGCTTTAAACAAAAAATACAAACTTTGCTAATTACATGGGTAATTTTACTAGATAGATCCCTGCCAGTTGCTTGGACTGAAGAAATGGTCACAGCCCAAATTCAGCTCTGTAGTCTGTTACTGTGAAGACCTTGCCTTACGTGCAACTTCAATACATTTTTCTTTTTCTGCTAGATATAGAGTCATAGAATAATTTGGGTTGGAAGGGACCTTCAAAGGTCATCTAGTCCAACCCCCCTGCAATGAGCAGGGACATCTGCAACTAGATCAGGTTGCTCAGAGCCCCGTCCAGCCTGGCCTGGAATGTCTCCAGGGATGGGGCATCGACCACCTCTCTGGGCAACCTGGGACAGTGTTTCACCACCCCCACTGTAAAAAATTCCTTCCTCATGTCCAGCCTGAATCTCCCCTCCTTCAGTTTAAAACCATTACCCCTTGTCTGGTCACAACAGGCCCTGCTAAAAAGTGTCCCCATCTTTCTTATAGGCCCCTTTTAAGTACTGAAAGGCCACAATAAGGTCTCCCCGGAGCCTTCTCTTCTCCAGGCTGAACAACTCCAACTCTCTCAGCCTGTCCTCATAGGAAAAGCTGTTCCAGCCCTCTGATCATCTTGGCGGCCCTATTAGAATACATATTAGAATATTTTCTGAAATAACACAGTTTTGAGCAGAACGTACCAAGAGTGAATGCTGGCCTGAAAGCAAAAGCTTTAGGCCGTGCAAACCAGCATGTTAACGTGGAAGCATCTCCATGTAGTATTTTTTATTCAAGTAGATGTAGTAGCAACATTCTTGTACGAAAATCTAGTATCCTAATATGCAAATGTTATTTTTATTGACCAGACTTTCTCTGACAGATATGCAGACATTTTAGAGAGAAAAGAAGATCTGTTTTATTTAGTTTTGGTCTTGCTATTCTGAAAAAGTTTGTGAAATTAGACTTAGCAAGCTTTATGAAGCATCTTACAAGGAAGCTTAAACCATGGCCATTATTTATATCAACATAAAGTAATTGAGTAACCCCAAAGGAATGGGAACGTGTTATTTTAAGCAATCAGACAGGACATGAGAGACTGTCTGATAGCATGTTGGCATGAAAGTTAATGCTGAAATCTTTAGCCATGCAAGGTTTTAAAATGACGGATAGTACTGTGTCTAAAATGTGTTATCTTTTTTGAAACATAATTTTCTCCCTGCATGGGGAATAATTTTCTGCTTATCACAGTAATGAAATGGATGACCCAACTTGGAAATCAGCCTTGACTTTCAATCATTTGGGAAGCTGAGGAATATTCAAGTAGTTGGGATACCAGCCTGCATTATGGTAGAACAGGTTTGGTTCATCTTCTGTTACAGATTTCTTACATTATCCTGGGTAAGACATACTGGTCCAGATCCACAAAGGCTTCTTGCTCCTATTGATAGCAGCTGAAACCCACTTCAAATAGCAGTTACTTTCTTAAAAACTTTTGTGGGTCTGTGCCTAGGTCCATATTTATTGGGAAATAAAGTCTGGGAGAACAGCAGAGACTCCATTTCCCAAGGTTTGTGAGGCAAAGTATAATTAATGTGATGTGCTCACCTACTACAAAAGCTGGAGGCATAGAAATACATAAATAAAAGCTTACAAGTTTCTCTAATACGTATTAATCAAGCACGAAAAAGCTTTGGTACTAAAGCTCTAATATATTTATATCATAAGGCATGTTACCACTGAAAAAAACGAACAAAGAAACAAACGAAAGCACAAGCTATAAATCTGTTGTATGTTTGGGAAATGCTTTGTTGATTTTTTTCTCAATGAAATGCTAGAAAAATAAAGCCCTGTGTGTGGAGAAGAGCCACTTGGCTCAAAGAATCCCAAAATTTGACACTATAAACAAAGTGTTATTGAAAGAATTCCAGGCAGTTGTGATATATACAGTTATAAAAAACAATAGTTCTTTGCTTTCCACAAATATAACATTATGTGAAATTTTGTCAATATGAAGTGACATTTATTAACATGTTTTCTTAGCTTAATGCAAGTTATGATTTATATTCAAGTTTATAAATCATAACCTAAATAATTATTAATACTTGTTTACATGTATGTCAGAATCAAGCAGAAATATTTTTCACTTTTAAAAATCATATTTATGATTTTTTTTTTAATGTGTGACCTTGAACTTGTAGATTCCTGCTCTCTCACCAGGTAATAGCTATTTTCCAAAGGAAAAATGGCATTGTCACATTTTCTCCTCTTATAAAAGTATTTCTGCTGCCTTTTGAAGGGAAGGAACGATGTAGGTGACTAATTACTAGCACTCACCTCACTGGAGCTCAGATTAAGGCCCATCAGTTTCAGACATAGGTATGGTGTAAACATATGTGATGCTCTTTCCCCCAGCATCACTACTGGCTAGGTCAGGCAGTCCAAATTCCGCATACTGTCTGTTTTGAATTCCAGTCTAAACAGATTTACACTGTGGCACTCTTCTGGTCTACATCCAGCTTGACCTTGTCCAGCTGCTGCTACCATGCATCAAATGGGTCCATTTCCACTCTTGGGGGAGGGCAAGGAGAAAATCTGCTATTTTAAACTGCTCACTCCAACTTAGGCTTGCCCTCCACTCCAAGCTGCACTATATAGCAGCCAAGGCACCTGTTTGGGTTTAAAACCGTTCAAGGTTAGATGTTATAGTGCTCCCCCTAAATAAGTTTGTAGAACTAGTGTATAAGGTTTTTGATGGTACCAGACTGAGGAATCAAGTTCATCCCTTGTACAGCAACAGAAATGGCAAAGTCAGCAGCAGGAAAAGTGTTAAGAATCACTGCCCTGCCAGTCTCCCTCAGCCTTGACCAAAACCTAAAATCTTTATGGTTCATTGTCAATGTCTGTTCAACCTTCAGTTTTCACTAAAAATGCTAGGAGAAAAAAGGATGCCTGGCACTGTTGATGTTTTTAAATATTCTAGACTTAAATGTGTTGAGGTGTGCGACCTCAGAAGTTAAAGTTATGCATGCACCATCTGTATTTGGAACCTTGTCTGGGAATGTGTGTGCTTTCCAAGCAGAGCTTCTGAAGGGAGATGTAGCTAGCAGACAGTTTGGGAAGGGGCACAGTGCTAGAGTCTCAAATGAACGGGATGTCTCCTGGAAATGAGAATCAGGAGGGAAATCTTGATTGTTTGAGCCTAACTTTATGCTTCTCACCTCTTGCCACCTATTTGGACTGTTCTGGCCAAATGCTAAAGAGCTCTGCCAAGGCAGGTCTTGTGTAATAAGTTCCATTATTCAAGTTTAATTCAGCAGTCTAGATTTGGGACATACTTAGCTATTTCTTAGAAGTGTTAGCTCAGTTTTATTCAGGATTTCCATGCTTTTACTGCCAGGCAGTTTAACTGAGAGCAACTCAGTTTTCCCCTGTGTCTTATATTATGGGAAAGAACCCATAACTGTTAAGAGTTTGTATGATGCTTTATGATTTTTTTCATGCAATACTGATGTAATTCTTGCATAATATATGTGTTATAATATTACCTAGACTTTACAGCTACTATTATACAGATGAGGTACTTCTGGAAATGTAAATGGGAAACCCTGTCGCTCCAAACTACGTATTTATAAGAGCAGTATGTCAAGAATAGGAGCAGCGAGGGTGCTGACTCACAAGTGGTGATGCCCACCTAGTGATGGCTGTGACAATTCCTGCTCTCAGCTGTCCTTTCCACCCCATGACAAGCAGTTTTCCACCCTCAGTGCAGAGATGGTTCAGCTGCATATGTAGCCGCTGTTGAATGTCTATAATTTGCAGCCAGGCATATTAAGGTAACCCCAAATCATTTTTGGCTTACCTTAAAACATTGATCTGCCAACTGTAGTACTTCAGCAGCTGTTCTCCAACTGAGATATGGTTGCAACAGAACAAATGATCTCTGGGAAAGGGACACAGGACTTTTATCAATGGCCCAAAAGGTCAAGATGTTGGGTGGGAAAAAAATCATATTGTATTCTGTGCTGAAAAGCTCAGGAGCATTTCCAGGCTCTTCGGTGTGAGCACATGCCCTAGCCTTAACCTAGCTACAGGTTCAGATGAAACGCACATCCAGGACAAGTCACCTCTGACCATGAGTTGGAACTCTTCGAGTGGGAATCAGCTCCAGATTCAGAGCTAAATTTGGATGTCTACAGTGTAGATTTCTACATGTGAAGTATATGCCTAATGTGCAAAAGTTTCAGCGAACACAGTCAATGGTGCTTTGAGACCAATTTTGTATCTTGTTGGATTATATCCTCTCCTTCCATTGGCTGTTATTCCTGGAACAGTCAATGAATCACACTCATCTCTGTTTCTGTAAGTACTAATGACTCTTTGATGATCTCTGCCTCTTTTCTTCGTTGTTATTTCTCTTTCCCACTTGTTGGTAATACTTTTCAAGTCTGTTTGGGATGTAACTGTCAGAGACTTCAGGTTCTCTTGCAGGAATCTCATGTATATTAGTGGACTGAACAGTTTTTGCTCTATGTTATGGACTCAACTTATAGATGTGCTGGTTTGGCTCAAGATGCTAAGGCTATGAGCAGAAGACAGGCAACTTGCATTATTTGGTGTCCTTCCTCCCACACACAAACTGTTAATCGTCTCACTGAATCAATAACAGTACATAAGGGTTTGCTCTTTTTTCTATCTTTCACCCTCGTGAAAAGGCATTATCTTATTCATCATTCAGTTATGTCTTTCCCTCCAGTCTTCTGTTGAAGAGCACAGCTGTTGTCTCGGGCTAAGTTACAGTGAGTCCTTTGCGGTTCACTTTATCCCTTGTTGACTTCATCTGCCATGAGATTGCCTGTATAGCCAGAGTACCTACAATTTTCTTCCAATATTCCCATCATTTTAATACTAAAAGGATTCTCCATAGGTCTGTGAAATGTATGCTTTTGCTGACCATCATTATGTTTCCCTTCCAATACTTTCCAGGACTTTTCATTAGTTTGTCTTTTAAGCATTATTCTTAACAAGTGTGACTGAGATTAAACAGAAACATTGTTCAGAGAGAAAAGGGCTTCTGGTGAAACAGATGTCACTTGCAGGACGGTATATCCCCTTCCCTTGGCAACTGACACAGATTCTGGATAACTAACTTATCAGTGGGCATCCTGCCCTCCCAACAGATGGTCAGAAGCGCAGAGAGCCAAAAGCCCATCTATGGACGTGGAATATGTTGGAGAGTGTATGTCTAGACACTAATGTTGAATGAGCTTTTCAAGGCTGGACTTCTGTGCCTGCAGTCAATCTAAAGGAAAGGACAGCTTTTTAATAAAGGAACATTCTGTATCAACATATGGCTGCTTCAGTGTTTAGAGCGGCTGATAGTTATGGGAGGGTTGGGGAGAGGGAGATCATGAAGTAATCAGCATATTAAAAGAGTCACCTCATTTTTTATTTCTTTCTATTGGGAATATTTAGTAAGATACCAAAACCACAGTTCTGGGTCAGCTGAATTTCACAAAATTAGTTCAGCAAGTTGGAGAAATCTGCAGTACAGTTGCTTAGATAAACATATGTAGCCTTAGAACAGAATTTCGCATGTGTTTTAGTAGAAAACCGGACTTGTTTCCATATGGCTTTGTCATATTTGCCAACAACTGTAAGAATGAGAGATGTTTTTATTGTCACAAAACCGTCTCACAAAATACAGAAGTTACCACATGGATGAATGAGAACAGTTTGTGTGGCTTCTTATAGTCATGCTTAGGAACCTGCCTAGTTCTCAGTAGGTTTGTATGGGAAAGGCAGTGATCGATGCTTGTGTAGCTGGGCAAGGAAATGTTTATTGCAACAAGAATATATATGTAATTAGGTCGATACTTTTACCCTACATTTTCCTACAGCTAGAAATGCTCCCTAATGTACAGTCTGTAATTTACACGTGATCTGCCTTTGCTCATATCGTTTGAATTCTTACCCATCTGAACTTAAAAGTCAAGCAGAAACACTACCAAATGCACAATAATTTGGTAGTGTATGCACCTTCCCATGGAGGCTTGGCTAGAAACTGTTGGGATGTTTCACTTACAAGTCGTAATAAACAGCTATCAGGTAATAATTTTCCCTCACTACCAAGACTGTTTTGGTGACCGAGGGCTGAAAAGTCATACATTGCATTGTCATTCACCTATACTTTTTGGATCCGATTCCATAGCACTCCTCAGTAATTGGTGGATAAAAGCATAGGTTTTTCTCAGTTCTTTCTATATTGTACTAGGGTGAAGTGCCCTGTGAACTCAATAGCAGCTTTCTGGTATTTACCAGCCTGTTTCCTATTCTGTTTTAGCCCAGCTAAAAATGACTAAATACAAGTTGATGCACAGCCTCATGAGCAATGTGAGATTTACTTATTAATAGTATTTTATTTAAATAATGAAATTCACAACAGTGTTGTATTATGGTGCTTGCTTCAGAAATGCCTTAAAGCTCCATGTCTTTCTAATATACAGAGCACATGCCGAGGGTGTAAGGAAGGGGAGGACCTAGGCTAACTCGCTGGGTAGAAGAGTACATCTTTGTGTTAGCGCTGTGAAAAAGGCCTAATCAGGGACCTCATCAAGAGATTGCAGAAGCTAAAGGCTCTCTGAGATCGACAGGCCTGGCGTGGGGCTATTGTGTACTGGTTTAGAGCTGAGGCACTGTGCTTGCTATTCTGATGGAGCCCTGCACAGGGTATGGATGGGAAAATGGAAGCCAACGCCAGTTCCTGTTAATTTTTTCTGTACAAGAGCCCGTTGGCGATTTGCCACGCATCCTGAAGTCCTGCCCTCACGTGGGCTTGTTTCCTGGCCGTGTCTCTGCCACGGTTTCTTCACCATCCCTTGTTCATCACTCTCTCCCGGCCCCTCTGCCGCACCTCTGTGCTTCTGAACTGCTTTATGCATCTGGAACAGTTTGTCAGACGCCGGGCAGTAGTTTTTCTCCCTCAGGAAATCTGTGTTTCCACACTGTATGAAGAAATCTGGCTGCGTTCCAGCCTGCTTGAAAGCGTGGTTTTGCACAGTAAAGTGTGTACACATGAAGGCCGAAGTGGGTGCTTAAGTAAATCTCCAGAACAAATCTATGGGCGTATTACCTGGGTGAAGGCTGCGTGACTTGTATCTTATGATCGAGGAGTCATATTTCACAATTCAACTATTACCTGCTACCAGATCTAAATCTATCTAGTTTTTAAGGGGTGGTTGAATTTTTATTGTCTCACATTGAGCAAGAAAGGAAGAGTTTCCATCCTCTTTTACTGGCCTAAGTCAAATACTACCTGTATTAATAGGTAAATCCACAGGTTTGAGATACAGGAAAATTAATCTGATAGCAATTTGTACCATTGCCAGGTCATTAGAAGGAATCTCCCTACTTTGATTTTTGGAAGTTGTAGCACACACATCACAAGCCACAGATGCAGGTGCACACCGAGAAGTCAGACATACACCTACCACCTCTAGGAGTGTTTTAGCTACTGGGCTACAGGCCAAGTTGAGGGCAAAAGTATTCCTCATTCTTGTTGAAGTTTATCCGCTGTGTGACATGGGAAGCTTGAGGAGAATCTGAAGTGCTATACGTTCAACTTGGGGACAGCAGGAATAGTAACCATTTTTTAAATGTCTGGGTTCAGATTTACATGAACTTTGCATAGAAAATATACTGGCCATCTTTAAGTCTGGATCCGTAAGAGCAGTGTGCACAGGACCCTGCCTGTTTCGCCCACTTAGAAGCTTCTAGCTTATCAAATTATCATGTAGTCATTCAGTTAGCAAATGTGTCATGTCAGTGAACAAATATTAATTCAATGTACTTATGCGTGTTACCATGGTTAATTCTACATATTGCAGAACTGCTGGGTAAATTAAGAGATTATTGGCATGGTTAATTTGTATTCCACATCTAATGCATAATGTGGAGTTTTGCTTTCTTATTTGTAAACAGAGCAGTTGGGACTCAGAGTGGACTTGAGAGAGCCAAGAGGCACTGATGTCTCATGTCAGTTTGGTCTCGAGTTAATACTCAGGTTAGAAGATGCAGGGTTGCTAACCTTCATGATTCAATTGCAACATTTGGAATTTTCCCTAAAACTTCAGCCTCTTGTTGGACTTCAGGAAAGCATCCAACGCTGTTTCCCACAGCCTTCTCCTGCACAAACTGGCAAGGTACAAATTGGATGGGTGGTCTGTGAGATGGCTAGGAAACTGGCTAACAGGTCACACTTGGAGGGTGGTGATCAATGGTTTTTACTCAGGCTGTAAGACTGTCACAAGTGGGGTCCTCCAGGGAGAGAAACTGGGCCCCATGCTGTTCAACGTCTTCATAAATGATCTGGATGATGGGACTGAAAGCACCCTCACCAGGTTTGCTGTTGACACCAAACTGGGTGCTGAAGTGGACACGTCAGAAGGAAGAGTTATCTTACAGGGAGAGCTGGACAGGCTGGAAGAGTGGGCCAGCAAGAACAGTGTAAAATTGAACAGAGACCAGAAGTCCTGCACCTGGGACAGAATAACCTGTGTGGCTGGGGAGCAGCCTTGCTGAGGAGGACCTGGGATCCAGGTAGACAATGAGCCGAACACAAGTCAGCAGGGAGAAGAGAAGGCTCAGGGGGACCTCATCACAGCATTCCACCTGCCACTTAAAGGGTGGCTGCAAAGAGGACAGAGGCTCTTCACAAGGAGCCGTGTGGAGAGGACAAGGGGCAACGGGTAGACATTCCACCAGGAGAGGTTTTATCTCGATATAAGAAAGACATTTTTTACAGTTAGAACAATCATTCACTGAAACAACCTCCCAGCATCAGGGTAGAGTCCTCATCACTGGAAGTTCTTCAAGATGTGACAGGACAGGATGCTAGATAATCTCATCGAGACTCCCCTTCCCCATGGAAGGTTGGGCCAGATGACCTTTCAAGGTCATTTCCAACCTGGGCAGTTCTGTGATTCTATGATTGTTGAAAAACTTGGTTTATTTCAAATAAAAGTAAAGTCTTTGGCCCTACATATTGAAGGGAAGTGCCTGAAAATGTTAAAAACAAAGTAGGAAGAGCCTTGGAGGGCAAATAAAAGGAGCTGAGAATGAACTATTGGAAAGCAAATCTGAAACTTTCTGCAAGCCCGCTCTTTTTATATTTGAGGAATCAGTCCAAAATTTGTAAAGGTGTAGAGTGTTAAAAATCATAAAAAAATCTCTTTTTGCTGCAGTCGGTTATTAATGCTTATCGCGAGAATAACTGAACTAGTACACCAAATGGCCTGCTAAGTTTTGGAGTTTATATTCCTTGGCACCACAATAAATTTTTCTTAATCTTTTCAGAAATGCTTGTGTATTTCCAGGCCTTTTGCTGTCAGTTTGATTATTTTCTCCTCTATTACATTTATAATATTTTACCGTGTTGTAATCATGTAATTTTAGGAATTTTTTTAAAAAAACTTTAAATTTATCTGATGGCCTCAACTTCTGAATTATTAGCTTTATGAATGCTTTCCAGCCTTCCTTGGAAATTAAGTATCTATACATTCCAGTTTCTAGGGAAATGCCTGAAAATATGACTGGAGCACACTCTAGAGGCTCAAAATCTCAATGGCAGATAACTCCAAATTTATTCATATTTCAAATCTCATTATTTTAGAGCCAATCTCATGATTTTTTAAAGCATGTTTCATTTCTGATGAAGATTTGAAGCAAGATTTGTGAATACCGTGGATTTCCTTATCTGCTATTCCTCCAGAGAACTATATTTTATTACTCTTCATCTGCTGACAGAGAGCTGGGTTTTGTGTGTTCTGCTAAGTCTTATATTTAGGTCAAAGATGGATGAAACTCTGCCAGTTCATAGAGATGCTGATATTATTTCTGGAGCGTTTTGCAGACTAGCAAAATTTGTCTTGGTAGGTTTTTTAAAAGTATTGTATCCTGAAAAGGAAGATGCTGCTCTTCATAAATTTATTTGGAGGATCAGGACATAAGTATATATAAATTAAAAAAATTCTAAACAGGTCTGTGGATGTCATAAAGTTTTATGAAATGTATTATGCCGTTTAAAACGGTCACTAGCCTACACAGGGGCTACATGTTTTCTGCTATTTTACATCACATAATGTGACTGGGAAACTTGCATGGAGAAGAGGAAGGGCAAGCTCAATAGAAATCCTGATTTATATGTTGCTCCAGATTGTCCGAGTTTGACCATGTGTCTATCCATCTCCACTTTGCAGATATTTCATTATCTGTCTAATATTTCCAATAAAATGTGAAGCTCCTCAAGTGCAGCAAAAGGATGAGTGCATTTTTTGGACTGCTGACACTTTAGGATCATGTTTAGTAATGGGTTCATGTTACTCTCTTGAAGGATGGTGCAGATAGGGCGAAATGTCCACTTGAGTGACTGAGACAACTGGATGTTGTCACTGTATCTGAACAGCAAGTTGTAAAGTCATTCGTGCTCCTTCTAAGCTGCCAAATAGGCAGCTATCAACACTGTCAAATTTTTGTTATTATTTTCAGCTATTTATTAAACATACATGTTGCCTGCTTGGACTCTGTTGATCATATATTATTTTATGCTGACACTCTAGAGCCTCAAAGATGAATCAAACTCAGGCATCCCTGTCTGAGTGTGGAGCCCACATCCAGTAATCACAAGACCTTTCTTTTTTTAAACTGCAGTTGCTGTGTCTATTCCCGCTTGTCTGGCTGGTCATCACTTCATTACACAGAAAATATGACCTCGGTCCTCTGTCCTACATTGGCTCTGCTGCCTGTTTGAAGGCTTTGGGGCAGAATCAGGTATGATAACCCTGAAGGTGTTTAAAAGATGGGTAGGTGAGGTTCTCAGGGACATGGTTTAGAGGTAGACTTGCCAGTGCTAGGTTAATGGTCGGACTCGATCTTAAAGGTCTTTTCCAACCAAAATTATTCTACGATTCTACAACCTGCAGCAGCCCTCCTGGGTACAGCTTCCAGGGATGACCAGCTTCTCTGCAGAGGAGCCGCCTGGCACACTCGTGCTGTCAGAACCCTGTCGTGCTCCAGACCTGGAGTTGTGGCCAAAGCAGCTGAGGGATGTGCTGATGCCGTGTGTCCATGCCGGAGAAGGCATTTCCAAACCATAACCTGTGACCTAACACATCCGCAACAGGTGGAGTTCTTCTTCTTCTTTAGCTGGTAGAAAGCCTTTACCTTCTGGAAATCGTCTGAACGACTGTTTAGGCCAGCAAAATGCTGTGATTGTAGTTACTAATCTGTGGCAAAAACACACACAGCTGGAAGTCAGGGATAAAAGGACAGAAAAAAAATTCAAGGATAAAAAATACCAAACTGGACCAAATCCAGAAGCATTTATGCCCCTTGCATGAGGTACAGCTGAGAACATGCCTGAGCCACTACATCAAAATAAGACCCCTAATAATTATTAAAGGAAAGCCATGGCAACAAAAAACAGTGGGAACAAAAAACCTGATGTTCCATGTATCTCTAGAGTTAACTGGACAGTGCATCCAAGCAGATTTGTATTCTCTAAAAGGTATGGACCACTATATAAAAGTAAAACTTTTCATTGAAAAATGCCCCTAGAATCTGGCTTAAAAGTGGAGAAAGACAAAGTATTTTCATTTAAAAAATCAAGGAAAATGTTTAAAACTTTCAGTATTTTTTTTTGTAAAAAAGGAGATTTTGTGGGAAATTTGTACTTGGTCAGTGTCACAGTTTCCCATCAGATGGCAGTTTTACCTGTCTTACTGGTTAGTTTTCAAAAGCAGACCAAATACCAAGTTTTTCTCCCAACAAAATCACCTAATTTCTAGTAAACATATTTTTAAAAGGTGGCTGAGTTGTTCATTGGTATTCAATCCTTGCTGGCATTCTGTATCCCTTAAAATTCTGGGCTTGGCCAAACCCTGGTTACAGAAATGGTTTTGGCAGTACTAACTACTGATTTCTATGTACTTGTAGTTAAATCCCTCTGGGAAGAAAAGCTTACATTTTCACAGTAGCTACTGATAATGACAAAAGACGAAGAGGAAAAAAAAAAGACAAGGGGTAAGTAAAGCATATATGAAGGAGGGAGAAAGCATCAAGCTAGACAGAGGAAAATAATGTGCCATGTGACTGGAGTCAGAGAGGGAAAGATCATACTCGGGGTTTAATCCTGAGCTTTCTCTTCATTTACTGATTTTGGTGCCTGGCACTGATGCTGGGTAAGACAGCTAAGATAGTTTATATATTCAATATTACCTTCCAACTAAATAAAAGTAGTATATAACAGCTATAGATAAGACAGGATATTCTTAGGGAAGACATCATTCATATTTGCTTCTTTCAGTGAATTGGCTACAACACTATGGCTTTCATATTTTCAAAAATGTTCTTGATTGTGCAGATGCAAAATAAAGGCATGGAGTAATTTCTGCTTGTGCTATAGCCTTTATGAGCGCAAACAGTACTGCTGTATATAAAGGCTAGGGAAAAGTCAACATGAAGTGAGCTTGTTTCCCACATGATATTTTTAAAATAATATTTGTTCAAATATTATTTTGACTGTAAGCCTTCAGAAAGATTATTCTTTTTATTAACCTTATTTTAACACTTACAAAATTAACAGGTTTATTTGTTAGTTACGTTTGGGTATTTTGTGAGACCTTTATATAAACATTTTTTATTTATTACTATTTATTCACTCCAGGTTAGCCTTCAAATACACTTATTTTTAAATGCTTGCACAGGTGCCTTCTCCCATCGCTAAAATTCAGAAGGACAATTACGCTACAAGAGAATCAAGAAAACCATGTGGTGGCTATATTGTTTTGAGTTACCGGTGCACACATGTGTGTAAAATCAGCTTTTGTGGACTGATAAGAATCATACTTCCTGAAAAAAATTTGTATGTACACAGCGGTCTGAACTCTGTGTTTAAAGCTGGGGAGAGCCTTTCTCTGCCAGGACCGTGACAGGAAGCAGAAGCCACTTCTGGCAAAGACAAATAATGAAGTTAACTCCCATTCATCGAGCTCATCTTACTGGTAAGGGGAGGCACTGTAAAAGGAATTATTAAGAGACAGAGCTAAGAACAACAGTGAGCTCAGTGTACTATGCTTTTCAGCTTTTGTGATTTTATTAGATATACGGATGAGGTCACCTCTTGAAATAGCTGGGAGGAAGAGAAAGAAGAAAAGATGCTGGTTGCCTAACATCATGCTGCTAAAGAAATCATGGAGCTCCTTGCTAACACCCGGAGATTCATTTTGGACTGCTTTTTTCTGTGTCTTGAAGGATATGATAACAAATCGGGATTCCTCTGTTTTGTTTTGTTTCCCTGAAAATTCCCGAAGACTAAATCAGAGCCATTCTTGTAAATGCAACCTCTTGTCCTGGAAAATCAGAAGCAATCATTATAATCGTTTCAATCTTTCTGGTCTTGGGTGACCAAAGAGAAACCCTGTTTTATGCCTGCATTTTAAGACCGGAGAGATGATTATTTAGTCTGACATTCTCTGTAACACAGGTCACATCTTAAGTCATATTCATGGAGGCTCCCTTTGATAACTGGCTGCTGTCTCATCTGCTTTTTCAGTACTGAGTAATAAAACGCCTTCAGCTTATTCCTTGATTTTTTTTTTTAATGTCACTGTGATTACTATGAATTTTCATCAGCTAATATCATTACAAGGAAACATTAGCTATTTTTCTCTAAAACTCATTGGTTACTGATTTTTCATTTATATCTGTAATTCTAGTTCAGATTGTAGTTTTGACTGTAATTTAGAGTTCATGGAATTTTTTTATTCCTATATTTGATATACAGAAGCTTCTGTATGAAATCATTGGGCTTGAAAGGACATCAAAGTTCATCTAGTGCATCTTCCTGTTGCCAGGCAGGAACATGTGTAGATATATCATTTCTGACAGATACTTGTCTCATGTTTTCTTAGAGGTTGCGAAAAATGCTAAGTTACAGTACCTCCCTAGAAAAGCTGTAAAGACATTTCCCAGTGTCCAATCTGAATTTGCCTTGCTGCAGTTTAAAGCTGTTCTTTCTCATTTCATGGACCACAGACGTGGAAAACACATTATTTCCATCTGGTTTGCAACAACCTTTCCATGTATTTGAAAATTTGCTCCATCTTTTTGCATAGGTCATATATTTTGTGTACTGTGCTGTTGTTCCTGCTTTGCATTCTCACTTTCCCCTTGCTATTATTTATAGCTTCATTAGCACATGTACCTGTTGTTATTTATGTTCTTTCATTCTTGCCTCAAGTGCTTAAAGTGAGTGTTCACAGTGAATAACTCCTTGATAGTGAATGATCAAAACTTGCTTTTACATTTTAGCTGGATTATTTTATTCATACTGGTAAAGACACAAGATTTATTAGGTCAGTACATCAAGAATTTTTTGCTAAGTCAGTGGAATTTAAATACTTTTTTGCCGTTGTTTTTTTTTTAATAGTGATTTCTGGTTTCAGCTCTGCAGCTGAAAAGCAAGTAGGCATCCCTTGCACCTGCCTCTGTTTTTGGGATGTCACACTGGACAATTCTGTGCACGTGCTGTTCCTTCCAGGGAAACAGCTTTGGGCAACAGAGCCACAGATCTTGTCCCTCAGAAAGATTTAGCTTTGAATTAGCTAGACAGCCAGTGCTACCAGCTAGCAGGGAGTTTGACTAGTCTGCCCCTAGAAGGTCGCTCTTGTTGATGGTTCTGCCCTTCCATGCCCAGCTTCCAGCGGTGAAACATCTGTGGTCCATGCAAGGTGGACCTGGATCATTTCACCTCACGCAATCCTGGAGCAGAACCATGGAATAACTTGGGTAAGAAGGCACCTCTGGAGGTCTCTAGTCCAGCCTCTGCCTCAAAGCCAGGCTTATGCAAGGCTTTCTCTAGTTGAGTTTTAAATAACTACAGGTGTCTGGTCTGGTCTCCTCTACTTGAGACACATGGAGCAGCTCTTTCCCAGGCTGAGCAAGCCCTGCTTTCTCAGCTTTCTCTTTTGTGTTGTGTCCTTCATGCAGGCCCTGGACCAGGACCGGCTCCAGGTTGTCAGCAAGTCTCCAGTGCTGGGGGGCCCTGGATGGGATGCACCACTCCAGATGTAGCCCCACAAATGGGAGGAACTGCCTTACAAGAAAGAGAGGAAAAATCACTGTCTTTCTACACTCTAACACTGAGCACTTGAGGCAGCAGAGGGTTAATGGAGCTGAAATAAAGTTCCTGTATGGATTTTAAAGTTTTATTCTTTTTTTTTCCCCCTTGTGCTTCAGGCTGTTTCTATGAGAATGAGTAATATGTTTGCTTAGCCTCCATGCATATAACTTTTATTTAGAGCTTAGCATCCATCTGAACACCTCTCTCAAAGAGTCGTTTTTCGGTCCTTTGTGCTACCAGTGCCAAACGCTTCCTGTGTCTTTAAACAGATCATGGTAACTAATGACCATGCTGGACATCGATCCATTTGCAGGCTTGCATTGTCTAAAGCCTTTAAAGCAATAACTGTCTGCAGATCTCATTTTCTTCTACAGTACATCTCAATATTATTAACTGAATATTCAGATTATTTGCAGCATTCCTGCTGTCAATGTATTAATGCCTCCTCGCCTGATTTGAAACCTGAGGCTTAATCACGCTGTGGTCAGCAAACTCATCTATACTTTATTTTGGGAGTCCAACTGGCTGTTGCGGAGGGGCAGTTTCCGTTCCATCTGAGCACATCCTGTGCTAATGAAATACCTCAATCATGAACATATGTTACAGGAAATACAGTTGCAGCACATAGGGTTTTTAAAATTTATTCTTGGACTTATGACTAAAGGGCATTGTCAAAGTTCATGGTCTAAAAGGGAGTATTTCTTGACAGTCATCTTATTTTTAGGTCCTTTAACTTGAAACAAGTTTTTTCTTGGCTTGAAATAGTGATCAAAATATATACAGCTGTAATTTACAGTAAACAATTCAATGCCTTTGTTGAAGCTAAATTTGCTTATGTGAGATACTAGTGTTTACAAACCTAGTAAAAGAACAATGTTTGACTACAAAAAATCTAATTCTTTCGAAGTTTGTTTGCTTAGTTTTTTGAGTTCTTATTTTCCTTTTGGACGAGGAAGCTGAATTACATCCAGCTTTGCAGTCCTGCAGGCATGTCAAGTCATAATTTCTCTTTTGCATTTCATTATGTTATTTTGCTGCACATTATATATACGTATAGTTCAGACAGAGCTGTACCATTTCATAAACACTCTCCAAAAACGTGCTTTCAAATAAAGCCAATAGTCTGTCCTGTGCTTTGCTAATTAGAAGGTACAAACAGACTCATAAATAAAAATGTCATGGGCTCAAATTTTGGTGTCCTTATTGTATGGAATAGTAACCGCTCCTCAAACAGTCCTGCTGTGTTTTTCTGAGGAGTAAAGTCCTTTTCCATGTGAATAAGACTATCCAACTTTGTCACCCAATATTTAATTATGTTTCATTACTACTATAGAAGACCTGTTCTTACAGTTGTTTAGGCGAAGATCTCAGTGTATTTATCAGGGACTGAATAAAAATTGTGGGGTAATTTTGTAGCTGCTATTGTTTTAAGTCAAACAGGTTACAGGCTGTTTTCATGTAGTGCTTAAGTAAGTATATAAGGTGTCAGACTACTTAATTCATTATTCTCGCCAGTTGGAAACTCAGATACTAGCTGAAAGAGCATAGATAAAGACCTCAAGTAATTGCAGAATTCATTACTTCATTATTTTCACTGTTTATTTTTTATGTATGCAAAATTTGTAGCTCTGATCCAAACACAATGTTGCATTTACTAAATTAATAATTTGTTGCAACTTTTGTATAAAGACCAACCTTTATTTACATCAATATTCAAAATCTGGAGAGATTCAGAACAATTTTCGCTGGACATGGATTACTTCTCCATGCATTAAAATCAAGAGGAGAAAGTGAGGAAGGAAAATCCATATAAAGTTCCCTTTGGAGTTCTCTCCATTGGCTTTTAATTTGGGAAGCATGAAACCGGGATTCAACAGAATGAGGTAAGGAGCCTGGAAAACCTACAGTCTTCCTGTGCTGGTGTTTATTTCATCATTTTGCGCTTCCTCCATACCCAGCTGAGTCTCTGGATCCGTTCTCTGCGCGGCAGGACAGCGCGCTGCTGTGCGGTGCTGTATGATCAGTCTTCTGTAGCAACAGGGAAACATCCTTCCTGGAAAGATGCTAAGCGCAGATTCGGAGCGGTGCTCCCTTACCTGAGCTGGTCAACGGTCCAGTTCCACTTTTAAGGAAACAGCAGCAGTGGACGATGTCTCTGACTTTTCATTTGCCGTTTCAGAACGTTATGAATGACAGGAAACAGCAATGTTTGCCTTTTCTCTTGAAATATTTCACATGTATTTGGGAGATGCTCAAAAGACTTATTTTATGTTGGTTTGCACACAAGGAGTTCAGTCGCACAGGCATGACAGTGGCTGATTGCATGTTTCTCCTAGCTGGTTTAGAAAACAACCCAAGCTTGAAGTTAACTTCTGAACAGCTTTCATGTCAAGAACAAGAAGTTGAAACTGCCACGGGGGAGCTGATTTGTGAAAGATCTGCTTTCTGGTGGCCCAACATCATCTGTGCTGCATCGGCTGAATGGTCTGAGCTTGAAATCAAAGATGGAGTAGTCCTGGTGAAAATCTGTCCCCCATGTGTCTGCTCATTCTATACAGGTTCCTGTGATCAACCTCTCAGCCTGGGAAACTGCACCCAAGAAAACAGGGTGCTACCTTTTAAATATTATTCAGCCACAAGTTTGAAAGAGAAGATTATTCTTGTCAACAGCAGTTGCAAGCAGAAGTTGCCACAGATGAAGCTGGTCTGCTGTGGTTATGTCTTGTGAATAAAAGATAATATGAGATTTCATACATTTTTTTGTACTGAGATTTAAGATAGAAAAAGAGCTAGAAGTGGGGTTTGACATTTTTTGGTCACTCCTTTGTCATGTAAAACTCCTAGTTACTTTGTGAGAATTTGCCTGAGCATGGACTTTGGTGTTTGACTTCTATATCAACTAAATAATCATATTTTCAAGAAGGACTTGATCAGTAGATGCAAACGTGTATACTGGAATGTAAGGGTGTTAAACTAATTGTTACTGGTCCAGACAGTCCTGTGAGTTTGGATAGGACAAAGTGATGAGAAAACAATGTGGGTTTGAATCTCAAGGACTGTGCTCCATTTCAGGCTTTTTTTTTGCTTTTTTTTGCCTTTTTTTTTTTTTTTAACCACCACCCCACCATTTTTTTTGCAGGCTTTGTCTCATTTCCTACTATATATCTGGAAGGTTAAATAGCCAGCTCAAGTTATTTTGGTGGTGCTATTTCTTCCTGGTGGCATTAAGCCGTGACATTCAATCCACAGCAGCACAGCCAAGCAGCATTTGAGGATCTCTGTGTACATTAGGTATGTCAGACATCAAAGCAGGAGGCTCACATTTAGGTCTAACCCCACCCATATTATTAAATTTAAAGATGATGTCAACACTGTTGTGAGTTACGCATCAAATATAAATTGGTTACAGAACATTTCTGAATGTTAAACTACCTCAGATTGCCTCAATTGCTGTGATTAGGCGGTGAATGTAATTTACATGTGGATCAGTGGAAAAATTCTTCCTTGTACTAACAAGGTTACATCAAACAATGTCTCCAGCCAGTTTCCTTCCCTTAACATCCTTTGCTTCTTAAGTTATTGTTTAATACACTTCCTAATCCTAAATTAGCACAGGTAGTACTGATTTAGTAGTATTTGGTACTGATGTAGCGATTGCACATGTTTTTTTTCTGACTGACATACATGATAAGAAGCTTTTCATTTCTGAACTGAACAATTATAGGCTTGTTCTGCTGGTGAACTGAATATGCAAATAATTATGAGAAAAATAGGCAATGCTCCCAGGAAAGCCTCTAGTTTCCAAGTCTAGTCCAATTAGTAAAGAAGGAAGCTTTCTTACACAGCTTTTATCATGGACTGTTTCACTGATCAGATAGCGATTATTAATAGAGATGGGACTGAACACTCTCCAGATTGGAAAGCAACTAGGTATAGAGTAAATCCATTATATCAAGTACTAATTAATGTAATGCAGGTTTATAAATATCATCACATCAAGTTATCACATGTAACATGATGAAAAAACATAGACATCTGCAGTGCTTTAAAGGTGCCCTAGGTAATCCAAGATAAACACTTAAAAACTTATTTTGCTTAAATTAAAAGGAGATTTTATCTTACCTATGCAGTGTCTTTCCTTTTTTTGTATAACAGATGTATCTGATCAGGAGCTGGTGTATGCCTTCTGGAAACTGGCTGGAAGATGGGGCAGCAATAACTGCTGCAGAGCTATCTTCAGAATATACTTTACATGAACAGAGAAACTCTCCATTGGGAGCATAGCAAACATGGACAAAGAAAAAGGAGGCAAAAATTTCAGACAATCTTCAGCCCAGGGTTCTTATGATGTTTGATAGTCCAGTTCCTGTGTTTAAAAGCAAGAATATCCCATTACTTTGTGGGAAACACGAGGCTTAACACAAGGCCATGGAGTAATAAAAGCCTGACACTCTCCTTACAACGGGAATTTTTATGTGAGGTAATAACTTCAGTGGGATTTCACCTGAAATATGGCAGGAGAATACGGCATAGGAGGCCAGACCTTATAGATGGTTTGTTTGCTAAATGATGACGTCACCTAAACTTGAGAACTCCAGCAGTGCAGCATGTCAGTGACTGCCTTATTTCTCCTTTCCAACCACCTCTGGCGTGACTCTGTTTGTGTCCCTTGGCTTTTATGAAGTTTTAGATTTTTAGGATTCAAGGCCTCTGGAAGACCTTGTTTGGTGAGCTGCTTGTCAACTGCCTATTCATTTATCAGAACATACTCTGTGGTTTTATTTGGCCAAAATTAAAAGCATTGAAAGTGATAATTGCTGCAAACAAGACTATAAAAGCTGAGGAAAAATAGGCAAGACTGGGGTTCTTAAACACTGGGAGCTTGAAGAGAAAACAGACAGAGGGCTGAGCCAAATAACCACTGCCATAGTCTGTCTCTGTTGGGTAGCTGCAGTTTTGATCAACAAAAAAGAGAACAGCCAGAGGTGCACAGAGATTCTGGGGCAAAGTAAAAGATTTCAGCTGCTGCTGTCTTGGTGTATCCTGTCTGACGGGGCAGTAACAGCACCCATGCAGAGCCTTCATCTAGGGAGGTGAAGCTCCAGTAAGCTAGGTAAGCCTTCAGCAGGGCTTGTGCTGGAAGACTTAATTTAGGTTTCTTTCAAAAGGAGCACTAAGAGAACATCTTGCTGCTCACTGACAGTGTCAGAAGTAAATCTGGAGTGAACCGGTGATGATACAAAGGTCTATAACCTAAATAGATATCATATAAATATGGGATCATGAGGGCTAGAAGGGTGAAGATGCTAACTGTAAGGCAGATGGTGACGTTTATCGACTGTAACATTTATTGACTGTAACACTTATTGACGGATCATTAAAAGGCTTCTATTGCCTTGGCACTTCAGTACCTACTGCATAGGAAACAGAGTGAGTCAACAAATCGTAGAACTAAAAATAAAAGCTCCATCAACTCACGTGGTCTGCTGCAAAAATAGTCCGGAGAGCACTTAAAAGCTTGGTCAAGCCAATAGATGTAATGCTGAGCCTTGATGCTTAAGGCTGAGCTTTGCTGCTTTAAGCGGAGCCTTGCTGCATGCCAGGCTGGGGCTCTGGCCAGGTGCCAGAGGGAGCAGGTTCCCAGAACCCTCCCCTGAGCGTGCCTTGCTGTCAGTACCGGCCAGTGCAAACCCCGGACCCGAAAAATAGTGAGGGTGGCCCAGCAGATGGTAACACTTGCTGTGTCACAGGGAGACGGTGATTTCCCACGTGAATGGGGACCAATCCAGTTTTATAGTTTTATCAAATGTAGCCAGTATGTTGACTACTCCTACAACTGTGAATGAGAATCCCCTTGTAAACCTCAACAACTAATAAATCCCACCAAATTACTTGCTCAGTCCTCTTCCTCTTTACCTGAGCAAAGTGTGGCCATGCCATCATAAATATGCTGATGGGAGAGCCATACATTTTGTTGCTGCTGCTCAATGCATTGACCAAGAGCCTCTAGCCTCTCTGTGTTCTTCTCTCCCATCCCATGTGCTGCCTTTCCATCCTCCTGTACTTCAGAAATGTCTTGAAAACTGCCTGTCTCCTGCCAAAGACTTTGGAATAACATGGAGGACAGGCTATTCACACCAGTAGCAGGACACTACTTCCCTCTGGTAATGACTGCATGTTTAAAACCAGAACGGGCATAGAGCTGTGGCAAACTTTTATAGGACTGAAAAATATGAATAGAAAAGGACTCTACAAAATACACCCAAGGGTCACTCTGTGTAGCTTCCAGCCCAATGGGTCTGTATCTCAGAGAAAAGGATTTTCTTCTATTAACCTAATTTACTGAGTGAATTTTCCACAAGGCAGTGAATGAGCATCATTAGCATTCACTCTGAGTGAAAGACTGGCTTTGACTGTGGTTCTGCTCATTTGACTTCTCTCACTAAATCTTATCCATCATGACGAATGCTTGGCCCACTTTGATTCTGGTAGGCATAAGGCAAAGTCTGATGAGGAATGAAACCTGGGTGAAGTCCAGTCCCTGCTACTGCAGTCAACTCATATAATCAGTTTAACGCATTCGTTATACTCCCTTCTAATAATGGTTGGGTTATTTGCCCCACTATTTCTTAGCAGCATTGAAGATTTTTATGGCTAGAAGAATCAAATATCTTTTTCTGATTTCCATCACAAATTTAGTCAGGACCTGTTTATTTCCATTTGTTCTTGTGCTAGCACTGTCCTTAAGCTTAAATACCTTTTGCCTGTCTGTCTGTGATATTTATGCACTGGTGTATTTATAGACAGCCCTCCTGCCCTCTTTCTCAGGCTTTGTTTCACCAGGGCAAACAAGCCAAGCTCCCATAAGATCACTGTCAGTCTTCCAATGACTCTGTTTCAGTGTGATTTAATTTTTCTGGAACACAAGTATCCAAGTCTCTGTGCTATACTCCAAAAGAGGTTTTACTAATGACTCTGTAACACTTTTTACCTTTACTCTGCCCAAAATTCTTCACCAAATGCATCCTAGAATCCAATTTGCCCTTTTTATGAATGGTCATGTCGGTCCTCTGTAATTGGAGCTCATTGCAAAAGTTTTAGAGCTCTCTGTTTAAGAAACGTCACAGATTCATCAGCTTCAAGGGAGCTGTGACAACTTCGACCAGCTGGGGATCTGCATCTGATATTTCGGCTTGCAGGACACAGCTTTCTCTGTGGCTGGCCTGAAATAGTGGAGCTCACTGCCAACTCCCCTCCCCCAAGACCTTCCCCAAGGGAACCACTGATTCACTTCCACCCGGTCTGCAATGTTGAAAAAGCACTTACTCCATCTCATGCTAACAAAATACAGGGAAAAAATTGGCAAATACTATTCATTCAGTATGCCTGTGTTAAAAAAAAAAAAACTGAAAATCTCAGCTCCTTTTTCTTTTTGTTTAAATTCAAAACATTTTCTATCATTTTAGCCATTTTGATTTCTAGCCATTCGATTCTTGCTCTTCATTTCTTTCTCAGTCCTTATTAAATGTGAAAAAAACTTTTGAAATGGCAATTAAAATAGATTTCTTTCCGTGAAGAAAGCCTATGTTACTGCACTACTGCCTATTGTCCTCCTTAATTTCTTCCTTTCTCAGGTCTATCCTTCATCTTCTATCATCTGTGATTTAGACTAAGTCCTTTGTGGCAAGAACCTTCATTTTATATTCGTCTCTGCCTAAAGCAGAGACATTATTTGTTTCTGAAAGTATAAAGAATGTAGCAAATCAATGCCATTATCCCGAACTGCACTTAGAAGACAAAGGCAGCATGGCTGTGGAATTGATGCTCTCAGAGCACGGAAGCAAAGCTACATTTTGGGCTATCACAGACTTGTGAGAGGACTCTGTGGATATTTCCATCTAAAGATCATAGCCAGGGTAAAAGCTACAAAAGCACTAATATATAAGGATATATACATATAATAATATATAGTCATGTAAGGATATAAAGCTACATAGGAGGAACGTGAAGTCGGTGAAAGGTTTGGAGAGGAAGCTGTATGAGGAGCAGCTGAAGTCACTTGGTTTGTTCAGCCTGGAGAAGAGGAGACTGAGAGGAGACCTCATGGCAGCTACAGCCCCTCACAAGGGGAGGAGGAGGGACAGGCACCAAACTCTTCTCTCTGGTGACCAGTGATTGAACCTGAGGGAATGCCAGGAACATGTGTCAGGGGAGGTTTAGGTTGGACATTAGGAAAAGGTTCTTCCCCCAGAGGGTGGTGGACACTGGAACAGGCTCCCCAGGGAGGTGTCCCGGCCCCAAGCCTGACAGTGTTCAAGCAGAGACTGGACAAGGCCTCAGACACATGGTGTGACCTGTGGGGTTGTCCTGTGCAGGGACAGGAGTTGGACTCGATGATCCTTGTGGGTCCCTTCCAACTCAGGACATTCTATGATTCTAATGATCGTGATAAAGCTTGTAATGCACAGAATTGTCTTAGTTGCCTCATCAAATGAAGCAGTCCTTAACAAAAATTTTGAC
The DNA here is from genome assembly GCF_036013445.1 of Caloenas nicobarica. Classification (NCBI taxonomy): domain Eukaryota; kingdom Metazoa; phylum Chordata; class Aves; order Columbiformes; family Columbidae; genus Caloenas; species Caloenas nicobarica. The sequence continues at coordinate 153,373,888 of NC_088245.1, read as the reverse complement.
TGCTAAGACTAAGCTAGCTAAGGATGTGGCAGCAGCCTGGACTCTGAGCTCATGTCAGAGAGCATGGTGTCAATAGGCTGCATTGATTTAAAATAAAGATGTGGTGACAGGATTTCAGCTTTTGAATAGACCCTAAAGGCACTTGCCCAGGAAGTAGAAGAGCAAGTGGGCTAGAGGCTTGAGAGATTTGGAATCCATATCCAGGGGTAAATAAATCAGGGAGTTGAGCTCTGAGGTATCTCTCTCGCAGCTAAAAGCCCTAACCATCTCAGCATCCCTGTTTTCCCTCAGACCCTGTGACACATGCCTGCAGCTCCCATGGAAGAAAAAGGTTTAGAAACACCTTTTCTTTTGCTTTTTCTTTTTAGGACTGGCTTGGACATTTCTGCATTCAGGACACTGCATACTGTGAACCCTGTCTGAGAGGCCCAAGTCTGCCTGGCCAACCAACATAGAATCGTTTTGGTTGGAAAAGACCTTTAACATAATCAAGATCAAACATCGCACTGCCCTGGAGCTGAGCAGCTTGATTGACAGGCTTCTCAGGACCAGAAATTTTGCATCTGCCTATTAAAAACTTGCAAGATAATGAAATAGTTGGTTCCCTGTTGGTGTTTTTTCTCCCTTGTCACCTGTGCCAGTACCACGCAGCTCATGGATCTGCCTTCCAGAGCTCAGCAACACCATCTTTGGCGTATAGATTCTTACTGACACCTTCAGCTGACAGGTAGTCAATCAACAGCAAAGAGCATTGGTGATATTGAACTTGTGATAGCTGGTTTCAGTAACTGCAAAAGACTAGCTCCCCTGCAAGCCTCCAGATACTTCTAAAAGGTAGGTTTAACTAGACATGGAAATATATCTCCGAGTTTAATACAGAAGTGTTGCTTTGTTGGGATGACGTTTTTACTCAGAGGGATGTAAACCTCCCTGGGCTAAAACTATAGTGATAGTTACATACAGCACGTGAATCCTAGCACAGTGATTGATCCAGTATGACCCTTACATAGCTAATTACAGACTGTCAAGGCAATTTCTGTTCTAGCCAGACCAATATTTAATTATCCTCCTCCCCATTGGAATCCCGACCTTGGTTTGGCACCAGGAAAACAAAGAGTTGTGTATCCAGCCAAAGCATCTCATTGCTGCTCCAAGGGCAGGCAGATGAGACGGTAACAGCTGAAAATGAAAAATGCCAAATGAAAGTCCAAAATGAAGCAGCAGCTTTCTCTACCTCCTATTTCCTTCCTCTCCTGCTCTCCCTCTTCTAAAACCTGTTGTTCAGGCTAAAAGACTAAATAAAACCTACAGAAGTACAATTGCCATTTAGTGACTTTCAGTTAATTTATGGCACCAAATACAGGAGATATCTCTACTGGCAACTTTTTGGTCAAATTGAAAACTGGCAATTTATTCCTGCTGTTTTGTCTTTCAACTGCTTGCTAATCCGTGGCAGAAATTTACCTTCTACCTCATGCCTACCTGGTTTGCTTAGTAACTTCTCATAAGAATATGATAAAAGCTTGGGAAAGGCCAAAGAAATTGTCAACAGTTTAATATCTATTTACTGAAAATTACGCACTGTTAAATCTACTAGGTCTCTGCGAAAGCTGGCTGACATATTTCTTTCTCTCTTGTTCAAAAAAGTGTCCAGATATGGTTAAACTAAAAAAATATCAAAATATAAAAATCTCTTTGCTTGTGTAAAGAGATTTCAGACCTGGAAGTTACCTCAACCTACAAACATGCTCCATATCTAGCCTTTATTTATGAGAGTCTGTACCAAAGGGACTTTTTCAGCTTTGCATATATTTAAAATGTTTTGCAGAAAAAAGTGGTTAAAATCACGCCTTTTGATGCATTCAGAAAGAGTTCAGGTTGCTTAAACATTATCATAAAGGGTGCTTAAATAAAGATATCATCAGTTTATGATTTAGAAGCAAAAGTGGAACCATAGTCAGGACAGAAGAGAATCAGAACAGTTTAACTGTGAAACAAAGGAGTGCAGATTGGCAATAATTACATTTCACTGTTTCTGTTGCTTCAAAACTCCCACCATGGCATGGGTCCCACTTGCTGGATAGTGCAGATGCAAAATATCTGTCTGTCCTATGAGCTTGTGGTAGAAACGGTCAGTACTGAGGCACACAGGAGGAACGGAGAAAACAAGGAAGCAGTGCAGAGAGTTTGGGTGGTTTGCAGTAAATACAGTGTAAGGGAAAGTCTGACAAGGAGGGAAGCCAGGAAGGGACTGGCATGCTCCTAAATCTTTTGGGCACTTCCACTTTTTTCCTCTAAAGATTTGAAAATGGTTCCCCCACCTGTGATAAGCTTCTTTCAAAGCTGTCCAGGTAGGTCATCCACATGACTTTCCAATGGCAAAAAATAGCCATGTTTGTGTCCTTTGTAGCTAACCAGCTATCGAGTAGGAAGCTGTTGCTCAAAATATATATGTGGAAGGGGCAAAAAGAAAGACAAAGTTTCAAATAGCTAATGTTCACTAATTTTGGAAGAGGTATCACACCTCAGGCATTCAGAGTTTAAGAAATCTGCTTCTATTATGGATTAGAAGGAGATCAAATGTTGGAGTTACATTATCTCATACCCAAAGGGGCCTCTGTCTTTCTGAGAAGCGTGTGGGTCCAGGAAGGCACTCTGAACCAGGAAAAGAACCCGACAAAGATGCTTCGCTGGGGCTGCGGTGGATGTGGCAAGCTGGGCTGGAAGCAGAAACTTAAGGGTGGATGTCAAGAGGATGGGACCAGACTCCTTTCAGTGGTGCCCAATGACAGGATGAGGGGCAACGGGCACAGACTGAAGCACAGGAGGTTCCATCTGAATATGAGGAGAAACTTCTTTACTCTGAGGGTGCCAGAGCACTGGAACAGGCTGCCCAGAGAGGCTGTGGAGTCTCCTTCTCTGGAGACATTCAAACCCCGCCTGGACACATTCCCGTGTGATCTGCTCTGGGTGAACCTGCTTTAGCAGGTGGGTTGGACTGGATGATCTCCAGAGGTCCCTTCCAACCCCAGCCATTCCGTGATTCTGTGACCGAGCACACCGAGGTGAGCCAGCGATCCAGCCGCTGGGCTGAGGCTCCCTAACGGGCTTGCGTGTGGGAATGACGAGCAAACGCAAAAATCGCACCAGCGGTGTCAGTCGGGCCGAGAACCCGCCGCCGGTGCTGCCAGAGGGAGCCGGTACCACAGCGGTCGCCCTCAGCCTCGCACTAAAGGCCCGCGGGGGCTTGTTCCCCACGCGACGGCGCTGGCCGAGGAAATGAGGGGCGGGCGGATCCGGTAACTTTTCCTCCCCGCTAAGGAAGCCACCGGTCACCGGCTGCTCCTTCTCCGCGGCGCGGCCGCCCCGCTGCGCGCCCGCGGAGGCGCCGTCCGCTCGCTAGGGGGCAGCGGCCGCCCGCCCCTGCGGGCGCGGGCGGGCGCGGGTCGGCGCGGTTGGGGTGCGGAGCGCTGCGCGCGTCTTCCGCGGGCGCGCTGCCCCCCCGCGCGGCGGGGCCGCCTGCCGCCGCTGCCGGTGATGTCATGGGGCGGCGGCGGCGGCGGCGGCGGCGGCGGCGGCGCGGGGGCGGGGAGGGGGCGGCACTGCAGCTGCATGTGTCTGTAGCGGCGGCGGCGGGGCCGCGGCGTCGTCATCTGCATTCACATGGGGGCGGCGCCGGCCTCCGCCTGAAGCCCCCGCCCGGGGAGACACAAAACCCACGCGAGGCGCGGGGTGCCGCGACCCCCGCCCCGCCGCCGCCGCCATGAATTCGGCGGAGCAGACCGTTACGTGGCTGATCGCCCTGGGCGTGCTGGAGTCGCCCAAAAAGACCATCTCCGACCCCGAAGGGTTCCTCCAGTCCTCCCTGAAGGACGGGGTGGTGCTCTGCCGCCTGCTCGACCGCCTGCTCCCGGGCACCATAGACAAAGTAAGTGCCCGGTTCCCCCCACTCTGCCCCCCCCGCCGCCCTTTGTGCAGCCGGGCCCGCCGCCCCCCAACCCGGCCTCGTCCGCCGCGGGTCCCCCCGCGTCGCCTCCGCCCGTGCGGGAGGGAGGGGGGTCCCCGCGGCCACGGCGGGGTGAAGGGCGCGGCGGGGGGGGTGGGAGAGCCAGCCCCGCTCGGGCGTGCGCCCCGGGGGGCGTCGGGGCGAGAGCGGGGAGCGGCGATGGGCAGCCTGGCTGAAAAGGGCTTCCCCGTTTAGGGCCAGGATTCTGAAAGAGTGTTTTACAGGAAAAAGAGCAAAATAACGCCCCACTCTCCGAAGTGCTGGATGTACACTGGAGAAGCTTTTTTTTTTTTTCTTTTTTGGGGGGGGGGGCGTGTTATGGACCTTTTCTGGCACGCTATGAGCCGGCCGCAAACTTGTCTACGCAACTGCTAGAATAGTCGGTGTCTCACCTCGCTTGGGAGGTGATTCAGCTCATCCCTTCCAGCTTCTGAAGGACATCTTAATGTTCGATGCTTAGGTCTCTTGAAGGCTGTTTTAGCGTTATTTGGGGGTTTTTTAACTGCTTGGTAGCCTGTGGAAAAAAATCTCGTTCTTTTTGGGTTGAAAAAAAATGCGTTACAGCTCTATTCTGTGTTGCGTTTGAAGAAAATGTACTCTGTCAGGTAACTTTTATGTGTTATGTGTGCGTATGTAATTCATGTCGTAGTTCAGCTAGAGGGATGGGTTTTGATTTTTGATAGCGTGCCTCAAGACTTGGGATGATGCTGTTGTTTCCACCTGGCATTCAACAATGTAGCGCACGTAGGGACCCATGTATTGGCAAAACTTCCCTGTGAGCCCATACGAGCTGGTGAAGAGAAGATTGATGAAGGTCATTGCTATGCTGATGGGACAACTCCTTGCTTGAAAGTAACACCATATTTTTCACCTTTTGCAGTTGGCAGACCACTGCACGTATTGGAGCCTGCTGGTAGTGGGCTTTTATTACCTTTTGTGGCTCTTTTTCAAGTAGTCCACTGTCCCACAAAGCTGCAAACCGGTACCTTGAGCTCAGTAGGACACTGGACTGAGCTGTCTCCCTTCAGTTCTTCAGTTTGCTGTCGACTGGGGTTGTTACTGGTTTATGTGGTTCTGTGGCATGGAGGTTGTGCCTCTGCACTGGAGTCCCTCTCTACTGGATGTAGGTTGTTCCTGCCACTCTAAATTCACAAGCAAAACAGGAGGCAGCGTGGGGCTGCGGAAGCCCTACAAGGGTCCCAGGTACCATTGATGGGCGATGGAAGCAATGAGAGCGGGGGCAGCGTGTTGATGGTGGTGTGAGCTTGGGTAAAGTTGGGGTCCACCGTGGTGTCTGGTGGAGCTAGCTGGGACAGCTGAAGCCACCGCTGCTGCCGCCAGCTTTCCCTGCCACTGTTTTCCTAGAAGGGGCAATAGAGCTGAAGAGGCTGTGTCTGCTCCTGAGGTGCTGTGGCTTTGTGGCATGGGTACGTGAGGTGCAAACTGCTGTCCAGTGCACTGGGCTGTAAACAGCGGTTCTGGAGCGGGTAAATGTCCTGCTCCACTGTCCGGGGTGACGCATGTGATGTGGGGCTGAGGGCAGAGATCCCCTCGACGTGGGGATCCCTTGCCTGGTCACCCATCTTCTCAGGCAGGCGCTGCCCATGCCTTCTTGCCCCCAGGCTCTCTTGCCTGGTGCCATCAAGCCCAAGGAGAGTTTTGGCAGCCCATCCCACTCCGCCGCTCTAGGCACCCCTTCAAAGCACCTCTCCAAAATCTTGCACTTTGAGGCAGAAAAGATCTTTCCCCTTGCGCAGATGTCAGGCTTACTACAATGGGGTCCTGAACTCAGTTTGAGGAATGGGCTTTACCAAAAAACGAAATAAATAAAAAGGCATGACAAAAATAAGTGTTAGAAAAGTGTTTCCCAACTTAACATGCTTTTCTGCATATGGTGTAGCTAGGGACAGCTCAGTTAGTGTGAATGAGAGGCTCTCTTTTCTTTTCATGTCAAAAGGAGCAATACCTCTGATGTCCGGGCAAGGGGTCCCTTGGTGGCACCCACACCCAGAGGAGGGTGTGCAGAGGGGCACAGCTCCCCACAGCCTACCCCGCCACCAGCCTGGCACGCAAGGAGCTGTCAGGGGGGCTTCTCTTGGACTTTGTGATGTGGAGGTGTGGGGTTTGCTACAGGCTGGGATGGCAGCCAGGGCGGGAAGAGGGCTGGAGGTTTGCAGCATCCCACCTCCAGAGCTCGCCCCGCGTCGAGCAGGGTGCTGGGACAGGCGGCTGCTGGAGGTCCCCGCCGGCCTCGCATGTCTCCTCCGGCTTTGGCTTAGGTAAAGTCTGGGGAGAAACAACATTTTATTTTATTTTTTTTTATTTATTTTATTTTTTCTTAGAGAATCTTTATTTTTGTGAGGGGAACTGCGCTTATTTCTGTGGGCCTTTTATGTTGCGCTTTCTAACTCGTAGATGCATCTGAAAGACTCATGAACTCATTTTCCCATCCAACATTGTGAATAGTCGTTTTCTATAGACTCAGAGTATATACTACATACTTCTTTCATGCTCTCAGCTACCATTATAAGTCAGAGCTATTTCCACGATACTTTCTTTTTATTTGTTTGCTAATAAAAACACTACATCTTCACTGTATTATGCTATTTTTTCAATGTCTTTTTCGCTACTACTGTTCATTAAGTAATTTCTTTTTTATATTGTGTGCATTTTAAATATGAGTCTTTTTATTCCTTGTTTGTCCTGGAAGCCTCCAGTTCAAACTGGACTTTTTTGAAGTCTGAAAGATACAAGATTTGTCCCACAGATGTAGACTGATAGGGTTCTTAAGATCATTTGAGATCATAACTTTCTATAAATATCTGACATCAGCAGATGCTTTGAAGACCTTACAGAGCTCATTTTTCTGTAAATACAAAGTAGTAACTAAAACCACAGAGAACATAAAAAAAACCCCAAATTATAAATAAGAAGAAATGTTTATCAGTTTGATTTTTTAAATGTTTTCTAGAAAACAGAACAAATGCATTTCTCTCTTTCAAAAACTGTTTAGAAAGAGGCTTCAATATGTGCAGGAATGCAACAATACTTTTTTTTGCATTTTGTGCTTTTTAAAGCCTCTGGGTACCTTGAGAGTAATTAGTAGAAGATTTTTCATAAATAAAGGTTGTGTGACCATAAAAGGAATGAAGCACTTGAAGGTCAAAAAACACGTTTTCCCAAAGTCGATAAAAGAAATTAGTGGGTTCCAAGGCTGGTTAGAATGTTCTTCCTTTAGATTGCTGTTGTTTGTATGCCATCCTTCCACAGAATAACATACAGAGCTGCTTGTCAGGAAGTTTTGGCTAAATTTGTTTACATTACAGTCATTTTCTATCTTGAACAACAGTAAAGGGCAAATATTAAATTCACCAGATTCCAAGAACTCTGAATTAAAATATTTTGGAAAGTAATGTTATTACAGACTGTTTCTCTCATTTTTGGGCTCCTATTTAATGCCATTACAATTCCTTTGCATTTTGAGAGAAACTGTGGCAGGGTAAAACAAAATAGTTGGGGTAGGCAGTGTGATGGGACTTCTCAATAACCTTATCCTAAACATGAGAAATTAACAAAAGGGAGAGCAGTTATTTTAAAAACAAAACAAAACACACACCCAATAAAAACCACAACAGCTTCCCCCCACCCTCACCGAACCCAGCCATGTCTTAATTTTTTTTTTTAAGATCAGAGATCTGTACTGAAACACACTGCTGTGTTGATCTGCTCTAAAGGACGGGGAATTGCTGAATTCAAGGCTGTTTGAATGAAAAGCCGTGGTTTCAAATTACAGGATTTCAACCCCGCGCTGTAAAATTGAGTGACTTTGATGGCAGGGGAGAAGGTTCCCGTGGAAGCATTGCCGTGCGCTTGTCTGCCGCTTAGATGTTTTTCCTCGCAGAGATCATTTTCCAAACAGATTCCTCCATCGCAGACCAGTTTGACCCACTTTTGACGTTGTAAACAGAGATCAGAACTGGAGCGGGAATTTTCCTTGTCATATGAGGCTTCGCGCTCCATTAAGTTTTGTTTGTACTTTCATTTTTGGTCAGCTGTTCGACAGAAAGCATCGTTTTGAGGACAGCTTTGTGCCGTTCAGGGAAAAAATAAGGGAAGACGCATTGGGGGATGCGACGCAGCAGCCGTTTGGCATTTTGTGGTGTGTCCCCCCCCCGCCTCCCGTCAGGGGCTCCGGGAGGGGACGAGAGCAGCTGGGTCAGCGCTTTGAAGCCAGGGGATGGGGACGCGTGCCGGCTGTGCGGCTGGGTCTCGCACGCTTTGCCCCCCCTCCATCAAACAGACCGTCTCCAGCCCTTGCACCGAGCGTGGGACTGAACAGCCCCAGAAGCTGCTCCGCTGGCCGCGGGGGGCTGATCCGAACCGCAGCCGCCTCCTCGCGCTGCTCCCGCATGGCTGGGGCGTGAGGGGAGCCGGCGTGAGGCCGGCCCCTGCGAAAATAAATCAGTTCTCTCTCGCTGGCTGAAACTCGGTGCGTGGCTGGAAGAAAACTTTGTTCTCCGTGTGGAGGATTGGGCACCTCGACATTAATTTGGCTATTGATTGGGATAGTATGAGGACTGATGGCAGCAGAGATAAGGGTCTTTCTATAAATACCTCGTATATCAGTATTATTCTCTTTTTAGTGATGGAGGTCTTTGGCTAAACGAGGCATTCTGAATTGTAATTTAGGAAGAAATCAACTCTTTGCGACTCACAGGGCAAATTAATTGCTGTGTATGAGCACAAGCACTGAAGAAGAGTCAGAGTCCCCAAAAGGAGGGTTCAGGCTGTCGCGTGTGGCATCCGTCTCGCCAGCCTTGTCTGTGCGGTGGGTGCGAGCAACCGCGGCTCTGGCAAAGTGAGATTTGTGTTCTGTCCTCTCTGATTTCACACGGATGTATCAGGGCTAAATACTTTTGTCCTGTTGTGACGAGGTGTGACCTGAATGTGGTGTTTCAAGCATTGCGAAGGAAGAAAAAAAGGGAAGGTGTTGGGGAGCCAGAAGTAATAACAAATGGTGATTTTTGTAGCCCAGTACCTTTGCAGAGGGTGCAATGCTGGCCGTGAGCTGGCTGTGGAGCCCAGGCAGAGCTCGGGAACTGTGGTGAGCTTCCCACCGGTGGTGTAGAGGTTTCTCCTAAGGTAGCAGTGGCCAGGTGCCGGTTGCCCCTGAGCAATCTGAATTTGGGATATTCCTCTGGCAGGATGGCTCTGCCCCTGCAGCCTCTGTGAGGCTGTCGGGGTCTGCCTGGCTGAGCCAAAGGACTGTCCTACCTTTGCTTGCTGAAATCCATTGGGAAGCTATTGCAGATGCTGGTATTACAGCAGCAGCAGAAGGTCATTGTAGGACTAGACCTGGGAGGCAGGAAGCAAAATCTGCATTTTAATGTGCACATGCTCTCTCTCTCTCCCCCCCCGGGCAACAGTCCTTACATAGAGCCTCCCAAGGAGATTATTGTGTTTCTGGCAAGAATAATCCATGCTGGGCAGCTGTGCCTGGCGTGGCTGCGTGCTCGGGGAGCGCTGGCGTCTGTGCGGATGCTGTTGCTCCAGGGTGGAAGCACCACGAGGGCAAGCCAAGCGCTGGGGGAAAGTTATCCCAAGCAAAGTCGTTAGTGTGCCTTTTTTCTGAATAGATGCTGTGCTCATAAGCGTTACTGGGAGCTTCTTCATGGGATCGTTTGGTCCCGTTATGGAGTTGTCTTTGGCCAGGTTGCTATTTACCACGTTACTCCTGTTGCCTTGTGGGAGCAGTGGTGCACGGATGCACTGAAGGAGAACGCCCTTGCTTCATCCATCTATGCGCTGGCTCTGTAATTCTGGTGGCAGGGATGTTATCTAGAGAAACACGGTCTGCCTGTGTGCACTGAGGAATCAGAGGACTTGCATCTGTCAGATCCTGTTAATGTGGAAAGATCTAGACTGAATTAAATAAGGGCATGCCAGACCCTGAGAAGAGGGGGAAATTAAGGAAACGGTTGGTGATTAAATTGTTTTTGTGAGAAAACGCAGAAAGATAATGTAGTTTTGCTTGTCTTACTCTCATTAATGTTCTTTCCACAGTTTCTAGATATATTCTTTCTGTCTGTGCTTAACATGGACAACAAAAAAAGCAATTCTTTAGCCCTCATGTGCCCAGCTGCTACCAAGAGCATCCTCCAAATGCTGTGTCTGTGTGGGGAAAAGGAAGAGCTGCAGGGACGCCACCAGCACGCTCCCTCTGGTTACTACTGTGTGCTCGTGGCCGAGGGCACCACCTTGTTCAGCTGAAAATGTTTAAGATTATAGTTCAAGCCTTAGAAAAACTGAGAGTCTGGCTTCAACATTGAAGTTTGCAGATTGTGTATGTGTATAAGGGTATTTATACAAATACGTTTTTAAAATCTGGCTTTGAACCACTGAGGGGAATTCAATATGCATCTTTCCTAAATAACAATTTTAATTAGTTGTTACCCAGTGGCTGTGATTTGAAGAGCTGGAACCTTAAAGCATTTCGGTCATGACAGGGCTCACAAAAATACCGTGAGCTGGCAGCGTGGAAGCGGCGTCAGTCTTGCACCTTGGTTGGCTGTGCTTTGCTGCCTGATCCTCAGCCAGTGTGACACTCCTGCGCCCTCTCCGACTTCGCTGCCTGGAGCAAAGCCGTCTTCTCTGCACATCTCTCAGGATGTTGCGGTTGTCACCATCACCCACCACTGACACTGTGGAGTCGGGGAGGGGTCACTGGCCTCGTCTGCAAGACGTTCCTGTCGCTTGGCTGCTCACCGCGGGACCTTTGGCACCCGGTGGGCAGAGTTCCCTCTCCAGCTGCAAAATGCTGCTCTGGTCTAAGAGCGTTTCGTTCAGGTCTCCATTTTCCTGCTCTGCAGTAAGCGCCGTCGAACGATGTTGGCAGCTTGCCCAGGAGAGAGTCTCCACTATAGGGCTTTGGTGGTCCTATGGAATATTTTCACACACAGAGAGGGAGGGAGAAAGCAGTAAAAATTGTGCGCACCCCGCCCCCCCCACTCCCGGTGCAGCTGTGCTGACAGACAAGTGCTTTTGTTGGCTTCGTTAAAATCATTGGGGGAAGCGGTACCGTTAGACTGGCAGAGGAATTCCCTCTCTGGCATATGTTACATCCACACCGAGGAGCGATGCCAGCATATCTAGCAGCAGAGCTCTCCCAGTGTAAACAAACCCTGAGTGATTGGACTCCTGAAGCCTGAGCTCGTGCCGCATCAAAACAGCGACGCTGTGTGGGAAGCACTGCAGGGTTTATATGGGAAAGGGTGCAGAATCACTACCCACCAGCCTCCCTTCGCTGGGGAACCTCCTCACGTAGGGTCTCTCCAAGCACGGACCAAATGCTGCCTGCATCTGGAGCAGCACTTCATCAGGTTTTTCCACTCACTGACTTCAGGGAAGTACGCGTTTTCCTGCAGGCACCTAACGCTGGCCCCCCTGGAGCTCTGCAGCGTCAGGCTGGTGACACTGCATGGGCTTGGTGACAGTGGCACACTAGCTGATTTCCTCTTTGTCTTTAAAATAGAAAGAAAGTCTTCAAAACCATGGGAATTAGGGGTATTACAGGGTGTTTCAAAAAGATGGACTCAGTTTCAAAGCAGTGTATTTCACGACGGCAACACGTTGCACTTACACAAAAATTTACAAATGGTTTAATGAGTTATCGAGTTTTAGTAACCTTTTAAAAAATGTTCTATGTTCCCTCCACCGATAGTGGAGGGACACCCATCCAGACGATAGTTGAATTCACCCCAGACGCCTCTCAGAATGTCTTCTTCCACTGAGATCACCGCTGCCGTGATTCTGTTCTTGAGGTCATCCAGGTTAGTCACTAACGGTGGCACAAAAACACGGTCTTTGGTGTATCCCCACAAGAACAAGTCACGGGGTGCAGAGATATAGTGATTTCAAATTGGGTCCGTCTTTTTGAAACACCCTGTAGTCTGCAGAATTTAGGAAGCACTGGAAAGAAGATTACTCCTGCAGCTACAACTAATGCTCTCATGCATATATATGAAATTCTTCACGCGCACTCCTGTGCATGTGTTTCAGTAGGATTCCTGCCTGGTTCAGTTCACAAGTTGGGTGTGCAAGTGGACCGTCATTGCCATTGAAAAGGCAGCTGTCAGTCTTGTGTTTGCTAAATTTTACGTGTTTGGCATGCTCAGTTTCTTAATGCTGTCTAATGTAGGGGTTTTTTGTGAAATATAAAAATACATTGGAAACGTGAGAAAACAAAATACCGTCTGGAATGTCCCAGTGCCCGTAACTTACTGTGTTTGTATCTTGGGGCTTGGTCAAATACCTGCCTCCTGGGGGTCAGTTTGTAGCCTTTGATGGGAATTTCATCAGTGTCCAAGGGAAGTAACAAAAGTACAGTACTTTAACTGCAGAGAGCGGACTGTTTTCCTGAACATTGTTTAATACAGGTGCACATCTGAAAGGATGAGCTGAAACAGCTGTATCAGTTCTTATAGTTTCATTTTCACAGGGCAGATTAAAGAAAAATGTGGCTGTAGTTGTTCTGTTAAGACTCAAAGAACTAGTTTATCGAGGCTGCCACAGACCTGGCTGGCATTTTAACCAAACTGCAAATTTCCTTTACAAACTTGGCAGAACTTAGTTTTTGAGGGCTATTTCCAAGAAGTGACTGAGGCAGCTAAACCAGAACATCAGTGTGTTTGAGTGTAGGTCACTGTTAATGAAGGCTGGTCAAGCAGACAAGCATTTCTGAACACGTGCAGGCAAAGAACTCGAAGACCTGGAAGAGTCTTCAGTCAAAGTGCTCCTGGTTTGTATTGGGTTTGCATGGCAAGGTTTTGGTAGCGGGAGGCTACAGAGGTGGCTTCTGTGAGAAGGTGCTAGAAGCTTCCTCTGTGTCTGACAGAGTCAATGCCAGCTGGCTCTGAGACGGACCCACTGCTGGCCAAAGCTGAGCCCATCAGTGGTGGTGGTAGCACCTCTGGGATAATATATTCAAGAAGGAGAAAAAAAAAACTTGCTGTGCAACAGCAGACTGGGAGAGGAATGAGAAAATGTGAGACACAGCCCTGCAGACACTGAAGTCAGTGAAGAAGGAAGGCAGGAGGTGCTCCAGGCACTGGAGCAGAGATTGCCCTGCAGCCCATGGTGCAGCCCATGGTGAGGCTGGCTGTCTTCCTGCAAGCCCATGAAAGTCCACAGTGGAGCAGAGATCCACCTACAGCTTATGGAGGACCCCACGCTGTAGCAGGTGGATGCCCAAAGCGGGCTGTGACCCTGTGGGAAGCCCAAGCTGGAGCAGGCTCCTGGAAGGACCTGTGGCCCCATGGAGAGAGGAGCCCAGGCTGGAGCGGGTTTGCTGGCAGGACTTGTGACCCCGTGGGGGACCCAGGCTGGAGCAACCTGTTCCTGAAGGGCTGCACCCTGTGGAAAGGACCCACGCTGGAACAGTCAGGGAAGAACTGCAGCCCATGGGAAGGACCCATGCTGGAGAAGTTCATGCAGAACTGTCTCCCATGGGAGGGACCCCACGCTGGAGCAGAGTGTGAGGAGTCCTTCCCCTGAGGAGGAAGGAGCAGCAGAGACAACGTGTGGTGAACTGACTGCAGCCCCCATTCCCCATCTCCCTGCGCTGCTCAGAGGGAGGAGGTACAGAAATCAGGAGTAAAGTTAAGCCTGGGAAGAAGGGAGGGGTGGAGGACAGGGGTTTGAAGATTTGGTTTTATTTCTCATGACTCTACTCTGATTTGATTGGTAATAAATTAATTTAATTTCCCCGACTTGAGTTTTGCCCACCAGAGTAATTGGTGAGTGATCTCTCCCTGTCCTTATCTTGACCCATGAGCCTTTCATCATATTTTCTCTCCACTGTCCAGCTGAAAACGGGTAGCAATAGTGCAGCTTGGTGGGCACCTGACATCCAGCCAAGGTCAACCCACCACATGGTTCCAGGTGCCATAGCAAGGTGGAAGTTGAAGGAGCATGGAGCTGTGGCTGATGAGTCAGTATGGCCTATACGACAGCAAAGCAAGGGTGGCGGGATAAGGTTGTGTGGTAGAAGAGCAGGGCTAAATGTAGGGCTGGAGTTCGGGATTGGAGTTGCTGGTTTGGAAGGTGATATTGTGTGGTCTGAGGTGGGATAGAGGGAAGGATGGAGTAAAGAGGCTGGTGTGGCGAGGTAGGATGTGCAGCAGAGGAGTGTCAGATGTGGGGTTAGCTGTGCTGATAGCTGTGGAGCAAGGCAGTGGGATCTAAGAGCTGCTGCTGCAGCTGTCACTAATAGTGGTGTCCAAGGGCAAGAGGTTTGGGAACTTCCATATGAAGTTACTAAACAAGAAGCAGACACCTGACACTTCTCAGAGAGGATGCACTGTTGAGTTTTTCCAAAGGATACTCAAAGGACTCTCCTAAGTCTAGGAGATGACTGGAGTTTGGCATGCTAAGCAGAGGGAGGCTCACTGTGTTAAAGTCCTGGATGGTGCCACGAGCATAGATGCACTCTTGCTTTTGCCTGCTGCCTTGTCTTAGCTCTAGGTTAACTTCAAGGCCAGGTATCCTTCTCAGCATATAAGAATTTTAGGGTGTATGTTAAGGCACCTACCTTGCCCTTTGTGTCATGCACAGAGCCTGGGTGAATTCTTGCATAAACCCTGGAAATTTGCAATTTGGGCACTGTAGTTCATGGCTTGTAAGAGCTTCAGTCTGTTACTGGATCTAACTCTTACTATCTATGCTGACTGCCTGCTGCTGTGTTCTCAGAGCATGGGTTTCCTTATGCCAAAATACAGGTATCTAACACACAGTAACTGCTGTGGGGGTTATTATTGAAAAGTTTGTGGGCAGCAGGTTTTATAGGCTGGGAAAAGTCAGTACTAAAGAGCTACTGTGCCACAGAAACAGTATCATGGTAAGATCTGGTGTTCCATCAAGGCACCTAATTTTAAAACAAAACTGTGCCTTGCTGAGAATCCTGATCTGTGTTTTTAGTTTAAATATAGCATGCTGCTAATGTCACCTAATGCTGCCAGCAAGACGTGCGATCCATGAAGTGACTGGCCTCAACTGCAGAGTGCCCCTCACTTGTAGACGTGGAAGATGCAACTCTTCAAAGTGCAGCTGTTGCTCCTGCTGTCCTCGGAGAAGCTCCATGCACAGTCCTCTCAGCCCACCTCTGTTCACTGATTACAGAGGGAGCACTGCACCTGCCATCAGCCCCTAGCAATGGATGCTCCCTTGAGAAGCAGATGATGTTCTGTGTAGCTATGGAGGATGCCACTGTAATGCTGCTCTCCTTTTTCATCCCTGCCGGGTGCAATTTATGAGGGCGGGTGCTCTGGGATGGAGGATGGAGTGAGAAACCTGAATGCCTTAAAGGATTGGTCCTGCTGGGTGTGGGTGCAGGAGCAGGCAGGAGGTAATGCAGCTGGGGTGGTGGTGAGGGAAGGAACCTGCAGGAATTGCTGGGCAGTGAGTCACTCACAGCTTCACAGCCCAAGTTAGTGTGAAAATGGCCTGACTTCCTTCTCCTGTTTTTTTGTTGTGTGTTTTTTTTTTTTTTTTTTTTTTAAAATCTCATTTTTATGCTTGGACACAAACCATGGTGACAAACCCCAGGCTGCAGTGTTTGTGCAGGAGGTGTTGGCCTCTGTGCCACCATGCTCCATTGGAAGAACAGTTGCCCTTAATGTTGTGCCTTAGCCACTCAAAGGGGCTGGTTGTAAAACACAGCTGCTGTGGGACTGTATGTGATCAATAGGACCCTTTCCCTAGCTTTGCTGCATTGTTCATTTATAGTATTTTTACTGATTAGAGTGTGGTAATGCTTGGTGTATACAAGGTGTTTTGAAACACTGAGAGAAAACTCTTTCTGGCTGTGAGGCTGATATGGTGTAAAAGACTCCAGGGAGAATAAGCAGGGTGCAGGAAAGATGATCTGGTACATTGTGACAGAGGGCAGCAGCACCCTTGTCCACTCTGTCCCTACAACACCTCCCTCTGGGATTGCATCCTTCTGCAATGCTCTTCACAGTGCAGGGCTGCCTCTTTACGGGATTTTCACCTCCTGGAAGGCTGAGTCTTTGTACTGCAGATGCTGGCAGCTGTGCTCCTGAACAGGACATTTTTAAGTGTTTCTCAACATGCCTACTAGTTTGCAGTTGCTTGTTATGTTCTCTATTAGTTTCTGCTTTCTAGTAATGGAGATAGTCTTCTTACATAGTAAACCATGTTGTATGTATTATATGTCATGCTAGATAAATGATTGATTTTTTTTTTTTTTTTTTAACTTATATGTTGTAATTCTGCTGTAATTCAGTCTCTTGCTGTTGCCCTCCTGGTAGATTCCAGTTTATATTTAAAGGCCTCATACACTTCTCTTCCTTTAACCCGTTTTGTCAGCTTGTTCAGCAGATAAATGCAAGTGAACAGCTAGTTTCCTGTATGTATAGCTGAAGATGCCTCCTACTTTTTATTAATTTCTTGTGTTTACTCATTGCAATCAAAGTTTGTTTTTCTTTTAAACTCATTATTTTACACATTCCTTGCTTATTTTCTTAATGTACTTTCCTGGTCCAAATGAACTAATGGTAGCCTTTTTCATTTTTTCTAAGACTATCCCTGTTAAACCTTGATACTACCTGTCTCTGCATTGTCCTTTTTTATGCAGTTGTTGATTAAAATCACAGATTTAAACTGATCAAAATGGATCTAACATTTAGCTTGGTACCATCTATTTGTATCGTGCATTGTTCTCCATCCTCTCTGGATGGTGGAAGATGTGCTCTGCTCCTCAACAGCCGCAGTGCATCATGCAAGTGTCCTCATTGAACTAGCTGTGATTTCCAGAACTATTCCCTGAGAGATTAAATCTTAATCAGAACCTGTCCCTGAACTACGAAGAAGTGGTTTAAACTATTGCTGCTGTGTGTATTACCTTCCACTTGTCTCTTTGGAGACCATGGAGCCCTGGTCCCTAATTAAGAATCTGTCAGATCTCTCTGGAATCCTTATATTTTCTAATTACTGTTAACCTTTTTTATTTATATTACTACAGCACATAGAGGTTCCAGTTGGACATTGAGGCCTCTTTGTAATAGGAGTTGTATAAGCATCTAAGAAGCAGACAGTCCCTGTTAATGAACTAACGGTGTCGGTCTATGAAAGGAAGAAGATGAAGCAAATACTGGAGAGGAAAATTTCACTGGCTTTATGTATATGCAATCTGCTTTTTATTAAGCTAAGTAATTTTGGAGTATGACCCTACTTTAATTCTATTTTGTTTATCTTTTCTCTCTGACTGTATTTGCCATTTTTCAGGCAGTCTAATACTTAACCTGCCTGTGGTCTGCTTGAGTTATGTTCTGTTACATTTTGAATAGTCAGTGAGACTATGAATGTGACCTATGAGAGAGACATCACCCTCCCGAGCTCCTTTTAACTGCTTGTAAAGGATGTCATATACCATAGGTGCGATTTTCACAGTAGCTTGGCTCACATAATTGAGCTTTAAGATTCTGTCAGAGCTTCCAGGTTTGTTACTCAGGTCACTGTGTTTCTCAACCATCTCTAGGAGAAGCTTACCAGAATCACGTTAAGATTTCCCAGGTAAGTAAATTAATGGGTTTGCTTCTTTTTGTGGGATCGTTGACACTTTAAATTTCTAGCAGGATAGAAATGCTAAGATATTTTTAGATTTGTTACCCATATGCTTCTGTCTCCTATTGGATAAAAATGCCACCGTAGCCACAGAGCTGAGAAAACGTAGTCTGCTTCTAGCATTGCCGCTCAAATCTGTTCCCTTGTTTTGTGCGAGAAGATTTCTAAAGATTTACTGTAACTGATTTTATTCTTTTGGGGGAAGATGATTTTTAACTGGAAACATGTGTTATAGTGCTGGTAGGGCTGAGGTCTCACAGACTTACACTTGGCATGGATTTTATACTTCCAGACCTGACAGAGGACAGTTTGCAGGGTTTGGGTTTTCTTTGCTTGTTGTTTCTTTAATCTTTAAGTGGGAGCTTTTGCCCTCCTCTAATCAGATGTTCCTCCTTACCTCTTCTTTATTGGCCTGTTTCCAGGTATGAGGTATGTGCAGTCTCTTAGGAGGTAGTAGTAGCTATATCTGGGTTTTTTACAATTACTGAGTTATGTGCTTAACATGTGGGAACTTTGGGAATAAGGATTGTTAACATGGATTATGTTATGAGACAAGTAATTTGCTTCTTTTGAGGGAAATCTGGATTTACCGTGATTTCTTGTTAGAGGTTATTCTTGTTCGGGGAGTAGAAGTCATTTTAAGGTTTCTCAGAATGAAAAGAGGTCTTGATGAAGTAGAAGCAACAAGAAAATTTTTGGTGCAAAAAAGAGATGAGGAAGTCTTATCCATAAAGGGAGATTGAAACCGGTTATTATGCAAATAATTTCAAGACAAAAGTTACAAGCTGCAACTCTGTAATTATTTTGTAAGTATTAGGAATATGGAGATGGGAGCATCCTAGAAGCATCAGCTTCCATGGAAATACTAATGGGATTCTTAGGAACCCTTTCTAACAAGGGATGTTGACATGATTGACTACGCTTGAGATTTCTTACTTGAATTAAGAAGTAAATTAATCAGAGTAATCAAAAAGTACAACAAGCAATAAATGTGAAACCAACAAAAACAATGCAAGAAGGATGAAACTCTTGGTGTTTCCAGGAGGGTTCTCTCACTGCTTGTATTCTTTCTGAATTTGTTGAGATCATCGTTTGGGCTGTTGTGCTCATGTAGGACTTCTTTGGTGTTCCCGTTATGGTTTTGTGTAGTAAGAGGGTTTTTCTTGACCCACAGCAGTTTATCATAGAACCAAACAATTTGAGAAGGTTTGGGGGGGGTGGTGCTTGCTTGAGGAATAGAAAATCATTCAACTCATATGGCTTCCAAACTCCTTGTATCATGAAATAGTGGATTTCATTTAAAATTCATCTGAATTTTGCGTTTAGAAAGTTATAGTGACCCATGTTTAAATTTGTTTGTACCAGGATCACCCTGTCATGCTGTCGTATTAGTTAATTTTTGTGGTGTCATAGGGACAGAAACAACTTTTATGCTGTATAAACATAGGGAAAGGCACTACATTGGTTTCAGCTTGATACAACTTTCGGACATTACGCGACATTCCCAGTGCCATGGAGACGGATTATGCTTGCGAGTTTGTGTAGCCTTCACATCCCTGTGTAGTTAACCAAACTTCCGAGTGTAATGCCTAATCGAAGGACGTGACGCCGCCTGTTGCCGCCTCAGCTTCCAGCGACTTGCGATGCACTTCAGTGCCGGGCTGTCCCCTTCCAGCAGAAAGACGTGGCCGGGGCTGCGGGTCTGCTTACCTCTTGGGTTTGGGCAATGCTTTGTTTGCTAAACAACTTCACAGAAATCAATGAGCTTATTGGGAAATGATGCTTACGTGCGCACAGATTTCAAGTTAAGCTTTGTTAAGTTAAGCAGCAGCCCCGAAGCCCCTGGAGCTGGCTGCTTTTCTGTGGAAGGTCTACACTTCTCCTTCAGGGTGGAGGTTGAACTGAAGGCAGCATGAATGTGGCTGCAGGAAGCACATGGCTGCGTTGCCAAAAGCTCTTTTCAGTTCAGTCAAGGTTTTCCTCCTTGTGAAGTTGCCTCTTTTTCTGGGGTAGGAACAGACTGCAGCTGTTAAATAAGCTACAGATAAACCAAGCTCGTTAACATCGGACCCTGGAATTGGTAGATCATTAACTCTGGGTGCCGGTATTTCTTCACCGAGGTCTTTGGGGCTTTTCTGATCTATTTCCTTGTTGTAAAACCTGATCCTTAAGGGTGAAGTCAAAAGAAGAGGGGCGCTGGCAGCCCCACGAACGACACGGGTGTTTAACCCCGGGCACCGCCACGGCTCAGTGTCAGCCCGGGCCCGAGGGGCCGCCCCTGCGGCCCAGACCCTTCGCGGCACGGCCGGCAGGGTGTCTGTGTGTTATTATTTAAAAAAGAAATTAAAAAAAAACGCCGAAGCGGCGAGGCCCGGGAGCGCTCTCAGCGGCGCTCTCCGCCTTCCCCGCTGCGGCTGCGGGCGGGGCGGGGCCTCCCTGCCCGCCCTCCCCTCCCGTCACCGCCCGCCCCGCGGCGGAGCCCAGCCCAGCCGAGCCCAGCCCAGCCCAGCCCAGCCCAGCCGAGCCCAGCCCAGCCGCCCAGGGCTGCGCCTGGCCCGGGACACCCCTGCCTGCGCTCCTGCCCGCCGCCCACTGCCCTCGCACGCCATTTCCTGTGCTCCGTGTTTACTTCCCGGTTCAACGCCTTCAGTGGGAGCGATCGGTGCCGCCGCCGTTTGCGGAGGGAGCGGGAGGTGAGGGGAGCAGAGCAGAGCAGAGCGGCGGGGGACGGCTGTGCCGTGCCGTGCCGGCCCCCGCGCTGAGCCGTCCGCCTCTTCTCTTGCAGGTGTACCCGGAGCCGCGGACGGAGGGTGAGTGCCTGAGCAACATCCGCGAGTTCCTGCGGGGCTGCGGTGCCTCCCTCCGCCTGGAGGTGAGTCGGGGCGGGGGTGAGCGGGGTGCCCGGGCGGGGAGGTCGCCGGTTCGATCCCCGGGTGTGGATGGATGGAGCGGGGGGAGGGAGATGATGTGTTTCTCCGCCCGGTCGGGTTCGCGGCGCTGCCCACCCTTTGTGCCCGGGGGCGGCCGGTGGCGGGCGGCTGACAAGATGGTGGCGGCCGCCCCTCCCCTGGCTGCGGGCCCGGGGGGCGGCGGGGGAAGAACCCGGGGGAGCCGCCGCTGCCCGCACCGGGGCTGCCTGCGCTGGGTCGCGGCCCCGGCCGGGCCCTCCATGGCCGCGGGAGGGCTTGGCTGAGGGGCGGTGTGAGGCGAAAACGTGCCGTGCCGCGGGGAAGGGGCAGGGACGGGCCTCGCTTCCCCTCAGCGGGCGCCGAGGCAGCGGGAGCCCCGTCCCTGTGATACTGGGAAGCGGGGACGTGCTGCCGGGGCTCCGTGTGCCCGTGGGGCTTGTCCGGCTCCATTGCGGGTGAAACCTTCGCTTTGCCGTTAAAGCGGCTTCTTGGTTTTTTAAAAAAAAAAAAAAAAAAAAAAAAAAGGATATAAATTGTATCCGATTTATTTGTGGAGCTGTTTCTGGGGCGCTGGAGTTGGCTTGTGGAAACGCGGTTGGTAACAGCCAAATGAGATGCTAATTTAGGAAAATGGTAGGTGGTGTTTCTTCTGTTTTAAATTTACGTTACATAAAAGCCCAGCAAACTGCCATATTTTCCAAACATGCGTTCACAGGGTTGCAGATTAGGTAGTTATGTATCACCGGTATATTTAGCTATAGCAAGTACATGCTGCTGTCGAGTTTACTTGATATATGTGTGAGGGCAGGGACGGATGCGATTGCAAACAGGTTGCAACTTCACTGCATTGGAAAGTGAGGGGTATTGTAATATCAGTTCTTAGAGGCATCTTTTGGGTGGAAAAAATGGTTTCTAGTGCTTCTGAAATTAAATTAATGAAGTCTTGCCTTAAGTAGTTCTCAGGTTCTTAGAGTACCTCTGGTCCTGCCTGTGATTTTTCCAGGCAGTAACAGAATATCATTAAAAAGACTCCGATTGCTTTCCTGAGGCCTCTAAACAGTGAAGTATCATTAGTGAAATTAATGATACTTACAGGACTTGCATTTAAGCTTAGGTTTGGTCACAGGGAAAGATGGAAATTAAGACAGCTTTTTGCGCTGTTTCTTGTGAAATAAGACGTTGCATTCTTACCTGCCTTTCTTCACCTCCCTGCCCCCAATTAATAGACAGTCTTCTAGGATTTGTTGGGAGACAAAAACCAAATTAAGTTCTAAAATTTTCAGAAACCAGCTTCCAGGGTGGAATTAGTATTAGCTCAAGCATTCTGTTTTGCCTTAAAGCAGCTGGCTCTCCATTTGTCTTTCTAGGGCTGCATTATGTTTTTCATATTTTGGACATTCATCTGTAAGAGCTGATTGAAAATCCAAGTAGTAGGCATGCATGAGCTAGAGGGAGTTAGGGAGGGAGGCACTCCAGGTTTCAGTTCGGAAATAAATTGAGTATTGCAAATGTTGAAGCAAAAGGGGAAAAAAAATACCATGAATATTTCTTCCCCCTTACTTCCTAAAGCAGGTCTGTCACTAAGCTTGGGTTTTTTTCAATTGTGACAGGCTGGGAAGAGTCACAGCATTGCAGCTTGGTCTCTCTTTTGTAGCTACGGAAAGCTTTTGTCAGCTCTTTTCCTTGGAGTGACAAGAAAGTGATGAAAAATGAATAAAAGAAAAGATAAATTTTGTCTTTCTCTCAGAGCCTGAATATCTTTGGGCATAGTCAGATTGTTAAACTGGCCTCAGGGGCTTCTCAGCAAGACTGCCGGAAACTCTTTTCTTACGTGGAGGTAACTGGCTGCAGTAGCTTCCAGCTCAGCATGTTGGAACAGGAGTTACTCCCAAGCTACCAGAAGAGTTGAGAGGCTGGCAGGAAAGAGCACAAATGCTCGGGCTTATGGAGCCTCTCTTGTGTGTGTATTTACGGCTTGTACGTTGGGTGTTCCCTGTTGTTTTCTCATTAATTTTTCCAACCCCCTGGCTGCGGCCAAAGATGAGAAAGGGATGGCAGTTTGGGTTCAGCCAGTGAGTAGCTGGCAGGAGCCCCTCGGCCATCCGCTAATCCTGGGCTCTTTGTCCCGTCTCCTTTAGCAAAGTGTGAGTCAGCCCTCCTGTATCTCTGCCTTCCTCACTGTGGGAACTCAGGAGATGCCACAGCTCCTCTGTGCAGCGTCTGTGTAATTCTTCCTTAGTTGCGATCAGGTTTAGAGATAGTGTTTAGCGAAGGGTGCGAAGAGGATTTCTGGAAGAGGTGAAGGGGCTGTTTTCAGAGTGAGCAGATTAGCTAATCGAGAGTTAATGGTGAGTATAAGTATTTGACAAAGTGGTGGATGTGTATGTGATACCTTAAATAGTAGGAACATTTGGATAATACAGGTATTAGAGGAAGCTCTGGAGTGGTGTGGGTAGATGTAAACTTGTTCTGTGCACTAACGCTTTTCCTAACAAGTATTCCGCAACGTGGAGTTTTGCATGGCTCTACAAGGGGTGTGCTTGAGCCTGGCATTGAATCTGAGTTGTATGTAGTTGGATCAGGTGATTGCGTATAATTTTGTGAGTGCGGTAAAAACACGGTACTGGTTTGGTTAGCCTAGGTTTAGCATTGTACAAGCGTGGCTGGTTTTTTTTTTTGTTATTCCCAGATCTGAACTCATCCTGGAAGTAGTAGGATTGTATTTTTATGAAACTGCGTCAGAGCTCCTTGCCTTGCTGGAGCCCTGTACGGTTCCAGATTTGGAGACTTTGTTATGGCATGTTTTGAGAACTTGATAAACTGCTGCAGTTAATGGAAAGCTGTACAGCAGTAGGTAGCTTCTCTGAGATGCTTTCATCTGTGGCGTCCTCTTGTTAGAGGACATGATGACTGTTGTCTTTCTACCCTAAAAATAAGGGGTGGAGATGAGAAACTTTGTTGGTTCGGAAATATTCTGGTGTCTGAAAAGTATTGTTCTATTTTCTTCATCTTACTTCCCAGTAAGTTTGGGCTGTTAGAAAGATAATAGGATATTCAGGAAGAATATTTCAAATTCTAATGAGAAGGATTGCTATTCCTGAAAGGAAGCCTGTGGCTCCCCTCCCACACCTCCTGGTATTTTTTGATGTTTAAGTGTTCCAGAGCAAAAAGAGTACTTAATCTAGAGCTTGCAGCAGTCCTTTGTAAGATGAAATCTGGTTGGCTAAAGCAGAGTGTGTTTGAAGAAATAACCAGAAGAATGTTCTGCAAGTATTGCTTTTTTATTTCTATGCAGATACAAAGAACTGAGACCTATTAATGAAAAAAAAAATGTTCCTAAGACCTCGAACAGGGACTGAATTTGCAATTTGATGTTATTTTTCCCTTCTGGAAACTGTTAGTGTTTGCTTAGAATAGTTGTGGTGTCGAGCAGCCTATTCTGCTTTGAAGCTTCACTGCCTGTGATGAATGTCTATGTAGATAGAAGGCACTGTGGAATAGTGACCTACATTGTCACTTCTCAACTTACTGTGCACTTTTTTCCTTAGGCAGAGGATTTTTGCTGTGTACTGCATTCTGAGAAGAATGACCCACTTCTCAAAGTCCTAGACAGTTGTTGCACATGCTGGACTCTGTTCTAGAAGAATATGGGTTGATGTGTATAGTGGATATGGAACTCACCGCAGGTATGCGGTGTGTTCCACAGAAGTCTGGCAAAAGAGGCAAAAATGAAATGGTGGGGGTCACAGAGCATTTGTTCCTAACTGAGCCCTAATAAGTTTTGCTGTAGTTATTATCTTGTACCTGTGTTGTGTTATTGCAGTTTAGTTCCCTTTCAAAGGAGTTTCAGCTTCCTGAATATAACAGTGTCTTTCCTCATTCTTTGACCAGAGCTGCTTGACAGCATGCAGGGCTGAAAAGAGGCCCTGGAGAAATCACTGTATAGTTAAACAGCAGAGAAGTTTGCTTGGGGAGCAGTTAAATGTAGAATAATAAGCAAAAATAGTTTAATAGAAAACCATGTTAGTGTATGTTGTTTAAAGGGCAGAACGCTTGATACATCCTGTGAACAATACCAAGCTCTATGTGATCAAATTTCATTATTAGTGTCTTGCAGCATTTTTCTGCTGGCTTTCATCAAATGAAAGATTAATGCCTGCTTATCTGCAAGTATCTAGTGTTAACAGGTTTCTTGAGCTCAAAAATGATTTGTATTTCTGACTTTTATACTGATGGGAATGACGGAAACTGGTGAATGGAAAAAAGATAGACAAGCCATGGATATGAGAGACTTTTCTCTACCTGTTAAGAGACATTCTTGCCTCTGGGTTTCAGAATGGTCATTTTATTACGGAGGCAGCATTGCCAAAACCAGGATTTTATTTCTACAGTAAACCAACCAAAGAAGAAATAAAGCACACCTGGCAGTATCATAGTCTAAGAAAATCCCTTGTTTGTTTATTATTAAATCTCTTGTATAAGAAGGATTTGCCCTTAAGGTTCAGAACACTGCATGCAAATTTGGGATATTAAAGCTCGTGAGCTATGAATTATATCAAGATATACAAATGCCCGTAAATGTCTATAATACAGCTCTAGCCCTGGGGGAAAGTTTGCAAAGGGTGCCAATGTCATTCTGTTACAGACAAACTCATCTTTTGGGAGCAAGCTTGCACGTCAGTCTTCTTCCCCCACACCCACCATAGCAGTTCATCTGTCGGGTGATGCTCCTTTTCTGAGTATAGTTCTTTAGATCCTATAGCAACAGTCCTACTGCCATTGTGGCTTTGGAAAGGCATTCTGCTAGTTGGCTTTCAGAGACCTATAAGAAAGGTGTAGAGCTAAGCTGCTAGCATAGATGGACTTAGCTCACATCTGTTAGTGAATTAGGAATGACTAGGATTCTAGTACTGAAGAGCTTTAGGCTGGTCATAGGATCATGATATAGAAATTCAATCACCCACCTAATCCTTTCAGTCCTTGTTCAGGCTAATTTTTTTTTTTTTTTTTTTTTTGTCAAGAACAATATTTTCTTTAGATTTGATCTTAGTATTATTCCAACAGAATGTCTTTCTGACCCAGAAGGTGTGCTGCCAAATGCCATGGCCAAATGCCTTGATGATTCTTTGTTATAAACATTTCCAGAATTTGGATCTTTTGAAGTTACCATTCTCTGCCTACAGACCACACATTTGAAAGTTTTATTTGGAGGCTGAGGTCTTACTGGTAGATTTTTTTCAAAAGGGAAAAATTGTACAAACAAATTGTATCTCTTATTACAGATATGTCTACTATATTCCCTCTCTTCCCCCCTTGATTTCTAATATTTCACAAAACTACTCTGAACAGATCTACACTAGTTAATACTTAGAGCGAAGTGCTGTGTGTCGCTGCAACTCACCTTGTACATATTCACCTCCAAGACACAACTGCTGCTTCCCCAATTTCTATCCTTTTTTCCATGTGTTAATATGACAATTCTGAAAATCAGTATTTCATGATGTTTGTCCTCACGTGTTTTCTTTTTGGTCTGTTTTGTCCATCACATATAATAGAGAAGCACAGCCTGACTTGCATGGTTAGAAGGCCATGTTAGCACACCCCAAGATGTGCTAAGACAAGAGGATACTGTTACTTGGCTGTTTATGTGACTTTTATAGAATGCCTTCTTTTTATGACGCAAATGATTCTTATGATGCACAAAAAAGTAGTCTAGGACTATGACCATGTTTCATGTGTTTACCAAATCTTTGTATTCCCATTGAGGGAAGGCTTTGAATACTACTTTTAGGGTGTCTTACAAATGAATGTTGGAAAAATAGGTTTGGGTTTTTTTTTTAAGATCAAACCAGTTCCTCATCTTGTGTACTATTCATGCGTAGTATCACTGTAGCTGAGGAGGTGACACAGAGGCAGGAACATATGATGTTGGACAGGGAGGAATGGTAGTATCAGCAGCTGTTAACAGTTTTATCCAGTAAAACACAGTCTAAAACATGAATGTGCGTGGTAGCCTTTCAGATCCTCACACTGTTCCCTGCTCACTTAAACCTTCCTTCTCTTCCCATGAGAATTTATTTCTTGTAGCTCTGCCAAGCTTGTTGCATCATCACGAGTATGGTATCGTGCTATCGCTTCTAGACTAAAGTGACTCCAGTGGCTTTCATTAAATAGGAAGAATGCCTCTCCTTATTGGAGTACGTGACATTTTGAATTGGCCTATAAATATGTTCATTCCTGCCACTTCTTTTGTATTGCATGCTGGCATGATACTTTACATGCACAGTCACAATTTTGCATTCAGAGAGTCTGTGTGGCATGACAAATCTGCCATGGGTGCAGATCCATTTGTTTTCACTGCATGGACGATACATGAGGATGAGTCTGGCCTGTCAAAATACATCCAAAATGTTTCAGTCATGTCTTGGAGTTCAGTACATACAAGGGAAGTTGCAGTGACACACTCCAGTTTGCTGTAAATATTATCTAGTGTAGATTTGTTTGGAGCAGTTTTGCAAATGAGTTACTCTGTGGTTTGGGAGAGGCTTCTGTGTAACTGCTTCATTTATGGCATTCATTTGGATCTTAAGAATAAAATGAACCTTCATCTGGCAATTAAAATGTATTGTGCTATTAATCTAGAATGCACAGAAGATTTCATCATTGTGTTCTTATGGTCTAATATAGCAAACTGTTTTCACAAAAGGGTTTCAGTGCTGCTTTGATAGAAGAGGAGTTAATAATGTGAGGGTAAAGTGTGGAAATGAGGAAAACTGGGAGAAAACAGTGAGTAGAGAGAGCTGGAGGGGAGGAGGGTTTTGGGCAGAGCTTCTGAGTCCCTGAGGGGAAAAAAGGGAGAAGCTGCTTGCTGACTTATGCTGACTTGTCGGAGGAGTTCTTGCTCTGATTTTTTTAGCCCTTTCCTGCCTTCCAGCTCTTTGGTGTGAAGCGCGGTGAGGAAGGGCTCATCTGCTGGCTTTCCGAAGGGTGAGAGCTGCTGGAGGAGGGACTTCTGATGAGCCCTGAGCAAGAAGCAAGCTGTGCAGTGGTGGGGATGCCAGGTGTGAAGGCAGCTCTTGGGAGGGGAGCAGGTGAGCTGCTCCGTCCTTCCCAGCAAGGGAGCGATAGCAGCTACAGCAGGTTGGGTGGTGAGAAAGGGGAATAGAGGTGGCATCGGGGCAGTGTTTCCACCTGCTGTGAGGTGAGTGCTGAGCAGTGAAGTTTGTTTCAGAAGGCAGGTCTATGTACACGTCAGGGCCTGCCTGCCTTTCTCCTTCACAGAGGATGGCTATGGTTTTGTTAGTTGCTGTTGTGGTTTTTACAAATGACTTGTGAAGTTGGATGTCAGAAGTCTTGGGTTCCCTCTCCACACACACACATACTTCTCTTGAATAGTTTTGAAGACTGTTAAGAGTTTGGTTTGTGTTTTTTTTTTTAGCTGGCAAACGTACTGAAAATAGAAATGTAGATAAAACTTGTACTCTGCAACCACACTTGTGTATACTGAATGCAATTACCTTGTTATTAGGTGGCAGCTGAATTTCTCAAGCCTGTGTGTGACAGAGAGAGAACAAAAGATCTACCTTCTATACATAATGTGGTATAGGTGGTGGTATTCTGTGTGAAGAAAACTTGAGTACCGGCAGATCCAATGATGTAGCATTGTATGTTTTTTAACCTATGCTTTTGGACTAATAATGTCCTCGTAGCTGAATTGCATCCTGCAATATAGGATATGGCAGTACTTGGTCTCTGCAGGAACTTGGAAGACTTTCTTCTCCTGTGACAATGACTATGTTGTATCTCTTTGGCAAGGGAGGAATTCTAGCAGAAGGGTTGCTTTGAAGATTACCCGAGATGAGGACTATGCAGAAGAGAGTCCAGCTCTGCAAAACAGGCTGCTGCTTTTCTTTACTGTGACCTCTGCAGAATCTTCTTTTGATTTTACTTGGTACTTAAGAGTCAACATAAATCACTTCACCTATGTGAAAATGATGCAGTATCAAATCTAGGTCTTCTGTGACTTGCTCTGATTTCTTAAATGCTTCCAGCTTTGCAACTGTTCCTGACTTCTGCTTGCATGTAAATGTCTTAGCATGTGTGGGAAAGGGTGATATGCATTGTGCTGTGCAGAGGAGGTTTCACAAGCTTGATTTTGCAAGATTGCGTTGATGAGAAAAGTGTCTTGCTCACTTCCTCTAATTGAAAGGAAGAAGCATATTATAATATGGTGATTTTTTTCCTTTTCCTTAAGGGGAATTAATCTTATCTTACTGTGTTCAGCTGAATATCCGGACAGGTCTAGCTCTCGCATGTTTCAGCTTGAACTCTTTATTTTGCTGTAGTTAACTGTGTTCAGGTGTTTCATCAGGTGCTGGACTGGTCCTGTCAGTATTACTGAGAGCTGGAGTCTGCCTGCGTAGGAAGCATCATGGGTTTTTTGATGCTGCTAAATCTTTCCAGGTATTGACGTTTTTTTCAGGAAATACTGAAAAATCCTAGGTGAAAGAGAAAATCGTAGTGCTGAAAAGCTCAGACTCTTGTTACTGAAAACAAGCCGTCTTCAGCTGTGCTGCCTCAGTTCATTGCCTACCTGTCTGATGGAGCCAGCAGGATCTATTGTAGCTGGATGGGTAACGGGAGGGCAGATGAGGAGGGGAAGCCGGTGTGATGTTTCAGTAGGTGGCAGTCCTTCTCTGCGTCCGTCTGTCCAGAGCCAGTGGTGAGCCTGGTGTCAGAGAGAGGCAGGGAGAGAGGGGAAAAAAGGAGGGAGCAAAGCCTTTCCATCAGTGCCATCTTGTGGGCCAAGCACAAACACACGAGCCTGAGCACTGGTGGCTTGGCAAGAAGAGGGGGTGTCCCTTCTGGCATAGGGTGGGCTGCCTAGGTGGTGTCTGGAGGTGGCTCTGGCAGCCTTTGCTGGGGGGAGCCTGTGTGGGCAGCGCAGCAGCTGCCGGCTTCACCTTTGGGGCCAGTGGGGAAGGGGGTGAGGTGTTCTCAGAGCACCCTGTGCTTCCTGAAGGGCTGGGGATAGAGGCTCATATTTAGCAGATGGAATCCTGATTGATCCTTCTCCCCCCTAAACTTCAGCTGAAGTCAAAAGACTTCTTTTTTTTTTTTTTGACTGCTGTGTATTTTGCATAGTGTAGAGTGTTGCTCTGTTTCATCATGCAGTTGGCTGCACTTCTTTGAATGAAGTATTTAGAAACTATTAAGTAGCAGTTGCTTTTGAGTCCAATTTAGAAACAAAACATTAAAAACTGAGCCAAGCCCCTGCTCCAATACAAATCCTCAATGCTACTTGCTTCACCAGCCTGATGAAACGTAGAGTTTAGTAGTGCAATTGCCTTAGGTGGTGGACTAATAAAGGAAATAACACATGGTGGGAGGGGAAAAGCAGCAACAAATGTATGCCATTACTAGCTGATGTACCTCTTGATTGTGAAGGACACTTTCACAGGTCCTCTCCGGGTAGTGCTGAATGATTTCAAATATATATATATTTTTAAATTTTTTTTATATATATAAGGTTTTATTCCTCTGCCCCGCATTGTCTTATTTTCTACCCCCTACCCTTGACTTCTATTCCTTAAAGAGGAGGGTGTGAGAGTGGTTATCAGAGAAGGGACTAGTGGTGGTTAGTGAGAATGTGGTGATGACATGCTTAATAGTTTTTTTCCAGAGATATGTATATTTGTTTGATACCGTGTGAAATTCCTGCCTGATCAAGTCTTCTCCCTGTGTTGTCCACTCTTGCTTCACAAGAACCCCTAGGCTGTTTTGCGTGATGATTTTGGGGGCTTATTAGCTGGAGGTGCCAGCAAAAGCAGTAGCTCTTGTCCTCTTAGATTGGTACTGCTGAAAAATGAACCATTGCCTTAGCTTTATTTAAATTATCCAAATTATCCCTCCCTTTTTTCTTTATCTCCTCCCATGTCTCCAAAAAGAGGCCTTTACTGGTTTGATTCCTTCATGCAGATCACTCAGCGGATGAATGGAAGCGGGGTGTGTGAGGGGCATTTTTGTTTTAATGGCATTTGCAGTATGGGAACAAATTAAATAGTCCTCCGTTTTTTAGGATGACTTAAGTGTGTTGCTATTTGTCTAAACAGGACTCTGGTCTCTGTCCCGAAAGCACTTTTTTTCTTTTTTGTATCGAGTTTCCTTCTGAAAAATTTTAAGAATGGGGACTCTGGGTGTTCCAGGGCAGGGTGTGAGTGCTGGTTAAAATGTTTTCTCCTTGCCCACCTGCCTGGGAGCGACTGAGCAGAACTTGTGATGAGTGGCTCTGTGCATAGCTGTGCTGTAGGCTCCTTCCTCTGAAGCCAGGAGAATGAAATGGAATTGAAATAGCACAAAGGTATTTGATGGTGGGATTGTTGGTGGTTCAGTGTAACGGTAACTGGTGGTGAAATTTATGTGTAACAAGAGAGCAAATTTAACTGGTCCCTGCTGCCAAAAGAAGGGGTCTGCTGCCTGCCTTTGTCTGCTCTTGCCCTCCGTGCCATGGCCATTTCATCTTGTGCTGGTTCTCACGTGTGCCAGCTGCCTTCAGGAGCCACTTGGCTGAGTAAATCCATAAAAATCCAACCTTCCTCTCCCTGCCCCCCCCCCAAAAAACCCCACCAACCCAACAACAGCGGGAAATGGTGCTTTCCCCAGCCCCGCTGCTGATGGGGTGGTGAGCCAGGTTGCCTCAGCGCTGGGTCCGAGTGCCCAGCTTGGTGCAAGGGAGGCGTTAGGGACACCTGTGAGGAGCCAGACCATGTCTTTCAGCAGATGTCTGGGTGGAATTTGAAATCCTGCTCTCGTTTTCAAACAAAATAAGTTATTTTTTTTGAGAATCCCACTGATGGGCAATTGCTCAAGCATCTGTCTGTGTAAAGGGCAGGGGATCGTTTGGTTGGTGGGGGAGCGGGATGGAGTGTTGGGCTGTTGCGACACCCTGGTTTAGATTAATGTGAGCTGCAGTGGAAACACCCCTAGCCAGGCATCCACCAATTCTGCGTTTGACTTTCCTTACAGCTCTGGCAGCAAGCACGTACTGCCTGAGTATTATTTTTACTTTATCTGGATGGGTTCACGCTGTGTTTCATGCTTATTTCTAGTGAAATATGAGCAGAAACACCCCTTGCTTTATTTTTAGATGAAGTGCCAGACTCCCAGTTGACTATTGCTTCCCTGTTGGTCTCTGGTGGGTTAGACTTTTTTCTTTTTTTTTTTTTTTTTTTTTTTTGTTCTGCCAGTGTAACTGCCCCCCCCCCCGAACTGGATCAGAGTAGATCAGTTGAGTGACTGTGGCACAAAGGACACAACGGAGAAAGGAGGGGACCGACCTCTTCTTTCGGCAGCAGCAACCCAACCTAAAATAAATAGACCTTTACTTACTTTTCAGCTGGATCAGTCTATTCTCCAAATGTTTGCGTTCATTCAGTCAGTACAAAGCAGAGATACTGGGAGAAGGGGTGAAATTTATCACACCCCACAGCCCCCCACTTATTCACTTAATGAATAAAAATGAGGTTTAAGAAAAAGACAATTCATAATTTTAAAATCTGCCAGCAGAAAGTGCCTAGAAGCAGTTTGTTGTAAATCAGCAGGCACAAACACTTTTTATTTGTTAAATTAACTGGTTTTCCTTGCAGAACATGTTGAAACACTTTTCTTGCATGTTCTTTATGTTTATTAGCTACATAGAACGCCTTCAAAATGTACACTTTAACTGATTACCATGTTTTTTCTAAAAGCAGCCTCAGTGCAGAAATCACAACATAGTTCATAATTTTCTGTCACTTGATCAAATTCTTCGTTCTCATATATGTTCAAGTATTTAAGTATGTGAGAATAGGGTAATCTCCCACTTCCCCACCGCCCCCTAAAGACTGATACCCAATGTTTAGGAAAGTTCTTGGACTACAAATATGGTTGCTAATCTATACTAATCTAATCATTATTCAAATAGGCCATTTAAATCCATCCACCCTGCAGGCTTTTGAGCAGCATAAATTACAAGAAAATGTATTTTCACACCCTTTGCCTTAAGCTAGTTCTTCACCGTGATGTCACATGAATGTTTTGCAAAAGATAACTTTCATGTATAAATACAGGTAAAGTATTTTCTGTACTTGGCAGTGAAACTGAAAGAGCAATTCTTCATTGTTAAGATACAAAGTTGTTGTAATTAGCTGACTTTGATGTTGTAAACTGCTGATAGTTAAATTGACTGCATCTAGGTATTATTTTTGGCCTAAGTTAATTAGATGGCTTGGAGGGCTTTGCAGTTTTGAAGATGCCTGTCAGCTTGTGTATTTCTTTCCTGCCTGTACTTGCTTATTAAGGTGGCTTATCTCTCATTTTTTTTGTTAATACTGCTTGCTAGAAGTATCTCATTTTCCAGTGCCAATATATCATTCAGAATCAAGTGAACGATTGTAATTTTATTTATAGCTGTTGTCAGCAAATGCAGAAGAAAATGTAACTGTGCCTTTCGAGCAGTCCAAAAATCTCACATCTCAGGGAAGTACTCTTGGAGATAAAAATTAGAGTATATTGTAATTTAAAATGCTGCAGGCTGTTTCTCCTAACTTACACGTTCAAGAGAATGTAATTTGGGCTTGTTGTGCATATGTGTAAATAAATCAGGTGTTTTATTAGTATAGCTGATAAGTAGGTAAGTGAGGTACTTATCTTTGTCTATATTGTAAAAGCTTTTCAGGGCTAGAACAACCGTAGACTAACTTTCTGCATAGCACGCTTTCCTCAAATGCATTTTTGTCGTGGATGCTACTAGGGCTTTGGACAAAGAAAAATTGTTACACCAAAACGAAAAAGCTTTATTGGGCCCCCTCTGTATGTTCACTGTGATAACAGGTAGCTGCTTGGTTTTCTGCAGGAACCTTGCCTGGTTTCAGCTGTTGGTTTCAGCTATTGGTTTTCAGTGCTCCTCCTGTGTTCACTGGGTGGTCTCAGGCTTTTCTTGGATATAAGTCTTAGTTTAGAGGCAGAATTATTAGCTTCTGCCTGGATGTTCTGTGTTACTTTCCACAATAGTGTCAGATGTTTACATTTTTTTTTTGGTATGGTTTTAAGACCGTTGATGAAGGAGTAGTTTTATGCCTGTTTCACAGTGCTTGAGCTGCAGGCTGAGGTGCCTGTAGTTTGACACAGCTCCCGTGGACCTCTGTTGTAGCTGCAAGTGCTAAATGTGCCGCAGAGTGGACTGAAGCCAGGCTGTGGTCCTAGGGTAGCTTAAACCCAGGTCACACTTGTGCCAAGAAAGGCTGGACCAAATGATCCTTGTGGTCCCTTCGTACTCGGTATTCTACGAAACCCATTGCAGCTGTGCAGCAGCAGCGACTCATGCTGTTGCCTGCATATTGCTGGCCCTTCCCTCTTCTAGCACGAGTGCTTGGTGGGCTTCAAGGTGAGGTGGTGCAGGGAGATGGGCTGGTGGAGGTAACCCCACTAACCTGCTCTCTTTCCCACTGAATTGGCTCACTGTGGGGTCAGGAGGGAGCTGGGGCTGGCGCAAAGTGAGGGGCTGCTTGCAGTGCTGCCTCAAATTCTTGGATGAGATCTTGCACCTGGGACACAGCAACCCTGGCTGTAAATGCAGACTGGTGGATGAGATGCTGGAGAGCAGCTCTGCGGAGAAGGCTCTGGGTGTTCTGGTCGACGGCAAGTTGAACACGAGCCAGCAGTGTGCCCTGGCAGCCAGGAGGGCCACCCGTGTCCTGGGTGCATCCAGCCCAGCATGGCCAGCCGGGCAGGGAGGGGATTGTCCCGCTTTGCTCTGCACTGGTGCGGCCTCACCTGGAGCACTGTGTGCAGTTCTGGGCAACACAGGATAAAAGGGATATAAAGCTACTGGAGAGTGTCCAGAAGAGGGACACGAAGTTGGTGAAGAGTTTGGAGGGGAAGCCGTATGAGGAGTGGCTAAAGTCACTTGGTTTGTTCAGTCTGGAGAAGACTGAGGGGAGACCTCATGGCAGCTACAGCTGCCTCACAAGGGGAGGAGGAGGGGCGGGCGCCGAACTCTTCTCTCTGGTGACCAATGACAGGACCCGAGGGAATAGCAGGAAGATGTGCCAGGGGAGGTTTAGGTTGGACATTAGGAAAAGTTTCTTCCCCCCAGAG
This sequence comes from Caloenas nicobarica, assembly GCF_036013445.1. NCBI lineage: Eukaryota > Metazoa > Chordata > Aves > Columbiformes > Columbidae > Caloenas > Caloenas nicobarica. Next base: position 153,339,196 of record NC_088245.1, on the reverse strand, counting down.
GGTGGTGGACACTGGAACAGGCTCCCCAGGGAGGTGTCACGGCCCCAAGCCTGACAGTGTTCAAGCAGAGACTGGACAAGGCCTCAGACACATGGTGTGACCTGTGGGGTTGTCCTGTGCAGGGACAGGAGTTGGACTCTGATCCTTCTGAGTCCCTTCCAACTCGGGACATTCCATGATTCTAAATTCATTTAAACTCCTGTTTAACTCAAAGCCCTGGTTTCTGAGCAGCTGATATAAGCAATAAATCAACTTGAATGAAACAATGACTTTTTTTGTAGTGATGTAACAACGTTGTTGCCGATAGAAGGAATTAATTTCTCTGCTGTAGCTGTCAGCTGGATTCACCATGAGACATGCACTTTGCTGGCCTCTTACCATGCCATCTGATTTCTGTGATAAATTACATGGACACCTGAAGGAGTGGGTTTTGGGAGCTTCTGGCTCAGTGGCAATATTAATTTAGCACTACCCACCACTGCACCAGCCTCCTTGTTTTGCAAGCTCAACTCATTTTGGAGTTAAATTTCAAACTGGGACCCATTTTCTGAAGTTTCAGGTAAGTGAAATTATTTGCTTGAGTAATATATAGAATGTGGTAGGTAGGAGAATGTCTTCTATGGCAGGGATTTGAGGCCTGGGAAGATGTCCTTACAGACAAATCCTTTCTAAGGCTTCCTCATCCATCCTTTGACCAGCCTTGCTCTACATACTGAGTGGGGACAGAGATGTTGAAGGACATGGTAATAGTGGTTATTGTACCTTGAATATGCAGATCATCTTTAGATGATCCTAGATTTAAAAAAAGGGAGAGGGAAAAACTAATGCGAAAATCTTGGTGTGGCAGCATGCTGATGTGTGGGAGCAGAGCTGCTGTCTCCCCTGCTCAGCCTGTGCACTTGGACGGTCAGCACATTTACTAGCGGTGGTAAACTCATACTGCTTATTTGTGCTAAGCTGGGAAGAGATGGGCTCATTTTCAACTGCTGCATTTTCTAAGTATTTGTTGATAACAGAGGGGTGACGTGTCTTGGCTTCTACACCAAGCTCTCGACAACTGTTTCTGTTTCTCCTCTCCTGTTCTCTCTTTCTTGTTGGCTTTGTTTCCCCACTTGGGTTTTTAGTCTTGATCTGCACTTCTGCACATTTTCACAAGTGATTTGCCTAGCTTTTTTTCTCTCTTGTCATTCCTAGCTCAGCATCAGCTGTCTAGCCCTGGTCTCCCAGGTCTCCACGACAAGTAAGTCAGTGTCATCTCTGCTCAAAGAGAAAAGTGTTTTTTGTGTCTGTTGGTGCTGCTTACTGTAGACCAGCTCTGATGCTGGTCTAACTTGTGAAGCAGCAGAGAACTATCCTAGCAAAAAAGTGCATTGGTGTCTTAAGTCTTTAGATTTGGTTTGTTACAGTGAAGGGTGTGATGAGCTCAAATACTCACGGGAAAGGGAAGGTGCAACTTTGTAGCTGAGAGTGTAGTTAAGGAGGAGTAGGATTTCCAAAGACTGCAGTTCTCTGTAAGGTTGTCCTTCCATTCCCTTGCTTTCAGCCCTGTCTCCTGGAACGCAGCTGAACTTAGTTCTAGAGGCTTCATTTTTATAGTCAACAACAGAAGCCTCTCCAGAGGATGACCTACAGTGGATAGGATGCATGTTCCTCTGGGGATACAAAAGGAGGCAGCACGAACCCAGACATCTGAAAACCAGTTTCCTAAAATTAGGTTAAACTTAGTCTTGGTGTTGTCATACTTCCACCCCCAGCTACTCAGTTCTGGATGTAGATTTTGTTTCATGGCATTTGAACTGGGCAGTTGCTTTCTCTTGGTGGCTCCTTCTTTTGGTGTTAGCGTCTGAATTGTGTTGAGTTTTCTGCTCTGTGCTTTGCAGGTGGACTCTGTGAATCTGAATCTGACACAGTCAGTCTGTACTAAGCATGCGTATAGACTAGTTTAAAGAAGAAATGAACAAAACAAAGCTAAAGGCTCTTCAAAAAGCTTTTCAAAATTGGGTGGATTTTTTTTTTTCCTAGGGGGCAATTTATGGTGCATTTTGGAAAGAAATTTTCTGGTGCATTTTGGTGCATTTTCAAAAGAAATGTTGATGGAAAGGGCAGAGAGCCTTTAAAAATTCTATTCCAAAGCAAAAGGAGCTGAATCGTTTAAAGGCGTGGATTTCCCAAAGTTGAACTCTGGCAAACATTATTTTCTCGGTGTCATTTCTGGTAATGACAGAATAGGGAAGTTCTGTACAAAATACTGATAATGATAAAGTGAAGCATGAGGTGCATGCACTACGTGAAAAATACTAGTCCAAATTTTAACAGTTTAGGAAAGCTTAAGAGAAAATAAAAGATCTGATAATGGAAAACATTAGTGTTGACAGGGCTACCAGCTCCTGGTCCTGCAGACTTCTGATGTGCAGTAAAGCCTGTCAAATATCTACTGGTGTCTCTTGAGGAGACTTTAACTGTTGGGGTGATGTTGTACTGCAGTGCTCAGCGCTTCAAATAGGGTCTTGGTGGTTTTGTTTCCCTAGTGGAAGTCCTGAAGCTGGTTTGAATTCCACCTAATTGCTGCCTGTAATTGCTCTGAAGTTTGAGTCTGTTCTTGGTAGTAGTTAAGGCAGGTCTCATTAAGGAGCGTCCCCCCAGCCTACTGAATACTAATAGTTTCACTAGATAAGCTACCCAAGTGAAATAACTATATTTTCATGGCAGCATCTACCCTCAGGTAACTGTGGCGATGCTTGAAGTGAGGTACGTTGAGGTTTGGTTGAAATAATCCTTATTTTAATATTAAACCAACTTTTTCATCCTTGTGCGTTTTTCTTCTGTAGAATACGGAGGCTTTGTAGTCTCAAAGAAGCAGCCTCAGGTGCCCTTCATGTGAGTTAATGAAGGGCACGAAATTCCCCTCACAACATGAAACTCTCTCCTCCTTTGTTTTTAAAACAGTCTCTCCAAGGGAATTTATGCGAGCAGACACATTCTGCCTTTTGAGGCACTGAGCTGTGGCTTGTGTGACAGTCGGAGAACTTCTTGCTCGAGCAGCTTGTGGAGGGCACAGCTGGTCACCTGCTGTCTTGACTTGACAGAGGTTTGGACAGAAAACTTTGGTCGATAGTTGGGGTGAAAGGGTGACACTGGGAAGGGGACATCCTTGTGTTGAAAGCCACAACTGCTTTACATAGGTCTGTGTAGGTTAAATTGTTGGGAGAGTACAAGGCTCATGGAGTTTAGGGTGGTGCGTTGCCATGAAGGAAAACTTGCATTGCTTTGGTATGATCCAGACATTACATCATGGCTTTATTTGAAGCATGTTGTAGTAACTCCATTTCAAAAGATGGTATGACATTAGAGATTATGGTGCAAATGTCTGTCTGGAAGGAGCTGCTTTTATAGGTGGTAAAAGGTATTGTGGAAGCTATTGCTGCATGCTCTTAAGAACAATCTTCATAGCTGGATTTATTGCCTAGGTGCCCTAAAACTGATTATGTTGCAGGGCACTAAATATGAGGAGTATGTACTGTACATATATTGCGTTACCAGGTGTGTGAGATTGTGCACCATGCCAATCTTTGTACAAAATAAAGCAGACTTTTCTAGAAGCCTTGCAGAAGCTTGTGTAAAACAAATTTGGCTTGACAGACTGGTTGTACAAAACAAGCATTTCCAGTCTGTTCTTAAAAACAAACAAGAAATGCTTTTTAATAGTTACTGTATGGGTCAGATTTGTCTAAAAATTGTATGTGTGCTTTCAGAGTTACTGTTGTTACTTCTAATAGTTTTAAAAAGTATATTCACTTGGAATTGTTTGCTAGGAACTGTGATCTGTTGGAAAACTCCAATATTGTCCTAACTCGTTGTTTGTTATCTTTGTATTATGTTTATTGCAATGTATCTGAAAGGGTTTCTCCCCTGTAGGAAAACTTAATTTTTTCTTTCTGGAACACAAGTCACCTTCTTGTTGTCTTCCATTAGCATAACATGCTTGTGGCACCAGCTTTGTGAGAGAACATTGCTGGAGACTTCTAAGCAATTCTGCTGTATTAGAACCACATCTTTATTTTCTGAAATGCTTCTGGACCATCCTATTGGAAAGATTTGCTTAACATTTCAACCTGCTTCTGGAACAGCACATTCCACTCCATTATATTTTATTTTAATTTCATTTCTCCCTGCTTGTAGCATCTGGTGTCACTTGTTTGGTTTTTTTTTTTGAAGATACACCTTCCAGGAGAGATTTAAATTAGCCAGAGATGCGTAAGATGCAGTACAGATAATAAGCATTGTCATCACTGTTCAGATACAGGGAACAAACCTGGTATTGCACATGGAAGTTGTTGTGCTTCTGAACAGGTATCAGCAGCTTTTTAGCTATTGTGTTTCCTAAGAACAAAGTCTTGCTGTAATTGCTTTCTGTGTCACCTTGCTCTGTGTTGTTGCAGTCCTGGCTTGAATAAAACTGCGGCAGCTGACCCCGGCTCCAACAGCAATCCCACCGTGCACAAACAGCACTCTGTGACAGCTTGGTGGCTTCGGAGCACTTCCACTGTTTCCCATTCACAGGCAAGGGAGAAGCCTTTGCTTTTGTTTTATCAGTTTAAGAAACTATCTGCACTAGGTTTTTAGGTGCTTGGTAGAGTGTGGTACCTGGTAACCTCTTATCCTTAGGTTATAGGCTGCACTTTGTGGTTGGACGCAGGAAAGCTTTTGCCTCTTTTTCCAGCCAGGTTAGGTATAAGGAGCCATTATGTGCCTTTGCTTTAAGAAGCAAGTGAAATGAGAGGGCATCACTTTGGGCATTGCTTGATGTGATACCTGCTTTACCATCTGCAGAGCACCTTGGTGGGTTTCTTTGCGTGTATTGAACTCCACTGAGGCTGGATCTTTACAATCACTGCCCTAGTTACTGCTTTTAATGCATGACCTCTTATTTTTCTGTTTCTTTTATTCATTTGGGAACTTTACACTGCATTAGCATTTTCTGTGTTAATATAGTGGTATATTTTGCAGACTTCATCTCTTGTAGAATTAATGTTTCCAGTGCAGTATGACTTTGGTAATAACAGGATATCTACTCTGATCTCACAGCTAAAAGGCTGAAGTCTTAAGACTGGTGTGAGTCACATCAGTGACCTCAGCAGGAGTTTCACGTGTATTGTAATGGAGATCACAGTCCAAAAAGGGTTTGTATGTGCCCTCACTTCAGCTTGTTCTCAGACTTGTGCTAAGTGACAGAGTGTTATAGCCATTTATTCCTTTACAGTGATGCCTATGATGAGTTGTGTTTCTGAGGATGCTGTAGCTCCACATGATTCAGTTGGTATAATTTCTTCTGAAAGTGTTACGTAAATGATAGTTTCAGGTTTAAGCGCTTCCCTGTAGGGGTTTCAGTGGTGCTTGAAGCCTCATCCTTAACATATTTAACTCTGATGCATCTGAGAAAATTCTGAGCCTCCTGCAGAAGTCCTATTAGTATCAAACTTGAAGAAGGATCAGTGTAATAATCCATAACTTGTTCTTCTAGACTGAGGCGGAATTTAATTGTATTTCAATAGCAAATATTAAGTTGGGGGGGAAGAAACCTCACGTGCTAATATACCCCATGAAATTTTTGTAAGTGTTATTCCTGTTCTGTGCTATAACTTTAACATATTGGTATTAGTGACACATGGAGCTGTTTCTTCTTGCTAGTCTGCTTGCTATCATTTAAACCCAGGCATAATTATTAGCTAATTTGGAAGTAGCGCAAAGTTCACGTCAGTGTTTAAGTGGTGCATTTAGCAATATTAGCATTGCTGTGTTTGCATCTCTTCATGGTGAATGCGATTTGTTGCACATCTGCTGTAGCTGTGGGCTGCCCTTGTGAAGAGAAATTCTGATAGTCCATAGTTTTACATGCAGTCCTGCTACTTCCCTGGTGTCAGATCTACAGACTGTGCCATTGCCCAGCGAGTTGTTTCAGTGAGCTGATCTTAGAGAGTCACAGAATGTTTGAGGTTGGAAGGGTCCTCTGGAGATCATCTAGTCCAACCCACCTGCTAAAGCAGGTTCACCCAGAGCAGATCGCTCAGGAATGTGTCCAGGTGGGTCTTGAATGTCTCCAGAGAAGGAAAACTAAGGCTGAGTCGCTTTCTGCAGCTGAGCTGACTCAACCCCTCGATTTCCCTGTGGGCAGATCCCACACTGGGGAGGTGTGTAGGGTATGTCTGTGGGAGGTGTTGAGTCAGCATTGCCCCCTTGGGTAACGGGATGCAGTTGCACTGGTCTAGGTAAGTGTTTTCTCAAATTTCTAAAAGGTAATTCTGTCATTATAAGGTTTCTGCATCTTTCCAGTATGACTATTCAGTTGCTTAACTCCACTTCAAAATCTTGCGTTAGTTGTAAAATGAAGTCTGATGCATGGTTTTGAGAATTTGGGGAATAAAAGCTAATCATTGTTGCTCAAGCAGTGTTTTACTGAGGGGTCTTCTGCAGTGACTAAGTTAGCTTAACAAACTTCTTTTGCCTAACTTGGCTTTGGAGATTAAAAATGTAGGAAATAATCATATAAGGATCAAATAATCATCCTTAGGTCATTAAAGGCAGTAAAACTATGCAAGTTCAGATCAAAGGTCTGTTAACCTTGTTATTCTGTGAGAGAAGGGTCTGTAGTAAATGCCTGTGAGAAAAGGTGTAAAAAACCAGTGAAAATGCAGCATGATACCTTCTGTTAAATCTTCCCAGCTTCTGACAGTCCATAGCTGAGGAGCTTCTTGAGGAGTCAGGGTGGTATCTGTATCGCTGTGTATTTAACAGCTCTGTGGTCCTCCTTCTATGGCTTGTATTTTTAAGTAGCTTTCCAAAGCTATTTTGAGATTTCTACCTTCACAGTATCCTATGGTTAAGTTCCAGGGTTAAATTATACGTTTTATAGAAACTTCCTTTTGTTTGTTCAGCTGCTGCAGCTGGCGACAGCGGGTGACTTTGTTCTTATGTTATGCATCTTCTCTATGCTATATGTGACTTCATACAGCACTAGTATACTTTGCTACATCCCATATTGTCTTTCCAAGACTAACACTTTTAGTTTATTTGCTCTTTCCTGTATGAAAACCATTGCATTAACTTAGTTGATTTAAACAACATACATCTCTGTACCCTTTCATGTTTTATAGTATCATGGTGGACCAGAGCTGTATTTGCGTTAGAGAGATAATATGGAAATAATAGAAGCCATCTGTTTGTTGCCTCTGTCTTTTCTAATTCTTCAGAATTATGTCTCTTAACTTGGATGATCCTTGATCTGAAGCTGTTAGCTGATTGTAGTCTTTTACTTGTTAGTGGGAATAGCTAATTTAGAACCCATATTCATGCAAGTATAATGACGAGCTTTGGGTTTTTTATTATTTTGACCAAGGGTGGTTTTTGCATTTGTTAGCACTAAATTTCACCTGCTGCTTTAACATTTGGTCATTCACAAGATCATATGGTAGCTGTTTGCTATGAGTTCAAGTTTTGACTACCTTAAATAATTTTGTATCATCAACAAAGAAGGTTCACTTTTCATGCCTTTTGTGAAATTGTGTGTGTGTCGCGAGTGTGAGTCCTGAGTCAGATCCCTATGGGATGCTTTTGGAACTCCATAGTGAAAACTAGACGTTTGTATACAGCTGTTGTTTTGTACTTCTTGAGCACTTCTGAAGCTTCAAGAAGAGTCTCCTAGCTTATATTACCTTTGTTTAAAACAAAAAACCCCACATCCCTTGAGGAGGTGTCTTTTCAAAGGATATTCAGAGATGGTGTGTTAACTAGACTACCTTATGTTTACATATAATTGCTTCAAGGAGCATAGATGCATTTTTTGGAAAGCTTACTTCCTTCTACCAAAGCAATGTTAATTCCTTTCTATTTCCATATTTATGCAAACCCCACCAATTCTTCTTCATTGTAGCTTTTATCAATTTACCAGGCTTAGACATTTGCTATATTGGTCTGTAGTTAGTTTTCTGGATCTCTTCCTTTCTTTCTTTCATTGAACTTTAAAGGCTTGGTTTGTGTTTGCTGCCTTCCGTTCCTCTGCTAGTGAGGCTGTGCCAAGTACTATGTTGCACGCTATAGTGAAAATTTCAATTTAGTATCAGAGTTCTTTGACAGGTATAATGTAGTCCGGGCAGATCACCAAGATACTGTGCTTGGTTGCTCTTGCTGACTATTCTGTGAGTTGAAGCATCGAGGTGAATTATATTTATAGCAATACCCAAGAGAAATGCTGTAATTAAAGAAAATGGAATAGTCTGCCATTTCAAGACTTAACAGAAGTTGTTACAAGAAAAGGAAGGAATGGAGTCCATGTGAGTTGCAGATAAATATATCAACTCTTCCATCTGCAAAAGAGTATCTGAGGTTGATAGGGTCTCACTAACGGGTGGCATGGAGAAGATGGGAGGGTTGTTTTCTGCTTCTCCTTGCGCAGGAGCTAAGAGCTACTCAGAAAAAGCAAGCAATTGGCAAGATCATAACAAATGAAAACTGATTCTTCACGCTGTAACTGAGCTGTGCAAATGATTTCTGTGGGTTTTTGTAGAAGTCTAAAAAATCCATTTAGGGCTTTTAAATGCAAGTAGTCCCTGAGATGCAAACTATTAGAAGAACATCTTGGTTAAGTATTACTAGGTAATATTTGCCTTTCTATATTCTTCCTTATTAGTGACTCTTAGATGCAGGTTTTGGGGCTGGATAGGCTGTCATTGATTTTTTTTTTTTTTTTTTTCCTTCCCCTCCCCCCCCCACTTCCTTGAGTGCTCGTCCTGATTCCGCAGATGGCATCCTTGGGTGCTGCTTGGAGGAGTCCCTCTGCTAGAAATACTTATTGTCAAGAGGAGCAGCTTTAACTCCTGGGTTCTGCTGCATGAGCAGTGGTTATATTGGCAAAACAGGTGACACAGGTCACAGTGAAACTATCTTTGCCAGTCACTGAACTCTGGGGAAGGCTGGAGTGTGAGCGGTTGTGTTTTAGAGATGGCATTGGAGTCAGGTTATCTGCAATGGGGAATGTGGCGGCGTGAGGCCAGAAGAATCCTGGGCTGCGGAGATGAGAATATTTAGGAGAAAAGGAGGAACTGGGGTAGGCTGTTGGGCCTTGGATGCTCATCATAACGCTTCTGGCTGTCCTTGCCAGCTTGGCTACCCAAGCCCATCACGTAGCCTGTCAGCTGATGAATCTGAACTATAAAATTTCTGCAACAGTGAGTTTATTGGAAAAGTTATCTTTATTTCTTTCAGATTGTGTCCCCAGGCATTACTATGAATAAGTGGAATTGGCATGGATTTCATTTTTTGTTGTTGCTTCTGACGTGTTAGAGGCCATTTTTTATTAATATTTGGAATGTGGAAATTTTTATAGATATTCCCATAAACCATAAGTTTGAATTTCTTACAGAAACTTATTACTGAAAATCAGCATGATGCTGGATGATTGGGGTGGGGGTGGATTTTAGCTAAGTTGTGTGGGTTCTTTTTTTTTTTTTTTTTTTGTTCCTCCCGTTGGAAAGTATCTGAACAACTGTGATGTTTCCCAGCACCTGAAATGAATCTCTTTCCCTTGATAGATAAGATGTTTCTCTCCCATGCATTGGCTCAGGTGCTAATCTCATCTGGTACTGAACCGGTTTAGTTTGTGAAACTTGCAGCAAGCTTCACGACTCTTGCTGGATTAATTTTCTGCCAGTTCAGCTGCTAGAACTGGGTTGCTGTGGGGTTTTAGTGTCTGCCTGAGCTCAGGCAGCTCCACCAGCCCCAGCACAGGAGCGGTCACCGGAGCTGGTGGTGGTGAAGCTTGTCCCTGCTGCCTGGGTAAAGTCCTGTGGCTGCTCTTTCAAAACAGGTTTTATAAATGATGGAGGATCCTGGATCATATTATTATTGCGGGTGCCTGGGAGAGATCCAGCCCGTGTCTCCCTTTTAACAGTATTTGTATTGGCTGAAATAAAAATGGTAAGCTGTGAATCAAAAAGGGTTTGCTTGGGAGGAGCTATAACTCAGGGGGTGTGCAGTTTTGTGCTCTTCAGGGAATTTTTAAAATGGAAGTAATGAAATGAATTCACTCGGATATAGTTGAAACCTGAAATCTTGCTTTTGGGGGCTTGTTCAATTCTCCTAAGTATTTTGAAATTACTTTTTCTCCGGTTGGTGATTCTAAATCAAAGCTTCAACAGGCTATGTGGAAATTCGCTATGCCTTCATTTTTGGCACTTTCCACAGTATATTCAGGAAGCAATTGAGATTTCTGATAAATCCTTTTTTACCAGAAGGGTGTAACAGTCCTTTCTTTTATTTTTTTTCTTTTTTCTTTCTTGCATTTCGAAGTTATCTTTTTCCCTCTCTCACTTTTTTTTTTCCCCATCTGTCTAATCATGCTTAGTCAAATTATGACCAATGCCAGAAATCTCAAAACATCAATTCCCCTTTGGTCTTTCTCCTCCAGCTACTAATACACATTTAATGCTACAAGCATTTTCCTATTTCTCCTGTTAGTACCTTTATTTTTAAAAATGTGTGTGCACAACAAAATGACTCTTAAGCATGCTGATGAGCAGTAGGTGAAATAGCATTTTTAAGGTCAGTGGGGCTGGTTTTGTGGCTCGTGCTTTGTCTGTGGTTCATTCTCCATTGATGCTGAATCTGTGCATCATCTGATTACTCTGGCTGTATGCATTTGTTCCAGATGAAACGTGAGCATGTGATAATGTTTAAGTTGTGGTTAGAGCACATGGTAGTGTAGTAAAACAGCCAGCAGGCTATTTTAAGAGGGCAGATGATAACCTCATGTAGTACAAAATCTTTTGCAGTAAGATGACTCCTTCCGCCTACCCCCAGCTCTTACTCTCTGACATGCTCTGGGAATGTGTGTGTCTATGAACACTGCTGTTTTAAAACAGAAAGTCCATCTCTTACTATGTGTCTGTGATACTTTGATTTGATGGTAGTGACTTAGACTGGTATTTAGCTGCTGTTCTCCCTGTTTTGCAAATGGAGAGCTGGATTGCAGGTAATGTTACCTATTTTGGACACAGAGAAGTTGATTTTCCTACTTAATTTTTTTTTTCCGAAATTTTAATGATATAAATTGTACTTTTTGCATCATTGTATTGGCCTCTTCTCACTCCATACAGCGTGGCTTTTGAAACTAAGCTGATACTTCAGAAATTAGTTGAGAAATGTTGGCAGAGCATATATCTAGACAGAAGGCATCTGAAGTCAGTTATGGCAAGCTATCCTTCCTGTGTTTTTAGGTAAGAGTACGGAGATGTTCACAGTTTTGTTGATGTATACTTCGTTATTTTAGAAAATAAATCTAAAATTCAAGTATTCCAAAAGGAGACATCTCCTTTCTTAATGTTTGTAACCTAGTTGCAAGTCTTCTGAATATATCAACTCTTTCTTCCTTAGGAGATGGTTTATTTGGAGCCTTAAAAAATTCTGTGTCACTACTGAGTTCAGCCATTGGCAGTTTGTAAAACCTTGCACAGAGATGGTTTGGTTCTGAATGTTTATGTTCAGGATCAGCTTTCAGACCCTGGCCAGGCCAGCTGGGCAGCCTGTTTCAGTAGTCTTAAGTGACTGTCATTGTTGCTGTCCTGTCATTTTGATTTCTGCTGTGACTATGTGTCATCTGCTTGAGGTCAGTCTTCATTTTCAGTGCTCTCATTTCAATTAGTGTGAAGAGTTGGTTCGGTGTCTGTGCAGAGCCATTTTTTGTGTTGCTCTTTCATTAAGACTTTTTCCTAACTTGTTTCTAACTTATTATTGGGCGAAACACGAAAAGTCAAGAAGAAATTGTGGACGTATGAAAATGATGAAGCCATAATGCACGTTTATACTTTAAGATGGGAAACAGTTTGCAGATTCCATTGCAGTAACTTTGCTTGCAAGTATGACATTTATCTATAAATTTCGGAGAAGAAGGTGGGTATCTGCCTGTGAGCTTTACCTAGTGCTTCAGGACACGATAGACATCCTGTAAACTGGAACTCAAGAAGTTTTTTGTTTCCATGCTGCTCTGTCTTGGTGGTGTTGAATGGGGTTGGTGCCAGGATAGGTGCCCAGGAGGGTCTGAAGTAGCAGAAGCTGTGGGATGAAGGAGTAGCTTCTGAAAATCAAGATCCACTGCTGTGATTTTTAGAAAAAGAAAAAAAGGACAGCCATTCAAGTGACCAGTTGTTCACATCACATGCAGTTGTTCACATCTAACGGGGGGATCTTGTAGGCTTGCAGAATGTGACCAGTTGATACTCTTACAGACATCACATGAATTTGGAAGACCAAAATTTGCCTTCTAGACTTTGGTGGTTTTTTTTGGAATTGCAAGTTATTGACAAACTAATTCAAACTACTTTTTAGCATCTGTCTCACAGAAAGGCCTAAAAACGGGCTTCGCAGGCTTTCTCCTGCTGCATTGGTCTTCAATATGAACTATTCATACAAGAAGAAACTGGTTTCATTAAGCATAGTCATCTACTCTGAGTCCTAACCTTGGAGTAGATACTAATGTTGTTCTGGAGGGGGAAAAGCAGGACCTAGAAGCTGCTTTCGTTCTCTGCAGCCTGTTTCTTTTGGGAAAGTCTCCTATTAGCTCTGTGGGTTTTGCTGCTGTTTGCTTTTGTTTCTAAAATTTTGGCCGGCCTTTTTATTAGCTGTGGCACTGTATCCAATCCTCACAGCAGTTTTGGCTTATAGTCCAATCACACCCTTTAGTCCTGAGGAAGTTTGTCCTCTGTGTCCAAAAGAAACACTGTGAAAACAGGAGCCTTCTTTCTAGCAAAAGGTTACTGACACATTGCCATTTTTCTATAATATCTATGCTGATAAGCACTGCAAAACTATATGTGTTTTCTCATTACAGGGTCATATGACACAATCATTTCCAGGAAGCAAAATACTTTGTGACAATCTTAAACTTCTTGCTGGTTTCTTCTGAGGTAGTTTTGTCCCTGCAGAGGCTTGAGCTTTGGCCTCTGGAGCTTTGCTAGGATACATAGGTGGCTTAGTAGAGCACGGAAGATTAAGTAGAACCCGTTAATTAATGTAATTTGTAGTTAACTGAGCACCTAGTTGTGATGATCTGAATGTATCATTGTTATTCTGTACAGCAGGCCTTCCTCTGAGCAGCTGGACATTGTACTTCAAGCTGAGTGAAGTGCTTGGGTGTCATTTTTACTTATTCAAATGCCTTTGGTTCTTTCATTCTTAGAAATTGGAGTGTTGGGAGAAGGGTAAGGTGGAGTTTTCAGTTCTTATTTTTAGAAAGAAAACTAGTTATGTTTCAGCAGGATATCCTTCACCTTTCTCTTGTGGTTTTCCCCAGAACATAGGACTACTTAACCATGTCCTTGTTTATTGGATGTGCTGGCAGTCTTTGTCTGGTGCACTTATTAGCAAAAAAAAAAAAAAAAGAAAAAAGAAAAAAAGAAAAAAAAAATCATTTTTGTCACTGAGTGCTTGTGCTACTTCATAGTAGAGCTGTCTGTATTTCCTTCCAAGTGTGTACTTGGTGCTGGTTTTGTGTGTGCATCTGTTTTGGTTTGTGTGGGTTTTTTGTTTGGTTGGTTTTTTTCTTTTGGTTCTATGTGTTTTCTTACTTATATACAGTATTCCCTGTGCATTTTGGCCTGGATTTCCACAGCTGTTTCCTGATTTATTTTAGGAGAGTAGTTTACACAGTTCTTGTCTGTGTATATCAGAAAGAGAGGTGCCTTTTACTGGGCTGAATCTTCCTCAGGGTATATTTCTGGCCAAGTTTCCCTCTTGAGGTTCCTCTCTTCATGGACACTAGAACGTGGTCCTTATGCAGTTGCTTTGTTTTGGCTAAACAAGTAGGTGTAACCTGTTGCATTGGCACGTACTGAGGCATATCAACTTCAGTGTCCTGATCAAATTTTCTCTCTGATAATTTCATTCCAACAACTTTTATTTTTGCCTGTACTTCCAGGAGTGTGAGCTTCCTCAAGCCTTAGTCCTCAATCATGTATTAATATGGCATGCCACTGGATGTCTCTTTCAGTGACAGCTGAGATTATCACTCTGTGGTATCACCTATAAGATTCAAAACCTACAAAGCAATTTGAAAGTGATTTAGGATGAGGGTGTGATAGATGTAGTTCTTGTTTTGCTGTGCAGGTAGAAATTTGGAACAGACTTGAGTTTTCTTACATGCTTTTACAAATATAGGCAGTGCTAACCTTTTTATTTCTATTTTTAAAGTACATCTTAGTTTGCTACTACTAGAAGTTTATGGCTAAAAATACCGAATTCTATTACTTCCTTACTAAAGAATTCATTTGAGGATACTAACTTGCCGTGTCACATTCTAAAAACAGATTTGGAAAGCTTCAGAAATGGTACAGTTCATTTCCAATATGGGACTTAGTATTTCTTTGTGTAGATTTTTTTCCTGTTTTTTCCCCAAGCCATTTTTGCTGGAGTTGGTAAAAAATAAGGTGTATGTGTTTAGTTTTGGCAATGATTAGACTTCGACTTTGAAGCAGTGGCTTAGGTAAAATGTTATATAGTATTTGAAATTGATGCTCTGCAGAATCATTAGTCCTTTGCAGCTGGTTTGGGTAAAAAATGTTTGGAGCTGGAAAACTTTAGTACATCTTCAGGGACTCTAAACCACCTTTTTTTTTTTTTTTAACCTTTATGCTTTTCTGATTTGTTGTAAATGCGTATTTGGATACATGCACACAGACACTACAAAGTTCCATATACATTTTTGGTGCTGGTTGTGCCTGCTTTTGTAGATAACATGTAGGTATTACAAGTTGTAGGAATTAACTACCGCTTTCTGGGTGATGTGGTGTTCTTACACAACTAAGCCTTTTGAGGAACAGGTTCATATAAGCAGCAAAATTTATCCCAGATCTCTTAAGTTTATATCTTCTTTACTACTGAGTTTTCTCTTGTGCACTGTTACCAAATCACACAGAAATCCTGCACTGCAGGTCTGTTCTCTCAGTTGCTTTCAAACTTTTCCTCTTGTCTAACTCTTTAATCATTGAAACAGAACCTAATAATTTTTTTTTTTTTCCTTTCTCCTCCCTTGCGCTGTGCATACAGGATTTGGGCAACATTATGCTTCACAGAGATTTCCAGAACATTTGTAATCATCTTTTCTCCCCCCCTTCCCTTCCTCTATCAGTTGTCATAGTTCCCTGCTTTTCTTATCTCTCCTTTTACTGCCGCAGCTTTCAGATGATAATCCACGGCTCGAGGAGCAGCTGCTGCATAATAGCTGAATGGGACTCGGCACCGCTTACAGCTGACCTACTCTGAGGACAAATGAAGAAATGTGGGCTTCACATGTAGGCTGACCTACGGGGTTTTTTTTTCCAGCTTGGGCGCACTAGGTGTCATCACGGCAAGGTGGACCCTGGATGGTCTCTGTAGCTTCCCCTTGCCATCTGTTCTTGGGGTAGAAATACACTGGTGGTGCAACAAAGTGAGGTGTTGGAGGTTCTTAGTGTATTTCAAGAAGGTCACCCGTTCCTAACCGTGAGTTGCTTTTATTTTTTTTTCTCTTCTTTATTTACTTCCTTCCCTACCACTTGTTTATTCATGCTCCTGCGGCCAAAAACGCCGCAGCCTGTGCGCCAGGAGCAGGTGGAGCGACACGTTGTATGTGGTCACGCCGCGCTTTGTCAAGCTGCCCTGCTCATTTCCTCTCATTTCCTCCGGGTGAGCGAGCCAATGTTCTTGTAATCTTTTGCACTACGGGCCCCAGGCCACCAAGCTGAGCTGGAAAGTGTCCTGCCAGTTTAGTACACACAGCCTAGGGGGTTACAGCTTATTTTAGGGCTGGCCGGCAAGGTTAGCAGCAGCAGCCCTATCTGTGCTACACAGATGTCTGGGCTGCTCCTAAGTCAGCTCCTCAGCTGCTGCAGTTGATGGTGCAGTGCTGGAAAGCAAGTTGTTGTCTATTTTTGTCAGATGCTTAAAACATATTCACTGGGAATACTGTACCTGTCTAGCAAGGAGGTACTTACTAAGGAAAACATTTCTACTTTATTCTTAACCAGTACATGAAGTTTTCTTGCTATGACTGTTAGATACAGCCTTACTGCTTCTCTGGTCGTTTAAGGATATGAGTAAGTTAAGATTGGTAGAAGAAGTGTGTGTCTCAGCTTGTCTGAACCAGCCCCAATTTTTTTCCTGTCCCTGGTTAAAGGCCTTGCCTTATCAGGAGAAATACCTTAATTTTAAAACTGTTTCTTCCATAACTGCCATCTGACTTAATGGGCTAGAAGGGGGCAATAAAGTAGCATAAAGGATACCTGAGGCATTGGCACTGATTTGCATAAGAGTGCTGCTGCAGGCTTACTGTATGCCTTAGTCTGCTCTCACCACATATATTCTCAACCTTTATTTTCTGATTTTCTCTTCACTAACTCCTCAGTTAATGTTTTTCCAATTTCAGTAGGTACTGGTTGCTGCAGGGATATGAGGGATGAAATTGCTATGTTGTTTTATTTCCTTATTGCGATTAGGTCATAAACACGATTTGAGCAGAAGTCTCCATCCACTCAAGGTTAGTGGTTTAGATGACTTTCAATGACCTGTATGTATTACTGTGACCACTGGAATGTGATGGAGTTTAAACAGATGCATGCAGGGATCAGTCTTGTTTTAAAACAAGTGGATGGATTTGGTAGTTGAACAACTAATATGTGGATGAAATGCATCTCTAAGGCATTTCATTTTGTGTTTAAGAAATGTTAGTGATAGAAAAATCAGTATGGTTCATATGAAATGAATTAAAAAACTTGCTAATTAATAGGCTTTAATACAATTACAAATGTGGGATGACCATCCAATGTACACCTTGCTATAGGGAATTTGCTGCCATTGGTACTCAACCATGTTATTTAACAATTCATTAATGACCTGGAAGAGGTCATAACATTGCTATCAACAGAGTTTGCATCCAGTTGAAATCCTAAGGGCAAAAAATGACAGGATAGTTATGGAAAGCCAGGCTTGTATATAGGGAATTGATGGGGGATATGGAAAGGGGAGCCAGAATCTGTGGGTCAGGGCAGGCAATCAGTGGGACTTTGGAGTGTCCTGTGAGCAAAAGAGTGAGGGTGCTCTTGAGTGTATGCGTAGTGCTATAGATCACATAAGACCCCTTGTTATTGGACAGTTAGATCTGGTCTGCTTCTGGAGTACAGTATCTGCCTGGGATATGGATGTGTCCCTGGGGTATTGATGTCAGATGTTGAAATCCAGGAGAGAAGAATGTGACGGAGATGCTGAAAGAACAGTGAGACAGATCATAAGAGGCGTATGGGGATAAGCCTCCTAAGCTGGAATTTTTATCTTGCTAGGTTAGATTATGCTTAAACATTTGTTAAATTAGGAAAAAAAAGTCTCTCTGAAGGATGTCATGTCCCCCTCCCCCTGTATCAAACGCTAGTAATGAAGATCCTGACCATAAATGGCTTCCTGTCGGAATTGCTTTTTCTAAAATGGCAAGGAAGGAAACATTTCTTGTATCCTCCCATTGTGTTGTTTCCTGTGAAGTGGCAGACTGGATGCATGTCCTGGATACAGGCTTTTTTTATGGCACTATAGGTGTTGGGATGGTCCAATCAAATCATTCCTGGTATCCCCTATATTTCCATGTAGCAGGAAACGAGGCTTCCTTGCATCCTGTTGTTCTCCAGTTAGCCTGACTTTGGAGAGTGTTTGGCTCTGGCAGAATCCAGAATGAAGGTGAGATTAAGGTGGATTTAGGATTTCTTTTTTTTTTTTTTTTTTTTTTTTAAATGCTTCTTCCCCCTATAGTACCCATCTGATCCAGTTCTAGTGTCTGTACAAGCGCCTGCATCTCTTCATTTCATTTTTTGGGGAATCAGAGCCATTATTTTGTGATTCTGTTTATACTTTTCTTTTGCTTGTTTGAAAGGTACCACAATAAGCATATAGCTAGCAATGAAAATTTTACACTCCTGATGCTTCCTTATTCCATAACAGGGCTTTTTTATTGTTGTTGTTTGGTTGTTTTTTTCCTCCCCAGTTTGAGCAGTGGTTAAGCTACCTCCAGTCTGGTTTTGCTTTTATGTATCCTGCTGTCACCTTATTGGTATCTTTTATCTCTATTATAAATTATGCTGTTAATAAAATGTATCATATCTTTAGTCTATGTAAAATCGGATAACTTCTTATTTGCTTAATGTCTTTTATTGTGTACATAGTTTTAAAATATTCTCTCATGTTTCAGGGAGAACCTTACAAAATACACATCTAGGCAATTCCCTGGTCCCTCTCCTTACTCTTTACAATTTCAAATAAATAAGAGTAGTTATTTAAATTTTCTGTAGCCCAGTGTAACTTGGTGAACTACTTATACGACTTATGCAAGTGATAACTGCTTGGAGTATATTAGTGTTTGCTTGACTTTTGTGTGTTTTGTGGCATTGCTCTTCTGAGCTGCTTACAAACTACCTGAGCTTGAGAGATGTGCAGCCAAGGTGGAGCTGCTGCTTGCTGGGACCAGAGAATGACCATCAGCCTGAGGGGAAAAAATGTGGATATTAAAATATGCAAGTACCTTAGATATTGTAAATACTTTGGAAGATTTTTTTTTTTTTTTTTTTTTTACAACCCTTACTGAATAAAACTGTCATTAAATGTTTCCCAAATCTGCTGTACCTTTGGCAGTATATCACATAACCAGTCACAACTCTAGGTGGCTTTCATTAAAATTTTCACTTCTCTTGGGTTTAACTAGTGTTTCTTTGTCCCGTTCTCTCTTCTCTCCCTGGGAATGTGTGGGGAGGTGGTGGTGGTATGTGGTGGGGTTTTTTTGTGGGGTGTTTTTGTTTTGTTTCCTGCTCCTGCCTCTGAAGGCTGATTTCTGGGGTACAGACTTTGATAGTGCCTGTGGGATGTGTCTTTTATCAGGAGAATAAACAGGTTTTTGTTGACTCTTTAGATAAAAGCTCCTGTGGCTGCAGGAAACTGAATCTTTCAGTTTCTTAAATCAGTTGGAACAACTGCAATAGTTGTCTTTTATTGTCCTCCTTCTAGTCTTGCACAAGGGAATACTGTGACTCCTTTCAACCTATGCAGAATCTATTGTGAGAGCTGTTTTCATGAGGCTTTGGACGAGTGTTTCCATTACCTCAGGCAAATATTATGGGTCTCTTTCTTTAATCTCCTCTTTCCCCCGTGAAAATCCAGATGTTTAATGTCATCACCCAGAGCTTGAAAGTTACTGGAGTGTTTTCTACAGGATAGTTTGAGGTTTGGATCTCTTTCCCACAGTTTAAAAAATACAAATAAAATAACCCTCAGTGTTCATCTCTCCCCTTCCCAAACCTCATTCTCTGTCTAACCTACCCAGCAACTTCACTCTTTGTAAAATTTATGCATTTTCAGGAGTGTTGCTTTCCTCTGTCTTGTAGAATGAAGACATAGCATGCACATTGTTGTAGTACTTTTTAAAAAACTATTTTTAGTACCTTTGAAAATATTTTGTGAACAATCGGGTACAGTGCGTGTGAGCTGCTACCGAACAAGAAGAGTATGCCAGGAGTACTGGTACCCAGTAATTTTTTTGACCAAACTGCCTAAGGAAAGCTGCTTTCTTTTGATAACATGTTTTATTCAACTTCCCTGTAACTTAAATGACACTTGGTATTTTTACCTTTTATGTTCTTCATTTTTTTTCTCAAATGGAGCTGTTTCTGTATTCTCTATTTTAAAATGAGTTGGTTTATGTGTGTGTGGCTTCTTTGTTTGTTTTTGTTTTTTTAAGAGGGGGGGAAAGAAACTCCACAGTTTTTTACTGGTCTGTGACAGCCATTCAAAGTCTGACACCTTGGTCAGGCCAATAGCTTTTGCAGTCATGGTTTACATGATAGCACAGAAATGCGTAGTTTAAAGGCTTATTTTTACAACTTATTGTATGTTCTTTTGTTTTCAGACTTTTGATGCAAATGACCTGTATCAGGGACAGAATTTCAGCAAAGTTCTCAGCTCTCTTGTGGCTTTAAATAAGGTGACTGCAGGTAAGTAGACTCTTCTGTCCTGGTGCTTGCCTACCTTACTTTCAACTCGCATCAATGTGTATTTATACCTGTTGCTATAATAATGATAAAATGAACATGCGCAGTGTTTCAGAAGAGTTTATTTGTTGTAGTTTGTTGTTAGGATTTTGGCAGTGGCTTCTCTGGGTTCTTTTGTCTCTTCTTGCAGAAGCTTTGCAGTAGAGCTAAGGCTGAGCCTTTAAGCTGACAAGAACTCTTAGAAAAAGGCTCCACTTTTTTTTTTTTCCCCCCCCTCCCCTTTTCTCAGTGTGAAGTACTAAAAATTGACTTTTGCCACACTATCATTTTCCACGTTTGAACACTATTGTCAATGTTTTTATTGTTCCTGTGTCCCACCCATTCCCCACCACCATCCTTTCTTGACAGTAACAAAAAGATGGCCAACATCTCTGGTCCCTTAATCCACACATGGTTCATTTAGTTGGTAGCTAGAAGTCACAAACGATCTACCTCGAGTTCTTTGGGGGGAAGAGAGAGTTGTAGAAATAGCGCACAGGTGAGAGGTGTCCATACTTTGTTGTAGGGCAGGGCTGTACTGCATGCTGTCACCTGGGCCTCGGGACAGTGAAGGAATGTTAACATTGGTGGCTCTTTTTGCTGCCGCATGCTGGGGTTCTACATTGTCAGCAGCAAGTTCCAATAATGGTCGTCAGGTTGGAGTCTGGTGAGAAATGTTACTAAAAAATGGACCGTGCTTGTCAGTTTTTATGTGGGGAGGAAAAGGAAGCTGATGGAAAATTTCAGTGGCAGATCAGTGCAATTTTGTTAAATAGTAATATGGTAAGTAGCTTGTCACTTTTATAATACTCCTCTGGTCCATTACAACAGGGATTTTTTTTTTTGTGGATTTTTTTTTTTTCCTCCTTGTATCAGAAAACACCCTGTAGGAGTGAGTTTTACAACCAATTCTTAGTTCTAGTGAATGGGCATGGAATAACACCATTGACAACTTTGGCACTACTTATACAAGTTGAAGATCTTGCCTTTCATCTTAACTGCAAGTACACATGTAAATTGTTTCAGTACAGCTTTAAAGCTGCTGTAGACTGACCATAGCTGTGTTAAAAAGGGAGGAAAAAAGTGTGGCTGTTTGGTCCAGACATCCATAGATTAATACCCACATCAAAAAGCCACAATTGTATTTGGCCTCAGGAAGGACACAGGCTGATCCCTTTCATGGAAGGAGTGGTGGTGGCATGGAAACCAAAAATCAAAACCACATGCGAACTGTGGTGTTGCCTCATTCCTAGGAACAAGCTGAATTACCTGTTATTAATAAATATTCCTGACCAACTGTTCTTCCAAACAATTTTCTTTAAATGGGTGACTGTGTAGAAGGCATTTTGGACTCTATCTCCATACACTAGCACTGGAAGATGGCTTTCAGATCCCCATCTGGTTCTGCAAGAATTTCAGGTATACACTTGTTCTTCTGAGATGGGTCTTACTGCAGTGGAAGGAGTGTGAGTAATGAGTATGAAAACTGACAAAAGGCTGCTGTGGATAGAAACTCCAACAAATTCTTTAAGTTCCGAAGGAGTAGGATCAAGGTACCCGTTGCTGTTTGTAGACAGATAAGGGGAGAGGAACTGGGGTAGGGAAGCTGAGATAATGGTGGAGAAGGAGAAAGGCTGTTACAAACCCTGGAAATCTTTGGATGGATGGATGTGTGAAGCTCCTGTGAAATCTACCAAATTAATATTTGTGAAATATGCACATTCTGTTGCCATTCAAGTTTTTTTGAGTTTTTAGCAGCAGAGCTGAGTTATTTTCTCACAATAAACCCATTGAGAAATTTGTCGAACATGTTTATTTGATATTTTAGTGGAAACTTGAATGGTTACATGGGGTCTGCAAGCCTTTTAAGTCTATAGAAAGTTCAAATTCATTTTAAAGTATTCAGATATTGGTAAAAATACTTGCAATTTGTATGTGGTTTGTTTGTAAGAATTTTCCTTGTTTTCATCTCAGACACATGCAGTTTCTGATTCAAGCCTCAAAAAGGGTGCTTGTGTATTAGCTCTGCTGTTGTGAACTAGGAAACTTTGGGAGTCAGGCCCCGCTAAAAGAATTTCTAGCTAGGTTTTTTTTTAGGGTTGCCCAGATGCTGGAACACAGTGCCATGAATAAACCTGATCCTGCTTTCCCAGGTGAACTGTGTCAAGATATAATGCTGGATTATGTGATGCATCTGTTCTTCTGCTCAACTGCAGATAGGAAACATGGACATGGAGATGCTTTAGGATACTTATAACCCTTAAGTTGTATTAGTTACTGATGGTTATGGCAACTTTAAAGTTGTTGGGAGCATTAGAATTAACCATGATCTAGTCCTATTTCTCTCCCAGCAGTCTGTGAAAACAAAGATGTACGTTCTTTCTGTAGTTGGACAGTAATCACCAGTGTTTATATGATGGCCTTCAAGTACTTTTACGAAAGCAGGTTCACCAAGTGTGAGCTCTTTTGTGACTTCAATGTGTATCGATACTGTCCGTATAAAATATGCAACTTAATATGGATAGTTCTAATATTGCACTACTTGAGAGTCTATAGGTTTTTTTGAAGGATGGCAAGGACTTTTTTAAAAAAGATGCACTCGAGGAAGTTGTTCTTTGTTCCAAGTCTGCAGAGACTGAACAAAATGAAGACAATTAAATTAAACAGTATTCCCTGAAAATAAAACAAAGTTTCAGAACAAATATGAGGCCTTGGTACTTATTTTAAAAATGTTCTTTAAGCTTCAATGATTGTTTGCTGCTATCCTTTGTCAACACTTCCGTGCTCATTGTCTGTCTAAACCCCTTGTTCTCCTCCTGTGTCTTGGCTGCTGCTAGGTGCCATGCTGAAGTTGAAAGTCTTTCCAGTTAAGATGAATCAAGTTGTCCCTTCAGGTTTGACATGGAACACCACAAAACGCTTTGTTCTGTAGTCATCTTGTAGAACTGCACCTGTATGTGTTTTTCCCTCAGACCAAAAATAACTTGGATTTGCATAATCACGGTTTGCTTTAGTCTGACAGTGATTATTGGGAGACTGCAGTTGTGTGCTTGTACTCCCGATGTGGAGGTCAAGTGTTGGAGGCAAAACAAATTCCTAGGAAAGAGACTAACAGGCATAAAAAACAGGAGAGCAGTTGAGTTAGTCTAGTAAAAATGTCCAAGTTTGGGACAGAAAATACTGCGTTGCTTTCAGGGCTCCTTGAAGCTCAGATGCTCACTGAATGATATTCTTGCATGTGGGAAAACGTGAGGAAACGGAATGACTTGCCGTACTCATGCAAAATAGAATGGCAGCAGGATGTGCCAGGGGAGGTTTAGGTTGGACATTAGGAAAAGGTTCTTCCCCCAGAGGGTGGTGGACACTGGACCAGGCTCCCCAGGGAGGTGTCACGGCCCCAGGCCTGACAGTGTTCAAGAAGAGACTGGACAAGCCCTCAGACACATGGTGTGACCTGTGGGGTTGTCCTGTGCAGGGACAGGAGTTGGACTCAGTGATCCCTGTGAGTCCTTTCCAACTTGGGACATCCTATGATTCTATGAAAAGACCAATTTTTGTCTGCTGTTAACACATCACTGTGCAAGGGCCCTGGGAGCATCCGCCTCCTGGACGTTTGGCTGTGGGGGCTGGGGGAGCTGGTGCAGCCAGCAGCACCCCGTCCCATCACAGCGTAACTCTGGGAAGGCCACGTGTGGCCAGCACCAACCCCGGCCCTTAAGAGCTACTTTGGGTGCAGCCCAGCGCAGACCTGGCTGTGACTTGCTAATCCGCGTCAGGACACCCCACCCGCAGGTGGGCTGACACCTCATCCCCAGGGAGGTGCGCCATGTCTGGGGCTGCCCAGGTTCCCCTGCTGCCCCTCTCCTGGCTGGGGAGGTGGGATGAGCCCTGCCCGGCTGCCCCATCAGTGCCTCCAGGACTACAGGGACCCCAGCAGTGCCCTGACAGCACGTAACGCTGCCCTTAGGTGAACATCTCACAAACGGGTGTGCTTCTTGGAGCAGAGACAAACGAAAGAGGGGAGAGGTTTTGGGGGGATGTTGTATTTTTTGAGCAAGCAGCTTTCTTCCTTTCTTTTCCTCCTATCCCCACCCCCACTCCCTCCAAAGAAGAAGAAATAGCTTAGTTGGCAAAAAGGGATGAGACAAAGGAACATAGGAAAAAAGACAGTGGAAGGAATGTTTTAATTGAGAAGGAGATGGTGTGGGGTGGGAGAGAGAGCTAAGAAACAGATGTGGCTGGCTTTACTTCAAGCAAGTTTTATGCATTCAAAATTCTTGGCCACTGTCTAAAGTGATGTTGCTTAATTACCTTCAAATAGACTGATAGTGAGTAGGAATGGAGAAATACAACCCTAGCCCTTCTCTTCCTAAACAGCTCAAATTGTTTCCCTGTCTGTGTGGGGAAGAAACTGCCAGTGTCTCAGGATTTCAGATCATTTATTACTAGGATTTTTTAAAAATCTTGAATTATTGAGCAATTTACAGATACATCAAATCTGCTTTAAGCATGTGAGTTTTGCAGAAGTAAGCAGAAGTTTTATGCAGATTTCTCAAATTCTAATATTTACTTTATTTTTTCTTTTTCTTCTCCCACAGACATAGGGCTGGGTAGTGACTCTGTATGTGCTCGTCCATCATCTCATCGGATAAAATCTTTTGATTCTCTGGGATCCCAGTCTTTACACAGTAGAACTTCAAAACTCTTTCAGGGACAGTATCGGAGTTTGGTAAGTTCTCGAAAAAATGGAACATACTGCGGTGTGATTTTTTTTTTTCTTTTTTTTTTTTCTCTTTTGACAAGATTTATAAGTAAACAATAGTATTACGAAGTAACAGTTTCTTCTCTTTCACCTCTGTATTTCAAGCCTGTGACATTCTATTTTTGCAGCTTTTCTTATAAAGTTTCAAAATACATGCAGCTTTCTGTGAACTTCCAACTATTTTTTTTTTTTTCCCTCACCACTCCATGTTGTATGCACATGCAGTGTTTTTCTGGGCTTGCTTTTTCAAAGGCAAAAATTCCATTTTCTCCATGTGTGTGAGTTTAGGGATGATGGTTGAAGGATATTCAAACCTCAGCAAAGGTGGTACTTTTAATGTTGGCAGCGTTGGTAATTATTCCCGTTTTCTGTTATGTTTCGAGATAAATCCTTCAGCTAGCCTTCAGGTAACTGAATGGGGTGGGCAGTTGTTTTACAGTTAAGCCAAAATCAGGTTGGGGAACTGTACTGAAGTTGTGCTGAAAGGTGCTTTTAGTGACCAAAAGGTTTGTGAGGATGGCTCATATCCCTGCTGTGAGCCACTTTTTCCATGCTTGAAGGAGGCTGTTTTGAACTGTGTGATGATTGCAACGTGAAACTTAAACACAGTGGTCTGCTTAAGCTTGCTTAGGTGTGGTTTGATGTGTTTTCTCTGGTAGCAGAGCCCTTGCAAGTTCTTGCCCTGGGCCACTAATTCCAGCTCCCACTCTGCGGTTCACCACCCACTCAGTTTTGCTGATGCAACTGTTTGTGGGACTGACTGTTAGCTGGTTTACTGAAGTAAACAGAGTTTTAAGTGTTTCTATCACTTTGAGCTGGGCAGCTCTGCAGGAAGTTGCAAAGGGGCAGAGAAGCGCAAGGAGGGTAAGAGAGCTAGTGGCCAGACCTGGAGAATTCTTAGTTTGGTTTTTCTGCTGGAGATGATCAGCGTGGAGCTGTTCTCACCAAATTTGTACTCGGTTTCCGCTACTGGAGACCCTTTCTGGCAGAGTAAAGGGACTGTTGTTGATGTCACCGTGCAGTGTTGCTGCTTATTTTGTGTCTCTTTACTGTTTACCAAGGCAAAACTTTTATTGAGCAGCTATAGCAGGTGAAAGCTCATGACGTACAAGCAGAGGGCTCAGGCAGACACATTCGTTTGAAAATGTTCTGATCTAATTGTCAAACGTGGTGTCTTTCAGCACCTTGGGGCTTTCTGCATGTTTTCAAAGTTGTGTTTGCCCTCGTTTTCCTACAGTTTGTCAGTCACTAGCAGTCTGATTATTGAGTTGTGATAAAATAAGGTGATTGCTGTGGATAGGAATTAAGCTGACTTGTTATATGATCCCAGTGACATTATGTAATACATCTTCTAGCGATCTCAACTATATAGACAACATGTAGGTGAAATTCTGCTACCTGGAGAGCTGACTGGGATTGCTGACAGTGTCATTTTCTCACTAAGTTACTTTTTTAGTAATAGAGGTATTTATCCTTTATGATAGAGAGAGAGATGATTTATAGTCCTGCTCTGTCAGCTCCAATGCAATGGATTATTTGGATTATTTAAAACTGTGCAATTATTTAGCGTTTTTTTAGCATAAAAGTTTGTCTTAACTCTCGTGAAAATGGTTACGTGATGCAGATATTAAAAATGGACATCCAAGAACAAAATGCAATTTGAATATGAAAGACTTCTAAGAAGTAGCTATTAACATTTAGTTTCTATGATAGGGTGGTAATCTGCCTTCACATCTGTGATGGGGATGAGTGTAGAGATATATATGTACATGGACAGCTGGAAGTCTGACATATTGCAGACTTGCAGCTTTGCTGACCTTGAGGAAAGCGATTTGTTAGTACTTATTCAAGGTAAACTGCATGACTGTTTTGTAGGTTTTGTGGAAGAGCATTATCCTTCCCTATTGGCAGGCCATGGAGACTTGCACATTCAAGTGTGGAACCTTCCAACCTGATCTGTTCCAGGAGAAAAACAAAAAAAGTTTAAGCTGCAAACTCTTTATTTATGTCCAGAATTAAATTATACCCAACTCAATTCTGCTTCCTCCCAGCCTGAAAAGTTTTAGAAAAAAACAAACCAAACCAAACGAACTCTGTAATATAAAGCTGTTGTTTCTTTGTAGCTGTCGAAGGCAGTTTCAATTTATATTATATATAGAAAATAGAATTTGATTTTTTGGGGGGAGTAAGAGTTATTCTCATTTTAGTTCTGTTACTCCCTTCTGATTTATAAGGGCTGCAATAAGACAATATGCTCCCTGGACTGATACAAATCCACAGATTAAAAATGACAGAAAAGGTGAAAGGGCAAATAATCCCTTACAAAAGGTTAGAGTAAAAACGTGTGGGGAGTGTCGTGTGTGGAGGAGAGGCTATTTCCATTTTACGGATGCTTCTGTTTTGTTCATGGATTAATTGTTTACATCTCTAACGTGACCTTTTTGTTCTTTGTATTCTCACTTCCTAGGACATGACAGATAACAGCAACCATCAGTTGGTGGTGAGAGCAAAATTTAATTTTCAGCAGACAAATGAAGATGAACTTTCTTTTTCAAAAGGAGATATTATTCACGTTACAAGAGTGGAAGAAGGAGGCTGGTGGGAAGGAACTCTAAATGGCAAAACAGGGTGGTTTCCAAGTAACTACGTACGAGAAATAAAATCAAATGGTATGTTTTGAAGGAGAGCATATTTGTACAAATTCTTGCTTTGGGTAGAGGTTGATAGTTGGTTGATTCATTAAAAATTGTAATGCTTTTTGTTTAAGCTTGGCTGTATTTACTGAACTTCATTCACAGCAATGATTGATGCTCAGGAACTCATATTCCCCCACCCCACTTTGCTATATAGAGTGCTCTAAGACTTTTGAATTAAGAGTAAACATGCAGAAAACTCCTGCATTCTGCTTGCTTCTCTGTCTGTCCTGTCATGGTTGAACTGCTCTGACTTCCCTGGTCCTAATTCCTAGAATGCTGGATTCTGGCTCTGATGCTGACATACTTTGAATTGGTGCTCTGGGTTTACATAGTGAGAGGTTTCCTACAAATCTCTTGAAAAACAACAAAACCAAAAACCAAACTAAAACAATCCTCCCCAACCCAACCAAAAAACTACACCAAAAAAATCTCTAAACATGTCCCATTACTTAGCAGCAAATAACTGCAGGAAAAATCCCCAATTCTACCAAAATATACTAAAAGTTAGAGGCAGTTTTTGAAAGATAATGTATTTGTGGGTGTTTTTTTGTTTGTTTGTTTTCTTTATTGTTCATGTGCCTTCAGCTTTTCTTTAGTGGAAGAGTAAAGCCTGTATAAAGTTTTATTTTTAACTTCATACAGGGAAAGTGCCTTCTGTAAATGTCATCTTCATGACTGAATACTAGAACTAACATTGCTTTTTAATCCATTAGGGCATTGATGTGGGTGACATTATGATTTTATTTTATGATTTTATTTTATGATTTTATTTTATGATTTTATATATATTTGTTTCCTTTCCTGTCTTGCTTACTTTCAGAGATTAGTGATAAACCTGGTAGGATAAAACTACCCAGGGACACTCTGAGAGGCTTGACCACTCTTTCCCATGTCACAGCCCCAGTGGAAATGTCTTCTAGGCCATGCTAAAATCATCGGCATTACTGGTTTTTTAGGCAGCCATAGAGATCCGTGATTGCAAAGCGAAGTTGTGAGGGTAAAATTCCATTTCTAAGCTTATTCTTTCTCCTCCAGTTATATCCTCTTTTTTTCCTCCTTTTTCTATCTACAGTCTATTTTTGCAGACTACTAGAGTCTTAGGTCTGTAACTTCGTTGTTATTTTCAAGTAGATCCTCTTAGGCATAGTCACGATGTAAGAATTAGCTTTAATGGACTTCAGACATCTCTCAAATGCAGCTTATCCTGAAAAGCAATTCCTGAAGCCTGTTTTTTCTCATCTGTGGCATTGTAGCAGTCTGTCAGCCATGATGACTGTCTTGTCCCACTGTTATTCATCTGAAACATTGCTGCAGAGGTCTTATTTGGATTTCATCAGTTTCGATCTCTTCCAACTCCTGAGACTGGAACCTGGGTCAGCGGTTACGCTCCAGAATGGAAGTAGCTTTTAAAAGTGAACATATGAGAACCAGGAGTTACCAGCAACTAAAATTAAGGTTGTTCTTGTATTTTAGGAATACTTCACTTCGAGCGACGTAACTCCCCTAAATAGGAAAACCAACAAGCTGTGGGGCTGAGATTGGTACCAAGTGCTGTTTGATTCTTGCTGGTCTTCATGACCCCATCCGATTCCTGGAGGCTGAGATAAGCTGCTTCCAGTCGTCTGCCTTAACTTTCACTTACCATCAGAAAAGTTTGCTGCTGAGCTCTTCTTTTCCCCCTGCTGTATAGGAGTGTTCCCTGTGCTACAAGGGCTTGTTTCTTCTGGCTTCTGTGAGACTTCTTGTGTTCTTGGAGCGCTCGCTCATACGCTCAGGTGCTTCTATGGAAGGGAACGTGTGCCTGCGCTTTTCTCTTTCTCAGCAAGTTGAGGCCACTGCTTTGTTTTCTGTGCATTTACAGAGATAAAATGACCTGTAGCTCTCTCTGTTCTCCTCTCGGAGATGGTCACTGTGTTTGGTTGGCCCTTTCCAGTGCTTCATGGAACTTCACTTGTCCTCTGTGGTTTCAAACATGGATGTAGCTAGCTCTCTTACTAGCAAATGAGCACAGCAGGTACTGTTTAATTTGTCAAAATACTACTTTTAACCTGCTTTTATGCCTTTCTGGTATGTGTTTGACTTATCTGAAGTTGACCTTTTTATAATGAGGATGGAGGCATGGTAGAAGGAAGTGTGACATACTAAGAGCTGCTTGATGTCTGCTAATAACTTTTCTTCTCTTAAGTTGCAGATTGGCTTCCCTCCGATGTATGTATGCTATGGAATGTTTTGTTGCTACTGCCTTTTTGTCCGTGTTCGTTGTATTTCAACTGGCGACCTGAATTTTTCTGGTTACTTTTGCTTCTTTTTGTATATTTGAGGTCACTGTAGTAGTTGTGATATTTGATCACATCAGTTTGCATCTACTTTTCCTGTTCTTCCTTTGAGATGCCCTAGATTTTTAAGAGACTTGTCATTCTTGTAAGCTTTTTCCCTTTATATTGTCACTGGTGGAAATCTTTTTCTACCTATATTTTTAAGTTTACTTATCTCTTACTTTAAGTTCATTATTCTCATTTTGTTGCTTTTTTTGTTACCTTTTTTTTTTCCCTTTTCTTAGTTGCTTCCATGGAATTTGTTACCAACATTTTTATTCTCAACTAATTTCTGCTTTGTGGGTATTGTTGAAGATGCTAGAGGGGACTTTTCTATCATTCTTCTCCCTTCTGTATCAAAGTGCATGGCCACTGCATCCTGAGGTTGGACCTCCTTTGTTCTGCTGTCCTTGTTGAAACAAGAACTTAGTGCCATTTAGCACAGGGCTCTGAAGCTACATGGGTGGCTCTGGTGGGTGTTCATGAGAAGTTTCATCTAGGTAATACGCATGGGTTGGCAGTCTCTGTTGCACTTCCGTGCCCCTGTTCTTTTTACTAGTCTTCATTAGGCTGGCTTACATTTCTTGAGTTGATAGTGTTTCACTACCCATTTTTCTTGGATTCCTGGCAACCCCACTTTAATATTTTCCTAATTAAAAAATATTTTAAGTGCCCTTATGCTTTAAGCATGAGATTGAAACACAAAAGTGCCGTTTTTATCCTGATGTATTTTAAAACAAATTAGAAGAACTTGCTTTCTTGCAAGCTCAAATTCAAAATGTGTTTTCTGTCAGTGTCACAATGAATTGATTTTTAAAAAAAGCAAATACTTGCTTTTGATTAAGGTCTCTTTATGAACAAAATGTTCATCCTGGACACCTAATTGGTTTTCAGAATACTGTGTAAAATGTTCTAGCATTGATAGTATGACTCCACCTTTCTTCACTCAAATGTGGCTGAAAAATACTGCAACTAGTTAGGAATTCTGTACAGGCAACACTGTTTGTTATCATTTTTGATGATGCATTATTTGGAGAGCTCCTGGGAAATTGTGGGTTTGATTAAATAAATCCCTTCAATCTGCTGGAACCTGACTTCAGCAAACTGGGTAACAGAAGAAAGGAAAATAGTTCTTTATGCATGTGTGTTTTTGTTCTAATTCTCACAAAATTCCTTGGCATTAGATGTTTCGATAAATGGATTTTTGCTCTAAATTAAAATCCTCTAATATCAGATAACTGTAGATTTGTAATCTTAGCTTGTACAGGTGCTTTGAAGTTAGATAGTCAAGGAAAGGAAGAAATAGCTGCTTAGTAATGGGAACTGCCTTTACCCACATCGCTTTCTTAAAGACTTTGGAAGAAAAGTAAACTACGTTACATATATAGCACGAGCAGAGCATGTTACATGATAAGGTATCTCAGAGCAGCTAAAGCATCACAAAGCTGTGCTCATGTTTACTACCTTGTAACTTGTTTGCTAAGCTACTCCAGAATGATTAGTGTTTGCACAGACTGCTAATACACGTATGAGGTGAGCTGTGAATGGTTGTAGGACAGATATTGAGACTATTGAGCAAAGCACAGCCTGTAGTTTCCTTAGGCCAGACAATGACTCTATTTTGGGAAAAGAAATTTGGCTGAGATGATGTAAAATGTTTTTTGAATGTGTTTCCATTCCTACCGCCCCACCAAAGAGAAAAGGAGGATTTGTTTGAAATTGTGGTGCTTGTGATAAAACTTAAATTTAAAAAATGGAGTAATTTCTTTTCAGGTATATGCCTACACTGTAAGGATCAAAAGGATGGTCCATTTCTCTTTCCCTCCTTCCTTGCATGCGCATTTTCATTTCCCTTTTTAAACCCCGTAACATCTTGCCTTTTCTTTAATGTTCTTTGATCACTAGTCAGGAAGTACTTTGAAATGAGAGGACTTTATTTCATCCTGCTGTACTGTTACACATGACAGAGGGTAAAAGATTTATACTGTGTAAGCTTGTTAGATATTTGACAGCGTGGCCTTACTGGGTTTTTTTTTTCCTTACATAAAACAAAGCAGGAGGGGTGAAGGTTTAAGAGACAAGATTCCACCTACAGTCTTGCACAGCAGAGAGATTCTATGATTTGGAGACTTAGTTTTGAGAATTCTCTTGTGGTGAAGAGAATACGGGTTAGCCGTAATAGGGTGTCCTTGCTTAGCTACTGTCAGATGTTAATCAGATTTTTAAAAAAAATCACATGGTTACTTGCTGGGTTTTATCAAAGTGTAATCCATTTAAATGGCATGAGATTACGCAGAAGAGACTGTAACTTTGAAAAGTAACATTTGCTATGTCACAAACTTTATTCTAATTCTTCACAGAAATTAACGTGTCATTCATTACTGTCCTAGCCTCTCTTCTGTTATGCTATCTTGACAGTTACGGTAGTATCAGGCCTAGCACAAATTACAGTGTTAATGGTTCTTCTACTTAGAAGTTAAAAAAGAAATAAATCAGAGTATGGGAAAAGGCCAGTGTATAGTGGAAGGGTAGAGTAGAGTATCTCCTATTCCCATCCTGTGGTGCATGAGGGAAGGAGAGATACACTTTTAGCTTTGCGGAGGGAGGGAATAAATAAAATAAAATAAAAGCCTACCGAGAATGTTGGCTTTCCTCTGCCCAGTTGTGTACAATTTGGGGGTTATTTTGTTCTCTTGTTGAGTGTTAGTCTACAGGCATGAACAGAATAGAGTTTGGGACAAGTGAATACTACTAGGAGAGAATTGTTTGTAGTGTCGATGTTGCAGAGTAGAGTTACAGTGATGGTAAACCAGCTTGAGAACTGGGAACAAGTTTAGGTCTACCTTCGGTGTTGGAATCGATTAGTCCTGAGAACTTGCTTGTGGCACTTCACTAATAGCAACCACATAACATGCCAATTGGGACACCAAAAGCTATTTTCTCATGTTCTGCAGGATGAAATAGCCCAGGTCAGATATTTACATCTAGATTACACACACCGCAGCCTAGTAATAGAAACACGTGGTGGTGATCTTGCCAGCAGTACAGTTGAGATGCTGTAGTAAAGTATGTCCTGGAGAAATGTTCTGTGGAGCAGCATGAAGTAGACTATTGCATGAAAATGAATATGACATAAACTGGAGACATGACAGCAGAGAAATAGGAACAAATGTGAGAATGACAAGTAATTTGGAGGCAAGTAAAAAAACCCCTTGCATATTAATGAAAACAGAATGAAACAAAACATTGGGAAAGATTGCGTAAATTGTCCTTTACAGTCACTTAGGTAGGTGTTTGTAAAGGATAACTTCATTTTAGACAGTTTGTGGAATCTTAGGTACTGCTTAGGGAAAGGTTACAGAAGCAGCTGCTCTAAGTTGTTTTGGTTCTACTGAGAAGAATTATTTACTGGAAGAATAATGTTAAGAAACCTGTGCCAACTTCCCTCTCCACCCAAAGATGATCTGTTAAGTGAATTCTATCTGATTTATCACTAGACATTTCAAAGCATTATCAAGTGTAACTGGATGCAACTAAATGTAATGCTTTGGTTAGGAAAGAAATTGATAGAGGTAACTTACCTCTTGGTTTCGGTTATCAGGTGGATACGGTCTCTTCCAGTACTTGAGCTGGACCTTTATGTGTTCCCAGTATGCTGAACTGGGGTGCCACCTGCTTGAAATGTTTAATGAATTATGCTATATGTTTGCAAAAGTAGTCTGATGTTCTCTCATGAAGGATAATAACACTTATCTTTGTTTATGCTAAGAAATTGATTTCTTATGTGCCAGATCAAGAGTTTTTTTCTGTGTAATGCATGCATTGTGCAATAAGCTAATTGCAACAAGACTATTTCTTATTCCTCCTTATGAAGCAAGGCAGTGCTTGGAGGCAGAATACCAGACATGATAGACAGCTGGACTGATTTGCTGTGTCTAATTCTGTGTTTCTACAATAGAAATGGCCTCTGCATTTTAAAAGCTGAATGCTGATTATAGCTGCTCAGGCAAAATGATTTGAATGTATGATTCTTTTTTGTGTCCTGTGTTTAAATCTGAATTTTGTCTTGTGTCTCTGATGGATAACTGAATCAGCTGAACAGCTGGTAATATAAGTGACTATATAATTCAGCAAAAAATCTCCCACTTTCTTCAGCAGCTTAGGAGAAGAAAAAGTCAGAAGAAATGTATTTCTACACCCTTTAAGATAACAAAATAGCTGGAAGAAGAGCCACATTTCTATGGCCAGTCAACTTTCCCCAGATTAACAAGGGTCAGGCATCTGTATTATGATAAAATTAGTACCAAGTATTTACCTTTTTCTTTAACTCTTGTTTCTCCTTTCGTGCTTTTCGGTGCATGATTAATAAAACTTTAGGTATTTGGTGAACCTGAAGGTCACTGTATATTTTAGGATAAGTCAAGAGTTTCCATAGAAAATGAAAGCAATTTGCCAAGTTTATATAAACTATGTCATTTTTTTGTCATTCAATACAAAGAAACAAGTTGTGATGAGTGGCAATATATATAAATACATATAGATATATAAATGAGTAGCTATACATACAACCTGACTTTTTCCACATTCAGTGTTTAATGACAAATCTGCTTGGGTTTATGGTTTTGGTTGAAGGGGATGGGAGGAGCCCTGTCATTTGGAATTACTTGGCTGTATAGCAGAACAGGTAGGTAGTGCAGGGCTGGTGGCTGAGAACATCAGTGTTCCCAGCTGGATAACTGCTGGGGCTAATGGTTTGTGTGCTGTCTGTCAGCTTATAGCTGGCTTGCAGGGGTGGCTGGGGGATATTAACCAAAAGAGTTTTACTGTCATCTCTGAACATGGTAAGGAGAAATGTTTTGCCCATGTTTGGCAGTTTTAAGACCGTATTTTATTTTTAGAATAGCTTATTTGAGGAGAATCCCGGTGCGATACAGAGAAAATCCCCTTAAAGATAATACCACTTGTGTGCTCTTCGGGCCTGAGCTGCTCCTTGGAGGCTGCTGGCTAAAGCCTCAGGTTCTGCTGATCTGCCTGGTGCTCCTGGCACTGGAGATGAAAAGGTGGCCTGCAGCTGTAGTCAGCCAGCCTGAGATAGCAGCATCTGTGGGGCTGCAGCTGGGCAGCCTGAAGAGTCATAGAACCATTTTGGTTGGAAAAGACCTTTAAGATCATCACGTCCAGCCATTAACCAAACACTTCCAAGTCTACCTCTAAACCACGTCCCTAAGAACCTCATCTACGCGCCTTTTAAACACCTCCAGGGATGGTGACTCAACCACTTCCCTGGGCAGCCTGTTCCAATGCCTGACAACCCCTTCTGTGAAGAAATTTTTCCTAACATCTGATCTGAATCTTCTCTGCTGCAATTTGAGGCCATTTCCTCTCATCCCGTCACTTGTTACTTGGGAGAAGAGACCAACCCCCTCCATGCTACAACCTCCTTTCAGGTGGCTGCAGAGAGCGATCAGGTCTCCCCTCAGCCTCCTTTTCTCCAGGCTGAACAGCCCCAGTTCCCTCAGCCGCTCCTCATCAGACTTGTGCTCCAGACCCCTCACCAGCTTCGTTGCCCTTCTCTGAACTCACTCCAGCACCTCAATGTCTTTCCTGTAGTGAGGGGCCCAAAACTGAACACAGAATTTGAGGTGGGGCCTCACCAGCACGGAGTACAGGAGGTGATCACTGCCCTAATCCTGCTGGCCACACTGTTCCTGATACAAGCCAGGATGCTGTTGGCCTTTTTGGCCACCTGGGCACACTGCTGGCTCATATTCAGCTGGCTGCTGACCGACACCCCCAGATCCTTTTCCACCAGGCAGTTTCCAGCCACTCTTCCCTGAGCCTGCAGTGCTGCCTGGGGTCGTTGTGACCCAAGTGCAGGACTTGGCACTTGGCCTTGTTGAACCTCATACAATTGGCCTCAGCTCAACAATCCAGCCAGTCCAGATCCCTCTGTATGGCCTTCCTACCCTCCAGCAGATCAACACCCTACCCAACTTAGTGTCGCCTGCAAACTTGCTGAGAGTGAAGCCCAAAATCACCCAGGATATGATCTAGCAAAGGCTTGGACTGCATGGGTTGTTCTGCTTCAGGCAGTGTTTCCCTGGTCAGCTTTACTGTCCATGGCAATTTCCCATAGCTGGCCCTCAGC
The DNA here is from genome assembly GCF_036013445.1 of Caloenas nicobarica. Taxonomy (NCBI): domain Eukaryota; kingdom Metazoa; phylum Chordata; class Aves; order Columbiformes; family Columbidae; genus Caloenas; species Caloenas nicobarica. Next base: position 153,303,194 of record NC_088245.1, on the reverse strand, counting down.
TTGGCTGACTGGGCTTCTCCTGGCAAGGCAAGTCTGCATTTGAGCCTTGCATAATTTATTCTTAGTGGCCTGAGGTATCAGGTAAACTGGAGTTAAATTATTCATATATCTTCATTAAAATGTGCTTGGAACAGGAGCTTGCTTTTAAAATAAAGGTAAAACTTCCAGTAGGTACATTTCGATGATGCCTTTTTTTTGGCAATCTGCCATTTTATTGTTTGGATACAAATGACTCAAATACTTACTTGAAATTTTCATATTAGACAAGCCTGCTTATTACAAACCAAAACCCCATAATGTCTTTAATGTCTTGATAAATACAGTCTCACAAGCATTCTTGGTTGTGTGGAGAGTCAAGCGTGAGAGGTCAAAAAGAGAGGCTGTAAATCTTACTTGCCCTTTCTTCAGCATGTAGCATGATGCTTTTGATTGTCTTTCCCCTCATCTTTGCTCCTCTGTGATTGATTTAGAGGAATGGCAGAGGTGGGAGGCTTTAGGAGTGTTTTCTGTGCCTCTCCATTCTGGGAGTCAGCACTCAAGTTAACTCTCAGGACTGTTGTTTTGATCTTGCAGACTTATGTTGTCTTTCCAGGAAGAACGTGCATTACTGAGGGGTAGATTCACCATGGGTTGATAGGAAGGACTGCATTTATTGTTACAGTGGACTCTGTTCTTAAGTGCATAAGCATGTTTATTTTTTACTTCATTAAGAGTAAAAGATAATTTGTTTTAAAAGAGCATTTTCTGGGATAGGCATCTGGTAAGTAACTCTACTACTTATATAGTGTTTTGGTTCTCTATTTCAACCTGTCTGAGTGTAATGTCCCACCTCTGGTATGTTCAGCCTTTGATTGGTCATTTGCTTTTACTGAGTTCATTAAATTGATATTAAAACTTGATACTACTTTTGTTTGAAAGTGCGTGTAGTGTTTGGAAATGTCTGTTGTGGTGTGTGGCATTTTTTTTTTTATTTGTTTGGTTGTCATTTGTTTGTTTTTAAATTCCACTCTGGGACAATGTTTTGGTTTTAAAACATAATTTTGGAAAAGCTAAGTTTGCTAACTGACTTTCTGGTTTCAGGAGAAGGAATGGGAATTTTTCTACTTGCCTTCACTGAGGGTAGAGTTTTATTCATTGTGAGCATATGAACCATTTTGATTCTTTACCAGTAATTTCGGGCACAAGCATGCACGTTTGTCAGTGAAGCGCTGCTTTCACTGTATCTTATGATGAATATTTTAAAGCAGTTTGTTTGACCTCTAGTGTTGAGCTATGAAATTGCACCCCATTGACACAAAAATATCTTACATTTCAGAAAAACCGGTCTCCCCCAAATCAGGTACATTGAAGAGTCCACCTAAAGGCTTTGATACGTCTGCAATTAACAAAAGCTATTACAATGTGGTGAGTGATCCTTTTTCCTCCATGTGAGCTGTTATATACAATAGAACGTCATTTAACTAAATGCTCTGTCCACACACAAAATTTGGCAGTCTTGTCAGAGCCTTAGTGCCAAAACTAGATAGGGGGTTTAGTGAATTCTCATATAAACAAGGTCATTATTAGTTTAATAGAATATCACACATACGGATTCTTAAGCATGATGCAAAATTATAGTCTAAACTGAATGAATAATAGGCGTTGATGTAATATATTATGGTTGTTTTACTTGCTTTGCTAGTTGTTTATTTTCCTTTTCACCCCCATCCCCCAGATATGCAGTCTTCTCCAATCTCTATGAATTAATGAAATTCTGCTGTGTTAAAATGATTAAGAATATTTCTGTCCTTTTGTTGAACAAGAGATGGAACATTTTTGATGAATTTGCCTCCACACTGGTGGATAGATTTCATAGCAAAAGCAGTATAGGCAGAGTCAGCCTTTAAGGCACCCCCAGGAATTCTTAACCTAGTACTCAGACTTCTTTAGTAGATTTAGTAGATGTAGGGAACATCTTTAGTAGATGTAAGGAACGTAGCAAACTCTGTCTTCAAAAGTGTTGTTGTAACCATTTTGAGAATCCTTTGTTTACTAAAGGTGTATATATTAGGAAGTGAAAAGCATCTTACTGTTTCTGTTAACCACTGCTCCCTGCTGGTGTAAAACCAAACCACAAGGTTTCTTTACCTTTTCTTTGAAGCAGCCGTCATTGTTGTTCATTTTGTCACTTTTTAGCGGGGATCATAAAGCATCATTTCATGCTTTCATCTCCTGAGGTTGTGGCATGAATAACACAAGCCACCTGGAAGAACAGAACAGTTTTGCATATAGTCCTGTAATCAGCCTCATGCTCCTTCCACTGGCTTGCCTGGTGCCTCTCTTAGTAGCCCTGATGCTATGGTAAAGAGAGGGATGTAGTTCTTTGGCTACTGTATCCCACACTTACTAGCCACAGTGGGAAGTACCCCTGCAGGCACAGATACTGCCAACTACAAGAAGTAATGATCTTACTGGGGTACATTCAGCAAAAAAATATCAGGTAGTTTTCCTTTTTATTTTTGTTTTTCACTATAACTCTATAGTATTTTTTTTTCAAAGTTGCTGGCATGTGTAGTAGCAAAATATGTCTTCTCTATTGTTGTTTTCATGTCAAAACCTGTGTTTTTCAATACAAGTACACTGAAGTGAATACAGCAAAGAAAAGATTTAGTTCCTTCACTAGGCAGAAGACCGCTCTTACTTTAGTTTATTCTCTATCTATATTGAATTTTTAATCAAAATAAATTGGCAGCTCTCTTGAACACCAGCCCTTTAGATTTGGGTTGGGTTTGGTGGGGTTTTTTTCTTTCCCTTTTTTTTTTTTTTTAAGTCAGTGGTAAATACGTGCCTCGTATATAATCTTGTATTATCTTTTCCCTGGTAGATCATAATGTGGTGAAAAGTACAGGTTGCAGCTGTTTAATTTGGGCTTGACTAAAACTCCAGTTTGACTGTGTCCAAAATGAATTGAATCTTGTGTTTGCATATTTTACTTTGGAAGAGTAATACAGGCTGTTTTGGGGGGTGATAGTGTATTTCAGTGAAAATAATAGGAAGTAAATGTTGGAATTTGCGTAATACCATAGGTAAGGCGGCTAAGTTATAAAAGGCTGTGCAATTTTGAATTATCACCTTTGGCTTGTGTGCTTCTTATACTTTTTCCCTGGATAACGTATTGCCATAATCATGGAGACTCAAGCTACTCTATACTTTGGGAAACAGCCGTAGCTGGCTTTTAAAGTAGATTAATTAAAAAAAAAAAGTGAAACTGGTAACCATCATATCTACTCTTGGCATTAGGTTATTTTTAATCTTGCTCAGGTGCAACTTCTTGGTGCACTAAACTGATGTAATAAGATTTGCACTGTCGTGACTGCTAGCATTTAACTGTTTGATATATTGTGGGCAGCAGAAATGACCAGTTAATAATATATAGTAAATCAAAGCACTGGCCCTAGAGTGCTGTTCTTCAATCCACCTGCAGTGAGTTGGATAATTGTTTTGTTTTCTCTTTATTTCCACAGTGTGGTAACCTCCCTCACTTTTTTTTTTAAGCTCATCGTTCTATTCTTTTTGTTTAAAGAATGAGAGGCTGTGCTGTAGCATGCACTTTGTTTCAGAGAAGTAAGACTTTACTGCTTTGCCTAAATCCTAAATTAGACTAGCTAGCATCTATGTTTTATTGAAAAATACTGTGCTTTATGGCAATATAATATTTTAAATAACGATTAAATATATAATGATTTTTACATGTAGGTAAGACAAACAGCAAACTTATTCACTGAAGAATAAGCAGTTTAATTTGTGAGTTGAGTTTTTGTTCTATTTTAATTCATAAGCTGCAGACATGGGACTTCCCCATGCTAGAAGTCTCGTCATCAGTCTGCACTGATAATAAAGTTGAGCTCATACTAAGGGAAAACCAGAACAGCTCCAAATAAACATTTGGCTACTGGTAGCTAAAAGGATGTAGCCCAGGTTAAAGAGTGAGCATTAAAATCTGTGTTAAAGGCTCTCTGGACTAGCAAGCATCATTTGAGGCTGGTACTATGGGACACCTTGCTATTTTTAAAGCTATGGCTATCTTTGACCATACAGGTATGTGCTGAGACCCTGCAAACCTCATGATAATTTATTGCTGTTTTTCCTAGGGGAGGGTTTGTGCTGGCAGCACCTGTGGGTGCCTTTGTCAGACTGAGGGCAAAATCAAAGGGCAGCTCAGAGGAGGTTTAGCAAGTGGTGGGAGAGGCTCTGCTGATCTATCTCCCTTTCTGGGAGAAGGGCTGGAACAGGCTGAGGGAAAGGTGCTTAATGTACAGAGGAAACTGCTTTCACTGCTTTCCTATGTTCTTCGCCCCCTTATAAATGCATTCTTTATTTTTATGGTTTCACAGAGCTCCATCTGAAGCTCATAACACAAATCACATACCTTCTAGTCTCAGTGTGCTTCATTAGCTGCACCTTGCATTAGGTGTTGCTGAGAAGACAGAGTACATTTGGTGTATAGAATCATAGCATCATTTCATTTGGAAGAGACCCTCAGGATCATCGAGTCCAACCATAACCTAACTCTAGCACTAAACCATCTCCCTAAAAACCTTGTGTAAACGCCTTTTAAACACCTCCAAGGATGGTGATTCCACCACTGCCCTGGGCAGCCTGTTCCAATGCTTGACAACCCCTTCTGTGAAGAATTTTTTCCTAATATCTAATCTTAACCTCCCCTGGCGCAACTTGAGGCCAAATATGCTTATATTTTGCCTGGCTCAGGAATGCAGGTTGGTAGAGAATGACTAGTGCTGCAAGGTCCTGTCCTCCATAAAATGGTGCAGGTCTTACAGCAGTGTATAATATGAACCAGATTCGTGATCAAGCACGAAGCATTTTGCATGAAGAACTAATTTAGTAACTCGTTACTGAAGAAGTGTGCATATTATTGCAGATTATTCCCTGAAGACAGAGCAGGCATTAATCTGAGTTTTGTTTTCATTTGAGATCCATTGAGAATTTAAAAATTTGTGTCACAAAATAAAATTAGGTTATCTCCACTTACAAGACAATTGTCTGGAGATTAAGTAGCTACTCTAAAAGCAGGTAAAGGAATTGGCAAATTTCTCCATAGTGTGAGTGTTTGGATGACCTCATTTTTCATTTAAGTATTTGAGAACTGATAGAAAATAAGCACTCCTTTTGAGGCTACACTTTAGAAGGTGGACCAAGAGTTTGTGTTTACTGAAGTTCGTGAAAGTTTTTGAGGACCCTCGAAATATGGTGTACTTGTGTGGTGCCTTACACTGCCCCTCTCGAGGGCTTGTTTTAAGGGGTTCATCTCTCAGTTTCTCATGATCCAGGAAAATTAGACATGTATCACCATTTTGCTGGAGTATGTGATATTTCAGTTGAGTGCCATTCTACTCCCGTAAAACAGGGGTGTGCTACAGGATCATGCTCAGGCGTAGAAGAGAAAGAATTGAGACTTCTGGTTGACAACAGGTTGACCGTGAGTCAACAATGTTCCTTGTGGCCAAGAAGGCAAATGATATCCTGGGGTGCATTAAGAAGAGTGTGACCTGCCGGTCAAGGGAGGTTCTCCTGCCCCTCTACTCTGCCCTATGAGGCCACATCTGGAGAACTGTGTCCAGTTCTGGGCTCCCCAGTTCAAGAAGGACAAGGAATTACTGGAGAGAGTCCAGCAGAGAGCTACGAAGATGATTAGGGGCCTAGAGCACCTTTCTTCTGAGGAGAGACTGAGAGAGCTGGGTCTGTTCAGCCTGGAGAAGAGAAGGCTGAGAGGGGATCTTGTCAGTGTTTCTAAATATCTCAAGGATGGATGTCAAGAGGATGGGACCAGACTCCTTTCAGTGGTGCCCAATGACAGGATGAGGGGCAACGGGCACAGACTGAAGCACAGGAGAGTCCATCTGAATATGAGGAGAAACTTCTTTACTTTGAGGGTGTCAGAGCACTGGAACAGGCTGCCCAGAGAGGCTGTGGAGTCTCCTTCTCTGGAGACATTCAAGACCTGCCTGGACACCTTCCTGTGCAATCTATTCTAGGTGAACCTGCTATAGCAGGCGGGTTGGACTGGATGATCTCCAGAGGTCCCTTCCAACCACAACCATTCTGTGATTCTATAGCTGTGAAACCTGCTTTTTTCTCCCTCTGATTTGGAAGGCGATCAGCTTCATGTAGGTCATTTTTAAAATCCGTTTTTGGGTGGTAGTTTTTTTGCCTTAGGGAGACAACTGGTGTTTTGTGTGACGGAATTGTTAACCATGCTTGAATTCTCCACGCCGTGTGATTGAGGGAGCTCGTGCTGTATGAGCTCAGTTGTCTGTGCCTGCCATTCATCAGCGGTGCAGCTTGCAAAAGCTGCCACTTCAACGCTGCTCTTCGGGTACCCGCTCTCATCTGCGCAAATGTTGTGGTGCAGTTGTGGAAACAAGGTCTTCGAGGTCTCATGGGGTCTTGCAGCAGCCAGAACGCGCAGAAAGCAGGGAAGGGAAGAAAGGTGATTATTAGAGCATGCGGGTGAGACGTGGATGTGAGGAACGTAAAGGTGCCCTGGTGGCAAAATACTGAGTTGCGATACTGACTACTTAGCGCTTCAAGGGACAGTCCAAGTATTTAATCCTCGTAGCTTCTTGGTGAGGTGGGTGAGTCAAGCTGGAAGGATGTGAGATTTCACAGCACTCATGTTTTAGAGCTATGTTATCAAGATTATTCTTTTGAAAAGATATTCAAAGCAAAAGAATGCTGTATGCAGTGGAAACTGTACTTGGAAGAAAAAAAAAATAGATTTAATGTATTTTGGGAGGTGTCTAAAACTGTGTATATCTAAAGTATTGTGTAATGCTGAACTATAATAATAACATAAAGCACTATAAAGTGTATCTAGTACTCAGCATAGGCTTTGTAGCATAGTTTTATTTATAGTTGCATTTATTTTTCTTTTTCCAGTAATTTACTAGGTTGCTAATTCTAGTTTTTAAGCTTTCCTGATTTTGTTTTGGTTTGTTTTTCCCTCTCCTTTAAGTATTTTTCCTCCAATCCCATATTCTCCGTATTGCAAAGAGGATCCTCAAAAATCCGAACTAGCGGAGAAGAATAATGAAGTTGTGTCCAACATGAAACTAGTGGGGTTTTTTTTTTCAAGCTTTTCGGACAGCTGTTTATAGCAAAAAATGGAAATACTCTTCAAGAAAGCGGAGCAGTGGTGCAACTTTTCAAGATCTCTGGGAAATGTGTTGATTTTTATCTTTGAATGTCTTTTAATGCTGTTCAGTGCTTCATCAGGACACTGCGGTTTTGTTCTCAGCTTTCAGTCTCCTTTTCCCTACTAATGGCTGTGTAATGACTTCAGACCGGGAGGTTTTTGTAGGAAAAGCCATGTTGGAAAAGATTGGTCTTGCGTTCAGTTTTGAATGTCATGGATCCTAAGTACTCTTATATTTCCATTTTAACAAGTGACTTTTCTGTTTTATATATGTGTAAGAGAGTATGGGGTTTAATTAGCGCTGTTTTGTTTTGTTTTTTTTTTTTCCCCCCTCAGTCTAGGTGGTCGAGAAAACCTTGGCTTTTCTAACATTTGTGTGCCTATATTGTACTTTATGCTGTAGATTCCTAGTTAGTAGCCATAACTTTCCCTGTGACATTCTTCTGTCATAGTGTTTAGCAGAGAATGGAGACATTTTAATCTTCAGTTCAGGATTCAGATTTCCAACAAAAGAATGAACTCAAAAGTGGTCTCTCTCCCTCTCTCCAAATGAATAGAAGCATTCAAGGAGTAAGCAGAATCAATGACACCAATGAAAGGAACAGTGAATTCTTCGTTGGCATACTGAACTATTTAAAGTTATTTCATCAGGTTTGCATTTAGGAATGAATGGCTTTTTTTATTTCCTAAGAAAGAGTATTGACTACAACAGTGCATAATGGACACAATTACAGTTGTTACTATAAATGCTGAAATGAGATATTACTGTAGGCTTGACAAATATGGCATGTAGCAAAATGGGAAGGTTTGTGGTGTGGTTTACGACCCGTGAACAGCAGAAAGTTTTCAAAACTCAGCTACGTTCATTGAACTACATTTAATTCTGATGATTCTCTTGCTAAATCATTAACTTTTTGGAGGCAAAAAAATATGTCGCTGACTAGAAGCACAGTAGAACTTGATGTGAATATGTTGAAGGATATCCTAAAGCGGGCTCCTGGGACATCACCCAGTAAAATGTTTTGTTGTACATATTTGGGGGTATTCCAGTTGTTTGATTTATATTCAGAGAAAAAAACCAAAACAAAACAACCCCAAACAAACAAACAAAAAACCCAAAACAACAACGAAAAAAAACAAAACGAAAAACCAAGTGTGTGCTATATTTTATAAATTCTTGGCTTTGCATCAGAGTCTGTTGTAATTTTCTTGTGGTAGTGTATATTGCACTCCCAGTGGAAGGTTAGCCAGCCCCGTTTAAAAAAATGCAATAATGCTAATCGTATTGCCAAATAAAGTTGGCAATTACTTGATACTTATAAATCTGTTAATATTCAGACCTTCTAGATAGAACGGCGCATCTGAATAAGTAAACACTTAGCTAGTGAGATTAGTTGTAATGTGTTGTAATTGAGGCTGAGAAAAAGACACTAATTGTTCATTTATCTTACAACTTCTGTTGTGCTTTACCAATCTCTGATCTTTGGCTGTTGTGAAGTACATAGGAGGAATAATTGCCCCTAGCTTTGGAAGAACGTTCTTTATAGCTCTCAAATTTTACAGTAAAAGTTTTAAGTGCAGTGAAATCACTTTTTAGCTTACCACTTTTTTTTGTATATGGCTAAAGAATGGCTTATTGTGTGTGGGTGGTGGGATTTTTCCTGTGAATTTCATGGATGTATAGCATTCAAAGCTTTCTTGCTAATATTTAAATTCTTAATGTAGGAGCGCTCATTCAAGTTTTCCTAGTGCTAAGTAAATTTTCTCATGCTTTAAAACTGGTATTGATTTGAACATTTTGAAGTATCTCTTAAAAAATACCAATTAGCAACTGTCATTTATTGTAGGTGCTACAAAATATACTAGAAACAGAAAACGAATATGCTAAGGAGCTACAAACAATGCTTTCAAACTACCTGCGATCATTACAAGCCAGTGAAAAGTGAGTTTGTGTGTTTTTTGGGGGTTTTTTTGGTGTTGTTTTTTGTTGTTGTTGTTTTTAAATTAAGTTTGAGATTTTTTTTTTTGTATTGGGAAGGGTTTACATGGTCAAAATTTCAATGTCAATGTGCATTTTCTTGTATGGATTGTGAGATTCTTGAGACAGGGCTTGCTTTTTATGCAGTTTTTTTGCTGACTGAAATAGTCTGGTTCTTGATCTAAGAACCAGTAAGCATTTTCTTTTAAGGTTGTAGGATTTATTAAAGCACAATTAGTTAATAACTGCAAACCTAAACACCTTTTATTTACTTTGGCTCCAGGTTAAACTCAACAAATACTTCATACTTAATGGGGAACCTGGAAGAAATAAGTTCTTTCCAACAAATGCTCGTACAGTCTTTAGAAGAATGCACCAAGTAAGTACTATGCATACCAGATAAAGTAAAATTCTAACAAGCAAATATTTTATTATTTTACTTGTCATGTATGTTGTTTGACATAATTTTTGTTCCTTTCACTTTAAGGATAGTTGCTACAGCAGTACAGTAATAGATTTTTGGATAATGCATCGATTGCTTGTACAGATAGGTATTGGCTCTAGGATGCAATTGCAAACGTAGGAATTTTAATGTAGTTTGAAAACAACTTATGAATTTCCCAGATGCAATTCAGTACCACTGGGGAAGTGGTAGCAGAAGTGGTGTTTTTTCGTTTTGGAAGCATGAATTTCAAGTATTTTCTTAGAGAAAGAATGAAGGGACCTTACGTTGTGATGGAACAGTGGAGGAGGGGGTGACTTGGATGAAGGATGGTGTATGAAAATGCTTGTGCTTAGTATTCTTCTGTCTTGAACAATGGTGGGCATCCAAATGTGCTGGGAGAGGCATGCAGGATAGTCAGAGCAATCTGAATAAAAGATAGCCTCAGTGCCTATTTTGTACCGTATAGGAAGCATGAAGCACAGAATGAGGGGGATGAAGACACCTTTCCTTCCATAGGTTAGGTTGAAGTGGTACCTGGATATTTTTCAGCTTATACCTCAGCACTTGGGGGTGTAAGAAAGGTGACCATATCACATTTGAATTGTTGTAACAATTTCCTAGTGTTGAAACTCCACTGAAGGTGTAGTTCCTGTTCCTGAACTCAGTTGCATCCTTTTCCTTGCCTGTGTCCTGGTTTTGTCTGACCACATGGTGAGCTAAGGCAACTTGCTAATCCAAATTTGCTTGTGTTCTGCCGAGTCAGTAATTTGAATTGCTACAGAGGGTTTAGACAAGATTCAGTCTGCTGGGAGTACGTGGCTGTGAGAAGGAATGAATGTCTTGGGTGGAGGAGAAAATACCTCTTTTGGCACCAGCGATCTTTACATCAGCTCAGCGTGTCTTATTTTGACTTCTCCCTCCTCTTTTCCTCTGAGCTGCTCTGTGTGAAGAGGAAGCTTTGTCGTGACAAAGTACAAGCTGCGTCTTCACTGAGGCAGCGGTGTGTGCCTGGGTCTGCTGCTGAATTTGGATCCTGTGTCCTGCTGCCGCCTGGCTTCTTGCCCTTTCTTCTACCTCTAGACAACTTGGAATGGAGAGAATGGGAAGGAGGGCAGTGTAGTTTAGATGACTATTCAGCAGTGGAACGGGAGCGTTCTTGAAATGGCCTTTCTTCCACACCATTTGAGAAAGAAGGATATTCTTTCTGGCAAATTAGACTTGATCGGTTAGGTGTCTAAATCCCTGAGAATGACCATTCATCCACATGCTTAAAAGTTTCCTTTCTTCTCGTCACTGCATTTTATTGTCTCATTCTCTTGTTACCATTATTTTGTTCTCATGAATCAGAAGTTTGGGAAATGAAGTACCTGTCATCTTTTAAAAATTTTGATTAAGGTGGTCTTAAAAACAAGAGTGGAAGAGTGTATGCCTTCAAACAAATATTAATGCAAGCTTTTTTTTAACTTGGTATGTAGATTATGTGATACCATAATGTAGCTTCAAGCTCAGAAAGCTTACTTAGAATTTAGATTTAAACTATATAAGAGCACCTTATCATGTCCTTTATTTCTTTTTCCTGGCAAGTGGAATATTGCTGTGTAATACTTTAGGAACATAATGGACACTAGTAGGTGGGCAGAGGAAGTGATGCCCCAGGGTTATTGAAGTGTTGCTGCAAATGTTTTGTGTTATTTTCTTTTTATAAATATGCTGGTCATGCCAAGTTGTATTTTCAGTTTAATTTTCATCATAGTGTATTGAACTGAGTGTCCACATTCCTCCTGTTCTGAATCTAATGCATCATAATTCCCATCATGTAGAAGAATGCTTGCCCTGGTGCCTTGGTTTTTGTCGTTTTGCCGTGTTTTTATGGCCGGTGAACCTGTTCTGTAAACTCAGAGTAGCACCCAGGCTGCAAATAGATTTATCATTTTATTTTGGTTTTGGCAGAGGGCTTATAGTTCCATCATTCAGCACTTCATGCTGCAGCATCCAGTGTGGTGTTTTTTCTAACCTGACGTGTCAGGATGACTAAATGCCAATTGTGGTGCTGCCAGCTGATGCTGCTTGACAAATTCATCTTCCTGAGCATGAGAGTTGAATGTTTTTTGAATTCCACACCCCACTCGAGTCAGTTTGTCAATCGATTTTTCTCTTGACTAATGTACATGTTAAGAGGCATGTACTTCAGTGACAGAAACTTTCGGTGCCCTGTTGGCTTGTTTAATCCTCACGATGTTAAACGTTGTGGGTTTTTTGTTTTGTTTTCAGAACACATAATGCTGTAGTGGGCTTTTTGTGTGTTTTGGGGGAAGGAGTTGTTTGAGGATGTGGTTTGGTTTTGATGGCGTGCAGCCCTCCCACTGCACCCCCAACCTTAAAACTCTTCTGGTGTGTTGCTAAAGGTTTGTCCGCTGTGGACGTGTCGGGGTTGGCCTCAGTCGCGGTGTCCCTGTGGTGCTCCTGTGGGCTGCTCCATCTGTCACAGCTCTGGGATGACACTTCTCTGCCTGCCTGGGTGCTGGGCACCACCCCATGGGTTTGCTTGGGGTTAACTGCTACCTTTGTGACTTCTTTATTTACCAAACAGAAGCGGCATATGAAAGGAGTCTAACTAGCAGTCAGTGAGAATCTTCTGCTGGTCTGCCTCAAAAGTGTGGGTTTTGACTGATCAAATGCGCTTTGATGGATGGGGAAAAGCTGTAACTGACAAGGCAGAGGGATGCCGCTGGTGTCTTCGGTTGCACAAGGGTGGATTTCTGACAGTAAACAGAGCAAGAGCGCTCCATGCGCTGGTCTCTCAAAGACAGAAAGTGCTCTGGGTGTCTTTCCAGATCTGTGATCCAGCGCCAAAGCTCCGCTCTGCTGTGGTTCGTGCAGCAGAGGAGTCTCTGAACCAACAAAGTCAGTGTCTGTCAGGTCATCTCTGGGCTGCTCTAGATTATCGGTGGAAATATTGCTCTTTAGGTATTATTGTATAATAGCAGGAGATTGAACAGGTGTCTCCTGCTCCCAGAAAAAAATTCTTCTGTTCACCCAGGAATAGGAGCTGTCAGTCTATGGCTGTGTTCCTCAGTGAGGGGGGACACACAGGCTGGCTGGTGACACCAGCCTGCATGGACTGCTTGGGTATCAACCCCTCTGTGGCAAACTGAGGGCTCTGGCTGTCTTTTAGGGAGTATCACAGACTTACCTCTCTGTGCCATAATAGCCATAGCTGGGTTTTACCTTCTCTTTCCCTCATGTCGCTGCTCTTGCACTCACAGTAACTGTGTTGTTTATCTTGTTCTGTGTTTGGGTGCAAGCAGATGCTTCATGTTCTGGGATGGTCCTGGAGTGGAATGGGAATTTAAAAAAACAAAAGGCGGGGAGGAGGTCAGGGTGTGAGACAGAGATTGCTTAAATGTAATCCAAAACTAATCAGTGTTTCAGGTTTTGTTTTGGAGTGCAGATACTAATTAAGTCTGTTAAGGGTTTATCTTGGTATTGCCCCCTGGTTTTGGTTATTGTATCAACAGAAATGAGGCTATCAGCATAAGTGAATTTGAACATAGTGTTGTCAGATTGCCTTACCCCTCAGACAACAGTTAATATGTGCATTTGTTTTCAGGCAAACAGACAAATAGTGAAAGGTGTGGCTGTGACGAGAGAACTGAAAATCATAGTGGTGGATTGTGAATAAGTTGCATAGGGCCTTCATTTGTGCAGAGTTGTTAATCACAATTATCCCTTTATAATTTTTGCAGACCTTCACTTGTTCTGCGTCGTCTTTGCCATCAGCTTTTACATTCAAGCCATTTCTCTGTACTGACCTCCTGCAAACATAGCAAATTTATCATTGATGCTCCAGCTCCTTCAAGAGGCTGAGAGAGGGGCAGGAGATTCAGCTTTCTGTGGGAGGAGATGGGGAAGAGCAGAAAATGCCACCCAGATAATGGAAAGTTTCCAGTTTGTGGCAGGTTCTGCAGGTCTGTGTTTATCTATACACAAATACATATAGGGACATAGGTTGCTGCGTGACACTCTTATGGTAACCTCACAGTCAAGTGAAATTTATGGATACCTGATTTTTTCCTTACAAAAACAAAACATACAATGCTGATTACATTTTGCTATTGACTTTTCTTTTAAAATTGCCTCTGCTAGTCTGTGTTTAAATTTGTCTGGATTCATCGCATTGTAATGTCCACTGATAACAAAACTAAGGCACATTTCTTTAGAACTTGTAGGACATAATTAGATACTCTGTAATGTCATTATTTCTCTGTCAACTGCCAGTCTAGCTTTAGTTCAGTTCTGATCGCTGGTTTTGATTAGAATCTTAAAAGTAAGCGTGATTGAGCAACAAGGGTTTTTTTTTTTTTCTTAAATTGCCATACAGTGAGAACTTGGTTTAAGTCTGAAGAAACAGGACTGATAGCTATCGGATGTAGCTCCAACAAGCAGATAAAGTTAGGTAGTTTAGATGCAGTCGTGTGATGATGCCTCTAGCATGTGTATAACAGCAGAGGCTTCATTATGGTTCTCTAATTCTGTAAATGGAATCAAAACATGGCTTTGGCCTTTTTATAACTGAAGTTATTATAATTTATATCTGTATAAATAGAATATTCATGTGCAATTCCTTTTTAACTGAAGTATCAAATATGAAAGGAATATTCGGATGACAACTTCAGAATAAATTGTAAAATAACTATGCTCTTTACCGAACATGTTAACTACTGAAAGGTTTATGCAATGTGGTGATAGACTTTAATTTTTTTTTTCCAACAGTTAAAAGGAGGTAGATAATTTATTAATTGCTCCTCTAAAAATAGTAAAACACTTGCAACTAATGCATGGATTAGAAAAGTCAAAGGGGATGAGTTGCCACCCCCTCATAAAGTCTTTTAATCATCTTAATTCAACAAGAATATGCAGTATAAAGTTGAAATGCGTGTGCAACATGTAAAAGAGAATAATGTCAGTCTTTCATTCTGCTAAAAGAACAGCAGACTGAGAAGACACAGATGTCTGCTTGGTGCAAACAGCGAAAATTCACTCTCAGCACTACAGCATAGAAAGACAATTTAACCATTTTCAGCAACTGCTTATTGGCTTCTCTTATTACTTAATACTGAGTTATATGCCTTGAGTATGTCTTCAGAGTTCGAGGATTTTGCTGCATCTATTCCTTGAAGAACGTATTGTTAGCTCATACTTAGATTTATTGAAGGGGACCAGCTGCTGGGCAGGAAATACTGCTTGCAAGGCTGTAAGAATCGCGTGCTTGGGAATGCTCCTGGTTTTCCCCTAACAACCAGCCAGAGCAGCCACTCTATTGATTTCAGAATTTGAACGTTTCTGGAAAGAGAAAGAAGGATGCAGACAATAAAATATGGACCCTAGACTTTAATGTAAGGAGCACTGATAATGTGATCAGAGTGTATCTTGGAACAGGCTGCCCAGGGAAGTGGTCGAGTCACCATCCCTGGAGGGGTTTAAAAGGCGTTTAGACGAGGTTCTTAGGGACATGGTTTAGTGCTAGAGTTAGGTTAGGTTATGGTTGGACTCAATGATCCTGAGGGTCTCTTCCAACTGAAATGATTCTATGATTCTATCTGCCATGGTGTGCTAGCTGGGGATTCAGCTGCTGTTTTCTGTGTGTCTATAATGATTGTTACCTTCAAATATGGAAGCGTGTTTCTTCTGCCTGGTGTTCTGAACACCTGTACAATCAATTTTGGCTTCATACTGGTTAGGTCTTCCCACACTGTACAGGGGAGCTGAACAGCTTGGTAAGAGACAGATTTATAGTTTTGAAATTCGAAATTTAATCCTTGTGAGCAAGCCAATGGAGTGGGACAAGAGGACTGTGCTTGAGCAAGATGAAAACATCCCCTGCCTGGAGGAGCAGCTGTCCTGGAAAGCTGAACTGTTCTTTCTACTGGAGTTCACTGGAGTATATCTCACTTTTTCAGAGCGAATACAGTGAATATCGATGTTTAGAGACTTTATGCACATGTTCAGGACAATTGCAGAAAATCTTGACTTTTTAAAAAAATGTATATTTTTTAATAAAAACAATATTCTTCCAGAGAGAATTATTTGAACCAGTGTTAGCATGAAACCCTTTGACTGTGCTTGGCAGTATGTCTGCTGAGTACTTACTGAGGACACATCTGGCTTTAGAGCAGTGTGGAATACTGGTTTTAAGAGTATAATTACATGGGTGATAACAAAACAAAATCCACTGTTTGTCTCATTTTGCAAACAGACTGAAGCAAAGACTCGTTGGGAGACGCAATCTTTATGCAAGGAGAGGAAATACATGGAGAAATTGGAACATTTCATCTCCTTGCACATTTTGTACAATAGGTTTAGAAAAGGCATCAAGGACAAGCTTGTAGTCTAGGACTGCTGAAGACTCTGTCCCTTCTGGTTAACTTCAGCGTGGGTTATACAGCTGGCTATTGGCCATATAACGCTGAAGGGGCTTAGCCCCTCAAGTGGGAGTTGCTCTGTAGAAAATAATAGGGTTTCATCCTTTCTGACACCCTTACGATGTCGTTTGCTTGATTGTCCAGTTTTTTCTTTCTCACAGAGGAAGCATTCTGGGTTTTGAGAATGGTGCTATGGCAGCAGTAAGGAAGCATGGCTGCTTAGAGTAGGTTCTTCTTTCCATCAGTTTGTGTTTAACTTGAAAACTTTTAGATCTAAAAAAAGTATGTAAGTGTGCTTTTATTTGCACCTGAAGTCTGCAGGTTAAGGAGATACTAAGAATAAGACTGGAAAAGTTGCTTTTTTCCTCCCCCTGCTCATACAGATGCAAATCAGAAGTCAGACATTTACTTTTTGCTGATCGTACCAGTTTTAAGCTGGTGCCACACAGCCGATTTCAGATATTTATACTCCAAATATTTTCTTACTGCAATTTGAGATGACAGTTCCTGCTACAACCTTTTGAAAAATACACTGTTTATATTCATCTTAGCTTTCTTCATACCCTGTCCTCCCTTACTAATGTGAATAAACGTGTGTATATTCTGCTGACAAACCTGATCAAAACTGATTAGGTTCACCAAGACTGTGTGAAAGTAAGCTTTTGTTCTAAATACTGTTTCTCTTGCTGAATCATCTTTTTTTCTGAAGTCACTGATACTGCTGTTATTTAAGAACCATTTTATGCTAAACAAAATAACCTTTCCTGAACAGAACTGTGAAATTTTCCTTCACTGCTTAGCAAATTTGTTGCATTTGAGCTTGAAAGATGAAGAACGTATGAGTTACAGGAAGTATTTCTGTACTGATGGTGGTAAAGCAGCACTCTTGCCCTGCTTACAAACCGACATAAAAATGCTTTATGGTCCTTAAACAAGATGAGTGACAATTGTCGAAAACCAGCAGGTTACAGCACTGTAACTAGCTTCTATTTGTGCTATAAGAACTTAATATGGTACTTCGATCTTTTAATGAATATTTTAAGCCTATCATCTCTGGTGTATGGTAGAGGAAGACAATCCTGTTGCTGTTCCATCCAGTTTTTGTCTAAGTGCTGAAATACTGCTTTTAAGACTTGGCATGACATATATAAGTGGATAGTAAACTGTTCAGACAGATAGGTATGTTGATAGAAAACCAGACTCCTAAAGAAGGTGCTAATTACCGCTAATTCTTGAAAAAAAATTTGCTCAATGACCGTCTTACAGATATGTACCATATGCTGCCAATGCTGTTTTGCATAATCAGGCCTGACTGTTACAGGGTTGAAGCTGTAAAGAAGAAAGAGAAAGGTATCGTTGCTGGTCAGTGACAACATAAAACTATCTGTTGATTGTATGTAAAAAACAAACAACGCCAAACCAAAAACAAACAGCATAGACTGCTTTTCCAGGCTTTATTTCTGTGTCTGGTTGGTGTTAGAATAATAGAATTATTACAGTAATTTAATCTTTATTACTCTGTTTTTAGGTTGCCTGAAGCTCAGCAGAGAGTTGGAGGATGTTTTCTAAATTTGATGCCACAAATGAAAAGCTTATACCTTGCCTACTGTGCCAACCATCCATCAGCAGTAAATGTTCTCACAGAACACAGGTACGTTTACTTTGCGGTCTTTTAAGTCTGATACAAAAAAACTGCATAAAATACACTTGTGTTGTAAAGCTGTGATGGGTCTTTTGACATGTATTTGGTACGGTAGAGCTTGTTCAAGAAAAAAAAAATGTATTTAAAAAACACACACAGCAAGCAAAACAAAAAACAAACAAGCCAAACCCCACAACACAAAGCTGTTCCATGTGATCTGGACCAGCTTGTCACTTTTGGCAGTGTGTTATCAACGATTTGCGAGCATTTTCTCATGTAAAGAATGCCGCATGCTGGACTCTGAGTACAAACTGTACTGTCTGTCATCTTTGTTTAAAAAAATGTCAAGATCAAAACAAGTTTGTGGAGTTACGGTGTAATTGATGTGATTACTAGTAGACAGTTGGTGAACTGTAACTTAGCCCTGTAAAAGCCTGTACGTTTGCATGTACTTAACGTTATAAAAATATACGCTTAGCTTTACTTTTAAGTGATATGAAAGGAGTGTGAGCTTTTCAAGTTTACAAAATTTGTATTTCCTGTGCGTAAGAAGTAGGATGCTGATTTAAGATGATGGAAGTTACTCAGCTTTGGGACTGACCTTGAATTTGCACAGAAGATGCCTTGTATCACCTTGAGGGAAGAGAGTTGAGGCCAGAATTTGATTGAATAACTTTGCTTTCACAAACCTGTCCTATCTATTCTCCTGATGAACACTTGATGCAGCAACTGTTAGTTTGGGGCTATTTGTGTTTGCTTGTGGTGCAGGACAGAACCATGACCTTCTCTTGAAGGTTAGACATAGGACAAATGCAGAATATCTGTTCTTTTTGCTTTTTTCCTTGCCTTTTTTTGTCGTCTTGTGATGGACCAAAGTAAACATATTTTGAGTATTCTTAGGTCTTCCTAAACGAAGAGCAGTATAATTGAGTTGTTTTCTAAAGTGTTAGCTTCTTCTAAGAGCTCACATTTTGTTTTAACAGCAACAATATGTGACAATTTGTGAACTTTACTCATAATAGTGTAAATAAAAAAATTTCTAGCCACCTAATACTCTGAACTATCGCTTTTGCTAGTAACACGTGCGACTGTATTCCAACCCCACTTCGAAAAATCGAGCTGCATATTGATGTTGCAATTTAAGCAGAAGGATTCTTTTTTTCGTCAGAAGCAATGACAAATTAAAATTAAACAAGACAGAATACATTTAAAATGCTCTGATGAAACCCCTTAGTGTTTGTTTTCTTTCAAATGGCCTACTTCTAGTAATGCTTTCTGTAAATGGAGTTTTTAATACTCTTAGGCTTAGACTTGTTTGTACCTTTATGCTCTTTCCATACAGAGGTCTGGGATTTAATCTATAGATGGAAGATGGCAAGTAGTAGCAAAGTGATCATCTACATCTCTTAAGATTTGGAGATATTTATGTAATATTATCGCAACTTTCAGAACTCTTGGAAAAAAGAGGGAATAGCCATTTCTGAGAAACCGTGATAGAAATGGAGGGAAGGAAAGCTATTTGTTCTGCAGATGGAGAAGAGGAACATCTCTTCTGTGTTGCTTTGGGCATGGGCTGTCTTAAAAAAATACCGACTTCTGGTCTGTAAAGTTGCCTTGATATCAGATTCTGGTGGAGTCAATATAAGTATTATAGAGTAGTTAAGTAGTACAAATATGGAAGTAGGTTCAAAGCAATTGTATTGTTCGTAAGAGATAGCTCAAGTGAAGTTAAGTTGTGATAAATGGCTTTCTGTTTAATGCTATTGTGTTGCCAGGCATGAGTCAACAGAAGTAAATGCTGGTTTGTTCGTGTTTTTTTTTTTTTTAATTATCCCAACTTTTTTTTCTAAGCCCTTCATTTCTGTTGAACACCGTTGCTGTTGGTAGCAAGTGGCTTGACTAAAAATTCTGCTTGAGACAGTTGCCATGAAGAAATCAGCAGGTGGCTTTAAGCAGTTCTGAACCTTTTTCCTCTCAGAATGCAAGAAAACTTTTAATTACATTGTTTTAAAGGTAGGGAAAACCAAGACTTTTCTGCCAAGAATAACAAACTGATTGAAGGCATGAAGAAAATGGAAATACTAAGAACTCTCTCCTTGTCTACTTATTTGAAACGTTTTTATTGTGTAAAAGCTTCCTTAGTAAACCTTGATGTAAAATTTACTGAGAGGTTTGCGGTAGTCATGATTGTAATAATAAGAATGAAACAACTATACTGCAGTGAATACTAGATTAATATTGAACTGGAATTTTTCAGAGATGTCAAAGACTGAGGTTGAAGAGTTTTAAGAAACAGCGGTGATTTGTTGGCTGGTTTTGCAGTATAGTTTTACCAGAAGGTCCAAAAGCATTACATGTGTGTTAATACCAGCAAAAATACGGCAGAGAAATAGACGTTTGCTGAATTGTTGGATTTAAGTATCGTGTTTGTAACAACTGTGCTATTCAGTAGCAGAGAGAAGAGAAGAAGGAACAGTCTGGAGCTGTTCGATTTGGAACATGAACTCTTACTGTCTACAGCAGATTATTTCTTGCTGTGAACTCTGCACGCTTCATAAACTGAACAGATAGGCATTAACTATACTTCTGAAAGCCTTTCTACAAAAAGACATAGATAATTTTAAGTCAGATTCTTATGTCACAAAGTCAGCATTTTCTGCAGTTTATTAAGTTCACTGACTTTTGTTGGGAACTGTACCAACAAAAAAGAAACAAAAAATTTCCTATATAATTGCCTGAGATGAAACTTCAGAAATGTTACCTCTATTTTGTTTTTTTACATTCTATAAAACATACTGGTTTTATTGTTGTGTTTTTACTGACACTGTCTAAAAGCAACTTGAAGGAAAATGGCTGTGTTTTGAAGCATTAGCTATATTGTTTCTTTAACGGGTTAGATCAGTGTAACAGCAATGTTGTAGTGCCTGTTAAAATGTTGTTGACACGTGGTAAAGATGGTGTGTGTTTGCATGCGTATAAATAAAACCAGTTGATGTTAACTTAGAATTATTTTGGACTTCTGGTCAAAAACTTTTTTTTTTAATACCATTTTTGTGAAGTCAATGCTAAACGACAGTACTGGAGATTTAAAAGGGGCCTTCAATTGGAATGTCTGTCCTCTTTTTTTTTAAATGCCATTCAGTATGAATGCCAGCCTGTGTTTCCTCTTTTACTTCTTTGTCATTTGCTTCTTGATCAGTCATAGCAGCAACATGGGAGTCTTTAATTCAATTAGTACAAAATAAGGGGATGTGTGCATATATATGTTTATAGATGTGTGTATTTATACAAATACACAGTTGGAGGTAAAGAGGATTAATTATATTACTTAATGAATAAAATATTTTTCACGTTCCAGTCTTCAAAGCTGCAAACATATTTCATTTCCGTATGTTAATTATTAGTAGTCAAACTATTGAATAGCATTAGAGACCTGAGTGTATGTGAATACGCAGAAATGGGAATAAAACCTAATACAGCCCATACAGGAGTTCAGGTTCCAGAACTGCACGTTTCTGAGGTTGTATTTGCCTCTTATAATCACAATAAGAACAACAAAAAAATCTGTTAAGTTTGGGAACAGATTCTCTTCTTGGTTCCACTTGTGGCACTGAAAGTTTTATTCAGGTGTAGGAATTGGTATTCAACATAATTTCTCCAATTTTATAGAGTCTTGAAATTTGGTGGGTACTTTTTGTCTCGGGAATTGTTTCTGAGCCATCGTATTTTTTTTTCCAGAATTAAAATTCTTTCTGTGTAATGAGGCGTGAAATTTTTAAGAACTAAGTCATTTTTCCTCAGATCTGTCATGGTGTATTCTAATTGTGTCTTAAGCTGCTGGATAGAGCTGGGGTTTGCCCGGTAGCGCTGGGTGGTGGCTCTGATGGAGCTCAGTGTTTTGCACGTTTCCACCGCTGCCTCTTGGCTCATTCTCCTTATTCCTTTCTCTCGTCATTGCTATAGCGCAACCATACGTGATCCCTATTTTATTTACTTTATTTCGTAACAGTCATACCTCTTTAGCTCTATTTTATGAACTATCAGTTTCTAATATCCCATAGTTTTGTTTGAAAATCCCTGCTCGTGTCCAAGGGCAGGTGATCCAATATAATACAGTATTATTTTTTTAGGAGAGAATTTTTCTTAGCTGGTGAGAGCAGGACTGCCTTGAGGGCATAGTGTTTATTCAAAATAGCATTGCTTCCTTTGTATGCTTCTGCTCATAGACATAACGCTTGCCTTCCAGTAAGAGAAGAAATAGGCTGAGCAACTTAAGGCATGAAAACCAAATTTCCCTCAAATTCAAAAACCCGGTTGGATACAGAGTCCAGAAATGGGTAACTGAGTAAGGAGTCCCAGGAGTTCCCTACTGTTTGGAGAAGATCACAAGCCACAAAGTTCAGTGTAAGGAGAAACTCCAGCAAAGCGAAAGACAAGGCAGGAGCTAGGGCTGGGATTTTATGTGGACTTTGTCCAAAACGACAAGAGGAAAGGTATTTGAGTATAGAACTCACTGAAGGGCGGATAACATAAAAAAAAAAAAAAAGTCTTAACGTGCCCCACTGATCAGTGGACATAAAACTCTTCTGAGGAAGTATGGAGAGTACAGACCCAATGTAATCAGCATAAAGTATGTAATTATTGAGGGGAGGGTTAAGCTTTCTAACTTGGTTTAAACAACACCATGTATTTTTTTTGAAACAAAGGGAAGAAAAATGTTTCCAAAAGAAAAATGAATTTGATTAAAACATAGCCAAAAAACAGTAATATATGCCTGCCTTTTTTTTTTTTTTTTTTAATTGTTGCAAAGTGGCAAGCGTCAAGCCAGTTCTCAGCTGAAAGCAAGCTATTCACAAATCTTTGCTTGTTCAAGCATTAATTTGGCTAGATTCTCCTGTTCTCTTTGATAACGTGTCCCAAGCATATTCTGCACTTGTATCACAGACCGAGCAGTCTGGCTAAAATTTGCGGGGCTGAAACATCACAATTACTCTGAGTAACTGGAGCGTGGAAATAGAGATCGGCTCCGGTCGGAAACCCCTTTGTGCCTCCCCAGCTTGGGCGCATCCCGGAGGCTGCGAGGCTTGCGGGCTGATGTCAGACACGGAGAACAGTCCCTGGGAGAGGAGCTGGGCTGGGAGGTTGAGCACTGGGAGGTGAAAAGCCGGGTTTGAGGGGTTGCTGAGCCGAACGGTGCCACCGTGCTGGCAAAATGCGGTGCCTGTGTGGAGTCCTCAGACCCATCAGCAGCGGCAGCTCCTGCTCCATCTATTACAAACAGAGACCTGCTTCGGAAGTGTAAGTTGTAATTTTAAACATAAACGTTTTTAGTTGCCAGGTGTGCTTTCCTCAAGTTTAAATGGCCTTTTTTTTTTTTCTTCTTTTGTTACTGTAGGCACATCTGAACTTGTTTTCTTCCCTCCCCCCAGTCTGATTTGCAGCTTTTGAGGCAGCTGTACTAAGGAAGATTTCGCTATATTAATAGGGCTTAGAGACACTTTTCATGGTGACCTTTACAATATTTCAAGCTGTGAACTAACTCTGTCGTGGACTGGGGAGAACTCTTCAGCTTGAGATTTCAGGATAAATGAAGCACGGCACTTTTGTATGCTTCTCTGCATTTTATTCTGTGAAATGGCTCGAGTAGTGAATTCAAATCTCAGCTGCCTCTTTCTGAAAAGCTGCTTATTTAGGCAATTGAGACTAAGTTGATGATTTCACTGTTCAAAAGTTTTTCCTGTTCAGATAAATAATGCTTTAAAAAAACCCAAACTGCTTAGCTCTGGACCAGAGTTCTATTTAGCATATACTGCCTAGGAGCGTGTGGTACTTGCAGGCATCAATTGAAATTGTGACATGAAAGAGCCTTTGTCTTTGGCAAAGCAGCTGTGCTCTTAAGCCAACAACATAGACTTTTAAGCTGCTGTTAATTAAAAAACCCAGTTGTGAACTATTGTCATATTCAAACAGTATTTTTGCCCACCCATATTTCATTGAAAGTAAACCTTTCCATTATGTTCTGTATTGTATTTGGGTTTTGTCAATAAATAAAGGACACTCGCTTTAAGCTTTGAGCTAAAATAATGTGCATTTTGCCAAATATGTGATGTCCATGAAACTGCAGAGGTAGCAGGTTGATATAGCCTGAGCAGACTGCTAATGGGGTCTGTGTGATAGAACCGCTCGGGCAAAATTTGGGGTACAATTGTATCAAAAGAATCTGTATGTGTGTGTTTGTACTAGAGTTAAAACAAGCTGGCATGTCAGAACTTGTGAGAAGGAAGCACTGGAGTGTATGAAAGAAAACATTGTCCTCTTGAGAACGTTGGGAGGAAAACTACATCAGTCAGTTTTAATTACACCTATTAACGCTGCTCGGTGGAAAAGGCTTCCTGATGATGCCATTGCTAAGCGTGTTTTTCGGGACTTTGTGTCAATTTCAAGTGAGCTGAGGTTTAAGCTTGCTGTATAAGTTCCTATCCTGTGATTAGTAAAGGGAGGTGATAAAACAGCCAAGTATCTTGTGTCAAGGAGCAGTGAATGGCCTGGTAACTGCTGCTACATTGCATAACCGTAGACTGCCTTTACTTAAAGGAATTGCAGAGTAGACAGTGAAAACAAGATAATACCAGGTCTTTATTTCAGGTTTCCAGGTGGTCAATTTTAATTTGGGCTACAGTGAGTGTTTTCCTGTTTTCAGGCACATCTGTTTCATAATGCTGAAATCAGGAAGAAATAATAGAATCATTGGAACAGTGATAATGAAAATTAGAAATGTGAATGTGGGTGAAATGGTAACCAGTGTTCATTCTACTGTAGAGACATTAAGTTAAAAAAAGGCATTGTGTTAATGGATAACTCAGCAAATACCATTTATATAGTGCATTTGTATGCACCCAGCAATGTGGAGATGGCCAAAGTAATTAGGAATAAGGATTTTTGTGTCTTTGCAATCTAAAGGAAAAAATCAACACTGTTCAGAACAATGTTAAATTGAACGGCCTGTGGTATTCACGATTGGCACATCCTGTAAAACGTGCTGCTTTGTTGGGGAGAAAAGCTGCGTAAACATGCACATGGGGAAGAAGAGCAGATAATGTGTAAAGGGAATAGTTGATAAACAGCAGAGGCTGTGCATCTGACTGGAGCAAACAAGATGCAAAGAATGAGTTTAAACGTTGGCTTGGAGATACATATCAAGTAGGACAGGTACTTGGATGCTGGCATGGTGGAGGTAGTTACAGAGAGAATTTATGGGTGAAACAAAAGAAAAGCAGTAGCGTACATGTGATCAGTGTCATATACACAGTGAGCTGAAATTTAAAACCCCTCAGTGCCCTGAGACCAATGGGCTTTCTCAGGTGAGCTGTGGTAAAGCTTCCTCTGGAAGGTGGGTGCCATACCCTCTTTTGTCCACCCCATCACCTTGCTGGAAACAGCTGCTTCCAGATGAGTCAGGAGAAGAGGATGTGTCACCATTCAGCTTAGTGTTCCAGTGAATTAGCTTGAATCCTCAGTGACTGAGTAGCTGGTAAGGCTGTAAAACTGAAACATAAGTATGAGTCAAAATCCTGAGTCTTGTTTAGGGTGCCACCAAATCACTTGTCACGTTCTGAAGTTGGTGTGATTTTTGTGCTGAGTAAGGGCTGTGACTGAGAAAGCATAAGGCAAAGTGGGTCTTCAGGCTCTAGATATTCAGAGTTGGCCAGCTTCTTGAGTCTATGTTTAAGCTTAGAAAGTATTCACATTTATCTGTGTTGCAGTATTATAATTTTTTCCATTCAAGGTACTGTAGAAGGTTTTCCAGTGGGTTTTAAGTTTGGCTAAAACCTGATCATGTCACAAGCTGATTTTAGGAGGTCTGCAGTTGCTGACACATCTGTCTTGAGAGGACTGTAGCAAGGGCTGCCTGGTAGAGCTGTGGGCATTCCCAAGGGTCCCCAGCTCCTCTCTTTGCATCTTTAAAATGCAAAGCGGGTGTTGGGCAGTCCCCTCACCCGCTTTCTTGACTCTGCAGTTGAGTGCACAGCAGGAATTGCGGAAATCTGTGCACCGAGGAGTGCCTGGGCTAGGTCAGAATGGGGGTGAAGCACTCTGAAGGAGGTGATGTGATGATAATTCAGAAATGGTGCTTAGTGTATTTAGTCAAGGTAGTGTAAGTAAATACCAGTTAACTAATCTGAAGTCAAGTTGACATTGAAGTCAACTGTACGGAAAAGCACCTTCTGTGAACTTGGGGAAGCTTTAGCAGCCAGGAGGAGAGAGATCTGGGTGGGACGGTGGGTAAAGCACCTACACTGGGATGGGAAGGTCATGGTTCATGTTCTTATTCTACTCTCTTCATCTATTTGGACAAATGATGTTAATAAACCTAAGTGTCACTTCTGACATGGGAAGGAGCGTGTGTGTGTCTTGAGAGGGAGGCAGGGAGGTCTGTTTTGTCTTTATGTAGTGATTTTATGTAGCATGACTCACAGATAATTGTGTGTATTATGGCAGTGTCTTATTGGTGCTTTTTTCTTAGGGAAATTGACCAGGTCAAGATTTGCTTTCACATTTGCATGGAAGCTCTATACCCTAGGTTTGGAGATCCTTGCCCTTCCCTTTTTGTTAATGTGGCCATGACGTACAATCATTCCTTCTTTATTGCTGTTTGGTGTTTGGCACTTTTTTACACATTCTAGAAGTACTGAATCTGGTAGCTGGCTAAGGCTTCCTTTGAAAAATGAGACTATGCCAATAACCAAGGAGGGGAAGAAAAATTCTAAGTAGTAATTCTGACTTACAGGAGTGTAATGCTGTTAATCAGTAGAAAGTAAGGTCTTTCAGGATATGTCAGAGTAGAATTTACAGGACTGTCACGTGAGAATAGCTGTTTTATTGTGGGTTTTCTGGAGAACTAGTTAATTTACTACAACACAGGCTCAAAACACGAGCAACTCCATCTGCAGACATCTAGAATGACACAGCTTGAATGCAAGATGATGTTATGTTTCTAATGAGTGGCTTTCTGAATTTCCTTTATTTAGGTATTGTCTTTAGAATCCCAAGTTTTTCTGCAACTTGTATTTTCTGAAGCCTGGAAATCAGCCCAGATGCTGCCATACCTTAGTTCCCCCACAGAGAAGACTCATTTTATTCCCAGTCATTTAATCTCAAGAAAAGCTTGTCCCTCACTGTAGTCCTCTGAAACCTCTGCTTCATAAGGAAGCAGAAGATGTAGCTATTTTAAGTTTCCTTGATAGCAAAGTGACCTGAAATTCCCAGGATGCGCTGCTTTTTTAACTGAGTTAATGTAAAAAGTTGAAGGGCTGGGCCAGTTCTTGGCAATGATTCAAATATGAAAAACTGTGTGTATGGGGGTAGTAGCAGTTCATGGTATTTGGAGAGCATGGATTGCTGACAGCAGCTTTGCTGTCAAAACAAATGTGTTGTGTAAGTACACCCCCAGTGAAACCCAAACTCGTTTTATAATAGATTGCCCAGTAATTATTTCTGCTGTGCTGTGCCATTTGTGTGGCTACTGGTTAGTTGATCATTTTGCAGTAACACCTTGGGTGTGTAAGGTGAGGTCATTAAACGTGTAACTGTAGGAGGAAAAAAGGTTCAGAAACATTCTGTGTCTCCCCATTAGTATCTGACACCTTAAAAATATTGACACTTAGTTAAGTATGAAGCCATAAGCACCTCTATGCTTGTGTATTACCTGTGTAAACCACCTCTAAGGTTACGTGTCATTTTACTAGAAGAAAGGGCTCAGTAATACTACATAGCTCAAATGGCTTTATTCTGTAATTGTTGTTTGGAGCTGTCTTTGAGCATCAGTTGCCTAGAATGGTGGGTTTGATCCTATGTCTCTTGTTCCCTGGATGGACCCCAAATCTGCAAATGTCTTTGTTCACGTATTTTATTTAATGCAGAAACTGCTCACAGCGCTGAAGTTGTACTTGAATTACTTTTTGATTTATTTGGCTTTTTGTTTTGTTGGCAGATTTCATTGTGAATGAAAGACTGAAGTATCCAATGTAGTTTTCATTGTCTTGGTAATTTGATCTTAATTTGCTCAAATATCTTGTGTATGCAGTGAGGAGCTAGGAGAATTCATGGAGATGAAAGGTGCCAACAGCCCTGGGATCCTTGTACTGACCACAGGCCTCAGCAAACCTTTTATGCGTCTGGATAAATACCCCACGTTACTCAAAGAACTTGAAAGGCACATGGAGGTATATCTTATCAGCATTTATGTTCCAGCTTAATGATGATTTGACAACAATTATTTTAAAGGTACATGTCAAACATGATGGGACCCAAAATTACGTTTATTTGCTCTTCCATCAGCCTTCAAAAATATGGGCTCCAATGGTTTAAAACTCAGTAAAAATTCCTGTAAAAGCTAAATGTTTAAGGTAAAACTAGCCAGAGGAGCTAATTTTCACTCCTAGAACGGTTGCACAGGATCTTTTATTGACTTGACATTGAATGTGTCTCCTGCATACTGCTTGAGGCTACTCTGTCTTCTGCAAGGAGTGCTGCTTCTCAGGACCTCAGTGTGTCAAGCATGTCACCAAAACAGTCCCTTTGACTTCCACTGAAAACCATCCAAAAATGGTCTTTCCAATATAGGAAGATGTTTGAGGAGCTACTGTTTCCACCTTTGCATTCTGTAGGTTGGATTTTCTTTGGAGTGTGAAGGAGGGATAGAAATAGAAAGCACTTGGGTCTTTTTCTTGTCACACAATTTGGTTTGTCAGTCAGCAATGATGGAACATACTAGTCTGTAAGGAATCTAGTTTGACAAAGCTAACATGCCTAATAAAATTCTTTAAAATAAACACTTTCCGTTTAGGATTTCAAAATCTCTTGTCCACTAGGTCTTGTCAAACTTCCTTGGCTCTATTTCAGGCATAAGTAGGAATGTTATAAGTGGCTCTTGAATTTTACTATAAGCCACCAGTGCTTGATACAAGAATAAGAAGGCTCTGAAAAGAGAGCAGATAGATCTACAGCTTCTGTTTTACAGAATTGTTTCTTTGTTTTTAGTTAAGCCTCTACAAATTTTTTATAAATATTGCTAGAACTAAAGTTTTTATTGTATGTTTTCTCTGTTGCTTTTAGGATTATCATCCGGATCGTCCAGATATTCAAAAATCCATGACTGCCTTCAAAAATCTTTCTGTAAGAGTGATAAAGTATAAGTTATATATTATAAGTAGAATATTTTGTAATATCATCCCCCTCCTATTGCTTTAAAAAACTTAAGCTTTTTAGTATAAGCAATTTTTAAAAGCCTGGAAATTGATGCTGTTTTGGGCAGAGCAAAGGATGGTAATTTGCTGGGGAGTTATGGCAAATAGACTGTTGATGTAAGAGCCACATGAGCGTTCTGCACCTCTTGGTCTGTCCTCTCGCTTGTGCTTCATCTCCCTTTCTACTAGAGTTAGCATAACTGGTGTTGTGAAGAAGGGCTTCTTTGCAACACTTGAGTATATTTTCTGAGTTTTTTCTAAAGTGCGTTTCATCTAGGGAATGGTGTTGGAGCAAGGGGGGAGAGGATGAAGGGGAAAGTGCTAGTGAGGTTCCGAAGATACAAAACTTCTAGTAGTAATTGGAGCAGGAAGCCTAATTTGGACAGATGAGCTGTCTGATATTATCTGTAAAAAGCAAACCAACCAAACAAAAGAAACAGACAAAAAAAGCCCCCACACCGCAGCTACCACAAGCGTACACTTAATGTGCTCTCAGTTACAATAAACTTAATGTTTTGTGCTTCTTGTTAGGAATGTGTGCTGGTGGTAAGCTGACATCTATTTTTTTTATTTTTTAAAGCAGAAAATTTGGTGTTATCTGTTCAGAAGAGTTTTGGGGATCCCATTCTGTTGGGTACTTTACAAACAAGAGGAAACAATTCTTTTTGAGAAAAGTTCAAATGAATATGTGTATAGCTAATAGAGCAGGTTGGAGACGTTTAATAAAAATAGAAACACAGGCTTATACGCACTCATAGTTTGTACAATTCGCGTGGCTCTTTTTATCCAAGAAAGGTGCTTTGTTGTGTAGTCAAGTGTATTTGTGACAGCTGTGTTATTCTTTTCTGCTGAGCCCAGCCCTTTCTGGTTGGAAGTACAGACATCTAAAATGTAAAGGAAGAAGAAATTTGAGAAACAGAGCTATGACTATGAATTTGGGGTGGTAATTGAAGCCAGTGTATTGAAAGGGAAAGTAATAATGTTGAAGTTAGCAAAACTAGTTTTATAAGAAATATTGGTTATAGTCACCTAAATGAAAATGCTTCAGGTTAGATGCTGTCTTCTCTGTACTACAGTAAATGCAACTGTAGTGGTGTTTCTACCCTTAACCTGCTCCAAATTGATGGCATTGATGGAGGTGGTGTTTTTCCCTATGTTTGTTAGGCACAATGTCAAGAAGTGCGGAAACGGAAAGAACTTGAACTACAGATACTGACAGAAGCGATCCGTTGTTGGGAGGGAGAGGATATTAAAACACTTGGCAATGTGATTTACATGTCCCAGGTCATGATTCAGTGCGCTGGAAGTGAGGTAATGTCCTTTTCATATTTACTGTCCATCTTTCTTTCTGAGTATAATAAAATTAATTGTAATCATTATACAGCAGAAATAAACAAAATGCTTCAGAGAGATTAATCTGGACTAAAACCTTTCTCTGCTGATTCAAGGCTTTTATTACAAAGTATGAAATTTTCTTGAAGATGAATGGTCTCATCTGTAAAATTTACTGAAATGCAACCAAATATAGCTGTTATAAATGTCGTAAGATGATTTTGCAGGACTGTTTTCAAAGTGCATAGTTAAACAGGATTCTCCATATGCAGTTACGTTACAGGATCATTTTGCATAGCAGTTGTTATTGTGTGTTTTAAATAGCAAAAACTTAAGTTTCAGGTGTCCGAGGCACACTTTCTCCTTGCTTTATTGGGCATGTTTCTCAAGTAGAAATTTTGAAATACAAGATTGAGAACCAACTGGTTTTGGAAAAATAGATAAAGAACAGACATTAGAAAGTCAAAAGTGATACTTCAAACACAAAGAAAAGGTTGTCCGACCAGAAGTAATGTTAAAATAATCTTAAAAGCAAGTGCTATAGGAAGTGTTACACAGATTGGTGACATTTTTTTGCTCGAAGTTCTTCCCCTGGATAATCAATGAAGCTTTGAACTTGGTGGGGGCTTTTGAATTGCGACCTCATTCAGTCAGTTTCCTCCCTTAGAACAAAGATGTGCATAAATAAGAAGAAAGAGTAAAGTGTTTATGGAAATTAATATCTCAAAATTTGTCACCTGATATTTTTTTTCTCAGCTATTTTGTTAAGTGTTAAGTAAGGTCCGATAGAGCTGGTAGTGCATCTTCTGCTGTCATGTCTCTTCTTGTAGTCTTAAAACCAAAACACCACCCCATCCTCCATTCTCATCAGGAGCTAAAATGTCAAATGCAAGGGACTTTTAGAAGTTTTTGCCTAATATTACAACTTTTTGACTAGATACAGAACAGCATTTGTGTAAAAGCAATTGGTTTTAGTTTTGTCTTTTTAAAAATCATATCTATATTTGTGAAGGTTTACTGAAAAACAGATAAAAACATTAAAACTTGGTAAGGACTTGCATTGTTTTGCAAAGATGCTTGAAATTGAGATGATAGCTTTGTCAATGGATATATTTGTTTTGTCCTTAAAATTAAAACATTATACCTTAATGATTCTCTCTTTCATTGTTTGTCTATAGCAGTAGATTATGAGTAAACCTTATCTTTCTTCCATAAAAACACTCCCAAAACAAAAAACAAAGGGCAACTTCATAAGTGAAACCAGCAGTTAAAACCAGAACAAAGTAATGAGTGGTTTTGTTGCAAATATAAGCATTATTACTTTTATCTTCTTTTTCTTCTTTGGGGCATAATGTAACATCATACAAAAAACCTGATCTCTCCAGTTTGAGACACCACAGTCTTGACAGCACAGTCTGTAATGGCATCCATCTAAATTATATTAAGAAATATATACAATGTGTAATTTTGGTCTTGCTGAAATCAGCAAAACATTTGTTATCATATTAAATAAGGTCAGTATTTCACCCAGACTGCAACATTTCTGTTTTAAAATATTAGACTGTACTCTCCAGGAAGAAGTATAGGCCTGTACTACCAGCACTTCTCAAATAGAAAACCAAATAATTCTGGAGCCAAATATTTGTGGAGTAATTATGGAGTTGCAACATTGATGGTAGTTTTTAGCAATATAGAGCAGAAAAAGGGGGGAGGGGGTTTGTGATGTTGTATTTACTTTTTCATTTTCTTCTTTTGATAAGGAAAAGAATGAAAGGTATCTTCTTCTCTTCCCTAACATTTTGCTAATGTTGTCTGCCAGCCCGAGAATGAGTGGGTTTATCTATCAGGTAAAGTACTACGTGTGCATGTGTGAATATATGCGTTGGGGAGTGGCTTTTTTCTAAATTGTATTTCATAGAAAACTTGGAAGGATTGTTAGACTTCTGCATTTATAAAGAGAAAAGGTAATTTCTGCAATAAGAACTGGTCATCAGTTTTATAAAATTCTGGGCTAGAAGCCTGGGTATTATTTTTGTAGCTGTGACTGTCAGCAAGGTTTGTGGGTTTTTTTTTTTCCTAGCTCGTTAGTAGCAGCTAATGAGAGAAGGTATTGGTGGCTTTTTCAGATCCATGTAGGAAGACGATGCTGTTGTGAGGCAGGTTTGTTCCTGCCCTTCCAATGGCTGCTCCAGTCTTAGACAATTACACAGACTGCGTGTCTTCGTGAGCTTTCTACGTTTGAATCGGCAGAGCGCTTTTGAAATGAATCTTCCATTTTTCCTTGTTGACTGATACGTGTGTCACAGTGTAGAATTAGTCTCAGGGCTCTCAGGCTGGTCTCCCTCTGGATGAAGCTGAACTGGAAGGTGTGGTCCCAAAGTGCACCTGATCTGCTCCAACTACTGGCACAGATCAAGTACATGGACTGGCATTCAGTCCATGGCTCCAGCCTAGAGCTTAGCCCAGTGTAGCACCACCAGAAATACATAACAATGTGGCCTTCAGGTCCTTAGCACCCTGTGTTTCACTTCACAAATCCACTGCTTGCTGCTGGTAGACATGGTCTTTAGGCTCTCTAGCAAGTTTCCCAGCTTAATTCTTCTCGCCTGTTTCCCCACTACAGAAACAGCAGCTCTGCTGTAGTGCAGGAGGGTCAGTGCTGATCGGGTTGGCTCCCGTGTACCTCTACGACATGTTTTGCAGAAGCACCTGTGTTCTTGGTGTATAGTTTTAAAGAACCCTGAGAGGTGAAGTTAAACGCACAGTCGATGAGTTTCTGGAATCTTTATATATGTTCTTCAAGTATTGTTATGTGGTTTGCAGACATTACAGTGAAACACCAAAAGTTCTAAAAGGAGCCCTGAGATTTTACCTGCTGTAAGTACTTCTGTCAGTCAGGCTCTTGAGCAGTTTGTTCCTTTCTCCTGAGCAATGATTCATCTGCCATGAAGGAATGCTGAGGAGTAGTCGTTTGGGGTTCCTACATGATTGGCTACATCCAGTCACAAACTCTGTAACTTTTTAAAAAGCTAAATTCCAAAATTCGTGTTTGGATTCATATCTTACCTGCCATGGTAGGAGCAGGATTTGTCTGAGACTGTTGCATTAGGTGTTTGAAACGCACAGTCGGGTTTATCTTAGATTTGTGCTGCTCTTCAGAAATTTTGGGCAGTGCTTTATCCCAACATGGATGGAAAAAAGATATTGGAAAAGGCAGGGGAGCCCTGTATCTCAAGTGGCACATCCAGAATTCTGATGAAAGAAGATTCTTTTCTCCTGGTTACAAAGCCAACTGACTGGAAATGTAGTGTGTTAACAAAATGTAGTCTGTTAAAAAATGAATGTCAGGCTAAAATTTTGCTCTCCTATTGGACATCACTTGTATTTCTTCCTCCTAGCTCCCACCTTGTCCCCCAGACACACAGCATTATTCAGTAAATAAGTAATTTTCTGTGCATTTGTCTTCAGCTTCTGCTCAGTACAGCCACAGCCCTTTCATAGTGTTTTCTGTCCGTCCCTCTGGGATGCAAAACTCTTAATTTCCTCGTAACCTCTCACATGATTTTTCCCAACACAGAGAACTTCTCAGATATTAATGACTACATATTCATAGCCAGGCAAAATAATTTCATCACTGTTTGTGTCTGTCTGGATTGTTTAAAGTGAGCCACCTCATCTTCTGGGGTTCTTGTCTCAGAAGTGGGACGGATAGGGGCAGAAGATGCAGCAGCTCCCTCAGTCACTCCCAGGGAAACGATGCCACTGCTGGCAGCATCCCACACTACACCCTCCCTGTGTTCCTCAATATTACAGTTATCAGCAGCCTTCAGATGTTCTGGTTTATAGTGCTGGTATCTGCCACATGAGCTAACTTTGAGCAGTGGTAAACCAAAGCCACAAGGTGCACAAACCATACAAAATGGCTTCACAATTTTGTTGAAAGCAAGGGAATATAAATGATTCACGAGTTCAGTTCCATTTTCTCTGTGTTACGCTGACTTGGTACTTTTTCCTCTGCATGTGGCTGAGGTGATCTTTGTTTTCTGTCACCAGTCTTTTGCTTGGTCTATCCCCGTATTCCCTCTTCACCTCCTTCAGCAGTCCTTGCACCTCTCTTTCATTGCGGCTGTATGCTGTGTTCTTCACGAACCAGCAAACACAGAAAACCAGAAGAGAGAGTTTTAGGCTGCCTTGTAGTGCACGACACCACCATGTTTCCTTCAGCGGGGAAGCTGTTGCAAGAAAACTTGTCTTTTCTCTTTGGCATCTTGGGCTTGAGCATGCTCTGTGCATACAGAGTATCAACTTTCCAATATTTTTAGTTTCCAAGCTTCTAAGAAACCTTTGTCTATTCTGCGGTCATTACGAAAGGAAAAAAAAAGTTGTAGGGGTTTTTTTTCCCCCTCTCCATTGGAGCCAAAATTCCACACTACATAGTATTTGCGCTTTTGCCAGCGCATGCTGAATAGTGTTTCTGTGCAGGAGAACACGGGATCTGTCTTAAAGAACTTTATTATTAATGTTGCGTTTTTGGTAAACCCTTTCATCCTGACAATATTCAGTCTTATTTATTTTTCTGTGTTTCTAAAGGTTCAGAGAGTTAGCCTAAATTGACTTTTTTTTTCCAGCTTGACTGGGTTTTAAATGAAAGGTTATCTTGTTCAAAATTAATATGTTCTCCTGAAACTTTACAAATTCAAAAGTGGTTTTACCTCTTTTGTTTTCTTTCCCCAAATATTTCTGAGAGTCAATTTAGTAGCAGCGTTATTAGAGACATAAATCTTCAGTAAGTAACTGATGCGTACTTGTTTAGTGAAATCTTCTTTTCTAAATCTACTTGCACCACAAACCTTATTTTGAGAGCTAATCAAACAGTTTGCAAATAAATAAGCTTAAAGATGAGTCACTGTTGCTTCTAATCATGTAATATGGATGATCCTGAAGGTCTTGGTTCCAAGAACCTGCAGCAATGATTAGTGACCACTGTTACGTTTGTATGGATTTCATAGCCTGTGTAGTCACAGGTGTCATTTGCAAAAGTTTGGCATATTAAAATCTTCCATTACAAGGTGTTTGTTTAGATTTTTTTTTTTTTTTTAAAAGGCCTATCAGTATGCATGTGTGTTTGCCAACTGTGTATGTTTTTGTTCAGAGTTTTGAATTTATATATTCTTTACTTGGTAATATTTTTGTGTTTTGGATTTAACTTCAGTGTTACTGCTTTTTTTTTTTTTTAGGGAAAACTGCCAACAACAGGAATGACTATCACAAAGCTAGAAGACAGTGAAAACCATAAAAATGCATTTGAAATATCAGGTATTGACCATAAATATTTTTATGTTTACTACTTACTCCAGGATATGCCATTTTAAACATCAAATGCTCTATCTGAACAGATGGAAAAACTTTTTCATTGTGAGGGTGACCAAGCACTGGCTTGAAAGCTGCTTTTTACTGCTTGTCTTAGGCAGTTAACAAACAGTCCTTGTGTGGGATTCTCCCCCGTATTTCTGTTTTTTAATGAATGGAGACAGTATCCTTGGAGAAGGTCCTTTATAATGAAGCAGTTCCAAGTATGCTGCTCACTTGAAGAAGAGAAATTCTAGAGACTCTGGAAAGGCTTTAAGCAAGAGATTTCTTCTAGAAATTGTCCACCTCTTTCCTGAGACCTTTAGCGTATCTGCTAATGATGGTTGCAGTTGTGCTCACTTTGGGTAATTTCTGTCAAGTGATTTGTTTCAGCTTGTACCTGATTTCCATGGGGGATTTGAAGGACAGCGAGAGCAGGGTCCACACAGTGAAGCTTCATATCTTAATTCATTTCCTGGATCAATTCTGCCACCGAGCAATTTGCATTTAAATGAAGTTAATTTTTGACCATCTCAAGCAGCAGGCAGTGTCACACGTCAGTGCTATGAGGCAGAGGGAAAAAGCTGTTGATGGTGCATTTTTTTTCTGAGATTATAAAGCTGGCTTCAGATGAGGAATGTGATGGGTTAAAATGGAGTTAACTGCAGAAATTGAAGTCTTAAATCTTTAGTTAAGATTGCTTTCCAGAGTGACTTTTGTCTGAGCTTTAGTGTTAGATTCAGACCGACTTTATACCTTTTTTTTTCTGAGAGATTTTATAACTTCTTTTACATTGTAGCTTATAGACTCCAGAATGGCATTTTAGGCTATATGGTGGCTTTCCTGGACAACATGGAGAACCATAAGGCTGCTAGATCAGCCCATCTCTTACATCTATTTCTTATCATTAAAGGTTGTTTCGTTATTATATTAGAGGTGGGGAAAAAAGGTAGAGCTCCTGTGCTTGGCACAGGAACAAATACATGGAGGAAATGTCTATTGTAATCTGGAAATGTGAGATGCTGTTGGACTGAAAATACAGGTTACAATTTTTGCTCAATACCTAGGGGGATATAGTGGTTTAGGAAATGAATGTCTTTATGATCATGTCAGATTGACTAAGTTGTTTTTCCGTGGTTTCTTACATCTCCTGTTTTCTGTCACCTAGGAAATATGATTGAAAGGATACTAGTGTCTTGTAACAACCAACAAGATTTACATGAATGGGTGGATCACCTGCAGAAGCAAACCAAAGTCACAACTGTCGGGAATCCCACCATTAAACCTCACTCTGTGCCGTCTCACACAGTAAGGAATAGCTTCTGGATTGAAGCAAATAAGCAGCATATGCAGAATTAGGTTATCTGGCAAATATACCACTGTGTAAAGCATTTTTTAAGCCATTACTAACAAGAACTGAATGTTATGACTTCAGTTTAGTGGGTCAAAAGATGATTCTGATTTTTAGTTGTGTGAACAAAGAATAAAATGCTTACATGTTGTTGTAACAGTTTAACAGGGTAAAAAGAAAATTAATTATCATTACTTTTTCTATTTTGACCAAGTAACATGTCACCATCGTTTAAGTATCTTAGAACAGTAGGTTTTAAATGGTGATGTATTTGGCAGGCTGTGGAGAAACAATTGCCTTAAGTATCTTCCTTTGGGTTCTACATTTGAGTTGTTGGATGTGAATGGATCTAAATTTAGCTCTGTTCTTGGCTGTGAGAGAAGTGGGAGCAGGGCTGCTCATAGCTGTTCCTCCTTTAGTGTGTGCTTGTCTGTGGTAGACAATAAAAATTTCTTTAAGCTCCATTTTTCAAAATAATAATTTAGTGTCAAAATTTTCAAAGTCCAGCTGTAATAAACAGAAGCACTAGCTAGTGAGTGAGATTATTTCACCAATCCTTGATGATATTTTGTCTTTATTACGATAATAATTCCTGTCACCTTTGTGTCTTTTGACAGCTTCCTTCCCATCCAGTAACACCCTCCAGCAAGCATTCAGACAGCAAGCCAATACCACTGACTCCTGCGTACCATACTCTCCCTCATCCGTCGCACCATGGGACACCACACACCACAATAAACTGGGGACCTCTGGAACCTCCGAAAACCCCCAAGCCTTGGAGTCTGAGCTGCTTACGGCCTGCGCCTCCATTACGGCCTTCAGCAGCTCTTTGTTATAAAGAGGTGAGAGGCAGCAGCCAAGAAATGTGACTCTCTAGCAGGCCTGTAATGGGGAGCTTAACTTTCTTTTTTACACACCACCGTTTTACAGCTTTGTGCATGTTTTTATATAAAGATGATTTAACAGCCAGTGCTGAATCACTGGTAATAGACTAGTGTATGCTCGTTATTTCAAGCAGGGATTTAGTCTTGCAGCTCAGAAAGTACTGCCTCCCCCAAGTGCTTCCACTTATTTCCACTCTTTATCCAGTTAATAAATAAGATTTAAAAATTATTATTTTTTTTTTTTCAAACTAGCAATTCGTTTGTTATGTTGATCATCTAGGCTTATTGCAAAGTGTGTTATTTGCTAAGCACATTGCAAAGTATCTAGGGTAAGGGTGCTTCAAAGTGCTGTAGCAAATGATTCTAAGCAGCTGTGGTGGTATAATTGACTCTTGGTTTTAGTATTTACCACTGTTACTAGGTAACAATAGTATATTTTTAAAAAAAGAATGGTAACTGTCAAAAATATATAATGTTTTTGTACTCAAAAGAATCTGATGGCTAATGTTACTATTAGCAAAAAAAAAGCTTAGATTTTAAGCTGCCGCTGTAGTTTTTGATTAGCGTATGGTATTAAATGGGAATCTGTTTCAAGAGAAATAACATGGTTTTAAACATGTGTGGTGGTAGGTTAATTTGGTCCTGCCACTACATTTTGCGTGGTTTTGTAAATAGTAAGAAAATGTTAGATTTGCGTTGGAAGTCTGCTGGTGTGCAAGGAGGAGAATACTGAATGCTCTGTGGCTTGATGATATCTTCTGTTTCCGTATCTTCGTCATGCATGCCCATGATACTAATTTAGTGTGAAGCAACAAGGCCCAGAAAGAGTCATGCAGTTGTGCCTAAGAACATTTTATTCTGTATGCGTAAGGTATTGACAGAAAGGTTTTATTTCACATGTGTAAATTGCAGGTTCTTAGAAACTGTAGCCTAAAAACTGTGCCTCAGTGTGGCTTGGCTGTGGTTTTTTTGTGGTGGCTGTGTGTGGTGCCTTTTGTTTTCGTTTTCTTCTGTAAATCCCCTAGACAACAGGGAAAAAGTGATAGGTGATCTGCAATTGGAAGGTTAGTATTTAGGCTCAGTTGCTACAAAAGGTTCTTCTGTTCGGCCGTGCCACATTGTCATTTTGTAATTTAAGTTAAATGCCTTTCATGTTTTCATGTGTAGGGCACTAAATTCTCCAATGTTTAGCATACAATAATGTTCAAAACCTATCTTCATCTTCTTTGGTCAGTCCCGCTCATTCACCTTTTTACTTTCTTGTTCTGTATTTTTATAGAGGATGTCTTATATCCTTAAGGTAAGGGGTAGACCAGTATATTCCTTCTGTTCCTGTAACCTAGCATTGTTCCTGTAAATTAGCATGACCACGTTTTGAGCAGAAATGCTGTATTTGTTGCTGTATTTTCTTTTTTTTTTTTTTTGCTATAGAGCTTTGTAAGAACAGACCTAAACACTTACAAATTCTGGCTTTGAAGAGTATACCACCTGCCAAGCTTCCTTGTTAGGTCATTTTTTAACTGCTTCGAAGTACACAAGTGAAATGGGTTGTCCCTTCAAAAGTTAAGGAAAAAAAACCTGTGTTAATGTGTGCCTGCCTCTTCCCTTCGCTCTGGCTCCCAAACAGCCTGCATGCTTTTGCAGCAACTTTTCTGTGTATTTCTGTTAGTAGAACAGATAAAATATCTGACTTCGTGTATACTTGGAAGAAGGGTACAGAAGAAATCAACCAGTTCGGGCAAATCAGATGTGCCAACAAATATTAGTAAACTGAGTTTTGTTTTTTAGTTAGTAACTCCTGTATACATCTCAGAGGTTAAACTTTTGAAATATTGTAGAGAAGCTCTACTCTTTTTATTTTCCCCACACAGGATCTCAGTAAAAGCCCTAAAACCATGAAAAAGCTGCTTCCCAAACGCAAGCCAGAACGGAAGCCATCAGATGAAGAGTTTGCACTGAGAAAAAGTAAGAGAGACTTCACAAATGTCTGCATAATATAAAGGCTGGAATTAACATCAGTTTAAATTCTGTGAAAGTTAAATGTGTGGTGTAACCCAGTCATCTGGTTTCCTCTCCCCTGTCAGGAGGCATGGGGGAGGTATCTGCAGAGAATGGTTTTACTCATCTTGGGTGCTTATGTCATGATGGGATTAGTTGCTTTCTAGAGTCTTGCTGTTGGCTCCAGTGGGTGTTTGTTTCTGAAGTTCCTATGCTAGACAGGGAAGTGAAGTTGGCTGTAGAGCCATGTAAAGTTCAGTAAGGTAAATCTGTCTTTTAATACTGTAAAAAAACAAACAAACAAACAAACAAAAAAAATTGAAGAAAATATCCTATTTTTTCAGAATACTTAGTGGCTATGTTCTTAAATCAGTTCTGGTAGGAGCTTCAGCTGAGCTGGGCGTTGGAAAGCTGGGTAGTGCTGCTGCTTCTAAGACTAGTTGCTTCCATGGTCGCTCTTTCTAAGATCAAACAGTCTGCTGTAAATCTCCTAGAAATAAGGTTATTTGCTAGTGTCTGTGTCCAGATAAATTGCAGAGCTGTAGATTGCTCGAAGTCTGAAGAACAGCACTGAACTGAGATTGATTAATATATAAAAACCACAAGGGTCAAAATCTGGATATTGGGGTAATTTGGGGTGGGGGGAATATTAATGTTATCAAGCAAACTCAATATTCATTTAGTTGTCAGTGTCACACTAATTCTTCCTTATAACTTTGTGTAAATGAATAATCCACTTACTTGTATCGATAAAAGACAAGGTATTTAATATGAAGGCCAGATTATTTTACTGCAAATCTAGCTTTTCTGTTTCTGCCCTTTGCTCATGGGCTTTTTAAGATAGAGACTGTGCTTTGAGTGTTCAACACATCAAGTGTGTTGTCATGAGCATTGTCTCTCACTGGTTTATGTAGGGTTGGAGACAAAAAGCTTTTCCTCGGGACACTCTTAGTTTGTCTAAGGTAGAGATTCTTCTGAGTGTGATGTGAATTTCATATCGCAAAGGTTAAGGTAGTGAATAGAACAGTCCTGTGTTCATGGATGTGCAAGGAGATGTTTCAGTTCAAGATGTTTTGTCTCCTTACAGGAAGGTATATGTTCAGGAAAAATGGAACTACTGCAATACCGTATCATTTCAGATCTTGGACGATGGAGATTCAGTAGGTTGTAATGACAGCGGTAAAGCTGTCAACTTGCAGATTTAGAAATTGTTAAAGAACACATAGTGAGAAGAGGCGACTTCTTATTTTGGGAAGGAGAGGCTCCTATAGCTTGCAGATACATTGCTGTACTCCTCTTAAATTAACACCTTTCAGGATTTTGTATGTAGGAGAGAACTTTTAATAAATCGGATTTTTGGTGGCTGTAAGTCAAAGTGTGTTACTTAACAGAAATACTGATTCTTGGTATGCATCTCTTTATTTTGTTCCCCCTTGTGTCAGTAAGTAGAAGCTTTTGTTATGTGTTAGTGCTCCTTCAACCTTTTCCATCTTGTGGACCTGTAAAAGTTTTCCACTGGGGAACTTCTACTGAACTTAAAGCTTATTGATAAACAAGTTTGGGGTTTATTACTTGCCTTCTCTGGAATAGGGATTTATGGGCTATGTTTTGAGAACCTTTATGTCAAATTAGCATTATAACAGACAAACCAAAATAAGGAAGGTATTTCAACTGAGTGTTCTTATGATACTCATTTCAGAAGTTAAATATTTGTCTTGCTACTGTAATAATACAGTGCTGCATTCTAGCCACAACAAAATCCAATTATTTTTCCTGCCTCGAAAGAGAAATAACCTGTACTTTGGAGTACCTGAATCTCTTAAATTGTGGGGAAACTGTATTAGGTCA
Organism: Caloenas nicobarica; assembly: GCF_036013445.1. NCBI lineage: Eukaryota > Metazoa > Chordata > Aves > Columbiformes > Columbidae > Caloenas > Caloenas nicobarica. The sequence continues at coordinate 153,261,504 of NC_088245.1, read as the reverse complement.
GGAGAATTTCTTCAACAGTGAGCTTGTCAGCTGATCCTGACAAATGTTTGGACAGTTGGCTTTATTCTCGTGATGATAAATCACAAAAACTAACAGGATGCATTGGCTGACAGAATACTACTACATTTTTATGTTGAAGGCAGCTCAGATTCATGCAGCAGCAGATCTCAGAGACTAGTTTTTTCTTCAAGGTTTACAGAGAGGAAAACAGGAAAAATGCTTTTAAAACAACAAATCGTGTTGCCCTACATATGGCCTCCTGGTTCTATCTAAATTAATGGTAGAGGTACCTGTAGAGTTCGTTTGACTGGAATTTTGCTCTGTTGCAAGTGAACAATTTGACAGCATTTCTACTGAACTACCCAAGGGGAAGATTTACTGTGGAGCTCTACGTTTAGGAAAATTTTGCCATATTAAGCTTGAATAGTTAGATTTTTTTCAGTAGTGCTGTTTCTACTATAAAATCTGAGAAGTTTAATTAGTCCACTTTTCACATATATACTTACATGGTAGTGACATCTTTCCCTACTGCACACTGGACTAAAATTGTACTGATGTATTTATTATTATGTTAATTCTGAGTTTAACTTTCAATACAGTGCTGTTAAAAGGTTTAAATCTGATACATATACAACATCTTAAAGTTTTGAAGATTTCTGTGAATTAATATTCAGTTCCTTGGTTTCTTTGATTAAATAATGAAACGTATATAATAACTAAAGTATATGGGTTTTTTAGGTTTAATGGCAGTTTGGTTTAGAACCAGAGTGATCACGCTTTAAAACATGTTCTTCGCAACTTCGGATGCTCAGAAAATGTCTTGAATGTTTGGGTAATTACTCTGACTTGGGTTTTTTTTTCCAAGCATTTCTAAATAGTATTTTGTCTTTTTAAACTTCTACTTTTGCTCATTGAAGATTTTTTTAAAATGGGATGATTAAGATAGTTTTTTGATTAGGCTGAACTTTGGTCTCCGTTGAAACGTAGTGATTTACAAAGGCTTTTCCATGTTAAGAAACATGATGTTTAAAATTCTGTTTTTTCCCATTGATTCTAGGTACAGCTGCTTTAGAAGAAGATGCTCAAATTCTTAAAGTCATTGAAGCATATTGCACAAGTGCCAAAACGCGTCAAACACTAAATTCAAGTAAGTTAGAAAATACCGATACGGCTAACTAAAACACAAATTAGATAGTTTGCAAAAAAAGAGAGGTTCTCAGGCCTTTGCAAGTAGCAAGCTGGACCAGGAAGAAGTAATAACTTGCTTCTGGCTTAATATCAGTGCTGAGTGTTTAAGAATTGGACACCAAGGTCCCTGGTTAGACACAGTAATTCTTTCAGTATTTAAACAAAACCAAAACCAACCAACCAAACACGACCAAAAAAAAAAAGCCCAAAACAACAACAATAATAAAAACAAGCAAGCAAACAACAACAAACAACAAAAAACCAAAACAAATAAAAACCCAAACAAAACCAAACAAACAAAAAACCAAAACAAAACCAAAACAAAACCAAAAAACCCCCACCAAAACAACAGTAACTACTTGTCATGGTTTAAAATTGCACAAAACCTTCACTGATAAAGGAGAGGTGACTGAACTGAATATGACAGTTGATCACTCTGCTTTTTGATAAAGTTCAAGAAGCTGGTAAGTAGCGAGGATGAATGAAGAACAAGTCTTAATTTTGGAGGAGCTTATATGTCTTGTTCTGTTCAACAAAGATTTCTGCTATGAAGAAGTAACCTAGACCTATAAAAACTTCTTTTATTGCCACTAGTTGTTTTTAGTATTAATTACAAATTTTCATCCTATTTCATAATTTCAGGAGAAATTGTTCTCAGATCTATGTGTTGTTTAAAGCCATTTTTAGCTTCTCAGATCAATACCTAGCTTATTGCAAACCTGTAACGTGCCTCTGGGGTCCTACTTCATTTAATCCAAATCAAGGTTGCCATGTGGAGTTCCCTTTGTCTTGTAAGTAAAACATTGCGCAAAGCAGGGGAGTCCACCAGCATGTGTTCCATTTACACGAGGAAGGAGAAAATGCTGTTGCGTTTGTTCCACTTTGCACAGTTTTGCACTGTTCTGGGATCCTTGGAACACAGTAAAATTAATGATCCTGATGTACTTGTCTGGTTTTGCTGTTGCCAGGAACTAGGAGAGTGGACATTATAACTTACTCCTTGTTCACTAAAGCTGTTTAAATTTGCAGCATTAATCACTGTTACTACTACCCACAGTGCCTGTGCCTGTTTTGCTTCCAAGCAAAAGCAATTCAATGCTGACAGTTGAGAAGCCTCAAAATGCAGTTGTGAACTTAGTTTATCGATTTTTCTAATACGTCTTTACTTACTATTATCACCTTGGAAAAAATCCAACTACTTCGTGGTTGTATGTACTTCAAAATGGGAATATAGCCCTTGTATTAGACTGTAGAAACAGCAAAAACTTCATTTTATTTTTTGTCCTGATGAACTGTAGGTCTCCAAGGTGATAATATTATCAACTTCATAAATTAGCCACTATTACATATATTTTAATTAATATTAATCTATTTTATAGCCCTACAGTTGCAACAGTAGTGTATTTAATTGGATAAAAGG